>NC_134096.1:90513120-91843745 GCF_000715075.1 Nicotiana tabacum | reverse complement strand
ATCAGTGTTTCTACAGTTTCGGTAGGTCCGTATCGTGATTTGGGACTTAGATTATGCCCGGAATCAAATTCCGAGGTCCCTAACCAGAGATATAGAATTTTGATGAAAAATTAAAAGTTTAAGTTCAAATAGTGACCGGATGTCAAATTATGTGCAAACGACCCCGGAATAAAATTTTGATGATTCCAACAGCTCTGTATGGTGATTTTGGACTTAGGAGCGTGATCGGAATTTTATTTTTAAGTCCGTAGTAGAATAAGGCTTGAAATGCCAAAAGTTAAATTTTTGGAAAGTTTGACCGGGGGGTTGACCTTTTGATTTCGAGGTCGGAATCCGATTCTGGAAATTAAAATAGGTCTGTTATATCATTTATGACTTGTGTGCATAATTTGAAGTCATTCCGAATTGATTTGATATGTTTCGGCAGAAGATATAGAATTTGAAAGTTCAAAGTTCATAGATTTTGATTTGAGGTGCGATTCATCGTTTTGATGTTGTTTGATAAGGTTTGATGCCTCGACTAAGTTCGTATTGTATTTTGGGACATGTTGGAATAAATGGTTAAGGTCCCGAGGGTCTCGGGTGGATTTCGGAAGGTAAACAGAATAGATTTCGGACAAAGAGGGTTGCTGGAAATTTGCAGAAATTTCGCCAGAAATTTCTGGTGCGTGGAGGCAACTTTGGAAGCTTATATCTCACAATTCATAAGGAATCGGAAAATTTTCAAAACATAAAAGTTGTAGTCGAAAGAGATAAATGTTGACTAATCTGGGATAGATGGACATTTGTACAGAAAGTTATTATGGATTGAATGAAGGCTGGTAGAGCAGTTTCGCTGATGCGTGGAGCAGATTTTGAAAGCTTATATCTCGCAATCAATAAGGAATCAAAAAATTTTCAAAACATGAAAGTTGTAGTCGTTTGATTCTAGTTTTTCAGAAAGTTAAACCATTCATCATTTGGACATTTGTACATAAAGTTATGATCTATTGAATGAAGGCTGGTACAAGCAAGTTCCGGTGGACTTTTAGTGACGGAAAATGGACTTTTAGTGACGGAAAATGGACTTTTAGTGACGGATGGGCAGAAACTTAAGGACAAAAAATGGTCATTTCCTTCATTTTGTTTTGGATTTTTGGAGCACGGTTCTTGGGCGATTTTTACGGAAAAACATTGGGGTAAGTGTTCCCTATCCTATATTGATTATATTTCATGATTCCATACTCATTTACATCATGAATCCGTGAATTTATGGAAGAAAAATCAAGATTTTTGCAAAATCTTCCAAAAACGAAAATTTAAGATTTGGAGGTCGAGTTGTTATCGGAATTTGATAAAATTGGTATGGGTGGACTCGTAATTGAATAGGTTATCTGATTTTGTAAGTTTCGCCGGATTCCGAGATGTGGGCCCCACGGGTAAATTTTGAGCTAATTTCGGATTTTATTGAAAAATATAATATTTTTTAATGAAATTGATTACTATAATTTTTGTTGACTGTATCGAATTAATTATGACTAGATACGAGTCGATCGGAGTCGGAAAATCGAGGAAAAAGCATAATACTTGGTTAAATTGGAGCAAGTCGAGGTAAGTGACTTGTCTAACCTTGTGTGGGGGAAATTCCTCCTACGATTGATAATTGTAATGTGTGAAAAGTCGTGTACACGAGGTGACGAGTGTGTACACGGGCTAAATATGAAAGATTATGTTTTAAATTGTGTAGATCAGTGTTGCGCATTAATTAAATTATTTTATTTTGTTATATTCTTCATTATTGATTTAATGTTTATATTTTAAATTTGCTTGACTTTTTCCTGCTAAATATTTTATCTGTTTAGTTGGAACTTGGTTTCTTTTATTCTGTGCATTATTTGAAGGTTGATTTTCTTTAAATTAAATATTATTAATATGAAGTATTTGACATTTTTAAACTTGATATTGAAACAATGTATTAAAGATTTTGAAATATTATTTTCCTGAATTATTTACTCCTGAATATTTTTGTAAGATTTTCGTACTCATTGTGATGGAGCAGTGAGCTCTTTATTGTGGAAAAATATTATTGTTGAATTATTTTGACATGAGCCGTGAGCTCTTTATTGTAAAAAAAATATTATTATTGAATTATTATTTTGACATGAACCGTGAGCTCTTTATTGTGAAAAAATATTATTGTTGAATTATTTTGACATGAGCCGTGAGCTCTTTATTTTGGAAAAATATTATTGTTGAATTATTTTGGCAAGTTAAATTATTTGAGCACATGAGGTACAAATTATGATATATTGTGATATATATACGCATGCAGTGGTATAAGGTCTCGGTATTGAAATGCGTGCGGTGAGATAAGGGTGGCTTGATACGCGTGGCTAGTAGGGGGAACTACTAGAAGTCATGCGGTGTGATAAGGATGGCTAAAACGCGGGATGCTATTTCGAAAAAAAATATTTTCTTTAAAATAAATTATGAAGGCTCCCGCGGTGAGATAAGGAAATGAGATATTGTGAATTTGTTTATGATTTGGGACTACGAGGCGGTACCTCGGGAGTTCCCTTGTTGATATTGATTTATGGCCGCATTTGCCTTTGATTATTGTTGTGATTTTCTTAAAGTTGGAAAGAATTCTGTTTTGTTTCTACGAGGTATTTATTTGTCATTATTTGATGTAATTAAATGTGACATACTACTTGATTTATTTTTATTGTCATTTTATCTTATAATATTATTTAAATATTTTACCATGCCATTATTTATTCTCCAGTAGGGCCTGACCTGACATCGTCACTACTCTACCGAGGTTAGGCTTGGCAATTACTGGGTATTGCTGTGGTGTACTCATACTACGCTTCTGTACATCTTTTTGTGCAGATTCAGGTGCATCTGATCAGACCACGCATCAGTAAAATAGCTGTACGAGAAGATTTCGAGATATATCTGCCAGCGTCCGCAGACTCCGGGATCTCCTTCTAACTTACTATGTTGTCTTCCTTATTTTCTTTAGACTCTGATGTATAGAGACATAGAGAATAAATTCTTAGAAGCTTGTGACTTATTTCTACCGGATTTTGGGAGTTGAAATTATTTGAATTGTAATTTATTTATTTCAGATATTTATTATTATTATTCTGCATTGATAGGCTTACCTAGTCTTAGAGACTAGGTGCCATCACGACATCCTACGGAGGGAATTTGGGGTCGTGATAGATGTTCTTGAATTATTTTCCTAAAGCTAATTTGAAATTATTGTGAGGCCATGAATTATGAAAATTATTGTGGAAGGGTGTAAGATTTGATTATTATAATTATGTAAGATTTCTTATCCTAAGATAATTTCACATGCAACCTTCAGAGTCTCTTATGCTGAATCTTTCAAGGATTTTCTCCATTTTGACTACTTCTCTCACAACATCTGATGAAATAAAGATTCCCTGGGCTGTTTAGTATTTGGAGAGAACAAGTAGTCAGACAAAATAAGTAGCTACAATAATATACTATGAGTAGATATCATTCCACCTAAGAACTAGCAGGATCACAATGGACTAGGTAGATTTTTACTATATACAATATCATCCCATTATCCGCAAAAAAAGTTTCTGGCTATTTCAGATAGGAAGTTTTCCTAATAAAGGCTTTCTTGGTACCTCGATCTTCCAACAAAAATAAAAATAATTCTTCTCAAATCAATTATCCTGATCCACCAAATTATCTTGAATTACACATTCAAACATGCTTTATAAAAAAAAAATACATTCAAGCTTTCATAAGAACAAGTATCTACTTTCTTAAGCAAATTGAGCTTTTAACAGATCTAGCAGAGATTGCTAAAGAAAGTATTTGAAATAAATAGAACCAATTGGCTTACAAAGAAGACGAGAAGATATGCCGATAAGGTTGAATGCAAATGACATCGTCAGACTGTGCCGGAAACCTCGTCATGAACTCGAAAGGACCTCTCGAACTCTGCTTCAAACTCCGGCTGAAAATATTGGTACTTTATGGGTGGTTTTTGGAGAAAGAAGGTTTAAGATCTTGGTGGCTGTTGGTTTTAATGGAGTTCGAAAGTGGCGTCGTCGGCGTTAGCTCGCCCAGCAAGATCTGAAAGTTCTCATCGTCATCAACATCTCCGGCGAAGTCGACGCGACGGGCTTCTCTAATGAAGAGCTTCTGCAATCGCCGTCTGAAGGAGAGTGAGAGATTTAGGGAATGAAGGAGCTAACTCTTGGGGGAAGGTCTGTTGATTTTGTGAAGTTGGAGAAGGAGAAGGAAGGGAGCAGCTGGGTTCTTAGCTTCAGGAAATTCTTTCTTTTACCTTTTGTTCTCTTAGGGGTTGGTTGCTGGAAATTCTAAGGTGCCCCTAGAGTTTGTGGGAAGATTAAGCTTTTATATGAAAGGGATTGGAGAATAGGCCATTGGATGAAAGTAGATCAATGACTATGATTAAGGGGGTTTTGATGGGTGAAAAAAGGATTTGTGCTATAAGAAATTGGGAAGAATGGGCCTTTGTCTTGCTGGACCACTAAAATCCCAAAATGAGCTCCTAATTGGTCCAAATTCAATTATTTCTCATTGGAATAAAATAAAAATAAAAATACTACCAAAATATACTAATTAATCTTAGTTAATAAGAATACATTATTAAAGTGAACTATATATATAAATGAAAATATTTTCAATATTTTTTTAAATGTTATAAATATTATAAAATACTAATAAGCTAAAAAAATGTTATAAAACTATTTTTATGTTTTCAAACTTATGTTTTAAAATTAAAACTAAAAGTTGACTGAAATCCTATTAAAAATGAAAATAAACAAATATTTTTGAAATGCTACTTTTAAAAGTTGCGCGAGTAAAAAATTACGTGCTTACAATATGTTTCAACTATTTGGCAGTTGTTTGCTGTTTATCGTGCCGAGCTTATAAGATCCTTTTCCGGCGATGTCGAGGACTTGGTAGGGTCCTTCTCAATTCGGGCCGAGCTTTCCTTCATTAGGATCTCGAGTGTTGATGGTGACTTTCCTCAGGACTAAGTCCCCGACTCTAAAGTGGCGAAGGTTGGTTCTCCTATTGTAGTATCTTTCGATTCTTTGCTTTTGTGCAGCTATTCGAACGAGTGCGGCTTCTAGTTTTTCATCCAAGAATTCGAGGCTAGCATTCATAGCCTCGTGATTTGACTATTCAGTTGTATGTCAAAACCTGGCACTGGGTTCCCCGACTTTGACTGAAATCAAGGCTTCAGAGCCATATACTTAGGAGAACGAGGTTGCTCCCGTACTGGATTTTGACGTTGTTCGATATGCCCAAAGGACTTCGGGTAGAATTTCTCTCCATTTCTGCTTAGCGTCGTTTAACCTTTTCTTTAAGTTTTGAATAATAGTCTTGTTCGTCAACTCGGCCTGTCTGTTCCCACTAGGGTGATACGGCGTTGATAATATCCTTTTTATTTTGTGGTCTTCGAGGAATTTTGTCACTTTGCTGCCGATAAATTATTTTCCATTGTCACACACTATTTCGGCAGGTATCCCAAATTGACATACGATGTGATCCCAGATGAAGTCATAACCTCTTTCTCTCTCACTTTCTCGAACGCCTGTGCTTCAACCCATTTAGAGAAATAGTCAGTGCTTTACCTGGGGCTGATGGCAGAGGACCGACGATATCCATCCCCCATTTCATGAATGGACATGGGGATAGGACTGAATGAAGTTGTTCTCTGGCTGATGGATCATCGGTGTAAACCTTTGACATTTATCACATTTTCGAACAAACTCTTCAGTATCTTTTTCCATGCTATCCCAATAGTATCTTGCTCTTATGATTTTGTGAATCAGTGATTCAGCGCCAGAGTGATTCCCACAAGTGCCTTCATGGACCTCTCGTAGAACATAATCGGTGTCTCCTGGTCCAAACACACTGCCAATGGTCTATCGAATGTCCTTCTGTATAATGTTCCATCTTCAGCCAATGTGAATCGAGCAGCTCTGCTCGTAGGGCCCTCGACTCTTTAGGGTCCGATGGGAGCTTTCTGTTCTCCAAGTATTCAATATATTTATTCCTCCAATACCATGTTAAGTTTGTAGAGTTTATCTCGGCATGACCTTCCCCGATTACGGATATCGAGAGTTGAACGACAGTCCCCGAGCTGATCTCATCTTCCTCGACCGATGACCCTAAACTTGCAAGTGCATCGGCCTCACTGTTTTGTTCTCGAGGTACATGCTGTAAAGTCCATTCCTTGAAACGGTGCAAGGTTACCTGCAGCTTGTCCAAATACCTTTGTATTCTATCCTCTCGAACTTCAAAGGTTTTGTTTACTTGGTTCACCACCGGTAAAGAGTCACACTTGGCTTCAATAACTTCTGCTCCTAAGCTTTTAGCTAACTCGAGACCTGCAATCATGGCCTCGTACTCGGCCTCATTGTTAGTCAACCTAGAAGTTTTGATATATTGCCTAATAGTGCTACCTGTGGGCGGATTCTAAACGATGCCTAGCCCGGACCCCTTCACATTCGAAGCACCGTCTGTGTAAAGGGACCATACCCCCAAGTTCTATCTCCCCCCCCCCCTTCTCGAAAAATCGGGTTTCGATACGTGACAACTCTTTTAAAGGAAGGTTTTGAAAGAGAGAGTAGCCACCTAACGGGTTTGAGGTGCGTTAAGGCATCTATTTGCAAATAACTCTGGTTTAACCAGTTTGCGTCACCAAAGATCAGGTAAGGGCTCAAATTACCTCGAGAAGAAGGTGTTAGGCACTCTTCGAGGTCCACAACTGTGGGTCCCAGCCGAACTTGAATTATATGAATTAGTCAAATAGTCAGAGAGAAAAATAAGAAGTTTGAAAAAAAGTCATTATTAGAAAGTCCTTGAGTAAACACAGATAATTGGTTTAAAGACAAGATGTGGGGTCCTAAGTTTTTTATCCTAAAGGATCACCCCGTGCAACATAAATAATACTTCGTAACTTTCTCGAGGTGGGGTATTACTCGTATTATTCAGCGGGCACAGACTATCATCTCCTGCTACCCGATTACTATCTTTAAATTTTTACCTAAAGCACACTAGTTGATTCTAAACCGTGCCCTATGCGTGCACTACCCGTCCCATGCCTATGGCCCAGGAGGCGTTTAGACCTCTATTTTGGATGGTTTCTAGACTGAGCTTTGGCTTCTCAGAAATGATAAAACTAGGCGACATACAAAATAAGTTGGACTTCATGTAAAAAGCAATTAAGGGCTCAAGTTAGCCTCCACACTTAGACAACAAATGCACGCGAACAAATTTTCACATTAAGTGTTAGACAATTTCAGGATTGAGGCAAATTAAAGCCATTAGGCCCTATAGACATGGTTTCTATATGACCTTGGGATTCAAACGTGCAGGCAGTTTCAGAGCAAGATGTCATTTTAGATACAATTTCTAAGCGACTACACAGTCGGCCTGCTGATTACAGATTATAGGCGATTAAACCTATAAACATGATATCTAGGTGATTTACGCAGTAGTTGGCAGTGATAACTATTGAAGATACTCAGAATTACTCAGTTTGGTCCTATAGGCATTCTTTCCAATAGTGGCAATAAAACAGTGTTGAAAATTCAATATTAACACTTAAAAGCGAGTGGTATTACCCTATAGGCAGGATTTCTAACGATTAACGATTGAAATTGATTTTTTATACTTAGCTCCTATAGGCATGTCTCCTAGGTGGGCAGTATAACAGCGAATTAACCAATTAAAATCCTATAGGCATGATTTCTAAATGCAAATTTTGTAGAACATAAGCTAACATAGCCCTATAGTCATAGTATCTAATGAATATGTTGCAGTTATGTAAATTGAAAGATTTGGTCATTGACACTTTATTTCCTATAGGCATGGTATCTAATAAAACACATAGGAGCAGAATATGTTAAACGAATTAAACACTCATGTCATATAGGCAGGTTATCTAATAACACATAGGAGCAGAACATGTTGAGTAAATTAAACACCTATAGGCATGATTTCTACCCATTCATGCAAATATTAGAATAAACCCATTTTCCCAATTTTACTAACACCCCAATTGTTATTACAGCATTATTATAGGCCCAATGAATGAATCAAATTTCAAAGTTACAAAATCACTATAGTGGGCCTAAGACATGCCCAAAGTACATCCAGCCCGGCCAGGCCTTCAAATTTCGTATTCATACAGATTTAACCACTGCCCAGAATTCATAGCCAATCAAACCTAGAAAACAATCTTCATTTACACAAAATAGCCAAAACCCAGTAACCACAGCTGATTAACAACCATTTACACAAACCAATTGGTTCATTCAGTAGGTGAAAAAGAAGGCAGAATTGAGTAATTGGGACAAAGTAGGCACAGAACCTTAGACCCTAGTGTGTCAGAGTTCCTAAGGGTCTCATGAACCCAGGACAATGCTCACACTAGGGAGGTTAATAGAGAAGATTTAGGGGCCTTGGCTTTCAGCTGACCCAGAATTAGACTCATAATAAGAAACAATCAAAGAATTAGTAATAAAGTAATAGGTTTGGAAAAGCATTTGCAGACACTTTAAGATAATCACATAATGAACATGAACTCGAGAAGCAAACTAATACATTGGGGCAGAGTTACATATGATAAGAAACAAGGAGCCTGGGATTGCAAAGCTAACATGCAAGGACATTAAACTAGAAAAACCAATTAATACAACCAGTATAGAACTTAAAAGATTAGATTATACCAAACTCAGGATTACACAGTATAATACAAAGATGATTAGATATCATAGAGGGTATCAGTCAAGGAGGATTAGTTTGAAGGATAACAGGTTATTAGAAGTGCAGAATTAGACATGGCGAGAACATATAGAGTGGAAAACATAGTCATAGGAGCATACTACACTTAGAGTAAAGGTCTTAAACAAGTTAAGACATGATAATAACATCAATTAATCACTAGAAGTTCAGAATTAGGTAGAGAACATGGATTAAACAATATAATCAAGGCTGAACATTCGAATTATCAACAACACCAAACTAAACATGCTTCATTATGTCTAAACTAACTAAGTTAGGTGCAAAGACATTATTAGGCTAGCAATTATAGGCAGAATCACACATAAAGAGAGTAAAGGGAATACATTAAGTCATTCAGTTTCAAGAACATGCTATCATAAGAGAATAAACATTGCGAGGGTTTAGAAACTAACCAATGATTGTTCAATAAACAAGAAAAGAACAGCAGTAAGGACCCATAGTCTCAAATGTGTCAAGTTCCCAAGGGTTTTAAGAACACGGGGCAGTGCTCACACCCAAGAGATGGTCAGAGAAGTAGAAATTCGGTGGCCTTGGCTTTCAGCCGGCCAAGAGCCAAACAGAATAGAATAGTAAACAAATACAGAGTAGAAACCTTAATTTTTAGTGAGAGTTTTTTAGTGACTTTCGTCTCTCCAAAAAGGTGAAAGGGAATGAGTTTATATAGTGGTAAAAATCAGCACATAAGTAAGGAAATACAAACAATCAGACCATAAAAGGAAAGAAGAACACATAAATCAATTTAAAATCAAATTAGGAGAATAAGCCGGTAAACCCTAGTTTTTTTAGAAAAAATAAATATCAACAGAATATACACAGAAATGGTAACATAGGATGAATATAGACACAAATAGTACTAAAAGTCAGAGAATCGAACCAATTTTGGTTCGATTTGAAGTGATCTGTAAACCCTAGTTTTAGGGTAAGTGAGAATCAACAAAAATGCACAAATATTCGTACTCATAATAGAACAAGGGATAAACATAGATAGAATAGCAGAAAGATCAGTGATTTGAACCTATATTGGTTCGATCTTGTGGAGACCTACTTGCCATGTTTAGGCAAGAACTATAGGAGAGTAGCCAGTACCAGAAGGGGATCGAGTATGGTAAGTAATAGCCATGGAATCCCATATTAGGTGGGATTAGGAGAAGATTTAGAGGGCGACGACTAGGGTTCTTTAGGAGGGAGAAGGGAGGTGAGGGGATGCAGAGGCAGCGGATGAGGGGGAATGAGATTAGGGTTCGGGGTTTGGGTAGTTAAAGGGGAGGGTTGATATGGGCCGTTGATCTTAGAGATCAGCGGTCATGATTAAAGGAGAGTTGGTCGGGTTATTAGAAACGGGTCGTGACCGAGTTGTGGGTAATAGGGTTATAGGTTTGGGCTGGGGGTTATTTGGGCTAGTGTATTAGGTGCTATGGGCCAATATTTGGTCCGAAAAATAGGTTTAGGAATTTAGGCTAGTTTTTAAATACCCAATAGGTAAAAAACATAATTTATAAAAGTAATTCATAAATAAAAAAAATATTATTTATGCACAAAAATGATTAATAATAGTTAATTAACATTATAAAATATAAAAAGTTATTTTTTGCATAAATAATGTAATTATACATGAATATGGGCTATTATTGCAAAAATGTGCGATTAGCCTAAAAATACAAATGTAATTATAAAAAATGCAGTAAAATATTTAAAAATATACATGTTGGTGTAAATTATAAGTTTGTATGATTAAATCATCATAAAAATAATAATTTGAAGGATAATTACTGGATATTTATATAATAAAAATGCATAAATAAATCGATTTAAAGCCTTTAAAAATTATGAAAAATTATGAAAAATACTTGTATAGGCTTATAAGCTAAATGATGATACATATGTACTATTTTGAAAGTGTATATATATATATATATATATATATATATATATATATATATATAAGGGGAAAATTGGGTATCAACAACTACCCCTCTTTACCCGGGAATGATGAAAAAGTTGTCGGGTAAAGAAATGATGACCGATTTTGACCGAATGGGGTGATTTAGAAAATATAGGCCGAACTCCGATTTCTGAGTTGCCTACATATCCCTGATTTTACGGAAATCAGGCCGTGTGTAGTTCTGGATCCAGCGGTGACCTGAGCAGATGTAGTTCCTATAGGAATGGACAAGTTCTTCTAAATAGGATGATATTGGATGAGTTTATATGGAATTGTGAATGGATGTATCTTAGAACGGTTATGGATGAGCATTTGAACGGTTATCAAGTGGAAGTGGGTAACGGACGGTGGCTGGCCGCAATTGAAATGATTGCAGGATGTGAATATTGAACGGAAACTGGGGCGAAGATTGCTCCCGTTGGGAGAACGGTTACCTCCTGGATTACCTGCAAAACTTAAATACAATGCATACAGGTGTATATTTCTATAATTTAAACATGATGCAAATTTCCTTTGGACCGTGAAAGTTGTCTTTGGACGATGGGGATAATGTCCTTAGACCATGATGTCTTGGGCCATGAATTGCATGATAAGGGATTCGCATGCCATGAAATGATGTTCTCGGGCCATGAAAATTGTGCCTCTAAACTATGACGCCTTTGAATAATGATGTGCAATATTGAGAGATCCTCGGACCATGGCATGGTGTCTTCTGGCTATGAGGATGATTCCTTCGGACTATGACGCCTTCGAACAAAAATGGCGGTATTTCGGCCCATGAGATGCAAAGACATGACGTTTGGTTATGCGAAGCGAAACAAGACAAATCTTAGTCTTGTGTAAGATCGGGGGCAAAGCTTAGCCCCGAGGTGGAGAATAGTGCTAGATTTCAAGTAGCATAGCATTTGGGGTTACGCAAGGAAAGGCAGAGCTTAGCCTTATGCGACTAGGGAGGCAATTCTTAGCCTCATGCGAAGTGGGAGACGATGATTAGTCTCATGCAATTGAGGAGGCAGGGCTTAGCCTCATGCAGGATGGGAGACAATGCTTAGTCTCGTCCAAAGAAAGGCAGTGCTTAGCCTTGTGCAAGATGGAGGCATGGCTTAGCCTCATGCAAAATGGAGACAATGCTTAGTCTCATGCAGGGGAAGGTAGTGCTTAGCCTTATGCAGTTAAGGAGGAAGGGCTTAGCCTCATGCAAAATGGAGACAATGCCTGGTCTCATGCAGGGGAAGGCAGTGCTTAGCCTTATGCAATTAAGGAGGCAGGGCTTAGCCTCATGCAAAAATGGAGACAATGCTTAGTCTCATGCAGGGGAAGGCAGTGCTTAGCCTCAGGCAAAAATGGAGACAATGCTTAGTCTCATGCAGGGGTAGGCAGTGCTTAGCCTTATGTAATTGAGGAGGCAGGGCTTAACCTCATGCAAAGGTGGAGATAATGCTTAGTCTCATGCAGGGGAAGGCAGTGCTTAGCCTTATGCAATTAAGGAGGCAGGGCTTAGCCTCATGCAAAATAGAGACAATACTTAGTCTCATGCAGGGGAAGGCGGTACTTAGCCTTATGCAATTAAGGAGGCGGGGCTTAGCCTCATGCAAGATAGAAACAATGCTTAGTCTCATGAAATGAACATATAATAAGTAGTAGCAGAGTATTTCTTAGTTGGAAATGTGTTTGCGCTTGGTAGCTTTGCCGTTATGAAGACAGTGATTCTGAGGTATGCCCGAATTTGAGAATATTTCTTGTTCCTGCATCCAAAGGACAATCGTGAGTTTTACGGTGGAAGGTTGGTTCGTGCCTCGCCTGCCTGTTTTGGTTTGCTCTGTATCGAAGTCCTGCTTGAGTTACCATGGGTAGCATCTAGCTGTTTCATAAAAATAAAATTTTCGAAAATGTTCGTGCATATGATGAATGTAGCTATTTAAAATACATTAGTATGCAATATCAGATAAATTAGATGAACCAATGACTGTGACACTTTAGAGACATAGTGACTTCCTTAGAATTTTGAGGGTCCTCCTCCAAATTCTGCCCCAGTTTATTTAGGTGATTCTCTGATCGTTCTGCATATGATGACGTTGGCTGGACTTGCTCCGAATTTTTGAGGGTCCTCCTCAAAATTCTGGCCCAGTTTTTAGTTGTGGGGAAAATGAAAATTTTATTGAATTGTGACCGAACCCACAGGCTGCCTACGTATCCCCTCTTAAACAGGAATCAGGTCGAGCGTAGTTCAATTACATCAGATGAAGAAATGCGAACATTCTAAACATAATATCTTTTGACTGCGTCTGAATTGATAGGCTTTGGCCAAACCTCTCCGTCCATTTCTGCGAGTATGAGTGCTCCTCTTGTTAGTACTCTGTGAACCATGTAGGGGCCTTGCCAATTGGGCAAAAATTTCCTTTTGGCTTCATCTTGATGCGGGAAGATTCGCTTCAGTACCAGCTGCCCTGGTGCGAACTGTCTAGGTTTGACCCTTTTGTTGAAAACACTGGACATCCTATTCTGATAGAGTTGACCATGACACACTGCATTCATTCTTTTCCTGTTAATGAGAGCTAATTGTTCATAGCGGCCTCTTATCCATTCTGCATCACTGAGTTCAGCTTCTTGTATAATTCTTAAAGAAGGAATTTCAACCTCGGCAGGAATGACAGCTTCTGTACCATAGACCAGCAAATAGGGAGTTGCCCCGGTTGATGTGCGTATTGTGGTACGGTACCCCAATAAGGCAAATGGTAACTTATCGTGCCATTGCTTGTGGTTGGCTACCATCTTCCTCGGTATTTTCTTGATATTCTTGTTTGCGGCCTCCACAGTTCCATTCATTTGAGGCATGTATGTTGTGGAATTCTTGTGCTTGATTTTGAAGGTCTCGTACATAGCTTTCATTAGGTCATTGTTGATATTGGCGGCGTTGTCGGTGATGATGGACTCTGGAACCCCGAATCGGCAAACAATATGATCTCTGACAAAATATGCGACGACTTTCTTGGTTACAGCTTTATAGGATGCAGCTTCGACCCATTTTGTGAAGTAGTTTATGGCTACTAAAATGAATTTGTGCCCGTTTGAAGCGGCAGGCTCGATTGGTCCAATGACGTCCATTCCCCAAGCGGCAAAAGGCCAAGGTGCACTCGTTTCATTGAGTTCATTTGGCGGCACCCGTATCATATCTATGTGTATTTGGCATTGATGACATTTATGGACATACCTGATGCAGTCTGTTTCTATAGTCATCCAAAAATAACCTTCCCTCAGTATTTTCTTGGCTAAAACGAAACCATTCATGTGTGGTCCGCAAGTTCCAGAGTGTATCTCTTCGAGCAGTTTGGAAGCTTCCTTGGCGTCAACACACCGTAATAACCCCAGGTCTAGAGTCCTTTTGTACAGAATTCCTCCACTTTGGAAGAAATGGTTGGACAATCTTCGGAGCGTGTGTTTTTTAGTATGATTTGCATGCTCTGAGTACTCTCATTTTGCCAAGTACTCCTTGATATCATGGAACCATGGATTCCCGACTGCTTCTTCTTCAACATGAGCGTAGTAAGCTGGCTGATTATGAATCCTTACCGGAATGGGCTCGATGAAATTATTTGTTCGGATGCTGTATCATGGAGGACAAAGTGGCCAATGCGTCTGCGAACTCATTTTGGATTCTCCCTGCACCTGATGTACCAGAAGATCTCAATCACCAATTACCAGTAATTCCTGGATATTCATGTCAACGGCCAAATTGGGCCCCAATATGCAAGCCTCATATTCTGCCATATTATTGGTGTACGGAAATCTGAGTTTCGCGAATACCGGATAATGTTGCCCTGTTTCTGACACCAAAACGGCTCCAGTACCCACTCCTTTGAAGTTTGCGGCTCCATCAAAAAACATTCTCCATCCGTCGTAGGCTTCGGTGATATCTTCTCCTACGAATGATACTTCTTCATCAGGAAAATACATTTTTAGTGGTTCGTATTCTCCTCCTACATGATTTTTTGCAAGATGATCCGCTAATGCTTGTCCCTTAACCACCTTCTGAGTCACATAGATGATGTCGAATTCACTCAATAATATCTGCCATTTTGCCAGCTTCCCTGTAGGCATGGGTTTCTGGAAGATGTACTTCATAAGATCCATCCTTGATATGAGATATGTGGTATAGGCACAAAAGTAGTGCCTCAGTTTCTGGGCTATCCAGGTCAAAGCACAACAGGTGCGTTCCAGCAAAGAATATCGTGCTTCGTAAGGTGTGAACTTCTTACTCAGATAGTATATGGCATGTTCTTTCTTTCCCGTCTCATCATGTTATCCAAAGACACAACCGAAAGCCCCATCTAATACGGAGAGATAGAGTAGCAGTGGTCTACCAAGTTCTGGCGGGACCAGGACTGGCAGTGTGGACAAATATTCTTTGATTCTGTCAAAAGCTTTCTGGCAGTCTTCAATCCAACTGGTTGCAACATCCTTCTTTAACATTTTGAAAATCGGCTCACAGATCACGGTTGATTGTGCTATGAAGCGGCTGATGTAATTAAGACATCCCAAGAAGCTCATCACGTCTTTCTTGTTCTTTGGAGGTGGAAAATCTTGGATAGCCTTGACTTTTGATGGGTCTAGCTTAATTCCTTGGCGGTTGACGATGAATCCTAACAACTTTCCTGTGGGGACCCCGAAGGCACATTTTGCGGGATTCAATTTCAAATTGTACCTCCGAAGCCGATCAAAGAATTTCCTCAAGTCTGCTATGTGATCTATACTCTTCTTGGATTTGATGATGACATCATCCACATATACCTCTATCTCCTTGTGTATCATGTCGTGGAAAATAGTTGTCATGGCCCTCATATAAGTGGCCCCAGCATTCTTCAGACCAAACGACATCATTTTATAGCAGTACACCCCCCATGGTGTGATAAAAGTTGTCTTTTCGGCATCCTCTTCATCCATCCAGATCTGATGATATCCCGCGAAGCAATTCACAAAGGATTGGAGTTCATTCTTGGCGCAGTTGTTGATCAGTATGTGTATGTTGGGTAACGGGAAATCATATTTGGGACTTGCTCTATTTAGGTCCGGATAATCGACGCATACTCTGATTTTCCCATCCTTCTTCGGAACTGGCACGATGTTAGCCAACCAAGTTGGATATTCAACCACTCTAAGAACCTTAGCTTTGATTTGCTTGGTGACTTCTTTTTTTGATTTTTAGACTCATATCCGGCTTGAAATTTCTGAGCTTCTGCTTTACTGGCGGACACATTGGGTTGGTGGGTAGTTTATGAGCCACTATGGACGTGCTCAAACCAGTCATATCATCATAAGACCATGCGAAAATGTTTTCATATTCTTTCAGGAAACGGGTGTATTCTTCTTTCTCTGGTCGTGACAGGTGAATGCTTATGCAAGTTTCTTTGACTGTTTCGGAATCTCCCAAGTTTACTATCTCAGTTTCGTCCAGGTTAGACTTAGGCTTGTTCTCAAAATCTTCAACTTCTCTAACAATTTTCTCAGGTATTATATCATCTGCTTCTATTTCTTTTGAGTCACTATCCTTATGTTGCGTTGTCTCATTACATGTCATAGTTGTTGGTTCATCACAATAAGAAATAGTAATGTTGTCGAGAGAAAAATGTAGAGAATAGTAATAAATAATAAAATAGCAAATCATTGATAATTATCAAGATGTCAAACAAAAGAAATTTTTAATGATTCAAACAAATGTTTCAAAACAAAATACTAAAAATGTTTTAAAATGCTCATAAGAATTGTTTTCAAAATAAATGACACTAGCAGCCAGGCTACCCCGGAACTCGGCGGACCCTTGATGGTCTGGCAGTCCAGTTCCTGATAACAGCTCCCTTCTCCACTGTTTGGATGACGAGGCCTTCTTCCTCCTCCTCCTTAACTATTACACTGCAGTACATGTCTTCATCTTCCAATAGTAGATTCCTTAAACCAGCTAGCACTTCATCTTCTTAGGATCCCCACATCATATCAGCTTGATGGAAAGATTGGCTCAAATGTGGTATCGGTTGCTCGAGAGGGTAATAAAGACCACGCCATAGTGATGACCAATTTTGATACTCGTGCCAAGTGTATTGATATCCCAGTCCAAAAGTCGTGCTGTGACATTTTAACTTTATTAGTTTGGTGATCCCTTGGAGATTCTTGCCGAGACCCTTGCCGGGTTCATACCCTGTCCATGCCAATATGCTTTCTATTTTGCTACTCCACCATTTGTCCTTCTCGATCGTGTTAGCACGCTCAATACGATGGTAAGTATAAGTCTCTCCCCCTAACTTCCTTCTATTCTCCACAACCGGGACAGTCTGGTTGGTGTAAATAGGGTTACTCCCGTCTCCATGAATGATCACCTCCTGATGATTCCATTCGAACTTCACAGCCTGATGCAGAGTAGACGCTACAGCCCCAGTGGCGTGTATCCAAGGTCATACCAATAGCAGATTGTATGAGGCAGATATGTCAAGCACTTGGAATTCAACATCAAACAAAGTTGGACCCATTCGTAAGCAGAGGTTGATTTCTCCGATTGTGGCCCTTTGAGACCCATCGAACGCTTCTACGTTCATAGTTCCTACTCGTATCTCATGCAAACCTTTACCTAACCTCTTCAAAGTAGTCAACGGGCAGATGTTGAGATTTGAACCCCCATCTATCAAGACCCTGTCAATGAATTTGTCTTCGCACTGTACTGTGATATGCAATGCCCTGTTATGGCTCAACCCTTCTGGTGGCAATTCATCTTCGTGGAAAGTGATCTTATGGCTTTCCAATACTTATCCTACCATGTTGGCCATCTTTCCACTGGTAATGTTGTTGGGTCCATAAGCCTCTTTCACCACTTTCATCAACGCGTTCCTATATGCCTCAAAATTTTGCAGTAGTGATAGAATGGATATCTGAGTAGGGGTTTTGTTCAAATGATCAACTATAGAATACTCTCTTACTTGCACCTTTCTCCAAAGATCATTTGGGCCTATTTTAATGATAGGCTGCCTGGAAGCGGTTTCTTTACTTGTTCCCCCTAAATGCCCGAGCGTGTAAACCCTACCAGTTCTGGTTATACCTTGTGTTACACCAGTTTCTTCCATTTTCCCCTTTCCTTTCCTTCTTGCTTTTTCAGTACAGTCCCAGCGCACAACATTGGAATAAAAGGATGGTGTGGGTTCTACCATTACGGTGAATGGTGTGGTCACTTCTACTTCGAACGGAGTTGGCGTGGCAGAGGGCATTGTTACTTCAACCTCGAATGGAGTTGGTGCGGCTACCTTAACTTCAATCAGTGGCTGTATTTGTACCACAATAGGCGTGAGAGTGACTAGAGGCATTTTGGGATCAGCCTCTTCTCGAATGAGCCCAATTGACCCCTCCGGGTCCCATTCTTCATCAGTTTCTATCACATTTACCCCTTCGTCCCTGTGATCTGGGAGGGGATTATTGCGGATGTTAGGTGTAGTCTCATTTGCATGTATAACTTTGGTATCAATCAGCGTCTGGATCTTATCCTTTAGAGTGCGGCATTCATCAATAGTGTGACCCTTCATGCCCGAATGGCAGGCACATGTCTTATTCGGATTGACCCATTGAGAGGAAT
This sequence comes from Nicotiana tabacum, assembly GCF_000715075.1. Taxonomy (NCBI): domain Eukaryota; kingdom Viridiplantae; phylum Streptophyta; class Magnoliopsida; order Solanales; family Solanaceae; genus Nicotiana; species Nicotiana tabacum. The sequence continues at coordinate 91,825,380 of NC_134096.1, read as the reverse complement.
TTTCCATGGCGACAGCGGGAATGGAAGTGACATAACTGGAAGCTTTTAATCTCTCATACAACTGATCAATAGGTTCGGCAATAAGAGTGTATTATCTGGGCGGCCTACGGTTGAAATTTGGCCTGGGTTTTTGGTAGTTTTGGCGGGCCGGTGGTGAGTGGTAATATGTTGGCTGAGTGTTGTATGTGTGGTAGGCGGTAGCGGGTTGTTTATATCTAGTAGTTGAAGACTGATATGTGGGTAGAGGTATTTGGTATGTGAGAGGAGACTTCGGACCTTAGGCTACCATCGCAATCCTTACTTCCTTCTTTTTAGATATACCCCCCGACTGCAAGGCTTTGTTCGTAGCCTGTAGTGCCTCAAAATTTTTTACCATCCCGCTTTTGATTCCCTCTTCTATTCTTTCTCCCAATTTGATGATGTTGGAGAATTTATGATTTTCAATAACCATCAACCTCTCATAATATTGCGGATCCTGGGCCCGGACAAAGAATTTGTTCATTTGTTCTTCTTCCAATGCTGGCCTTACTTTTGCAGCCTCTGATATCCACCGAGTGGTATACTTGCAAAAGGTTTCTGTCGGCTTCTTCTTAAGATTCTGGATATAGAAGATGTCTAGTGCATTCTCTGTGTTGAATCTGAACCGATCCATAAAATCTGATGTCATGCTTACCCAATTAATCCACTTCTTTGGATTTTGACTGATGTACCAGGATAAGGCTTCTCCAGTGAGGCTCCTCATGAATAGCTTCATGCGGATTCTTTCATCTTTACCAACCCCTACGAGCTTGTTGCAATACGTCCTTAGATGTACCTTTAGATCACCTGTCCCGTCGAACATTTTGAACTTAGGAAGTTTGTAACCCTCTGGAAGTTCTACGTCCAGTTGAATACATGAATCCTCATAGTTCAAACCTTCGATGCCTTTACCACCTTCAACACCTTGGACTCGACTTGTAAGCTTCTTAAGTTCTTCCGACATGTTCTTGATGATCAAGTCCTTCTCGGCGGATTCCGGTGTATACGGGGTTTGTTTGATGGACTTTTTGATGAGAAGTGTGGGGTAAGGTTTCCACGTATATGGGGTTACTTTGGTGGACTCTAGGGATTTGGGTGTAGTGGTGATCATTGGTTGAGTTTTGGGGATCAAGAGTAGGTTGTGGTGCATTTTGAGGAGTATGGTAGATGGTAGTTTATGGGTACTGGGTCGGACGATGATGATGTTGTGGAGGAGTTGGTACTGGTGGAGGATTAGGATTTTGGGGAGGCGTGGCGTATTGATGAGGTGCGGGAGGATTTTGCGGGCATTGGTTTTGTGTGTTTTGAGGAGGTGTTGGGTATTGGGCGTTTTGTTGGTTGATGTCGGGAACATTCAGGGTAAGGGAAAGGTTTGCCAAGTTACGGACCTGCTCCAGTTACCCTTGTAACTCCAGTATCTTTTGCTCTAACCGTAAAATCAAGTCATTCTGTGCCGGAGTACTTCAACCATATGAAGTTTCGACATTTTTGGCGTGCACAATGTTGTCTTTCCTCATACCACTCATATCGTCCATCTTAGCTTTTCCTTTGTTCTTGGGATCACTTGGAGGAGGAGGGGGAGAAAGACCTCTAGATCTGGTATGATATGCTGATGATGCTAGTATGCACGAACCAACCTTAGGGGATGGGAATAAACAAAGAAAAGAAGAAAAACAAAAGGTAAACAAGTCAGTAAGGAATATTAAAAGGATATTTATGATATTTAAACACGTATTACGGAATAATAAATTCGCGTCCTAATTTGGGGACCTCATCGTGCCCGAGGTAGGCCTAGCGACATATAGCTTTGGAGAAAACTCAATGCCGATAACTGCGTCATTTCATTAATATGATAAATAGACCAAATCTCTACTAAAACGACAACAATTATAAAGAGTCACTAGTGGCATTTGCCTTATTACAATCAAATTCTAAAACGAATCTAGAAAATATCATTCCTAATCTAATCGGTCCCAGAGGAACCTTCTCAAAGCTTGGCCTTCTTAGCCCCACAATCAGATTCCCCAGGTCGCGCATGTCCAACAGCAGATACGCCCTTGCTAGATGTCCTCCTTCATTGTCCATTGCATTCTGACAATCCGAGACCCTTTTCCTCATCTTTCCCTCAAGTTCCATCAAACCATGATCCAAATACTCCAACCTTTCTGTTGATTTAGTAGCGATTCCCCTCAATTCATTGATTGCTTCCATGTCCACTTTATGTTGTTCCAAATGCCTGGCCTTAGATTCAAAGACCCTTTTGCGCAACCTCCTATATTTGACTTGTGCTTCAGCAGCGTTGTGTATGACCCTATTTCTCAAATCAACCCCTGGCTTGACCTCTCCTGCTATGTCATCGACCAGCCATGATGGGTAGAAGTACACATAGCTGGCATGATACCTGTCTGGCTCGATAGTATCTTTCTCCACAATAATCTTTTGATGCCACATGTGATGTGCCTCGAACTTGAATGGAATGACATTCCCTTGGAAGTCTGCTTTGTAATGAACCATTTTGGAAACTCGTGGTATAACATGTTTTCTCCCAGCTTGCCTCATGACTCTGATAGGAGCATAATGATAGATTCCCTTAATCCGATTAGCACTAGATGAGGAACATCTCTCAACTTGATGATGAATTCACTGCTAGGGAACCACTCGAACATCCAATGTACCTTGTCATCAGTCAAATTGCTAAAGAAATGTACCCAGCTGACAGCGTTTCCCGGTTGTGCAAACCTATCTGGGATAAAAGTCATTCTCTTCGGATGGTGATAAGCTATGTGATCATTCTATGGTCGTCGCGGAAATTTTTGACGGTATTGTCCTCTCTGAAGGTGTTCCAACAACCATATTTGCAGCAACAGATTGCAACCCTCGAAATGCCTATATCCTTTTTTTGCAACGGTCTAAGGCTCGGTACATCTCAGTCACGATCATTGGGACAATAGTGTAAGTTTGCCCCTCAATTCCTTCCATTAGGGTCTTAGTGACCATAGCTATACGAGTGTGGATCCTTTCTCCTTGTATCGGGAATATCAGCATCCCAGAAAACAGACAATGAATACAAAACCCGGCGGTAAGTCCAACCCAAAGAAATGATGGCAAATTTATCATGGTAAAGAAGATATGACTTGCTGTGACCATAACGCTCATAAAGGAAGTCGAATGGTATGTAAGATTTCTTCAGACAGACTAACTCATCATTTTTCTTGAAATCCATCATTTTTAGAAAACCTTGAGAAGTAAGATTTTTCGGTACCAACAAGCCATGGCTATCCCATGGGAGCCCAGCGAAGCCTCCTATTTCCTATAGAAGGGGAGTCATTTCTATATCACCAAAACGGAAGATGGCCCTCTTCTCATCCCAGAACATGGTGGCAGCCTCAATTAACACATTGTTCGGATGAGTATCTAACAAAGAAGGTAAATTCCCGATAACTCTTTCCACATGATTTTTGTCACTTGGCGAGAGATTTTCCCACCAATCTAGCAACAAAGGTGGGATACTTCGAACCATACCGAACCTGGGGACTTCGTGCCTCATTTATGCAAAACAAATAAAGTTAGCCCTTTCCCCCTCCGGATTCAACTATTTACACATTAATGATTAGCATATCGGCACGTTTTCTCCAAATAATGCACATATCATGATTGTACCCATTGGGATTTAAGGAAATCCCGGAGGGCTTTGGACAAGGCTTGCCTTAGAGAGTTATTACTCGGACATCATTCTAACCTATACTAGGTTTAGACATGATGCATGCACAGTTAATATTAGAGTGGGGTTTCTAGAAGAGTCTAGACCGGTACCCTCAAGTGGACAACTTGAGAGGGAAAGGCACGGAACTGTCTATTGCACCACTGATCGACTAGTTTTACCGCAAATAAGCCTTTTCAAATTTAAAAGGGTGATTTAGGAAGAGCGCGGGCACTCATCAAGCGCCGTTATGGTATTAATTACGCACGAGTGGAATATGATGTGGAGCATTCTTTATGTAAAGATAAAACAACACGTTGTCAAGTATTTTGCATGATGAAGATGGTAAATGCAGTATTAAATGAAACGTAAAGACATAGAAAGAAAGAAAAACAAGAAAAAAGTTAGTTCGCGCAATATGAAAGAATTGTAATAAAGCAAGCATGGGGGTAGGGGTAGGGAGACACATGATGTAGCAAATTTAAAAATGATTCGGAGCAAGTGAACATGACTAGAAAATAAAGGAAAATGCACATTGTAACCAAATTAAGCAAAGATTTGCATATTAATACAAATTCAAAATAGAGGGAAATAGGGGAAAGGGTGTGCATGTAGCCATAAAAAGGGAAAATGGAAGCGGGATGTTCATGTAAATATAAAGAACAAGAAAACACATTCATCAAATAAGACTAATTCATATAGACCAAGTTCGCTATGGTAAGAGCCTAAAATTATCCCCAGCAGAATCGACATGTTGTCCTCCCCCCCTCCCCCTATTTTCTCACAAAATCGGGTTTTGACACGTGACAACTCTTTTAAAGGAAGGTGTTAAAAGAGAGAAACGCCACCTAACGGGTTTAAGGTGCGTTAGGGCACCTATTTGTAAATAACTCTAGTTTAACCAGTTTGCGTCACCAAAGATCGGGTCAGGGCTCAAATTACCTCGAATAGAGGGTGTTAGGCACTCTTCGAGGTCCACAACTGTGGGTCCCAGTCAAACTTGAATTATATGAATTAGTCAAATAGTTAGAGAGAAAAACAAGAAGTTTGAAAAAAAAATCATTATTAGAGAGTCCTTGAGTAAACACAGATAATTGGTTTAAAGACAAGATGGGGGTCCTAAGTTTTTTAGCCTAAAGGATCACCCCGTGCAACATAAATAATACTTTATAACTCCCTCGAGGTGGGGTGTTACTCGTATTATTCAGCGGACACAGACTATCATCTCTTGCTACCCGATTACTATCTTTAAGTTTTTACCTAAAGCGCACTAGTTGATTCTAAACTGTGCCCTATGCGTGCACTAACCGTCCCATGCCTATGGCCTAGGAGGCGTTTGGACCTCTATTTTAGATGGTTTCTAGACTTAGCTTAGGCTACTCAGAAATGATAAAACTAGGCGACATACAAAATACGCTGGACTTCATGTAAAAGCAATTAAGGGCTCAAGTTAGCCTCCACACTTAGACAACAAATGCACGCGAACAAATTTTCACATTAAGTGTTAGACAATTTCAGGATTGAGGCAAATTAAAGCCATTAGGCCCTATAGACATGGTTTCTATGTGACCTTGGGATTCAAACTTGCAGGCAGTTTCAGAGCAAGATGTCATTTTAGATACAATTTCTAAGCGACTACACAGTCTGCATGCTGATTACAGATTATAGGCGATTAAACCTATAAACATGATATCTAGGTGATTTACGCAGTAGTTGGCATTGATAACTATTGAAGATACTCAGAATTACTCAGTTTGATCCTATAGGCATTCTTTCCAATAGTGGCAATAAAACAGTGTTGAAAGTTCAATATCAACACTTAAAAGCGAGTGGTATTACCCTATAGGCAGGATTTCTAATGATTAACGATTGAAATTAATTTTTTATACTTAGCTCCTATAGGCATGTCTCCTAGGTGGGCAGTATAACAGCGAATTAACCAATTAAAATCCTATAGGCATGATTTCTAAATGCAAATTTTGTAGAACATAAGCTAACATAGCCCTATAGTCATAGTATGTAATGAATATGTTGCAGTTATGTAAATTGAAAGATTGGTCATTGACACTTTATTTCCTATAGGCATGGTATCTAATAAAACACATAGGAGCAGAATATGTTAAACGAATTAAACACTCATGTCATATAGGCAGGTTATCTAACAACACATAGGAGCAGAACATGTTGAGTAAATTAAACACCTATAGGCATGATTTCTACCCATTCATGCAAGTATTAGAATAAACCCATTTTTCTAATTTTACTAACACCCCAATTGTTATTACAACATTATTACAGGCCCAATGAATGAATCAAATTACAAAGTTACAAAATCACTATAGTGGGCCTAAGACAGGCCCAAAGTACACCCAACCTGGCCAGTTTCAAATTTCGTATCCATACAGGTTTCACCACAGCCCAGAAGTCATAGCCAATCAAACCCAGAAAATAATCTTCATTTACACAAAATAGCCAAAACCCAATAACCACAGCTGATCAATAACCATTTACACAAATCAATTGGTTCATTCAGTGGGTAAAAAGGGAGGCAGAATTGAGCAATTGGGACAAAGTGGCCACAGAACCTTAGACCCTAGTGTGTCAGAGTTCCCAAGGGTTTCAAGAACCTAGGGCAGTGCTCACACTAGGGAGGTTAATAGAGAAGATTTAGGGTGCCTTGGCTTTCAGCCGGCCCAGAATTAGACTCATAACAAGAAACAATCAAAGAAATAATAATAAAGTAATAGGTTTGGAAAAGCATTTGCAGACACTTTAAGATAATCACATAATGAACATGAACTCGAGAAGCAAACTAATATATTGGGGCAGAGTTACATATGATAAGAAACAAGGAGCCTGGGATTGCAAAGTTAACATGCAAGGACATTAAACTAGTAAAACCAATTAATACAACCAGTATAGAACTTAAAGGATCAGATTATACCAAACTCATAATTACACAATTTAATACAAATAGGATTAGATATCATAGAGGGTATCAGTCAAGGAGGATTAGTTTGAAGGATAACAGGTTGTTAGAAGTGCAGAATTGGACATGGATTAAATCATATAAGGCATGCTAATAACATCAATTAATCACTAGAAGTTCAGAATTAGGCAGAGGACATGGATTAAACCATATAATCAAGGCAGAACATTCGAATTATCAACAACACCAAACTAACATGCTTCATTCTGTCTAAATTAACTAAGTTAGGTGAAAAGACATTATTAGGCTAGCAATTATAGGCAGAATCACACATAAAGAGAGTCAAGGGAATACAATAAGTCGTGCAGTTTCAAAGAACATGCTAACATAAGAGAATAAACATCGCGAGGGTTTAGAAACTAACCAGTGATTATTCAATAAACAAGAAAAGAACAGCAGTAAGGACTCATAGTCTCAAATGTGTCAAGTTCCCAAGGGTTTCAAGAACCCATGACAGTGCTCACACCCAAGAGATGGTCAGAGAAGTAGAAATCTAGTGGCCTTGGCTTTCAGCCGGCCAAGAGCCAAATAGAACAGAATAGTAAACAAATACAGAGTAAAAACCTCAATTTTTAGTGAGAGTTTTTAGTGACTTTCGTCTCTCCAAAAGGGGGAAAGGGAATAGGTTTATATAGTGGTAAAAATCAGCACATACGTAAGGAAATACAAACAATCATACCATAACAGGAAAGAAGAACACATAAATCAATTTAAAATCAAATTAGGAGAATAAGCCGGTAAATCCTAGTTTTTTTATGAAAAATAAATATCAACGGAATATACAAAGAAACGGTAACATAGGATGAATATAGATACAAATAGTACTAAAAGTCAGAGAATCGAACCAATTTTGGTTCGATTTGAAGAGATCTGTAAACCCTAGTTTTAGGGTAAGTAAGAATCAACAAAAATGCACAAATATTCGTACTCGCAATAGAACAAGGGATGAACATAGACAGAATAGCAGAAAGACCAGTGATTTGAACTTATTTTAGTTCGATCTTGTGGAGACCTGCTTGCCATGTTTAGGCAAGCACTATAGGAGAGTAGCCAGTACCAGAAGGGGTCGAGTATGGTAAGTAATAACCATGGAATCTCATATTAGGTGGGATTAGGAGAAGATTTAGGGGGCGGCGGCTAGGGTTCTTTAGGAGAGAGAATGGAGGTGAGGGAATGCAGAGGCGGCGGATGAGGGGGAATGAGATTAGGGTTAGGGGTTTGGGTAGTTAAAGGAGAGGGTTTGATATGGGCCGTTGATCTCTGAGATCAACGGCCATGATTAAAGGGGAGTTGGGTCGGGTTATTAGAAACGGGTCGCGACCGGGTTGTGGGTAATAGGGTTATAGGTTTGGGCTGGGGGTTATTTGGGCTAGTGTATTAGGTGCTATGGGCCAATATTTGGTCCGAAAAATAGGTTTAGGAATTTAGGCTAGTTTTTAAATACCCAATAGGTAAAAAAGATAATTTTTAAAAGTAATTAATAAATAACAAAAATATTATTTGTGCACTAAAATGATTAATAATAAATATACATGAATATGGGCTATTATTGCAAGAATGTGCGATTAGCCTAAAAATGCAAATATAATTATGCAAAATGCAGTAAAATATTTAAAAATATACATGTTGGTGTAAATGATAAGCTTGGATGATTAAATCATCATAAAAAAATATAATTTAAAGGATAATTATTGGATATTTATATAATAAAATGCAGAAATAAATCGATTTAAAGCCTTTAAAAATTATGAAAAATACTTGTATAGGCTTATAAGATAAATGCCTAGCCCGGACCCCCGTCACATTTGAAGCGTCGTTTGTGAAAAGGGTCCACACCTCAGATGATGTACCCGATTTTAACAAAAGTTCCTTTTCGACTTCGGGTACGAGGGTTGGCGTGAAATCGGCCACGAAGTCCGCTAAAATTTGAGACTTGATGGTCGTCCGGGGTTAATATTCGATATCGTACCCACTGAGTTCGACGGCCCATTTGTCCAATCGACCCGATAGTTCGGGTTTATGCAAAATATTACGAAGTGGGTAAGTGGTTAATACGCATATAGGGTGACATTGAAAGTATGGTCTTAACTTTCTAGAGGCGCTTATCAGTGCAAGTGCCAATTTCTCCAAATGTGGATATCTAGTTTATGCTTGTCCCAAGGTTCGACTTACATAATAAACGGAAAATTGTGTACCTTGCTCTTCCCGAACTAGGACACCACTTACCGCGATTTCCGATACTGCCAAGTACAAGCAAATTTTTTTAACTGCCTTTGGAGTGTGAAGCAGTGGTGGGCTTGATAGGTATCGCTTCAATTCCTATAATTCATGTTGGCATTTCGGGGTCGAGGCAAAATCATTCTTCTTTTTTAGCAGAGAGAAAAATCTGTGACTTCGATCTGATGACCTCGAAATGAATCGGCCTAAGGCAGATATCCGTCCAATCAGCCTCTGCACGGCTTTTACACTGTTCACGATGGTGATGTCTTCGATGGCCTTGATTTTATCGGGGTTGATCTCGATCCCCCAATTCGATACCATGAAGCCAAGGAACTTGCTCTAACCGACCCCGAAAGCACATTTCTCGGGGTTGAGCTTCATGTTGTATTTCCTTAAAATCTCAATCGTTTCTTGCAAATGAGCCAAATGGTCCTCTACGCGCAGGGACTTAACTAGCATGTCATCAATATAAACTTCCATTGATTTACCTATTTGTTCTTCGACCATTTTATTTACTAGGTGTTAGTATGTAGCTCCTGCATGTTTTAGCACGGAGGGCATTACATTATAATAATATGTTCCATACTTGGTGATAAATGAAGTCTTTTCTAGGTCCTCCGGGTTCATTTGGATTTGATTGTACCCGGAATATGCATCAAGAAAAGTAAGGATCTCGTGGCCGGCCATGGCATCAATCATACGATCGAGGTTAAGCAGTGGAAAAGAATCTTTGGGGCACGCCTTGTTTAAATTCTTATAATCTACACACATTCTAAGTTTGTTCCCCTTTTTAGGGACTACAACTACATTGGCTAACCATTCGGGATATTTCACCTCCCGAATGGACCCTATTTTGAGAAGTTTAGTTACCTCGTACTTTATGAACGCATGTTTTATTTCGGACGGGGGTCTTCTCTTTTGCTTCACCGGTTTGAACCTAGGGTCCAGGCTTAACCGATGCGTCGTTATCTCCGGTGGGATCCCTGACATATCTAAATGGGACCAAGCAAAACAATCTATGTTATCAATTAGAAATTGAATAAGCTTTTTCCTGAGTTCGGGGGTTAATCCCGTTCCCAGGTATACCTTTCGCTCGGGTAGGTACTCAATCAATATAACTTGTTCCAACTCTTCGACCATTGATTTAGTGGTGTCAGAATCTTCGGGAACAATAAAAGTTCGAGGGGTCAGAAAATCATCATCTTCTTCTTCTTCTATCTCTTGCTTCCCTGATTCGGTCGAGGCTGGTGGCTGTGATTGCTATTTGACTTCCTGTTTACTTTTGATGCTCGACCTTTCCGAGGTTGATAGTGTCGATACCGGCGTTACCTCATCGACCACAAATATTTCCTTTGCAGCATGCTGCTCCCCGTATACTATTTTTACACCGGCCGACGTCGGGAATTTTATCATTTGGTGGAGAGTCGAAGGGACTGCCCTCATATTGTGGATCCAAGGCCTTTCGAGTAGGGCATTGTACCTCATGTCGCCCTCGATTACGTGAAACTTGGTATCTTGAATGGTTCCAGCCACGTTCACTGGTAGAATAATCTCCCCTTTAGTTATTTCACTGGCCATATTGAAGCCGTTTAAGACCCAAGTTGCAGGCATGATTTGATTTTGTAGGCCGAGCTACTCCATGACCCTCGATCGGATGATATTCGCCGAGCTACCTGGATCCACTAAAACACGCTTAACTTGAACTTTATTTAATAAGATAGAAATTACCAGAGCGTCATTGCGGGGCTGAGAAATGCCTTCTACTTCTTCATCGTTGAATGATAAAGTACCTTCGGGCACATAATCTCGGGTTCGTTTTTCCCTAGTGATTGATACCTTAGTGTGTTTGAATATGGGTCCCTGTGGGGTGTCGACCCCACCGACGATCATATGAATGATATGTTGGGGTTCCTCCTATTTATTTTTCCTATTGGCGTTCCTTTCTCTGAAATGATTCTTGGATCGATCGCTGAGTAACTCTCGAAGATGGCCCTCATTAAATAGACGGGCTACATCCTCCCTTAATTGCCTGCAATCCTCAATCTTGTGACCATGCGTGCCATGATACTTGCACATCAAATTTGGATTTCTTTGGGAAGGATCGGTTTGTATGGGTCTGGTTCATCTAGTATCTTTGATCCTTCCGATTGCCGATACAATGCTTGATGCATCAATATTAAAGTTATATTCCGATAACCGAGGTGCCTCTGTGGGATCGGCATACTTGTCAAAACCATTTTTGCTCATAAGTCCCCAAGAATTCTATCTTTGATCACTTCTTCGATCGCTCCAGGCGGAATTGCGTCCTGAACCATTGTTCCTTCGATCTGCGGTATATGATTGATATCGGTCTCTGTTTGATCTTGGCTCCCTGTCGACGTCCCTCTAGTTTTTAACTGCCGACCTGTTTGTATGTACTGAACTGGAAGGGGTTCCTAATTGGTTGTCTTCGACCCTGATCTTTGATTGATATCGATTGTGCATATCTGCCCAAGTTACAGCTGGATACTCGATCAAGTTTTGTTTCAATTGTCGTGATGCTATCGAACTCCGCTCGTTCAACCCTTAGGTGAAAGCTTGAATGGCCCAATCATCTGTGACCGGTGGCAACTCCATGCGTTCCATTTGAAATCAGGATACAAACTCCCTCAGCATTTCATTATCCCTTTGTCTTACCTTGAAAAGGTCTGATTTCCTCGTTGCGACCTTTATGGCCCCAGCATGTGCCTTTACGAAAGAACCTGCTAACATGGCAAATGAGTTGATGGAATTTGGTGGCAGGCTGTGATGCCAAATCATTGCTCCCTTCAAAAGGGTCTCTCCGAAATTTTTCAACAGCACATATTCGATTTCAGCATCTTCTAAATCGTTACCCTTGATGGCGCATGTATATGAAGTAACATGCTCGTTGGGATCGGTGGTCCCATTATATTTGGGTATGTCTAGCATACGAAACTTCTTTGGAATAGGCTTCGGAGCCGCACTTGGAGGAAACAACTTTTGTACAAACTTCTTCGAATCCATCCCTTTCAAGATTGGCGGTGGCTCCGGTATCAGGTCAACTCGAGAGTTGTATGTATCTATTTTTGTTATCGTTGGCTTCGATTCTCTTCTCCCCCGATTCAATTCTTTTGGCGAGCTCCTCGAGCATATTCATTACCGTAGGATCAGTCCTCGATTCGTTACTATTCGACCTTTTTGGTACTGGCTCGGTATGGCGAGTAATTTCCGGCTCGACCCTATTCGGAGCTCTATGTTGATTTTGTAACTGAGCAATAGCGGCTTGCTGAGCCTGAAGCATCTCGAATATTACTTGGAGACTGACTCCTTCGTCTCTTCTGCCATGTGTTCCTTGGTCACTAAATTGGCCTTCTCTGCATACGCTCCCCTCGAGACTTGCGCCTAGGTCCGCATTTAGAGCAACGTGCGAACTGACATCGACTGGGTTCGAAACTGGTGCTCCCCCGAAAGTAGCGTGTGGCACCTCGACTCCTGGAGCAATCACATTTTCGTTTTCACCGTGGAATCCGAGGCCATTGTCACCGTGTGTGGATGCGTTTTGTGAGTTTGACATGTTTTAACCTGGAAGCAAAGATACTTGACAAGAAAAAGCGTAAAATAGTGCGTTTTACCATAATCAGTACTGAACAATCACTATTATCCTTAGCCCCACGGTGGGCGCCAAACTGTTTACTCTCAAAATTGAGTAACAATTAAACTTATATCAAACCGGTATGCAAATAATGTCTCGATCTTGATTCAAGATAGTCTCGAAGCTAGTTAATAAGAACAGCTTAATAAGAACAGCAGAGGATGAACAGTAAGTAAGACAAAGAAAGTAGCGTATATGTATATTTTTATCAGTGAATCATGATGCCCTACAAATGATTGGAACTCCTCTTTATATAGTAGAGGAATTCCTAATTATGTTTGTCTCTAATTATAGAAGAAAACCGTATAAACAGCTAGTTAACCACTTCTGATTTGGTCCGTTCCGAGATTCACGCCATGATCCTCGACCAATCACGGATATCCGTCCCGAGATTCACGCCGTGATCTTCGACCGGTTACTGATATCTCGCCATTCCGTTATTATGCTCCCCTCGAAGTCGGTCATACTAGATCTCGATTGTTGCTGGCCTCGGTCTCAACGTACACTTCGATCTCTAGGCTTGATGTCTCACCTTCGAGCTTGGGTATGATTTATTACGAGGCTACCCCCGATGCAACTCCCTTGTCTCGATCAAACAGCAAAATCGGGTAGGCCCGATTTTGACCGTATACAATGTCGGAAGCGGGTTCGGTCAAACCCAATAACTTTGGTTCGAACCATATATTTATCTTAAAAAATCCATTAAATATGTCTAAATTATTAATTTAGAATCCAGTAACTTAAAATAATCAAAATCCTGAACCCATAAGCTTGAAATCGTGAGTCCGCCTCTAACTATATATACAAAGATAAAGTGTCATTTATAAAACATTTCATGTAAAAATAAAATGCCATAAAAACAATGACTATCAGAAGACGTTTTTAAGATCTATTTATCATGAAGTTATCTATGAAATTGAACTAATTGGATAGAAGACAAGTTGATAACTTGATATGATAAAAAAAAAAAAAAGGTTTTGACTTGCAAAAGAAAGAAGATATGCAAGTACAATTGGTCTAAATATTTTAAACAGTATAATCAGCAGATGCATAAGATGAGCCAATTATTCCACGCGTCAAACATCGGCAGAAGGAAAATTCAGTAATCATTCTACAACCGATCTGCTCTCTGCAGTGAATCCTTCTCTTGGATTTTCTCTCGTTATCCCAATCTTCGAGATTCCGACCACTTAAAAAACTGGCGAGAGGAAGTTTCTCAATAATGTAAAATGAGAGTGTATATTTTAATTACATAATCTATATTATATTAAAAGTACGAAGGCACTTAGCAAAATATCGTTTATCTTTTTTATTTTTTTAAAAATAAATTTCACACTAGACAAAAATATAATTTAAGTTTTTCTCTAATTTTTAGGAGTTCTAAATCAATTATACTTTTAAATATTAAATCTTTTCCTTATCTGAATATGTAGAAAGTTCCAAAGTAAAATCGATTAGAACTTTATATAAACTCTTTCCTTATTTTGACAAGTTAACATAATTATAACCTTCCATGTTAATTTTCCAATATTAATTTTAAGAATCGACAAATAAAGAAAAGAAGAACAGAAACAAACAGGTTTGCCTGTTTTAACTCCTTCGAGATTGCACTTTTTTACTTATTCATTTTTTTGTTTTGTTTTCTTTCTTCTCGCTTATTATTGTTATTTCTTTTTGTCATTGATTTTACAAAACTTAATTTAAGTGAAAAGTTAAAGAAAAGAAAATCAAAATTAAGAGTTTTACATATACATATACTTTCGGAATTCACTTACTTTATTTTTTTTTACGTAAGCATTGATAGTTAAAATAATTTCAACAAAAAATAAAAACTACGTAATAAAATATGTTTATAAAATTAACTAAATAATGGAGTACAACAGAAAGGACAACTTAGTCAAATGATAACTTTTTACTATTATGATAAATAGATTAAAAGTATTGTTATAAAAAATTAAAATAAAGGTGATAAATATAATATTGTAAATCACAAGGGAGATTAGTGTTACAAAATCAAATATGAGAGGATAACTGTAAAATTATCTCTTTTTTATTAATTATTAATTATTTAAATTACAAAGAAGGTCTTAATATTTAAGAATTTAAAATCAATTAAAAGTTTAATTATTTAAATTGTATTATTTTTTATTTGAATAATTATTTCATAACTACAATTGCTTCCATGTTATTATAATATAACTTTAAGAGTAAAATTGGTAAGATATACAATTTTGAATCAATAAGAATGAAATACTAGAAGATAGAATGTATTTTAGTGAGGTATCATTAACTATTTTTCTTTTTCTTTGCATTCATATCAACAAATGACAATTCCCTACATCATTTTTAGACTCATTTTCACTTAGCAATATTTTTCCAGGAGCTACCTTGCCAATCTTTTCATTCTCATATCTTAAGAGACAAAAGTTTACTTTTTAAATTTTAGAAAGAAATTCCTACATAAGTTCTCAAAAATCATAATAAGGCATTGATGACTTTTTAAAAACATAATGTTTTACTTTATCTAACTAGATAAGTAGGATCAATATTCGTTTTCAGGAACTTAGATTTTTTTAATTTCTATTTTATAACTCAAACACATTATTTATATAATTTTTAAAAATTATGTTCTCATTCATATGAAATACACGCGCAAAGCGCGTACCCAATTTATACTATATTAAAAGCACGAAGGCCCTTAACGAAATGTCGATCGCCTTTTTTACCCTTAAAAGTTGATTTTATATTGGACAAGATTGTCATTTAAATTATCTCCTAATATTTAGAAGTTTTAAATCAAGTAAATTTTTACTTATTAAAGTTTTCCTTATTTAAACGGTTATATATAAGTCTAAGATTTAGGACATTAAGTCAATTAAAATTTGACCTTGTATAGATCGAACAATTAATTTATAATAATTTGTTCCTACTTTTTTAGACCTACAAATTAGGAACGTGTATTTATAAATTTGATAAAGCGTGTTAAGATTCCATTCAATGTGCAGTTTTCTTCCAAATTAAATATTTAAACTTTTCGTTATATATTAAACTTATATAATTATTTTCTTAAAAAGACACTTTACCATTGAAGTTTATTCCATATTTTGACTATCTATAACTTTAATCCATTATATAGATTTGGGTGAGAAGTAAATGAATTAAAAAGGTAAATTAAAGACTAATGTCTCCTTTATTGACATGTTTTGAGAGGCAGCCAAGTTAAGAATTAAATAAATTAGAAAACAACATTTTCTCTTAGAGGAATAATTCACAATTACATATTATATTACCATCGTGTGCTTCTAATCTATATCTATACTATATTTAAAGCACAAAGGCCCTTAGCGAAATGTCGTTCGTCTTTTTACCATTTTAAAATAGAGTTCACACTAGACAAAATAGTCATTTGTTTATTCTCCTAGCTAATATTTATGAGTTTTAAATTTAATCAGATTTATTACTTATTTAAATTTTTCTTATTATAATTGAGTAAGAATTCCTTATAATTAGGACTTTAATATTTAGGCTTTTCAAATTAATTTAAATTTTGGCTATTAAAACTTTCCTTATTTGAGTTAGTAAAAACTCTTAATGCTTAGGAATTTAACATCGATTAAGATTTTACTTATATATAAATATAAATTCTTTCCTTATTTAAATTATTTTTTTGTAATAATTATTACTTAAGTTTTTTAATATCTTCCAAAACAATAGGAATTAAATGACTCTAGAAGTCGTTATCCAAATTTTGAGAAAATACTTTTTTAGAATGGGATACAAAAAAGTGTGTGCCTGTCAAAAAGAATTAAAAAAAAATACTATAATAATTATTCTATTTACTTAAAAAAAACATAGTAGGTGGATTTAAGAATTTCAAATATGTTGCGAATTTCTAAAAATTATTACAACTCCGTTATTTTGGCCATACCTTTTTAATTAAGCAAGAAAATAATAAAGCTCTAGCTAAATTTTTATTGATTTAACCCAAAAATAAAAATATACAATTAAGATAGATAGTTATTTGCATCTAAAAAAATAACAGATAATACACAATTAGTATTTTATTATTTTAGCTAAACTATTTTTATGCTAATGCGTTGGAATTCGGTCTATTTGTTTTTTAATTTTATTTTATAAATTTGACCCAAAAATAAAATAAAATATATAATTGGTTCAAATAGCCATTAAATCTAAAAAAATTAAAAATACAAAACTGGATAAAATATTTTGTATATTAGATGCATTAAGAATAAATACATAATTATATTGTAATAAATAAATAATTATATTAACGATTGAAAAATATTACATCAGAAATTTAATTTTTAAATTTTTTCACTTTCACGCGCCTAAAGGAGAGTGTATGTATCCACGCTCTTTATCACATTAACATTCCGGAGTAACAATCAAATAGCCAACTTCGAGGGTAACTAAGACTATACTTTATTTAGGTGTGTAACGATTTCGTGCAAAGTTTAGGGAATTTGTTTAACATAAAGGGAATTTGTTTAACATAAGCTCCATATTTTTGGCTCATAGATTAACATGGTCCTTTCATAATCTATTAATGTTAATTAATTTCATTACAATCTTAGATTCTTACTTCCATAAAAGAAAATATTAGGATGCATGGTTGTGTGCTTGGACAAAAAAAAAAAATTTCCTCCAAAATAAAAAAAATAGTAGATTAATCAAAATGTAGTGGTTGAATAATACATTTTGTAATAGTAATTTTGTCTTTTTAATATGTTGGAAACAATTCATATGATATATCTTCTTGATTCATAAAAATAGAAAAACTGTGTTTTGGTCTTGAGAGTTTCTTCCTTCGTTGAAGTTAGTTAATTAGGATCAACAACTTGTAGAAACTTAAGTTTTTGTTGATTTTAATTTTATAACTCAAACTCAAATATAATATTTATGTAATTTTTTAAAATTTTATATTCATTGAGATAGGTAACACGCGCAACGCGCGTATCCTAAGACTAGTTTATATAAATGTTGATCCCTCCGTTCACTTTTACTTGTCCACTATGGACTTTGCACTCCCGAAATAATAAATAAAGTACATAATTTACCATGATACTCATATTAATTGATGCATATTTTTAATGGATTTGAGAAAATGATTTGAAATGAGTAATTAATATTGAGGGTTTAACAGAAAAGAAAAAACCGTCTTCTCTTGATATGCTAAAAGTGACAAATAAAAATGAAAAATCTATTTTTAAAATACTGGACAAGTAAAAGTTAACGAAACGAGTATATGTGTTGTTTATTAATTAACTGCAAACACAATTACGAGTAAGTTTTTCTAATAAAACATAGACAGCTAAATTCAGTCTATGAAACCCCATAATTCACAAACACTACAAGCTTGTGAATACTTGAACAAACTAATTTACGCTCAATCAATGTTTAGAACTTATCTCGATACGACCAGTGTTTTAAAAGGCGTGGGCGTAAGGCGAGGCGTTTTACATATGTCTTAACGAGGCGTAAGCGCCGAGGCACGACGCGTAAGTCCCATAGGTATTTAATTTTTAATATTTTATAAAATAATCTAATTGCTATAATATTTATAAACAAATAAAATTGCATAAAAATTGAAGAAAACTATAAATATGTGGAAATATATATATATATATATATATATATATATATATATATATATATATATATATATATATATATATATATATATATATATATATATATATATATATATCCACAAAAAAACTAGTCAAAATAATATATTATACTCTACTTAGAAGCACAAGTAACTTGAGTAAAAAAGAATAAAGTTTTCTACATGGAAGAACAAAAAGGATGACTAACATGCAATTTGAACTCTGAACTTGCCGCTATGAAGGAGAATAAAGTTCTCTTTGTATTTGTGATTTTTTTTTTGAATATTCGTTGCTTTTGGGAGATATTAGCAAACTAGCGGACAAGATAAAAAAATTGAGAAAGACCATGAATTAGGGATTCAATCAATAAAAAAGGTCTTGACTTTTAAATTTAATAAATTTAAGTTCTTTTTTAAAAGTTTTGAGTAATTACCAAGCTGAATTTTGAGAATTTGGGTATTATACGAAGAACTTATTCAACAATTTTTGGTTTTAATTTGAAAAAGTCTCTGGGGCTTACGCTTCACTAAAAAAAATGCACCTCAAACGTCCGGACGTACGCCTCAAACGCTCGGGCATACGCCCCGAATTGTTGGGCGTACGCCTATTGAGACTTTCGCCCCACACCATCACCTCGGGGCGTTTCTGGTGTGCCTCACCCCGGGGCTCACTCCGAAAACGCCTTTTAAAATAATGGATACGACACTAATAATTCATTAAATGGAATAGCAGAAAAAAACAAAGCAAGTATTTAGAAAAGGAGAATTCACTTATTTTGTACGCTCCTCACCTCAATGCTTCATTTCTACAACTAATTCTTGATAAGAAAAGTTACATCTATTATTTGGGTTAACCCTGAGGCTAACCCGAGTTTGATTTAAATAATATCTTAACAACGATTAAAAAAATTAAAATAATAGTTCAAATTTATTTGATAGATTAAATATCATGTCACTATTTAAACTTAAATAATTGTATATAAATTTAAATTATTAATAAATTTATTTTAAAAAATAGTACTATCAATAATGATTTTAAATATCTCAAAAGACAAAAACCAATTCAACAGAGTACTCGTAATTATAAAAGCAAAAAGGCGAAACCAGAGAACATAAAACATTTCCATTTATAGCTTGGGGAGCAAGGAATTCGGAACCAGTTAAATTTACTGTTTTAACACTAATACCCAGTTTTCGAAGAAGACATTTAAGTTCCAGAGCTAAGTCATTGGCAGACCCAAGGTTCGGTCAACTGTGGGCCATACTAAACCTGTGGCTCGGCAGCTTCGTTAAACGTAAATGCTCATCCGAACCTAAAAGGCTCGGATTCCAAGCCTCGCAAGATAAAATTTCCCGCTCATTCACACTCCAGTCCAGTCCAGCTTGCTTAATCCAGTGGAGAAAAGGGGAAAGTATTGGATACATATAGAGAAACCAGAGCTTCTCTCTTGTTCTATATTCTCAGTCGTCGAATGCGATTTAGCAATCTACATCACACTCAGAAGATTAACATTGAAACTCAGATTAAGGGATATTTCTTGAAAAATCTTATATTTTCCCTCCTTCAAAATCCTTAATGGGAAGGTGAGGATGAATTTTTGTTTGTTAGGCAAAGTTTTGTTCCGGGTTTTATTGAGTATGATCGAAGATGGTCTAAAAATCGAATCTTTATAAGCTTTTGGGGCTTCTAACTTTTGAATGATCATTGTAGCTTCTGTTCTAAGATTTGTGTTTGTTCCTGAGATAATGCTGAATAGTACTGTAGATGATTAAGGATGTGGGTTTTCATGGGTTTGATTTATTTTTTCGTTTTGGGTATTAGCGGGCTCTGTAGTGGCTTGTGTGTGGGTAAGAGGGAAAAAACCCATTGTCATTCACCTTAGATGACATTTTCATCAATTTTTGCAATTGCCCCAATTTTTTGTTGGTCTCCAGATTCCAAGGGTGTCTTTTTTTGTGTATATTGTTGCTTGACGTATGCATTGGGCGCAATGCTAAAGCGAATGTTAATAATCAAAACTTTATGTCGAAATGAACTATTTACTTGTTTCATAATTAGTCTCATAGAAAGATTTGGAAACATTGGCCTAAAGTCGAAACTGATAGTGAAGCAGATGAATGATTAAATGTTTCAACAGTGCTAAGTGCGGTTACAGTCAATTGTTTATCTTTTTTTAGGCTGCAAAGAAAGTTTTTGATTTTGTTATATGAGGTGCTGAATCTTTTCTTGTGAATTTTGTCACCATATGTAGATCAAACGGTCTCATCTGTTTTTTTCATTGATGCAGATCTTGGCTTATTGATGGCAGAGGACTAGCAAGAAAAATTAAAAATGCCAGTGCTCCTACTGCACATCAAATAAAAGATTGTGGCGCAAAGCGGCAATGCCCAAACTGCCATTACTGTATTGATAACAATGATGTAAGCTAATAAGTATCCCTGCAGTAAAGTTTCTTCTTTTTTCCTTTGGTTCAAGATTAGGCCAGCAAATACATGTATCATAAGTTAGTTGCTCAATTCTGCTTTATTATTTTGCTGCTTTCCGGATTCAGGTTTCTCAGGAATGGCCTGGTCTACCTGTTGGTGTGAAATTTGATCCATCTGATGTAGAGCTCTTGGAGTATTTGGAAGAAAAGTGCGGGGTGGGAAATTCCAAGCAACACAAATTCATTGATGAGTTCATCCCGACTCTTGACATTTACGAAGGGATTTGCTATACCCATCCTGAAAATCTTCCTGGTTTGTAAAGCCCCTAATTCTTTGATGCACTATCTTCTGTTTGCTTTTAGCTGCATTATTGAAGTCAATAGACTATGCTGGGGAAATAAATAGATGGCATTGATACATATATTTGGGTCTAAAAGAGTAAAAAGTATGCTACTCTAAATCCTCCATCTTTAGATGCACTCGTCATAGGATATGTCATTTTTACCATGATCTGTGTATGGCTGCTGTCAGAAGCGGACGGTGTCAAAATTTTAAAAAGTAAATATACGAAGAAGTCAAGGGGATTAACAACTATGTGGCTCCGCCACTGGCTACTGTTAGTGCACAAGTGCACATAGCTGTTTGTTTTTACAGTGGGAAGGCTATCTTCAAGAAAGTCTCTCTTACTCGTGGTTTTCAGGGTTGCATTTACCTTAGAAATGAAAATGCAGCAAAAGTTAATTGTTTTAACAAAGGTGTAGTAGATACAAGAAATGCAAGTTGCTCATTCTGAAGCTTAAGAAGTTGCTTGTCAGCTTTCCATTTTTCCAGTTGAAACCTAACATTATCAATCTGTTATGGCAAATTTTCCATTCCTCAATCTCTAATAGTTTATTGGTTTCCATTTTGGATCGTGATTCCAAGAGAATTTAGTGCTAGCAATAACATTTATTTTGTTTCAGGTGCCAAAAAGGACGGAAGTAGCATTCACTTCTTTTATCGCATTACCAATGCGTATGCAACTGGTAAACGTAAGCGTAGAAAGATTAGTGATGAAAATAATTTGAGGAAAGAACATGTTCGCTGGCACAAGACGGGAAAGACCAAGGTTGTGATGGAGAATGGACTCCAAAAGGGGTGTAAGAAGGTAATGGTTCTCTATCAAACTACTAAGAAAGGGTTGAAGCAGGAAAAGACTCATTGGGTAATGCATCAGTACCATCTGGGCACTGACGAAGACGAAAAAGAAGGTGAATACGTTGTTTCAAAAATCTTTTACCAACAGCAGAAGCAATCCGTCAAGGCCAATGACTCTCATGTCAATGAAGAAACCAGTGGGGGAGCAAATCAGGCTGGCCCTACAACTCCAAAGACGGTTACTCCTAATCCCCCTCGAGCTGGAGTAACCCTTTCCTGTGATAATTTTGTGGATGACTCTTTACCCTTCTCACCTGATCAGGTTTGCATCTTCCTTATAATTTTATATCATGGGATATTTACATTTTTGGCCCGCCCTAAAAAATAATAGTCGAAAAATGTATGTGTTTTGTATTAATATTAGGTATAAATATGCATACATTATATATAAATATACATAATCAGTGTATATGTTTTGTATATTTGGCTAGCACCCATAATTAATTTCGGCCGATGGGCCGAAAATGCAAAATATAAAACCTTTATAGGTTGTTTGTACTTTATTTCAGTTTACAAAATTGCAAGTATTCGACTCACGAACATACTTCCAACTAACTGTATCTACCTATGTGCATTTTGCTAGATTTTCCGTACACTGATATTAATTTTGCTGTTTAGGAAGTGGAAGTTGCCAAAGAACCAGGGCAGTCTTCTGATGCTAAAGTTAAGAGTGAAATGGAGTACCACACATGTCTGGCTGGAGAATCACAAGGAGCTGATGCAAATAATGTTGATAATTCTCTGTTGTGTGATGAACTTCTTGCTTCTTATCTTGATAGTTTTGAACACAATATTGGCTCTTCTACTGACTACGCTCATAACACTTGCCATTTACCACAAGGAAATGCTAACACAACCTGTGGAATTTCTGAGCTGGATAATTTGGAATTGGATACTCCTCCAGATTTCCAACTTGCAGTAAGTTTCATGTTTGCAGGTGCTAATGGTCATTGTTTTATTATGTATAATAATACTATCTATAGTTGACTATGATGTTGTGTTCTATGCAGGATTTGCCGTTCGGTTCTCAAGAGAGTATCTTTAGCTGGTTGGACCGGCAATAGAAATGATAAGTACTTTGCTGTTAACAGCAATGAGATAATGCTTTGTGCATTCTGAGATCCAGAATCTATTTCAACAAGATTGTGTTCTCGAGTAGCTTCTGTTTTATGAAATGCTCATCTTTCCACCGGTCCTACAGTACAATAGAAGAGGAGGAATCTTGAGAAAAGAAAAAAAAAAGAATTTATTTGTTGTTGTATCCTATAATGCTGGAAGATGTACGAATCGAAGGAATTATAGCAAGAACCTGCTACGATCTATCAAGGATCTGTATTTCAGTATTCGGGAACTGGAACTTTGATATGGCTCTGATTTTGATTTAATGTGTTTATCTTTCTTTTTTAGACTTTCTCATGTTCTTTTGTGTTCTGTTTAGCATGTTCCAATCCCCAAATGCTTTGGGAAAGTTTCTGGTTTGTATTCCAGATTTTTTGCTGTAACTGTGGATTCTAATGCCTTTTTTATTGTGTCTGATGATATGAATGACATCTTGTTACTTGCAGATTTGCTTATGTATCCTTCCGTTTGCAAACTTAAGTGCTTCATTTTTACCGTTTTTTATGCAGAGATTTTTAAAGATATCGGGAATTATGTTGGCTGATATAAAAGCTCTGATAAGTGAAACAAGTCAGGAACAATGATTTTCACTTATTATCAAATTTTAGGAGTTACTGGGAATTTATGCTTTCAAGTTTATGCTGGAAAATTATGCTTATTGGAAACGAATATGCTGGAAACACGTGCCTTTGGAATCTTAAATTTGAACAAGCAAGCAGATGTTTGATTGAAATGTCATAATCTAGTAAATTGAAGGGGGGGGGGGGGGGGGGAGGGGAAAGAGCCTATGAAACTTAAAAAATCTCTAATTCCAGAGGTTTCGTCTGGAAAACCACCCATTTAATTACCAAACAACTATAGTATAATATCATGCTTAAGAATCAATCAACTATGTTTCAATCACAAATTAATCATTTTAGCTATGAATCCTATGTGTCCATCTACTTTATTAAGTATTAAGAAGATTAATCATAACGACTATTTTTTTACATACCAGGAGTTGATGCAACATAGTCTCAACAAGTTCAATTTTTTTTTTTATATATATCTGAAAAAATCACAATTTTTTAATATATAGTAAGTTCTGAACAATCGGAAAAGTGTAATAGGTTCGGGAGTGAAAACATAAAGGTTAGAATTCATCAAGTTTAAATTATGAATCCGCTTTTGATACTCACTATCAACCTACAACGCTACAACCCCTCTTTTCCTAGAACTTAGAGATCAACTTTACTTTGAAAAGCTTATATGAAGTAAATAACATCATGCTTAACAATGAAAAAGAAACTTCTATTCCCCTTAATAGCTTGGTTTCAAACCCAATATATTCTATTAAATTCCAAACTTGTGATCATTAATCACTCAAAATCAATCAATAAATTTAATAGTAGTAACACTCTCTGGGCTACTGGTTCTCTGTATTTGGAAGTAGATCATAAAAGTGAGCACTTGGTATAGTATTGCAAAAACACCTTAAATAGTTGCCATAGTGACTGAAGGGAAATGCAACAGTTGTGAGTTATATAACCAACTAGCAACTTGCACTGATATTCATTTTCCCAGTAGATTGTCAATCCAACATAGTAAAATCTAAAAACCCCACCATTTCTGGCTTCTAAAAGAGCTCAATTCTATGCAACAAGATTAGACAACACAATAGACAAGAAACTGCTGGTGAATCCAATCAACTCACATAGTCATATACATGGAGGAAATGTGATATCAGGGGGTAAAGGTGCAATGAGGAAAGCCTTGGAAAACAAAATTTATATATTGGAATAAATTAGTTTCTAACAGGAGAAAAAGAATAAGAAAACCAATTCTACAATCAAAAAGCCCGAGTTTATGTCATCCAAAGAGTAGGATCTCATCCAAAGGGTTGCGCAATACAGACAGGAAACATTCGAGTTTCCCCCCAGCCTTCACATCATCACCCCTAAATTAAATGTTTACTTGGCAAATGAATGTACTCAAATGAACCCAAGACAAACAGAAAATGCCACTATATATCCCGAGCACGACCATCATTAATTACCTGATAAGAGTCCCTCATGTTGCAACATAAAACCTGCACATGAAGCACCTCCTATGTTAAGAAAATGCACTCAACTCCGTGGTAAAAACTTAGCCACTTTCTCTTTTGCAGTTCCCAGGCAAGAGATACTTGTACTTCTCGGGATTCTCCAGCAGATGAGCAGGAAGATTCACGGCCGAGTAAGAATGAGGGACGGGTCCCATGTTACCAATGATATCCTTGAATGTGTACTCCTCAGGAAGCATGTCGTATAAATCTGCCCCTTGACAAATAATATCTTGTATTCTTTTAGGGTTCAAATAATGCAAAAACCTGATTCTATCGGTGTGGCTGTAAGCTTTCATCTTGAATATGAAGTCAGATATGTGGCGGAAACAAAAGCTACAATGCCAACCTGAATCTGCCAAAAGGTAATCAGTTTGACGATAGTGTACGTATCTAGTCTTGCCTTTCTGATACCTGTGGACTGAAGCTCTCCAACTTCTGTGCTGAATTTGAAATTCAAAAGAGTACAAGTAATTCCTCAAATGAAGATGAAGAACTGGAGGAATATCGTCACACCACCTCAAAAGATCGATAGTATGCCTGCTAGGAATTTCATCAACATCGGACATTATCAGCAAATCATCGTCCTCTATGCCAGCTATTCTCAAAAGCTGGTCGAGTGCTACTCTCTCATATGCCTCTTCAACAAACGGATTTTCACCTTTTCTGAATCTTCCTCCAATGGTTCCATAAGTCAATCGAGGTTCCACAAACTTAAATTGGTCCCGGTTAATAGCAAAAGTATAGGGCTTGGGCAAACCAGTAAACGTGGAGTTGGACTCGAGAAGAACAAACTGTGTGATGTAAGGATACAATTCCTTCCATCTGATAGTAAGCATGTCCACTTCATTATTAAACAAAACTGCATCATAAACGCGCCTAGGATATTCACGAGTTCCCCATCCGTGTTGCTTGCAAAGGTTCTCCATCGAGACATTCTCGTGATAATAGTGAGTAACTTCAATAAAGGGTTTCGGAGGGGATTGCCATAACGGGCGAAGGAAGTAGGTAATCTTCTGTCCATGAAAGTATATACCAGCAATGCATGTTGGCACAAAAACAACCAAAAAGATAATAGCTTTTAAATCCAATCCTCGAAGCATACACCGTAGTCTTGACATGTTTATTATTCCAGGGGAAGACTGCTGCATTTGAAAAAAGATAACTTTAAACATAAACAGATGGAGAAAAATCCAGACAAACTAATTACAGTTTGAGAGCACGAAAATAAAAGAATGTAAACTTAATACCATTTTACAGAAAATAGAACAAGCCAACAGGATAACAGAGGATTTCCCAAATATCTTGACAGAGTAAAAAATTACTTATTGTTTCATCTATTTTTAGCCACTTCTGAAAACCATAATAAAATTAAAGCTTCCATTACTTTAGATATTATCAAATGGATAACCATAGTCAAATCTCCAACCATAAAACATGGAGTCCACAAAACTACAATACACCACAAATTTCCAGAAATTTAGGAAAGGATGAGAAAAATCACCCAAAGTTGTTCAAGATCACATTTTCCCCCAAAAACTTCTCCTTGGGAGCAACCCATATTAGCCCAATTCAAGATTCTAGGGTTTATATACAATCCATGTCAATAACAGAATGAAAGCACATATTTTAAAATTCTCCAGAATCACAACAATCCAATTTTAAAAAAACAAATCCCCAAAAAATCCAGAGCTAATGTGCAACAAGCTTCAAACTTTTCATATGAAATGGTAAATGAGAATTAAAAATAAATCAATAGGGAAAGAGGTGAAAAAAGAGAAGACAGGTACCTCGCCACAAACGTCTTCACAAATATCGTCACTTTTTTTTGAAGGATAATAACTATCAGACACCATCAGCACCCAAAGCTATATTCAAAAATCTCCTCTTTCTACAAATTTGCCACCTTTCTATAAAATTCAGAAAGATAACAAAAATTATCAAAGAGAGATTATTGAAGAGAAAAACCCCCTGATTAAAGCCAATACCCCTCCCTCTCAAATTTACAACAATGGAATTGCCAATATAATCAAATTGAGAGGGGGGAGTAAATTTTTCCTTGTATAATTTGACTACTTCGGGAAAATGCTAAATTATAGCCGTTTTGTTGGGTTATTCTTCTTCTTTTTCTTCTGTTCAACACTCTTTGTGCAGATGGTTATATATATAGACACACATGCAGGGTAATTGCCCACCACCCCCTTTTCCGAATCCCACCCTACATGGGAAAAAACAATGATGTTTTTTAAGATTCATAATAATAATAATATAAGTAGAAAAAGAATAAAAAATGTTCCTAATTTTAAATAAACTTTAATATAATTCCTATTCCAGATAGGATTGCTTCTGTCATATTTAAATTTAAAATTTAATAGATAATATAGACATTTTACGAGCGGCGATCTCCATGGCAATTCCCGATTTTATCCACTTTCGTTTAGAGATAGAGTTAGAATAATAAAATTTAGAGTTTATTATGAGTTTTATAATGAACTCATAATTAAAACAAAATAAAAAAGAAGAAAAATATGTCAACTATCTATGCTCGGAAAAAAAATTCAAGAGTTAATAAATATTCGTAAATTTATCTGACACTATGATTATTAAAAAAACAATAGTTTGTAGAATCTTGTACCAAGTCCAGCAGAACAACCTGTTGATTGAGGTGTTATTCTTGTAATCAGTGACATGAGTAAACAAGTGCACAATAATCACGAGGATAAATGTTTTTATTACTGGTGTTATTATAACACGTCATAATTTCGTTGATGCAACCGATTAAAGGTTTTTTGTTGACCCAAAAAAAAAGACTAAAGACTTTTAATATAAAACAGGAAAGAGGGAGTAGTTATCTGTAATTACTCATTCAATGATAGGTGGTTACTTAATTATCATTAATTGGTTATTGACATGGGGAGGGTTTCTTCTCATTTCATTTTCTAAGCAACACCTATATTATTAGACATGTATTTTAATTTTTCTTTCTTTAAACTAATAACTAAAATTGGCCTTTATTCGCAGCTTTTCTACTGATCCAATTATATGCCGTTCCAAGTTTATATCCCAAGAGAATTGAGAAGCATAACTATTATACAAAATAAATAACATATATAATCTCTCAATGTATATATGTGTAATGTATTATTTGTAGATTTAAGTCGTGGTTATCCACATTTAATTAAAGATGTGAAATAGGATTTGGATTTATCTGGCGATGATACAACTAAAGTAAATATGTCATTAACAAGTACTGAAAAATCATATGATACAAAATGCATATGCATTGTTGCACAAACAAAGAAAACACAGTACAAATTTACAGCTCAAATCATAACTTCTAACGTTGCAGCTGGCTAAGAACACAATGATATATTATGCATTGGAATCCCCATAGTCATTTCAATGTAGGTTATTGTAATTGTCAATTAGATCAAACAATCGCCTAAAGTTACAATTGAAAACAAATCATGTCCTTATTTTACACTAAATGATAAAGACTTCTTTTTTTTAAATAATTCATTTAGAATGGGAAAACATTTAAATAAGTATTAGCACTTATGAAACGCAGACGTATATTATTGTTTTTTTTTGTTGTGGTAAGGACGTATGTTATTGTTACGTACAAAATATTCTCGTTTGCTTCTACCTATGCTTTCAAAATAATCAGTTTGACAGCATCCAAAATTCTGATACCATTTCAAGAGAATATTTCCTGCAATTATTTTTTTAATCAATCAAATCTTTTTCTAGGAATTTGTGTTATATTACTTTAATCAAATGTAACGATCCGACCAATCGTTTTGAGCTTTCTAGCGCGTCGTTCGATGGTTTGAGGTCTTGATTAGCTTCACTTAAGGTATTATGACTTGTACGTGTGGTCGGAATTGAATTTCGGAAAATTCAGGATTGATTTGGAAAAACAATTCTAATTTCGGAAGCTTTAAGTTGGAAGAATTGACTAAGATTTGACTTTTGAGTAAACGACCTTAAATCGGAATTTGAAGGTTCCAATAGACTCGTATGATGATTTCGGTCTTGGATGTATGTTCGGGTTGAGTATCGGATCACCTGAGAGTATCTCGGCGCTTATTATGGAAGGTTGGCCTTTTTAAACAACAACAACAACAACAACAACCCAGTGTAATCCCACAAGTGGGGTCTGGGGAGGGTAATATGTACGCAGACCTTACCTCTACCCCGAGGGGCAGAGAGGCTGTTTCCAGGAGACCCTCGGCTCAAAGAGGCAACAAGAGACACTATATTAGTACTATCAATAGACTCATAATAAAACAACATAAAGTACCATAAAATCCATAACATAACATAAATACCATAAAAACAAAGTAACAACAATATAAGAGATATAGGAAATACGAGAAAGATGTAAGGTATTAATACACAGGAGATAAAGCCCATCATCAGTAGTTGATCAATAGCATCCTAAGACTACTTCCTAACTGGCTAGTCTCACTCTAGTGCGCTGTAACAAAGACATCACAATTTCCCTAACCTACCACCTTAATGCTCGATCTCCACAATTCCCTGTTTAGGGCCGTGTCCTCAGTAACCCTAAGTCGCGTCATATCCTGCCTGATCACCTCTCCCCAATACTTCTTAGGTCTCCCCCTACCTCTCCTCGTACCCACCACTGCCAGTCGTTCACACCTTCTCACCGGTGCATCAGTGTTCCTCCTCTGAATGTGCCCGAACCATCTGAGTCTTGCTTCCCGCATCTTGTCCTCCATGGGGGCCACACCCACCTTCTCTCGAATATCTTCATTTCTAATCTTATTCTTCCTTGTATGCCCGCACATCCACCTCAACATCCTCATCTCTGCATTTTGATGTTATCGATGTCCGTTGGGGGTTCCGAGCCTTGGAATAGCTTTGTTATATCATTTGTGACTCGTGTGCGAAATTTGAAGTCATTCCGGATTGATTTGATGCGCTTCGGCATAAGATATAGAATTTAAAATTTTGAAAAATTTATAAGTTCGATTCAAGGTGCGATTCATGATTTTGATGTTGTTTGACGTGATTCGAGGTTTTCAACTAAGTCTGTATCGTGTGGCGGGATGTGTTGGTATGTTTGGACGGGGTCCCGGGGGCCTCAGATGCGAATCAGATCGAGTTTGGACTTGGAAGAAGTGCTGAGGCAGTTGGGATCTGATGTAATTGTACCTGCGTGGAAAGGGCCGCAGGTGCGAGACTGCAAAAGCGGTCCTGGTGTCGCAGAAGTGATTGGGCTTAAGGTTGGTTGGAGTCGCAGGTGCGAGGAGTTTACCGCACCTGCGGGCGCGCAGATGCACGAGAAGGAGCGCAGAAGCGAAGGTGGTCTGGGGTTGGAAGATCACAGGTGCGGGTGTTGGACGCGTAGGTGCGGAAGGCTGTTCGAGCTAGGGAGACCGCAGATGCGGGTGACTTCCGCAGAAGTGGATGCGCATCTGCGATTGAGGTCCCACAGAAGCGAAAAGCTGGCACCTCGGGGAAAGCCACATCTGCGAGGGAGTTGCCGCAGAAGCGAGTATTGTTCCGCAGATGCGAGAGGTCTGGGCGGAGGGGTTCTTTTAAAAGCGGGATTTGGCCCATTTCCATTTATTTTCCACTTAGTTGGGGCGATTTTAGAGAGTTTCAAGGGGAGATTTTCATCAAGCAACACAACGTAAGTGATTCCCACCTATTACAAGTTAAATACATGGTTTGTATAAGGATTTAAACATGAAAATTAGTAGAAATTGTGGGAGTTTTGGTAGAAAACCTAGAATTTGATATTTTTAAATTTTGACCACGAAATTGGACGTGGAATTGAGAATAAATTATATATTTGAGTTCGTAATGTTATGGGTAATATTTATCTTCAAAAAATTTTGGAATCCGGGCACATGGGCACGAGGGTTGATTTTATAAACTCTTCGAGCGGAGTTGGAAATTATTATGAGCATTGGAGTATATTTTGATTGGTTTGCACCTTGTTTGACTAGTTTTGGATCGACGAGCATTTGTTTGAGGTGTTAGAGAGGCTTTGGAGCTGGTTATGGAATTTCGGAGTGAGCTAGGTCTCCTGTCTAACTCCGTGAGGGGGGAACTACCCCTAGGTGATGTATTTGTTATGTGCTACTTGTTGGAGGGGCTACGTACGCACAATGTGACGAGAGTCCGTGCATAGCTAGATTCATGTTATGTCCGGATAGACTTAGGTTCCCTCCATGCAATAACTGTATTATTTGAGTTATCTCATGCCTATTAAATTCCTTTATTTTACATTGCAACTTGAGACTAGACTTGTGTAGAGTGATAGACTTGTTATTGTAGAGATTCGACGGGCTTCATGATTAGCTGCGAAATAATTGTACTGCTCTTACGAATTTATCCTGCGTTATGCATTCTCATCGAAAGGTTTCCCTTAAAATTTTATAACTCACACATCTATTCGTGAGTGGGGTCAAGGACCCGTCAAAGCTTCATATTCTAATGAGATCGGGCCGTTCGCCTCGGCAGGATAGATACATTTATGGTTCGTGCTGTTCGACCCTCGACAGTGAGCACATTATGATGGATCGGGCTGTACGCCTCGGCATTTATATAAAATACTCTTATGAAATCGTGCGTAATAATTGGCAAGCAGCTAACATATCTGTGAGCTGTTTTTCCTTATTGAACTGTGACGACCTATCTGGTAAGGTCCAAAATATATATACTCCGATTGAGGAGGTAACTACTAGCTGAGAGTTTGAGTTATTGCTGAGAGGTGGACTGTGCCACGTATTATACTTGTTATTCCGCTTATTTACTCTGACTCACACCTGTTTACTTCTACTGTATCTGTCTTATTGGACCACTAGTAAGTGTTGATGTCGACCCCTCGTCACTACTTCTTTGGGGTTAGGCTAGATACTTACTAGGTACGCGTTGATTTACGTACTTATGCTACACTTGGTGCACTTTTTGTGCAGGTACATATAGGTCTGGTGGTCTTTTGGGCGCAGAGGCGCGGCTATTGCAGGGACTTTACCGTGAGGTGCATTTCATGTTACGATCCGCAGTCTGCAGAGTCTCTATCAGAGCTATTTATATTCTCCTGTCTAATTTGTATTCCAGACAGATGTTGTATTTTATCATATTTTCTAGTTGATGCTTATGCACTTGTGACGTCGGGTGGTTCATTTGTAGTTCGTGTAAATATTACCCTTTACCTTGTAAATTCTATTTCATACTATTTAATTAATGAAAGTTATGATTTCAAAATACTAAAATGAGTAGTTAAGTGATCAATCACCGTTGGCTTGCCTGACGGCGGTGTTAGGCATCATCATGACTTTTAGTGGATTTTGGGTCGTGAAATCAAAAGAATTTAAAAGAAATTCAGAACAAGGTAATTTATTTCACATAATTAACAGATAAACAAATAACCTAGGACTTAGGAGTATGGACTAGATTTTGAGGATCCAGTATTTGTAAATTTGTATGCCAAATGTCGTATGCTTTGACATTTTCTAAGTTAACATTATGATGTCTAAAGAGTAACGATATGAACAATTGGTTTAGTCCAATGACCATGACCAATTGACTATGCCAAACACTGCCGTGTCACAAATAATTTTTAACTTAAATAATGTAACTTTAATAACTGAAAGACTAAATCCCCTAGGAAATTATCAGATTAATAGTATTAACAAAGTGTTTCTTTTCAGTTTTATCTGATACAAGTGGAGATAACATGCAGTAGCTAATTCGTATTCCACTTTAGCCTTTTTTTTATTCGGCAAATTGGGCATGTTACACATTTGGTTACTTAGTTAAAAATAATTATAAAGACACTGTTTCCGATAGACACTCGGTTCCCTCCCTCCAAGAGCTCCTCACCTTGTTCTTTGGGTGATTTGTACTCACAACCTTTTGTTTGGAAGTGAAGGGTGCTCACCACTAGAAGCAACCTACTCTTTCATATATTTGCTAACTAAATATACAAAATTACCATATCTATCTATATATATTATTAAAAGGAGAAGAAAAAACCCTCTCCTTAAGCCAAGTGGCAGCATAGAAAAAAGTCACATGACATAAGTAGTTAATAATTAGTTATTGGTTATTATTTTTGAATTTAAATATCTATAAAATAATAAAATAAAATATTTTATAATAATAAACAAAATTTTAAAAAACTGTCCATTCAAATTGGAGAGTAGTTATTGAAGTTTTTAAATTATTTTAAAAAAAAATCCTTTTCATTAAGCCAAGTGGCAGCCTAGAAAAAAGTCACATGGCATAAGTAGTTAATAATTAGTTATTGGTTATTATTTTTGAATTTAAATATCTATAAAATAATAAAATAAAATATTTTATAATAATAAACGAAAATTAAAAAAACATTGTCGATTCAAATTGGAAAATAGTTTCAATTTGGATTTTTTAAATTATTTTAAAATAAAAAACTACAATTACAAAAAATAAATCTATATATTATTAAAAGTAGAGAAAAAACCCTCTCCTTAAGCCAAGTTACAGACTAGAAAAAAGTCACATGGCATAAGTAGTTAATAATTAGTTATTGGTTATTGTTTTTGAATTTAAATATCTACAAAATAATAAAATAAAATATTTTATAATAAAAAATAAAAAATTAAAAAAATTGTCCATTCAAATTGGAAAGTAGTTTCAAGTTGGAGTTTTCAAATCTATATCTATATATTATTATTAAAATGAGAGGAAAAACCCTCTCCTTAAGCCAAATGGCAACCTAGAAAAAAGCCGCATAGCATAAGTAGTTAATAATTAGTTATTGGTTATTATTTTTAAATTTAAATATCTATAAAATAATAAAATAAAATATTTTATAATAAAAAAAGAAAATTAAAAAAAAAATTGTCCATTCAAATTGGAAAGTAGTTTCAAGTTGGAGTTTTTAAATTATTTTAAAATAAAAAACTAAAATTACAAAAAAATAAAAAACATTTAAAATATAAAAAAATATTACAAAAAATAAAAAACTGCCAATTTAAAATTTTTATGTTTTTTAATTAATTTTTGTTTTTATTTTTAAAAATAAAAAGTTTATTTATTCATAAAATATTATTGAAAATAATAGAAAAAATATAAAATAAAAATATATGTATCTTCTATTATATTATTTAAAAAAAAAAGTAGCATACAAAAATTGAAATTAATTGATATGCTAATAAAAGTTTCTATTAACAATGCAATAGTACTAAATATTGGATAATATAATAAAGAAAAATACATAACAAAAACGTTATTCAATTATCAATTACTATACAACTCTTTTTAATTTAATAGAGATTTTATTCGTTAAAATTCAGATAATATTATTAAGAATAATAGGATAAAATTTAAAATAAAAAAATATTTCAAGAATAATAAAATATATATATTCTATTTTATTACAAAAAGAAAGTGGTAGATAAAAATTTAATTAATATTTTTAAATATTGATCGCGCATCGCGCGGATACAACTACTAATGATATATAAAATCCGTATTTTATACATTAATATAAAAAAAATATATATTACTGACTATCATTTTTAAGAACTATTATACATTTGTCAAATAAAATATCATATCTATGTCCCCTTCATAATTTTACGTTTTTCAGTTGACTCCTTCCTTTTTCTGCGAACGAAAATGACATGTTGTTTTCAATCAACAATAGACGCATCCGGTTAGAACCTCCCTAGCTGCATCATTGTCCCAAGCGCAAAGATGAAATTGACATTTGTCGCTTTCATTTTTTTTTCCTTTTTCAAAAGGAATAATAAGAGTCGCATACACCATGTGTATCATTGTATTTAAAAATAGATTTTCTTTTTTA
This sequence comes from Nicotiana tabacum, assembly GCF_000715075.1. Classification (NCBI taxonomy): domain Eukaryota; kingdom Viridiplantae; phylum Streptophyta; class Magnoliopsida; order Solanales; family Solanaceae; genus Nicotiana; species Nicotiana tabacum. The sequence goes on along the minus strand of NC_134096.1, from coordinate 91,790,520 downwards.
TTTTGTAATTATATATAAGTGTGCGTGCGCCTCTATATACGTGAATGTACTTTTTATTTATCGCGAGCGTTCATATGTCTAAATCGTTCCAGCAATCTTTTATTTCAATTGTCTAAACGTCTTTAACGCCCAACGCACGAGGCCTGTCTTAATTTTATGAGTTTTGAATTTTAGAATAACAACTTTAAGGGTTAATAACTGAATTGTAAATTTTATGTGTGTGCATATTTAATTAATTTATTAACAAAAATATATTATTTAAAATAAAAATTATTAGGTGCGATCGAACTCATGTCTGTCTGAATTAGCTTCTGCCTTTGGCCCCGCGCACAAGGCAAAAGAAAATATTAGCTTCTACCTTTGGCCCCGCGCATTAAGGCAAAAGAAAATAAATGCAGCATTTTGATTTTATTGATAGATATTGTACTACACTCTCTTTATGCGGCCTTTTGATTTTATAGATAGATATTGCATTACATTCTCTTGGAAATTTCGTCCGTTGACTCCATAGATAAAGTGAACCTGGAACAAAGACTTAGTCAATAGTCGATGTAGTAGTAGACTAGACTTGATCTTGATAAACGAGAGGTACAACTCAATTTCCCAGTTATATTTATGCAACTATAAATTTCAATTTTCGAATTAAATTGGCAAATGTTTCAAGTAGGAGTAATTAATTCTTTAGTAGCTGTGTCAGACTTGATCCACAAAAATCTTGCAGAATAATTTCATTCCCCGCAACTCGCAAAATACAAGCAATTCAAAAATATTAAACAATCCAATGTTTACAAAAACAGTAGAATGGAGAGGAATCTGAATGGCTGACTAAATTATATTTTATTTTCATCTCAGTTTGTTTGACATTGTTTGATTATGGAAAGTAATTTTTTTTCAAGATTTTTATAAGTGTATACGGTTCAAACCGAGTTTTGCCCTTCGTATGATTAATCGAGATTGGAACATGATGGTTCAAGGTTCATCGTTATAATATCGAGCCATGGTACGAAGAATATGTTGTCGAGCTCGAGACCCAGAGACCGATCAAGATCGAGGTCGGTCAAGATCGAGCTCGAAGACCCAAGACCGATCAAGATCGAGATCAACCAAGATCAAGATCGGCCAGGATCAAGATCGAGCCAAGAAATAAAAAGCCTTTACAGCCGCAATTAGGGAGAGAATCTCAGCGGAAATCACGGCATGTATCAAGAAGAGGCCGATTAATTAGCCCATCATGAGAGTCCTTACTATATTTAGAATTGTATCAAGAGTAGGACTCCCCTACTCTATAAAGGGGTTCTGATCATTTGTAAAGGGGAGCTTAGACAGTAAAAAAAAAGTAATATAATATTCTTTTCTCAAGGTTCTCAATACTCTATTACTTCGCTTATATTTCCTTTGTTGTCTCATTTGGTTCGAGGGCCCAAGCTACATATCTCATTGGGTTTGCTTTTATTTTTCTTTACGGTCAATTTCAACATCAGTTTGCATATTTTCTCACTTTATGCCAAGTAAAATCATGTGTCCTTAAAACCACATATAAATTCAATTGTTATCTGCTTTTAGGGTAAACAATTTGGCGCCCACTGTGAGGCTAAGGACAATACTGATTGTCTGGTGTTAATTTTCATAACACACACTGCTTTACACTTGTTCTTGTAAGCATTTTTGATTCCAAGATCAGCATGTCAAACTCTCAAGCAGTACCCACACACATCGACAATGGCCTTAGTTTTCATGGCAAAAACGACAACGTAGCCGCCCTAGGAAACGAAGTGCTTCCAATTGACCCCAAGGGAGTACCAGTTGCAGACCCCATCGATATCAGTTCCCATGTTGCCATGAACGCAAATATGGGCATCGACCCCGAAAACAGCATCCGCAGAAGCGTTCGATCAGTCGGTCAGAACTCACACGGCGGCGAAGAAGGCGGAATTAGCCGTCGAATATTATTCGAAATGTTGCAGGCTCAACAAGCTGCAATAACGCAACTTTAAAATCAGAACCATGCGCCGAGTAGGATCGAACCCGAACTATCACAGGAAATTATTCACAGTGCCGAACCAGCGCTGGGGAGGTCAAATAGGAATGAGTTAGGAACCGACCCCGCTATCTTAAAAATGTTCGAGGAGCTGACAAAGCGAATCGAATCGGGGGAGAAGATGATTGAAGCGAATGACAAAAAAGTGGAAACATATAACCCCCGAGTTGATCAAATTCCGGGAGCACCACCGATTTTGAAGGGTTTGGATTCAAAGAAGTTCATACAAAAGCCTTTCCCCCCGAGCGCAGCTCCTAAGCCTATTCCGAAAAAATTTCGCATGCCAAAAATTCCCAAGTATAATGGAACTACCGACCCCAACGAGCATGTCACTTCTTACACATGCACAATAAAGGGGAACGACCTAGAGGACGATGAGATTGAGTTCGTACTGATGAAGAAATTCGGAGAAACTTTATCAAAGGGGGCGATGATATGGTACCATAATTTACCACCTAACTCCATTGATTCTTTTGCCATGCTCACAGATTCCTTCGTCAAAGCGCACGCCGGAGCGATAAAGGTCGAGACTAGAAAGTCGGACCTCTTCAAAGTAAAACAGAAAGACAAAGAAATGCTCAGAGAGTTCGTATCTCGGTTCCAAATGGAGTGCATGGATCTGCCCCCAGTCGCCAACGATTGGGTCGTTCAGGCTTTCACTCAAGGCCTAAACATACGAAGTTCGCTAGCCTCACAACAGTTGAAGCAGAACTTGATCGAATATCCAGTTGTAACCTGGGCCGACGTGCATAATCGGTACCAGTCAAAGATTAGGGTCGAGGATGACCAATTGGGGACTCCTTCCGGGTCCGTTTATCCAAACAGGACCATCAACAAAGTTAAAAAGGATATTGACCGGGAACCACGGTCAAACAGAGATCGATATCAGCCATACGGTGGAGATCGGAGAAACAGCAGGCCTGGACGTAACCTCGGTCGAACTGATAAAAGAAATGATCGAGGACAGAGCTTTCGAGGGCTCATGAGTAAAAGAGGTTTCGACAGAAATGTCGAACACAAAGAAGCACCACGACTATCGGAATAAAACTTCAACATTGATGCATCAGCTATTGTATCGGCCATTGGGCGCATCAAAGACACCAGGTGGCCCTGATCTCTACAGATTGATCCGGCCCAGAGAAATCCTAATCAAATGTGTAAATATCATGGCACCCACGGTCATAGAACAGAAGATTGCAGACAGCTGATGGAGGAGGTAGCCCGTTTGTTCAACGAAGGGCATCTTCGAGAATTCTTAAGCGATTGGACTAAAAACCATTTCAAGAACAGAGATTCAAACAGACATAATGAGCCAGAAGAGCTGCAGCACGTGATCCACATGATTGTTGGAGGGGTCGATATTCCTCAGGGACCCGTATTCAAACGCACCAAGGTGTCGATCACGAGGGAAAAATGAACTCGAGACTACGTACCGGAGGGGACCTTATCTTTCAGTGTCGAGGATGCAGAGGGGATCTTACAACCCCACAACAACACACTGGTAATATCTGTCCTTATGAATAAAATTCAATTTAAAAGTATTTTGATTGATCCAGGTAGCGCGACTAACATTATTCGGTCGAGGGTCATAGAACAGCTCGGCCTACAAGATCAAATCGTGCCCGCAGCCCGAGTACTTAACGACTTCAACATAGCAAGAGAAACCACCAAGGGTGAAATTACTTTGCCAATGAACGTGGCCGAGACCATCCAAGAAATAAAGTTCCATGTGATCGATAGTGACATGAGGTACAACGCCCTGCTTGGAAGGCCTTGGATCCATAACATGAGGGCGGAGCCCTCGACCCTTCACCAAGTTCTGAAGTTCTCGACGTCAGAGGGAGTCGAAATAGTGTACGAGGAGCAACCCGCCGCTAAGGAAATATTTTCAGTCGATAAAGTGATACCAGTATCGGCACTCTCATCAATGAAAAGATCGAAGGGAAAACAAAAGGCCAAATAGCAACCATAGATACCGGCCTCGACCCAATTGCAGGAGCAAGGGATCGACGAAGATGATGACTACTGGATCCCTCGATCCTTCATAGTTCCCGATGACTCTGATGCCACCAAGTCAATGGTCGAAGAGCTGGAAGAAATCACACTGGCCAAGCATCAACCCGAACGAAAGGTATACCTCGGCACGGGGCTAACTCCCGAGCTCAGGAAAAAACTTATTCATTTTCTTAAAGCTAACACAGATTGCTTTGCTTGGTCCCATCTCGATATGACAGGGATTCCACCAGAAGTTACCACTCACAAACTAAGTCTGGACCCTAAATTCCGCCCGGTAAAGCAAAAAAGAAGGCCCCAGTCCGAGGTCAAACATGCCTTCATCAAGGAAGAGGTAACCAAACTTCTCAAAATAGGAACCATTCGGGAAGTAAAGTACCCCAAATGGGTAGCAAACATAGTGGTAGTTCCTAAGAAGGGAAAAAGACTTAGAATGTGTATAGATTATAAAGACCTGAATAAAGCATACCCCAAGGATTCTTTTCCTTTGCCAAATATCGATCGTATGATCCATGCCACGGCCGGCCACGAGATTCTCAATTTTCTCGATGCCTACTCCGGGTACAACCAGATACAGATGAACCCGAAAGATCAAGAAAAGACCTCGTTTATCACTAAGTACGGTACTTACTGTTATAATGTAATGCCATTCAGTCTAAAAAATGTTGGTGCAACTTATCAACGCCTAGTAAACTAAATGTTTGAAGAACAAATAGGAAAATCAATTGAAGTTTATATTGATGACATGTTAATTAAGTCCCTACGAGCAGAGGACCATTTAAAGCATTTGCAGGAAACTTTCGATATATTAAGGAAGTACAATATGAAGCTTAACCCCGAAAAGTGTGCATTCGGAGTTGGCTCAGGCAAGTTTCTTGGTTTCATGGTATCCAACCAGGGAATCGAGATCAACCCCGATAAAATCAAAGCTATCGATGATATCACGATAGTGGATAATATAAAGGTCGTGCAGAGGCTGACGGGGCGGATAACCGCCCTAGGATGATTCATTTCGAGATCCTCATATAGGAGCCACTGATTCTTCTCGCTGCTTAAGAAGAAGAGCAATTTTGCATGGACTCTGGAATGCCAACATGCCTTAGAGGAACTAAAGCGGTATTTATCGAGCCCGCCACTACTTCACACCCCGAAAGTGGACGAACAACTTTACTTGTACTTGGTAGTCTCGAAGATAGCGGTAAGTGGAGTCCTGGTCCAAAAAGAATAAGGTACGTAATTTTCCTGTCTATTATGTTAGTCGAACCTTGGGTGAGACTGAAAGTAGATATCCACACTTAGAAAAATTAGCGCTTGCTTTAATAAGAGCCTCTAGGAAATTAAAACTGTATTTCCAATGTCATCTAATATGTGTTATAACAACTTATGCTCTACAAAATGTTTTGCATAAACCCGAGCTTTCGGGTCGATTGGCCAAATGGGCCGTAGAAATCAGCGGGTATGATATTGAATATCGACCTTGAACCGCCATCAAGTCTCAAATCTTGGCAAACTTCGTGGCTGACTTTACGCCGGCCCTCGTACCCGAGGTTGAAAAAGAACTACTGATAAAATTGGGTACATCTTCGGGAGTGTGGACCCTCTTTACGGACGGTGCTTCAAACACGAATGGGTCCGGACTAGGCATCGTGCTAAAATCATCCATAAGTAATGTAGTAAGACAATCTATTAGAACTACAAAATTAACTAACAATGAGGCCGAGTATAAGGCCATGATTGCAGGTCTTGAACTAGCTAAAAGCTTGGGAGCAGAGGTCATAGAAGCTAAGTGTGATTCCCTCCTTGTGGTAAACCAAGTTAACGGGACTTTTGAAGTCCAAGAAGACCGAATGCAGAGGTACCTGGATAAACTACAAGTGACTCTACATCGATTTAAGGAATGGACCTTGCAACATGTACCTCGATAGCAGAACAATGAGGCCGACACTCTTGCAAACTTAGGTTCGTCGATCGAGGATAACGAACTCAACTCGGGGACTGTCGTACAACTCATGAGATCGGTAATCGAAGAAGGGCACGCCGAGATAAACTCCACGAGTTTAACCTGGGATTGGAGAACTCTGCGCACAAAGGCAGCACGGTTCACTTTGTCCGAAGACGGAACGCTATTTAGAAGGACGTTCGATGGTTCGTTGGCAATATGTTTAGGACCAGGAGATACCGACTACATCCTACGAGAAGTTCACGAGGGCACTTGTGGAAATCATTCCGATGCCGAATCGCTGGGCCACAAGTAATCAAAGCAGGGTACTATTGGACCGATATAGAGAAGGATGCAAGGGAGTTCGTTCAAAAATGCGACAAATTCCAAAGGCATGCGCCCATGATTTATCAACCCGGGGAACTACTCCACTCGGTCCTCTCCCCATGGACCTTCATGAAATGGGGAATGGACATCGTTCTCCCGTTGGCCCCAGGTAAAGTTCAGTTTAATTTATTTAAGACTGATTATTTCTCCAAAATTGGTTGAAGCACGTGCTTTTAAGAAAGTTAGAGAGAAAGAAGTCATAGACTTCATTTGGGACCACATCATATATCGATTCGGGATGCCCTCCGAGATTGTATGTGATAATGAAAAATAATTCATCGGCAGCAAAGTAACTAAATTTCTCGAGGATCACAAGATCAAAAGGATCCTATCAACACCTTATCATCCCAGCAGGAACGGATAAGCCGAATCGACCAACAAAACCATCATTCAAAATCTTAAGAAGAGATTGACCAACGCCAAAGAAAAATGGAGAGAAATACTACCCGATGTTCTATGGGAATACCGTACAATATCGAAATCTAGTACCGTAGCAACACCATTCTCGTTAGTTTACGGCGCCGAAGCTCTGATCCCAGTCGAGGTCGGAGAACCTAGCATCAGGTTTCGATATGCAACATAGGAGTCAAATAACGAAGCCATGCATATGAGCTTAGAATTATTGGACGATAGACGCGAAGCCGCTCTCGTCTGATTGGCCGCCCAAAAATAGCGGATCGAAAGATACTACAATCGAAGAGCCAATCTTCGACATTTTAACATCGGGGACTTGGTGCTAAGAAAAGTCACCCTCAACACCTGAAATACGAATAAAGGAAAACTGGGTCCGAACTGGGAAGGACCGTACCAGGTTCTCGAAATCGTCGAAAAAAGGATCCTACAAGCTCGGCATGATAAATGGCGAACAACTGCCGAACAATTGGAACATATCGCACCTAAAACAATACTATTGCTAAGGTTCGGCCCTTCCCTTTTTTTTATATTTTAAAACTAACCCTTGCAGGTGTTCGACCAGGAACAATGAGGGATTCTTTGACATGAAGCCTTTAGGTTTGAAAGCACGCGATGTACTCTATTTTCCTTAGACCGATTTTGTCCCAAATAGGTTTTACGGCGAGATTTTTAATGAGACAACCATTGATCGTGCTAACTTAGAACAATTCAACAATATCCGAGGTTGCTTTACAATGAACGTCGAACACTGGGGGGCATTGCCCTCGAATGTCAACTTTGATATGAGGAAGTTACTTCACGGCAGCAGGGTCTCGATAGGAAAAATTTATAAGGGTAAAACGGTCAAACGAATCGTGCCCGCATAGTTTGCTCGAGCCCTGGCACAAAATATGTACGCATGTATAATCATTTATAAAGAGAAGTATTTTCCTCTACAATCCATACTCTCGACCTATTATGTAAACAAGCTTAAGGGCTGACTATAACCAGAGTTCAGATAATTACCCCCACGCTTGGGGACTGCTGTCCAAAAAATAAACAAGATTGAATTATATAAACTCCGAAGATCATACGACCTCTTAGGCAACCCTCGATTTTATAGGCCACGGCCACGGCCACCCCACTCGGGGACTGACACTTCGGGCAAACTCGAAGTAAAACGGGAAAATAAGCCCAAGAGGCAAATCCCGAACTAAAGATGTTACGACTGAATTAATATGGATCGGAGACGTCCGAATTCCGTAACAAACAGGCCTTCGAAATCTTTCATAAACCGATTAAAAAGGCTACCCCCGGCAAAATCATAAAAGTATTCGATAAATACCGAAGCCTCAAAAACTCTAATGAGTACAAAATTATTCGAACTCTCGAACAATTCCTTATTTCATGCCAAGGCATTACAAGTTTCACAAATACAAATGATAAGAAACTCTTTCAAGCCGAAAAGGGGACAAAGCCTTAAACAATCTTTTTACAAAAGCCTAAGGGCTGTCTTTTGTCTCGAGTTTGAGAGACTGTCCTCACTCAGATAAAACATCTAAGGGTTACCTTACTTCCAGTTCGAGCAAGAACTCACTCGACCATAAAGTCTAAGGGCTATACTAATTCAGTTCCAATCAAATTGTTTAAACCTTGGATCTTGGAATACAACTTCATAATTTTATAAGGCGGAAAGGAAGAAAGTTTTATATATATGTGTCAAAAATCATTTACAAGGGCAACATGGACCGATAAGTTTTTCTACAAAAGACCGAAACGGTCTTAAAAGAAACACAAAAAATACTAAAGGACTTAGTCCTCTCCGGGAGCAGCATCTTCGCCTTCGAGGCCTCCTTTGTCTTCAGATCCGCTCATACTCCCGGTATCATCATCATCATCAGAAAAGGCCAACACTCTGGCTTCGGCTTCAAGATCCTTATCATTCTAGATATCGGCTGTAAGATCAAAGCCACGAGCATGGATCTCCTCGAGAGTCTCCCTCCGAGACTGGCATTTAGCATGCTCGGCAACCCAGTTTGCTCGAGCCTGAGCAGCCTCGGCAACCTCCTTTGCTCGAACCTGAGCAGTATCATCATCAGACCGGTAGACGGCCACCATTGCATCAGCATTAGCCGTGGCTATTTCGACCTCCGATTTGGCCTCTGCAAGTTCTATGGCCAGTCTCTCTCGATCAGAAGTTGTTGAGCCCAACCGATATTGGAACTCCTCGATTTTCTTGGCTTGCACCAAGGCTTTCTCTTTCAAGATTCAGAGTTGGGTTTCAGCCGAGGCTAGTTGAGCCCGGCCAGCCTCCTTTTCTGAGGCAAGGCGGTCCATGTTCTTTTTCCATTCCTTAGCCTCCACTTTCACTGCGTCCACTTCAACACGAAGCTGCCTGATCACATCGAGCTTTTGTTGGACTTGTGGGACCGAACTGTTATCCATCACGCCAGAGTCGGTGTCGTTAGCTTCAAAAATTCTTTTTACCTGCTCGGACAAATCAGCTTGTTCTTTCTGAGCTGCTTCTAGCTCAATCCGAAGTCCTTCTACTTCTCATTCTCTCTGCTCACTGAGAAGCTTGAAGGCATCTCTCTCCTCAGTAAGCCCTCGGATTCGTACCGGCTCAGCTCCCCTCGGGATCGGAGAAAAACCTCGTAGTGAAGCACATAGGCCTACAAAAATAGAAAGAAGGAATTATACAAGAAAAGAAAAATACAAGTATGAAAATTGACAAAGAGAAAATGAACTTACCCGATTCAGGGCCTGTTGAGCTTCGTTGAAAAGACAAGAAACTCCCGCCTTACCCGAACTCTTCTTCGGAGTCTCCAAGTCACTCAGACCGGTGGCATCTTCTACCCCGACAAAATAACCATGGAAAGGATCTTCCTCTTCATGGGCCCCCTTCCCGTGACAAGTCTCCTCGGCTTGAGCGTCACGTATCATCGACTGGGAAAATGAAGGAAACGAGGGGGAATCCCCGATCTCTATTACCCCAAGTAGGTTTTTTGGGGCATCGCCTCCCACTCAACGAGCTTCAAGCCCGGTTTCTGCATCGGCATCTACCGCCTCTTTAATGGTCTCTTCACCCCGAGGTAAATTATCTTCGGTTCCCCTTGGTTCGGGAACTTGGGCCGGAGTCTCCTCTTCAACCTCGTCGAACCTAGACAGAGCAGTATCGACTCCCATCAGTTCCGAAGTCTTCTGAATATCGGTGCTAGCTCGTGCACGGGCCACCAGCCCAGAATCACCTTCTTTTTCTTCTTCTTCTTCTTCTTCTTCTTTTTCTTCTTTTTCTTCTTCTTCTTCTTCTTCTTCTTCTTCCCTTAGTCTTTGGACCGACTCCATAGTCAGTGGGATTGTGTTCCCCTTATGTTTACGGGCCGCTATTTTCTTGGGTTTTTGACCCTTTGAGTCCAAAGCCCTTTTTCTTTTAATCACCTTCGCCGGTTTCGAGATAGGCGGTAAGGCTTCTTCATCACTGGACGGAGGTTTCATAGCCGCATCATTTTCGAGACCTACAAAAGGAGAAAGTAAGTAAATTCATGCTTGAGACAATGCTCGAACGATAGGCAAATCAGTAATCCAAGAAGAAGGCCAACCATGAGTACGAACCTCCCACCGACCCTTTGACAAATCGCGCCACGCACGCTCGGCGTATGTTGACGTCGAAACCAGGCTCTTCACCCAGCTCTCGAGGTGAGGAACTGCACCTGACATCCAAGCAACGGCTGCATCGAGAAAAACATAGACGAGAAAAGATGAAGAAGTAAAAACTGCAAACGGAAATAAAAAATGGGATCATACTTATGTTTCATATTCCATTTTTCAGGAAATGGCATGCTCTCGGTCGGGATTAGGTCCGAGGTCTTCACCCGAACGAACCGGCCCATCCAGTCCCGATCTTTATCTTCATCTATACTCGAGATGAACGCCTTGGTGGCCCAGCGTTGAAGCTTTATCAACCTACCTCGTTAGATTCGAGGGTTGTATAATCTTACGAGGTGGTCGAGGGTGAAAGGGAGACCATCGATTTTACTCACGAAGAAACAGAGCAATATCACGATCCTCCAGAAAGAAGGGTGAATTTGGCCGATGATCACCTGATATTTCTTGCAGAAATTGACGATGATCGGATCGAGGGGACCCAGCGTGAAAGGATAAGTATAAATACTTAGATACCCTTCCACGTAGGTAGTGATCGCTTTCTCCAGTATTGGTATCACAACTTTTTTATTTTCCCAATTGCAATCTTTCTTCACCAGATCAAGAAGACTTTTGGGTATCGAGCATATATATCTCGATACCGGCTCGCATCGACCAGCAACCGATGAGGTTTTATCGACCTTAAAATCGAAATCAATAACACATCCCCCGGGAATAAGTTCCTCAAGGCGTGGCTCCACCACTGGTTTCTCGCTGGCCGACCGAGATGAGGAAACATCCTCTTTCTGCTGAACGGTTTTAGATTTTTTTGCCATTTAGTTTTTGTGAACAAAGGAGAATGGAGATTGAAGTATTTGGTGTTTTAAAAAGAACAAGCAACGAAATTTGAAAACCTGGAAATAGGGAGCTTTGGAGAAAGCAAAAAACTAGGAAGATAGGAATGGAAAAGTTTCGAAAATAAAAGTTTGGAATGATGAAGAAAGGAGCTATTTATTGGTTTCACAATGACGGTTCAAAATTGGTAATGGCCGACCATCAACTGAGCACATTTAATGCCTTGGTAACCGGACCGATGGGACGTATGTCGCATACGTCACAATCGAGCTCGTCGCTAACATCATCATCCACCAAGTCGAAGTTCGGAAATTCATATCATTTCTCACCATCTTCTTTCCGAGAAACGAGGGGACTATCTGTATATGGTCGAAACCGAGTTTTACCCTTCGTATGATTAATCGAGATTGGAATATGATGGTTCAAGGTTCATCATTGTAATATCGAACCATGGTACGAAGAATATGCTGTCGAGCTCGAGACCCAGAGACCGATCAAGATCGAGGTCAGTCAAGACCGAGCTCGAAGACCTAGAGACCGATCAAGATCGAGGTCGGTCAAGATCAAGATCGGCCAGGATCAAGGTCAAGCCAAGAAATAAAAAGCCGTTACAGCCGCAATTAGGGGAAAATCTCGGCAGAAATCACGGTACGTATCAAGAAGAGGCCGATTAATTAGCCCATCATGAGAGTCCTTACTATATTTAGAATTGTATCAAGAGTAGGACTCCCCTACTATATAAAGGGGGTATGATCATTTGTAAATGGGAGCTCAGACAGTAAAAAAATAATATAATATTCTTTTCTCAAGGTTCTCAATATTCTTTTACTTCGCTTATATTTCCTTTGTTGTTTCATTTGGTTCGAGGGCCCAAGCTACATATCTCGTTGGGGTTGCTTTTATTTTTCTTTACAGTCAATTTCAATATCGGTTTGTATATTTTCTCAGTTTATGCCAAGTAAAATCACGTGTCCTTAAAACCACATATAAATTCAATTGTTATCTGGTTTTAGGGTAAACAATAAGCCAAGTTCGATAAAAATTCTTAACTAATTTAAAATCATACCTAAATATTTAGGAACTGTACACAAAAATACTTTGAATGGCAACTTTTCTCACATGTCAAAATAACAAAGTAGTATGAAAATAAAATAGTAATTTTTAAAATATAAGTTGAAATTTCTTAACTTAAATTTCAAGAAAATTAAAAGTATCCAGTATTTTAGAATTAATATACTATGTTTATTTTTTCTCAACCTTGCTTCAACATAATTTTAGATTTACAATATTCCTAGTTGCCTTCCTATTCTTATTACTATTTCTATCTTTTTTTCCTACTTCAATCAAATCAACCTTTTAAACTTTTTAAAGAGAAAATGATCTCCTATGTCCACTTATAAAATAACTTTCTAAATGCACCCGTAAATTGTTCTCATTTTTCTTTTTTACTGTCTCGAAAACTAACTAGAGTTTAAGATATTAAAGAAGTACATATATTAGGCGTTAGCCTCTTGAATTATACCCCTTCTGATTTTCTCTCGTAAAAACACTAAATTTTGGGCGGGAAGAGTAACAAGCACAAGCTAGTAACAAAAAAATTTCATTCCAACTTAAAAATTGTACTGCTAATATCGACAATGAAAAGGACAAAACATGGCATTTTTATTATGGAAGATGACCATAGGTGCACAAGTTGACTCACAAATTCACAAGGCCAATTTTTGAGTGACCAACTTTGAGTGGCTCTAATTAGTCGATTTTCTTCGTCTTCAAGTTCTATATACCACTTAAATTGCGAGGTCATTAAATTTAACAATTTGAATTATAATGGTTTTAAAAAAGTCTATATTATGATGTGTGTAGTATAATTAGATGTTAAAATAGGAACTTAAGTGTATTTAATTTGAAACAACCAATTTATGACTGTGCATGCCTGCTTCCAAATTAATTAGGGGAACTTTAAGACTTTGTTTTGTGTTTGGGAGTCTCAATATTAGATGAGTTGGTTCATCACATAATATTGGATTTATATAAACGTCTTGTACTTAATTGGATCGATTTATTTGTCTGTTTGCAGAAAATACCATTTTCAGTCTCTAACACAGCTCACCTAAGTTACCATATGTCATCTTACAAGTAATTATTAACTGATGATAGAGACAAATCTATAGTTTTTAAATTAATGGTTGGCAAATTATGTTCACTATTCACTACTCATTTAGTTTGAATTTAGTGTCGCATAATTATTTTCGAATTATCTAATATATATGTGCGATATACCAATTGATATAGAGTACCTTTTAGTCATGTTAGTTTATTAATTTATTTTAGATCCAATAATTTCTAAGCGTTTTTTAGCTATCGTTGAAAATTTTAATGTCAGTAAGAAAATATAGAAAAAATTAGTACTTTTACTTTTAATTGTTATTGTGTATAAAGTTGGCCCGAGATGAGTTCAAAACATGACAGTGAGGATTAATAATAGAAAATAACTTAGTTTGATATTAAGGCGGAGTTGCTGTTATATAAATGTTTTTAAAAATTATTTGACTACAGTCAAACCTGTCTATAACAGTCTCGTTTGTTCCGAATATTTTTGAATGTTATAGGGAAGTGCTGTTATAGAGAATATTTATTATAATATAACATAAAAATTAGTTCCGAAAAAGCTTGATTTTTATAAAGAAATATTGTTTTATATAAATATTGTTATAGAGAGTTTTGACGGTTATATTATATAAGGTCGAATACAGAGGAGTGAATGTATACGCACCTATCGTGCAAAGTGATGGTTGGGAACTTGAGATAATAAAAAAGAAAAGAGAGACGTGAAAAAGGAATGAAGACGGGTCTCCTAAAAGCTTTCCTAGTTCTTTATTTTTCAAATGCTGCTTAACTAGATTGCTAAGTACTTAGCAAAAAGACCCTTTTTAAGCTTCTTTTGTTTACCTACACAAAACGAAAAGCTTGGTCCTACTTCAACTTTTCAACTAATGTTTAGAAAGTTAGAAAGAGATGATACTTTATACACTACATTATTTTATTTCGATACTTTATACACTAGATAAACAAATGATAAGCCAATAATTCTTGCCAAAAAAGTATAAAGTATAGAGAAACAGACAAGGCTAAATGTTGCTGCTTTTTTGCAAAAAACTGCAAACGGCGCAACCATCCCCAAGTTCATGACTTTATTTTCCCAAGCTTTTTGGATTCTGTCATCTTTGCTAGCGACATGGAAATTGGAACCCAAGCTAAGAATCATCATAATTTTAAAAAAAATCTATATGAAACATGCAGTAATTATTTATCGAATTCTATGTTTACATCAAACTACGAAAACTATGATAACTTTTGTTAATGATTTAATTAATTATTGTTAAGTGCTAAAAGTTTATACATAAAATAGCCAAATATACTTGTGTACTTTCGGAAAAGGTTTAAATATACTTCTCGTTATACTTTGGGTCCAAACATATTTTTGATGTTATACTTTGGGTTCAAATATACCCCTCATTTAAACGGAGGGACACGTGTCATTATCCGGTTGATCAATTTTAAATATCTCCTAATTAATTAAAAAGACTCATACACATACCCGAATAGCAAGCTTCAAAGGCTTCTTCATCAATGGCCTCATCTTTCTGTAGGTTGTCAAGTAGTGTTGGCTTTTACTTATTTTGTACTTCTTCTAATGACATTTGTTGAGTGCAATATTTACTTCGAACTTATAATAAATAAGCTTTTTATGCGTTTCCTTTTTTATTTTATTTTTATTTCAGCTAATTAAAGCTAAATCCTTTATTTGATTCTTGATTCTACTCTATCTTGAGAAATCCAAATTAGACGAGAACAGGACATTTGGCCTTCTTTTTAACATTTTTGCTAAGGGAAGTATAAAGTTGGATGGATGGAGATAAACTAGTAGGAAGGGAATGAACACTATATTATTGTACAAACATCTTTCTTCATTCATGCTTTGTTATGCTTTTCATCAACCAGTTCCGTTGATATTTGCATCTTCAAAGGATGGTATATTTGAGCTAAAAGTATAACGATAGAGATATATTTGGATCCAAAGTATAACGAAAGATATTTAATTTTTTTTCAAAAGTATATAAATATATCTATTAGTTTGATGTAAACATCGAACACAATTATATTTTGAAAGTATTAGATATATGTCTGCCTGCCTTTCTAGCCTACTATAGCTACCAATTACTATTTTCAGGCTTGGACTGTTGGTTAGCGCTCCTTAAAAAGAAAAGAAAACTATTGTTCTTAGTGTACTCCATTTGTTTATTTTAATTTTCTACTTTTGACCTTATGCGATTCTTTAAATATAATTTAAATATTAGTTTAATATTTTATTGAGGACACAAAGGCTTCCAACGGTAAGCCCGTTTTATTTTGTTTTTGTTTTTCTACTTCTTTTTTTCCTTTTGGGTTGTCACACCCGGATCAACTATTTTCTCTTTGGGATTTTTTCATTCCTATATAATATTTGAAATTTATTTATTAAAATTGTTCAAATTTTATATGTTACCTGGCTTAAATAAGTTTTTCTTATAATTTATATACAATACATTATTAATACCTTAAATTAATGAATTCTTTGCTTGGAAAAAGACGTAACTGAAGGGAACGAAGTTCAGATTGTCCTTCCATCTAAATAAGACTCCTTCCAGTTATGTGTTACCTATTTTAAACCATAATTAGCGCAACACTTCTCTCTCTTTGGCATAATTACTATTTTAAGAAAAGAATGATGTATGATACAACAACATATAGATTAAAAACAAATTTCATACAATTTTAATACAAAATTTGATATATTTACAATAATATACATACTAAAAATAAATTTCATACAACTAATTATACAGTATACAACTTATTACTACTTATCTACAAGTTTCATACATCATTCTTACAAGTTAAATACAACAACAACATCATACAACTTAAATATAATTTTCATACAAATTTTATATAATATGTCTTTTGTATATAATTTGTATATATTTTATATGTGGTGTGTTCTTCTACTTCTTTTTCGAATTTCAATATGAAAATCCAGCCAAATCAAATCTAATTTTTACCAAATACCTTCAAAATCGAGATATAAACTTTATAGAATATTCTCAATCATTTGCAATAACACCCAATTCAAATATTTTTTTTTATTCGAATTCGAATTCAAAGCTTCGAAGCTGCTATCAATGGTGGAGAGTTAAACACCTTCAAAATTTATTGATTGACAGTTTCAATTCGAATAATCCAGCCAAATAATTAATATACATCTACTGCTAGCCTGCCACCGGAACACCAACAAGAAAAGGGGAAGCCCCAAAAAGCTCCAAACTTTAGCCATGGCAAAATTTCAATCGATAAAAGATTAATCCCTTTCTTCTCCATTGTTAGAGAAAATTATGAGCTTTAAAAGAAAAAAAACTTTGTAGAATCGGTGTAGAAAGATGATTGATTTCAAAGAGAGAAAGAAGAAAATCTTTAAAAAGATTGGAGTTTGTTTGGGTAAGTAAGGAATTGTGAGAATTTTTCGGGATTTACTAAATTAAAAGGTTACATTCAAGGGATTCATTTAAAACTAATTTGTATATAATCGGTAAATTGTATATGATCATGTAATTAAGTTAAAACTTGATTAGATGGGGTAATTAAGTTTCATATATAGTATAGGTAGGTAAAAATCTCTTTTTCTTTTACCACACGAAAATGATAGTGAAAATAACACGGGCTAGCCAGTTTTCAGACTGGTAATCGAAAAATAGTCAGCATTTACAAAGTCATTAAGAAATAACTATTGTATTGCTGAAACACGAAAAGTTCCTGCATATTATACGGGATTTTGGAGCTCCTACGTATAAACTTATAGCATATTATGTTGGAACTCCAACACATGGAAAGTTCCAGTATAATATGCGGGATTATGGAGCTCCTGCATATAAACTTCCAGCATATTATGTTGGAACTCCAGCACATTATGTTGGAAGCTCATATGTAAAAATATTCGAACTCCAGCATAATATGCTGGAATATTTTTCAGATTTTAAGGGTATTTTTGTTCAGATTTTATATTTACATAAAAAGTGGCTAAATTTCGATTACTTTTGAAACAACTACCAATTGTAAATCTTGTTATTTTTATTTTTCCCGTTTTATCCAATGGGCCAAATACCCGAGAAAGTGATAGTCGGTATAATAATGAGATCTTTACACAAATAGCCGGCCATACTTAATATTTACTTTTTCTAGCCATATACATAAATTATACATTATTTATACATAATTATACACATATAATACATAAAAATGCGCATATATTGTACTTCCACCGGCTAATTTTTGTTGGAAATTTTACCTCCTATAGCAAAGGTATACACCCTATTTATTATAAATTAAAATAATTTTAAAATATTATTTTCTATAGCTACCTTTTATATTTTATAGCAAAATAAGTATTTATGGTATATACTACCATTGAGGCATGAAATAAGGCATGAAATATATTATTTATGTTTTTTCTCTCTTAGACAACTAGACATACCTATTTTTAAGGTGATTGTCGTTACTGTATTCATGAATACATGACGCGAATACATGTGAATACATGCGCATACAGGTGGACTGCCTTGATTTTAGGCGCTTTTTACTGTTGTATTCATGAATACAGCAGCGCGAATACATGTGAATACATGCGCGTATAACTGGACTGTCCTGATTTTAGGCGCTTTTTGTTGTTATATTCATGAATACATGGTGCGAATACATGCGCGTACAGCTGAACTACCCTGATTTTTAGGCGCTTTTTGTTGCTGTATTCATGAATACAACGAATACACTACCGTAACAACTGAATAGTAGTTATAGAAAGTAATTATGTATATAGTAGTTATATGAAGTTAATATTCACAAAACAATAGCGATTTCTGAAAATTTCTCAATTTTGTTTGAGCGGTTGGGTAAACTGCAATTTGGGTTAATTCGTGGGCCTATAATTTCGCTAGAAAGTTATCTAACCCGTTTCCCGTTCAACGGGAACGAGTCCAGGTGATGGAAAACCTGATTATTAAGATTTGTAGCCATTAGATAAAAAATGAAAAATTAAAATAAAGTTGGGACAAAAAAGAGCTGCTTGCGATCTAGTTGTACATGTTTTAGTAATTTATCACTGCATTTACTCCATGTCCATTTACATATTTCGTAATTTACGTTTTTAGCTCGTTTGATTAATATTTGGTTAAAGTTGGAAAAAATGAGTATTTAAAAGTGAAGTTGAAAAAAAATGTATTCACTTGAAATACTTTTCTAACCAATTTTTTAACTCCAAAATTTTCTATTCCGAAATAAAGTTATAACAATGAACAAAATTATAAAACACCTATTCCATCCATTCCCATTTATATAATAAAGTTTAAATATACTGGAATTTAAGAAAGAAAGAGGTCTTTTGTAATTTGTAATTTTAACATATCACAACATTTGTTTGAATATAACTTTTTAAAAAAAGTTAAAATGAGAAATTCGTATTTTTTTTTTCCAAATAATAAACCTAAATGGATGGAATATTAATTTGCAAATAAAACCTACTTTGTTTTGTTCTTTTTTCTAATGCGTATTGTGTATACTCAAAAAGGTTTGGATTTGCCACGTCACGCCGTGATCACATGAATCTCTTAATGGAATCATCATTTCGTCTTCCTCATCCAATTACAGTATAAAAATAAATTCCGCCATTAGATCTCAAGATTGCTATATTTATACCTACTGATTCCAATGCCGTTACAATTTCAACATTGACATTAGCAAAAAGAAGCAAAGGAAAATTGAGCAACAATGGAGATTGCATCAGAAAAACAATCAGCGGTGATCGAGCACAAGTCATATGCCAGAGTTGGACTGCTCGGAAACCCTAGCGACGTTTATTTTGGGAATACAATCTCTTTTAGTCTCGGCAACTTTTGGGCTTCAGTTCGTCTAGAACCTTCTACAGATCTCGTCATTGTTCCTCACCCTTCTCACGATCTCGTTCAATTCAATTCCATTTCTCACCTGGTATGCTATCTACTTGTACTTTTTTTCTAATCCTTAATCGTTTTTAATTTATATTTTTTGGAAGAAATTATAGTTTCGAGTTTAGAGGATATATTAGAATGAATTTTGAGCTGCGGTCGACCAGGCAATGTGAATAGTTTGGGATTGAGACGTAGTTTATTGATTGATATGGTTTTGAGTTTACTATTTGGTTTGATTCGGTTGTTCTAAGTGGTCAATTGACGACGAGTTAATGATGATTGCTATTTCTCATCTGAAATATTGGTGCTTAGTATTCCCTTTGTTCCAATTTACGCCATAATCTTCCCTTTTTAGTCTATCAAAAAAGAACGATACTGTTCTACTCTTCCTTTTTATCCGTGAAAGAATGATACTTTTTTAATTTAATTTTAAACTTCTCATTTTATTTATGAGACGATTTACAATGACACAATTATCTAAAACTAGTTTTAGACCACAAGTTCCAAAAGTTATTTTTTTTCTTATTTAAACTTCATAATCATTAACAACCTAACATCAATTGAGAAGGAGGAAGTAATTAGAATGATAGGCACCCTTTATTTTTTCGTGCTCTGTTGATTTGTGTGCAGTTTGATTGATTTTATTTTAAAACAATATGCTTGTGCTTGTTGTCGACAGGTGAACAGATTGCAGAATGAGGGCTACTATGGAGGGGTGCGTTTACTTATGGCTATTTGTAAAATATTTCACAAGTATTGCAAGGAGAACAATGTTACCTTACATGATGGAAATTTCACTCTCTCGTATGAAACTAACATTCCCCGCCAGGTAGATCTTAACATTGCAAGGTTTACATTCCTTTGGATGTTTCCAATTTTGGTTTCGTGTCACACTAATTATTGGTAAACTTAAAACTTTTTGCTAGTTTATATTGTGAAACATTGTTTCAGATTTTCTCCTTATAGCGAGAATATCAAGGTAAAAATCAAGTAGAGATATGTGAAAGTTTGGATTTAAGGCAAAAATATTATGTCTAGAATAGATAATTAGTTGCAAGCACCTAGGTTGTTCTTGCTTGGTATTAAGAGTCAAGGGTTTTTCCTTATTTGCACGAGTAGTTGTGTTATTCCTTGCATTATGGATTCGGAAGTCATCACATTTTATGAAAAGTGAATATGGTCTCAATGTTGAGATTTCAGCCCAACATTTTGAAAGTGATTATAGTGTTCCCCACCTTAATGTAGTAGGCAAAATAAGTCGAGTTGAGCTGAAAAATAATATATTTTCAAGTGATTTGTTTTTTACAATCTAAACAAAGTTCAAATGAGCAGTGAGCTTGTCAATTGAGCTCAAACGGCTCTGTTGTTCTCTGTATATTCCAAATCGTCTATCCAATTGACGTTGAGCTAGCCTGATAATTATACTGAAGACTGAAAGTCTGTTCAAGCTTTAACTGATTGTTTAATCTCAATAGAAACTTCAACCGGGTGAATCTGCTAATTGTCAAGCTGCTCAGCCTCCATGCTTCAAAATTTTTGTGGTGGTGTCACTATCCATCTCGCATATAGTTTAGCTCGAGTTTCCAGCCACTCAGTTTAAAATACAAGAGGGAACAACTTTAATTTAGAGTGTAGTTACTTCTATTTATATTGTCTCATTGTTTACATGTGCCTTACCTAGTAGGTTTACAGTTTACCTAAAATAACTAAGTTGACTAAAACATTTATACCTTGGACATAGCCCTATGCATAAAACTACGCATAGTACCTTCTGGTTTAAGATATGCAAATAAATTAAAAAATAGCAGGCATGCTGTTTCAATCATAACTAAAAGGTACATCAGACTACTTAAATGATCATGATCTGGATAAGTCATCGCTATTGATCATAACATAAAAGATATTATCTATCTCATGTTCAAATGGTTGATTGATACACTAAATAATTTCCACATCTCAGACAGGGCTTTCAGGTTCCAGTGCAATTGTTAGTGCCGCACTGAGTTGCCTTCTTGACTTTTACAAAGTCAGACACCTAATCAAAGTTGAGGTAAGGCCGAACCTTGTCCTAAATTCAGAGAAGGAATATGTAGTGTGGAAAATCTTTCCGGTGTCTGGTTCAAAGATTCTTTGAACCAAGTGACTAAGCTAGGGGTACTTTTTATTACAAGTTAGTAGCAGCGTGATATTTGGCAGCACTAAGCTTGCCACAGTTGTAGAGTTGATTTTATATTCCCTTTTTACTTTTATTTTACAGGACTTTGGCAAGAATCACATGGATGAATTGGGTCATGGTATATATACACCCATGGATGTTGATCTTCTCCCACCTCTTTATCTGATCTATGCAGAAAATCCCAGTGATTCTGGAAAGGTGAGTATTTAATGTGCAGGATATGTAGTGTGGAAAATCTTTCTGGTGTCTGGTTCAAAGATTCTTTGGACCAAGTGACTGAGTTTTGGTTGGATATGTTGTTTGCTTAGCCATGCAATGGGTTAAAATTTACATTTTGGTTTTCATTTTACACAAAGAAGTTAGTGAAAAGAATTAGAGGAGTATCAATGTGGGATTGTAGTCCATGAAGGAGGCACTTTAGTTTCAGCATCCTTTAACTGGTTAACCTTTTATATTTTCCATTAATTTCTTAATATTTCTCCCGACAATGGAAGAGATAATGGTTGTGGCAGGTTTTTAAGGAAACATGAATATCAGTGTCCGGATTAACTTTTGCCCTTTCTTTGTGACTAAGAATTACTTTGATGTAGTAGTTACAAAATACTAGATGATACTTATTTCAAATACAGGTACATAGTACAGTACGTCAGAGATGGTTAGATGGTGATGAATTCATAAGATCAACCATGGAAGAGGTTGCAAACATAGCTGTGGAGGGACGGAAAACACTTCTTGAGAAGGACTACATTAAGTTGGCGGCCCTCATGAATCATAATTTTGATCTGAGAAGGTAAAACATATGACAACCTGCTTAGATTGATCAGAGATTCAGAAGACATTTGTTAATATCTTGTATGTGCTGAGTGGCATCGCAGAACCTGTTTCTGTAGTGTCTTGTCCAACTCATTTTCATATTATTATTTGTACAAATTTTTTGTCTGGCACAGTGCTCTTTACATTCCTTTCCTGGTTATACTTGGTATTTAAACTAGCAAATGTACTGCCTTTGACCATCTAAAATTTTGGCTCCGGACAAAGAATAAATCCAAGTGTTTCATATGGCCTTTTGCATCTTATTTTCATAGTTTTGATGTACTCAAATATTACTCGATTTGTTATACATAAGCTGGTGATATGATATGCATATCAAATGCTAAAATTTTGTGGGTGGACTATGCAGGCGTTTGTTTGGAGATGATGCCCTTGGAGCTATGAATATAGAGATGGTTGAAATTGCTCGAAGGGTAGGTGCTGCTTGTAAGTTCACAGGAAGTGGCGGGGCTGTGGTTGTGTTTTGTCCGGATGGACCTTCACAAGTGAAGCAGCTGGAGGATGCATGCCACAGTGCTGGTTTCACTTTCCAGCCAATTAAAGTTATGCCTTCATTTCTTAATGACATTGATTGTCAAACTCGGGGATCAAAATGAAAACCATGACCTGCTTGCCAAATATGGAGCCCTCTGTATTCTTTACTCTTTTCACCTATTATTAGTCTATGCTAAGCTTATCAGGAAGTATGTACCATCGCCCTTTTTAATTTGTTCCGAATAATGATCATGAGAATTACACCTCTTCATGCAACTTGAGCAGTCAAATCCTTTTAAAAGCATACTGATCTCAATCTTTTATCGGTCTTTGGAATGTGCTTGCCATCCTTAAGTTGCAAACTATCCTTTGCCTCCCCAACACGAAGAGAAACTATGTTGTCCTGATTAGTCTAGATTTGCGCCGCGTTGAACCAATGGAGGGGAGCTACAATCTACATATCAGTAGTTTCCTCTTTAATGGTCTTACACAGTGCTAAACTGGATTTATCAGACCAGATAGTATTATACCAAAAAATTTGGTTTTCTTGAATCTTAGGCCATAAATATTTTTTGGTATGAACTATAATTATGTATATATAGGTAGACAGTAAATTTAAACGCAACAATTCAGTAAAAGGATTAAAGAAACATATAAGACGGATTTTTTTCTTCAGACACCTCCAAACTCCAAAGATGGAAGCATGCGCAGTGGATTTTCTTATTGCATGATTGAACCATTTCATATTAGTTAGACATGTACTAGATCTACAATGTTCTTTGACTTTCTTTTGCACTAGGAAGTCATTGTAATAGAAAAAGAATATTCGAATGAAAATTTAATAAGGATTAGTTACTGATATGGTAACTCCAGTATGGAGTGTCTTATCAAACTCTCTCCCTTCTCCTTTTCTTATCATGGGCTTCTCCAAGAAAAAAACAATACTTAGAAGTTTAACTATTATTTCTGAATAGTTTTTTTAAACTAAGATTAGGATCCATAAGATGTAAAATATACTTGTAGCATACTGGCTTCAGTTCTCTTTTTTTTTGCAAGACACCCATTTACAGATTTACTTCTCTGGTGTGCTAGCTGACTTGTTTTTTCTTATCCAACTCCAACTGCATGACTATACTATATACATATCTATTTAACACAATAGAGACTCCCTTGCGTAATTTTGTTTCTGAACCTTTTATTCTTGTTCATTTCCAACAGCATAACCTGAAATTCTCAACTACCTATTTATTAAAAAGAAAGCAAAATTAAGCTTTAAATTAAATGATCGTAAACTCAAGGGGAAAAAAAAAACTAGTAGCATTTACTTGATCCAAAATTCTGAAAACCATTTCTCACGTCGTTCAATGTCCCCTGCAGAAACTGTAGGGTGTATTTTATCTAAAGCTTCTAGGAAGTCATCCATTATAACTGGAATTTGCAAAATCTCAGCCTTGGACATGTCCTTATTCTCATCTGGGTTTTTCCCTGATATATTACGTCTCATCCCATTTAAAGAAGCATCTATGCAGATATTTGTAAGATCGTCTCCACTGAAACCTTCTGTTCTTCATGCCACTTGGTCAATAGCTAACTGCCATTCATGATACAAATTATTAGTATCAATTAAATTTTCAATTCAATCTCGAGGAGCAATAATAATCAGAGACTAATCTAGGGCCGGTTCTATGGTTCAACTGAACACATTTCTTTCGGCTCAAATACCACATGCAATGCGAAAAAACTTAAAAATTATACATATAATGAGATTTTACGCTCATTTTGAACCTACGAACTCTAAATCCTGGATTTGCTTTTGACGATTAGCAGTTGTCCATCCCATCTCAAGAACAAAGAAAATATTTGAGTTTGCTTTCAAGTCATAATGTAACAAAAGTATAAAATTCATATAGATCATTTCCATCATCACCCTTCCTTGCCATTCTAGTAACTTAGAATTCTATTGAGATGTAACCAAAAGGTCTCTTAATATTGTATTCACTACAAATCTACAGTATTAATAATCACTGAGCCATAACCTGCAGTAACATAGTATAGCTTACTTAACTGGCTAGTTCAATTATTGTGTGTAAGTCATGCATATTTTCAGTGAGATCATAGTCATTCCTTTTATTGACTTTGATCATCTTTTGAGTAGAGACATATGATGACAATATAGCTAATTAACTTCTGCGAACAAGACAATGAAGCACAGTACCTACAAATAGTACTCCCTCCGGTTCAAAAAAGAGTGTCCACTTAGCTTTTTTTTCTTGGTTCAAAAAGAATGTTCCCTTACAAAATCAAGAAAGAATTAACCTTATTTTTTCAGATTTGTCCTTATTATGTGTTAAGTGACCAAATGGCAATACATATTTAACTAGGGATAGTTTGGTCAAATTACCTATTTTTATTTAGGAGTTAGTATTTTCTTAAGGGGTGTGCAAATGGCTAAGTGAACATTCTTTTTGAACCGGAGGGAGTAAGAAACAAGCTGACAACAATAACGAGAGCTTACCGCGATTGATTTTAAGTTTATCTTTATAAGCTCTTTGCGACTCTTAAAATCAGGATGCGGGATGTAAATCCGCTTTAATTTTCTAGCCGCGCGCCTCCTACAGTAGTACAGTGAATCACCAATTAGACAAGATCCAGAAACGAAATAGAATACAAATCAGAGTTTAAAAAGAAGAGGAGCAGGGCATAAATGTTATTGTGAGATGCATATGCATAAATGTTATTGTGAGATGCATGCAAACGCAAGAGGTAAGTGAAGGAAAGAGGAGCAGGGCGAAATATTTAGAGTTTAAGGTGTATGCACTGATGTTATAAAATTATTTTCACAATCAGGTTACTCAAAATAATAAATATTGTAAATCTTTATCATGAAACATTAAATGGTGACCTGATAAAGATAATAATTAACATGCTATATATGCGATCTAGCAAATATCAGTTTCAAGTCACTGCGACCTCCAATTGCACTGCTTGGACGCATTAATTAGTAGCTTGATAAAAATATCTATGGTCGAAAAACATATACGTTTGTCACGACCCAAACTAACTCCGTCGTGATAGCGCCTATCGTGGAACTAGGCAAGCCTACTATTTCCAAAACAAACCGATACTTTCATTTCAAAGAAAATTCAAGGCTATTTAACATAAAAACTTTCATAAAGGAGTTCAAATCAAAACAAAAGTGCGGAAAAGAAAAATCCGACATCGGGGTGTCACTAGTCATGAGCATCTACTACAATTGTCTGACAATATCGAGACTAACATAGTCTGAAAAATAGCTAAATACAACTAAAGGAAGATAAGAGGGAGAAGAGCAGGGCTGCGATCGCCAAGCAGCTACCATGTTATTCCCGAGAAAATCTGCAACCGGAGTAGTCAACAGCCGCTACCGTGTCCAGCTACACCTGGATCTGCACACAAGATGCAGGGAGTAACGTGAGTACGCCAACTCAGTAAGTAACAACAGTAAATAAAGACTGAGCAATAGTGACGAGCAATAAAGCATATAAAGTTCATATCATGAAATCTCGGTAAAATACAACATGCTTTAAAAATCAGTGTTTGAATCAAATCATCTCGTTTAAATTCAGTTCCAGTAAAAATCATTTAAAGATATTTTTCAACAGTTTTTCAAACAAAGACTGAATGCAAAGGTGAGCAAAAATGATGAAATCATAATCAGCCCCTCGGGCAACATCACTCGTATATAGACCCTCGGGCAAACCTCACAATCACTCGTGCCTCTCGGGCATACCTCACAATCACTCATGCCTCCCAGTCACTCAGCACTCGGCACTCGACACTCGCACTCAGTAGGTACCTGCGCTCACTGGGGGTGTGTATAGACTCCGGAGGGGCTCCTTCAGCCCAAGTGCTATATCAAGCCAAATCATGGCATAAATCACTCAGGCCCTAGGCCTATATCAAACATGCTGCGGCGTGCAGCCCGATCCTATAAATATCCTCACAAATCAGGCCCTCGTCCTCACTCAGTCATAAACCTCTCAAGCCACTCGGGCTCTCAGTAAAAACAGGGTACTCAACCCAAAACAACATTTATATGCATCAAAACAGAGAAATAAAACTGAGTTATGTAGTAAACAGGTATAACCATGATTGAGTATAAATTTTTAATCGAAAACAGTGAGAGGATAGTAAGAAAAAGGCCCATAAGGGTCCAAACAACACTGGCACAAGGCCCAAACATGGCATTCCGCCCAATTTATAGAAACTCATTTCTAAAACTCATAAGTATCATACAGTTTCAACAAAATATGCAACTTTACAGTTGCTACGGGACGGACCAAGTCACAACTCCCAATGGTGCACGCCCACATGCCCATCACCTAGCATGTGCGTTACCTCAAAATAGTAGAATGATACGAAATCCGGGGTTTCATACCCTCAGGATTAGATTTACAATCGTTACTTACCTCAAACTGATCAAATCCCTACTCCGCGATGCTCTTGCCCCTCGATTCAGCCTCCAAATGCTTTGAATCTATTCACAATCAGTACAATACCATCAATTTATGCTAAAGGAATGAATTCCACAAGAAAAACTACCAATTTAAACCAAAAATCCGAAATCGGCTCAAACTCGGCCCCCGGACCCACGTCTCGAAATCCGACAAAATTTACAAAACTAGAAAGCTCATCCACTCACGAGTCTAACCATACCAAATTTATCAAAATCCGACATTATTTGGTCTCTTAAATCCTCCAGCCTCCGCACCTGCGCCCGGGCCTCGCACCTGCGGGCTCGCAGGTGCGGCCAATCCTTCGCACCTGCGCTCCAGCCTTGGCCTCCCATTTTTCGCATCTGCGCTCCAAGTCTCACGCCTACGAAAGCCCACCTGTGCATCTTCCTCCGCTTCTGCGAAGCCTGCCAAAATCCCCTTCTCCGCATCTGCGCCCGACGTCTCGCACTTGCGGGCTCGTAGATGCGACAGATTTCTCGTACATGCGCATCCTGCCTAGCCCAGCACTGTCCGCACCTGTGAACTTCCCAAGCGCACCTTCTGCCTCGCACCTACGACTCCCCTTCCGCAGGTGCGGAAACACAAGCAGAATTCACAGCAGCAGCTCTCAAATACCAAAAACCAATCCGTCGACCATCCGAAACACGCCCGAGACCCTCGGGACCTTAATCAAAAATACCAACAAGTCATATATCAACATACAAACTTAGTCGAACCTTCAAATCACTCAAAACAACATCAAAACACCAAATTAGCCTCGGATTCAATCCTAAGAACTTCAAATCCTCCGAATTCCACAAACAACGCCGAAACTTACCAAACCACGTCCGAATGACCTCAAATTTTACACATACGTCACAAATGACACCACGAACCTACTCCAACTTCCGGAAATCCATTTCGGCCATGATATCAAATTTTTCACTGCCGACCGAAAATCGCCAAATTTCCAATTTTGCCAATTCAAGCCTAATTTCACTACGGACCTCCAAATCACATTCCGGACGCACTCCTCAGTCCAAAATCACCTTACAGAGCTAACGAAACCATACAAATTCAAAATTCGAGATCGTTTATACATAGGTCAACATCCGGTTGACTTTTCCAACTTAAACTTCTAAATAGGATACTAAGTGTCTCATTCCACTCCGAAACCACTCCGGAACCGAACCAACTAACCCGGTATAACATAAAACATCTGAATAACACATAAAGAAGCAGAAATGGAGGAAACGAGGCTATAACTCCCAAAACGACCGGCCGGGTTGTTACATCCTCCCCCTCTTAAACAACTGTTCATCCTCGAACGGGTCTAGAAACATACCTGGAGTCTCGAATAAGCATAGATATATGCTCCGCATCTCCCGCTCGGTCTCCCAGGTGGCCTCCTCCATAGGCTTCTCTCTCCATTGCACCTTCACTGAAGTTATATCCTTTGACATCAACCTTCGAACCTGCCGATCCAAAATAGCCACCGGCTCCACATCATAAGTCATATCACCCTCCAACTGAACCGTGTTGAAATCCAAAACATGGGACGGATCTCTAATATGCTTCCGGAGCATGGAAACATGAAACACTGGGTGCACACTCGACAAGCTGGGTGGTAAGGCAAGCTTATAAGCCACCTCTCCTATCCTCTGAAGCACCTCAAAAGGCCCAATGAACCGGGGGCTCAACTTTCCCCTCTTCCCAAACCTCATAACACCCTTCATGCGTAATACTTTTAGCAAAACCTTCTCCCCAATCATGAAAGATACATCACGGACCTTCCTGTCCGCATAGCTCTTCTGCCTAGACTGCACAATGCGAAGCCGCTCCTGAATTAATTTCACCTTATCTAATGCATCCTGGACCAAGTCTGTACCCAAGAGCTTAGCCTCACCCGGCTCAAACCATCCAACCGGTGATCTACACCTCCTCCCATATAAAGTCTCATACGGAGCCATCTGAATACTTGACTGATAACTGTTGTTATATGAAAACTCCGCGAGCGGCAAGAACTGGTCCCATGAACCCCTAAAGTCAATGACACAACCGTGCAACATGTCCTCCAATATCTGAATAGTGCGCTCGGACTGCCCGTCCGTCTGAGGGTGAAAAGTTATGCTCAACTCAACCTGATTACCCAACTCTCATTGCACGGCCCTCCAAAACTGTGATGTGAACTGAGTACCTCTATCTGAAATAATGAAAACTGGGACACCATGCAGGCGAACAATCTCTCGGATGTAAATCTCAGCCAACCGCTCTGAAGTGTAAGTAGTACTAACTGGAATGAAGTGCGCGGACTTGGTCAGCCGATCCACAATCACCCAAATAGCATCGAACTTCCTTGAAGTCCGTGGGAGCCCAACTACGAAGTCCATGGTGATCCGCTTCCACTTCCACTCTGGGATCTCTAATCTCTGAAGCAAGCCACCCGGTCTCTGATGTTCATACTTAACTTGCTGACAGTTGAGACACCGAGCTACAAACCCAACTATATCCTTGTTCATCCGCCTCCACCAATAGTGCTGTCTCAAATCCTGGTACATCTTCGCGGCACCCGGATGAATAGAATACCACGAGCTGTAGGCCTCCTCAAGAATCAAATCCTGAAGCCCATTTACATTAGGCACACATATCCGGCCCTGAATCCTCAACACACCGTCATCACCAATAGTCATATCCCTAGCATCACCTCTCCGAACCCTGTCCTGAAGAACGAGTAAGTGAGGGTCATCATACTGACGCTCCCTGATACGGTCATAAAGAGAAGACCTGGAGAGCACGCAAGCCAATACCCGACTAGGCTCCGAAATATCCAATCTCACAAGCTGGCCCGCTAAGGCCTGAACATCCAATGCTAAAGGTCTCTCTGCTGCTGGAAGATATGCTAAACTCCCCAAACTCTCCGCCCAGCGACTCAAAGCATCGGCCACCACATTGGCCTTCCCCGGATGGTACAAAATAGTGATATCATATTTCTTACGAAGCTCCAACCATCTCCGCTAACGCAAATTAAGATCCTTCTTAAACAGATACTGCAGACTTCGGTGATCAGTATAGATCTCATAATGAACCCCATACAAATAATGATGCCAAATCTTCAAGGCGTGAATAATGGCTGCTAACTCAAGATCATGGACAAGATAGTTCTTCTCATGGGTCTTCAACTGGCGCGAGGCATAGGCAATCACCCTACCCTCCTGCATCAAAACACAACCAATGTCTAACCTCGAGGCATCACAATACACGATGTAAGAACCTGAAGCTGATGGCAGAACTAACACTGGAGCTGTGGTCAAAGTAGCCTTGAGCTTCTGAAAGCTCTCCTCACACTCGTCCGACCACCTGAATGGAGCACCCTTTTGGGTCAATTTGGTCAAGGGCGAAGCAATAGATGAAAATTCCTCCACAAAGTGACGGTAATAACCCGCCAAACCAAGAAAGATCCTAATCTCCGTGGCTGAGGACGGTCTAGGCCAACTCTGCACCGCCTCTATATTCTTCGGATCTACCTGAATACCCTCACTGGACACCACGTGCCCCAAGAATGCTACTAAACCGAGCCAAAACTCACACTTGGAGAACTTTGCATAAAGCTTCTCCTCCCTCAATCTCTGTAATACAATCCTCAAATGCTAAGCGTGCTCCTCCTGGCTATGAGAGTACACCAGGATGTCATTAATGAATACAACAATGAATGAGTCCAAATAAGGCTGGAATACACTGTTCATCAAATGCATGAACGCTGCTGGGGTATTGGTCAGCCCAAAAGATATCACTAAGAATTCGTAATGGCCATATCGGGTCCTGAAAGCTGTCTTAAGAATATCCGAATCCCGAATCTTTAGCTGGTGATAACCGGACCTCAAATCAATCTTGGAGAACACCCTCGCTCCTTGAAGCTGGTCAAATAAACCATCAATACGAGGCAAATGATACTTGTTCTTGACTGTGACCTTGTTCAACTGCCTTTAATCAATGCACATCCTCATGGAACCATCATTCTTCTTTATAAATAGAACCGGTGCACCCCAAGGTGACACACTAGGCCGAATAAACCCCTTATTAAGGAGTTCTTGAAGCTGTTCTTTCAAATCCTTCAACTTCGCCGGTGCCATACGATAAGGTGGAATAGAAATGGGCTGAGTGCCCGGCACCGAGTCAATACCAAAGTCAATATCCCTGTCAAGCGGCATGCCCAACAGGTCTGCAGGAAACACATTCGAAAAATCACGTACCACCAGAACATAATCAATAGTAGGAGTCTATGCCCTAACATCCCTCACAAAAGTCAAATAAGACAGGCAACCCTTCTCAACCATACGCTGAGCCTTCAAATATGAAATCACCCTACTAGGTGCATAATCTATAGAACCGCTCCACTCAACCCTCGGAAATCCCGACATTGCCAACGTCACAGTCTTTGCGTGATAATCTAGAACATCATGACATAAAGATAACCAATCCATACCCAATATCACATCAAAGTCAACCATACTAAGCAGCAAAAGGTCCACTTGGGTCTCTAGACCCCCAATAGTCACGACACATGACCGATATACGTAGTCCACAACAATAGTATCACCCACAGGAGTAGATACATGAATAGATAAAACTAAAGACTCACGGGGCATATCCAGAAAATGGGCAAAATATGAGAAAACATATGAATACGTGGAACTAGGGTCAAATAATACAGATGCATCTCTATAACAAACTGAGACGCTACCTGTAATCACAGTATTTGAGGCAATAACATCTGGTCTGGCAGGGATGGCATAGAAATGGGCCTGGCCACCCCCTGATCTGCCTCCCCCTCTAGGGCGACCCCTGGCTAACTGACCTCCACCTCGAGCTGACTTGGCGAGTGGTGAAGTAACTGGTGCTGAAGTCGAAGGTTGACTCCTCTACTGCGATATACCTCCATGATGACGAGGATACTGCCTCTACATATGCCCAAACTCCCCATACTCAAAATAACTCCCTGGTGTTGGTGGCGGGAACTGAAGGGAACCCCTAGCGCCGGGATAACTGGTAGAAGAACCTGGAATGGAGGAGCCCTGAACTGGTGGAGCACGGGATGAACTCTGAGCTGGAAGGGCACCGAGTGATGAGTGGCCCTGATGAGAACTGTGAGAACCATGGCCAGATGATGCACCATGGTGAAAAGGTCGAGCTGACTGAGCCTGTCTGAAATGACGACCTCTATCGTGCTGGAACTGACCCCCCAAAGGAGCATCACTGAATCCACCCTGACCACGAGGCCTCTTGGCCTCCCTCTCAACCCTCTCCTGACCGTGAACCATCTCAATCTGCCGAGAAATGTCGACAACCTCATCAAAGGTAGCACCAGACACCCTCTCTCTGGTCATAAGCAACCAAAGCTGAAAATCGAGGCCATCTATAAACCTCCTGATCCTCTCTTGGTCTGTGGGAACCAACCAGATCGCATGACGGGCCAACTCGGAGAACCGCATCTCATACTGTGTCACATACATATCACCTTGACGAAGCTGCTCAAACTGCCTGCGCAGCTCCTCTCTGCGGGACTGAGGCACGAACTTCTCCAAAAAGACCACGGAGAACTACTGCCAAGTAAGGGGTACTGCGCCAATAAGCCTACGCCTCTCGTAAGTCTCCCACCATCTGAGTGCGCCCCGAAAAATTAAAAAATAATGAATGAGACCCCACAAGTCTCCAAAATACTTGCAGTACGTAGTATCCTCTGACACCTGTCCAAGAAGTCCTGAGCATCCTCTCTCTCTGTACCACTGAAAGGTGGCGGTTGGAGTCTCCTAAACCTCTTCAACTTACGCTGATCATCCACAGGCATAACAGGAACCACATAATCCTATGCAGCTGCAACCGGCTGGGCTGGTGGTGCCCCTTGTGTCTGGAGTCCCTGAACAACCTGCTCGGCTGTGCGAGCGACGAGAGTCTGAGTGCCTGTGCCTCTCCCGGCCTGAGAAGCGGCTGCGGCCGTCGAGATAGAGACCGCCGGAGCAAGGCCGGTACACACTGTCAGAATCTGAGCTAGGGACTCCTGAAGGCCTAGAATCACAATAGGCACAGGTGGTGCCTGAGCTGGTGCATCAACAACTGGAATCTGGTTCTGATCTGGGGCAACTGGTAGATCTGCAAGTACTACCCCAGCTGCGGTGCGGGCTGCACCTCTGCCCCAACCACGGCCTCTACCGCGGCCTCGGCCTCTCGCGGCCCTGGCTGATGGTACTGGTGGCTAGCCCTCTTGACCGGTAGTACGAGTCCTCACCAGATGTGAGAGAATGAAACAACAGATGTTTAGTTACTAAAATCAACATATTCGCACGACAAGGATTCAAGAATGTGGAGTTTTCTAAGGGTTCTGCAGCCTCTCGAAGATAAGCACAGATGTCTCCGTACCGATCCGCAAGACTCTACTAAACCCGCTCATGACTTATGAGACCTATGTAACCTAGGCTTTGATACCAACTTGTCACGACCCAAACTAACCCTGTCGTGATGGCGCCTATCGTGGAACTAGGCAAGACGACTCATTTCCAAAACAAACCGATACTTTCATTTCAAAGAAAATTCAAGGTTATTTAACATAAAAACCTTCGTAAAGGATTTCAAATCAAAATAAAAGTGCGGAAAAAAAAAGCCCGACATCGGGGTGTCACTAGTCATGAGCATCTACTATAATTTTCTGACAATATTTAGACTAACATAGTCAGGAAAATAGCT
The DNA here is from genome assembly GCF_000715075.1 of Nicotiana tabacum. Classification (NCBI taxonomy): domain Eukaryota; kingdom Viridiplantae; phylum Streptophyta; class Magnoliopsida; order Solanales; family Solanaceae; genus Nicotiana; species Nicotiana tabacum. The sequence continues at coordinate 91,756,523 of NC_134096.1, read as the reverse complement.
AAATACAACTAAAGAAAGATAAGAGGGAGAAGAGCAGGGCTGCGAATGCCAGGCAGCTACCTTGCTATCCCCGAGAAAATTGGCAACCGGAATAGTCAACAGCCGCTACCGTGTCCAGCTACACCTGGATCTTCACATAAGGCGCAAGGAGTAACGTGAGTACGCCAACTCAGTAAGTAACAACAGTAAATAAAGACTGAGCAGTAGTGACAAGCAATAAAGCATATAAAGTTCATATCATGAAATCTCGGTAAAATACAACATGCTTTAAAAATTAGTGTTTGAATCAAATCATCTCATTTAAACCCTGTTCCAGTAAAAATCGTTTAAAGATATTTTTAATAGTTTTTCAAACAAAGGCTCAATGCAAAGGTGAGCAAAAATGATGAAATCATAATCAGCCCCTCGGGCAATATCACTCGTATACAGCCCCTCGGGCAAACCTCACAATCATTCGTGCCTCTCGGGCATACTTCACAATCACTCATGCCTCTCGGGCATACCTCACAATCACTCATGCCTCCTACTCACTCATCACTCGGCACACGACACTCGACATTTGACACTCGCACTCAGTAGGTACTTGCACTCACTGGGGGTGTGTACAGACTTCGGAGGGGCTCCTTCAACCCAATCGCTATATCAAGCCAAATCATGGCATTAATCACTCAGGCCCTCGGCCTATATCAAACATGCTGCGGCGTGTAGTCCGATCCCATAAATATCCTCACAAATCAGGCCCTCGACCTCACTCATTCATAAACCTCTCAAGCCACTCGGGCTCTCAGTAAAAACAGGGTACTCAGCCCAAAACAACATTTATATGCATCAAAACAGAGAAATAAAACTGAGTTATGCAGTAAGCAGGTATAACCATGATTGAGTATAGATTTTCAATCGAAAATAGTGAGAGGATAGTAAGAAAAAGGCCCCTAAGGGTCCAAACAACACTGGCACAAGGCCCAAACATGGCATTCCGCCCAATTTATAGAAACTCATTTCTAAAACTCATAAGTATCATACAGTTTCAACAAAATATGCAACTTTACAGTTGCTATGGGACGGACCAAGTCACAACTCCCAATGGTGCACGCCCACACGCCCGTCACCTAGCATGTGCATCACCTCAAAATAGTAAAATGATATAAAATCTGGGGTTTCATACCCTGAGGACTAGATTTACAATCGTTACTTACCTCAAACCGATCAAATCCCTACTCCGCGATGCTCTTGCCCCTCGATTTGGCCTCCAAATGCTCCGAATCTATTCACAATTAGTACAATACCATCAATTTATGCTAAAGGAATGAATTCCACAAGAAAAACTACCAATTTAGACCAAAAATCTGAAATCGGCTCAAATCCGGCCCCCGGGCCCACACCTCAAAATCCAACAAAATTTACAAAACTAGAAAGCTCATCCATTCACGAGTCTAACCATACCAAATTTATCAAAATCCGACATCATTTGGTCCCTTAAATCCTTAAATTAAACTCTCCAAAATCCCAAGCCCTAACCAAATTAGCCTCGGATTCAATCCTAAGAACTTCAAATCCTCCGAATTCCACAAACAACGCCGAAACTTACCAAACCACGTCCGAATGACCTCAAATTTTACACATACGTCACAAATGACACCACGAACCTACTCCAACTTTCGAAAATCCATTCCTACCCCGATATCAAATTTTCCACTGCCGACCGAATATCACTAAATTTCCAATTTTGCCAATTCAAGCCTAATTCCACTACAGACCTCCAAATCACATTCTGGACGCACTCCTCAGTCCAAAATCACCTAACGGAGCTAACAGAACCATACAAATTCAAATCCGAGATCGTTTACACATAGATCAACATCCGGTTGACTTTTCTAACTTAAACTTCTAAATAGGAGACTAAGTGTCTCATTCTACTCCGAAATCACTTCAGAACCGAACCAACTAACCAGTATAACATAAAACATCTGAATAACACATAATGAAGCAAAAATGGAGGAAACTGGGCTATAACTCCCAAAACGATCGGCCGAGTCTTTACAACGTTCCAACATGTGTATGGATGACACTATCAATTCAGAACAGATTACGCTGCTCAAATTATTGGGAATAAACTCCCTACAGAAATAATATTCATGGTAATAAAAGCAGAATAATAACGTAGCACCGAGATACGGTAATTAACAAGAATAAAAGAGTGACAATGACACCAAGATTTGTACGTGGAAAACTCTTTTGAATAATGGAAAAACCACGGCCCCGAGACGACAACTGATATCACTATAGCAAGGAATTTTACACTTTGTAGGTCAGAGTAAAATATTTCAAAGACCACTACAACACTAAAAAGAAATAACCCTCTTTTGATATTTCCACCTCACTACAATATCGCTCACTCTCTATTTTTCTCACAAACTATTTTCTTATACCTTGTCTGTGAAACCTCACTCTTTCTCTCTCTCTTTGTTGGTGTGTAAAAATGATAGCTGAAGCTCTCCTTTTATAGCCAAAGCCTCACTCTCTAAAGCCTATTATATTTGACAATTTGCACAGACTTTTCCTTCTTTTTCTTCAATGTTGACAATTCAACAAAGTTGGCTACCAAACCAAAGAAATTCAACAAAGTTGGCTACCAAACCAAAGAAATTCAATAAAGTTGGCTACCAAACCAAAGAAATTCAATAAAGTTGGCTACCAAACCAAAGAAATTCTCAGCCAAATATTTTCTTTAGGCACATACCTATTACTTTGATTTTTGAATGAGATGGACCCTATCAATCTCCCCCTCCAGTCTCATTCATCTAGAGGAGGTAGCATTGTCTTCTAGTTTGAGTGCATGCCAACAAGTTCTTTGCATAGCTCGAACTTGTCTCTTGGTACCACCTTGGTCAACATAGCAATAGGACTTTCACTCGTGTGAATCTTTTTTACCTGTAAAGATTCGTTCTCCACCTGCTCATGAATCCAATGATATCTCACATCTATATGCTTTGTTCTTGCATGGCACATGAAGTTCTTGCTCAAGTTTATTGCACTTTGAATGTCACAATATACGACATACTCCTTTTGATGAAATTCCAACTCTTGAAGAAATCGCTTGAGCCATACCATCTCCTTGCCAGCTTCTGTAGTGGCAATGTACTCTGCTTCAGTTATTGAAAGTGCAACACACTTCTGCAATTTAGACTGCCATGATATAGCTCCCCCTGAAAAAGTAAATAGATATCCAGTAGTGAATTTTCTATTATCAGTATCACCGGCTATATCAGCATCCGTGTAGCCCTTCAAGATTGGATCAGATCCTCCAAAACACAAGCAATCTTCTACAGTACCTCTCAGGTACCTGAGTATCCACTCGACTGCTTCCCAATATTCCTTTCTAGGATTTTCAAGGAATCTGCTGACAACACCAACTGCATGAGCAATATCACGTCTGGTGCATACCATTGCATACATCAAGCTTCCGACTGCTGAAGAATAAGGAACTCTAGCTATGTTCCCTTTCTCCTCCACTGTTGTAGGACACATTTTCTTGCTCAACTTTAGATGACTAGCAAGAGGTGTGCTGACTGGCTTAGCATTCTTCATGTTGAAGCGTTCCAGTACACGTTTAATGTACTTTTCCTAAGATAGCCACAACTTTCTACTTGTTCGCTCTCGAACTATCTTCATACCCAGAATTTGTTGTGATAGGCCCAAGTCCTTCATATCAAATGACTTGGACAAATCTCCCTTCAACTTTGCGATCAGCCCCTTGTCTTTTCCTATAACTAACATGTCATCCACATACAACAACAATATAATAAAGTTATTCTCAGAAAATCTTTTGAAGTATACACATGGATCCGAATAGGTCTTTATGTATGTTTGACTTTTCATGAATGAGTAAGACTTCATGTACCATTTCCTTGGTGCCTGCTTCAATCCATAAAGACTCTTATTCAATTTGCACACCATGTGTTTCTTTCCAGCTATTTCAAATCCTTTTGGCTGCTCCATATAAATCTTCTCTTCCAAATCTCCATGAAGAAATATAGTTTTCACATCCAACTGCTCTACTTCATGATCTAGGCTAGCTGCTAAGCTCAAAATTGTTCGAATGGAAGTCATTTTGACAACAGGTGAGAAAATTTCATCAAAATCAATACCTTTCTTCTGTTCGAAGCCTCTTACCACCACTCGAGTTTGTATCTAACCAGCTTGCCATTTCTATTTTTCTTAAGTTTAAAGACCCATTTACATTTGAGTGGTCTTTTTCCCTTTGGAAGTTCAACGAGCTTGTACGTGCCATTTTTATGTACATATTCCATCTCCTCTTGCATGGCTTTCATCCGCTGATTATTTTCTGGATGAGACAACACTTCCTTAAGACTTCCTGGCTCCCCTTCATCACTGATGAGGACATACTCTGTGGAAGGGTACTTGCATGACTCTACCCTTGGCATATCTGATCTCCTCAGAGGTTGAGGTTGTTCTTCTCCTTGAGTGGGGTACTCCACTTTCTCGACATCATCATCAAGTTGCTCCTCCTGCTCAATAACCTTACCAGGTTGCTCCACCTGCTCGGTAATCTCGTCGGTCCTACTTTCTGCACTTATGGGATTGTTAGAAATAGAAGGAGTAGTAATAAAGTTAGGAATTATACCATTCTTGTCCTTCTCTGGCGTATAATCAATAGTTCCAACTTCGCTTTCTCGGAAGACTACATCTCTGTTTCTGATGACCTTCTTCTTTACAGGATCTCACAATCTGTATCTGAACTCTTTATCTCCATATCGGATGAATATGCAAGGAATAGATTTATCATCCAGCTTTGTTCTCTGCTCCTTTGGTACATGTGCAAACGCTCTGCAACCGAACACCTTTAGATCTGAGTAGGACACCTCCTTATTCGTCCAAACTCTCTCTGGGATGTCAAATGCCAACAAAACTGATGGACTCCTATTGATCATGTAACAAGCTGTCTGAACTACTTCACCCTAGAATGACTTAGGCAGTCTAGCCATTATGAGCATGCTTCTCACCTTCTCCACAATGGTGCGATTCATTTTTTCGGCTACTCCATTATGTTGTGGGGTTCTAGGAACTGTCTTTTTATGTCTGATCCCATGGCTCGAACAGTACTCTTCAAATTCCCTTGAAGTGTACTCACCTCCATTGTCACTTCGGAGACGCTTTAGCTTTTGGCCTGTCTCCCTTTGCACCATAGCATGAAACTTTTGGAAAACTTGAAACACCTGATCTTTGGTTTTCAAAATATAAACCCATAATTTTCGTGAAGCATCATCAATAAAAGTAACAAAATATTTGTTACCGCCCATCGATTCAATTTCCATTGGACCAAAAACATCAGAATATACCAAATCAAGTATATTCAATTTTCGTTCAGACGATGTCTGAAATGAGATTCTATGCTGCTTACCAAATAAATAGTAGTCACAGGGTTTTACCGTTGTACCTTTGGCATAAGAAATGAGTGATTTTCTGGCAAGAATCTTCAATCCCTTCTCGCTTATATGACCCATCCTTTTGTGCCACAAATCTGTAGAAATCTCATCTTGTGCCGCGTTCAATTCACCTTGGCATATTTCTACATTTGTCCTGTACAACGTGCCACGAGCAACTCCCTTTGCAATCACCAATGATCCCTTGGTGAGTCTCCACTTTTGATTTGCAAAATAACTCTCGTATCCATCTCGGTCTAAAGCAATTCCCGAGATCAAGTTCATCCGCAAATCAGGTACATGTCGCACTTTCTTTAGAACCAATGTGCACCCGATATTTGTCTCGATACAAATGCCATCAATCCCCGCAATCTTTGAATAACTTATGTTACCCATTCTCACAGTGCCGAAATCACATGATACATATCTGCAAAAAAGATCTCTTACCGGTGTGGCATGGTAAGATGCTGCTGTATCAACCACCCATTCGGACTCTAGACCTGATAAGTGCATGCACTCCTCTTCCTCGTTTATAAAGAGGACAACATTATCATTGTTTTGCACCATGACGGCCGTGTTGTCATCATTCTTCTGGCCACTAGTTTCACCTTTGCCATTCCTTGGATTTGGGCAATCTCTTTTGAAGTGACCTGGTTGATCACAATTGTAGCAATTTCTCGCTCTTGATTTGGATCGGTTCTTAGACTTCCCATGAGCTTCGGATATACCATAGTTTAGGTCTGTGCATAATTTGGTAAATACCGAATTACCGTGTCGAAACCGAAAATTTTGGTATTCGGTATTCGATATTTTGGTATTCGGTATGGTATTTGGTTTAAATTTTAAACAAAATGGTATTAGGTATGGTATTTGATATTTTAAAATGAAATAGCGAAATACCGATACCGTATCGAAATATATATTATATTACACAATACATATTTTATTAATTATTACATAGATATAAGAAATCTAATTTTTTTTCCCTTTATTCTCTAAGTTCATCAATTAACTCTAAGCAAGTAACAAGATATTTCTCTAAGTTTTCTCTCTCTAGGTTGGTATTTGCTGGTTTTGGACAAAACTTTGGTTAACAAACGTTTTTAGTTTTGTATTTTTGCATACTTTAATTAAGAATATTACCGTCTATGACTCTATGCACTAGCTAGTATTCAAACCGAATAAACTGAAGTTACCGAACCGAATAAACCAAAATCGAACCATACCGAATTTAATTAGGTATGGTATTGGTATAGCATTTTACGAAATCGAATACCGAAAATACCGAACCGAAATATCTAAATATCGTACCGTACCAACCGATGAACACCCCGATCATAGTTTCTCGAACTCCTTTGATAACTCCTGCCTCTACCTTCTGTGATGAGAGCATGTCCTTGATTTTCAGGCTTCTTTCTCATCTTCTCATTGAGTAGAAGAGCCGATGTGACATCTTTCAACTCAATGGTAGTCTTACCGTGCATGATGGTTGTTGCCAAATTATCATACGAAGATGGCAACGAGTTCAATAACAAAATGGCTTTATCTTCTTCCTCGATTTTTACTTCGAGGTTGGCGAGCTGTGTGATTAGTCCGTTAAATACATTTAAATGTGACAAAAAATTCGTACCTTCACACATGTGTAGGGCGTATAATTGCTTCTTCAGGTACAATTTATTTGTTAGCATTTTGGACATGTATAGGCTTTCCAACCTTGTCCAAATTTCACGTGCGGTGTCTTCATAAATAATATTATTTACCACATCATCTGATAAGTGCAGCCTGATTGCACTAGCAGCCATTTCATCCAAGTCAGCCTAATCCTCAGCTTTCATGGTATCGGATTTTTTGGTATTAGCATCTAGTACCTTGTGTAATCCTTGTTGGATGAGCAGATCCCTCATCCTTCTTTGCCATATTGAGAAACCGTTATCTCCGTTGAATTTTGCTATCTCGTACTTCAGATTTTTTCTTTTTTAACCAAGTATAGTACTACCGACAGTGAACAATAGTTCTGTGAATGAGCAGACCCTGTGCTCTGATACCAGTTGTTGGAATAAACCCCATACAGAAATAATATTCACGGTAATAAAAGCGGAATAATAACGTAGCACCGAGATACGATAATTAACAAGAATAAAAGAGTGACAACGACACCAATATGTTTACCTTTTGAATAAGAAAAAAATTACGGTCCCGACACGAGCAACTGATATCACTATAGCAAGAAATTTTACATTTTGTAGGTTCGAGTAAAATACACCAAAGATCACTACAACACTCAAAAGAAATAACCCTATTTTGATATTCCCACCTCACTACAATATCGCTTACTTTCTATTTTTCTCACAGACTATTTTCTTATACCTTGTCTGTGAAACCTCACTCTTTCTTTCTCTCTTTGTTGGTGTGTAGAAACGAGAGCTGAAACTCTCCTTTTATAACCGAAGCCTCACTCTCTAAAGCCTATTATATTTGACAATTTGCACACACTTTTCCTTCTTTTTCTTCAATGTTGACAATTCAACAAAGTTGGCTACCAAACCAAAGAAATTCAACAAAGTTGGCTACCAAACCAAAGAAATTCTCAACCAAATATTTTCCTTAGGCACATACCTATTACTTTGATTTTTGAATGAGATGGATCCCATCACAAATGAAACTATAGTATGATTCAGTTTTGATAAAACATACAACCTCTTAATGTTTCAAATTTGTTTTAACCTTTTCTGCTCTCTACAACTCCTATGCAAAGCTTTGGATTAGAGTAAATTTCATGGGTGGTCATTTAGCTTTGTTCTCATTACCCAAAAGTCACTTTTCTTTTTTTTTTTTATTATGTAAAAGTCATTCAACTTTGTATTCATTACCCAAAAGTCATTTTTCTTTCTTTTGTTACACAAAAATTATTTTACTTTGCTCTATCTATCATAAAAGTCACCCTCGCCAGATTTTATAATACTTTTATTTGAAAAGTCTATTATGCCCTTAACATTATAAATCCGTTCATTTATGTAATACCTTCAATATTATATACTATATAATATATTTTTACCTAGATATTTTACTTATAATTAAAATAACTTTATATTATTTTATTTATTATTTTTATGATATATCAGTATATTTAATTTTTTCATGGAACTCAATTTGTTTAATCATATTCAAACATGAACATATTTTAAAATATAAAAATGACAAAAAATATTTATTATTTAATATTAATTTTAAATAATAAAAATAGATTTGTTTAATAAATAATAATTTTTTATAGCCAGTAAAACTTTGACAAAAATATTTCAAAGATATTTGAGTTTATTATTAAGTTTTAGCCTTTTCTATTAATATTATTTATTTGAAAGTGTTAATTTGATGTGTCAGTAGGTATTTTATTTATTGAATTAACGCAAATGACTTGGCTGATAAATCAATAAGCTTTGATTTTATAATTTTTATTAAAAATATTTTATTAAATATGGTTAAGAACGTTGACGTGAGATTTGTTCACAGTAATGTTACTAACAAATTTAATAATGCTACATATATATCTTGAAAATTAATGTTAATGAAAAATTAAATGTACGAATATATTATAAAAATAATAATAAATTATATTAATTATAAGTAAAATACTTGGGTAAAGATATATTATATAGCATATAATATGAAAGGTATTACATAAATGAGAGAATTTATAATGTCAAGGGTATAATAGACTTTTCGGGTAAATTTTTTATAAAATCTAGTTAAAGTGACAATTATGATAACTAAAGTATAGTAAAATGATTTTTGTGTAACAAAAGAAAGAAAAATGACTTTTGGGTAATAAACACAATTTAATGACTTTTACTTAATAAAAAAAAAAGAGTGACTTTTGGGTAATGAACACAAAGTTGAATAATCATCCGTAAAATTTACTCTTTGGATTACTAGAGGCACTTCACTTATTTACTTGGGAAAAAGCAAGAACTGGTTATCAAACTAATATATGGTGTGATCACCAATCAGGTCCTATTGGATGATTAAAATCTAGAGTTACTAGGACGTGTAGACCCGTAACATATATATATATATATATATATATATATATATATATATATCTGTGTCATAAATTTTAATCTCTCACATATGGTGATGAAAATAAACCTTACACAACAGTTAGACAATGAGAAAGATCCTCAGCGCGCTGTAAATTACTCTCCTTTTGACTTAACGCCTACTATAGCATTCTGGTAGTTGTAAAGAAGGACGCTGAGAATATGGAGTATTAAAGATCTTAAAGTCTCAACTTAGAACAAATAGAGTAAAAGGAGTTTTTGTAACTGTGGCTGCATCAACTGCTCTAAAAAAGTTATGTGTTAGTTTAATGTGTGGTTACTGAATTTTATTTACTATAGCGGTAAAATCTACCTTTCTTATATAAAATATCGATCTATAATTTATTTGATCTTGTGATTTGAGTCTAGATGATGGACTAAAAAGAAACATTATCAAAATGCTCTCGGGGTAGTATTAAAGGCAGATGAGGTATTTGTATACGGTTAAAATCGAGCCAATTCAATTTTTTTATCTGACCGGGACCAGGGAGCTACATCGAAGGTCGGCCCCATAGTGGATCAGACCAAGGTACGAGGACAAGGTACTAAGTTCGGGATTTGAGGTACCTGTCGAGATCAAGGACAACAGCGATCGAGACCGAATGAGACAGGCATCGAGCAAGATCGAAGATAACATAATAACGGAAAGGCGAAATATCCGTGACTGGTCGAAGATCATGGCGAAAATCTCGGAACGGATCAAATTAGGAATAATTAATTAGCTAATCATGAGATTTTCTTCTGTAATTAGAGTTATACCATAAGTAGAATTCCTCTACTATATAAAGGGGAGTATTAACCATTTGTAAGATATATTGTTCTCGCATAAAAAAGCCAATATAACGCTCTCTCTTTAGCTTATACTCTCTTGTTCATCAGCTTGCTTTATTTTTAACTGTTTTGGTATCAATCAGTTCGAGGGCACCCTAGTTCGAGGGTTGAATTCCGTTTCAACACTGGTTCGCTTTACTTTATAGTTCATTTATGTTATTAATCTTCACATTTATCAATTGGTATCAGGTGAAATCACGTGTCCTTAAAACCACATTATAAGTTTAGTTGTTATCTAATTTTAAGGGTAAATAGTTTGGTGCCCACCGTGGGGCTAATGATAATAGTGATTGCTTAATGCTGATTCCGATAACACACACTGCTTTATATTTGTTCTTGTAAGAATCTTTGTTTTCAGGATAAACATGTCAAACTCACAAGCAGCGCCTACACATGGTGATAACGACCTCGGATTTCACAGGAAAAATGACAATATAGCCGCCCCAGGGATCGAGGTGCCTCAGGCTACCCTCGGGGGAACACCAACTGCAAATCCTGTCGATGTCAGTTCACATGTCGCCCTAAATGCAAATTTAGGCGTTGATCCCGAAGGTAGCGTACACAGGGAATTTTGATCAGGTGGTCGAGGTACGCAGGGCAGAGAAGATGGTGGAGTTAGCCTCCAATTGATATTCGAAATGTTACAGGCTCAACAAGCCGCTATAGCACAACTACAAAATTAGCACTGAACACCGAGTAGGATCGAACCAGAAGTCGTCCACAGGGCCGAGCCTATGCCGGAAAGGTCGAACGCCAACGAATCGAGGACTAACTCCGCCATTATGAAAATGTTAGAGGAGCTCACTAAACGGATTGAATCGGGAGAAAAGAAAATCGAGGCAAATAACAAAAAAGTAGAGACATACAATTCTCGGGTTGACCAAATACCGGGGGCACCACCGATTCTAAAGGGTATGGATTCAAAGAAATTCGTACAAAAGCCTTTCCCTCCAAGTGCGGTACCGAAACCCATTCCGAAGAAATTCCAAATTCAAGAAATTCCTAAGTACAATGGGACCACCGACCCTAACGAGCATGTCACTTCTTATACATACGCAATAAAAGGGAATGACTTGGAAGACGATGAGATCGGATCTGTTCTACTGAAGAAATTTGGAGAAACCTTGTCGAAAGGAGCAATGATATGGTACCACAATTTGCCGCCTAATTCTATCGATTCCTTCGCCATGCTTGCAGGCTCCTTCATAAAGGCACATGCCGGAGCAATAAAGGTTGTGACTAGGAAGTCGGACCTCTTCAAGGTGAAACAAAAAGACAACGAAATATTGAGGGAATTCGTATCTCGGTTCCAGATGGAACGCATAGAACTACCACCGATCACAGACGATTGGGCTATTCAAGCCTTTACTCAAGGTTTGAACGAACGAAGTTCGGTGGCATCACGACAGCTAAAGCAGAATTTAATTGAATATCCAGTGGTAACCTGGGCCGATGTACATAATCAGTACCAATCAAAGATCAGGGTCGAGGATGATCAATTGGGGACCCCTTCCGGTTCCGTTTATCCAAACAGGCCCGTTGGCAAAACTCAAAGGGATATCGACAGAGAACCCCGATCGAACAGAGATCGGTATCAACCATACAACATGGATCATAGAAACAGCGGCCCAGGATGCAATCCTATCCGAAATGATCGAAGTAACGATCGAGGACATAGCTCTCGAGGGCTTATGAGCAAAAATGGCTTCGATAAACATACCGATCCCAAAGAAGCACCACGATTATCAGAATACAACTTCAGCATCGATGCATCATGTATTGTGTCAGCCATTGGGAGAATCAAATATACTAGATGGCCCAGGCCCCTACAAACCGATCCATACCAAAGAAACCCCAATCAAATATGCAAATACCATGGTACACATGGTCATATAACTGAAGATTGCAGACAACTAAGGAAGGAGGTGGCCCGTCTATTCAACGAGGGTCACATTCGAGAATTCTTGAGCGACCGAGCTAAAAACCATTTCAGAGACAGGGATGCAAACATGAAAAACGAGCAGGAAGAACCACATCACGTGATTCACATGATCGTTGGTGGGGTCGATGTTCCACAAGGGCCCGTGTTCAAACGCACTAAAGTATCAATCAACAGGGAAAAACAAACTCGAGACTATGTGCCAGAAGGCACTTTATCATTCAATGATGAGGAAGCAGAAGGGGTCTCTCAACCCCACAATGATGCTTTGGTAATCTCTATCCTTATGAATAAAATTCAGGTTAAACGTGTTTTAATTGATCCAGGAAGCTCGGCCAATATTATTCGATCAAGGGTCGTGGAGTAGCTCGGCCTATAAGATCAGATCATACCCACAACTCGCATTCTCAATGGCTTCAACATGGCGAGTGAAACAACTAAAGGTGAAATCATCCTATCAGTAAATGTAGCCGGAACTATTCAAGAAACAAAGTTCCATGTGATCGAGGGCGATATGAGATACAACGCACTACTCGAAAAACCCTGGATTCACAACATGAGGGCGGTCCCCTAAACCCTTCACCAAATGCTGAAGTTCCCAACACCGGATAAAGTAAAAACGGTGTATGGGGAACATCATGCTGCCAAAGAAATATTCGCGGTCGATGAAGTAACACTGGTATTGACACTTTCGTCAACAAAGGGATCGGATTCCAAAGGAAAACATGAAGCTAAATAGCAACTATAGCCACCAGCCTCGACTCAGTCGGGGAAGCAGGGAACGGACAAGGACGATGAATACTGGATCCTTTGATCCTTCATAATCCCCGAGGATTCCGACGCCACCAAATCGACAGTCGAGGAACTGGAGCAAATCATACTGATCGAGCATCTACCCGATCGAAATATATACCTGAGTACGGGGTTAAACCCCGAGCTCAGGGAAAAACTCATTAAATTTCTTATCAATAATATGGATTGTTTTGCTTGGTCCCACCTAGATATGACAGGGATCCCGCCGAAGATCACTGCACATCGACTGAGCTTGGACCCAAAGTTCCGCCCGGTAAAATAAAAGAGAAGGCCCCAGTCCGAGGTAAAACATGCATTCATCAAAGACGAGGTAACCAAACTTCTCAAAATAGGATCCATTCGGGAGGTAAAATATCCCGAATGGTTAGCAAACGTAGTCGTAGTCCCTAAAAAGGGAAATAAACTTAGAATGTGCATAGAGTATAAAGATTTAAACAAAGCATGTCCTAAAGACTCTTTTCCTCTGTCGAATATCGATCGCATGATCGATGCCACAGCCGGCCACGAGATCCTTAGTTTTCTCGATGCCTACTCTGGGTACAATCAAATACAAATGAACCCGGAGGATCAGGAAAAGACTTCATTCATCACTAAGTATGGTACCTATTGTTATAATGTAATGCCTTTTGGACTAAAAAATGCTGGTGCCACTTATCAACGCTATGTAAATCGAATGTTCGAAGAACAAATAGGTAAATCAATGGAGGTTTATATTGACGATAAGCTAGTTAAGTCCCTGCGAGTAGAGGACCATTTGACACATTTGCAGTAGACCTTCGATATACTAAGAAAATACAACATGAAGCTCAACCCGGAGAAATGTGCATTCAGGGTCGGCTCGAGAAAGTTCCTAGGCTTTATGGTATCAAATTAGGGGATCAAAATCAACACCGATAAGATCAAGGCAATTGAAGATATCACAGTCGTGGACAATGTTAAGACGGTATAAAGTTTAACAGGGTGCATAGCCGCCCTAGGCCGATTCATCTCGAGGTCTTCAGATAGAAGTCACAGGTTTTTCTCACTGCTCAAAAAGAAGAATAATTTTGCATGGATCCCGGAATGCCAACGAGCACTGGAAGAATTAAAACGGTACCTCTCGAACCCGCCACTGCTTCATACCCCAAAAGTGGACGAGCGACTCTACTTGTACTTAGCAGTCTGGGAAATCGCGGTAAGTGGGGTCCTAGTTCGAGAAGAGCAAGGTACGTAATTTCCTGTTTACTATGTTAGTCGAACTTTAGATGAGCCCGAGACCCGGTACCTACACTTAGAAAAATTAGCGCTTGCCCTAATAAACGCCTCTAGGAAATTAAAACCATATTTTTAGTGTCACCCAATCTATGTGGTGACTACTTATCTCCTTCGCAATATTTTGCATAAGCCCAAACTTTCGGATCGATTGGCCAAATGGGCCGTCGATATTAGTGGGTACGATTCGAGTATCGACCCCGAACGACCATCAAGTCTCAAATCTTAGCGGACTTCATGGCCGGCTTTATGCCAGCCCTCGTACCCGAGGTCGAAAAGGAACTATTATTTAAGTCGGGTACATCATCGGGGGTGTGGACCCTCTTCACAGACGTAGCTTCGAACGTGAAGGGGTCCAGGCTAGGCATCGTTTTGAAGCCGCCCACGGGTAATACAATTAGACAAGTTATCAAAACTTCAAAGTTAACTAACAATGAGGCCGAGTATGAGGCCATGATTGCAGGTCTCGAGCTAGCTATGGTTTCGGAGCAGAGGTCATCGAGGCCAAATGTGACTCCCTGCTTGTGGTAAACCAAGTCAATAGAACCTTTGAGGTTTGAGAAGATCGAATGCAGAGGTACTTGGACAAATTACAGGTGACTCTACATCGGTTTAAAGAATGGACCCTACAACATGTGCCTCGAGAACAAAACAGCGAGGCCGATGCCCTTGCAAATTTGGGGCCATTAGTCGAAGACGACGAGATTAACCCGGGGACTGTCGTACAACTTTCAAGGTCAGTAATCGAAGAAGGCCACGCCAAAATCAACTCCATAAGTCTGACCTGGGATTGGAGGAACAAATATATCGAGTACCTAAAGAACGGGAAGCTTCCATCGGATCCTAAGGAATCGAGGACTCTACATATGAAGGCTGCACGATTCACATTGGCTGAAGATGGAACACTATATAGAAGGATGTTCGATGGACCTTTGGCAATATGTTTGGGACTAGGAGATACCGACTACGTCCTACGAGAAATCCACGAGGGCACTTGCGAAAATCATTCCGGTGCCGAATCATTGGTTCACAAAGTCATCAGAGCAGGATACTATTGGGCCGATATGGAAAAGGATACAAAAGAGTTTGTTCGAAAGTGCGACAAATGTCAAAGGTATGAGCCGATGATTCACCAACCCGAAGAGCAACTCTACTTAGTCTTATCCCCATGGCCATTCATTAAATGGGGAATGGATATCGTCAGCCCTCTACCATCGGCCCCAGGTAAAGCTAAATTTATTTTATTTATGACTGACTATTTCTTTAAGTGGGTTGAAGCACAGGCTTTCGAGAAAATTAGAGAGAAAAAAGTCATAGACTTCATCTGGGACCACATTATATGCTGATTCGGGATGCCTGCCGAGATCATATGAGACAATAGAAAGCAATTCGTCGGCAACAAAGTGACAAAGTTTCTCGAAGATCACAAAATAAAAAGGATCCTGTCAATGCCATATCATCCTAGTAGGAACGGACAGGCCGAATCGACAAACACGACCATCATTCAAAATCTAAAGAAAAGATTGAACGACGCTAAGGGAAAATGGAGAGAAATATTGCCCGAAGTCCTTTGGGCGTATCGAACAATGCCAAAATCCAGTACGGGGGCAACACTGTTCTCTTTAGTATATGGAGCCAAAGCTTTGATCCTGGTTGAAGTCGGGGAACCCATTGTCAGGTTTCGATATGCAACGGAAGAGTCAAATCATGAGGCTATGAATACAAGCCTCGAATTGCTAGATGAAAAACGGGAAGCCGCCCTCGTTTGAATTGCCGCACAGAAATAGCGGATCGAAAGGTACTACAATCGAAGAGCCAATCTTCGACACTTTAAAATCGGGGAATTGGTTCTGGGGAAGGTAACCCTCAAGACTCGAGACCCAAATGAAGGAAAGCTTGGCCCGAACTGATTGGGACCATATCAGGTCCTCGATATCATCAGAAAGGGATCCTACAAACTTGGCACGATGAACGGCGAACAATTACCAAGCAATAGGAACATATCACTCCTCAAATGATATTACTGCTAAAGTACGACCTTCTCCACTTTCGTTTATATTTTATACTAACCATTTGCAGGTGTTTAATCGAAGACATCAAAGGATTCTTCAAACACAAAGTCCTTAGATCTGAAAGCACGCGTTGCACTCTTTTTCCCTTAGACCGGTTTTTGTCCCAAATGGGTTTTTTCCGGCGAGGTTTTTAACGAGGCAACCATTATTCGTGCTAACTTAGAGCAATTCAACAGTATCCGAGGCTCCTTTACAATCAACCTCGAATACTGGGGGCCATCACCCTCGGATAGTTACAAGGAAAATACTTTGTGTCGACAGGGTCTCGATAGGTAAATTTTGTAAGGGTCAAACGGTCGAACGAACCATGCCCAAGTAGATTACTCGATCCCTAATGGCAAACATGTACGCATGTTAATCTATTTAAAAGTATTTTTCCTTGCTAGATATTTCATGCCTTAGAGAAATTTTTACTTCACAATGTCATGCTTGTGATCTATTGTGGAAACTGGCTCAAGGGCCGGTCACAACTAAAGTTCGAACAATTGACCCCGCACTCGGAGACTGCCATCCAAAAAATTGACATGATTGAATTACTAAAACCTCGAGATCGTAAGACCTTAAAAAGGCAACCCTCGATTTTATAGGCCACGGCCACCCCACTCGGGGAATGATACTTCGAACAAGTTCAAAGTATAACAGGGGAACAAGCCCAAAAGGCGAATCCTAAGCTAAAGGCTACGACCAAATTAACACGGTTCGAAGACGTCCGATTTTCGTTATAAAACAGGCCTTCGAATATTTTCATAAACTGGTTAAAAAGGCTACCCTCGGCTGAATTACTAAGGGTATCGATAATATCGACCCTCGAAAACCCTAACGGGTACAAAGTCATTCGAACTCTCGAACAAATTCTTTATTTTATGCTAAGGCATTACGAAACAAAGGGTCTCGATAATATCGACCCTTAAAAACCCTAATGGGTACGGAATCGTTAGAACTCTTGAGCAAATTCCTTATTTCATGCTAAGGTACAACAAATTTTATATGATTAAACAATAAACTTTTCAAACCGAAAAGGGGGAGAAAGCCTTCTTTTTACTATGGCCGTATCGGCCTAATTCAAGAGCCTAAATGGCGATTTTATTTTTAAATTCGAGAAATCATCCTCACTCAATTAATACCTAAGGGTCACCCTACTCCGAGTTCGAGCAAGTACTCACTCGATTAAGACTACACTAGTCCGACTTTGATCAAGTTGCCTAAGCCTCGAACTTATGAGCAAAATTTTCATAAAGTATGAATGAAACAGAATTTTCACGAGGCAGGAAATAGAATAAAGACAAGTCAAAGAGAAAAAAGATCTTTTATATATACAAAGATATTTACAAGGACCGATCAGGGTCCCACACAAAAAAATCAAAAAAGAAAAAGCCTAAGATTCCTAATTTTCTTTAGGTGCAACTTCTTCTCCATCGAGGTCCTCCCCATTCTCGGACCTGCTCTTGCTGCCATCATCATCATAATTATCACCGGAAGAGGCCAGTGCTCCATCATCAGCTTCATGCTCTCTAGCTTTTATTATATCGTCGGTAAGATTGAAACCTCGAGCGTGGATCTCCTCGAGGGTTTCCCTCCGAAATTGGCATTTGGCGAGTTCAGCAATCTAATGTGCTCGAGTTTGAGCGGTCTCGGCTGCCTCTCTCGCTTGGACTTGAGCGGCTTTAGGATAGGCCCGGTAGACGGCCACGATCGCATCTACCTCGGCCTTTTCCTTTTCGGCTTTAGATTTGTACTTTGAAAGTTCAGAAGCCAACCGAGCCTCGAGCTCCTCTATTTTCTTTGCATGAGCCGAGCTCTTTTCCTTCATGCCTAGAAGCTGACTTTCGATTGATGACAATTGGGCTCGAGCAGTCTCTTTTTCTGCTGCAAAGCAGTCCATAATTTCTTTCTACCCCAAGGTCTCCGCCTTCATCATGTTGACCTCCTCGCGGAACTGCTCGATCCTCTCGATCTTCTGCTGCAGTTGTGACATTGAAATGTTAGGCACCGTTCCCGAATCGAGCCCATGAGGTTTTAAGACTTTCATTACCTGCTCGATCAGGTCGGTCTGATCTTTGTGAACCGTGGCCAACTCGACTCGAAGGTCCTTGATCTTTTCTTCTTTTTGCCCACCGAGAAGGTTGAGGGCATTCCTCTCCTCGGTAAGCCTTTGTATGTCGGCCTCGTACTGACTCAGCCTAGCTCGAGACCGAGAAAATGCTTCCCGATGAAGCGCTGAGACCTACAAAGAAAGAAGAAAAAAAGTTAGACAGGAAGAAAAAAATGAACACAAGGGTAATACCAACAAGGGGAGTTAAGGCTTACTCGATTCAGAGCTTGCTGCGCTTTATTGAAAAGTCTTAATGCCTCGCCCGAGTCCTTCCTCAAGACCTCCAAATCACTCAGGCCGGTAGCATCTTCGATCCCAGTAAAGTAATCACGGAAGGGATCCTCCCTTCCGTGGGCTCCTTCGATGGAGGGGGTCGTCCAAGCCCTAGCCTCTTGAATCATCTCTTCAAAAATCGAGGGGAGCAACGGGGAGCCTCCAATTTCTATTGCCCCAAGTGGATCACTTGGAGCGTTCTCTCCATCTCGAGGGGCCTTGAGACCAGCCCCTACAGTTGTACCCACCGTTGGCTCATTATGGTGGGAGGCATCTTCAATCCTCGATGACTCGGGGACTTCGCCCAAGTCTTTTCCAAGACCCCCTCATCTCGATATGGAGTCTCTACAGCCTTCACCGATTTAGTGGCCTTTGGGGCATCAGTGCTCATTCCCACTCGGGCCACCAGCCCGGAGTCATCTTCTTCCTCTTTTTCGTCTTCCTCCCTTAGATGCCGAACAGAGTCTTCGGTCAAAAGGATGATGTTCTTATTCGGCTTACGAGCCGCCTTCTTCTTAGGTTCTGGATCCTCGGAGGTTGAGGTCTTTTTCCTCTTTTTGTCCTTCGCCGATTTCGGTGCCGGGATCGAAGTTTCCTCCTCACCAGATAGAGGCCTCATGACAATATCTTTGCCAAGGCCTGTATGAAAAGAAATTAAGTAATAAATGTTTTAACAAAATCATCAAAGACGTGGAAAAGGGGCTTACCATGATTTTTGGCCTCTCATCGGCCCTTGAATAAATTGCGCCATGAGTGCTCGGCGTACGTAGAGGTCGAGGCCAGGTCTCGAACCCAGCTCTCGAGGTTAGGAATTGCACCGGGCATCTAAGCGACCGCTACATCATGGAAAAGGATATCGATGAGAAGAAGCAAAGGAGAAAAACAATAAATAGGAGCTAACATTGGGATTGTACTTATGCTTCATATTCCATTTCTCGGGAAATGGCATCTTCTCGGCCGGAATTAGATCGGAAGTCCTCACTCGAATGAACCGGCCCATCCAGCCTCGGTCCTTGTCATCATCTATGCTCGAGAATAGCACCTTGGCAGCCTCGGTCCTTGTCAACATCTTTCTTCTTTGTATTTTCGTTGCGCCCCTTCTGGTGGAGGAGGGACAGTCTAATTAGGTGATGGAAGATGGTGAAAAATGAGTGGGAGACCGAAGAAGAGAGGTGGTGGCCTTCGGAGGAGCAGTAGTGGTGTAGTGGCACACTCTCTGTTTTTTTTCATCGGAAGACTTAGGTTTTAAAATTAAAGAATCCACCGAGCATACTCTCTGATTTTTTCATCGGAAGACTTAGGGGTCGTTTGGTAGCCGGTTAGAGAGGAGTTATCCATGTATTAAAATTAGAATAACTTTATACATAGTTTGGTTAAAAGAATGTGAAAATATAATCTTCACATAGAATCTAGCATAAGTTATACAACGTTTGGTTATTTTTTCCTCTTTTTCACATAAAATATAGCATTGCTAATACGATGTTTGGTTCATATTTTTCTTTTCCGCATAACTAATTCATGTATAAGTTATGAGGGAATCTATGTATTATTTATGCAGGGTAGAAGGTGGAATAACTTATACATATATTAGTAATACTTGTATTAAAACACAAAATGACAAGAATACCCTTTATTCAAACTTGTATGTTTTTGTTTAAAAATATATATTTAAACTATACTAACAATTTTAATAAAATAAAGTAAGCTAATAATATATAGCACTCACATTATATTTATATTACTAATCCTTATATACCTACCACATAACTAATCCCCGCATAACTAATCCATGCATAACTAATCCCAACATAACTCAACCTTGTATAACTTATCCCTGCATAACTAATACATGCATAACTAATCCCTTCATTACTTATTCCTGCATAACTAATACATACATAACTAATACCTGTATAATTAATACATGTATAACTAATACCTGCATAACTCTAACCGGCAACCAAACGACCCCTTAGGGTTTAAAATTAAAGAACCTACTGAGCATATTTAACAGAGAGACTTTTGATTTAGAAAAATCAGACATGAGATATCAATCACCAAGGGATGAGTGGATTTTAAAGGCTTAAATGGTGTTGGGACGAGGATGATATGGACTATGGCATTCCAATTAGTACTCCTCCATGCTTTGATTCTTCTTTTCAGATGGAATTGTGAGTGGAGCATTGATAGATCAACTGTGTCATTTCTATTGCCGGAGAAATTACCGGCGTTGTGTTCACCATTACCGTCGCTAAATAGAATGTCTACGTCTACTGGTTGACACATTCGGAGAAGTTAGAAATGACAAAAATTTTATGAGTTTAAATTTTAGTAGAACAACATGAAAATGAAGAAGAAGAAAACAAAAAGAAAAATGCTTCAAAATTAAAGTTTTAATATTTTTTCCGCTTCTCACTCTACTTCAAGAGAGTGTATTCGCTCTCTAGGTCACATGACCCAAAAAGGTGGTTTTTACTACAGTCCAAACAAAGCCAGGGGGGGTCATAGGACCCCCGCAAAGTATAAGGGTGCAACTGAAAAAGCGGGACAACTCCAATGGAGTAATTATGTATTATCCCTAAAAGTTACTTAAAATAAGCCCATCTAAATAGGCTCATAGGCGCATTACAAGTTGGATAAAATTGTAATTATAGTTAATTTAAGTAATTTCATTATTTTAGTAAAAGAGAAAATGGAAAATATTTTGACGATAGGAAAGAAACTGAATCTTAAATATTTCTTTCTAAAACACAATCTTACGTCCGATAATGCTTTGTCTAGTATTTAGGATCTGAAGTTCTGCCATGGGATTGTTTTTAAAAAAAAACAGTACTCCTATGTGTATAGGCCAAAATATGTCTTCAGAACATTTAACAAAATATGGCATTAAAGAAAGTTATCGGTCGAGCTTGCCCAAGACGCAACGAGGTCAATGGCCGAGATTCTGACATGAGCCGTGGTCGAGACATCGACGGAGATCGTAGTCAAGACGTCAACAAAGGCCGGGGTTGAGATTGACTACTGATGATAAGACTTATAACAGCTAGTTTGTCAGAATAGGGTACTAAAAAGGAATATTCTAGTGGATATTCCCTACCTTTGTACTGTTAGGGATTCCTAGAAAAATGGCCCCATATATATATATATAGAAAGAAGAGACAATGATAGTGACATTTAATATTTATTTTTCTGATAAGAACACTTTTGAGAAGAAGCCTTTCCCTCTTGCAAAAACACAAAGATTACCTTTTTACAAAGATTCTTGTTCATATTGTTCCCCATTTTCCCATCAGATCCGAGGACCGTTCATGCGAATCTTAGATTTATCTGTCATTCATCATTATCAGGCAAAATATTCGTCCAACCCACCCATTATTGGGTGAATCATTCTCTTTATTTGCTTAAATATCATTTATTGTTAGTTATTTCTACCTTAATGTTCTTGCTTTAAGAGTATTCTATATTTATTGCCACCAACCATATACGGAATCTGTCCCAACTAATATACGTCTTTGTGCTTAAATATCTAGAGTTATTATCCTTAACTAGATTTAACCCCTAATTATATAAATTTAATAGTTTAACCGAAAATTATATTTTTTGGTCAAACAATTTGGCGCCGTTTGTGGGGAACTTCTAGCTAAGTCTTTTAGTTTCTTCTAGATCTACAACCGACACTGGTTGCTGACGTAAAAAAAAAAACAATAAAAAGAAAAATCTTCTTCTCTTTGTATGCATAAATCTAACATGGCATGTAACAGAGAATAAATAATGAGAATAATGAGTGACCTCCCAACCAACCTCATAGACGCCATCCACTAAAGCTCTGAAGCGGTGGACGAAGGCACAACACCCAATGCCTCCCCTAGGTGAGGTGGATCACCTCCCCCCCACCGCAGTATCATAAAATCCCTTGGCAAGACAGTTTCCACGTCCGTGGGAAGGAGACACCACCAGCGATAAAGAAACTCCTTGAGGCCTGGCTAACTGATACACTGACCAGCGTCCTCCATAAGCTCATTCAGGACGCGGCCGTAGCAAACGCGAGAACCTGTGCTGCACCACCAGTGAACAAGCAACATGATCAACTTCCCCCCCACCCGCGACGGCAGGTATCACTCACAATGTTGTTAACAATGCAGGCGATGATGCTCTCATAACCATTGTGAAAAGGATGGAAGAAATGGAAAATGAGAACAAGATACTTCGGGACCAAATGAGAGAGCACCAAGAAAGGGTCGATAAAATACCAGGCGCTCCTAAGTTATTTTAGAAGAGAGATACCGGTCGGTTCGTCGAGCAGTCGTACAGTGATAGTGCTACCCCACATGCCATACAAAAGACTTACAAAATGCCGCCTTACCTGAAAATATACGATGGCATGACCGACCCTGAGGATCATGTGACTCACTACGCCACTGTTGTGAAAGGCAATGACCTCGCCAAAGAACAAGTATTCTCCATTCTGCTGAAGAAATTCGGCGAAACCCTCACGGGAGGGGTATTAACCTGGTACTCACAACTACCAGCTCGTTCCATCGAAACCTTCGAGGAAATGGCTGATAAGTTCGTAACGACCCATGCCGGGGGCAAGAAGGCCGAGGCGAGAGTGAATGATATCTTTGCTATCAAACAGTCCCCGAGAGAAGGACTGAGGGACTTCCTCGCCCGTTTCAATCGAGTGAGAATGACTCTGCCCAATGTATCAGAAGGAATGTAGGTAGCCGCTTTCCAAATGGGCTGAACATAAATGGTTCGAGAAAATTATTAATCCGTCTTATGAAATACCCCCCAACAACTTGGGACGAAATACATAATGCATATTGTGCCGAAGTACGAGCAGACAAAGATGACCTTAATAGGCCGACTCATCTACTGACCTCAGTACAAGCAGAATCCAGAAAAGATCAGAGAAGTAATATTAGAAGATATCCGACGACCTCACGGACGAACCGGGAACGACATCTCCCATATGTCAAAACTACCGCTGTATCCTCACCTCACCATGAAGAAGGCCCCTTTTATTATTCGCTTATAATTTTTTCTCACAATTTATTATCCCCTCATGAAGAAGGAACAGGGACTCTCCAGAATGAAAAAGGTATGCCCCCTTTATTATCCGCTCATAATTTTTGTGTGTCACCTACAGAGATCGTCTACGCTTTGGAAAAGCTCGGACCAAAGGTAAAGTGGCTGCAAAAGATGAGGTCAGACCCGAATACCAGAAAATCAGACGCCTTCTGCCAGTTCCATCAAGAGCGAGGACACAAAAACGAAGATTGTATCGCCCTAAGACAAGAGGTCATAAATATGCTGCGACAGGGACACTTCAAAGAATTGCCGAGCTATCGGGGAAGAACCAACTTTGCCAGGGGACATTGATCTCGCCCAAATCACACCTCAGTTTGGGGTTGTGAAGCAGTCGATTGCAATAATAATACCCAACTAGGAGTTGGGATCGAATCCATAGGGAGCGTAGATGGGATTAGGTATATATTTGGATTAAGCACGTAAAGTGTCTAAGATGCACTTCCACAAACTGTGTTTTGATTCTACTTCTAAATTATGCTATGGTTTCCAAATGTAAAGCTAGAGAATAATATTTTTGGTGTTGTTTTTCAAGTATGTAAAAGATCTAGGGCTGTGACTTCCACCTAGGTGTTTGCCAAACGAGTTGTGGGCTTTAGAGCGGGTTTTGTTGGTCGGGGTGTATTATAGAAATCGACACACAATTACCCACTCAATACCTCTTGGTAATAGAGTTGTTTTTCCCAATTTAGCTTTCTCAAGTCCAAATGGGTAATACACAAAACAGTTGATAGATGCTCAAGTCGGGTTTTACTATCTCTAGATTCAACCCTTTAATTGGGACTATCAATTTCTTGAGTTCATCCCAATTTCTTGTTAGCTAAGTTTTCCTAGACTAAGTCTCTCTTTCTCAAGTAGAGACTAAGTCAAATAGGCTTGAATTAATATTTGTAACCATTAATTCTATAATTATAGCAAGAACTAGGCTAAATATTACACACCCAACCATAAACAATCCCTAAATTAAACACCCATTAGGTACCCACACTAGGGTTGGGTCACAACCCTAGCTAGAAATTTAGCTACTCATAGTCGGTGATGAAGAAAATAAAGAAGAAAAGATGATTAAACTCATATTTAATGATAAATAGATGAAAATCCAATGTAAAATTGACAAGCTATGATAAAGTTTCCTAAAACAATAAAGAAAAACGGCTACTAACTTTTAGATATTCAAAACTTAACCTAATTTTGTCAAAAAAGACTATTTATACATAACTAAAATTTTCGGACAAAATTACCCTTTCAGAGGTTCTGCGGCCGCACAATTCTGTGTGCGGTCCGCACTTTGCTACAGCTCTTGATAGGAGTGGTTTCTGCGACTACACAATTCTGAACTACGGCCGCACTTCTTAAGTTCTGCGGACCGCACAATTTTGGTGTGCGGCCGCACATTTGATTTCTGCAGCCGCATAGTTATAGTGCGGTCTGCAGATCTTGATTGTCTTGAATTTCTAACTCTCTGAACCTTGACTTCTGCGGCCGCATAATTATTGTGCGGTCCGCACTTTGCATTGCAGCACTGTCAAATTTTCTTCTTATTCTGCGGCCGCAGACAAAATTCTACGGCCGTAGACAGAATTCTGCGGTCCGCACTTTAGCCTTTTTGCTTGATTTTTGTCCTTATTCAAAATCACTCCTTCTTGAGTTGAGTTTCATCTCTTTGGCTCATTTTTCAATACTCCTGCAAGTAAGCACATTTTATCAGTTTTCGGGAATACCTTTAAGCATTTTTGAACTAAAACAAAAGTCAAAAGGTGCAAATAAGTAGTCAAAATCCCCACTTATCAACTCCCCCAAACTTAAGCTTTTGCTTGTCCTCAAGCAAATAAGGTAATTCCCACCTCCACAAGAAAAGAGCTATTCCATCTAAGCTAAAATGAATCAAACACACACCAATCGGAACCAACAATTACCCACACACTCATGAATCATCAACAGGGCAATGTTTTGAAGGTTAAAGCACAAATAGCTCTAATGTGAGACTTAAGCATCAAGAGTTGACTTTACTCATCAAGGAAGTTCGCACTTTCATGTAGGTCACTGTGGATCCCAAACTCCTCCTCCTATACTCTCTGTTAGCTCATCTCACTTAAGAATGTAGCACTCAATTCAATAATTTGTGAAAAGTTCGCTCATCACTCTCAAAAGAATGTCACAAGTACGACTTTAAGTACCATATGCTTGCCCCTCGTGTAAATCACCACTAATGTAAGCTCACTCGGCTTGAAATCACCTTGGGCTTTTTGGTCATGTAATGAAGGCTTTTGGACTAAGGTATGAAATATTGGAATAGAACGGGTTCATCTTTCCTTAAGCACTCCATTTTCTCTTTTTGGTTCATGCTTTGCCGACTCTTTGAGTCATTTTCTTTTTCCTTAGAGGAACTAGAGAAACTTGACATCACTCTTTATTGGTCATGATATTCATTTTCTCCTTCTTTGTTTTCTCCACGCTTTGCACTTTTTCCTTTCTTTGAATCCCTTCAACTCTTCAATTTATTCACTTTCTTTTTATGTTTTTCTTTTGTTCTTTCTTTTTCTTCATTTCTTTTCTCTTTTTGTACCTTGATACCACTTTCAAACTCCTCGTCTCTCCCCCAAACTTATTTTTTTGCCAATTTACTTCTCATGAGTGTTAAGGAAAGCTCAGGTGCCAAGTGAGGGTCACTACAAAACTGATAAAGGCTTGTAACATGGTTATCGAATGAGAAAGGCTTTAAGCTCAAAATGGTTGACTAGGGATAACATCATTGGTGGGCCATGGAAAATTTCAAAATAGGTCAAGGAGAGCCTACAATCACTTCTCAAGCCAAGCAAAACTTAGAATTTCGCCTAGAAACACACTCGGGGCAGGTTCTAGACCATTCGCACGGGTACTTGGACTTGTAACAAAACATCTCATCTCTCACACAGCTGGATTGTTAAAGAGGATATAGGCGAGGGCCCACAACAATCGTATTCAAGATTGAAAATCGCTAATGGTTCAACTAAACCACTCGATGATTGCCTAAGTCAACACAAGAATCACAAGGTCACTAACTAGAGCCATTTCTTTCCAAGAACTTTTTTTAACCTTAAGCGTGTAGTTAAGTGTGTTGGTACCAAGTGAAGCATGCTTGACCCTTTTATTTATTATTACTAATTTTTTACCTAATCATAAAAAACGGACTCAATCCCTTAAGAAGGTTGTCATGCCATCCATCATTGGGAAGAGCCACCCTATTCACACAAAAACCACCTTTGGAAAGAACCGTGACATTAAGAAAACCAAAGGCTTATTGATCACTTAAACATAAAAAGAAGCTACCAAATCAACAAGAAGCTATTAAAGTAAATAAGAAGCTAAACTACTAAGAAATAAAATAAAGAAGCTATGAAGTAACTACTGAAAGCAAAAATGAATATACAAGCCGAGAATGGGAAAGAGAATATATACATCAATAGAGAGGGAGGAATATATACATAATAAAAAAGAAAATAAAGATAAAAAGAGAGTATTATAGTCAATACATGCCAATGTCATATCAAATCAAAATAGACCACCCCCTGATTAAGAATAAGCATTGTCCTCAATGCTTAACAAAAATCAAAATAAGGGAGGGAAGAGAGTAAAGAGAACTCCCTATGTGGTCTCAGTGTGCATGGAAGCATCACCATCCTCACGCTCCTCCAAATGGATCTCATCATCCTCTGCTCGGGGAGTAATGGGGTTGGTGAACATCTGAAGCACCTCCTCAGCAATATGGGCAGCAAGGTCTGGCTCGTCAGACTGGCCAGCTGGTGCCACTGGTGCTAATGGTGCTACTGGGTCTGCTGGTACTAATGGATCTGTCTCCATCAGTAAGTCAAATGGAAGATCACCAGCTGCTACTATCTTGGTCACCTTTTTTCTCAACTTGTCCAATGATTTTCTTGAGGCCCGTGATTTCCTCATCTTCTTCACCTGTTTACCCAATCCTCAATAGCCCCCCCATGTGCCACCAATGTATCCATGGTGGTATTCTAATTGTCCAAGATCTTCTTCAATGTTTCCTCCACTTACGGAGGAACCTGTGGTGCTGCTGGGGTAAACGACTGAGCTGCAACAGTATTGGATATGTCAGACAGCTTTGCAGTAGATGTCTGCATCCAGTTGTTGAGACTCGCCAATGTTTGGGAGACTCGCAGCACAGTGAGTGGATATGTGGAGGAGGAAGGCACTGATACTGAAGCTGATGATCTAGAAGATGGAGGTGGTAGCATGTCAGCTGTCTCGGTGGAAGGACCGACTGCTGTGGAAGGCATGGAAGCTGTAGAAGGCATAGCAGCAGAATCTGTAACTACCACCGATGGCTCATCAGACTGGCCTACGGTAGTAGTCGACTTACCCTTGTTTTTCGGGTTACTTGGGTCCTTCAAAGAGTACAAGGAGAAGGGCTGCTTAGCCATTACCTTCGTATTAAAGCTCTTGGGCTCCACCCCTGCATCCGTGAGATACTCTGTGATAGTGTTGGGATACGGATAGGAGCTTTCACCCTGTCTGACAACCAGAGACATGTTGCCCGACATGATAACACCCACATTAATTGGGTACCCGACTATGATAGATGCAACTAAGACTACCCGGGGGATTGGAAGGCTGTTTTCATTCCGTCTTGGGTCTATGCGACTGCATACAAATGTTTGCCACCCTTTTGCTTCAAAGTTGAGGGTGTTCGGTAGAATAGGAACCCCTGCTGTGATCCATGGTGGTGGTGGTCCTAGAGCTGCCAGTATCTCAGCTAGCCAAGGGCGAGTTGTGTCACCAAGTGCGAACTTCTATAAATACTGCACCGGCTCCATATCCTCGAACCCCAAATAAGTGTTCAGGGTTCTTTGATCAAATCTGACTTTCAAGTTCCGCACCTTAGTCACCTTAGTCCCTTCTTGATGTGCGCCACATTGGCATAGAACTCCCGGACTAAGTGCTCCTTAGGATCCAATATGCTTTTCATGAACCATTTCCACCATTTTCTTTTCCAAAATTGTCTTAACACATTCGGGTTGTATCTATCCAGATCCTTTAACACAAACTTCCGCTCAAGAGTGAGCAATCTCTGCGGCCACCACTCTCGGAACCTATTGAAAGCAGTCAGGCTCACAAACCTATCTTCTCAAACTTCCTTCTTCTTTGACCTCTCCAGGCCTGTTATCCGGAATATCATCATCATCATCAACTGTGAGTAGTGCGGAGGGGGAATGAGTAGATAAGGGCTTTGTAACCTGACTGTTCCCTTCTAATCCCTCAGAATTACTCACAGAAGAGGTAGGCTCGTCTCTCAGTCGGTATCTATCCTGGGGCATCTGTGGCTGTGATGGCACAACAGGCTGCCTTTGCACTAAGTCGCCCTCTGATTCTTCCCTAGAAGGGGCATATGAACTTGATTCAGAGGGCTCTGGCTATCTACATCGACATATTGTTGCCTTCTTACCAATCACTTTTGGCATGGAGAGTGGTAGGGTACCCCTGCCTCGGCCTCGGGAGGGTTTACCCCTCCCTTTGGAAGTATCACCTAGACCTCTTGATCGAACCATTATCTGCAATACAAAGCAACATGAGTCAGTTAAAGTGCAGAAACAAGCTATAAAAAGTTGCAGACAAAACAATATGCAAATGTGAAAGTGCGGTCCGCACAATTCTGAGTGCGGCCGTAGACTGCCTTGTGCGGACCGCATAATTTTGAAGTGCGACCGCACAATTGAAGTGCAGACCGCACAATTGTGAGTGCGGTTGCACAATTATAGGCCCAGTAATACCAGTTCTCTGAAGTTTGGATCTGCGGTTGCACAAATTTTTCTGCGGCCGCAAATCATTTTCTGCGGACCGCACAATTTTGGGTGCGGTCCGCACATTGAATGCATAGACTTTCCCTAAAACTAAGGATCTACGGATCACACAATTTCATGTGCGATTGCACAATTCAAAATTAGACGGCACTGAACTTAGGTTTTTCAATTTTGTTTTGCATAATTTAGACATGATATTGGCAAATTAGACATGATACATGATTTACCCAACCTCCAATGAGTACATATGAAATTACCCACACAATGTTTAGCACACATGATGAATCATCTGACATTTAGGCCTAAAAATAACTATACTAATTAAGAACAAAAACTAAGAAAATTTGGAAAAATTTAAAAACGAATTGAACATACCAGTGATGAAGGATGCAGGGGAGAATCTAGGACGATGAAATGAGTGATGTTTAAAACAATTTTTGTGCACTGTGCTTGCTTAGGTGCCAAGAGTTCAAAGTGTGTAAAGTTTGGAACAGTGAGAGGAGGGCCTATTTATAGGTTGAAAATGTGCAGCTGAGTGTGGCCGCACAATTTTGTGTGCGGTCCGTACTCTGTACGTGGTCCCTCTTAAGATCTGCAGTCCCCACAAAATTGGGTGTGGCCGCAGATATTTGTGTGGGCCGTACCATTCCAAATGCGGCCGCAGATTAGCCATTTCTCTGCAATTGCAAACTTCAGAGAGTGCGTATTTTTGAGTCTCTAGTTGTGCTGCCACATACTCGTTTTTGCTGTGGCATGCAAGATTGTGCGGTCCGCACTTTTTTAACACTTCGCCATTTTTTCGAGCACAGTTCCTGCAAAGCACACTCATTCCTGCAATTCACTTCAAAATCAGTTAGCACAAAACAAAACCTATCTAAAAAGAAGAAAAAGAAGAATAAAAAGAAACATGGGTTGCCTCCCAAGAAGCGCCTGATTTAACGTCGCGGCACGACGCAGATTACCATCAATCACTTGAAATGAATTAATGCCACAATGTGGCCATTATCAACTTTTCCAAGATATGCTTCACCCGGTGACCATTGACTCTAAACACTTCATCATTTTTATTCTTCAAGTCTAATGCACCAAAGAGTGTCACATTCACAACCTCAAACGGACCACTCCACTTAGACTTCAACTTTTCTGGAAACATCCGTAACCGAGAATTGAACAATAACACAAGATCACCTTCTTTGAACTCCTTGTTCCGAATGTATTTGTCATGGAGATACTTCATCTTCTCCTTATATAAGGAAGAACTTGTATATGCATGGTGCCGAAATTCATCAAGCTCATTCAATTGTGCAACCCTTAAGTTGGCAGCGACATTCCACTCAAGATTTAGCTTCTTCAATGCCCACATAGCCTTGTGCTCAAGTTCCACTGGAAGGTGACAAGCTTTCCCGAATACCAACCGGTATGGATACATCCCAATCGGTGTTTTATAAGCCGTCCTATAAGCCCATAGAGCATCATCAAGTTTCTTCGACCAATCTGTCCGGTTGGTATTCACGGTCTTTGACAGAATACTTTTGATCTCCCGGTTGGAGACTTCCACTTATCTGCTTGCTTGAGGATAATAGGGGGTCGAGACTTTATGAGTGACACCATACTTCGTGAGTAAGGTATCAAAATCTTTATTGCAAAAGTGCGATCCCCCATCACTTATAATGGCCCTTGGAGTGCCAAATCTTGTAAAGATATTCTTTTTCAAAAATGCCACCACACTTCGAGCTTCATTGTTGGGTAGAGCAACGGCCTCAACCCACTTTGACACATAGTCCACAACTACCAAAATGTATGTGTTCCACAAGAGCTTACGAACAGTCCCGTGAAATCAATGCCCCATACATCAAAAATGTTAATTTCCAAGATGGTGGTGACTGACATCTCATTTTTCTTAGAAATCCCACCGGCCCTTTGACATTCATCACAACGCTTGACTAGATCACTAGCGTCCTTGTAGAGGGTAGGCTAATAGAATCCACAACTCAACATTTTTGCCGCCATTCTCGCTCCACCATGGTGACCGCCATATGGTGAAGAGTGGCAAGCTTCAAGAATTTCCACTTGTTCTTCCTCCGGCATACATCGTCGAATCACACCATCGGTACAAATCCAGAAGAGATACGGTTCATCCCAATAATAGTCAACGCAATCCCGTTTGAGCTTCTTCTTTTAGTTTGAAGAGAACTCATTCGGTACAATACCACTCACAAGATAATTTGCTAAGTCGGCAAACCATGGCATCTCGGACATTGAAATGGCTAGAAGTTTCTCGTCGGGGAAGGAGTAATTAATCTCAAGGCCGTGATGTGGCCTCCCCTCCTCCTCCAAGCAAGACAAGTGGTCCGCCACTTAGTTTTCACTACCTTTGCGGTCTTGGATTTCGAGATCGAACTCTTGAAATAAAAGCACCCACCGCATTAACCTCACCTTTGAATTCTTTTTGCTCATTAAGTACCGAAGCGCCGCATGATCGGTGTGGACAATCACCTTTGTACCCATCAAGTACGGGCGGAACTTCTCCATATCAAAGACAATAGCAATGAGCTCTTTTTCGGTCACTATGTAATTAACTTGGGCATCGTTCATGATCTTACTAGCATAGTAGACCGGATGGAAGATTTTGTTGATACGTTGCCCCAAAACTGCTCTGACTGCCACATCACTTGCGTCACATGAGCTCAAAAGGCAAGCTCCAATCCAGTGCAGGGATAATATGAGTAGTAGTCAATTTGAACTTGAGCAATTCGAATGCCTTCATGCAATCCTCGTTGAAATGGAATTTGGCATCCTTCTCCAAAAGCTTACACAAGGGGTTCACCACTTTGGAAAAGTCCTTGATGAAACGGCGATAGAACCTCGCATGACCCAAGAAGCTCCTCACCCCCTTCACGGATATAGGGGGTGGGAGTATAGAAATCACCTCTATTTTGGCCTTGTCGACCTCAATACCATTCTTTGAAATTTTGTGGCCAAGGACAATGCCTTCCTCGACCATGAAGAGACACTTTTCCCAATTGAGCACCAAGTTTGTCTCCTCACATCTTGCCAAGACCTTATCCAAGTTTTTCAAGCAATCATCAAAGGAATTCCCAACCACAGAAAAATCATCCATGAAGACCTCAAGAAAATCCTCCATCATGTCGGTGAAGATAGCCATCATACACCGTTGAAAAGTCGTCGATGCATTGAATAACCCAAATGGCATCCGCGAGAATGCGAAAGTACCATAGGGACATGTGAAAGTAGTTTTCTCTTGGTCCTTCGGAGCAATAAGAATTTGATTGTAGCTGGAATATCCATCAAGGAAACAATAGAAAGCACGGTCGGCCAACCTATCAAGCATTTGATTAAGGAATGGAAGTGGGAAATGATCTTTCCTTGTGACTTTGTTGAGCTTGCGATAGTCCATACACACTCTCCACCCGGTCACCGTTCTTGTACGAATCAACTCGTTCTTGTCATTGGTGACCACAGTCATGACCCCTTTCTTTGGGACACATTGCACCGGAGAGGTCCACGAGCTATCGGAAATAGGGTAAACAACCCCGGCATCCAACCACTTTATGATCTCCTTCTTCACCACCTCTTGCATTGCTTCATTTAGTCTTCTTTGATGTTCAACGAAGGGTTTGGCATCCTCCTCCAAAATAATCTTGTGCATGCAAAAGGCGGGGTTTATACCCCGAATATCCGTCAATGTCCATCTGATAGCTTTCTTCCTCTTTTGTAGCACCGCCAATGTCACGACCTAAACCGATGGGCCATGACGGGCACCCGGTACCTTACTCAACCGAGTACCAACGTAACGTATCTTTCATATCATACTATAATAGGTAAATGAGCCGGAGAGGCTGTCGTGAGCTAAGTAGAATAAAACATGAGGAAATACTCAATATAGGATGACCCAACTTGATATACCGACTTATATATATGACGCACTGGCCTATAAGGCCATACCAGTATTCGTATACATGACATCTGTCTACAAGCCTCTAAGAGTACATAAATATCATAAAGGTCGGGACAGGGCCCCGCCATACCAATCAATACATATTCAAATCATACTGACCAAATAGGCAACTTCGGAGCAAGTGGAGTGCACAAACACCTTCTGCTGAGCTGATAGTCTACTAGAAGAACTCTCAACCTGTCTATCGGGACCTGCGGGTATGAAACGCAGCGTCCCCGGGCAAAAAGGACATCAATACAAATAATGTACAGAGTATGTAAGGAATGAAAATTAGTAAATCATAGACATGAGAGAAACATGGAGTAAAAGACTCGACATGTAAGTCTGAATAGCTCTGTGAATCATTTAATATTATAATATCATGCATATGCATATAAATGTCATACCATACATAGGTATATGCGTTCATAACATCATCAAGCCTCCGAGGGTATCCCATCATATCATCTCGGCCAATGTGGGCAAATCATCAACGTATACCAGCTGATCGGGTGGTGGTGCATATATAACGCCATAACATTTTCCCATATCCCATATACATATAATATACGCGTATATAACGCCTTCTGGTCATGGGTCAATGTATATGTATAAATGCATGAAATGCATAAGAAATACGTTAATAAGATTTCTCTAATATCATAAAATCAATATACCTTTCGGACAAACTTTATCAAATACATATTTTTCTGAGACCCATGAACAGAGGATATAATAATAATTCACATGAGGAATCAAGAATATAGACATTCCTAGTATTTCTATGAATATAGTCATTTATGAAAGTTGCGTATTTACTCGTTTCGTTTGTATCGTACGGACCATGCCAAAAGGAAAGGAGGTATAACCTTAACATACCAGTATGATCTCTTCCTTATTACTCAACCAAGCTCAACATAACTTCTTTCATCTACAACAAGTGAAATGGTATTGCCGTTAACATATAATGTCATACTATCGTATTTGGCTAGTCGTATGGCTTAAGAAAAAATCGGAAAGCAACTCCCCTATTTTTAATACATTCCAAAGACCACTAAAGGTCATCAACAACCCAACAACAACTATAGCCAACAATAGCAACAACAACAATATAATCCAATATGTCTCCAATTATCTTAACAACCAAATTGAGGCAAACTCGTTTGTACTCACAACAAGATATAAATTGAATCCAAATATTATTCCATAAATTAGTTTATAACCTTTAGAACATCATACTTATATGTACTATATTATTTCTAGTTCAAAACATTCACAAAATGCCTTCCAAATCAGCTTCATACGTCTAGTACCTTAATATTTATCGTCAATCACTCGTTTTTCATCTTTTCTTCTTCAATAAACTTAATTAACACCTAGAAAAGCTTAACAACAGAAGCCACAATATTATCAAATTATTTCTTACAATTTTCAGCCACCACAAACCATCTATTTAGCCACAAAACAGTCCAACCAAAGATAACTACATCCCATGTTCTTTCAAGTGCTATCTTATGGTTTCTCACTCAAACAACACAACCAACACAAGATTAACCTTAGGCACAATCAAGAAGATGTTATACATAACTTGGAAAGCAGTTACAACTCGAAACCCTATCTCAACTTAGCTCACAATAGCCCTCAATCACACCACAACATCATAGAAGCATTCTCTTATAGTCCTTAACACCTTTGATGATGATTTGAGTTGATTTCCCCTGAGTTTGGTTCTTGGGATCTTGGGATATGTTAGGGAGGGTTTTGGAGAGCTGTTAGATGAGATTTGGGTGAAAAATGACCCGCAATCAGTCTGAAACACCTTTAAAAAAACGTAAGGTCGGAGGTTGTCTCAAGTGGGTCCCAACCGAACTGCTTGCGCAATCTCACGAAAACGTAGATATCTCTCTACTCTGATGTCATATCAACGAACAGTTTAATACGTTGGAAACTAGACTCGTAGACCTTGAATTTGGTATATAATATGTCCCTAAAAGACCATATATAGCACACGAAATGTATTTCTCAAAAAGCTCTATTACAAGGGAAATCCTTAGTCGGTGTTTCCGCAACTTTAATCCGATTTTTTCCAAAGATCATATTTTCCATCCAAACATCATATGTAGCCATATTATGACTTTAAAATTATTTAAATCATGATTAACAAGTCTCATATTTATAACGTCACCTTGGGGCGCACAAGGTGTAACAATCTTCCCCCCTTAGAAACATTCGTCCTCGAATGTTAAACTCCCAGAAATCTATAGAAATTTTGGTAGAGTCTCCTCTGTAACGGTAATACTACCAACTTTCCACACAGAAAATCCAACAATATAAAGCCACACAGGGCCACAATCATCAATAACACCAATGGCCTCACACGACCAATAACAATAACAATAACTAACATAAGAATCAAGTTCCATATACGTACCTAAAGGTTGTGATGTCTCAGTCTGATCCTTCTCCGGAAGTGGAAACAAGTGAGGATACCTAGTCTTCATTTCTTCTTTAGCTTCCCAAGTCATCTCCTCCACATTATTGTTAATCCAAAGTACTTTAATCGAAGCTACATCCTTAGTTCTTAATCTCTGAACTTGTCTATCTAGTATAGCAATGAGAGCTTCCTCATATGATAGCTGCTCTGTAACCTGAACATCGTCAACTGGAATGACTTTAGAGGGATCTCCAATACACCTACAGAGCATAGACACATGAAATACTGGATGTACAGACTCCAATTTGGAAGGAAAGTCTAACTCATATGCTACTTGGCTAAGCTTTCCTTTCTTACCGAATCTCATAAAGCCTTTCATCGGTGATACCTTTAAGAATACCCAGTCATCTACTTGAAACTCCAAGTCTGATCATCGATTATCTACATAGGACTTCTGATGACTCTGTGCTGCTAATAGCCTTTCCCTTATAAGCTTAATCTTCTCAACTACCCGTTGTACCATCTCTAGTCCTACTAACTTAGTTTTCCCAATCTCGAACCATCCTATAAGAGACCTACACTTCCGTCTGTAAATAGCTTCGTGTAGAGCCATCTGAATGCTGGAATGATAACTATTATTATATACGAACTCAATAAGTGGAAGATGATCATCCCAGTTAACCCTGAAGTCCATCACACAAGCCCGTATCATATCCTCCAGTGTTTGAATAGTATGTTCAGCCTGACCGTCTGTCTAGGGATGAAATATTGTACTAAGACTTACCTGAGTCCCCAATCCTTTTTGGAAGGACCTCCAGAAATTAACTGTAAACTGAGCACCACTATCTGATATAATAGATATAGGGACACCATGAAGTCGTACTATCTCACTAATGTAAAGCCTTGCATAATTCTCTGCTGAGTAAGTAGTCTTGACAGACAAAAAATGGCTACTTTTGTAAGTCTAGCGACAATAACCTATATAGAATCGAACTTACGCTGGGTACGAGGTAAGCCTATGATGAAATCCATATTAATCACTTCTCATTTCCAAGTAGGAATCTCTATAGCCTCTAATAATCCACAGGGTTTCTGATGCTCAATCTTAACTTGCTGACAATTTGGGCACTGAGCAACAAACTCTGTTATATCCTTCTTCATTTCGTCCCACCAGTATATTCCCCTGATATCATGATACATCATCATCGCTCCTGGATAAATAGAATAACGAGAATAGTGAGCTTCTCCCATAACCTGCTGGCGCAATCCTGCCACATTAGGAACACATAATCAACCTCGATATGTGAGGACTCCATCTCCTATAATTTTAAATGGTGTATTATCCTTTTGAGGGGTATCTCTGTAATGAGCTAGCACAGGATCCTCATACTGGCGTTCTTTTACTTTGGTTACTAAAGAGGATGCTGTCGTGTCTTGAATAGTAACTCCGGTATCACTTGAGTCCAGTAATCGAACTCCAAGACTAGCTAGCTGATGAATCTCATGGGCTATACCACACTTCTCTGGCTGTAAATATGACAAGCTACCCATAGATCTACGGGTGGGGGCGTCGACTACTGCATTCGCCTTCCCCGGATGGTATAAAATATCAACGTCATAGTCTTTCAGTAGCTCCAACTATCTCCTTTGGCGTAAATTCAATTCCTTTTGATTGAAGATATATTGAAGGCGCTTATGATCCGTATAGATATCAACATAAATTCCATACAAATAGTGCCTCCACATCTTTAATGCATGAATCACCGCGGCTAACTCTAAATCGTGGGTCGGATAATTCTTCTCGTGCTTTCTTAGTTGTCTTTAAACATAAGCAATTACGTTTCATGGTCGTTCTACCACTTGTTGCATGAATACATGGCTTATCTCATTGCCCACAAATACTGGAATTTCCTGTAACTCATATGATCTCAAATATCATCTTTTGATTTTTGTTTACCGTTCATTAGCCACGATAGGTGTCACTTTCTTATGGAGTACATACAATGTTGTTGTGAGACTGTTGTTACAAGACCATTTTTTCCTTATGTCACTATGCTTAATTTGATGCCTTCTTCCTTATTCCCTCAGCTAGTCTTTCTTTGTAGTACTTAAGAGAAACCATTTGACTTCTGTAAAGCTGCGAGCTTATTACATCGTATACCCGAAAGAAATTTTGAAGTTCTTACTCGTCTATAATTATCCTTAATTACTTACCCCCGCGCCCTTGTGCCCGTAAGGTTGATTCTGAACTGATTTCTTTTTTTAATAACACATGTATGGTACCTTTAACAACTCCAACTCCTATCTGAATATTTCTCAAGGTTACGATGTCATCATATTTGCGAGACTGAATTCCCTATGTTGGGTTTCACTATGTTTATCTTGCACAACCTGCTGATTTGTCGGTACCCTCTTGTTTAGCCATGGCTAGGCTTTTCCTGAATCAACTACTAACTACACGTTAGTCCATTATCATATCTATATTCTGCGTAATCTCTCATGGGTTATATCCTTTGTCTTAACTTACCCCGCATACTGGCTCCTTATGTATCTAGTGTTCATTTGCACTTATTTATCAATAACATTTAGTGATGGAACCCTTTTCTGCCTCTCCCCGTCGTCACGCTTACATAATGTTCTAGAGTCGTATCATATCCGTAGGATCTGAATAAATGCAATTTCATTCCTTTCACCTTTCTACCACATTCTTCTTTTACTATTCCGTAGTTACCTTAACCACATAACTCCTACTTAATACTATATCACACCATCTTCCCCCTTTAGGTGAGTATTAACATTTATTGCTATGAAGATTTACCTATAAATGTTTCACTTTTTCATATTTGGCATCTTTTCACATCTTCATGGACTCTTACTTGCCTTGCGATAACCCTTCTGTACCAGGGATAATTTAATTT
Source organism: Nicotiana tabacum (assembly GCF_000715075.1). Lineage (NCBI taxonomy): Eukaryota > Viridiplantae > Streptophyta > Magnoliopsida > Solanales > Solanaceae > Nicotiana > Nicotiana tabacum. Next base: position 91,717,506 of record NC_134096.1, on the reverse strand, counting down.
CTTACATACAAAGGTGACACCTAGTGTAACTGGCACACTTAGTCCCTTAAGCTTAACTCTGCTCACAACGCTTGTTTTAGGGAAACGTCTTCCTGAATGACCTTTAAAAGTTATTCTTCTGTTGTCCATTTAATTATCGCCGGGAACGCGATCTCTAAAATTCTCATGATGTCAACTATTATCAAATCCTTCGGTCCCGAATTCATGTTCAGTTTATCTTATTCACTAGCCCATACTAATTTCTATTACTCCGGGGTCTAACTTTTCCTTCTGGTAATCATGCATGAGTCACCAACACATTTCTCGAAATGGGGACATGACTTTATGGCTTATACTCTTTTGTTGTCTCAGGGCTTGTAACTTCTTGTCTTTTCCTTCACTTGACTATAGAATCTGTAGTCCTGTCATATTTCGATTTACCGTTATTATCCATTTATCACATCTTACTCATAATGCTTCATTTACTTTCTTCTTATTCTCCTGCTAATATTTCTGTCTATCACTTTATTATGAAAACTTCTTTAAAACATTCTTTCACTTTTAGTCCTCCTTGATTCAACTCACTGGCTCTTTGGGTCGCCTAACACTCTCTCTTTACTAGGGACGAGAGCCATACAAAGGTAAATATTTATCCCTTCTAGGATTTCAATGCCAATCTTCTAAAATTTCTGAACATTCTAGTATTCGTATATGATTGTACTATTCTAGAGTGCACCATCTGGGTCTCTCACAAGGAGAACCATTACCACGTTTGCAATATCCCTCGAAAATGTGAGCTAATGATAACAATTCATCCACAATTTTGGGTTACTTTAACCCTAGTTGGATGCTGATATCCCATCATTCTCTTAAATTGTATCTGTTAACTCCCATAGGGCATAATTAAGATGGGTGTGGCCAATTGTACATATCTCTGTTATTGTTGAAGGTAACTCAAAATGCTTATATTTCTCTGTCTGGATTGTAAATGCGAATAATCTTCATTAACTAGGTACCTCAAACCCTTCTTCATCTTGCTTCTTTTACTTGCTGAAACTTATGTCTACCTTCTGATTCTCTTATTCCTTTTTACCATATGAGTGGATAGATATTCTTGCCCTAGGGATCCTTATCAAGAAGCTTACACAACTTTGTACACAGATGATATGCTAAAGACCTCACATTTACTCATCATAAGCATGATGCAAAATCGAGTTCCTCTGAATTAACTCTTCTACAGCCACATTCAATCTCTTACCAACTGTCTTTCTGGATGTAAATATCATTGTATAACGAATAAAATAGAATTTAGGAGTTTGAATTTCTTACAACTGAGCTCTACCACACGATCCAGAGTAAGAAGAAAGAGTGACAGTCCTAAATGCCTTTTAGCCTCCTGCTTATAAGTGCGGTGCACAACACACCCATAAACAAGACTCTACTAGACACGGCTTGTAGACTCCCTAGGACAGAACTGCTCTGATACCACTTTTGTCACGACCCAAACCGATGGGCCACGACAGGCACCCGGTACCTTACTCAACCGAGTACCAACGTAACGTATCTTTCATATCATACTATCATAGGTAAATGAGCCGGAGAGGCTGTCGTGAGATAAGTAGAATAAAACATGAGGAAATACTCAATATAGGGTGACCCAACTTGATATACCGACTTATACATATGACGTACTGGCCTATAAGGCCATACCAGTATCCGTATACATGACATCTGTCTACAAGCCTCTAAGAGTACATAAATACCATAAAGGTCGGGACAGAGCCCCGCTATACCAAACAATATATATTCAAATCATACTGACCAAATAGGCAATTCCGGAGCAAGTGAAGTGCACAAACACCTTCTGCTGAGCTGATAGCCTACTAGGAGAACTCTCAACCTGTCTATCGGGACCTGCGGGCATGAAACACAGCATCCCCGGGCAAAAGAGACGTCAGTACAAATAATGTACCGAGTATGTAAGGAATGAAAATTAGTAAATCATAGACATAAGAGAAACATGGAGTAAAAGACTCAACATGTAAGTCTGAATAGCTCTGTGAATCGTTTAATATTATAATGTCATGCATATACGTATAAATATCATACCATGCATAGGTATATGCGTTCATAACATCATCAAGCCTCTGAGGGCATCCCATCATATCATCTCGGCCACTGTGGGCAAATCATCAACGTATACCAGCTGATCAGGTGGTGGTACGTATATAACGCCATAACCTTTTTCCATATCCCATATACATATAATATACACCTATATAACGTCTTCTGGTCATGGGTTAATGTATATGTATAAATGCATGAAATGCATAAGAAATACGTTAATAAGATTTCTCTAATATCATAAAATCAATATGTCTTTCGGACAAATTTTATCAAATACATATTTTTCTAAGACTCATGAAAAGAGGATATAATAATAATTCACATGGGGAATCAAGAATATAGACATCCCTAGTATTTCTATGAATAGAGTCATTTATGAAAGTTGCGTATTTGCTCGTTTCGTTTGTATCGTACGGATCATGCCAAAAGGAAAGGAGGGATAGCCTTAACATACCGGTATGATTTCTTCCTTATTACTCAACCAAGCTCAACATAACTTCTTTCATCTATAACAATTGAAATGGTATTGCCGTTAACATATAATGTCATACCATCATATTTGGCTAGTCGTATGGTTTAAGAAAAAATCGGACAGCAACTCCCCTATTTTTAATACATCCCAAAGACCACTAAAGGTCATCAACAGCCTAACAACAACTATATCCAACAATAACAATAACAACAATATAATCCAATATAAGTTTTTCCGATTATCTTAACAACCAAATTGAGCGGGAAACTCATTTTTACTCAAAACAAGATATAAATTGAATCCAAATCTTATTCCATAAATTAGTTTATAACCTTCAGAACATCATACTTATATGTACTATATTATTTCTAGTTCAAAACATCCACAAATGCCTTCCAAATCAGCCTCATATGTCTAGTACCTTAATGTTTATCGTCAATCACTTGTTTTTCATCTTTCCTTCTTCAATAAACTTAATTAATACCTAGAAAATCTTAAAAACAGAAGCCACGACATTATAAAATTATTTCTTACAATTTCCAGCCACCACAAACCATCTATTTAATCACAAAACAGTCCAACCAAAGACAACTACATCCCATGTTCTTTCAAGTGCTATCTTATGGTTTCTCACTCAAACAACACAACCAACATAAGATTAACCTTAGGCACAATCAAGAAGATGTTATACATACCTTGAACAGCAGCTACAACTCGAAACCCTGTCTCAACTTAGCTCACAATAGCCCTCAATCACACCACAACATCATAGAAGCATTCTCTTGTAGTCCTTAACACCTTTGATGATGATTTGAGTTGATTTCCCTTGCGTTTGGTTCTTGGGATCTGTTAGGGAGGGTTTTGGAGAGCTGTTAGATGAGATTTGGGTTAAAAATGACCCGCAATGAGTCTGAAACACCTTTAAAAAAATGTAAGGTCGGAGGTCGTCTCAAGTGGGTCCCAACCGAACTGCTTGCGTAGTCTCACGAAAATGTGGATATCTCTCTACTCCGATGTTGTATCAATAAACAGTTTAATGCATTGCAAACTAAACTCGTAGACCTTCAATTTGGTATATAATATATCCCAAAAAGATCTCATATAGCACACAAAAGTTATTTTTCAAAAGGCTCTATTACAAGGAAAATCCTTAGTCGGTGTTTCCGCAACTTTAATCCGATTTTTCCCAAAGTTCATTTTTTCTATCCACACATAATATGTAGACATATTATGACTTTAAAATCATTTAAATCATGAATAACAAGTTTCATATTTATTACGTCACCTTGGGACGCATAGGGTGTCCAAAGTAGAATCTACCTGCACGTTAGTCAAACAAGAGGAAAGAATAACTGGTAAAGTAGAACACGGGCCAAGGAATTCATACCTGAGATGTGGAGGCAATGGCTTTAACTCCAAAGTGGGAGGCTCCTCGATTGAGGGTTTTGTTGGAGGAGTCTTCCGGTTTTAAAGATTTAAGGACAATTTGCGGGGTTCATAAGTGTACGATCCCATTCCTTGCAATGCATTCACATATTCCACATAGCTATCCTTCTCATCATCATCATGAATAAGCAATACGGCCTCCGAAGTATCATCAACATTAATCATGGCACTAGCATCATCAACAATCACCTTAGTCACTAAGTCCACAAACGAACAAACTGCATTGCTATCCGGTTGCCTCATAGATTTGCACACATGGAAAACCACCTTTTTATCACCCCACCTGGAAGGTGAGCTCGCCGGCTTCCACATCAACAAGTTCCTTCCTCGTATCAAGGAAAGGTCTACCCAAAATAATAGGCACCTCATAGTCCACTTCACAATCAAGAATCACAAAGTCCGTCGGGATGATGAACTTATCAATTCGAACCAACACATCATCAATAATACCCAATGGTCTCTTCATAGTACGATCAGCCATTTGTAGCCTCATAGAAGTGGGTCTTGGTTGCCCAATCCCCAACATTTTGAAAATCGAGTAGGGCATCAAGTTGATACTCGCCCCTAGATCACAAAGAGCTTTGGCAAAGTCGGTGCTTCCAATGGTGCAAGGGATTGAAAGCGCCGAGATCTTCCAATTTAGGAGCCATTGAGTGCACGATTGCGCTCACTTGATGTGTCATCTTTATATTCTCTTAATTCATCAACCTCTTCTTTGTCACCAAATCTTTCATGAACTTTGCATATCCGGGCATTTGCTCCAAAGCCTCAACCAATGGCACATTAATAGATAAGCTCTTCATTATGTCAATGAACTTTTTGAATTGGTTCTCGCCATTTTGCTTGGCAAGAATTTGAGGGTATGGAGGAGGAGGCCTTGGAATTGGTGCCTTAGCCTTTAGCACTACCGATTCTGGTATGTCAACAATGTGTTCCCTAGATGGGTTTACTTCTTCTTGAGTCTCCTCCACATTTTCATCAATATCAATTTTCACTTCTTCATTTGCTTGCACTACATTGTTTGGAATTTCATCTTCTTGAATGACTTGTTCATCATTCTCAATTATTCTTTGAATTGAGGTGGTTGCATCCCCACCTTTTCCACTCCTTGTAGTCATGGCCATGGCATGTCCCGTGTTGTTCCCACCTTTCGGGTTCACCACTGTGTCACTTGGTAGTGTCCCCTTAGGACGAGTGTTCAAAGCTTGCGAGATTTGCCCTAATTGAACTTCCAAATTGCGAATTGAAGTGTTGTGAGAGGCTAGTTGAGCATCGAAGTCGGCATTCTTCTCCATCATTTGTTTAAAAATGTTCTCAATTCGCCCCATCTCATTGTTAGAAGAGCTAGGACCATGGGAATGATAAGAAGGCGGGTTATTTGGTTGTTGATACATCGGGGGCCTTTGAAAACCCGACCCCCGATTCCCTTGATTATTGTTCCATCCCCCTTGGTTGTTGCCTCCCCAATATCCCTTGATTACCTTGAGATCGTCGTTGTTGTTGATTCGGGCCTTGAGAGTTGTTTATTTGCCCTTGGAAGTTGTTCACATATTTCACTTCCTCCTCTTGTTCATTGTATGATTCATCTTGGTCAAACCCACTATCTTCTTGCACATATTGTTCCGCACGATTTTGCACTTGTTGACCCTTTTGCCTTCTCTCGTTTACCATCATATTGACACCCTCCATTGCATTCACTCGTTTAGGACCTTGAACTTGTTGAAGTTGAGCTTTGACTAATTGATTCATTGTAGTGGTCAACTCGGCAATTGCTTGCCCATGATCATGCAATTCTTTATGTAGGTGAATCACATTTGGATCACCTTGAGGAACATTTGCTCTACTTTGCCATGCCGATGAAGTATCTGCCATTTCATCTAAGATCTCACAAGCTTCGGCATATGGTGTTGTCATGAAATTTTCACCGGCAAGTTGGTTGACCACGCATTGATTGGTAGTATTGATCCCCCTATAGAAAGTTTATTGAATCGTAGCCTCAGTCATGTCATTGGTCGGGCACTCTTTCACCATAGTACGGTACCTCTCCCACATCTCGTGCAAAGGCTCATTGGGTTCTTGCTTGAATGCTAGAGTCTCGTCTCTAAGAGTAGCCATATGCCCGGGAGAAAAGAACTTGAAAATGAATTTCTCCGCCAATTCATCCCATGTATAGATGGAATGGTTTGGCAACCTTTCTAACCAATCCAAGGCTTTCCCCCGTAGTGAAAAAGGAAATAGCCTCAACCTTAAAGCATCCTCGGAATGTTTGTTTGTTTACTCCCCCAGCAAGTGTCCACAAATCCTTTCAAGTGTTTGTACGCATTTTGATTCGGAGCCCCGATGAAGAATCCACGTTGCTCTAGCAATGTGAGCATAACATTTGTGATTTGAAAGTTGCCCTCCCTAATGCGGGGCGGGACTATGGCACTTGCATACCCTTCATTTGATAACACCCGGTGTGGAGCCGCTCTTGGTGTAGGTGGGGGAGGGACGGGAACATTGTCATGAGGTGGTCGGCCTCGTCTATTTGCTTGAGGTTCAAGAGGAACCTCGTCAACTTGGTCATCATCCACATCCTCCCCAATGGCAAGTTTCCGAGAGGATCATTGTTGTTGAGAGCTATTTTTTTGTACCTACAATTGTTTCACCAAAAAGATTAGTAACACGGAAGGAAAGGAAGACAAGTCACACACAAAACCAAGTATATAGCTAAATCCATTTTTTATGCTCCCCGGCAACGGCGCCAAAAATTGATCTCGCCCAAATCACACCTCAGTTTGGGGTTGTGAAACGGTCGATTGCAATAATAATACCCAACAAGGAGTCGGGATCGAATCCACATGGAGCGTAGATGGGATTAGATATATATTCGGATTAAGCACGTAAAGTGTCTAAGACGCACTTCCACAAACCGTGTTTTGATTCTACTTCTAAATTATACTACGGTTTACAAATGAAAAGCTAGAGAATAATATTTTTAGTTTTTTTTCAAGTATGTAAAAGATCTAGGGCTGTGACTTCCACCTAGGTATTTGCCTAACGGGTTGTGGGCTTTAGAGCGGGTTTTGCTGGTCAGGGTGTATTATAGCAATCAACACATAATTACCCACTCAAGTAGAGACTAAGTCAAACAGGTTTGAATCAATATTTGCAACCAATAATTCTACAATTATATCAAGAACTAGGCTAAATATTACACACCCAATCATAAACAATCCCTAAATCAAACACCCATTAGGTATCCACACTAGGTTTGGGTCACAACCCTAGCTAGAAATTTAGCTACTCATAGTGGGTGATGAAGAAAATAAACAAAAAAAGATGATTAAACTCATATTTAATGATAAATAGATGAAAATCCAATGTAAAATTGACAAGCTATGATAAAGTTTCCTAAAACAGTAAAGAAATATCGCTACCAACTTCAGATATTCAAAACTTAACCTAATTTCGTCAAAAAAAACTATTTATACACACCTGAAATTTTCGGACAAAATTGTCCTTTCGGAGGTTCTACGGCCGCACAATTCTGTGTGCGGTCCGCACTTTGCTGCAATTCTTGATAGGAGTGGTTTCTGCGGCTGCACAATTCTGAACTACGGCCGCACTTCTTGAGTTCTACGGACCGCACAATTCTGGTGTGCGGCCGCACAATTATAGTGCGGTCCGCAGATCTTGATTGTCTTGAATTTCCAACTCTCTGAACCTTGACTTCTGCGGCCGCACAATTATTGTGCGGCCCGCACTTTGCATTGCTGCACTGTCAAATTTTCTTCTTGTTCTGCGGCCGCTGACAGAATTCTGCCGTCCGCACTTTAGCCTTTTTGCTTGATTTTTGTCCTAGTTCAAAATCACTCTTTCTTGAGTTGAGTTTCATCACTTTGGCTCATTTTTCAATACTTCTGCAAGTAAGCATATTTCATCAGCTTTCAGAAATACCTTTAAGCATTTTTGAACTAAAATGAAAGTCAAAAGGCAAAAATAAGTAGTCAAAATCTCCACTTATCAGACGCGAACAACATCAAGGGCCGCCGAAGCGGCCCTCGCCAGCCTGCGCCATCCACATGATCATCGGAGGAGGAGATGACACTTCCATCAACAACGTGAAGTTCACCATGACCCACAAGCTCAAACAGTCGATCACCCATGAACGATATGATGAACTCGAAGAATGTATCATTTTCGATAAGTCATATACCAACGGTTTGGCATTCCCTCACTATGACGCTTTTGTTATTACTTTACCAATTTTAGATACCGACGTAAGACGGATTATGGTAGACGACGGGAGCGGCGCGTGTATTATCCGTCCCCAAGTACTCACACAAATGACACTCGAGGATAAGATAATACCACGCTGCATCACACTAACAGGCTTTAACAATGCAGTTGAACGAACATCTGGCGAGATCACACTCTCCGTCCTGGCGGGTGGCGTCACTCTGGAGACCACATTCCACATCATGGACCAGGACACGGCGTACAACGCCATAATAGGCCGATCATGGATACACACCATGAGGTCCATACCCTCCAGCTTGTACCAAGTCATCAAATTTCCAACTCCATGGGGCATATTCAGAATAAGTGGGGAACAACGCACATCCCAAGAGTGCTACCGCATCGCCCTAGACTGAACGGACCCCAACAAATAAGACATAAAGAGAAGTAAGCATAGCAATCAACAGGGCCGAGGTCGGTAGGTGACGATATCGAGGACGTCATCAGAGACCCCGATGTGGCCGAGGCCGCAGGATCGACCATAGAGGACCTCGACCCCATTCAACTAGACGTCAACGACCACAGCAAGAAAGATTACATCAGCTGCAAACTCCAAGAACCGGGTAAATTTCACAAATTTCTAATTGCTAACGCGGACTTGTTTGATTTTAGCCATGCAGATATACCAGGTATCCCAAAGGAGATCGCCACACACAGATTGAACGTTAATCCAATCTACCCCTCGATAAGGCAGGTTCGACGTAAGTTTAATTCCGCAATCAATGATGCAGTGTGCGAAGAAGTAGAAAAAGTATTGAAAAATTGCCCTGTTAAAGAGTCGAAGTACCCCCAATGGGTCGCCAACGTGGTCATGGTGAAAAAGAAAAATGGCAAGTGGCGGATGTGCGTAGATTTTACTGACCTGAACAAAGCTTGCCCCAAGGATTCGTTTCCACTACCTCATATCGACCAACTCATCGATGCGATAGCCGGGCATGAGTTGCTGAGTTTCTTGGATGCCTACTTAGGCTACAACAAGTTCTTATGGAGGAAGAGGACCAAGAAATGACCACCTTCATGACCCACCAGGGGACGTACTGCTACAGGGTCATACCTTTCGGATTGAAAAATACGGGGGCAACTTACCAGAAGCTAGTGACGAAGATGTTCAAAGAACAACTCGGAAAAACGATGGATGTATACATCGACGACATGCTGGTCAAGTCCAAAAAGAAAGAAGATCACATCGACTATTTAAGAGAAGCCATCGGCATACTCAGGCAATACGACATGAAGTTGAACCCCGAAAAGTGTGCATTCGGCGTGGCCTCAGGAAACTTCTTGGGTTTCCTAGTGTCGCAGTGAGGTATCGAGGTCAATCCTGACCAAATCAAGGCCATTGAGGGTATACCATAGCATTTGAACACCAAAAAGCAAGTCCAGAAGCTAACCGACCGTATCGTCGCTCTGTCAAGGTTCATCTCGCGATCCTCCAATAGATGCCATAAGTTCTTCGGCGTACTCAAAAAGGAGAACGGCCTCAAATGGACCCCTGAGTGCGTCTAAGCGCTGAAGGAGTTAAAGGTGTACCTGTCCTCGCCACCGTTGCTCTCAAAACCGAAACTAGGATAGCCTCTCCTCCTCTATCTCACCGTGTACGAAGTAGCTGTGAGCGCAGTCTTAGTCCAAGAAAATAAAGGTACGCAATCTCCCATCTATTACATTAGAAAGACACTAGTCGATGCCGAGACGAGGTACCCCACCTTGAAAAACTAGATCTGGCCTTAGTCGTAGCTTCACGGAAGCTTAGACCGTATTTCCAATGCCACCCCATCTCGGTCATCACGACTTTCCCCTTAAGAAGCATTTTACACAAACCTGAACTTTCAGGCAGATTGGCCAAATGGGCCATCGAACTAAGCAAGCATGATATTACATATCGACCGCGAACGGCGATAAAGTCTCAGGTCCTCGCCGACTTCAGTGCGCATATACTGCTCGAGTCGAAAAGGAAGTCATTCATGCTTCTTCCCAAATACATGACCTCTAGGTCCTATACACCGACGGTGCATCTAACGCGTCGGGATTCGGGCTAGGACTCGTACTCGAAGTCCCAACAGGCGAAGTGATTCATCAATCCATAAGGTGCCCGGACATGACTAACAACGAGGCTGAGTATGAGACCGTAATTGCAGGACTAAGACTAGCTCCCAAATACGGGGCGAAGCGGCTAAGGCTATGTTGCGATTCTCAGCTCGTGGTCAACCAAGTCATATGGACTTTCCAAATCAAGGAGCAAAGATTACAAAAATATCAGACTGAAATCTGCAAACTACTACCCGACTTTGACGTATGTTAGCTCGATCAAATCCCCCGAGCGAAGAATATCGAGGCGGTCGGCCTCGCCAAATTAGCAGCAGCCACCAAAAACATCACAACCAGAGACCAAAATGTGGTCCACCTCCTCAACTCGTCGATAGACCAAATCGAGGTAAGAACCATAAACCTAACTTGGGACTGGCGCAACCGTATTATTACATATTTACAGGACGGCATACTCCCCAATGATAAAAAAGAGGCCAAGAAGCTGTGAATGCAAGCGGCCAGGTATAGCATAGTTCACAATGACCTGTACAAAAGGACATATGGCGCCCCCCTGGCGAAATGCTTAGGCCCAAATCAGACGCGGCGCATCCTTGAAGAAGTGCACGAATGCCACTATGGAGCTCACTCCGGCAATCGAGCATTGGTCAGGTGCCTCATACGATCGGGATATTACTGGCCCACCATGAAAAATGAGGCCGCAGATTTTGTGAAAAAATGTGAGCAGTGCCAGAAGTATGCCCCAGTGATCCACCAAGCAGGCGAACACCTACACTCAGTAACTTCCCATTGGTCGTTCATCAAATGTGGAATGGATATCGTGGGCCCCCTCCCAGCCGGACGAGGTAACGTACGATTTCTCTTGGTTTTAACTGATTATTTCTCTAAATGGGTGGAAGCATGAGCATTCGCCCAAATACGCAAACATGAAGTAATCGCCTTCATATGGAAGAACATCATATGCCGTTACGGTCTCCCCAAAGAAATGAGCTGCGACAACGGACCTCAATTTGTAGGAAAGAAAGTCGCCAACTTTTTTGAAAAATGGCACATCAAAAGAATACTGTCAACGCCTTACCACCCTGTGGGTAACGGACATGCGGAATCCTCCAACAAGTCAATACTGAATACCATGAAAAAGAAACTCGAAGACGCCAAGGGACTGTGGACGGAGATATTACCAAAAGTACTCTAGGCCTACCGAACAACGCCAAAAACGAGCAGCGGGGAAACGCCATACTCGCTAGTCTATGGGACTGATGCAGTAATACCAGTCGAGGTCGGGGAGCTCAGTCTAAGATACTTCCGCAAAAGCGGACCCCAGAACGATGACAGTAGAAGGCAGGAACTCGACAAAGTCGAGGAACGAAGAGATATGGCCTATGTGAGAATGGTCGCCCTAAAGCAGTAAGCAGAACGCTACTATAACAAAAGAGCAAAGATCAGGCCACTTAAAGTCCGGGATTACGTGCTTAAAGATAAAACACAAGCAAGCAAAGATCTACGGGAAGGCATACTGGGAACAAACTGGGACGGCCCCTACAAAATCACGGCAGCGGCAAGCAAAGGCTCATTCACACTAGAAACAATGGAAGCAAAGCGATTACCAAACAACTGGAACATCACACACCTCAAGTACTTCAACTTTTAAAGATGAGGTCCCCAAAGTTCCCAAGTGGGTTTTCTCAAGGAGGTTTTTAACGTGGCGATGATGAGGATTCTTCAGGATTGAAGTGCACACTAACGAAGACACTGGACGACCAGTTTATTGCTCGACCTCTCACTACTTTTCTAGCTCGATAAATGAAGGGACTAGATAGACCGGGACTGGGACTGAACTACCAGCCAGTGCCCAAAAAATATGTAAATCTCTCCAAGAATATGAATAAAGCACAAGTACATGAAGTTTATTCTCGCTCTCCCCAAGTAAAGGTTACATTCGACCTCGTTCGATTTAACACTTATTCGGCCTACGACCTCAATTAATTAAAGGTTACATTCGACCTCGTTTACATTAATACCTATTCGGCCCATGGCCTCAATCAATTAAAGTTTACATTCGACCTCGTTCGACTTAACACCTATTCGGCCCACGACCTCAATTAATTAAAGGTTACATTCGACCTCCTCCGAATTAACACCTATTAGGCCCACGACCTCAATTAATTAAAGGTTACATTCGACCTTGTTCGAATTAATACCTATTCGGCCCACGGCCTCAATCAATTAAAGGTTACATTCGACCTCGTTCGAATTAACACCTATTCGGCCCACGGCCTCAATTAATTAAAGGTTACATTCGACCTCGTTCGAGTTAACACCTATTCGGCCCACAACCTCAATTAATTAAAGGTTACATTCGACCTTGTTCGAATTAACACTTATTCGGCCCACGACCTTAATTAATTAAAGGTTACATTCAGTCTAATCGAACATCGTTCAGCCTACTCGAACAAATTTGTTACGACAAAGGCAACCAAGCAACAAAATCAGAAAAGCGCACAAACCCGAACAAAGGGAAAGAATTAGGTACGAATAACAAAACTAACACTTTATACTTAGAATATTTTTTACAAAGGTTGCACGCCTACAAAAAGTATACACGAATCTGTGGCTAAACCAAAACGAACAACAACTAATCACCGCCTGAGCCAGCAGCGCCACCAGCTTGATCGTCCAGACCGTCTCCACCTACCTCCTCGACATCGCCATCGCCAGCGAGATATTCATCCTCATACCAGGCATCCTATTTGATCCGATCCATGCTCGCATCCTACTCGTTATTGCCGGCTTCCGGTGTAGCGGGATCATAGTCATAAGCAAACCGAGCTTTATGTGCCTTAGCACGAGCGTCCTCGAAGTCGGCTTCTAAAACATCCCCCATCCCCATCAAGTCCCTGAATATATCCAGTTGGGCCTCAGCATGAATCCATTCCTCGTACAAATCCCGCGGAATGTCAGGAAAGGCAGAAGTGCGGGACGAGGATGGATGAGCCAACAACTGCACCTTCGAGGCCTCTAGAATTGCAACTCGATCACTAAGGCCTGAAGCCTCTTTCTCCAACTCCCTTATCCGCTCCTCGAGCCGCTCCTCCCTGAGCCTGGACGTCTTCAAAGCACTCTCCCGCTCAGAACAAAGAATGTGGATCACGATTGTGAAAGCCTCCGCCTTCCTCGCAACCGACAACTGGGCCAACTCCGCCTTCTCTAAGCCCGCCACCTTATCAGCAACCTCACCACTCACAGCATCCACTTTGAGTTGACACTTCTCGAGCTCGGCGCAATGAAACCACCTCGGCTTGAAGATCGGCACATTGAGCCTCAACCCCTTGCTCACCTCGAGTTCCTCTTCTTTGTCCCTCAACGCCCCCTCGAGTTCGCTATATTTTCCAATGACCCTTATCAATTCGTCATCCTTCTCCCTCAGTTCACCTCGAAGAGCCTGGAAAGTACTGCTTCCACTGAACCACCTGCAGATCTCGCGGTGCTTATCATGGTATTCGCGATATTTCCGCTCCATCTTCTGGAAAATGGTCGTACGCATCTCCTCTCGGCGGGCTCTCTCGATCTCCAAATTCACGGTCTGAAAGAAAGACAGAATGAGTCAGAACAAAACTGGACTCGACATAAAAAATGAAGAAAGATCAAAGGCTTACCCTAAGAGCGAGGCCGACTATACTCCTCAACAAAGTGGTGTCCTTTAGTTTCTCAAGGGTCTTACCCTCCACATCGGAATAGAGGGGACCAGGAGAAGGGACCACGTCCTCCGTATTAACCAGTAGATCCTGGTCCAAGGGGATCACTATAATCCATGTGGTCCCCTCCAATTTTACCTCGAGTCGGGTAAGTCCTTCCCCCATCATCCTAACTTTCTCGGCGTCCATATCGGAGCCCGTCTCGTAACCTTATTCAGCTAGACTTTTTCCTTTTGTGTCAACCCGGGAAGAAGGATCCTCGGCTGGTAATAAGGCGGATGGCTCGTCCTCCCGTAAGATGTCAGGGACTCTCGCCGACGGTCCTTCAAAATCCATCGCACTCTCAGGAGAGACGTACATTCCTCGGTCCCCGACGATAGCGGAATCGTGGACGGTAACTCGGTGCCATCTCTAAGTTCTATGGTCGGCGTTTCTCGGACGACGAAATCCTCCATCACTGAACTCCCCGCATGGGCAACTCTTTCACCGACATCTACAGATAGCCTCTTGCAGGGAAGCAAGTTATCACCATTCGACGACGATCCTTCCCCATCGTCCTCGTCTACTAGATGATGCAAAGGGGAAGTCGAAAGCCCTGTTGCAGGACTAGTCGACGACCGAGCAGACCTCACCGCAGTAGAAGGAACAAAAACAGCCTTCCTCTTACGGAATGTCGGAGCATGAGCCTTCTGCCTTCTCGAAGGTCCCCGGGCTGAAAAAGAAAAATCAGTAGACCGTCACTTCCCGTACAAAACCGCAACGAGCAGACAACCACGAGGTTGAAATAGTATAGACAAGACAATTATGTATGCATAAATAAATACATATAGACGAACTCACCGGTCACGGAAGGCACAGGCCCGAATTTCTTGATAAAGGCCGGCCATTCATGAATCCCCACTGTGTGAGACAAGACCTGGCTGACCCAGTCATGAATGTCCCCAACCAAGGGAGGGGGCGAAGTCTCAGCTGTACGAATAAGGTAAGGAAAGTTGGACTACGACTAAAACAGGCAAAATAAATGCTTGGCAAAAAGATACTTACGGGCGTAATTCCAAGCCTCGGGGAACCTGCTTACGTTGGCTACCATGTCCTCGGTCTTGACGAAGAAATAGTTGAGCCAGAACTGACGATTCGCCTTATCGTCCATCTTCACCACTAAACTTTTACTTCCTCGGTGGCGAAGGTGTAGCATCATCCCCTATAGAAACTAGGGGCAAAGAGATGCATCAGGTAGAGAAGTGAGACCCCACGGCCAGCCAACTCCGCATATTTCGTCAGCATACGGATAAGCTTGTAGATATAAGGGGAGCGCTGGGCCGGGCAGACGCCATAGTAACGGCAGAATTTCTCCTCCAATGGAAGAAGAGGAAAAGAATAGCCCACGTAGAACGGAAACGCATAGAACGTGCAATATCCCGGGCGATGTATCTGTACAATATCGTGCCCCGCCGGAACTAGATTGATGTGAGCTGGAATTTTGAACTTTTTCCTAAACGCAGTGAGGTCAACCTTGTTCATCATCGACTCCGAGACCTCAGGATCGTCTTCGGGCAACTTCGAAAAGTTAGATCTGATCTTTTCACTGCGAGGAATTATTTCCTCCACCGTAGGGAACCCCTCATCTTCAGGGGCAACAGAAACATCGTCGCCATGAGGAGGGGGTTAAGCGCCATACTAGAACCAGAGAATGCATTAACCATAGTGAAAGTGCGTCACAGTGATGCATGATGTCATGACGTCATTCTGAAACAACACATCCCCAAAGTTTGCAGCTCACGCAAAGTCATGTTTCCACCTCGCCTAAAGCGCTGCCACCCTACTCGCTCGCCCAATTTTTGTCAACTACGGAAAACAGAGTCCGCTCATCAAGGCCATTCGAGCTCGGCCTTAATAAGCGGAGGGACTAACTGTATAAGCCAAAATCTGTCTTCATAACATTTAATGAAATATGGCATTAAAAAAAGTTATCGGTCGAGCTTGCCCAAGACGCAGCGATGTCAATGGCCGAGATTCTGACATGAGTCGTGGTCGAGACATCGGCGGAGATCGTAGTCAAGACGTCAACAAGGGTCGAGGTCGAGATTGACTATCGATGATAAGACTTGTAACGGTTAGTTTGTCAGAATAGGTTACTAAAGGGGAATATTCTTGTGGATACTCACTACCTTTGTACTGTTAGGGATTCCTAGGAAAATGGACCCATATATATAGAAAGAAGAAACAATGATAGAGACATGTAATATTCATTTCTGATAAGAACACTTTTGAGAAGAAGACTTTTCCTCTTGCAAAAACACAAAGATTACCTTTTTACAAAGATTCTAATTCATATTGTTCTCACTTTTCCATCAGATCCGAGGATCGTTCATGTGAATCTTAGATCTATCTGTCATTCATCATTGTCAGGAAAAATATTCGTCCAACCCACCCATTATTGGGTGAATCATTCTCTTTATTTGCTTAAATGCCATTTATTGACATTTATTGTTAATTATATCTCTCTTAATATTCTTGCTTTAAGAGTATTCTATATTTATTGCCACAAACCATATAAAGAATGTGTCCCAACTATTATACATCTTTGTACTTAAATATCTAGAGTTATTATTCTTAACTAGATTTAGCCCCTCATTATATAAATGTAATAGTTTAACCGAAAATTATATTTTTTGGTCAAACACTATGTTCTTTTATTCAAGGCCAAATACCTATACGGCCCCTTAAACTTGGCTCCGGTTTCTATTTTAATACCTCAATTTAAGCCAATACCTATTGAACACTCCAACTCCAATAATAGTATGTCTATTAAACACAACCCCTGATATGGCAAAACCCGTGTTCTTCACCTCTCACACGCATGCGTAAATTGGTCTCAAATTAAATTTTTCCTGTTTTTCCAACAACAAAAAAATCACATCTTCTCTTTCTCTCTCTCTTTCCTCATCTCGCCGCCACCAACCCAGCTTTCTCTTCCCCCCTGCTCCTCATCTCTGCGCCATAACTCAGTCTTCTCTTTCACCCTGTTCTCTCCCTACCATCACTGCTACCACCCTTACTCATTAAATTATCCACTAATCAATTATAATTTTTTAATCGAACAAAAAAATGATAAATATACTAGAAAAAAACTACCCAGGGATTACATGAACATAACATCGACAGCCAAATCAGTGTTCGCCCGTAATGAAAATTCCGGCGAGTTCTAAAAAT
Organism: Nicotiana tabacum; assembly: GCF_000715075.1. NCBI lineage: Eukaryota > Viridiplantae > Streptophyta > Magnoliopsida > Solanales > Solanaceae > Nicotiana > Nicotiana tabacum. Next base: position 91,700,250 of record NC_134096.1, on the reverse strand, counting down.
TTAACTGCCATTTTCTTTAATTTTTACAATTATCATCCATTCTTTTTCATAATCCTTGTGGCCTTGTCCGTAAGATCTGGCGCAGAACTTTTTTATTGAAGATAATAGCATTTCTTCTTACCAATTTTTAATTTATTCCTCATTTATCTATTTATCCGTTTATGGTTAAATTGAAAAATAGTTATTTATTATACTAGTAGGAGGATCTGATAGTTGTGTGTGTCAGGGAAAGGGAAGATTAAGGTGGGTCTGGCAAGAGGAAGAGCTTTCTTGGAAGATGATGTTGGTAGAATATTGAAGGTTATGGCTGGAGACTTATGGGGCTGTAATGGGTTTGTGGAAGATATTTAGTTTTCTTGTTTTTTTCCTTTTGTTTTATTTTGGTTTTTTATTTTCTCTAAGGTCTTTTTTAAATTCAAAAGTCATGTGGCATTTTGTGCTTCGTGTGTTTTGCCATGTCATCGGCTGGACTTACTTAAGCATATTATATGAGGTGTTTAATAGACACACTAATATGGGAGTTGGAGTGTTCCATAGGTATTGACTTAAATTGATGTGTTAAAATAGAAATTGGAGCCAAGTTTAAGGGGTCGAATAGGTATTTGGCCTTTATTCAATATTATTTGACATTTTTAATTAATTAAAGAATCTCATTATTGTTTAAATCAAGTAATACTTTGAATTCAAATTTAGCTAAACGAAAAAAATGTACTCGGATTCTTGCCTTTCGAGATACTCTTTTTATTGTTCTTTAATTCATAACTATCCAGACGAAACAAGTTCTAACTATAATATCTACAATAGGTAATTTTGCATTATTATGCAAGTTGTGGTTGCGACTAATCCATATATTTCATAAGCAAAAAAGGAACAAATATCGCCAGGTTAGGATTATTAGCTGAAGTCAGCAATGCTTATAATAATATCAATACCCAACTGGGACCAAAAAAGCCTGGCATTAGTACAAACCAAGAAGCATTAATTCTTACAGTAAGGGATTGTCACCTTCCAATAGAGTGGAGATTCATAGTTGTTTGATGGTAATCTATTATGATAACAAATCCATAGAAAAAACTTAATTTTATTTGGGGTTTTGAGTAACCAAATCCATCTAAAACATGTGTTATTTCAAGAATGACCAGCATTTGTGTGAATGATAGCCTCATAAGCAGAACGTGTGGAATAAAGACCATCTACTCCGCCTTTTTTTAATTTCTAATGGACGTCAATTTGGGTTTGTTTTCTTTTCCAGTGCCCCATTACAGGTTTATCTTCGTTTTCGCTTAGTCTTCAAAGAAATCCCAAATATGTTATTTCTTTGTTTTTCCTATTTTCGGCCTTAGCTTTTGAGATCGTATCAAAGTTTTCCATCTTGACTCCAGTTTGTCGATGTCTTCTATGATTTTTGATTCTGGTCAGTTTTATTCTGATTTTTTCTTTCTCAATTTGGTTGAGTATCTAAAAGTTTGTGCATGAATATCAAATTGTCAATTGTTGCTATATTTTTTTAGGATGAATAGGTTTTTTGAAATGCCTATTAAGGATGAAATTGGTAGACATGGATAAAGAAAAATGCAAAATCTATTTAGCAAATAAAAAAACCAGAAGACTTGCATCGTTGGGCACCCTCTTTTCTCTTTGACCTATGGTTCCTTCCTACGGTTGTGACACAATTTGTTGTGTTTTTGTTTTAAGTTGTTTTAATTTTTTCCTTGTGGTACATTGCAGAATTGTTAAAGCAACAAAATATTTGTTCAACGATGCTAGCAGAAATGATCCTTATAAATAAGGTAACTCCCTCCTTTGCTGGAAGTGCCTTGGAAAAAAAAAGTCTGATCAGCACAATGCTGAGGCGGATACTGGTTTTCGAGAGGGTGGTGCACTATTGTAAAGAGATGTATCTAGAATTTATATTTGACTTGTCTAACTTTAGTCTCTTACCATGACCTACTATACTTTTAAAATTATAGGTTCAAAATTATATTCTTTTTGAAATTTTAGTAATTTTCACCTATATATCTATACTTCATGCCGAAAATAATACCGTTTAGAGTGGGATCTGAACTGCCAATTTCAATTGTAGATGTGCACCCAATAATAATTGCACCATAATAGTCTTTGAGCACGGGTTCACGCACATATATTTAAATAATTTTGAGGAAATATAACATTGTGATACATGATTTAGGAAGAGGAGTCTTCTCCTTGGATACGCCTCTGGCACCATGACAAGAAGATGATGGTAAATTCTATTATCAACATTTAAGTGAATCTAGGACAAACTATTATTACAAATACAAGGTCGGATAACTCATTATAAGAATTGGTGTTTTTAGAACATACCATGCAGCACAACAAGACTATAGCAAAGCGTCAATTGGATTATTCAGCTAATGTCAAAGTCAGGGATAGAACAAGAAGGGGGCTTGTTTATAACTAGATGCAACTCAATTTCAGGAGCTTAGTGTATGTACTTTTGTGGAATTTATAACTAGATGCAACACAACACTTACATGGGGCCGTGTAGTTTGAAAATTGAAGGTTCTCTCATTAGGAAGTGCCTCAATATAAAATGCTATACAGAATATACCAACATAGAGGAAGCATCATAAATAACATCCCATAAAATGCAAAATTTATTGTACATGGAAAGAAAGAAAATGTCCACTAAAATTATTGAGTGATTTATTGAAACCCATAATCCTCATCTTTTTCGATAACATCTTCCATGATGACAACACTGTAGGTTCCACAACTTCGACTTTATTCTTTTTGATAAATAAACTAAATATTTTTATTTTATGTGGTAACTGTATGTGTCAAATATATTATCGCAGTTTGAAGAGAGCCAGAATCAACTTTTACTTTGATATTTTGTTCCAACAAATTCTATTTTGTGTTATGGGTTATAAATTGCTGTTGTTTGGATTAGAAGAGTGAATATGATGTTATATATATTTTGTTCTTCCTTGTGTAGCTCAACAATTCGGGACAAAATAATTCCTCATGTATGGTTTACTGGTGAGGCTGCTGAAGGAGATTCAATCTGAAAATATAAAAGATATTATCGAAGAAGATGCGGATTAAGAAGATGAAGAAGACGAGGATGAAGAGGAGATGAAGGAAAAGAAGGTGAAATTTATTTTTCCTGCTTTTACAAAGTGATTCAATTTGTTCATGTTAATTTGTGCTGGGATATTCTAGTGAATGAGGGTTCTTAGTTTTTTACAAATTCTGTTTGCAAAGTAAAAGTTGATGTGTGTCCTTTGTCAGCTACTACATTTCTACTATATAGAAGCATGAAAAAGATTCTTAGTTCGACGTGTGCTTTTAGGTCATTTATATATTTATCGATCGCAATTTAGTCAATTTATATATTAGCTGATGTATACATTTCTAGGTGGCTTTCGTGCCTACAGCCAGCACATAGCCACCGCAAAGCTTCCTCCATTCTACTTTTCCGGTTCCATTCCATTCCTTTTCGAGTTAATTTCTGTCTTTTCAGATTACTCTTTCAATTTTCAGGTAAGTTACTACTCCTATTTTTTGCCAAATCTTCTTTTTTACTTCAATTTACATGTATGTATGATGTTCTGTCATCTGAATTTTTTAGAGTTTTTCTTTCTTTGGTTTTTCATTCTGATCTTAGTATCTGGGATAAGAAAGTAGACTTATATCTCTCACCGGAAAAATGGTGGAATTCCAGATTTTGTTCTTTTTGGTTTCCTCCTATACATTGGATGCTCCATACATTGTATACAGGCAAGTTTTTTCTCAGATTGTGTGCAATATTTTGTTGCATACTAGAAATTTTATCTTCGTTCCTATCTATCTATTGTAGGATAAATTTGAACCAGCAAAGAATTTAGTAGCTGACTCTCCTTTTTCCGCCCCATTTGTAGGTTCTACATGGAATGGCTATTTACTTTTATATTGAATTAATTTTAAAGGCAAGAGACAAAGTTATGATTTTGATGAATAGGTAAAATCTGTTATGAAAATAATTATTGTGGATGTTCATTTATTACTCCGCTATAGATAATCTTCCTGAAGAAGATTATCCATTTAGTACTCTGTTGAAGTTTATCTACAAGCAGGTGATGCATGCAGATTGCAAGCAGCTGATGCAGGCAGGTTGCAAGCAGCTCAATGAAATGATTTGCAGCAGCTTCTTATTAAACAGGTAGGTTGCAAGCAGCTCATGTAGACAACTTACAAGCAGCTAAAGAAAAGCCTTGCAGCTGCTTCCTGAAAAGTCTCGCAGCTGCTTCCTTTCTTCTATAAATAGAGAAGTTTTCAGTTCATTATGTACAACAGTTTGAAGTTGAATAAAAATATCAATCTCCCTCTATACTTGTCTTCGGTTTCTTTACTTTATAGTCTTTATTTTATAACACGTTATCAGCACGAGACTCTGCCATTTTGAGCACTTACTTCGAATTTAATTTCTATTTCAGTGTCCGTCTCCGATATAAGGCGACACTCTTATGTCTGTGGTTAGATCTTATTCATAACGAGCATCATAAGGCAGATTATATCCTTGAGGTGATGAGTTTTTCTTCTTGGCAGTAGTGATATAGATATCACTTACATCTGGTGTGGTCAAATTTGCGTAATTTAATTTGAGCCTTTTGCTTATATTTTAATATCATTATCATCGCTTGCTTGGTTATATGTTACGTATATAGTACCTATTTTGGTATTTGTTTTCATCCTAATTATCTTAATAAAGGATTACAAAGTGGATAACATTGTTAGATCCACTTAAACTCCAGCAGAGTTTGCAAGAAATATACAACCACCAGAAGTGGTTATGTTTCGTATATCTCATTGTAACTAAATTTTGTTAATCACCAGAAGTGGTATATGCCTATGACCACCAGAAGTGATAATTTAGGCTTTCTATGGTTAAAATTAAAGATAAGCTAGAGAAATATTCTCTATATTACACGCACGCCTCGATTTGCTCCTGAAGTAGTAAATATTTTTAAAAAGGTTGAAGCATCACAATTGATGTGATTAATGCGCGTTAAGATAATTATATTCGATTTCCTGAAGAATGAGAATTTTTGATAAATATTAATCCATTCCCTGAAGTGAATGTGATAATATTAATAAAGTCGTAAATATGAACGTGCTCTTGTTGTAAATATATTACAATTCACCTCCAGAAGAGTTAATATGATTGAGAGAATATATACTCAATATTTCGTATTTTAAATTTGCTCCTGAAGAAGTAACACAATTGAAATTTCCTCCTGAAGTAGGAAAATATTTTGAAGCAGTGTCTTTCTGTGCTTAAACTAAATAATGAGCTATTCAAAGTTAGTTTTGAAGCACATTTTCATTGCCTGGAGTGAATGAAGAAATACCACAACTCACCTCCTAAAGAGGTAGAATAATAGAGGATATAAATATTATTTTTGTGGTATAAAGATCATTGCCGCACGTACCTGTTGTACGTAAAATATCTTGGATATTTTTATTAAGTATCATTCTAAGGCAAAAGCATTCTTGTAGAATGCTTTCTACTACACCCACATTAATATATTATGGTTAGTTATTGAGTTCCCCGAAGGAAATAACAACTCGTGTATCTTTCCTTAAAAGATGCAATGACTATGTGGTTGCCGTATTGATATAAAATATTCAGATGATAATGATATTTCTCTTTGAATGAGATATTTGTCACAAAGTTAGTGGTAGAAATATTAAAATTCTTAATTTTCGTCATTTATAATTTTAGAATTAGCTTTATATTGTTCATTTGATTATGATTTTCTCTCATGACACCAGAAGTATTTGAGCAATATTTGGTAGTACAACAAAAGCTCCTGAAGAGCTAATTGTTTGTCTAGAAGACACATGACACCAGTAGTGTCCGATAAATATTAGATTGCGGATAATAAATGAAGGCTCTCGAAGAGCTTATATACAAATATGTCATTCAAATTATATGATTATGGTCAAAATATATGTTGTAGTAAACCCGAAGTTTACTAATACATATGACTATCATACTGAGACTACAAATGATTGAAAGAATGAAAATCTTCATGTTTCCACAATCATATGGGGTAAATATGTATGTGAGAAGTTACCTACCTTATTCTTCAAATTTGTACTACATCATGTATCACAGTATACCAGAAGTTTACTAATGCAAAAGCAGTCACAGTAAATCAGAAATTTACTGATACAAAAGTAGCCACAGTAAATAAGAAGTTTACTGATGCAAAAGTTTATGCCATAGTAAACCAGAAGTTTACTTAGAGATAGCACATGTCATGATAAACTTGAAGTTTTCATTTGCCATTTTTAAATGAGCTATTTGAGAATTCAGATAAGCATATACTGAAGAACTAGAAGATTCTTCAAGAATTCTCTTGTGTTGTTTGTTCTCATAATAACTTGATTATACCAGCTAAAGTTGGGACTAAAATCCCCGAATTCTGAAATATATATAAAAGGTGAATATGGGACCATTCACCTATCATGTGAACCACTTATAGATGCATATATAAGATGGTTACATGTATGTTTATTGTCAACTTGCAGTTTGGCATTTGAAATTGTCTTTCTTAATTAAGAGCATAATTTTCAGATTATGAAATCAAGATAGTTCATCTTGATGATGCTGGTTTATATCAAAGCTAGTTTAGCATCGAATACCTCTTATTAATGGCTAAACTATTGCTTATGAGAACAAAGCCTCATGTATTGGTCTAAGATTTTCTAAATTGCATACATCAGCACTTGTATGCATCAGACCAACAAAATATTATAAGTTCTCCCCTCACAATTGGTTTAGGATCAGAAATCAAATATTTTTACTACTAATAACTTTTAATGTGTGGTATATGATTAATTTCTCTACCACAATGCACAAAGATAGGTTCCCCAAAGAAGATTGGGGATATGTGTTAGTTTTTCTAACATTTGGGGGATGGAATAAAGCAGTTGGAAAATATGCTATATGAATCGAATTATCATTAATATGATCCTCGCTTAGAAGATAATTCAAGTCAAATGCCAGAAGCATTTGCTGATCCAAAAATTAAATATCATATTTCAGCTGCAAATGCTCCTATTAAAATTAAAGTCCCTAAAGGATAGAGTTGACTGTACGCATGAAGCGTGGTAGACCAATCGGTTCCAAAGGTAACAATCCTTGAAAAGAATAGGAGAAAATGATCATAATAAGGAGGAAATAAGTTCTGGAAGTGCCCACGACATAACATTTCATGAAACTCTGGAAGGAGTTCAGGTACCTGAAAATAAAGAAAGTGATAAGATCTCAACAAGTTATGTCGCTTGCGAACTGATACGAAATGATCGTTGATGATATATTTGATACAATATAGTTCACAATATTGTAAAAGATTGTGAGGATCAGACCTGTAGTCCAGACACCTAAAGATGTCATGCCGTCTAAATGCAAGGCATAACCTATATGACTCATTTGATTAAGTCTATATGAAGATCCCTGAAGGATTTAAAATGCCTGAAGCATATAGTTCAAAGCATCGTGAAATGCATTCAATCAGAGTACAAAGATCTTTGTACGGTTTAAATCAATCTGGGCGCATGTGATATAATCGCCTCAATGAATTGATAATGAAGGTTATGTAAATGAAGGCATTTGTCCATGCATTTTTACAAAGAAAACAACATCATAGTTTGTTATACTTGTGTGTTTATGTTAATGGCATAAATATCATAGGAACTCCAGAAGAGCTCCAAAGGGAAAAACTTTGTCTTAGTCTGCAAATTGAATATTTAGCAGACGAGATCTTTATCCATCAATCTGTCTATACAGAAAAGGTTTTAAAACGTTTTTACATGGACGAAGCGCACCAATTGAGTACACCAATGGTTGTTCGATCACTTGAAGTGAATAAAGATTTGTTCCGACCTCCAGAAGAGGATGAGGAACTCCTTGGTCCCGAAGTACCCTATCTTAGTGCAATTGGTGCACTACTGTATCTTGCTAATGCTACAAGGCCAGACATAGCATTTTCTGTTAATTTACTAGCAAGATATAGCTCTTCTCCTACTCGGAGATATTGGAATAGGATTAAGCATATTTTGCGATATTTAAAGGGAACTCTTGATATGGGTTTATTTTATGCTAACAAAGGTAGTGTAGATCTTGTTGGTTATATAGATGCATGTTATTTATCTGATCCCCATAAAGCTCGATCTCAAACCGGGTACGTGTTTATATGTGGAGGTACTGTCATATCATGGCGCTCCACAAAGCAGTCAATTGTTGCTACTTCTTCAAATCATGCTGAGATAATAGCTATTCATGAAACAAGTAGGGAATGCGTATGGTTGAGATCAGTGATTCATTTTATTCAAGAAAAATGTGGTTTGGAGTGTGATAAAAGATCCACAATTTTATACGAAGACAATGTTGCATGCATAGCCCAATTGAAGGGAGAGTTTATAAAAGGAGATAGAACGAAGCACATTTCACCAAAATTATTTTACACACACGATCTTCAGAAAAATGGTGACATTGATGTGCAACAAATCCGTTCAAGTGACAATCCGGCAGGTTTATTCACTAAATCTTTGCCAACTTCAACTTTTGAGAAGATGGTATACAATATTGAAATGCGGAGACTCAAATATTTGAAACAAAGTTTTCATCAGGGGGAGTAAAATACGCGATGTACTCTTTTTTCCTTACTAAGGTTTTTTCCCATAGGGTTTTCCTTATAAGGTTTATAATGAGGCTGCTAGAAATGTGTATTACTAAATATGTATACTCTTTTTCCTTCACTAGGATTTTTTCCACTGGATTTTTCCTAGTAAGGTTTTAATGAGGCACAATACCTTTTAATGAACATCCAAGTGTTATGAAAATAATTATTGTGGATGTCCATTTATTACTCCGCTATAGATAATCTTCCTGAAGAACATTATCCATTTAGTACTCTGTTGAAGTTTATCTACAAGCAGCTGATGCATGGAGGTTGCAAGCAGCTGATGCAGGCAGGTTGCAAGCAGCTCAATGAAATGATTTGCAGCAGCTTCTTATTAAACAGGTAGGTTGCAAGCAGCTCATGCAGACAACTTACAAGCAGCTAAAGAAAAAGCCTTGCAGCTGCTTCCTGAAAAGTCTCGCAGCTGCTTCCTTTCTTCTATAAATAGAGAAGTTTTCAGTTCATTATGTACAACAGTTTGAAGTTGAATAAAAATATCAATCTCCCTCTATACTTGTCTTCGGTTTCTTTACTTTATAGTCTTTATTTTATAACAAAAGCGTATTTAATTTGTCTATTGAGGTAGCAGATACTTTGGCTTGATTCAATGGAGTGTCAATATTTCTCCTGCTTAAATTTTCTAAAATGGAACACTTAGGGTGTGTTTGGTATAACGGAAAATATTTTTTTGTGGAAAATATTTTCCAAGAAAATATTTTCTTGGAAAATAAGTAGTAATCTTATTTATTTTCCGATGTTTGGTATGCAGATTAAGGAAAATAACTTCCCAAGAATATTCACAAATAATTTAAATACAATAAACATGAAGTCATAAACTTTCGAACCAACAAGCTGAAAGATGAAAAAACTAAAACTAAAAATATATAAAAAAAATATTTTTTTCCCACGGGAGGGGGCAGGGGCGGCGGCGGGGTGCAGAAAAACGAAAAAACAGAAATTTAAAATTATAAAAAAAAAAGTTAAAAAAAAAAATTATTGGGGGGGGGGGCAGTGGGGTGGGGGTGGGAAGGGGGTGGGTGGCAAAAAAAAAAACAGAAATTTGGGGGGTGTTTGGCAAAAGTACCCCATAGCAAAACACAATCCATTCCATATGAAAAATGAAAAGGAAGGAAGCCCAACTTAAATTATTTTAAAGTGTGGGAGTGTTTGGCAAAAATGCAAGTTCCTAAACACAAAAGGATAAAGATAGGACCGAAAACTGTTGATTGTGTTTTCATAGGATATGCGATAAATAGTAAAGCATATCGATTTCTGGTTCATAAATCAGAAAATCCCGACATTCATAATAATACGGTTATAGAATAAGATAATGCTGAGTTCTTTGAAAATATATATCCGTATAAAAAGGAATGTGAGTCGTTTGGTGAAGGATCTAAACGACCTCGGGAAGAAACAAAAGAAAGTATATGTAATCAGGAGGATCCAAGACGTAGTAAATGTCAAAGAACATCTACTTCATTTGGACCAGATTTTATGACTTTCTTATTGGAGAATGAGCCTCAAACATTTAAAGAAGCTATGACTTCTTCCGAATCATTGTTTAGGAAAGAGACAGTCAATAGTAAAATAGAATCCATATTGAACAACCATACATGGGAATTGGTTGATCTTCCTCCTGGAAATAAACCTTTGGGTTCTAAATGGATTTTTAAGAGAAAAATCAAAGATGATGGCACTATTGATAAATTCAAGGCAAGACTCGTAGTCAAAGGGTATAGACAACAAGAAGGTCTAGACTACTTTGATAATACTCTCCAGTTACAAGAATTACGTCCATACGGATGATAGTAGGATTAGCTGCAGTGTATGGTCTTGAAATTCATCAAATGGATGTTAAGACGGCCTTCTTAAATGGAGAGTTGGAGGAAGAAATTTACATGGAATAACCTGAAGGGTTTGCGGTTCCAGGTGGAGGAAGAAATTTACATGGATGTTTAAGCCTCTTTGCGGACTAAAACAAGCACCCAAACAATGGCATGCGAAATTTGACCAAACAATGTTGTCAAATGGTATTAAGATAAATGAATGTGATAAATGTGTGTTTTAAAAATGTTCCAAATCACATAGTCATTGTTTGCCTATATGTGGATGATATGCTGATAATGAGTAATCACATTGCCAACATAAATGCTACTAAGCGTATGCTCAATAGCAAGTTTGATATGAAAGACTTGGGAGTTGCTGATTTAATTCTGGGAATTAAGATCCATAAGACTCCTCAAGGTCTGGCATTCACAATCTCATTATATTAAGACAGTACTTGAAAAATTCAAGCACTTCGGCTTTAAAGTTGCAAAGACTCCAATTGACGTGAATCTTGCATTAGCAAAGAATAAAGGCCAAAGCATATCACAATTGGATTATGCTCGTGTGTTGGGATGCTTAATGTATATCATGAATTCTACACGACCAGATATAGCTTGTGCTATAAGTAAACTGAGTCGATATACGAGCAATCCAGGCCAATCTCATTGGATGGCAATGAAACGGGTTTTGGGATATTTAGAACATACCCAGAACTTTGACTTGCACTACAGTAAATTTCCTGCGGTGATTGAGGTATACTGTGATGCAAATTGGATCACCGGTTCAACTTATTCTAAGTCCACGAGTGGATATGTATTCACTATTGGTGGAGGAGTGGTATCTTGGAAGTCGTCCAAACAAACATGTATTGCCCGCTCTACAATGGAGGCTGAATTCATAGCCTTAGATAAAGCCGGTGAAGAAGTTGAATGGCTCCGGAATTTCTTGGAAGACATTCCATTTTGGCCCAAACCGTTGGCACCAATATGCATATATTGTGATAGTCAAGCGGCAATTGGAAGGGCTGGGAGCGTTATGTATAACGGTAAATCTCGTCATATACGACGAAGACATAAAACCGTTAGGCAATTACTCTCTAGAGGAATTATCACGATTGACTATGTAAAGTCAAGTGATAATGTGTCGGATCCACTTACAAAAGGCCTAACTAGAGAGGTAGTTGAGAAATCATCAAGGGGAATGGGGCTATGGCCGAGAACAAGTCATTGTGGCGGTAACTCTACCTAGAAGACTAGAGATCCCAAGATCTAGGTTCAAGGAGATCAAACAAAGTCATTAATGACGGTTCAACATTGTCAAATAAAACTTTAGTCCGTTCTCGTGATGAGACAATGTTCAGTACCAAGGATAAAGCATTAAGGCTTTTTAATAATTTCTAAATTTGATACGGGGTATATCAAATAGTGTATCTACAAGATGACACGTTTAGGAATCACCTATGTAAGTGTGAAGTGTTAGCCGCTTCAAGGAGAACTTTGTAAGGCCAGTTCTCTACGCACTTATGAAACCAGGCGGTGTTCATGGCTGAAACGAACACAACAATGAGAACCAAAGACGGTTAAGAGTTGATTGTGTGACTTATGGTTATCTAGGTATACACCAAAGATCGACGGTTCAAAGATATCAAATCTACCGATTGACCGAGTATATCCGACATAAGTTCACTACGAAAAGTTCAAAGAGAAACCTACTTATCCAGATGCGATTAATCATTGCTTGCAAATCACACAGTTTTTCCATGCATACTTCCGTGATATAGCCATTCCCCATTCATGTGGGGGATTGTTGAAGTTTTTTATTTAAGATGAAATAGTCTTAAAATGAGGGTGAATGGGAAATGGAGGAAAAAATAAAACTTTTGTGTAAAATTTTAAGTTTTCCCCTCTTGACAATGAGACATTGTCCCATATTGGAAGAGGAAAAGATTTTTGGTGGGTATATATATAATTGCTCTTCTTGTAGCTCTTAAAGAGTTAAGAAGAAAGTAAGCCTCGCGCCGTCGTCGTCGTCGCTCGCTTGGCTCGGCTTCGGCTACGGCTACGGCTTCGGCTTCGGCTTCGGCTTCGGATTCGGATTCGGATTTGGATTTGGTTAAATGATCGATTGATTGATTAATTTTTTGGACCAAATTTATTTGTTAATAGTAAATATTAACGTAAGATTATCCGCATTTGTAACGGATATGTTCCAATCCGTGTATTGACCACCAGCTACAATAGCAGCCGCCTAATGTTCTTCCCACCATGGCCAAGTGCTTGCTCCACAAACAAGCTAGTGCATGCTCCACCATGGAGGGTGGATGGTCGTTCATCTTCAAAGCTGACTGCTATAAATATATGCAGCAGCTGTTGAAGAAAGACACACAACAACACAAAACTGAAAACGCTCAACTTTGGCTATACATTGCACTCCTTCCTCTCAGCATTTCCATACGATTTTCTGAGTTTCTACTCCATTGTTCTGCATTGTTTTAACTTCAAACAAAGCAACTATACGTGTGATTTGCTACCGAACTTTGTGTTCGCTGAAACACTGGGGTTTGAAGTACCGCTATACTAGTGTGTGATTCGTTCTATCCTGGGAGGAAATAATCCATAACCTTGGGTACTAGGAGGGGATTAAATTCCTTAAGGAAACACTGTGAATTCAGTGGGCTCGAATTAATTACCGTTTCATTACGATAACTTATATTTTCCACAATTATTATTTACAAATACAGCAATATTGGCGGGACTAACAATCTTAAGGAATTTAATATTTATTTCTGTATTTATGTTATTCTTATTATTCTGCAAACTAAAACCTTTGTGATTTTGTGTACTCCCGTTTTGGAGAGTAAAGACTTCGTGGCGTTTTGTTGGAGATTAAAATCTACGTGATTTTTACTCCAGTTTGAAAACGTGTATTAAACGTTTGTTTGTGTCATTTCTTTTTTACAGAAAAAAAAAATGACGGCTGAAAGCGAAAACCAAGCTGTTCCGACTGTGACTGCCTACGCATCAACAAGCCGAACACCGGCGTTGGCACCGGCAGAAAAACCCGAAAAATTTTCCGGGATTGATTTCAAGCGCTGGCAGCAGAAGATGTTCTTCTACTTAACTACGTTATGTCTACAGAAGTTCATCAAGGAAGATGGTTCTGATCTGCCAGATAAAACTCCAGAGAATGAACGCTTTATCGTGATTGAAGCGTGGAAGCATTCTGATTTTTTATGCAAGAATTATATTCTTAGCGGACTGGATGATAATCTGTATAATGTATACAGTAGCGTGGAGACGTCAAAAGAATTGTGGAATGCGCTTGAAAAGAAATATAAAACTGAAGATGCCGGGATGAAGAAATTCATTGCCGCAAAATTTTTGGACTACAAAATGGTAGATAGCAAGTCTGTTATTACCCAAGTCCAGGAATTGCAAGTGATTATTCATGATCTACTTGCTGAAGATCTTGTCATCAATGAAGCATTCCAAGTAGCAGCAATGATTGAGAAGTTGTCTCCGTTGTGGAAGGACTTCAAAAATTATTTGAAACACAAACGAAAGAAAATGTCCTTTGAAGATCTCATTGTTCGGTTGAGAATCGAAGAGGACAATAAAGCTGCTGAAAGGAGAGGCCGTGAAAATTCAACAATAATGGGAGCAAATATTGTTGAAGATAACAAAAAGAGGAAGAAGGCTTCTGGTCCGAAATACAACCCAAGCAAGAAGCGGTTCAGTAGAAACTGCTACAACTGTAGGAAAATCGGACACAAATCTACGGAGTGTCGTGCTCCGAAGAAAGACAAGAAAAGGGGTCAAGCAAACATGGTAGTAAAGCATGATGATGTTGATAACTTGTGTGCCATGCTTTCTGAATGTAACTTGGTGGGAAATCCTAAACTGTGGTGGTTTGATTCAGGAGCCACTCGCTATGTTTGTGCAGTTAGAGAAGCTTTTGCTACTTATGCTCCTGCTGGACCCGGAGAGACAGTTTATATGTGAAATGCTTCAACAGCAAAGTTAAAGGATATGGGAAGATATTTCTAAAAATGACTTCTGGCAAGGTCATGACTTTGAACAATGTCCTTCATGTTCCCGAAATGAGAAAGAATTTAGTCTCTACTGGACTTCTTGTTAAGCACAGTTTTAAGTGCGTTTTTGTGTCCAACAAGGTTGTCATAAGTAAGAATGAAATATTTGTAAGAAAATGTTACCTCACCGAGGGCCTTTTCAATCTAAATGTAATGGTTGTGGAAAACAATAATAATATTTCAGCTTCTTCTTACTTACTTGAGTCAAATGATTTATGGCATGTACGTTTGGGTCATGTCAATTATAAAACCTTGCGGAAAATGATTAACTTGGAAGTACTGCCTAAGTTTGAATGCGAAAAATCAAAATGTCAAACATGTGTGGAATCTAAGTATGTTAAACATCCTTATAAGTCAGTTGAAAGGAATTCAAATCCTTTAGACTTAATTCACACAGATATTTGTGACATGAAGTCAATACCATCTCGCGGTGGAAAGAAGTATTTCATAACTTTTATTAACGATGGTACTCGATATTGCTATGTTTACTTACTGAATAGTAAAGATGAAGGAATAGACGCATTCAGGCAATACAAAAATGAAGTTGAAAGGCAACTTAACAAGAAAGTAAAAATGATAAGAAGTGATAGGGGTGGTGAATATGAATCTCCTTTTGAAGAAATATGTTTAGAATATGGAATTATTCATCAAACAACAGCCCCTTACACGCCCCAATCTAATGGGATTTCGGAAAGAAAGAATCGCACATTAAAGGAGATGATGAACGCATTGTTGATAAGTTCTGGTTTGCCACAGAACTTGTGGAGGGAAGCCATTCTTACGGCTAATGGAATATTAAATCGAGTGCCTCATAGTAAAACACAATCCATTCCATATGAAAAATGGAAAGGAAGGAAGCCCAACTTAAATTATTTTAAAGTGTGGGGGTGTTTGGCAAAAGTGCAAGTTCCTAAACCCAAAAGGGTAAAGATAAGACCGAAAACCGTTGATTGTGTTTTCATAGGATATGCGATAAATAGTAAAGCATATCGATTTCTGGTTCATAAATCAGAAAATCCCGACATTCATAATAATACGGTTATAGAATCAGATAATGCTGAGTCCTTTGAAAATATATATCCGTATAAAAATGAATGTGAGTCGTTTGGTGAAGGATCTAAACGACCTCGGGAAGAAACAAAAGAAAGTATATGTAATCAGGAGGATCCAAGACGTAGTAAACGTCAAAGAACGTCTACTTCATTTGGACCAAATTTTGTGACTTTCTTATTGGAGAATGAGCCTCAAACATTTAAAGAAGCTATGACTTCTTCCGAATCATTATTTTGGAAAGAGGCAGTCAATAGTGAAATAGAATCCATATTGAACAACCATACATGGGAATTGGTTGATCTTCCTCCTGGAAATAAACCTTTGGGTTCTAAATAGATTTTTAAGAGAAAAATCAAAGATGATGGCACTATTGATAAATTCAAGGCAAGACTCGTAGTCAAAGGGTATAGACAACAAGAAGGTCTAGACTACTTTGATACATACTCTCCAGTTACAAGAATTACGTCCATACGGATGTTAGTAGCATTAGCTGCAGTGTATGGTCTTGAAATTCATCAAATGGATATTAAGACGGCCTTATTAAATAGAGAGTTGGAAGAAGAAATTTACATGGAACAACCTGAAGGGTTTGTGGTTCCAAGTAAAGAAAAGAAGGTATGTAGACTTGTTAAGTCTCTTTACGGACTAAAACAAGCACCCAAACAATGGCATGCGAAATTTGACCAAACAATGTTGTCAAATGGTATTAAGATAAATGAATGTGATAAATGTGTGTTTTAAAAATGTTCCAAATCACATAGTCATTGTTTGCCTATATGTGGATGATATGCTGATAATGAGTAATGACATTGCCAACATAAATGCTACTAAGCGTATGCTCAATAACAAGTTTGATATGAAAGACTTGGGAGTTGCTGATTTAATTCTGGGAATTAAGATCCATAAGACTCCTCAAGGTCTGGCATTGTCACAATCTCATTATATTAAGACAGTACTTGAAAAATTCAAGCACTTGGGCTTTAAAGTTGCAAAGACTCCAATTGACGTGAATCTTGCATTAGCAAAGAATAAAGGCCAAAGCATATCACAATTGGATTATGCTCGTGTGTTGGGATGCTTAATGTATATCATGAATTGTACACGACCAAATATAGCTTGTGCTATAAGTAAACTGAGTCGATATACGAGCAATCCAGGCCAATCTCATTGGATGTCAATGAAACGAGTTTTGGGATATTTAGAACATACCCAGAACTTTGACTTGCACTACAGCAAATTCCCTGCGGTGATTGAGGGATACTGTAATGCAAATTGGATCACCAGTTACAAGAATTACGTTCATACGGATGTTAGTAGCATTAGCTGCAGTGTATGGTCTTGAAATTCATCAAATGGATGTTAAGACGGCCTTCTTAAATGGAGAGTTGGAGGAAGAAATTTACATGGAACAACCTGAAGGGTTTGTGGTTCCAGGTAAAGAAAAGAAGGTATGCAGACTTGTTAAGTCTCTTTACGGACTAAAACAAGCACCCAAACAATGGCATGCGAAATTTGACCAAACAATGTTGTCAAATGGTTTTAAGATAAATGAATGTGATAAATGTGTGTACATTAAAAATGTTCCAAATCACATAGTCATTGTTTGCCTATATGTGGATGATATGCTGATAATGAGTAATGACATTGCCAACATAAATGCTACTAAGCGTATGCTCAATAGCAAGTTTAATATGAAAGACTTGGGAGTTGCTGATTTAATTCTGGGAATTAAGATCCATAAGACTCCTCAAGGTCTAGCATTGTCACAATCTCATTATATTAAGACAGTACTTGAAAAATTCAAGCACTTGGGCTTTAAAGTTGCAAAGACTCCAATTGACGTGAATCTTGCATTAGTAAAGAATAAAGGCCAAAGCATATCACAATTGGATTATGCTCGTGTGTTGGGATGCTTAATGTATATCATGAATTGTACACGACCAGATATAGCTTGTGCTATAAGTAAACTGAGTCAATATACGAGCAATCCAGGCCAATCTCATTGGATGGCAATGAAACGAGTTTTGGGATATTTAGAACATACCCAAAACTTTGACTTACACTACAGTAAATTTCCTGCGGTGATTGAGGGATACTGTGATGCAAATTGGATCACCGGTTCAACTGATTTTAAGTCCACGAGTGGATATGTATTCACTATTGGTGGAGGAGCGGTATCTTGGAAGTCGTCCAAACAAACATGTATTGCCCGCTCTACAATGGAGGCTGAATTCATTGCCTTAGATATAGTCGGTGAAGAAGCTGAATGGCTCCGGAATTTCTTGGAAGACATTCCATTTTGGCCCAAACCGTTGGCACCAATATGCATACATTGTGATAGTCAAGCGGCAATTGGAAGGGCTGGGAGCGTTATGTATAACGGTAAATCTCGTCATATACGACGAAGACATAAAACCGTTAGGCAATTACTCTCTAGAGGAATTATCACGATTGACTATGTAAAGTCAAGTGATAATGTGTCGGATCCACTTACAAAAGGCCTAACTAGAGAGGTAGTTGAGAAATCATCAAGGGAAATGGGGCTATGGCCGAGAACAAGTCATTGTGGCGGTAACTCTACCTAGAAGACTGGAGATCCCAAGATCTAGGTTCAAGGAGATCAAACAAAGTTATTAATGACGGTTCAACATTGTCAAATTAAAGTTTAGTCCGTTCTCGTGATGAGACAATGTTCAGTACCAAGGATAAAACATTAAGGCTTTTTAATAATTTCTAAATTTGATACGGGGTATATCAAATAGTGTATCTACAAGATGATACATTTAGGAATCACCTATGTAAGTGTGAAGTGTTAGCCGCTTCAAGGAGAACTTTGTAAGGCCAGTTCTCTACGCACTTATGAAACCAGGCGGTGTTCATGGCTGAAACGAACACAACAATGAGAACCAAAGACGGTTAAGGGTTGATTGTGTGACTTATGGTTGTCTAGGTATACACCAAAGATCGACGGTTCAAAGATATCAAATCTACCGATTGACCGAGTATATCCGACATAAGTTCACTACGGAAAGTTCAAAGGGAAACCTACTTATCCAGATGTGATTAATCATTGCTTGCAAATCACATTGTTTTTCCATGCATACTTCCGTGATATAGCCATTCCCCATTCATGTGGGGGATTGTTGAGTTTTTTTATTTAAGATGAAATAGTCTTAAAATGAGGGTGAATGGAAAATGGAGGGAAAAATAAAATTTTTGAGTAAAATTTTAAGTTTCCCCCTCTTGACAATGAGACATTGTCCCATATTAGAAGAGGAAAAGATTTTTGGTGGATATATATATAATTGCTCTTCTTGTAGCTCTTAAAGAGTTAAGAAGAAAGCAAGCCTCGCGCCATTGTCGTTGTCGCTTGCTCGGATCGGCTACGGCTACGGCTACGGCTTCGGCTTCGGCTACGGCTACGGCTTCAGCTTCGGCTTCGGCTTCGGCTTCGGCTTCGGATTCGGATTCGGATTTGGTCAAATGATCGATTGATTGATTAATTTTTTGGACCAAATTTATTTGTTAATAGTAAATATTAATGTAATATTATCCGCATTTGTAACGGATATGTTCTAATCCGTGTATTGACCACCAGCTGCAATAGCAGCCGCCTAATGTTCTTCCCACTATGGCCAAGTGCTTGCTCCACAAATAAGCTAGTGCATGCTCCACCATGGAGGGTGGAGGGTCGTTCATCTTCAAAGCTGACTGCTATAAATATATGCAGCAGCTGTTGAAGAAAGACACACAACAACACAAAACTGAAAACGCTCAACTTTGGCTATACATTGCACTCCTTCCTCTCAGCATTTTCATACGATTTTCTGAGTTTCTACTCCTTTGTTCTGCATTGTTTTAACTTCAAACAAAGCAACTGTAAGTGTGATTTGCTACCGAACTTTGTGTTCGCTGAAACACTGGGGTTTGAAGTACCGCTACACCAGTGTGTGATTCGTTCTATCCTGGGAGGAAATAATCCATAACCTTGGGTACTAGGAGGGGATTAAATTCCTTAAGGAAACACTGTGAATTCAGTGGGCTCGAATTAATTACTGTTTCATTACGATAACTTATATTTTTCAGAATTATTATTTACAAATACAACAATATTGGCGGGACTAACATGAAAATCTACACAACGGAGTAATACCTTTTTGCATGCCGTTAAGGGATGAAATATCTCTTGCTGGAAAACTTGGAAGACTCATTTCCACCTTAATTTGTAATGCAGGCTCTATACCTCAACTGCTCTGCCCATGACATCTCACACGAGTCCAAATATTTCTTCCAGCCATAAATGAATGTATATATCCGTAGAAAAGGCTTGAAATCATGCTCCACTGACTTATCATAGACCCTTGTCAATTGAGTTTCTTCTGCATTATCTATTTCTGCAAAACAAAACATGAAATTACTTTATTTTTACAATGAATAGATTCTAGATTGCAATAAAATATACATATGTTAAAATGTTTACAATTTTATTTTTGTTGGTGCCATTTTTTTTTTAATATTCTTATATGAGAAACACTGAATTTATTTTTGAGGAGCAAATCCACTCATCCAGTTCCTGAAATGGATAGAAAGCATTTTTTTTTTTAATTTTGAAACTATCTATAGAACAAGGAGAAGGTGAAAGTGGTATCATCAACTTCATACCCTATCTTCCAATACGTTTCTGACTTATGAAATTCCTTTCTTTAATACATCATTAATGATAATATAAATAAAGGTTTCAGATAGGTCATGTATCAGATCGATATTACACTATTGTTTTGCAAGCATAATGTATGGAAGGTAAATTTACTATTTGGCACAAAAATATTATAGAAATAATGTTTAGATGAGGGGGTAAAAACGTCAGTCAGATTTTGATGGATAATTTGGTAATTCAACTTTACAACTAGGTCTTTCCATTTTTAGTATAGTATGATATGATGATA
Source organism: Nicotiana tabacum (assembly GCF_000715075.1). Classification (NCBI taxonomy): domain Eukaryota; kingdom Viridiplantae; phylum Streptophyta; class Magnoliopsida; order Solanales; family Solanaceae; genus Nicotiana; species Nicotiana tabacum. The sequence goes on along the minus strand of NC_134096.1, from coordinate 91,679,620 downwards.
TGATGATGATAATGATGATGATGGTATGATTATTTAAATAATCTTAGTGTCTTAAGTTGCTCTTCTCTGTTTCATCTAGCCAGAGATTTTTGTGGGTTCCTTGATGGAGATTTTATCAAGTGAGCCACCTAAGTAAAACATTGTCTTTCTTTAGAGTGTTGCTTTGGATTTTTTTTACGTGGGGTTTTTTATAGTTTTGTGATCACTTTTTCAATATTATAGATTTGCCATGTATTCTCACTTTGTTCGTGATGCAGAAAACCCCTCCGAAAAGTTTGTGAGGAAATCTTCAAGGACCGTTCTGACCGTAGATATACTTCTACGATAATGCATTCTTCGACATGTCGTAGATTGGATGAAGACCACAAAGTAAATAGATTGATGTTACAAATGCCGTTTGACGTAGGTTACATTTGAACTATATAGAATTCTCCTCAATGCATGAAAATATTATTAAGTGTTAATATGTTGTAAAGTTTTAATAACTTGACAATAGTGCTTCCTTTTTCAATTATCTTGTTAAATGCTTGAAATAAGTATTAATTTTTTTTTTTGATGTTTAACTTTTTTCATTAATCTTGTAGATGTGCAATTAACAGACAGAAAGTTGGCCATCTAGTATATTTAGAATGGAAAGGAATATGTGTGGTAAGTATACCAAAAAATGGATTCATTTCGTTGTTATAAACATTTGGATTACAGTTATATGAATCGGTACCTCCACTGCGAGGCTTGAACTACCAAAAAGTAGGAATGGCAATTGGGGCAGGGCGGGGCAGACACTTAAATAGGGCGGGGCAGGACAAAACTTAATTTTTAAAAAATTTCAATGGGGCAGGGCAGGTTGCAAGTGGGCTTTTAGTTCCAATAGTGGGCCATTATATAGCCTGAGGCCCAATTTAAAAACTGAATAATACATACTCTTATTACATGTAAGTTATAAAACTTGGAATTTGCTTAGGGAGAACTGAGAAAGTGGTCTATTATTTGGCTTCTATGTAAACGCACTTGCCGGAGGTATTAATTATTTAGAACTCTATTGCTGGACTGAAAATATTTAGAAAGGATTAATTTCTTTTACAGATTTGTTATATTACCTAGTTCAAATAAGAAGGAATTTAATACTTGATTTTCACATTTTAAATACACAGTCCCAAAAGTGAATTAAACAGTTCACCATTTACTTGGATTGAAGCATTAATGATAGGGAAATTTATTGATAAACTATATAAAATTAATAAAAATTATATTTTATTCAACCAATATACATAATAACTCTTATTGACATGTCAATTTTAAATGTTTCAATAAAAGTTGAAAAAGTAAAAAAACAATTAAGTAACATACTGCAAAATGAAAAATAAAATGAAAAAATAAAATAAAATTAAATGGGGCGGGGCAGGGCAGGGCTTGATAGGGCAGGGCAGGACAAATGTCTTTTAAAAAGCTAAACACAGTACCTTCGAACTAAAAAACCAGCAGACAACAATAATTAGAGCTTACCGCGATTGATTTTAAGTTTATCTTTATAAGCTCCTTTCGGCTCTTAAAATCAGGAAGCGGGATGTAAATCCGCTTTTCTAGCCTCCTCCTACAGTAGTACAGTGAATCACCAATTAGACAAGATCCAGAGATGAAATAGAACACAAATCAGAGTAATTAAAAAAAAAAAAAACTAATAATGACTAGGGATTTTAGAAGTAAAGTTAACCTTAGTGCCTCATCAAGACCCCAGGGAAAATTTGTTGCTGCCAAAACTGTGACCGGTTTGCCTGCTGTATTATTAGTGGAGTTGTTTAACCCATCGATCTGAACTAGAAGTTCAGACTTCACCCTTCGGGATACTTCATGCTCTCCAGAAGCCCTAAGGAACAGGTTCAGAGTTGATGAAGTTTTACCACTAGAATTAAAACTAAGAAATTATAAGGTATAACACACCTAAGAACTATTAAGGCTCAAATTAATGTTGACTTTTAAGCCGATGCATAAATGTCATTGTGAGATGTATGCAAACACAAGAGCTTCTAATTTCTTTCGTACTCGGTATTCTCTTAAGGTTTTAAGTTTGTTTTAATCTTCTCTGCTCTCTGCAGCTCCTATACAAAGCTTTGGATTAGTAGAGGAACTTCACTTATTTAATCGGAAAAAAAAAAAGCAAGAACAAACTGGTCAATATACGGTCCATCACCAATCAGGTTCTGTTAAATGATTGAAGTCTAGTTACTAGGACGTGTAGACCCGTAACATATGTATATGCCCAGAAGTCAAATTTATCACATATGGTGATGAAAATAAACCTTACACAACAGCAAGACAATGAAAAAAATCCTCATCCGCCACATGTATATGAAATCACTTTAGAAGAGCTGATTACTTACCCTCTGGCACTGCAAAGAGAATCAATCTCATAAATGAAAATTGTACTTGGAGCATGAGCACGGGCAAGATCAAATAAGCACCGTACCCGTCGTTCACTCTCCCCGTACCATTTTCCCAACAATGAAGAACAAGAAATATTCAGAAATGTTGTTCCACACTCTGTAGCAACAGCTTTGGCCAATAGTGTTTTCCCTGTGCCAGGAGGACCAAACATAAGAACTCCTCTCCAAGGTCTCCTGATTCCCTGCAAGTAACATTGAATATAGAAGTTTCATAATAAGTTTTCATCACTCTTTTACTAATGTGCCGTGTAACTTGTGCATAGCTGCAAATCAGAACTTGTATATTAGCAAGACATTGTGACTTCCATTGTATCAGATTAGCAAATTCGGAAGTATTTTAATGAAATATTGTAAGTACTAAGATTAAATAATATTGTCCAAATGTTATTTGGAGCGATTAATATGAAGTGAAAGTTAACATAGTTATAAAGAAAATAACATCATTTTCCCCCTTTGGGAACACCAGAAAATGATGAAAAATATTTTCCTGCACTACTTCCTGTAAAAGCCGCTTTGCTTCATTAAGTCCTGCAACATCATCCCATCTCACCCCTGGATTAGTATCCAATATTTCCTTTTCAAGACTAGCAGCCAATTGAGGATCAGGCCATGTATACTCTGCATTCTGATAGTTGTATAAAAGGACGCTGAGAATATTATAAAAGATCTTAAAGTCTCAACTTAGTACAAATAGGGGTAAATTGAAGTAAATTATGAATTCAGAATCCAAAGTCAGCACCAAATAGTATGTATAACCAATATTTGGATTCAGCTTTAGCCTCCCCACTGACTTTTTCTTGGATGCAGCAATCAAAAGTTCTAGGTGAAGGAGTCTTGTACATCTTCGCTATGGTTAATGAACTTTATTTACTATAACAGTAAAGTCTACCTCTTTTATATAGAATCTCATCTATAGTCAATTTGGCCTTGTAAAGAGAAGATTAAAGATTATTTACAATTGGAGTTTAGTAAATACTTTGTCGTCATTTATGTCTAGATTATGGCTTAACAAGCAACATTATCAAATGTTGTCAAATAGTATTACATGCAGATGAGGTATTTGTACCACTTGTTGCACTGTGTTTCTGTAACTAGTACCTAGGTGGATACCTAAGTGTTTACACTTATCCCTTTATATTGGATCCGGTGGATTCGGTCATTTTGGATTTCTGCAGAAGGTACAGCGTGTGCCTAGGCCAGATTCACCCATCGCTCTGGAGGATCGTGATCCTCCTCCGGTTCTTCGTGAACAAAATCGATGGGTGATCGTTCACCATCGACCATTTTCTATGCTTATACAGTCCCTGAATCTTCTGGGGGAGACTGATAAAGCTTGTGCGGTGGGCTAGTAAAGCCCCGTTCTCAAGTATTGATGAAGACCGGGATGGGGGCTGGCAAGGCCGTTTTGTCCGAGTGAGTACTTCAGACTTAATCCCAGCCGAGTGCAGGCCAATCCCCGAGAAGTGGAATACCTCACGTAAGTACGATTTACTTTTGAATGTCGATTTTAAACTTACTTCTCTTTTTCTTATTGGTGCTTTGTGGTGGTGCAGCTGCCGCTCGGGTCCCAAACGCTGTTCCTCGACTCAAGGAATGGGTCGAGGGTATCGTATCACAAATGCCCTATTCCGAGCGCTCGTGGCGCAAGCTCTCGAAGGGCCGTTGGGAGGCCCGTTCCCATGGTGAGAAGATTTCTCTTTTAACATTAAGCCCTTACTCCCTTTACTTCTTTTTTGCAGGTTTATCTAAGGATGTCGAGCTGAGGCCTTCAGCCGGTAGCGAGGACTTACCTACTGAGTCCCCTGCTCCGAGACAGGCCGAAAAAGAGGGCTCTGAGTTCCCCGAGCTTGGAGAAAAAGAAAACAAGGAGAAGGTTGGTGCGCAAGTCAAAAGAAAGCACCAACGCCCGAGCCCTAACTTCGGATTCACTCTATCGACTGAGGGACGAATCCGGAGAAGAACCCTTTGTTCTAGTAGCCCGTGAGCCGTCGCAGCTCGAAAAGCAGGGGCCTCCGAACCAGAGATCCGTGAGGCAGATCTGACCCAAGCCAGGGAGATCGATGAGGAGACCAAGGTTGTAACGACCCGACCGGCCGTTTTGAGCATTTGTACTTCGCTCGATAGTTTACGGGCATGAGTAGCTCCGTATGATGTATTATGACTTATGTGAATTGTCAGTTTTGGTTTTCAGATTATTCAAAATCGATTTGGAAGAATGAATTTTATTGTTGAGGCATTAAGTTGAAAGAGTTGACCAAGTTTGACCTTTTGTGAATTTGGCCCCGGAACAGAGTTTTGATGGTTCCGTTCGGTTCGGATGGTGATTTAGGACTTGGGCATATGCCCGAATTCGCATTTGGATGTTTCTAGAAGGTTTCGGTACAAATTGGCGAAAATTGGGAATTTGAAGGTTTGGAAAGTTCAAAAGTTTGACCGAGAGTTGACCTGTGGATATCGGGTTCGGATTGTGGTTTCGGGAATTGGAATAGCTTCGTTATGTCATTTGGGGCTTGTGTGCAAAATTTGGGTTCATTCCGGATTGATTTGCTATGTTTCAACACGAGGTTTGGAAGTTGAAAAATTCAAAGTTCATTAAGTTCGAAGATAGGTGCGATTAGTCGATTCGATATTGTTATGCGTGATTTGAGTCCTCGAGTAGGTCTGTGTTATGCTATTGGACTTGTTGGTATATTCGGACGGGGTCCCGAGTGGCTCGGATGAGTTTCGAACGAGGTTCAGATTATTTTTGTTGCATAGTACATTGCTGAATGCTGCTGGTTCTGGTGTGATCGCACCTGCGACTGGTTTTGCGCAGGTGCGATAGCCACAGAAGAGACAAAGGCATCGCAGAGGCAAGGTGAGTATTGGGTGAGGAAGACCGCAGAAGCGGAGATTTGGGCTCATATGCAGATGCGCAGGTGCGAAGTGATGGAGCGCAGAAGCGAGGTATTTCGCAGGTGCGGATGGTGGCTCGCACCTGCGATGGCGCAGAAGTGGATATTTTTTCTGCAGGTGCGAGGGTCGAGTTCTCAGCTGATTCCTCAGGAGAGGAGGTTGTGTCGCATAAGCAGCTAATGTGCCGCAGGTGCGAAAATGCTAGCAGAAGCTATAAATCGAGGGTTTTGGTTTTTTCTTCATATTTTGAGATGTGGGACTCGGATTGAGGCAATTTTTGGAGCAAATTTCATCACAAGGATTGGGGTAAGTATTCTACACTTGGTTTTGATCTTATTCCCCGAATCTATCTTTATTTTTGGCAATTGGTTGATGAATTTTAAAGAAAAATTATGGGTTTTAGCCTAAAGTTTCATAAAACGAATTTTTGAGTTTTGAACACCGATTCAGAGTCAGATTTGAATGAAACTAGTATGGTTGGACTTGTAATTGAGTGGGTTGTCGGATTTTGTGAGTTTTATCAGGTTCCGAGGTGCGGGCCCGGGTGAGACTTTTAGCCGGTTTTGGGTTTTGATTAAGGATTCGATCTTTATCATTTGGAATTGTTTCCTTGGGCTTTATTTGATGTATTTGAGTTGCTTTTGGCTAGCTTTGAGCCGTTCGGAGGTCGGTACGCACGAGATGGCATTTTGGAGCATCGCTTGGCTTGCTCGGTATTGAAATTGGCTTGTTCGAGGTAAGTAACACTTCTAAACTTAGTGCTGAGGGTATGAAACCCCAAATTACGTGTTATGTGGTCGATGTTGAGGTGACGTACATGCTAGGTGACTGGCGTGTGGGCGTGCACCGTGTGAATTATGACTCTGTTATTCCTTGGTACTGTGTAGTTATCTGATCTTACCTATAACCATAAAATTTCTAAGTTCTTGAGCTATTGAGCTGTGATCCATGTTAGAAACCATGCCTAGGCTATATGCTTATCCTGTTGGGACCCACTGAGGTCATTTTTTTTGTTGAGTTATTTGCTTTCATTGCATTACATACTTAGTCATACGCATATCATATCTTAGTCTCTGTTGCTATTTATTGATACATCATATCATCATTTTCGGGCTAGTTTCATGACATTGTGAGCCCGCGAGAGAGAGAGACTGGAGAGATTGATGACTGAGTGAGGCCAAGGGCCTGATTATGAGTGACATTATGGGATCGGGCTGCACGCCACAATGGTTATACTGATTTATGATAATGCTTGGGCTGAAGGTGCCCTTCCGGAGTCTGTACACCCCCCCCAATGAGCGTGATTGATTTATATTAAGGGATGGATCTTCCCTGGATATGGATCTTGTCCGAAGCATTTATATTGAGGGATGGATCTTTCCTAGACATGGATCTTGTCCGAAGCATTTATACCCGGGGATGGATCTTCCCCACGGGCTAGATTGGCCCTACTCAGTACTGAGTGACTGATGATAAGTTGATGTATACATTCCGGGATGGATCTTCCCTGGGTCGGATTGGCCATATATAATACTGACTAATTGAGCATGATGAGTGGAAAGTGTGAGCCAGTAAGATTGAGTACTCTGAGAGTGTGAGTACATGAGTTCATCTCTGAGATACATTGCATTGACATGCATACATGATATACATGCATAGAGATGTATTTTCCTCATACTGTATGGTATCGCGTCATTCATGACTTCTCACACATATTGGCATATGGGCATAGGGATGCATTTTACATTGGCTATCTGGAAAGAAAATGAAACATCTTATTTATTGTTGAGAGGATTTTTGGGAAAATTACTGTTTTCAAACTTACTCATACTTTTGGCAACTTCGGTAAACGACTTGGGTTTTCACTGATATATTTGAAAGGCAAAACTATTTTCCGGGAAACTATGAATAAGCTGAGCATTTCATCTCTGGATTACTTCTTTTATTACTTGCTTTACGTTGTTACGAACTATTGTTGGCTATTGGTGTTGGACACGACCTTGTTCTAGCTCGTCACTACTTTCAACCTAAGGTTAGGTTTGTTACTTATTGAGTATATGTGATCTGTTGTACTCATACTACACTTCTGCATCTTGCGTGCAGATGTTGACTGATGATGTTGTTATGTTCGACGGGAGCTGGACTTGAAGACGTACCTGCGTTCCGGTTGCAACTGCCTCTTGTTCATGGTAGCCTTAGATTCATAAAACTCTGTTTATGTACTTTTCGAATAGATGATGTATTTATTTCATACCAACTTTGTAAATTCTATTCTTAGAAGCTCATGATTTGTACTACCAGTCCTTAGGGAATGTATAAGATTCAGATAATATCTTCTATTTAATTGTTTTATTAATTTCATTGGAATTAGATATTGTTAATTGGCTTGCCTAGCGAGTTGGGGTTAGGTGCCATCACGATTAGTTGGATTTTGGGTCGTGACAGAGGCTTCCCGGGATGCGGACAATGCCCCAAAGGAAGCACTCGGTGTGATAGACATCACTGAGTCACCCTCGTTCACTGAGTCCATGTACAACGAGGCTCAAACGGTGCCCTCGAGTATGGATCCTGATCAGAAGTGATCCATTGTCATTACCGTTCCATAGGATGCCCGGGTTCTTTTCGCCCCCGTAGAGATGGCCAGTTACCTCCGGTGCCTAGTGACAGAAGAAGACCAGGCCAAAATGAACGAGGTAGATGCGCCCTGCCTATTCAACAAAGCACAACATGCGCTGAACCAGGTAACTTTAGATAACTCTAGATGATTTCAATTTCTCCTTTTATACTTGAATTAATTCATTAATAATCCTAGTATTTTTCTTCGTATTTGTAGGCCTCGGTGCTTCACCATGAAACTTTCCTCCGGTACTGGGATGAGCTGAACCAGCTCGAAGCCGAAGTTAGAGAGCTTACTAAGAAGAGAGACACGTACAAACTTTTCAGGTACAGTCTTAGCCTGAACCTCTGCTTCCAAATCCGCTTGAGGTCCTGCAACATGTGTTGCTTCTCGATTTCAAGGCTGGGCTCTGCCTCGCCTCTGCCCCTAGTCATAGCTGTCACTGGGGGCTCTGGATCCTACCTGGGTGTAGACGTAGTGCGTGTTCTCACCATTTGCGAGAGAACAATAATAGTGAGTTCAATCATCAATGATAGAATACAATTGCACGACAGAGTAGAATATAAGTGAAATTGTTCCTAAACTCCATAGCCTCTGGAAGATAAGTACAGACGTCTCCGTACAGATCCTTCAGACTCTACTAAGTTTGCTCGTGACTCGTGAGACCTATGTAACCTATTGCTCTGATACCAACTTGTCACGACCCGAAATTTCCACCTTCGGGACCGTGATGGCGCCTAACATTTCACTTGCTAGGCAAGCCAACGTTAGAATAATATTAGCCATTTTAAAATAATTTTAAATTTAATTAATAACAAAGGAACAAATGCGGAAACAAAGTGTGAAATAAAGTGAATAATCCATAATAATAGAAATGTCTAAATACCATCACAGAACTGGAGTCACAAGTGCACGAGCTTCTAGCATAATACAAACAAATGTCTGAATAAAATAAAGCTGACCGAAAGAAAGCACACAACTAAAATAAAGTAGAATGGGACTTCAGAACTGCGAACGCCATGCAGTTATACCTCAAGTCTCATGTGAATAGCTGAATCCGAGAAAATCTACTATACGCCACTGGGACCAACTCTGGTATCTACACAAGAAGTGCAGAGTGTAGTATGAGTACAACCAACCCCATGTACCTAGTAAATGCCGAGCCAAACCTCGACGAAGTAGTGACGAGGCTAAGGCAGGTCGCTTACATTAACCTGTGTGTAATAATAATAATAATAATAATAATAATAATAACAAGAATAGAAGTAAGACCGGTAAATCATATCAATTATTGAAGTCAATCCAGCAGTCATAAACCTTTAATTAATCTCCGTTGCGGCGTGCAACCCGTTCTAACAATAAAATCTGTTGCGGCGTGCAAACCGATCCAACAATATAATCTTTCAATTTAATTCCGTTGCGGCATGCAACCCGCTCCAACATTATACACTTTCAATAAATCCGTTGCGGCGTGCAATTCGCTCCAACAATATAATTAAACAACTCTTAAATGTAAAAATACTCCAATAAATACCACATTTAATAAGAAATTATTAGGCAACAAAGCATACAATTATTATGATTTATTTAGAAAACAAGTAATGACAAGTAGCAATTAATTATGAAAATTAGGGAGAAAATAAGAAATTTAATAATTAGTATGTTAAATGTCAAGTAGCAATTAAGTCACATAAATCAAATAAGCATGTAGCAATTATAGCATGGATTCAAGATATTGAGCAAGGAATATGAGAGAAACAATTAATATAATAATTAATTCATGATTTAAAATAATTTATGATTTTTAAATAATTAGGCAAATAATTAATTTGGCGACGTATAGACACTCGTCACCTCGCCTATACGTCGTTCACATGAATTTCATATAACAAATAATTCAAGGGTTCTATTCCCTCAAGTCAAGGTTAACCACGACACTCACCTCGTTTCGCAACCAATTTCAAGATTCAAATAAACGTTTGCCTCGCGAATTCGTGTCCGAAATTTTCAAATCTTGTCACAAACAATTCAATATACTCAACACGAATCGTAGGAATTAATTTCATATTAATTTCCTAATTTTTCGGGTTAAAATCTGAAATTTATTTTAAAAATCGATAGTGGGACCCACTCTCGAATCCCGTAAAAACTCACGAAATCCGAACACCCGTTCCGATACGAGTTCAACCATACAAAAAGTATTTAATTACGACATCGGATTGACCTTCAAATCTTCATTTTACATTTTTGAAAGATTTTATAAAGATCTAATTTTTCTTTCATAAATTCACGGATTCATAATGTAAATGAGTATGGAATCATGAAATATAATCAATATTGGATAAGGAACACTTACCCTAATGTTTTTCCGTGAAAATCGCCCCAAAATCGCCTAAACTGAGCTCCCCAAACGCAAAAATGAGTAAAGATGGCAAAACTCCCCGTTTTATGAGATTTTTTATGTCCGTGGTGCCACAGGTGGCGTGGGGCGTTGCCTGTGGCGCCGTTTTCAGTACCTCCAGCAGTCCAGCACCAGGGATAGCGCCCCACGCTATCCTGGACGCTGACAACGACGTAAAATATTTCCCCACACGGAAATGGGCATAACTCTCTCATACGATGTCCGAATTCGACGATTCTTTTTGCTATGGCTCCAAAATTTCGATATGGATCTAATGATTCAATCAAAACTGAATTTAGAGCTAATTTGATTAATTTGATACCACTTATTTGTTAAGAAACGACGTCGAAACATTCTAGAATATCCAAATTAAACTCCGTTAACCATCCAAAATCCACCAGAGGCCCTCGGGATCTCAACCAAATATTCCTACAAGTCTCGTAACATAATACGGACTTACTCGGGGTCTCAAATTATGTCAAATAACGTCAAAATTACAATTCACTCCTCGATTCAGACTTATGAGTTTCAAACTTTTCACATTACTAAACCCGTGCCGAAACGTATTAAATGAATCCGGAATGATTTCAAATTTGGCGCACAAGTCATAAATGACGTAACAGAGCTATTCCAACTCTCGAAATCTCAACCCGAGTCCGATATCGATAAGGTCAAATTCACGGTCAAACTTTGGAAATCTTTAGCCTTTAAATTTCTAATTTTCGTTAAATGGTGATAATTCGAGGTAGGGACCTCCGAATTCAATTTCGGACATACGCCCAAGTACCAAATCATGATGCGGACCTACCAGAACTATCAAAATACTGATCCGGGTCCGTTTGATCAAAATCAAATGAGTTTTGAAGCTCCATTTCATATTTTAATCAATTTTTCACATAAAAACTTTTTGAAAAAATTTACGGACTGCGCCCGCAAGTTGAGGAATGATGAATAGTGCTTTTCGAGGTCCTAGGGCACATAAATGAATGTTTAAATTAAAGATAATATTTTGGGTCATCACAGACGATGAGATAGACACGATGTCTAATGGTCGGAACCCGCAGGTTCAACAGAAGATTAATCCGATCGACCAGCTCCGAGTCGAGATGGATGCAGTCAAGGTCGAAGAGTGGAGAGGCAGGATGGACTGCCTGGCCTCGAAAAAAGAGACTGCCCGGGCGTAGTTGACCTCGGCGGAGGTCCAGCTTCGAGCGACAAGGGAGAAGGCTGAGGCACGGTCCCAAAAGATTGAGGAGCTCCAGTCTCAACTAAGCTCTGTTGTTTCTGATTGAGAGACCCTTTCCAAGGAGCTTAAGGAGGCCAAGTCGGTGGTTGAAGTAACCAAAGCTGATGCCGAAGAGATGATGGCCCAGTATAAGGCCGATGCAGAGGTAGCCCAGGACCGACTGAAAGATATCACCGAATACGTGAAGTGGCAGTCCCGAAGGGAGGCCTTCAAGAAAATTCATGCTCGGGGTTTTGATTTGTCGGTCGAGATCGAAAGCGCTAAGAAGATCGAAGCCAAGGCCAAGAAATTGGCATATCTCGAGGACGATGAAGCCTCCGAAGGTTCGAGCGGATCCGAGGGCGGAGGAGACTCCGATGATTCCGGTGACAAGGCGGGATCCGGTGAAGACTAAGTCATTTAAGTTCCTTGTATATCTTTGTTTTTGTATTTTTATACTTTTGTACTTTTTTTTGTGAAGGTCATTTGGACTTTGTAAAGATCTTTTCATATATAATATAAGGCCTTTTTTTCCCTTCGACAGTTTTTAAGTTTGTTTCCTTTCGCTTTATTCTTTATGATTGTAAAGATATCGAAATGCCTTACCATGTAATAATTAGGTCTTGTTTGGAGGTTCAAACAAGCCTCACCTTCGATATTATTTTGTTTAAGACTCGTGGGGGCTCGGTACAACCGGGAGCTTTTCCCAAAGTACTTAGAATTTTTTAGATTATAATTTACCGAGGGTAGCCTTTTGAACCGATTTAGAAATTTTGAAGGCCTTGTTTTTTGTTACGAGTCTCGGACGTCTTCGAGCCATTTTAGTACGGACGTAGCCTTTCTAGTTTGGGTGTTGCCCAGTGGGCTTGTTACCCCGAGTCATCAAGGCTTAATCGAGATAACCATTCCCGAATGGGGTGGTTGTAGTCTTTAAAGTTCGGTCACTTCCAAATAAGCTTTGTGCCTCCGGACTTTATTATCTTGGGATGTCTGAACCTGCCTTGGGCGGCAGTCCCCGAGAGAGGTGTCCCTTGGGCTCGACGTCTTTGGGGAATCGAATGTAATAAGGAAAAATTTTCAAATGGCAAAATATTTATCCGCAATAGAAACTTCCTTTCAATTTTGTGCGTAATATACAAATTTACACATGTGTTCAAGCTTTGTGTCCGGGATCGGGTGGTCTATGTGGGCACAGTTCATTTGACTGTTTGGCCCTTACAGTAAATCCTATCGATCGAGCTTACACTATTCGAGCACATAGTTTCTTTCCTTGCCAAAACTGTTTTCCAAGAGTAATGCCCCCCAGTGTTCGGGGTTGATCGTAGAGAAGCCTCAAATACTGTTGGCAACCGGTTTTCGATTCTAAGTTAACATAATCCAGTGTTGCCTCGTTAAAAACCTTGCCGAAAAAACCATTTGGGACAAAACCGGTTCAAGGGAAAAATAGTGCAACGCGTGCTTTCAGGCCTAAAAACTTGTGTCGTTCTTTGATGGCAACCTACAAGTGTTAGTCCAAAACATAGATAAATAAAAGAAGTGATCGGGGTCGTACCTTAGCAGTAATATCATTTCAAGTGAGTTACATTCCAGTTGTTCGGTAATTGTCCACCGTTCATTGTTTTGAGTTTGTACAACCCTTTTTTGGTGATCTCGATAATTTGATATGGACCTTCCCAGTTCGGTCCCAACTTTTCTTCGTTCGGGTTCTGGGTGTTTAATGTGACCTTCATCAAGAAAAAATCCCCGACATTGAAGTGTCGAAGGTTGGATCTTCAATTGTAATACCTCTCGATCTGTTGTTTTTGGACGACCATTCAGATGAGGGCGGCTTCACGCCGTTCGTCTAACAGTTTTAGGCTCGTGTTCATGGTTTCGTTGTTCGATTCTTCGGTTGCATATCGTAACCCGAGACATGGTTCTCCTACTTCGATCGGTATTAGGGCTTCCACACCATAAACTAATGAGAATGGGGTGGCTCCGGTACTGGACTTCGAGGTCATGCGGTATGCCCATACGACTTCGGGCAAGATTGCTTTCCATTTTCCTTTGGCGTCGGTCAATCACTTTTTGAGGTTCTGTAGTATGGTTTTGTTCGTGGATTCCGCTTGCTCGTTCCCACTAGGGTGATAGGGTGTTGACAGTATTCTTTTGATCTTATGATCTTCGAGAAACTTGCTTACTTTACTGCCGATAAACTGCTTCCCATTGTCATACACGATCTCGGCCGCCATTCTGAACCGACATATTATGTGGTCCCAGATGAAATTAATGACTTCCTTCTCCCTGAATTTTTCAAACGCCTGGGCTTTCACCCATTTAGAAAAATAGTCAGTCATAAACAATATAATTTGAGCCTTACCGTTGCCCATGGAAGGGGGCCAATGATGTCCATCCCCTATTTCATGAATGGCCAAGGTGATAAGACTGAATGCAGTAGCTCCCCGGGCTGATGAATCATCGGAGAATGCCTTTGACATCCGTCGCATTTTCGTACGAAATCCTTTGCATCTTTTTCTATGTCGATCCAATAGTAGCCGGCCCTGATTACTTTCTGAACTAATGATTCGGCGCCCGAATGGTTTCCGCAAGTGCCTACGTGTATTTACCTCAGAACGTACTCGGTGTCTCTGGGTCCAAGACATATTGTGAGTGGGCCATCGAACGTTCTCCGGAACAATGTACCATCTTCGGACAAGTTGAACCGGGCTGCCTTCGTACACAGAGTCCTTTATTCCTTAGGGTCCAAAGGCAATTTTTCGGTCCTGAATTATTCTATATAATTATTTCTCCAGCCCCAAGTTAGGCTTGTTGAGTTTATCTCGGCGTGACCTTCTTCCACTACCGATCTCATGAGTTGCACGACCGCTCCCAAGTTGAACTCATCATCATTGATCAATGACCCCAAGTTAGCAAGGACATCGGCCTCGCTGTTTTGCTCCCGAGGCACGTGTTGTAGGGTCCATTCTTTGAACCGGTGCAACATTACCTACAGTTTATCCAGGTACCTTTGCATTCGTTCCTCTCTAATTTCGAAGGTCCCATTAACGTGGTTCACCATAAGAAGGGAGTCGCACTTAGCTTAGATCACCTCTGCCCCCAGGCTTTTGGCCAGTTCGAGACCTGCAATCATGGTCTCATACTCGACTTCATTGTTAGTTAATCTTATTGGCCGAATAGATTGTCTAGCTATATTACCTGCGGGCGGTTTCAATACAATCCCAAGTTCGGACCTCTTCACGTTTGAGGCGCCATCCGTAAAGAGTGTCCAGATTCCCGAAGAGGTCCCCGAGTTCAATAACAACTCTCTTTCGACCTCGGGTATTAAGGCCGGTGTAAAGTTGACACAAGCCTGCCAAAATTTGAGACTTAATGGCAGTTTGAGGCTGATATTCGATGTCGTGTCCACTGATCTCTATGGCCCATTTGGCCAACCGTCCCGAGAGCTCGGATTGATGCATTACATTCCTCAATGGGTAAGTGGTTACGACACATATGGGGTGACATTGGAAGTACGGTTTTAGCTTCCTGGAGGCTCTTAGCAAAGCGAGTGCCAACTTTTCTAGATGAGGGTACCTAGTATCGCCCTCACTAAGGGTCCTACTAACATAGTAAATTGAAAATTGCGTACCTTTCTCTTCCCGGACCAGGACTCCACTTACCGCTATCTCTGATACTGTCAGGTATAGGTATAGTTCATCTGTTTTTGGTGTGTGAAGCAGCGGCGGGCTCAACAGATATCGCTTGAGCTCCTCCAAGCCCCGTTGTCATTCCGGGGTCCATGAGAAATTATTCTTTTTCTTCAACAGTGAGAAGAAACGGTGGCTCTTGTCGGATGACCTCGAGATAAATCGTCCCAAAGCGGCTATGCGTCCGGTTAACCTTTGTACGACGTTCATGTTGTCCATGACAATGATATCTTTGATGGCCTTGATCTTATCGGTATTGATCTCGATCCCCTGACTGGACACCATGAATCCGAGGAATTTACCGGACATGACTCCAAATGCACATTTCTCCGGGTTCAGCTTCATATTGTATTTCTTCAATATGTTAAAGGTTTCCTGAAAATGTTTCAAATGGTCCTCTGCTCGCAGGGATTTAACCAACATATCATCAATGTAAACTTCCATTGATTTTCCTATTTGTTCTTCGAACATCCGATTTACTAGGCGTTGGTAAGTGGCGCCGATGTTTTTTAGTCCGAACGGCATCACGTTATAGTAGTAGGTGTCATACTTGGTGATGAAGGAAGTTTTTTCCCAATCACCTGGGTCCATCCGAATTTGATTGTACCCGGAGTAGGCGTCGAGAAAATTGAGGATCTCGTGGCTGGCCGTCGCATTGATCATGCGATCGATGTTAGGCAAGGGGAAATAGTCCTTGGGACACACTTTATTCAGATCTTTATAATCCACACACATTCTTAATTTGTTCCTTTTTTTGGGGACTACTACTACGTTTGCTAACCAGTTCGGGTATTTTACTTTCCAAATGGATCCTATTTTAAGGAGTTTAGATACCTCGTCCTTGATGAAAGCATGTTTGACCTCGTACTGGGGTCTCCTCTTCTGCTTGACCGGGGGAAACTTCGGGTCCAAACTTAGCCTCTGAGTGGTTATTTCCGGCGGGATCCGTATCATATCAAGGTAGGACCAAGCGAAACAATCTTTGCTAGCTATAAGAAATTGAATGAGTTTTTTCCTGAGCTCGGGATTCAACCCCGTGCTCAGGTATACCTTCCGATCGGGCAAGTCTTTGATCAATATGACTTGCTCCAGTTCCTCGATCGTCTATTTGGTAGCGTCAGACTCATTGGGAGCTATGAAAGACCTGGGAACCATGTAGTTGTCATCTTCGCCCATCTCATGTTTCTTCGGTTGGGACAGAGTCGGTGTCAGTAGTTGCTATTTGGTTTCTCCCTTGGTGACTGGACCCAGCTCCTTCAGTGTCGAAAGTGCGGATATCAGGACCACCTCGCCGACTGCGAATATCTCTTTTGTGGCCGGTTGTTCTCCGTAAACTATTTTTATTCCTCCTAGCGTCGGGAACTTCAACAACTGGTGCAGAGTGAATGGTATCGCCCTCATGTTGTGAATGCATGGTCTCCCGAACAAAGCATTGTACCTCATGTCCCCTTCGATCACATAGAACTTTGTTTCCTGAATGGTCCCGATGGTGTTTATCGGTAATGTTATCTCTTCTTTAGTGGTCTCACATGCCAAGTTGAACCCGTTTAGGACTTGGACCACGGGCACAATCTGATCTTGCATGCCGAGCTGTTCCACGACCCTCGATCTGATGATGTTGGTCGAGCTACCTGGATCAATTAATACACGCTTAACTCGAGATTTATTTATAAGTACTGATATTAACAGTGCATCGTTGTGGGGCTGTATGATCCCTTCATCATCTTCGTCATTGAAGGACAAGGTTCTCTCCGATACATAATCTCGAGTTCATTTTTCTCTTGTGATAGATACTTTGGTGCGCTTCAGCATCGGCCCCTGGGGAATATCGACCCCACCGATGATCATGTTGATGACGTGCTGAGGTTCCTCATGTACGGTCTGTTTACCAAAATCTCTGTTCCTAAAGTAGTTCTTCGCTCAGTCGCTCAGGAACTCTCGGAGATGCCCGTTATTGAATAGTCGGGCTACTTCCTCCCTCAATTGTTGGAAATCTTCTATCTTGTGACCGTGAGTTCCATGATATTTGCACATTAGGTTAGGATTCCTTTGGGCTGGATCGGACTGTAAAGGTCGAGGCCATTTGGTATCTCTGATACGTCCAATGGCGGATACGATGGCGGCGGCAGCGACGTTAAAGTTGTACTCCGATAATCTTGGCGCTTCTTTCCGCCCGATGGGACTTCTTTCACTTTTCACAGGATTTTTCCCAGATCCACCACCTCTTCGGTCTCCATTGTATGGCTGATACTGATACATGTTCGACAGTGGTTCACGATCGATATCTCTCTTGACTCTGCCAACTGATCTAACGGGATAAACAGACCTAGAAGCGGCCCCGAGTTGATCATCTTCGACCCTGATTTTTGATTGATACCAATTATGCACGTTAGCCCAAGTGACAACCGGGTATTCCACCAGATTTTTCTTCAACTACTATGAAGCCAACGAGCTTCGAGCATCGAGTCTCTGGGTGAAGGCCTGAACGCCCCAATCGTCTGCGACTGGAGGCAAATCCATCTGTTGCATTTGGAACCGGGACACGATTTCCCTAAGCATCTCGTTATTCCTCTACTTCACTTTGAAAAGGTCTGACTTTCTGGTCTCCACTTTGATAGCCCCGGCATGTGCTTTTACAAATGAATCTGCAAGCACAACAAACGAGTCAATAGAATTAGGAGGTAGGTTGTGATACCATATAATAGCTCCCTTGGATAGAGTTTCCCCAAACGTTTTCAGCAGGACAGATTCGATCTCGTCATCTTCCAAGTTCTTCCCTTTGATGGCACATGTGTAGGAGGTCACATGCTCATTTGGGTCGGTTGTTCCATTGTACTTAGGAATTTCAGGCATGTGAAATTTTTTCGGGATCGGCTTCGGAGCTGTGCTCGGAGGAAAAGGTTTTTAAAGAAACTTTTTGGAATCCAAGCCCTTCAATATCGGAGGTGCTCCTGGGATTTGGTCGACCCTGGAGTTATAGGTTTTCACCTTTTTGTCATTGGCTTCGATTTTTTTCTCCCCTGATTCTATCCGTTTTGTCAACTCCTCGAGCATTTTTATGATCACGGGGTTAGTCCCCGATTCATTTTCATTCGTCCTCTCCGTGATCGGTTCAGTTCTACAGGTGTCCTTCCCAGGATGGCTCGGGATCAACCCTGTTCGGTGCTCGGCTTTGGTTCTGCAACTGAACTATCGCCGCCTGTTGAGCCTGTAATATATCGAAAATCACTCGCAAGTTGATCCCATCGTTTTCACCGATGTGCGTATTCTAGGCAATTGATCGGACTTTTCTACATACGCTGTTTTCGGGATCAGTAGGCAAATTTGTGTTGATGGCCACATGCGAACTGGTGTCGATGGGGTCCACCACCGAGACTCCGCCGAGATTGACTAGGGGCACCTCGTTACTGGGTGCTGCATTGTTGTTCTCTCCATGGTTGCTGGACTCCGTGTCCGTGTTTAGAGGGGCAAACTGTAGGTTTGAAATTTCGATTTTAACCTGGAATAAAAAAAACTTCAAAGAACAAATGTAAAATAGGGTGCGTTACGGGAATTTGTATCAAATTGCCGCTATTATCCTCAACCCCACGGTGGGCGCCAAACTGTTTACCCTCAAAATCGGATAACAATTAAATTTTTAGGTGGTTTTAAGGATACGCAGATTAACTTGACACAAAGCGATAAAATAAGTTTCTATTGAATAGATAAAGATAAACTAAATTTGAACCACACGAGTTGGATAGTTTCAGCTTTGATGGAATAGTCGCTTTCGAGCCGGGCTCACCATAACCTGTGCCGATAAAAAAGAACAAGAGCTTAAAAACAGAGAAAATAACAATGTATTGCTTTTTAGTGTGTGTTATCGTGTGTCAAATGAATTGTTAGACCCCCTTTATATAGTAGGGGAGTCCTATTTTAGGTACAACTTTATAAAAGGTAAACGATCTTCTGATTCGCTGATTGCTGGTTCCTTATCGATACGTGCCGAGATTCCCACTATAATATTCGACCAGTCACGAATATTTCAGCCTTCTATTGGCTATGCTGGATCGTCTGACAATATTCTTCGAAGTCGTTCGAGGCTAGGATCGATTCCGGGATTATGACCTCGATATCCTCGAAGGCAGGCATCATTCCCCCGGGTTCTAATCCGGTGAGACTTAGGCTCGGTTCCGGTCTCTTATTGCCATACCTCGAGCCTGACTTATCTTGTCGGAGGCTAGGATGCACCATGAGCTCGCTTTTCTCCGTATACATAAACATAATTAGGTATCAATCATTTAGTTATATTTAGTATATTTTCTGATGATATTAGTTGAATTTCTGATGATATTTTGTACTTTTAAATAATATTTTTCAAATTATTTAAAGAATTCTTTTATATCAAGTTCTTGTAACTTTCAAAAAAATATAATTTTAAATTAAAAAATAACATCGTCTTAGAAATTCAAATAATATTTTTAAAAGTATTTAAAGAATTTTAAACTTAAATATGTAGTTATAAAATCCTCATGTAAATTCTCAAATACTATATATCTAAGTAAAACAACAACAATAAAATTTCTAGCTAAATCCTAAGAACAAATCCCCAGTCAAAACTATATAATGAAATAATCAAGTAAATTCTCAAGAAACAATTTTCGTTTAAAACCACACAAATAATCTCTAGCTAATTTCTTAGGTAATAAATTTTTTAGGTAAATCCCAAGCTATAATACCAAGAATAAATTTCTAGCAAAAATTATAACAATATAATCCCCATGTAATTCTACCAAATAAGTAAATCCCAAGAAAATAAATTCTAACTAAATTCACATCAACCAAATCTCTAGGTAATTTTCAAAGTAAGAAAATTCACAGGTAAATCCCCAAGAAAATATTTCTAACTAACTTTGTAGCAATAACATCCCAGGTAATTCTCCAGGTAAATCTCCAAGAACAAATCTCCAACTAAAACCGCAACAATAATATCCCCAGGTTATTTTCCGAATAAGCAAATTCCCAAGAAAATATACCCAACTAAATTCTCATGTAGAATTACCTAGGGGTATTCCTTCGGATTAACATAGAATTTTTTTCCATTTTCTTTATTTTTTTACCTGCGGATTTTCTTACGGAAATGTACTTGCCGGCTTATTTCCGTAGGTAATTTCCAAGGTAATATTTTGGCGCATAATGACGCCAAAGTTACCTATGGAGTTTCCTATAAAAATATTTATCGCAGGTAAAATATTTTAAATTTAGAAATTTTAATGTTTCCCATGAAAATCCGCAGGTATAATCTGCGAATAAAATCCCAAGTAAAATCCAGTGCTTTTCTTGTAGTGTTCGCCAAATAATTTTATATTAAATGAGCACACCACATTTTGAGTTCAATAAGGTGTAAAGTTCTTATATACTTATTGAAAGAATAATTAAATTTGAGAATATTATAAAAGGTCTTAAAGTCTCAACTCAGTACAAATAGGGGTAAAAGTCAGCACCAAATAGTATGTATAACCAGCATTTAGATTCAGCTTTATCCTCCCCACTGACTTTTTCTTGGATGCAGCAATCAAAAGTTCTAGGTGAAGGAGTCTTGTACATATTCGCTATGATTAATGAACTTTATTTACTATAACAGTAAAGTCTACCTCTTTTATATAGAATCTCATCTATAGTCAATTTGGCCTTGTAAGGAGAAGATTAAAGATTATTTACAATTGGAGTTTAGTAAATATTTTGTCGTCATTTATGTCTAGATTATGGCTTAACAAGCAACATTATCAAATGTTGTCGAATAGTAATACAAGCAGATGAGGTTTTTGTACCACTTATTGCACTGTGTTTCTGTAACTAGTACCCAGGCACGTGCGTTGCGCGTGTACCTCATATCGATGACGATGAGCATAAACTTTTAAGAATCACATAAATATTTTTTAGAAAATATTTTTTAGTTATAAAATAAAAGTTAAATTATGTTTTAGAAAATAGATTGTGATGACCCAAAATGTCATCTTTAAATTTAATAAGTAATTCTGTATTCTAAGATCACGAAAAGCACCATTTATCATTCCTCGACTTGCGTGCGCAGTCCGTATAATTTTTTCGGAAAGTTTTTATGTGAAAAATGGATTATAATGTGAAATAGAGCTTTAAAACTCAACTGAGTTGACTTTGGTCAACATTTTGAGCAAACGGATCCGGATCAGTATTTTGACAATTTCGGTTGGTCCGTATCGTGATTTGGGACTTGGGCGTATGCTCAAAATCGAATTCCGAGGTCCCTAGCCCAAGATATGAAATTTTGATGAAAAATTAAAAGCTTGAAAGCTTAATAATTTTTAAGAAATTACTGATGTTGGATTTATTGATCCCGAGTCCGTATTTTAGTTTCGGAGCCCGATAAAGGTCCACAATAATATTATGACTTGTTTGCCGAATTTGGTGAGAATCGGAGTTGATTTGACGTGATTCGGACGTCCGGTTGTAAAAATATAAGTTTTAAAGTTTTCTTGAAATTTTCTTTGATTTGGCGTCCGATTGGTAGTTCTAAGTGTTATTTTGGCAATTTGATTGCGCGAGCAAGTTCGTATGATGTTTTAGGACTTGTGTGGATGTTTGGTTTGGAGCCCCGAGGGCTCGGGTGAGTTTCGGATAGGATACGGGATGATTTTGAACTTAGAAAAATCTGGTTTTCTGTAACTTCAGGCTTCTGGTATTTCCTTCATCGCGCTCGCGAATGTACTCTCACGAACGCGAAGAGCAAACTGGGCTGGCTGAATTTTCCTTCTTCGTGAATGCGAAGATTGGGTCGCGAATGCGAAGCTATGGGGACTTTATCCTTCGCGAACGCGACCAGCTCAACGCGAACGCGAAGCTTTAGAGGCCTGGAGGAGGGGTCAGTCGTCCTTCTACGCGAGCGCGAGCACTGGCACGCGAACGCGAAGCCCAGGGGGGAAAAAGCCTTCGCGAACGCGAAGGAGGACTCGCGAACGTGAAAGCCACTGGCCGCTAATCATCGCGAACGCGAAGAAGGCCTGACGCATGTGACTTAAAACAGAACCAAAACGAGATTTTTCCCATTTTTCACAAACCCTCAATTAGAACTCGGTTTAGGGGCGATTTCAAAGGAGTTTTTTCACGATTTCGAACTGGGTAAGTATTCTTTATCATATAGTGATTGTATTTCATAAATCTAAGTCTATATTCATCATTTATTTCGGATTTAGATGGAAGAAATTGGAATTTTTATAAAATCTTCCAGAAACAAAAATTTAAGATTTGAAGGTTCATTTGACATCGGAATTTGATAAATTTTATATGGTTGGACTCGTATCGGAACGGATTTTCAGATTTTGTAAGTTTTTTTTGTGAGATTTGAGATATGGGTCCCACTGTCGAATATTTTAATGAATTTTGGATTTTTATCCGAAAAATTAGTAAATTCATATGAAATTAATTCATATTGAGTATATTGAATTGTTTATGGATAGATTTGAAGCTTTTCGGGACAAATTTAAAAGGAAAAGACGTGGTCGAGTAATTTATTGGAATTTGCAAAGCGAGGTAAGTGTTGTGGTTAACCTTGACTTGAGAGAATAGAACCCTTAAACTATTTGTTATGTGAAATGCATGTGAACGACGTATATGCGAGGTGACGAGTGTCTATACGTCGTCAAATTAATTTGCATAATTACTTGAAAAATCATAAATTTTTTTAAATCATGAATTAATTATTATAATAATTATTTCTCTCCTATTCTTTGTCAAATATTAATTCTTGAATTCCTGCATTAATTGTTACATGCTATTTGAGTTATGTGTCTTAATTATTATTTGACATTTAGCATATTAAATATTAAACTGCCTATTTTCTCCCTGATTTCCATAATAATTTGCTATTTGTCATTGTTTGTTTTATAATTAAATCATAATTATTGTATGCTTGTTGTCTTATAATTTTATATTATTTGTTACATTTATTGGGAAAATTTATTCTATAAGAATTGGTAAATGGATATATTGGAGGATCGGGTTGCACGCCACAACAGAATTAATTTAAATGGATATATTGGAGTATCAGGTTGCACGCCGCAACAGACTTATTAAAAGTCCATATTAGAGGATCGGGTTGCACGCCGCAATAGATTGATTTAAATGAATATATTGGAGGAGCGGGTTGCACGCCGCAACAGAATTGAATGTGAATATATTGTGAGAGCGGGTTGCACGCTGCAACGGAATTTGTTGGAAATGATAATTGGTTATGACTGTTGAGTTGACTTCAATTATTATAAATGAGTTACCTGATTTATTTTTATTATTTGTTGTTGTTACTAATATTGCGTACAAGTTAATGTAAGTGACCCGCCTTAGCCTTGTCACTACTTCGTCGAGGTTAGGCTTAGCACTTACCAGTACATGGGGTCGGTTGTACTGATACTACACTCTGCACTTGTGCAGATTTCGGAGTTGGTCCCAGCGGCGTACCATAGACTTGCTCGAATTTCAGCAACTCGAAGGAGACTTGAGGTATAACTGCATAGCGTCCGCAGTTCTAAAGTCCCCGTGTATTTTATTTTAGCTGTGTGTTTGTTTCCAGACAACTTTATTTTATTCAGACCTTTATTTGTATTTATTCTAGAAGCTCGTGCACTTATGACACCAATTCTGGGATGGTATTTAGACATCGTTGTTTTTATGGATTATTCATCATATTTCAGAATTTACTTCCGCAATTGTTCTTTGTTATTAATAAATTTAAAAATTATTTTT
Source organism: Nicotiana tabacum (assembly GCF_000715075.1). NCBI lineage: Eukaryota > Viridiplantae > Streptophyta > Magnoliopsida > Solanales > Solanaceae > Nicotiana > Nicotiana tabacum. The sequence continues at coordinate 91,655,598 of NC_134096.1, read as the reverse complement.
AAAATGGATAATATTATTCTAACGTTGGCTTGCCTAGCAAGTGAAATATTAGGCGCCATCACGGTCCGAAGGTGGGAATTTCGGTTCGTGACAGTTGGTATCAGAGCACTAGGTTACATAGGTCTCACGAGTCACGAGAAAGCTTAGTAGAGTCTGATGGATCGGTATGGAGACGTCTGTACTTATCTCTCAGAGGCTATAAAGTTTAAGAATAATATCACTTCTTTCTTATTTTGTCGTGCGAATTTATTCTATCATCGATGATTGAATTATTCTACTCTTATTCTCTCGCAGATAGTGAGAACACGTAATACCTCTACCGATGAATAGGGACCAGAACCCCCGGTGACAACTATGGCCAGGGGTAGTGGTTGAGGTCGAGGTCGTGCTAGAGGCCGAGGTAGAGCTCAGTCCAGAGCTCGAGCAGCTGCACCTGTTATAGAACCTCAGATGGATCTTCAGGAGTAAGTTCCAGTTCAGAATGTACCAATTGGACCAGTTCAGGTCCCGGAAGGATTCATAGCCACTCTAGTACTTCAGGACGCTCTAGTCCGTTTGGTATCTTATGAAGGGCGTGGCCCAGAATGGTACATTTTCAGTGGCACCAGCCATCTCACAGGCTGGAGGAGGAGCACAAACTCCCACTACTCCCGCTCTGGAGCAGATGGCTCCCCAGAATCAGGTTCCAGCAGCCCCGCCAGTTGGAGTAGTTCAGCCAGTTGTTGCGGCATAGATCGGTGATAGGCCCTCCATGTCTTTTGAGGCCTTATTGAGACTGCATAATTTTACTAAGATCTTTCCAGTTCCCTTTAGTGGTACACCTTCTGAAGACCCACAGGATTATCTTAAACGCTGCCACGAGGTGCTGCGGAACATGGGTATAGTTGAGACCAATGGGGTTGATTTTGCTGTATTTTAGATGACGGATTCTGCCAAAAGGTGGTGGAGAGATTATACATTGAATAGACCAGTTGGATCGCCTGCACTTACCTAAGAGCAGTTCTCTTAGCTATTTCTGGAGAAGTTCCTTCCTATCACACTGAGAGAGGAATTCCACAAGCAATTTGAGCATCTACAGCAGGGCAGTATGACTGTTACTCAGTATGAATCCTGTTTTGTAGATTTGGCCCGTCATGCTCTCCTTTTACTACCTACTGAGGGAGAGAGAGTGAGGAGGTTTATTGAGGGACTCACTCACCCTATCAGGCTTCAGATGGCCAAGGAGACCGGAAGTGAGATTTCTTTTTAGGCGGATGCTAATGTCGCGAGAAGGATCGAGATGGTTCTTGCATAGGAGAGAGGGAAGAGGTCTGATAAGAGGCCTCGTCAGTTCGGTGGCTTCAGTGGTGCCTCGTCTGGAGGTAGGGGTAATTTTGGTAGGGGTCATCCTCCCAGACCGTTTCATTCAGCACTTCATGCATCTCCCGGTGCTTCAAGGAGTCACGGTCCTATTATGCCTTACTCTGGGCAGCCAGTATTCAGTGCACATTCAGCTCCTATAAGTGCATCACCACTCCAAAGTTACTACAACGGTTATCCGGCCCATTTGGGTCAGCTTTACCAGCCACGACATCAGGATGAGTGTTATAAGTGTGGAAACATTGGTCACATCAGGAGGTATTGCCCTAGATTGGCGAGTAACAGATCTCGGCAAGATTCTCGTGCCATCATACCGGCACCGGTTGTTTCCCTGCCTGCTTAGCCAGCTAGAGGTAGGGGTTAGGCAGCTAGAGGTGGAGGTCAGTCCATTAGAGTTGGAGGTCAGACCGTTAGAGGTAGAGGCCAACCAGTTAGAGGCCGTCCCACGGACGTAGTTCAGAGTGGTGGGGCCCAACCCTGATTTTATGCTTTTCTAGCTAGGCCTGAGGCCGAGTCATCTGATGCTGTGATCACAAGTATTATTCCAGTTTGCCATAGAGATGCTTCAGTTCTATTTGATCTAGGATCTACTTATTCCTATGTGTCCTCCTATTTTGCTTCATATTTGGTTGTGCCTTGTGATTCTCTGAGTGCTTCTGTGTGTGTATCTACACAAGTGGAGACTCTATTGTAGTAGATCATGTCTATCATTCGTGTGTGGTTACTATTGGTAATCTTGAGACTAGTCTGGATCTTCTACTTCTTGATATGGTAGATTTTGATGTCATCTTGGGTATGGATTTGCTGTCCCCTTATCATGCTATATTGGATGTTCATGCCAAGACAGTGACCCTATCCATGCCGGGGTTACCTCGGTTAGAGTGAAAATGAACTCCTGGTCATTCTGCCAGCAAGGTTATTTCTTATATGAAAGCTCGGCGTATGGTAGAGAAAGGGTGTCTAGCCTATTTGGCTTATATTCGCGATCCCAGTGCGGATGCTCCTTCCATGGACTCAGTACTAGTTGTTCATGAATTTCCAGAAGTATTTCCTGCAGATTTGCAGGGGATGCCACCCGACAGAGATATTGACTTCTATTTGGCTCCGGGCACTCAGCCCATTTCTATTCCACCATACCGTATGGCCCCGCCGGAGTTGAAAGAATTGAAAGAACAATTACAAGACTTGCTTGATCAGGGATTCATTAGACCCAGAGTCTCGCCCTGGGGTACACCAGTATTATTTGTAAAGAAGAAATGCTCTATGCGGATGTGTATAGATTATCGGTAGTTGAACAAAGCCACTATCAAAAACAAATATCCGCTGCCAAGAATTGATGACTTATTTGATCAGTTTCAGGGTGCCAAGGTATTTTCGAAGATCGATTTGAGGTCTGGTTACCATCAGTTGAAGATTAGGGTATCTGATGTCCCTAAAATAGCTTTTCGAACTCGGTATGGGCATTACGAATTCCTAGTGATATCATTTGGGTTGACAAATGCCCAAGCAGCATTTATGGATTTGATGAATTGGGTGTTCAAGCCTTATTTAGATTTTTTTGTGGTTGTATTCATTGATGATATCTTGATTTACTCCAGCAGTCGAGAGGAACATGAGCAGCATCTACGAAGTGTGCTTCACACCTTGAAAATAATCAGTTATATGCCAAGTTTTTAAAATGTAAGTTTTGGTAAGACTTAGTTGCCTTTTTGGGGCATGTTGTATCGGCAGAAGGCATAAAGGTGGATCCTAAGAAGATTGAGCTGTTCAGAATTGCCCTAGACCTACTTCAGTTACAGAGATCCAGAGTTTTCTGGGTTTAGCAGATTATTATCGTCGGTTCATGGAAGGGTTTTCATCTATAGCAAGCCCGTTGACCAGATTGACCCAGAAAGGTGTCCCATTCAGATGGTGAGACGAGTGTGAGTTGAGCTTTCAGAAGCTCAAGACCGCTTTGACTACGGCGCCAGTGTTGGTATTACCCACAGGTTCAGGATCGTATACGGTATATTGTGATGCATCTCACATTGGGCTTGGTGCAATATTAATGCAAGATGGCAAGGTAATTGCATATGCGTCGCGGCAGTTGAAAGTTCACGAGAAGAATTATCCTGTTCATGACTTAGAATTGGCAGCCATTGTTCATGCGCTGAAGATTTGGAGGCATTACCTCTACGGTGTCTCGTGTGAGGTATTTACTGATCATCGTAGCCTTCAGTATCTGTTCAAACAAAAAGATCTTAATTTGAGGCAGAGAAGATGGTTGGAGTTGTTGAAAGACTATGATATCACCATTTTGTATCACCCCGGAAAGGCCAATGTGGTGGCCGATGCTTTGAGTAGAAAGGCTGTAAGTATGGGCAGTTTTGCGTATATTCCGGTTGGTGAGAGGCCATTAGCTGCAGATGTTCAGACTTTGGCTAATCAGTTCGTGAGGTTAGATGTTTCAGAACCCAGTCGGGTTCTAGCTTGCACAGTCGCTCGGTCTTCTTTATATGAGCGCATCAGAGAGAGGCAGTATGATGATCCTCATTTACTTGTCCTTAAGGACACGGTGCGGCACGGTGATGCCAAACAGGTTACTGTGGGGGAAGATGGGGTTCTGCGAATGCAGGGTCGTATTTGTGTGCCTAATGTAGATGGGCTTCGTGAATTAATTCTTGAAGAAGCACACAGTTCCAAGTATTCTATTCATCCAGGTACCGCCAAAATGTATCAAGATTTGCGGCAACATTATTGGTGGAGGAGAATGAAAAAGGATATAGTTGCATATGTAGCTCGGTGTCTGAATTGTCAGCAAGTTAAGTATGAGCATCAGAGACCTGGTGGTTTACTTCAGAAGTTAGAAATTTCTGAGTGGAAGTGGGAGCGTATCACTATGGATTTTGTTGTTGGGCTCCCACGGACTCAGAGAAAATTTGACGCAGTTTGGGTCATTGTGGACAGGTTGACCAAGTCAGCACATTTCATTCCAGTGGCAGTTACCTATTCTTCAGAGAGGTTAGCTGAAATTTACATTCGTGAGATTGGCCGCCTTCATGGTGTGCCCGTGTCTATTATTTCAAATCGAGGTACGCAGTTTACCTCACATTTCTGGAGAGCTGTACAGCGTGAGTTAGGCACGCGGGTGGAGTTGAGTACAACATTTCATCCACAGACAGATGGACAGTCAGAGCGCACTATTCAAATATTGGAAGATATGCTTCGCGCTTGTGTTATAGACTTTGGAGGCTCTTGGGATCATTTCTTGCCACTTGCGGAGTTTGCTTATAATAATAGCTACCAGTCAAGCATTCAGATGGCTCCATATGAGGCATTATACGGAAGGTGATGCCGATCGCCAGTTGGTTGGTTTGAACCGGGAGAGGCGCGGTTGTTGGGTACCGATTTGGTACAGGATACCTTGGATAAAGTCAAGATTATTCAGGATCGACTTCGCACAGCTCAGTCTAGGCAAAAGAGTTACGCCGATCGAAAAGTTTGTGATATTACATTCATGGTTAGAGAAAGAATATTGCTCCGAGTTTCACCTATGAAAGGTGTAATGAGGTTCGGAAAGAAGGGCAAGTTGAGCCCTAGGTATATCGGACCCTTTGAAATTCTTGAAAGGGTGGGTGAAGTAGCCTATAGGCTTGCATTACCACCTAGTTTATCAGCGGTTCATCTGGTGTTCCATGTGTCTATGCTCCGAAAATATCATGGTGATCCGTCCCATGTGTTAGATTTCAGCTCAGTCCAATTGGAAAAAGATTTGACTTACGAGGGGAGCCGGTGGCTATTCTAGCCCGGCAGGTCCGACAGTTGAGGTCTAAGAGTTATCCTTCAGTTCGGGTGCAATGGAGAGGTCAGCCCGTAGAGGCATCTACCTGGGAGTCCGAGTCGGACATGCGGAGTAAATATCCACACTTATTCACCAGCTCAGGTACTTTCTTCTAACTCCGTTCGAGGACGAACGTTTGTTTTAGAAGTGGAGAATGTGATGACCCAAAATGTTATCTTTAAATTTAATAAGTAATTCTGTGTTCTAAGACCTCAAAAAGTACCATTTATCATTCCTCGACTTATGTGCGCAGTACGTAAAATTTTTCGAAAAGTTTTCATGTGAAAATGGATTAAAATATGAAATAGAACTTTAAAACTCAACTGAGTTGACTTTGGTCAATATTTTTAGCAAACGGACCCGGATTAGTATTTTGACAGTTTCGGTAGCTCCGTATCGTGATTTGAGACTTGGGCATATGCCCGAAATTTAATTTGGAGGTTCCTAGCTCAAGTTATGACCATTTAACGGAACTAGCAATTTAAAGGCTAAAGACTTCCAAGTTTGACCACGGGGTTAACTTTTTGATATCGGAGCCAGAATTCGATTCTGGAAATTTGAATAGCTCCGTTATGTCATTTAGGACTTGTGTGCCAAATTTAAAGTCATTCTGGATTCATTTAATATGTTTTGGCACGAGATTTACAAATGGAAAAGTTTAAAACTCAAAGTTCGAATCGGGGTGTGAATTGTAATTTCAGCGTTGTTTGACGTGATTTTTGACCTCGAGTAAGTCCGTATTATGTTATGAGACTTGTTGGTATATTCGGACGGGATCCCAAGTACCCCGAGTGTGATTCGAATCGAAATCGGAACAAGAATTGGACTTAAGCAAAAATCTAAAATTTGGCCTTCTGGCGTAATCGCACCTGCGGATTTTTGACCACAGGTGCGAGCTCGCAGAAGCGAGCCTTCGATCACAGATGTGCTCGGGCGTGGCTGGAAAAAAGTCCGCAGGTGCGGAAACCTGCACGCACCCGCGTGTTCGCAGAAGCGGACACAATAATCGCAGAAGCGGAGGTTAGCGTAGGTGCGCATTTTTCCTCCGCAGGTGCGAGGCCTCGCCTGGCAGCCCCATTTCGCAGATGCGAGCTCGCATGTATGAGCCCAGCATGTGCGAGTCCAGGCACCGCAGGTGTGGAAATGCCTGGGCAGTGTATATATCAAAAAGTCCGATATTTTTACTCATTTTGGTCATTTTGAGCTCGGTTAAGGCGAATATTTGGGCGATTTTCACGGGAAACATTGGGGTAAGTGTTTCTTATCCTATATTGATTATATTTCATGATTCCATACTCGTTTATATCATGAATCCGTGAATTTATGGAAGAAAAATTAGATTTTTCAAAAATCTTCCAAAAACGAAAAATTTAGATTTGAAGGTCCATTTGACATCGGAATTGGATAATTTTTATATGGTTGAACTCGTAGCGGAACAGGCATTCGTATTTCGTAAGTTTTTCCGAGACGTGGGTACCACTGTCGAATATTTTAATAAATTTTGGATTTTTATCCGAAAAATTTGTAAATTCATATGGAATTAATTTCCTATGATTAGTATTGAATATATCGAATTGTTTGCGAATAGATTTGAAGCTTTCGGAGACAAATTTAAAAGGAAAAGTTGTGGTTGAGTAATTGATTGAAATTTGCAAAGCAAGGTAAGTGTCGTAATTAACCTTGACTTGAGGGAATAGAACCCTCAAATTATTTGTTATGTGAATTGCATGTAAACGACGTATAGGCGAGGTGACGAGTGTCTATACGTCATCAAATTAATTGTTTGCCTACTTACTTGAAAAATCATAAATTATTTTAAATCATGAATTAATTATTATAATAATTATTTCTCTCCTATTCTTTGTCAAATATTAATTTTTGAATTCCTGCATTAATTGTTACATGCTATTCGAATTATGTGCATTAATTATTATTTGATACTTAGCATATTAAATATTAAACTGCATATTTTTTCTCTGATTTCCATAATAATTTGCTATTTGCTTTAGTTTATTTCATAATTAAATCATAATTATTGTATGCCTATTGTCTTATAATTTTATATTAATTATTGTATTTATTGGGGAAATTTCTTCTATAAGAATTAATAAATTAATATGTTGGACGAGCGGGTTGCACGCCGCAACAGAATTAATTATAATGAATATATTTGAGGATCGGGTTGCACACCGCAACAGACTTATTAAAAGTCTATATTGGAGGATCGGGTTGCACGCCGCAACAGACTTATTAAAAGTCTATATTGGAGGATCGGGTTGCACGTCGCAATAGACTTGATTAAAATAAATATATTGGATGAGCGAGTTGCATGCCGCAACAGAACTGAATTTGAATATATTGTGAGAGCGGGTTGCACAGTGCAACAGAATTGAATTTGAATATATTGTGAGAGCGGGTTGCACGCTGCAACAGAATTGATGGAAATGATAATTGGTTATGACTACCGAGTTGGCTTCAATTATTATAATTGAGTTACCTGATTTATTTCTATTATTGTTGTTGTTACTAATATTGCGTACAGGTAATGTAAGTGACCCGCCTTAGCCTCGTCACTACTTCGTTGAGGTTAGGCTCAGCACTTACCAGTACATGAGGTCGGTTGTACTGATACTACACTCTGCACTTCTTGTGCAGATTTCGTAATTGGTCCCAGCGGCGTGCCATAGACTTGCTCGGATTTCAGCTACTCGGAGGAGACTTGAGGTATAACTGCATGGCGTCCGCAGTTCTGAAGTCCCCGTCTATTTTACTTTAGCTGTGTGTTTATTTCCAGATAGCTTTATTTTATTCAGACCTTTAATTGTATTTATTCTAGAAGCTCGTGCACTTGTGACACCAATTCTGGGATGGTATTTAGACACTATTATTTTTATGAATTATTCACTATATTTTAGACTTTACTTCCGCATTTGTTCTTTGTTATTAATAAATTTAAACATTGTTTTAAAAATGGATAATATTATTCTAACATTGGCTTGCCTAGAAAGTGAAATGTTAGGCGCCATCATGGTCCGAATGAGGGAATTTTGGGTCGTGACATGATCCGTCGGATGTGTTAGATTTCAGCTCAGTCCAATTGGACAAAGATTTGACTTACGAGGAGGAGCTGGTGGCTATTCTAGCTCGGTAGGTCCGACAGTTGAGATCTAAGAGTTATCCTTCAGTTCGGGTGCAATGGAGAGGTCAGCCGGTAGAAGCATCTAACTGGGAGTCTGAGTCGGACATGCAGAGTAAATATCCATACTTATTCACCAGCTCCGGTACTTTTTTCTAACTCTGTTCGAGGACGAACGTTTGTTTTAGAGGTGGAGAATGTGATGACCAAAAATATCATCTTTAAATTTAATACGTAATTCTGTGTTCTAAGGACTCGAAAATTACCATTTATCATTCCTCGACTTGCGTACGCAGTCCGTACAATTTTCCGAAAAGTTTTTATCTAAATAATGGATTAAAATATGAAATAGAGCTTTAAAACTCAACTAAATTGACTTTGGTCAACATTTTGAGTAAACGGATCTGGATCAGTGTTTTGACAATTCCGATTGGTCCGTATCATGATTTGGGACTTAGGCGTATGCCCGGAATCGAATTCCGAGGTCCCTAGCCCGAGATATGGAATTTTGATGAAAAATTAAAAGCTTGAAAGTTTAATAATTTTTAAGAAATTACTGATGTTGGATTTATTGACCCCGGGTCCGTATTTTAGTTTCGGAGCCCGGTAAAGGTTCACAATAATATTTATGACTTGTCTGCCGAATTTGGTGAGAATCGGAGTTGATTTGACGTGATTCGGACGTCCGGTTGTAAAAATATAAGTTTTAAAGTTTTCTTGAAAATTTCCTTTGATTTAGCGTCCGATTGGTAGTTCTAGGTATTATTTTGGCAATTTGATCACGCGAGCAAGTTCGTATGATGTTTTAGGACTTGTATGCATGTTTGGTTTGGAGCCCCGAGGGCTCGTGTGAGTTTCAGATAGGATACGGGATTATCCTTTGCGAATGTGACCAGCTCAACACGAACGCGAAGCTTTAGAGGCCTGAAGGAGGGGTCAGTCGTCCTTCTACGTGAGCGCGAGTACTGGCACGCGAACGTGAAGCCCAGGGGGAAAAAGCCTTCGCGAACGCGAAGGAGGACTCGCGAACGCGAAAGCCACGGGCTGTTACACATCGCGAACGCGACAGGCCCTTCGCGAATGCGAAGAAGGCCTGACGCCTGTGACTTAAAACAGAACCAAAACGGGATTTTTTTTCACAAACCCTCAATTAGAACTCGGTTTAGGGGCGATTTCGAAGGAGTTTTTAACGATTTCGAATTGGGTAAGTGTTCTTTATCATATAGTAATTGTATTTCATAAATCTAAGTCTATATTCATCATTTATTTTAGATTTAGATGGAAGAAATTGAAATTTTTATAAACTCTTCCAAAAACGAAAATTTAAGATTTGAAAGTCCATTTGACATTGAAATTTGATAAATTTTGTATGGTTGGACTCGTATCGGAACGGGTGTTTGGATTTCGTAAGTTTTTTCGAGATTTGAGAAGTGAGTCCTACTGTCGAATATTTTAATGAATTTTAGATTTTTATCCGAAAAATTAGTAAATTCATATGGAATTAATTCATATGATTCGTATTGGGTATATTGAATTGTTTATGGATAGATTTGAAGCTTTTGGGACAAATTTGAAAGGAAAAGTAGTGGTCGAGTAATTGATTGGAATTTGTAAAGCGAGGTAAGTGTCGTGGTTAACCTTGACTTGAGGGAATAGAACCCTTAAACTATTTGTTATGTGAAATGCATGTGAACGACGTATAGGCGAGGTGACGAGTGTGTATACGTCGTCAAATTAATTGTTTGCATAATTACTTGAAAAATCATAAATCGTTTTAAATCATGAATTAATTATTATAATAATTATTTCTCTCCTATTCTTTGTCAAATATTAATTTTTGAATTCCTGCATTAATTGTTACATGCTATTTGAATTATGTGTCTTAATTGTTATTTGACATTTAGCATATTAAATATTAAACAGCCTATTTTCTCCCTGATTTCCATAACAATTTGCTATTTGTCATTGTTTGTTTTATAATTAAATCATAATTATTGTATGCTTGTTGTCTTATAATTTTATATTAATTGTTGTATTTATTGGGAAAATTTCATTTATAAGAATTGGTAAATGGATATATTGGAGGATCGGGTTGCACGCCGCAACATAATTGATTGAAATGGATATATTGGAGGATCGGGTTGCACGCCGCAACAGACTTATTTAAAAGTCGATATATATATATTGGGGTTCGTGTTGCACGCCGCAACAGACTTGATTAAAATGAATATATTGGAGGAGCGGGTTGCACGCCGCAATAGAATTGAATGTGAATATATTGTGAGAGCGGGTTGCATGTTGCAACAGAAATTAATGAAAATGATAATTGGTTATGACTGCTGAGTTGGCTTCAATTATTATAAATGAGTTACCTGATTTATTTTTATTATTTTTTGTTGTTACTAATATTCCGTACAGGTTAATGTAAGTAACCCGCCTTAGCCTTGTCACTATTTCGTCGAGGTTAGGCTCAATATTTACCAGTACATGAGGTCGGTTGTACTGATACTACACTCTGCACTTCTTGTGCAGATTTCGGAGTTGGTCCCAGCGGCGTACTATAGACTTGCTCGGATTTCAGCTACTCGGTAGAAACTTGAGGTATAACTGCACAACGTCCGCAGTTCTGAAATCCCCGTCTATTTTACTTTAGTTGTGCGTTTGTTTTCAGACAGCTTTATTTTATTCAGACCTTTATTTGTATTTATTTTAGAAGCTCGTGCACTTGTGACACCAATTCTGGGATGGTATTTAGACATCGTTATTTTTATAGATTATTCACTATATTTCAGAATTTACTTCCGCAATTGTTCTTTGTTATTAATAAATTTAAAAATTATTTTAAAAATAGATAATATTATTCTAATGTTGGCTTGCCTAGCAAGTGAAATGTTAGGCGCCATCACGGTCCGAAGGTGAGAATTTCGGGTCGTGACATAGATATACATGAAATTCAAAACTTAGAGAGATATCATATCTTACTCATCTTTATACGTAGCGAGTACATGTGCAAGAAGAGAAGAAATATGCTGCAATAGTAAAACCTAATTACCATGAAGATCATATTTTGCAATGGAAAAGAAAAGAAGAAAATCACATAACGTAAATTGAAATGTAAAAGATAAGGCATGATACCATTTTTTGTTGTGCAGTTTATATGGCTACTCCTCTTTATCCTATATATAGTTCGTTAGAGAGTGACAAAGCATTGGTTTTGGAAAAGAATCTATGCTTATGTAGTGTGGAGATATAGGAAAAAGAAAGAGGAAGAGGCAGGAAAATTAATCAAGAGTAGTGGAGGTATATGAAAAAGAAAGAGGAAGAGACAGGAAAATTAATCAAAAGTAGTGGAGGAGTTTTACAACATTAATACAGTATTAATTATTACAATATTATTATTGTGATATTCAATTTTGCAACATTATTCGTTTGAAGAGGAAGGGAGTAAGGTCTAAAGAGAATCTGAAAAGTCATAATTTATGCATTCGAGTCTAAGGTAAATATAAATTTCTTGCTTATCCTACCATGTAGGTTGTTCATCATGAATTACCATATACATTATAAATAAAATTTATTTGTGTATTAGAAATGAGCATTGTAAATCCGCAGGTATAATCTGCGAATAAAATCCCAAGTAAAATCCAGTGCTTTTCTTGTAGTGTTCGCCAAATAATTTTATATTAAATGAGCACACCACATTTTGAGTTCAATAAGGTGTAAAGTTCTTATATACTTATTGAAAGAATAATTAAATTTGAGTTGGATTTGTATTACACTATTTATTAGAATACACATTTACATTTTTGTACAAAAATATTATAAGAGTATAGTCTAAATGAAGGGGTAAAAAGATAATTCAACTTTTGATGGATATTTTTGTCTTTTACTTTAGACTTAGTTGCTCCACATTTATAATATAGTATCATGTAATTAAAATACCCACTAACTATCGGGGACTGATGCAAGATATCAAGATCTAGGGCAATGCTGATTTTTCCTTTTAATATTTGCTTATTGTCAAACTAGGTATTTTATGCACATATTTTTTAGAATTTGTCTAATATTATGTGTTGATACCCATGCCCCAAAAAAACTAAATTATGCACTTGATTGAATATTGAGTTTTTCACCTAGAGGAACATGGATCAATCCCCACTTAATAGTATTTTTTATACTTTTTCAGTGGTGCTCGCGTATTCAAGAAATCCTAAATACGCTTAATGATGATGCTTTCCCCCCTCAAATAATTTTTTTATAAAAAGATCAAACTTATTAACAAACAAAAATACAATTCAAAATGATTATTTAAGATTGGAGTTTGGCAAAATACTTGCCTGAACTTGGTGTTTCGTTTTCTTCTTCTTCTCTATTATTGTCTTTGTGGGTGATAGACTGAGCCTCTTTGAACACTACCACAAATATAAAGTAAGTGAATATTAATTTGGAGTGGAAGTAGAGTCTTGATTAAAAGGCTAAAAACTCAAGGAATTATACTAATTGAAGAATTAAACCTGCTGCTGAGTTGCGTAAACATTGCTTTTTTCTTGCTGGAATTTAATTAAAAGGCTAGAGACTCGACAAGGTCACGTTTTCGGTGCTCATAAATTAGGTTGAAGCCCACATAGAATAAACCTCGGGAACCAAATACAGCATAGTGGAAATGGCGGAGGTATTCCGACAGGATGTCCGGAATCCTTTTAATACTCAATAGGGGTTCCACAGCCGTGATCCACGTCACCAGCTCCGTCAGGTTGAGATGCCGATCTTTGTTAGCGTCGAACCTGTCTGAAAATTTTCTTCGTCTTCATCTCCTCCCTGTTCCTGGTGGCGTTGTTCGGAGCCACAGCCACCATCTTCTCTTCTTCTTCTTCAATGTTACGTAACAATATGCTTTACTACAACGAGAACAAACTTAAGGAATTTTTGACTTTATGTATCACTTTAGCTAAAACACTACGAGGAATTGATCGGAACTGGACTTGATGACCGCTTGCTCAAAGTATATTGGGTTTGGGTTTAGTTTGATACTCCTATTTTGTATATATACAGTGATAACTTCTACAATAATGTCCCTTTATAATAGTCATTCAGTATAAAAAGAGACAATATATCAGTACCATCAACAAAAAATCATGAAAATAATAACATCACAAGAACCAGTAAATAGATGGAAAGCAGAAATAATAACCAGTAAATAAGGCCCGACACTATGAAAACGGAAGAGTAATGTAAACACAACATTGACCACTAGCAGTCTAAGACTAAATCCTATCAGTCTAGCCTCACACTGGTAGACTAAATATGTTCAACTACCTCCTAACCTACAACCTTAATGCTCGACCTCCACCGCTTCCTATCGAGTGTCATGTCCTAGGAGATCTGAAGCCTCGCCATATCCCGCTTGATCACCTCCCCCCAATACTTCTTACGCCGCCCTCTACCTCTCCTTGTACCCACCAATGCCAACCGCTCGCACCTCCTTACCGGGGCATTCAAGCTTCTCCTTTGTATGTGCCTGAACCATCTGACCCTCGCTTCCCACATCTTGTCATCAATGGGAGCCACGCCCACCTTTTCCCGAATATCTTCATTCCTAATCTTATCCATCCTAGTGTGCTCGCACATCCACCTCAACATCCTCATTTCTGCTTCTTTCATCTTCTGGATATGTGAGTTCTTAACTGGCCAAGACTCAGCCCCATACAGCATGGCCGGTCTAACCACCGCTCTATAAAACTTACCATTGAGTAGCGGTGTCACTTTCTTGTCACACAAGACTCTAGATGCTAACCTCAATTTCATCCACCCCACCCCTATACGGTGTGTGACATCCTCATCGATCTCCCATCCCCCTAGATAACCGACCCAAGATACTTGGAACCGCCTCTCTTGGAAATGACCTGCGATCCAAGCCTCACGTCCATGCCCGCTTCCCTCGGCTCGGCACTGAACTTGCAATCAAGATATTTCGTCTTCGTCCTGCTCAACTTGAAATCCTTAGACTCAAGGGCCTGTCTCCAAACCTCCAGCCTCTCGTTAACGCCACTCTGTATCTCGTCAATCAGAACTATGTCATCCTCTCATTGAATATGGTGTGTCAGTGCGTCCATCACCAGTGCAAATAAGAATGGGTTGAGCGCAGATCCTTGGTATAACCCCATAACAACCAGAAAATGCTCAGAGTCGCCTCCTACTGTCCTAATCCGAGTCTTAGCTCCATCATACATGTCCTTAATCGCCCTAATGTAATCAACCGGCACACCTTTAGCCTCAAGGCATCTCCAAAGAACCTCTCTAGGAACCTTGTCATACGCTTTCTCCAAATCAATAAACACCATGTGCAGATCCTTCTTCTTATCCCTGTACTGTTCCACCAACCTCCTAATAAGGTAGATAGCTTCCGTAGTAGAATGACCCAGCATGAACCCGAACTGGTTGTCTGATACAAACATCGTCCTCCTTACCCTCGCTTCTACCACCCTCTCCCAAACTTTCATGGTATGACTCAATAATTTGATACACCTATAGTTGTTGTAATTCTGGATGTCACCTTTGTTCTTATACAACGGAACCGTCGTACTCCACCTCCACTCATCCGACATCCTCTTCGTCCTGAAAATAACATTAAACAACCCAATCAATCACTCCAAACCTGCTCTGCCCCTGCTCATCTTACGCATAGCCCCCACGACCTCCTCAACCTTGGTGCGCCTATAGTACCCAAAATCGCGGTGACTTTAGTTATAAATTTATTAATAATGTATTAGCTTTCTTCAATATTTAATATAACTAATGAAATATGCATATCTTTTGAGATTTTAAATTTGAATAATTTTTTTTTATCTTTTATATGTAATATTAAAAAAGAAAAAATAATTGATTTTTGGATAATTTTATCTATAACAACAAAAAAATATTTAAGCATCAAATATTGTTATAGGTGTATAATAGTCACTCACTATAAAAGCCAAAACATATCGGAACAAACGAGATTGTTATAGAGATGGTTGACTGTATATGGTATAATATATTTGCTAGTTTATTTAATACCAAAATAAGATTTTTAGTGTGGGTTTTATTTGCTATTCCTATTATAAATAAGGGGTTGATACTAGCTATTCTCTCAAGTTAAAGACTAATAATTATTTGGGCGTGAAATTTCGAAAGCAAAAAATTAAGTAAAAATAGTATTTGAAAATTATTATAGTCTGGAAATGAATATAATTTGGAGCTGTTTTTGAATTTTTTCTAAGTTACTTAAAGTAAATTTTTTGAAAAATAGCTTTTTGGAGTTTTTCAAATTTCAGCTTCAAGTAAAATTTGAAATTTTTATGGCCAAACAATGATTCCGGAAAAAAAGTAAATACTTTTCAGAAAAAAAGAATTTCTTTTATAGCCAAACGGGCCCTAAGTAAGCTTCAGCTTAGTTATTCCCAAATTATACTTTATTCTTTCATACTAGTTTTCTGGTACGCGCTTTGCGCGTGTACCCATGTCAGTGAGTATACAACTTTTTAACTGTTTAAGAAATCGTATAAATATTATTAA
Source organism: Nicotiana tabacum (assembly GCF_000715075.1). NCBI lineage: Eukaryota > Viridiplantae > Streptophyta > Magnoliopsida > Solanales > Solanaceae > Nicotiana > Nicotiana tabacum. The sequence goes on along the minus strand of NC_134096.1, from coordinate 91,639,735 downwards.
ATAATATGTTTGCATTATATATAAGTTCTTAAAAATTATGAACACTTATCCTATTTAGCTAGCTCGATAAATGAATTAATATAACTTATTGTGATCGTATTTTCAAAAATTATCGAAGTTATTTGATTGTCTTATTTGACTCTCTCTCTCTCTCTCTCTCTCTCTCTCTCTCTCTCTCTCTCTCTCTCTCTCTCTCATCAGTCTCTTTTTTCTTTTATATACTTGTTTTTGTTGTAGAGTGTCACGACCCAAAATCTCACCTGTCGTGATGGCACCTATCTCAATAATAGGCAAGCCGACAATCTTAATAAACTACCATATCTTTTAAGTTTGAAAACATAATATTTAAATTTAGCGGAAGAAATCTCACAAATACAGATATAAAACACTCCCAAAATCCAGTGTCACTGAGTACATGACCATTTAATATGAATAAAAAATCTGACTGATAAAACATTGTCTAAAAGTATAGAACAACACAATAACTGAAAGAGAGCGAGTCAAGGTCCGCGAATGCCAGGCAGCTACCTTGATAGTCTCCAACTGGTAGCACTCTGATATCTAACAGTCGCCGTGTCCGAAAACACCTAGATCTGCACACGAGGTGCAGAGTGTAGTATGAGTACAACCAACTCAATAAGTAACAAGACTAACCTTTGGGCTGAAAGTAGTGACGAGCTCAGCAGATACAGTCCAGTATAGAAATAATAGTACAGAAATGCAAGCATGATTTCAAGTTCAACAGTTAAACTCAGTACTGTATATGGCAAATGCCCAGGGATATTCCATCCCGTATATATATATATATATAATCCAGCCTAGGGATATTCCATCCAGTATATATATACACATCGACTGACAGTCAGTCACTCAGTACCGTATAAGGCCAATCCAGCCCTAGGGTAATTTATCCCCAAATGCAAATGAGACGGACAAGATCCATGTCCAAGGGAAATTCATCACAAATATAAATAAGTAAGGCACGTCCATGCCCTGGGAAGTCCATCCCGAATATAAATCATCTACGCTCATTGTGGGGGGTGCAGACTCCGGAGGGGTTCATTCAGCCCAAGCGTGAAATAAAGCTGATATGGACTCCTGCATGCGGGCGGCCTCGATCCATATAATGATAAAACCGATATCGCCTGCTGCACGCGGGCAACCCCGATCCCATAACTAATCTCACAATGGATGAACATGGCTGAGTATAAAATGTACATTTTTAAACAATTAAATTCAACAACAACACGACCCTATGGGTCCCAAAATATCGACACGTAGCCTAAACATGATCTTTAATACGAGTCTCTACTCAATTTCTCTAACACAAGGAGAATATGCGGATAATAACATGATTCCTTAATTTTTACATCCACAGAATTTATTCAATTCATGATTTCTATGGTGCACGCCCACACACTTGTCACCTAGCATGTGCGTCACCATCATACAATTCACATATAACACCAAATTCGGGGATTCATACCCTCAGAACCAAGTTTAGAAGTGTTACTTACCTCAAACCGTGTATTTCTTTATTCCGCTATGCCTTTGCCTTGCGAATTGGCCTCTGAATGCCTCGAATCTAGTCACAATTAATTCGATCCAGTCAATACAAGTCATTGAAATTAATTCCATATGAAAATATAAATTTTCCAACAAAATCCGAAATTTAACTCAAAAATCATCTGTGGGCCCCACATCTTGGAACCCGACAAAAGTTACAAAATATGAATGCCCATCAACCAGGAGTCCAACTATACAAATTTTACCAAATTCCGACATCAACTTGACCCTCAAATCTTCAAATTAAACTAAGAGGGTTTTCTAAATTTTCCAACTTAATTCACCAATTAAATGTTAAAAACAATCATGGATTCGTGTAATTTGACCAATATTGAGTTAAGAACACTTACCCCATTATTTTCCTTGAAAATCTCCCGAAACTCCCCCCTTCCCGAGCTCCAATTTGTCAAAAATAGAAAATGGGACAACGTCCCATTTTCAGAACTTACAACTTTCTGCCCAACGATTCCTTCTTCGCGTTCGCGGGGCCCTTGCTTCGCATTCGCGAAGCACAAAAATGCTGCCAAAAGTTTTCTCCTTCGCGTTCGCGACCTCCTTGTCATGTTCGCAAAGCCTTCCGATGTCTGCCCTTTGCGTTCGCGAGCCACGAGCTGCATTCGCAAAGGCTTAACGCCACGCAGGCCCCCAACTCCCCTTCCTCTTCGCGTTCGCGTTCGCGTCTGCTCACTCGCGTTCGCGTAGGCTTCCCCAGCCTCTTCTTTGCATTTGTGTCTTCCTTATAGTGTTTGCGATGGGTAAATCCCAGCAGCCCAAAAATCCTTCTTCGCGAATGCGTGAGACCCTTCGTATTCGCGAAGAACAACACCAGACACCAGTTTCAGCATTTGCAAAACAAGGAAAAATGATTTGAAACCATCCTGGAACTCACCCGAGGCCCCCCGGGACCTCAACCAAATACACCAACAAGTCCTCAAATATCATACGAACTTAGTCGAAACCTCTAATCACATCAAACAATGCAAAAACCACGAATCATATCCCAATTCAAGTTTAATGAAACTAAAAATTTCCAACTTCCATATTCCACGCCGAAACCTATCAAATCAAGTCCGTTTGACCTCAAATTTTGCACCCAAGTCATAAATGATATAACAAAGGTATTCTAATTTTCAGAATCGGATTCCGGCCCTGATATCAAAAAGTCAACTCCCCGGTCAAACTTCTAAACTTAAATTTCTATTTTAGCCATTTCAAGCCTAATTTATCTACGGGCTTCCAAATAATTTTTCGGACACGCTCCTAAGTCCAAAATCACCATACAGAGCTATTGAAATCATCAAAACTCTATTCCGGGGTCGTTTATACATAAGTCGACATCCGGTCACTATTTTAACTTATGATTTCAACCTTAGAACTAAGTGTTCCAATTCATTCCAAAACCTCACGAGACCCAAACCAATCACCCCGACAAGTCACATAACAATTGTAAAGCATAAATTGAGCAGTAAATGGGGGAAAGGGGTTGTAATACTCAAAACGACCGGCCGGATCGTTATATTCTCCCCTTCTTAAACAAACGTTCATCCTAGAACGAGTTTAGAATTATACCTGGAGTCTCAAATAGGTGTGGATATTTGCTCCGCATCTCCCGCTCAATCTCCCAGGTAGCTTCTCCGACTGGCTGGCCTCTCCACTGCACTTTCACTGAAGTTATGTTCTTTGATCTCAACTTTCGAACCTGTTGGTCTAAAATGGCCACCGGCTCCACATCATAAGTCAAATTACCATCCAACTGCAGTGTACTAAAATTCAAAACATGAGACTGATCTCTGACATTCTTCCGGAGCATAGATACATGAAACACTGGATGAGCACCCGATAGATTAGGCGGCAATGCAAGTTCATAAGCCACCTCTCTAATCTTCTTAAGTATTTCAAAAGGTCCAATATACCTAGGACTCATCTCGCCCTTCTTCCCAAACCTCATAACACCCTTTATAGGCGAAACTTGGAGTAGTACTTTCTCTCCTACCATGTAAGCAACATCACGAACCTTCCGGTCAGCATAACTCTTCTTTCTAGACTGCGCCATGCGAAGTCGATCCTGAATCAATTTAACCTTCTCCAAAGCATCCTGAACCAAGTCAGTACCCAATAGCCTAGCCTCACCCAGCTCAAACATATAAAGCCTCATACGGAGCCATCTGAATGTTCGATTGGTAGCTGTTATTGTAAGCAAACTCTGCAAGTGGCAGAAACTGATCCCAAGAACCTCCATAATCTATAACACAAGCGCGTAGCATATATTCCAATATCCGAATAGTGCGCTCAGACTGTCCATCCATCTGAGGGTGAAATGCGGTACTCAACTGAATCTGCGTACCTAATTCTCGCTGTACTGCTCTCCAAAACTATGATGTAAACTGCGTGCCCCGATCTAAAATGATAGACACTGGCACACCGTGTAGTCGAACAATCTCGCGGATATATATTTCAGCCAACTGCTCCGAGGAATAAGTAGTACCGACTGGAATAAAATGCGCGGACTTGGTTAACCGATCTACAATTACCCAAACAACATCAAACTTCCTCAAAGTCCGTGAAAGTCCAACTATGAAGTCCATAGTAATACGCTCCCACTTCCATTCCGGAATTTCAATTTTCTGAAGCAATCTGCCTGGTCTCTGATGCTCGTATTTTACCTGTTGATAATATAAACACCCAGCTACAAACCCAACTATATCTTTCTTCATTTTTCTCCACCAATAGTGCTGTCTCAAGTCCTGATACATCTTTGCGGTACCCGGATGAATGGAATACCGCGAACTGTGGGCTTTTTCAAGAATCAATTCAGGCAACCCATCTACATTTGGCACACAAATCCGACAATACATTCTCAATACCCCATCTTCTCTAATAGTAACATCTTTGGCATCACCGTGCAGAATTGTATCCTTTAGGACAAGCAAATGGGGGTCATCATACTGGCGCTCTTTGATGCGGTCATATAAGGAGGACCGAGAAACCACACAAGCTAGAACCCGACTGGGCTCCGAAATATCTAACCTCATGAATTGATTAGACAAGGTCTGAACATCAACTGCAAAAGGCCTTTCACCAATAGGAATAAATGCAAGGCTACCCATACTCACCGCCTTTATACTCAAGGCATCGTCCACCACATTGGCCTTCCCGGGATGATACAAAATAGTAATATCATAATTCTTCAGCAGCTCCAACCATCTCCGCTACCTCAAGTTTAGATCCTTCTATTTGAATAAGTGCTGAAGACTCCGATGATATGCAAATACCTCACAAGACACACCATAGAGATAGTGCCTCCAAATCTTAAATGCGTGAACAATAGCTGCCAACTCCAAATCATGAACATGGTAGTTCTTTTCAAGTGGCTTCAACTGACGTGAAGCATAAGCAATCACTCTACCCTCCTACATTAAGACACACCCAATATCAATCCGGTAAGCATCACAATCCACCGTATAAGAGCTTGAAGTTGAAGGCAAAACTAGAACTGGAGTTGTGGTCAAGGCAGTCTTGAGCTTCTGAAAGCTCTCTTCACACTCATTCGACCACCTGAATGGAGCACCTTTCTGGGTCAATTTAGTCAAGGGCGATGCAATAGATGAGAAGCCCCCCACAAAGCGACTATAATACCCAGCCAAGCCAAGAAAACTTTGAATCTCAATAGCTGAAGATGGCATGTGCCAACTCTGGACTGCCTCTATTTTCTTCAGATCCACCTTAATCCCTTCATTGGACACTATGTGTCCCAAGAATGCCACCGAACTAAGCCAGAACTCACACTTAGAGAATTTGGCATAAAGTTTCTCTTCCCTCAGCCTCTGTAGTACAATACTCAAATATTGTGCATGTTCCTCCTGGCTACGTGAGTACACCAGGATATCATTAATAAATACTATGACAAATAAATCAAAATATGGTTGGAATACACTATTCATCGAGTGCATAAATATTGCTGGGGTGTTGGTCGGCCCAAAAAGCATCACGAGAAATTCATAATGTCCATAACGGGTCCTGAATATCGTCTTTAAAATATCTGAATCCCGAATTTTCCACTGGTGATACCCGGATCTCAAATCAATTTTGGAGAACACCCTCGCTCCTTGAAGCTGGTAGAATAAATCATCAATACATGGCAAAGGATACTTGTTCTTGATTGTAACTTTGTTCAACTGCCTGTAGTCGATGCACATCCGCATAGTACCATCTTTCTTTTTCACAAATAGAACTGGCATACCCCAAGGTGACACACTAGGCCTAATAAACCCCTTATCAAGAAGTTCCTGAAATTGTCTTTCAATTCTTTCAATTCAGCTGGTGCCATACGATACGGAGGAATAGAAATGGGCTGAGTGCCCGGCACCAAGTCAATATCGAAATCAATATCCATGTCGGGTGGCATACCCGGCAAGTCTGTAGGAAATACATCCAGAAAGTCTCACACTACCGGTACAGAATCAATAGTAGTAGTATCTACATCAACATCTCTCACAAAGACCAAATATGACAAATACCCCTTAGCAACCATACGTTAAGCCTTCAAGTAAGAAATTACCCCGCCAGGAACATAATCTAGAGAACCTCTCCACTCGACCTTCGTCAATCCCGGTATCGCCAACGTCACAGTTTTTGCGTGACAGTCCAGAATAGCATGACATGGAGACAACCAATCCATACCCAAGATTACATCGAAATCAACCATACTAAGCAATAATAGATCAACTCTAGTCTCCAGTCTCCCAATAGTTACCCCATACGTCTGATACACACGGTCCACAATAATAGTATCGCCCACCGGCGTAGATACACGAACATGTGAAACTAAGGACTCGCGGGGCATATCCAGATAATGAGTAAACTATGATGAAACATACGAATATGTGGAACCAGGGTCAAATAATATAGAAGCTTCCTTGTGGCACACTGAGACAATACATGTGATCACTGTATTTGAAGCAACAACATCTGGCCTTGTAGGAAAAGCATAGTATTGGGCCTGACCGCCACCTAATCGGCCTCCCCCTCTTGGGCGACCCCTAGCTTACTGAGCCCCACCTCTAGATGGCTGAGCGGGTGGTGGAGCAACTGGTGAAGGAGATGTAGCCTGACTCCTATGCTGAACCGAACCTCGCAAAAAGCGGGGACAATATTTTATCACATGACCCAGCTCTCCACACTCATAGCAATCCTTCTCGAAAAATGGTGGCAAGTTCTGAGGCGGACCTCGAGAACTAGAACAACTACAAGAAGATACTAGTACCGATGAACCCTGAACTAATGGTGCACGAGATGAACTCTGAGCTGGAAGTGCACCAAGAGAAGAGTGACTTTGTCAAGCACTGTATGGACCATGTCTAGCTGATGCGCCATGATGAGCTGAACGAACCATCTGAGCGGGCGTATAAGGATAACCCCTGCTGTGATAGGGTTTTCCTTCAGAAGGAACACCGCTAGAATTACCCGGACCACAAGGCCTCTTGGCCTCCCTCTCCTTACGCTCTTGTGTACGGACCATCTCTAGCCGTCGAACACTGTCAACCACCTCATCGAATCTAGTACCAAATACATTCCCAGAGTCATAACAAAAAAGAACTGTTGGTTGAGGCCATTAATGAACCTCCTGGTCCTCTCGCTCTCAGTAGGAACCAACCAAACTACATGACGGGGCAACTCTGAAAATCGCATCTCATACTGAGTCATGGACATGTCCTCCTGACGTAAATATTTGAACTGCCTGCGTAGTTCCTCTCTACAGGTCTATGGCACAAACTTCTCCATAAATAATATGGAGAACTCATGCCATGAAAGTGGTGTTGCACCAACTGGTCTGCTCCTCTCATAAGTCTCCCACAATCTGAAGGTTGCACCAGAAAACTGAAAAGTAGTGAACAAAACCCCACTGGTCTCCAGAATACCCACTGTCTGAAGCATCCGCTGGCACTTATCCAGAAAACCCTGAGCATCCTCTGACTCAGCACCGCTAAATGATGGAGGTCTTAGTCTCCCAAATCTCTCAAGTCTCCTCTGCTCGTCATCGGCCATAACGGGGATCACCTAGGCCTGAGCAGCTGCAACCAGCTGGACTGGTGGTGCCCCCAGTATCTGAAGTTCCTGCACTACTTGCTCTGGAGTACGGGCAACAGGGGTATGAGTACCTCCCCCGGCCTGAGAAGTGGCCGGTGCATCCTAAGCTGAAACCACCTGAGCAAGGCCAGTGCAAACTGTCAATATCTGTGCTAGAGCCTCCTGAAGGCCAGGAATCACAATAGGCACAACTGGTGCATGAGATGGTCCTGTCAGCTCAACTATGTCTGGAATCTGCTCCTGAGCTGGAGCAACTGGTGGTGCTGCTCCAACTGCTATACGAGCTACACCTTGACCTCTACCTCGACCACGCCCTCTACCACGGCTCCGCCCTCTCGCGGCCCTAACTGGTGTCACTGGTGGCTGACCATCTGATCCTGTAGTATGTGTCCTCACCATCTGTGAGAGAATAGAATAACAGAAATTTAGTTTTCGGAATCAACAAATTAGCACGACAGAATAGAAGGACGTGAAATTTTCCTAAGGGTTTGGCAGCCTCTCAAAAATAAGTACAGACGTCTCCATACCGATCCTCAAGACTCTACCAAACATGCTCATGACTTGTGAGACCTATGTAACCTAGGCTATGATACCAACTTGTCACGACCCAAAATCTCACCTGTCGTGATGGCGCCTATCTCAATACTAGGCAAGCCGACAATCTCAATAAACAACCATATCTTTTAAGTTTGAAAACATAATATTTAAATTCAGCAGAAGAAATCTCACAAATACATTTATAAACACTCCCAAAACCCGGTGTCACTGAGGACATGCGCATCTAATATGAATACAAATCAGACTGATAAAACACTGTCTGAAAGTATAGAACAATACAATAACTGAAAGAAAGAGAGTCAAGGTCAGCGAACTCCAGACAGCTACTTTGATAGTCTCCAACTGGTAGCACTATGAGATCTAATTGTCGCCGTGTCCGAAAGCACCTGGATCTGCACACGAGGTGCAGAGTGTAGTATGAGTACAACCAACTTAATAAGTAACAAGACTAACCTTTGGGCTGAAAGTAGTGACGAGCTTAGCAGGTACAGTCTAGTATAGAAATAACAGTACATAAATGTAGGCATGCTTTCAAGTTCAACAGTTAAACTCAGTACTGTATATGTCCAATCCAGTCGAGGAAAATTCCATCCCGTATATATATACATCAATTAAAAGTCAGTCACTCAGTACCGTATAAGGCCAATCTAGCCTTGGGTAATTTATCCCCAAATGCAAATGATTCAGACAAGATCCATGTCCATGGAAATTCATCACAAATATAAATAAGTAAGGCAAGTCCATGCCCTGGTAAGTCCATCCCGAATATAAATCATCTACACTCACTGTGGGGGGTGCAGACTCCGGAGGGGCTCCATCAGCCCAAGCGTGATATAAAGTCCATATGGCATGCTGAAAGTGGGCAGCCCCGATCCATATAATAATAATAATATATATAAAGCCAATACGGCCGACTGTAGGTGGACAACCCCGATCCCATAAATAATCTCATAATGGATGAGCATGGCTAAGTATGAAATGTACATTTTTAAACAATTAAATTCAATAGCAACACGACCCTATGGGTCCCAAAATATTAGCACGTAGCCTAAACATGATCTTTAATACGAGTCTCTGCTCAATTTCTCTAACACGTAGAGAATATACGGATAATAACATGATTCCTTAATTTTTACAACTCCACAGAATTTATTCAAGTCACGATTTCTATGATGCACGCCCACACGCTCGTCACCTAGCATGTGCGTCACCTTCATACAATTCACATATAATACCAAATTCGGGGATTCATACCCTGAGAACCAAGTTTAGAAGTGTTACTTACCTCAAACCGTGTAATTCTTTATTCCGCTATGCCTTTGCCTCGCGAATTGGCCTCTGAACTCCTCGAATCTAGTCACAATTAATTCGGTTCAGTCAATACAAATCATTGGAATTAATTCCATATGAAAATACAAATTTTCTAACAAAATCCAAAATTTAAATCAAAAATCGCTCGTGGGGCTGTCACGACCCAAAATCCAACTAGCCGTGATGGAACTTAACCCAACTCGTTAGGTAAGTCAATTTACAAATATCTGATTAAAATAATATTTAACTTAATCTAATACATTCCCCAAGGACTGGTAGTACAAATCATGAGCTTCTAAGATTTAGTATTTTCAAAGTTGGTATAAAATGAAATACAACATCTGTTTAAAATATACATGAACAGATTAAAATTATAAAGCTACCATGAACAAAAGGCAGCAATGATTGGAACGCAGGTACATTTTCAGATCCAGCTCGCGCCATGTACAACAACATCAACATCCAAAATCTGCACGCAAGGTGCAAAAGTGTAGTATGAGTACAACCGACCCCATGTACTCAATAAGAAACAAACCTAAACTTAGGTTGAAAGTAGTGACGAGCTGGAACACAGGTTGGGGTCCAACACCAATAACCAACATCAGTTCATAACAATATAATGAAAGTAATAAAAGAAGTAGCTCAGAGATAAAATGCTCAACTCGTTCACAGTTACAGAAAAATAGGCCTGCTTTTCAAGTATATCAGTGAAAACCCAAATCTTTTACCGAAATCACCAAAATATGAGTATGTTTTGTAAAAACTATGATTTTCCTAAAAACTTTTCAACAACAGATAGGATGTTTCATTTTTAAATGGCATGAAGAAAATACATCTCTATGCCTACATGTCAATGAATATATGGAGTATGAATGATGCCATATCGTACAACATGAGGAACATGCATCTCTATGCTTGTATGCCAAGTGTGCATGTCAATGCGATGCAACTCAGTGATAAAACCATGTGCATACTCTCAGAATATCAATTTAATCAGTTCTCTCAGTCACTCAGTCCTCCCAGTCACTTAACACTCGCACTCAGTAGGTATATGCACTCACTGGGTTGTGTACAGACTCCGGAGGGGCTCCTTTAGCCCAAACGCTATAAACCGCATGGACAACTCATGTGCTATAGTATAAATATCTGGATCTGCACGGACAGCTCACGTGCTGCATGAACAACTCACATGCTATAGTATCAATATCTGGATCTGTACGGACAACTCACATGCTATAGTATCAATATCTGGCTCCGCATGGACAACTCACGTGCTGCACGTACAACTCACGTGCTATAGTATCAATATCTCAAAAATCAGGCCCTCGGCCTCACTCAGTCATCAATTTCTCCGATCTCTCGGGCTCACAGTGTCGTGAAACTAGCCCAAAATAATGATATGATGTATCAATAAATAACAACAGAGACTGAGATATGATATGCAATGAATATATATGACTGAGTACGAAATTACAATTTAAACATACACTTCGACAGCAGAACTGACCTCAGTGGGTCCTAATAATACCAACATTTGCCTAAATATGATTTCTAACATGAGTCATAGCTCAGTTTCTCTAACGCATAAAAATACACGGAAAATACAAGTTAATGGACTATACAGCTCTACTGAATCAACTGAGTCTCAATTTTTACGGTGCACGCCCACACGCCCGTCACCTAGTATATGTGTCACCTCCAAACAATTCACATAACACATATAATCAGGGTTCATACCCTCAACTTCAAGTTTTCTCGAACAAGCCGAATCCAATACCGAGCAAGCTAAACAATACTCTGGAAATTCATTCCACGCGTATCAACTTCTGAATGCCTTCATATCTCCTCAATTCTAAGCCAAACAATTCGAAACTAGTAAAACAACGTGCATATAACTCAAAATATACTCTAGTGCTTACAATTTAACAATTTATAAACATTTCTAACTATGTTCGAAAAGTCGGTAGTAGGGCCCATGTCTCGAAATTCGACGAAACTCACAAAATCCGACAACCCATTCAATTATGAGTCAACCATACCAATTTCACTCAAATCCGACTTCGAATCGACATTCAAATCCTAAAAATTCATTTTATCAAAATTTCTATAATTTTCCCCAAATTTTCATCTCAAAATACTGATTAATTGATGAAAACAATGATATATTCATGTACATTAACTAAATCTGAGTTAGAATCACTTACCCCGATGAATTTCTTGAAAATCCCACGAAAGTTCGGCACAAACTGAGCTCCCAAAGTCCAAATATGAAATAATACTCTAACCCTCACTTATAAAGTACAAACAAATCTGACCTCCCATTGTGTTGACCGCATATTTTTTTGTGCGGCCGCACATCCCAGGTTCTGCGGCAGCAATCCAAATTGTGCGGTCGCACTTCAGCAGCTCTGCACTACTAGGCTTCAGTAAATTGACCATAACTTTCTCTACAAATATCTAAATGATCAATGGTATACCTTTATGGAAACTAGATTCAAAGGTCTACAACTTTTGTTTTTGAATTATCTCCAAATTCCTTGTAGTTTAAAAGATATAAGCTTCCGAAGTCGGACCATCAAATCTGCAGAATCTCCTTTCTGCGGCGGTGAGAGGAATTCTGCGGTCTGCACAATTTCAACTGCGGTCTGCACTTTTCCTCTAAGGTCCGCACTTTTCCTCTGCCTCAGCACCCCAAAATGTGCCCCCCGCACTTCCAAAGTTTCAAAACAACATCAGAGTGCTGAAATGCCCAGACTCGCTCAAAACTCACTCTGAAACACACCCGAGCCACTCGTGACCCCGTCCGAATGTACCAACAATTCCTAAAACACGATACGAACTTAGGCGAGCCCTCAAATCACATCAAACAACATCAAAAATATAAATCGCACTCCAATTCAAGTCTAATGAAAAATATCAATTTCCAACTTCTACATTATATGCCGAAACCTATCAAATCAAGTCCGATTGACCTCAACTTCTGCACACAAGTCATAAATGACATAATGAAGCTATTCCAATGTCCATAATTAGATTTTGATCCCAATATCAAAAAGTTAACTCCCCGGTCAAACTTCCAACTTAAATTTTTATTTTTAGCCATTTCGAGCCCAATTCAACTACGGACTTCCAAATAATTTTTCGGACACGCTCCTAAGTCCAAAATCACTATACGGAGCTATTGGAATCATCAAAACTCTATTCCGGCATCGTTTACATGTAAGTCAACATCCGATCCACCTTTTCAACTTACGCTTTAAACCTTGAATTTTATTCTTCCCAACTAACTCCAAAATACCTGAAAACCAACAATAATTCACACAAGTCATAATACAACGTATGAAGCTATTCAAATTTTCCAACAAAATCCGAAATTTAGTTCAAAATTCGTCCGTAGGACCCACATCTCAGAACCCGACAAAAGTTACAAAATATGAACTCCCATTCAACCACGAGTCCAACCATACAAATTTTACCAAATTCCGACATCAACTCGACCCTCAAATCTTCAAATTAAACCAAGAGGGTTTTCTAAATTTTCCAACTTAATTCACCAATTAAATGTTAAAAATAACCATGGATTCGGGTAATTTAACCAATATTGAGTTAAGAACACTTACCCCATTATTTTCCTTTAAAATCTCCCGAACATCGCCTCTTCCCGAGCTCCAATTTGTCAAAAATGGGAACTTAAACTTTCTGCCCAGCGATTCCTTCTTCGCGTTCGCGGCCTTTGCTTCGTGTTCGTGAAGCACAAAAATGCTACCAAAATTTTTCTCCTTCACATTCACAACCTCCTCGTCGCATTCGCGAAGCCTTCCGACCCCTTCCCTTTGCGTTCGCAAGCCACAAGCCGCGTTCGCGAAGGCTTAACGCCAGGCAGTCCCCCAGCTCCCCTTCCTCTTCGCGTTCGCGTTCGCGTCCGCCCACTCGCGTTCGCGTAGTCTTCCCCAGCCTCTTCTTTGGGTTCACGTCTTCTTCATGGTGTTCACGATGGGAAAATCCCGGCAGCCCAAAAATCCTTTTTCGCAAACACGTGAGACCCTTTTGCGTTCGCGAAGAACAACACCAGACACCAATTCCAGCAGTTGGAAAACAAGGAAAAATGATCCGAAACAATCCCGGAACTCACCTGAGGCCCCCGAGACATCAACCAAATACATCAACAAGTCCTCAAGCATCATACGAACTTAGGCGAAGCCTCAAATCACATCAAACAATGCTAAAACTATGAATTATACCCCAATTCAAGCTTAATAAAACTAAAAATTTCTAACTTCTACATTCGACGCTGAAACCTATCAAATCAAGTCCGATTGACCTCAAATTTTGCACACAAGTCATAAATGACATAATGGAGGTATTTTAATTTTCAGAATCAGATTCCGGCCCCGATATCAAAAATTCAACTCCCCGGTCAAACTTCCAAACTTAAATTTCTATTTTAGCCATTTCAAGCTTAATTTAGCTACGGGCTTCCAAATAATTTTTCGAACACGCTCCTAAGTCCAAAATTACCATACGGAGCTATTGGAATCATCAAAACTCTATTCTCACAATGGATATCTCCTGCTAAAGGCGGGCAGCCCCGATCCATATAATAATAATATATATAAAGCCAATATGGCCTGTCGCAGGCGGGCAGCCCCGATCCCATAACTAATCTCACAATGGATGAACATGGTTGAGTATGAAATGAACATTTTTAAACAATTAAATTCAACGACAACACGACCCTATGGGTCCCAAAATATCGGCATGTAGCCTAAACATGATCTTTAATACGAGTCTCTGTTCAATTTCTCTAACACATAGAGAATATGTGGATAATAACATGATTATTTAATTTTTACAAGTCCAAAGAATTTATTCCATTCACGATTTCTATGGTGCACGTCCACACACTCGTCACATAGCATGTGCGTCACCTTCATACAATTCACACACAATACCAAATTCGGGGATTCATACCCTCAGAACCAAGTTTAGAAGTGTTACTTACCTCAAACCGTGTAATTATTTATTCCGCTATGCTTTTGCCTCACGAATTGGCCTCTGAACGCCTCAAATCCAGTCACAATTAATTCGATTCAGTCAATACAAATTATTGGAATTAATTTCATATGAAAATACAAAGTTTCCAACAAAATCTGAAATTTAACTCAAAATTCATCTGTGGGGCCCACATTTTTGGAACCCGACAAAAATTACAAAATATGAATGCTCATTCAACCACGAGTCCAACCATATAAATTTTACCAAATTCCGACATCAACTCGAGCCTCAAATCTTCAAATTAAACCAAGAGGGTTTTCTAAATTTTCCAACTTAATTCACCAATTAAATGTTAAAAACAACCACGGATTCGGGTAATTTAACCAATATTGAGTTAAGAACACTTATCCCATTATTTTTCTTGAAAATCTCCCAAAAATCGCCTCTTCCCGAGCTCCAAACTTCCAACATATTTTAAAATAAAGAAGGATTCAAAGGGTAAAAGGCTGATGAATGTTTCTGTAGCACCCCGAAAAATTTTGAAGTAATTAAGCGTTATTAAAATAGTTGATATGTGCTAATTATATTATTTTGTGTACTGACAAGGACTATTAATATGATAGATATTAATTGAATATGATAATAAGTGTACGAGGTATATTATAAGTGACGTGGGTCTAAGGAGAGCCCTAAGTCTAAGTCAAGTTGGAAATTACATGATAGACTAAAGTTTCAAATGAGTACGCACAAGACCAAACTTTGGATAAACATATCTACATATATATAAGGGATTATGTGATGGACAACCAATAAAATGAATTATCTTCGCGTCGTGTTTCTAACGATTCAAACCGTTCGTCCTTTGGACACTCCTACCAAATGAAAGCTCTTCTAGTCTAGTTTCTAACGCTTCAAACTGTTTGTCATTTGGACATTCCTACAAGAAGTTATGACCAAATTACCAAAGGTTGGCGGATGAGTCTGCGAATGCGAAGCATCCGAGGCCGCGTCCAAAAGAAAGGTTGACAGTGAAGTGCTGCCATAGCATCCAGGTCCGTATCCGAGCTTCAAAGAAGAGTGAAGTGGGGATGCAAAGCATCCAGGGCAGCATCTAAAACCCAGAAATCCGGGCTTATAAATACAAAATCGGAGGAAAAGAGTATTTTATGCATTGGGGGTTAGGGTTCTTGATGGTGAAGAGATGATTTTGAGCTCAAATCAAGTCCAATCAACTAAGGTAAGTTGTTAATGATGTTTTGGATTGATTCTTACTCAATATACATGATTTCTAATATCATTCTTACATCAAAATACTAGATTTTATCATCAAATTCTCAAGAACACAAAAATCACCAAAGTTGTGATCTTTCAAGATTGATCTACTAGAGGTAATTTCAATGCTTCAAATTCGTTTATTATGAGTAGTTAGAAGTATTTGTTACAAGTTTTAATAGTTGAAAGATTGGATTATAAAACTCTAATTCATGGCATGAATAGTACTTTTGAGAAAATAAGAGAGAAGATGAATAGTAATCTTGGCGATGAAATTAATGAATACAATGAACCTATGGAGTTATTTGTTAGCAAAAGTTGGAAGTGATCAACTAAGTAATCACCCTAATTGTATATTTTGCAAGTGTTGATTATGGAAGACGATGAATAGTAACTTGGTGGCAATGGACAATTGATGTAGTATCATTAATGACTTCGAACGGGTATTAAAATATAAGAATGAAGTTGAATGGTCTAGCTTATAAATCTATTTGGCGATTTGAGTTGTTGGAGCCTTGTAGCCAACTTATGAGCTATATATGGATGTTGATCAATATCTTAGGTCATGTTTTGATGTAATTAGGATATCTAATTGTAGATATCGACTTGTTGGTGATGTTGAGCATTTTAATCAACATTAGAATGATGGAGGAGGATTGAAAGCTTGTGAATGTTAATAAAGCGAAAGCGAGGTAAGTTGATTAAAACTTACTCTGCTTGAGGAACTTTCTCTAAAAGCATATTTTGAGTTAATACTTAAGTTGTTTACAAATGTGCTCTCATGCTTGTGGGGACAAAAAAGTACGGATGTCTCCATGTACTAGAATATTATGTTGTATATGTAGTGTCATGCCGTTTTATAAAATTTTATTTTAAATTTTGTTGGCAAAATGACACTCAAGGTTAATATTATAAGTTTTTATCAAAACTTACGTATTGACAAGAATATATATATTCGAGTACTAAAGATAAGTTTTCATGAAAAGTATTTCTCTTGGAAATTGACGAACAGAATAGCACATGTGGTATCTTTTAAAGACAAGTCTTATAGTACGCGCGTTGCTCGTGTATCTCGTATCAATGAATATAATTTTTATAAAAACTATGTAGAAATTTAATTTTTTATTAAATAAAAATTAAAGAAAACAATTGAGTCCCTACAGCAATAATGAACATTAATCCTTATTTTTCAAACTGAATAAACGGAAAAGGGTCATATATGCCAATGAACTATACGAATTAGGATAGATATGCCCGTCGTTATTAGTTTGGCACAAATATGTCCAAACTGTCCAATACTTGCTCATTTATGTCATTAGTTAGATGGAACCCACTGTTTTGTCTTTCTTAAATAATTAATAACTTGACCCAACCAAAATATACTAACCCGATCCGTTATGACCTAGCCCACTCTTATATATATGACCCCACTAGTTATTCCCTTATTTCTAGCCCTTAGTACTGAAGATGATTGGTTGGACTTTGAATCTGAAATTAAAACACAGACACAACAATCGAATTACTCTTCTCAAGTCACAACACAACAATCAGATTACTCTTCTCAAGCCAGCTCCAAGCTGATGCAAGAAAAAAGATAAAGAAGATGGCGCCAAATGGGAAAGTAATCCTGAACCAAATTCTAAAACATAGCTTTATGTCCTGGAAAATATCACTATATTTCTCCAACAAAATGCTACTTCAAAGCACCCTTACCAACCGAGAGACAGAAATAAGAAAGGCCAAATTTTATAGCATTTACAATCATGAAAATCAAAAAGAAACTTCAAAGCAGTTAAGATATCAAGTGAACTTCATTCCTCCTTTTATCTTGAATCCAAATAAATGATTACAAAAAGTAGTTTAGCTTTAGAATAAACTCAATATAGCGAGCAGATTGAACCCTAATTGAGGATTTTAGAAAGGAGTCATCCTCATGAAGAGAGAATGTGAAAAGGAAGGGCTAGAAATAAGGGAGTAACTAGTGGGTCGGCTCATAAAGGATCAGGTCAGTAGATTTTGATTGGGTTCGGTTATTAATTATTTAAGAAAGACAAAATAGTGGGCTTCGTCTAACTAAGGGCATGAATGAGCAAGTATTGGACGGTTTGGACATATTTGTGCCAAACTAATAACGACGGGTATATTTGTCCTAATTCGCATAGTTCACTGGCATATCTGGCCCTTTTTCGTTGAATAAAAGAAGATCTCTATTCTACGAAAGTCCTTGTATACTTTATTATTTGGACTTTCTTTAGGGATAGCTTTAGGTTTTTATTATTATCATAATAAAGAGATTATACATGCTCATATAAATGCTCTTACTTTCTTTAGTTCAATAGTGATAAGTAATATTAGTCAGCCACATATCACTACTCTAATATTTGCTTGTTACATGCAATAGTTATATGCTAAATTGATTTATCGATAGTAGAACAAACTACGAAAATTCTATTAACATTTTCTTTAAAAAGAATCGCTTGAGTCGGCAATAGACATTAGCAATCTGAAAATAATCTATGAACTCTTGAGTATGATTTCTGTATAATTTGCTTTACATTTATGTCCTTTTCTTCTACAATTGACTTGCAGCTCGAGTTTATGGTATCTCAAAGTGGAAAACTTTTAATATCACCTGGATTATTATTGTTCCGAAAGAAATCACTTTTAAAATTATAAATTCTTTTGAAAATAATTTTACTTGACTTACATAACTTATTTTGGTAGGTAAATTCCTAAATATTAGGAGTTTATATATAGCTCAAATAAAGGAAAGATATAATATTCAAAATTTTAATTAATTTTATGTCCTAAATATTAGAAAATACTAATCAAATATATAACATTTATTTTTAAATGATAAAAGGTCGATTAATTTAGTTTTGAAGTTTTGTGCTTTTATAATAATATTGATTGAATAAAGAAGACAAACTTTTTAAAAAAAGAGAGTCGAATTTGCTTATATATTTAGTAGTTTTTAGTATTAGTCTCACATGAATTTACCACATAATCAGAGTATTAATGTAATTTATTGAAATATTAAGTGTGAGTAAAATTGTTCTTCAAAAAAGTTATTCATAAATGTTTAAAAAATTGTTATATAGAACAATTGCAAAAGGGCGTATTCAATTTTTGTACAAACGTCTCAAATAGTTGTGTAAAAAAGATTTAGTTATTCATAAATGTTTAAAAAATTATTATATAGAACAATTGCAAAAGGGCGTATTCAATTTTTGTACAAACGTCTCAAATAGTTGTGTAAAAAAGATTTAGTTATTCATAAATGTTTAAAAAATTATTATATAGAACAATTGCAAAAGGGCGTATTCAATTTTTGTACAAACGTCTCAAATAGTTGACTTTTTAAATGATTTAGTTAATACAAAATTGTAATTGGTTCGAAAAACCTAAATTTTAGGTACATAATTAAAATAAGGAAAGATTTATTAATCAAATTTCAATAAATTTCTAAGTCCTAAATATAAAAAAATAATTAAATGACTATTTTGTCTAGTATAAAATCTATTTTTAAAGGGTAAAAAAGGCGATCGTTACGCCTCATTTTCTAAACGTCATTCTAGCTTATATAATAAAGCTAGTGAACTTGTTAGAGAGTGCGATGTTGATATAGGTATAATTCTTTTCTCCCCGGCGAATAAGCCTTATGTCACGACCCAATTTCATAGTAGGCCGTGATGGAGCCTAACGCCGCCTCTAGGCAAGCCAACTGTGAACTAGTCACGTGTTTTCCTCCTTTTAACAAATTCTTTTCCAAGTAATTAAATTTTCCTTAAATTAAAAGGATTTGAGAAATAACAGATCAAAAATAAATAACACGAAAGCAACTGTGTGCAATCATAATCATAGAATAAAACCAAAACCACAAGTCTACTAGTGTGTGCCAAGACCTGGTGTCACAAGTGTATGAGCATCTAGTAGAATATACAAAAGAATACTAGTCTACTGTCCGAAGTGAAATAGACAGAAAAATATAATCAAAAGAAAGTCTCAGGCTGCTGCAGAACGGGCTCAGAAGGCAGCTCACCGTGAAGCCCCAAAGTGGCAATCAAGTGTGCGCGTCGGATCGATATCCAGATGCACCTGCCCTGCACATTCAGTGCAGAAGTGTAGCGTGAGTACATAAACAATATGTACCCAGTAAGTATCTAGTCTAACCTCGAAGAAGTAGTGGCGAGGGGTCAACTTCGACACTTACTATGGGCCTACAATATTAATATACTGTGAAATTCTAATTAAACATGATATATATAGATGACAATAGAACTTGGAGCAAGAATAATTAAACAATACTTTGACCGTAGTAAAAACCAAATATTTTCCCTTAATTTAACTATTTAACCTCTCAAGTCAATGAAACGATATCAAATATAAGAGGGCTCCAGTATCATCACGAACGAATTATGTCGAGTACGTACGGACCGATCCAAATATATATAAACATAAACTGTGTGCACTGCCGAGGGTCGAACGGCACGAACCATAGATACATCTATTAACCTGCCGAGGCGAACGACCCGCTCCCATGAGAGTAGTAAAAATGTACCCCACTCGCTGAATATACTTGCGACGCGGTTGAACATAGATTTTTATCAAGTTATCATAATATCCCTCAATTCTTTCCAAAATAAAAAATTCAAATAGAAACTCTTAAAATCTTGATATCCTCAACCTCAACTCTATTCAAGATAATTAATAAGAATAATCAAATAACGGTATCCACAAAATATGGTGAAACCTAAAACTACCCAGACATAAGCATGAGTAGTAGCTACGTACGGACTCTCGTCACCTCGCGCGTACGTAGCCCTCACAAATAGAAGCACATATGAATTAAGTTCACCTATGGGGTTAATTCCCTCTTACAAGGTTAGAAAAGAGACTTACCTTGTCTCAAACTTACTTCCGATCCAAAATTTGTACTCAAACCCTCAATTTAGTGCCAAAATGACTCGAAACTAGTCAAATGTTATATAAAATAGTCAATATATGCCCAAAAGTTCATCTTCTAACTATTAAAGCGATTACCCAACCCCAATTGAAGAATTCCCAAAATTCACCCCTGGGCCCACATGCCCGAAATTCGGAAATATTTGAAGAAAATTATTACCCATAACCTCATGAACTCAAATATATGATTTTCATCTAATTTCATAATCAATTTCGTGGTCAAATACCATTTTAATCCAAAACTTAGGTTTTCATCTAAACCCTTGATTTTACCAAATTTTTACTTGTTAATCTACCCATAATCTATGTATTTAACTAATGTTGTGTAGAAATTACTTACCTCAAAGTGCTAGGTGAAAACCCCCCTTCCAAGAGCTCCAAAATCGCCCAAGAGATGAAAGAAAATGAGCTAAATGGCTTAAATCCCGCATTTAATAAGTTGTGCACAGGTCTCAGATGTCGCAAATGCGAACCTGGGTTTCTACTGCCAAGGTCGCAAATGCGACCAAGGAGTCACAAATGCGGACACTATTGAGATCGCAAATGTGACCAAAGTGTCGCAAATGCGAACATTGCCCAGCTCAGGCTTCTTCGCAATTGCGAAGCCTTCCTCACAAATGCGAGGTTCGCAAATGCAAACAAATTCTCACATTTGTGAGATATGCAACAACTGCCAAGAAATGCCAGAAAAACTAAAGTTTTTCTCATCCTCCCGAACGTCCGAAACTCACCCGAGCCCTCGGGGCTCCATACCAAATACACACACAAGTCTAACAACATCATACAAACGTGCTCGAGCGATCGAAACACTAAAATAACATCAAAAACCATCAATCGGACGCCAAAATGCATGGATTAACTCATGAACTCAAAAACTTCTAAAAATACTCTCGCTCGTCCGATTCCTATCAAATCAACTTGGAATGATGCCAAATTTTGCGTGCATGTCTTCAATGATACTACGGACTTACTCCAACTTCCGGAACCGGAATCCAAACCCGATATCAAAAAGTCCACCTTCGGTCAAACTTTCCAAAAACTTCAAATTTCCATTTTTCGCCAAATGACCTCGAAACGACCTACGGACCTCCAAATCCACTTCTGGATGCGCCCTTAATTCCAGAATCACCATATGGAGCTATTTTCAGGTTCGGGATCCCAAATGGATGTTTATAATGTAAAGATCCACTTCAATCCAAACTTATGAAATTCACCCAAAATGCCAACTTTCACTATTAGGCGCTGAAATGCTCTCGGGTCATCCAAAACCCGACCCGAGCATACGCCCAAGTCCGAAATCATCATACAAACCTATTGGAACTGTTAAATCCCGATTCCGAGGTCGTTTACTCAAAACGTTGACCGAAGTCAAACTTAGCCTTTTAAGCCAACCTTACAGAACCAAGTGTTCCGATTTTAATCCGAACCCCTCCAAATCCCGAGCTAACTATCCCCACAAGTCATAAAACAGTAAAAGCATGTACGGGAAGTCTTATTTAGGGGAACGAGGTTCTAGAAAGCAAAATGACAGGTCGGGTCATTACATTCTCCACCTCTTAAACAAACGTTCGTCCTTGCACGGGTTTAGAATCATACCTGGAGTGCTGAATAAGTGTGGATATCTGCTCCGCATGTCCTCCTCTGACTCCCATGTCGCCTCCTCGACTGGTTGGCCCGTCCACTGAAACTTTACCACGGAAATTCCCTTGGACCTCAACTGGCGAGCCTGTCTATCAACAATGGCAACCGGTTCCTATTCATAATCCAAGCTCTTATCTAGGTGAACTGTGCTGAAGTCTAACACATGTGACAAGTCAGCATGATACCTTCAGAGCATAGATATATGGAAAACCGGATGAACTCCCGATAAACTGGGAGGCAAGGGAAGCTCGTAAGCAACCTCCCCAACTCGTGTCAACACCTCAAATGGGCCTATAAACCTTGGGCTCAACTTGCCCTTCTTCCTAAATCTCATGATTCCGTTCATCGGCGAAACCTTCAAGAGAACTTTCTCACCCACCATAAATGATAAATCAAGTGCTTTCTGATCCACGTAACTCTTCTATCTGGACTGTGCTGTACGAAGTCGCTCCTGAATCAACTTTACTTTTTCTAAGGCATCCTTCACCAAATCAGTACCATATATCTTAGCCTCACCGGGTTCAAACCATCCGATGGGCGAACAACATCCCCAACCATACAAAGCGTCAAATGGAGCCATCTCGATGTTGGATTGGTAACTATTGTTATAAGCAAATTCGTCCAAAGGCAAGAAACGATCCCACTGACCTACGAAGTCAATCACACATGCCTTGCGCATATCCTCAAAAATCTGAACTGTCCGCTCCGACTGCCCGTCGGTCTGCGGATGAAAAGATGTGCTGAGCTCTACACGAGTCCCCAATTCACTCTGTACTGCTCTCCAAAAATGTGAAGTAAATTGAGGGCCTTTATCTGATATGATGGAAATTGGCACACCGTGCAACCGAACTATCTCCTGAATATAAATCTGGGACAACCTCTCTGAAGTATACGTAGTCACAACCGGAATGAAGTGTGCCGACTTGGTCAATCTGTGAACAATGACCCACACTGCATCGAACTTCCACAAGGTCCGTAGCAACCCAACTACGAAATCCATAGTAATGCGCTCCCACTTCCACTCAGGTATAGTCGTCTACTAGAGTAGGCCACCTGGCCTCTAGTGCTCATACTTAACCTGCTGGCAATTTAGGCACCTAGATACATACTCAACTATGTCTTTCTTCATCTGCCGCCACCAATAATGCTTCCTCAGGTCATGATACATCTTCGTAGCACCTGGGTGAATGGAATATCGAGAACTGTGTGCCTCCTCTAAAATCCTCTCCCTCACGCCATCGACATTAAGAACACATCGACGACCCTAGAGTCGCAGAACACCATCCTCGCTGATAGTAACCTCTTTGGCACCACCTTGTAGTATCGTCGCTCTGAGGACCAACAAGTGCGGATCATCAAGCTGTCGAGCCTTGATCTGCTCCAATAGTGAAGACTGGGAAACGACGCATGTAAGAACTCAGTTGGGCTCTGAAATATCCATCCTCACAAGTCTGTTAACCAAGGACTGAATGTCCAAATATAGTGGCCGCTCCTCTTCTAAAATGAAGGCCAAGCTACCCATACTCTCTGCCTTCCTCCTCAAGGCATCTGCGACTACATTCGCCTTGCCCGGATGATAAAGTATGGTGATGTCATAGTCCTCCAGTAACTCAAGCCATCTGCGCTGCCTCAAATTGAGACCCCTTTGTTTGAACAAATGCTGGAAGCTGTGATGATCAGTGTAAACCTCATAGGACACCCCATAAAGATAATGCCTCCAGATCTTAAGAGCATGAACAATCGCGGCCAACTCCAAACCGTGCATAGGATAATTCTTCTCATGGGGCTTCAGCTGACGTGAAGCATATGCAATAACTCGCCCCTCCTGCATCAATACTCAACCCAAACCAATACGTGAAGCGTCGCAATACACAGTACACATCCCCGAACCGGAAGGCAACACTAGGACCGATGTTGTAGTCAAAGATGTCTTGAGCTTCTGGAAGCTCGCCTCACAATCATCGGACCAACAGAACGAGAGCACCCTTCTGGGTTAATCTAGTCAAAGGTGTTGTAATATATGAGAAGCCTATGAGAAGCCCTCCACAAACTGGCGATAATAACATGCTAACCCCAAGAAGCTCCTAATCTCAGTCACCGAAGTGGGACGAGGACAACTCTGAAATGCTTCAATCTTCTTGGGATCCACCTTAATACCCTCGCCTGATATAACATGCCCCAAGAATGCGACAGAATCTAGCCAAAACTCACACTTGGAGAACTTAGCATATAACTTCTGTTCCCGCCAGGCCTGAAGCACCACTCTCAAATGCTGCTTGTGCTCCTCCATGCTACGCGAGTAGATCAAAATGTCATCAATGAAGATAATGACAAACGAATCAATATATGGCCTGAACACCCTGTTTATCAAATCCATAAACGCCGTTTGGGCGTTAATCAAGCCGAAGGACATCACTAGAAACTCATAATTTCCATATCTAGTACGGAAAGCAGTCTTCAGAACATCCGAGTCCCGCATCTTCAACTGATGGTACCCTGATCTCAAGTCGATCTTAGAGAACACCCTATCACCCTGCAACTGGTCAAACAAATCATCAATATGCGGCAACGGGTACTTGTTCTTGATGGTGACCTTGTTCAACTGGCGGTAATCAATGCACATCTGTATAGTCCCATCTTTCTTCTTCATAAATAAAACTGGTGCACCCCAAGGAGATATATTTGGTCTGACGAACCCCTTTGCTAGCAACTCCTCAAGTTGTTCCTTCAACTCCTTCAACACTTTCGGAGCCATATGGTATGGTGGGATAGATATAGGCTGGGTACCTGGAGCCAAGTCGATGTAGAAATCGATATCATGATCTGTTGGCATGCCTGGAAGATCAGAAGGAAACACATCGGAGAACTCCCGGACTACTAGCACCGAATCAATCACTGAAATCTCTGTGTTATTATCCCGAACATAAGCTAGATAAGCCAAACAACCCTTCTCGACCATATGTCGAGCCTTTAGAAAAGAGATAACCCGGCTAGATGCACTGACAGACGAACCCTTCCACTCCAATATAGACAACTCTGGCATCGCCAAGGTAACAGTCTTGGCATGGCAATTAAGGATGGCGTGATATGGGGATAGCCAGTCTATGCCCGGGATGACCTCAAAGTCGGTCATATAAAGTAACAGAAGATCCGCTCTAGTCTCGTATCCACAGTTTGTGACCACACAAGACCGATAGATCCGATCCACAACAATAGAATCGCCCACAAGAGTGGACACATAAATTGGAGTGCCCAAGGACTCATGAGGAATATCCAGGAAATGAGCAAACGGGGATGACACATATGAATAGGTGGACCCTGGATCAAATAATACCGAAGCATCCCTACCGCGGACAGAAATAATACCTGTGATCACGGTATTTGAGGCCATTGCATCTGGTCTGGCCGGGAAAGCATAGAACCTAGATGGAGCGCCATCTGGCTGGCCTCCTCCTGCCTGGCCTCCACCTCTAGAACGGCCCCTACCCACCTGCCCTCCCCGTCTGGGTGGCCGGACGGCTGGTGCGGCTACTGGTGCTAAAATTATGGGTTGCTGACTCTGCTGCACCGCCTTGCCCCGGAGTTTTGGACAAAATCTCTTCATATGACCAGGATTTCCACATTCGTAACAACCCCTCGGAGCGGTGGACTGCTTCCCTAAAGTCTGACCTTGATGGCCTGAATACCCACCGGAAGAACCCTGAATAGCTGGTGGACGGTAAGAACTCTCAAGCATGGCACTGAAATAGGGTCTTGCCGGAGCACCCCGAGGAGGTGGTGGTGCTGGATATGTTGGCCTGCTAGGATGACCCCTCCCAAATTGGCCTCGGCCCCCTGCCGGGACACCTCTAAACTCCCCATAATAACGAACCCTCTTGTCCCTATGCATCTGCTCTCTACCTCTCTGACGGTAACCCTCAATCCTCTGAGCTATCTCCATTACTAGCTGATAAGAAGTCCCCATCTCAACCTCCTGGGCCATAGTAGCCTGAATACCTGAGTGAAACCCCCCAACAAACCTCTGCACTCGCTCCACCTAAATAGGAAGTATCATAAGTGCATGCGAGACAACTCAGAGAATCTCGCCTTATAATCGGTCACTGACATCTGACCCTATTGGGGCTGCTCAAACTGAAACTGCAACTCTTCCCTCACAGAGGGTGGAATATACCTGTCCAAGAATAGGCGTGTAAACTGGTCCCAAGTTATGGGAGGGGAACCTGCCGGCCTGCCAAGAAAATAAGACTGCCACCACCTACGGGCCCTGCCCTCCAGCTGGAAAGTAGTAAAATCCACCCCATGAGATTCTAATATACTCATGTTGTGCAGTCTGTCCCTGCACCTATCAATGAAGTCCTGGGGATCCTTATGTCGCTCACCCCCGAAGACAGGAGGATGAAGCCTGGTCTATCTATCCAATAGCTTCTGCGGCTCGCCGGTCGCAGCTGGTCTAGGATCAGGTACAGCTGCTGCAACTGACAGGGATCTGCCCACGGGTAGTGTGCTCGGGGTCTGATATAAGGCAGTTGCATGTCCTGGAGCCTGAGCAGTAGGGTCTGTGCTCCCCCTCCCGCCTGAGATGTGGCTGGGTCTGCTGGAAATAAACCAGCCGGTACTGACATGAAATCAACCGGGGTTGGCTCTGCTGTGGGCATCTCGCCCTGCTCTTCAATAATGGGTTCCTCCACTGGATCCGTTGGTGGTGCAACTAGGGCAACTCTAGGACGTCCTCGTCCCCTACCTCGGGCAGGTGCCCTCCCCCGACCTCTGCCTCGGCCTCTAGCAATAGGGGGAGTAGCTCCTCCACGGTCGGGTAACGTCCGCCGTGCGTGTTCTCACCATCTATGAGAGAATAAGAGAAGAAACTTAGTACACCATCAACTGTACGATAGGAGATGAATGAAGAGTAGTTTCCAAACACCCTATAGTCTCTCGAAGATAAGTACGGACGTCTCCGCACCGATCTGCAAGACTCTATTAGGCTTGCCCATAACTTGTGAGACCTACGTGAACCTAGTGCCCTGATACCATGTTGTCATGACCCAATTTCATAGTAGGTCGTGATAGCGCCTAACGTCGCTGCTAGGCAAGCCAACTGTGAACTAGTCACATGATTTCCTCCTTTTAGCAAATTCTTTTCCAAGTAATTAAACTTTCCTTAAATTAAAAGGATTTGAGAAATAACATATCAAAATAAATAACACGAAAGCAATTGTGTGCAATCATAATCATAGAATAAAACCAAAATCTCAAGTCTACTAGTGTGTGCCAAGACCTAGTGTCACAAGTGTATAAGCATCTAGTAGAATATACAAAAGAATACTAGTCTACTGTCTGAAGTGAAATAGGCAGAAAAATACAATAAAAAAAAGAGACTCTGGCTGCTGCAGAACGGGCTCAGAAGGCAGCTCACCGTGAATCTCCAAGTGGTAATCAAGTGTGCGCACCGGACTGATATCCAGATGCACCTGCCTCAGATCCTGCACATTCAGTGCAAAAATATAGTGTAAGTACATAAACAACATGTACCCAGTAAGTATCTAGTCTAACCTCGAAGAAGTAGTGACGAGGGTCGACTTCGACACTTACTATGGGCCAACAATATAATATACTCTGAAATTCTAATTAAAGATGATATATATAGATGACAATAGAACTTGGAGCAAGAATAATTAAACAATACTTTGACCATAGTAAAAACCAAATCTTTTCCCTCAATTTAACTATTTAACCTCTCAAGTCAATAAAACGATATCAAATATAAGAGGGCTTCAGTATCATCACGCACGAATTATGCCGAGGACGTACGGCCCGATCCAAATATATATAAATATAAATTGTGTGCACTGCCGAGGGTCGAACGGTACAGACCATAGATGCATCTATTAACCTGCCGAGGCGAATGGCCCACTCCCATGAGAGTAGTGAAAATTTACCCCTCTCGCAGAAAATACTTACGACGCGGTTGAACATAGATTTTTATCAAGTTATCATAATATCCCTCAATTCTTTCCAAACTAAGAAATCCAGCTAGAAACTCTTAAAATCTTGATATCCTCAACCTCAACTCTATTCAAGACAATTAATAAGCATAATCAAATAACGGTGTCCACAAAATATGGTGAAACCTAAAACTACCCGGACATAATCATGAGTAGTAGCTACGTATGGACTCTCGTCACCTCGCGCGTACGTAGCCCCCCACAAATAGAAGCACATATGAATTAAGTTCACCTATGGAGTTAATTCCCTCTTACAAGGTTAGAAAAAAGACCTACATTGTCTCAAGCCTAATTCTGATCCAAGATTTGTGCTCAAACCCTGTATTTAGTGCCTAAATGACTCGAAACTAGTCAAATGTTATATAAAATAGTCAATATAAGCTCAAAAGTTCATATTCTAACTATTAAAGCGATTACCCAACCCCAATTGAAGAATTTTCAAAATTCACCCAGGGCCCACGTGCCCGGAATCCGGAAATTATGAAAATTATTACCCATAACCTCATGAACTCAAATATATGATTTTCATCTAATTCCATAATCAATTTCGTGGTCAAATCCCATTTTTATCCAAAATCTAGGTTTTCATCTAAACCCTTGATTTTACCAAATTTTTACATATTAATCTACCCATAATCTATGTATTTAACTCATGTTGTGTAGAAATTACTTACCTCAAAGTGCTAGGTGAAAACCTCCCTTCCAAGAACTCCAAAATCGCCTAAGAGATGAAAGAAAATGAGCTAAATGGCCTAAGTCCCGCATTTAATAAGTTGTGCACAGGTCTCAGATGTCGCATTTGCGACATCTGGTTCGCAAATGCGAAGGTCGCAAATGCGACAAATCCATCGCAAATGTGAACCTGGGCTTCTACTGCCAAAGTCGCAAATGCGACCAAGGAGTCGCAAATGCGAACACTGTTGAGATCGCAAATGCGACCAAAGTGTCGCAAATGCAAAAACTGCCCAGCCCAAGCTTCTTCGCAATAGCGAAGCCTTCCTCGCAAATGCGAGGTTCACAAATGCGAACAAATTCCCGCATTTGCGAGACCTGCAGCAACTGCCAAGAAACACCAGAAAAACTAAAGTTTTTCTCATCCTCCCGAACGCCCGAAACTCACCCGAGCCCTCGGGGCCCCACACCAAAATCACACAAGTCTAACAACATCATACAAACTCGCTCGAGTGATCGAAACACTGAAATAACATTAAAAAACACGAATCGGACCCTAAATCGCATGGATTAACTTATGAACTCAAATACTTCTAAAAATACCCCCGCGCATCCGATTCCTATCAAATCAACTCGGAATGACGCCAAATTTTGCGTGCAAGTCTAAAATGACATTACGGACCTACTCCAACTTCCAGAACCGGAAGCTGAACCCGATATCAAAAAGTCCACCCTCGGTTAATCTTTCCAAAAACTTCAAATTTTCATTTTTCGCCAAATGACCCCGAAACGACCTACGGACCTCCAAATCCACTTCTGGATGCGCCCCTAAGTCCAGAATCACCATACAAAGCTATTCTCAGGCTCGGAATCCCAAATGGACGTCTATAATGTAAAGATCCACTTCAACCCAAACTTATGAAATTCACCCAAAATGCCAACTTTCATTATTAGGCGCTGAAATACGCCCGGGTCATCCAAAACCCGACCCGAGCATACGCCCAAGTCCGAAATCATTATACGAACCTATTGGAACCGTTAAATCCTGATTCCGAGGTCGTTTACTCAAAATGTTGACCGAAGTCAAACTTAGTCTTTTAAG
This sequence comes from Nicotiana tabacum, assembly GCF_000715075.1. Classification (NCBI taxonomy): domain Eukaryota; kingdom Viridiplantae; phylum Streptophyta; class Magnoliopsida; order Solanales; family Solanaceae; genus Nicotiana; species Nicotiana tabacum. Next base: position 91,609,564 of record NC_134096.1, on the reverse strand, counting down.
CCAATCTTACAGAACCAAGTGTTCCGATTTCAATCTGAACCCTTCCAAATCCCGAGCTAACCATCCCCCAAGTCATAAAACAGTAAAAGCACGTATGTGAAATCTTATTTAGGGGAATGGGGTTCTAGAAAGCAAAACGACTGGTCGGGTCGTTACGCCTTATTCATTGTTATCTAGGGTTATTTAATCTTCCTAACTCGGTGAATATATGTAATATAATGAAACATCATATTTGGGAGAAATTTTAATATAATAGTCATGACCATAAATGTTTTTATATAAATCTTCATTCTCAAATAAGATCAAAAATAAGAAGGTGAAGTAGTAATGCAGAACTTGACAAACAAAACCAAGTCACAGTTATTATTAGTTTGTAATCCTCATTATTCCTATCATTTCCTCTTTGTGGTTTCAATTTTTTTCCTTATATAAGAAAATAATTATGTTACATTATTATAAAAGAATTTATATAAGGCGAAATTTTAATTGATTTTAAAGTCCTAAATATTAGGATTTTCTATATAATTCAAATAAAGAAACATTTAATAAGCAAAATTTTAGGTGATTTCAAAGTCCTAAATATTAGGAAAATAATTTAAATGACTATTTTGTCCAATGTGAAATCTAATTTTAAAGGGTAAAAAAGGCGAACGACATTTCGCTAAGGGCCTTCGTGCTTTTAATATAGTATAGATTGATGTTAGATTGCTAAAGGCATTAGCATGTAAAGGGTTGTTTATTTAATTTTTGTTCAAATGATTTAGATTTTTTATAAATGATATGAATTGATAAAAATAGATCCTTTCAAGCTACTATGCTATGAATCTATTTTTGAAGTATCAAATGTTTTGGGAGTTACTTATGTTCACCGAGATTGACTTCGGATATATTGTGTTCGTTGTCATAAAACTACACGTGTCTGTGTAGGCGTAGATGGCCACTTTGTGGTATAGACTACGGCAGAGTGCTCTCTCTCGAGAGAGTACTATTTTTGTGCTATTATTAGCATGGCTGAGTCGATTCGTATGGCACTATGATGAGACGACTTGAGCAAGTAGGGTATATGATACTTGCCGCTAGGTACATAACCTAGTTGACCTTCTTATGTCGGTGATGGTATAGTTCTCCCGGTGAAAGGTAAGGATGATTTTCTTATGTTTAGGCCTAAGGAGCCAAAAGTGATTTTGATGACTTAAACCAAATGGAATGATTTTGCATGATTTTATCCAAAATCTTGGATTGATGTAAATGTTTTAAAAGTTTATATTATGGGTTATATTTCACTTGGTTGTTATTTAAAATAACAAGGGTCATGAATTGATAAAATTTCTTATCGTCTTATATCAAATATTGGTGCATTATTTTTTAAAAAGTTTTACCCAAGAACTTAAGTTAGAGAGAGTCTATGACACTTATTGAGTACCGTTATGCTGTACTCAGCCCTTAGGGGCCCCCCTCCAGGGCCCTGCTTACTTTTTATGTTTCAGGATGATGTATTGTCACGACCCGAAATTCCCACCATCGGGACCGTGATGGCGCCTAATATTTCACTTGCTAGGCAAGCCAACGTTAGAGAATCATTAAACCAAATCCTTATTTTCATTCAGTAAATAACAATAATTTATAACGAGTTAAAATAAGTGCGAAAATTTATAACGGCCTCAATATATATACACTACTACCCGGATCTGGACTCACAATTCACGAACTTCTAGGATTTTACTACAAGTAAAAGTCTGAAAGAAATACAACTGTTTGAACGAAAGAAATAGTAAAAAAAAAACTGAAATGATAGACGGGTACTTCAAGGTCTGCGAATGCCAACAGATCTACCTTGAGTCTTCGATGAACAGCTATGAGCTGCTACGCCTCTCGATCAGCTAGGACCAATACCAAAATCTACACAGAAAGTGTAGAGTGCAGTATCAGTACAACCGGCCCCATGTACTGGTAAGTATCGAGCCTAACCTCGACGAAATAGTGACGAGGCTATGACAAGACACCCACATAATGAACATGTGCAGATAGCAGTATATGTACAAGAAAACAACAATAACAGCTAAACATGTACTATTGGGAGGGGGACATGCTAAAGGGGCACGGGATATAGGAGATACATCGAAAATGATAACCAGAACAGTCGACATGCTTTTAACCAGTGAAAAACAACTAAACACAATGAAGAAAATTGCACGGCATCACCTTTTGTGCTTTTACTCTCAGCCTCACAAAATAAATCAATAGATACGGCACGACATCACCCTTCGTGTATTAACTCTCATAACATGTCACGACATCACCCTTCGTTCATTAACACTCACAATATGTCACGGCATCACCCTTCATGCATTAACACTCACAATATGGCACGGCATCACCCTTCGTGCATTAACACTCTCCCTTACCATAATGCAATAAACAAATAACAACAGGGAGATAGAAAAATAAGTAAAAGCCTTACTTCAATATTTGGTTCCACAATATCAACCTCACTTCGGAATCAATACTTAATTATCACCAAAAGATCCGTAAACATGATAAGAACGATCAATTTAACAATACTAGTCTAAGCATGGATAACATGAACAAAGGAAGGTATAATTGCAAGAAACTAAGCTCCGCCCGCGTACTTTAACCCGACTACAACGCATAAGTACTTGTCACTTCACATATACGTTGTTTCCCAACATTTAAACATGTAGCAAATAGACAAACAAGTCATATTCCCTCAAGTCAAGGTTAGAGACACAACACTTACCTCGCTCCAAAGGCCACTCAATGCTCAATTACCGTTTTTTCTCTAGAATCCACCTCCAAACCACTCGTATCTATCCACAAACGACTCAATAATATCAAATATTGCTAAAGAGATCAATTACAATGCATAAATTTAGATGTCCCAAATTTCCCCCAAAAAGTCAAAAATCGACCCCGGGCCCGCTTGGTCAAAACTCGAGGTTGAGACCAAAATCCATTCACCTATTCAGCCCCGAGTCCGATTATATAATTTATTTCGAAATCTGACCTCAATTCAAGGTCTAAATTCCAATTATGCAAAAATCCCTAATTCTACCCAAACCCCCAATTTTCACCATGAAAATCCTAGATTTTAGGTTGAAAACTCATGAAATGTAAAGGGTAATTGAAAGAAAGTAGGTTAGAATTACTCACCAACAAATTGGGGAAAAATATCTTTTAGGAAAATCTCCTCTAGCTCTTCTAGTTTTGAAATTTTTGAAAGAATGGCGAAATCCCTTAATTGGGACTGTTTTAAGTCACTGGCGTCAGGTGTTCATCGCGTTCGCGTGAAACATGACGCGTTCGCGAAGAGCTGAGCCTTAATGGCTTATACAATCGCGGGAGACTCAACGCGTTCGCGAAGTATAGCCCGCCTTACCTTCGCGTTCGCGAGACAGGGCTCACATTCGCATAGAGTCACCCCTTATTCCCTTCCCAGCGTGCCTATTGCTACGCGTTCCCGCGTGACTATTCGCGTTCTCGTAGAGCAATCCCCCCCAATGCTCCACGTTCATGATAGTAGTCTCGCATTCGCGTAGGAGAAAAACCCACCCAGCCCAGTTCACACATCGCGTTCGCGAGAGTGCCTTCGCGAATGCGAAGAATGAAACCAGAAGGCACCTCAAACTCCAGAAAACCAGAATTTCTAAGTTCAAATCATCCCGTAGCCTATCCGAAACTCACCCGAGCCTCGGGGCTCCAAACCAAACAGGCACACAAGTCCCAAAACATCATACGAACTCGCACGCGCGACCAAAACACCAAAATAATGCCTAGAACTACGAATCGGATACCAAATCAAATGAAAATTTTCAAGGAACTTTAAAACTTCTATTTTCACAACCGAACGACTGAATCATGTCAAATCAACTCTGTTTCTCACCAAATTCGACAAACAAGTCATAAATATTATAGTGGACCAGTACTGGGCTCCGGAACCAAAACATGGACTCGGTATCAACAAGACCAAACATCACTCAATTCTTAAAACCATCAAACTTTCAAACTTTTAATTTTTCATCAAAATTCCATATCATGAGCTAGGAACCTCGGAATTCGATTTCGGGCATATGCCCAGGTCTTAAATTATGATACGGACCTACCGGAATCGTCAAAATACGGATACAGGTCCGTTTATCAAACTATTGACCAAAATCAACTCAAATACTTTTCAAAGCAAAATTTTATATTTTTCACAGTTTTTAACATAAAAGCTTTCTAGAAACACGCTCGGACTGCGCACGCAACTCAAGAAGGGTAAAAAATGAGATTTTTAAGGCTTCGAATCACATAATTAGGTTTTAAAACATAAGATGACCTATCGGGTCATCACATTCTCCACCTCTAAAATAACCGTTCGTACTCGAACGGACATAGAAAAGTACCCGGGCTGGTGAAAAGATGTGGATATCTACTCCGCATATCTGACTCGGACTCCCAAGTAGCTGCCTCAACGAGCTGACCTCTCCACTGTACTCGAACTGAAGGATAACTCTTAGACCTCAACTGTCGAACCTGCCGAGCTAGAATAGCCACCGGCTCCGCCTCGTAAGTTAAATCCTTGTCCAACTGGACAGAGCTGAAATCTAACACATAGGATGGATCGCCGTGATACTTCCAGAGCATGGACACATGGAATACCGAATGAACAACTACTAAACTAGGTGGCAATGTGAGTTTGTAAGCCAACTCGCCTACTCTCTCCAGAATCTCAACTGGCCCGATATACCTAGGGCTCAATTTGCCCTTCTTTCCGAATCTCATTACACCCTTCATGGGTGATACTCGAAGCAACACTCTCTCTCCGACCATGAATACAACATCATGAACTCTACGGTCGGCATAAGTCTTCTGCCTGGACTGAGCTATGCGAAGTCGATCCTGAATAAACTTGACCTTATCCAAGGCATCCTGTACTAGATCTGTACCCAATAATCGAGCCTCCCCCAGCTCAAACCACCCAACTGGCGACCGGACCTGCCTACCGTATAATGCCTCATAGGGAGCTATCTGAATGCTCGACTGGTAGCTGTTGTTGTAGGCGAACTTTGCAAGGGGTAAGAACTGATCCCACGATCCTCCGAAGTCTATAACACATGCGCGTAACATATCCTCCAAGATCTAAATAGTGCGCTCGGACTGCCCGTCCGTCTGAGGATGAAACGTTGTGCTCAACTCAACTCGTGTGCCCAACTCAATCTGTACTGCTCTCCAAAAGTGCGAGGTGAACTACGTACCTCGATCAGAAATGATGGACACAGGCACACTTTGGAGACGTATGATCTCGCGGATGTAAATCTCTACCAACCGCTCCGAAGAATAGGTAACTACCACAGGGATAAAATGCGCTGACTTAGTCAGCATGTACACAATGACCCAAACAGCATCGAACTTCCTCTGAGTCCGTGAGAGTTCAAGAATGAAATCCATAGCGATACGCTCCCACTTCCACTCAGGAATCCCTATTTTCTAAAGCAAACCACCAGGTCTCTGATGCTCGCACTTTACTTGCTGACAATTTAAAAACCGAGCTACATATGCAACTATATCCTTCTTCATCCTCATACACCAATAATGCTGCCGTAAATCCTGATACATCTTGGCGGCGCCCGGATGAATAGAATACCGGGAATTGTGGGCCTCCTCTAAAATCAGCACACGAAGTCCATCCATATTAGGTACACAAACGCGACCCTGCACCCTCAAAACTCGATCATCTCGAACCGTAACTTGCTTGGCATCACCGTGCCGCACCATGTCCCTAAGGACAAGCAAATAAGGGTCATCATACTGCCGCTCCCTGATGCGCTCAAACAACAAAGACCGAGCGACTGTACAAGCTAGAACACGGTTGGGCCCAGAAACATCCAACCTCACGAACTGATTGGCCAAAGCTTGAATATCTAATGCAAGCGGCCTCTCACCGACTGGAATGAATGCAAGGCTGCCCATACTCGCTGTCTTCCTACTCAATGCGTTGGCCACCACATTGGCCCTCCCGGGATGATACAAGATGGTGACATCATGGTCTTTCAATAGCTCCAACCACCTCCTCTTCCTCAAATTGAGATCCTTTTTCTTGAACAAATACTGGAGGCTCTGATGATCCGTGAAGACCTCACATGACAAGCCGTAAAGATTGTGCCTCCAAATCTACAGCGCGTGAACAATGGCTGCCAACTCTAAGTCATGGACATGGTAATTCTTCTCGTGAATCTTCAACTACCGCGACGCATATGCAATAACCCTTCCCTCCTGCATCAATATTGCACCGAGCCGAACACGAGATGCATCACAATATACCGTATAAGATCCTGAACCTGTGGGCAACAGCAACAATGACGTTGTAGTCAAAGCAGTTTTGAGCTTCTAAAAGCTCGCCTCACACTCATCTGACAATCTGAATGGGGCACCCTTCTGGATCAACCTGGTCAACGGGGCTGCAATAGATGAAAACCCCTCCATAAATCAACGGTAATAGCCCGCCAAACCCAAGAAACTCCTGATCTCCATAGCTGAAGTGGGTCTAGGCCAGTTCTGAACTGCCTCAATCTTCTTAGGATCTACCTGAATGCCCTCTGCTGATACAACGTGCCCCAAGAAAGAGACTGAATCCAACCAAAACTCGCACTTTGAAAATTTAGCATATAACTGGCTAGCTCTCAGAGTCTGAAGTACAATCCTGAGATGCTGCTCATGCTCCTCTCGACTGTGGGAGTAGATCAAGATATCATCAATAAACATGATCACAAAGGAGTCTAAATAAGGCTTGAACACTCAGTTCATCAAATCCATGAATGTTGCTGGAGCATTAGTCAGCCCAAAGGACATCACCAGAAACTCATAATGCTCGTAACGAGTCCGAAAAGTTGTCTTAGGGATATCGGATGCCCTAATCCTCAACTGATGGTGGCCAAATCTCAAATCAATCTTCGAAAACACCTTGGCACCCTAAAGTTGATCAAATAAATCGTCAATCCTCGGCAATGGATACTTGTTCTTGATGGTGACTTTGTTCAACTTCCTCATCGATCCATCCTTCTTCTGCACAAACAACACAGGTGCACCCTAGGGTGAGACACTAGATCTAATGAAACCCTTATCAAGCAAATCTTGCAACTGTTCCTTCAATTCTTTCGACTCTGGCGGGGCCATACGGTATGGCGAAATAGAGATTGGCTGAGTGCCCGGAGCCAAATCAATACAGAAATCAATATCCTTGTCGGGTGGCATCCCCGGCAGGTCTGCAGGAAACACCTCTGGAAACTCACGGACAACGGGTACTGAATCCATGGAAGTAACCTCCGCACTAGAATCGCGGACATAAGCCAAATAAGTTAGACACCCCTTCTCGAACACACGTTGAGCCTTCATATAAGAGATAACCCTGCTGGTAGAATGGCCAGGAGTCCCTCTCCACTCTAATCAAGGAAACCCCGGCAAGGCTAAGGTCACCGTCTTGTCATGACAATCCAATATAGTGTGATAAGGTGATAGCCAATCCATCCCAAAATGACATCGAAATCAACCATATCGAGAAGTAGAAGGTCTACACTAGTCTCAAGACACCCAATGATGACTACGCATGAACGATAAACGTGGTCTACAACAATAGCATCCCCCACAGGTGTTGACACTTACACATGAGCACTCAAAAAATCACGAGGCATAACCAAATATGAAGCAAAATAGGACGACATGTAGGAATAAGTAGAACCCGGATCAAATAGAACTGAAGCATCTCTATTGCAAACTGAAATATTACTTGTGATAACAGCGTCAGATGACTCAGCCTTAGGCCTGACTGGAAAAGTATAACACCGGGGCTGGGCCCCATCACCCTGAACTACGTCCCTGGGACGGCCTCTAGCTGGCTGGCCTCCACCTCTAACGGCCTGACCTCCATCTCTAACAGTCTGGCCTCTACCTCTGGCTGCCTGACCCCTGCCTCTGGCTGGCTGAGCAGGTGGTGCAGCAACTATTGCTGGAACCATGGCACGAGAACCCTGATGCTACGAGATGCCCGATGCCCGAGGGAAAAATCTAGCAATGTGCCTCGGATCACCACAAGTATAACAGGACCTCGGCTGCTGTGACTGCAGACCCTAAAACTGACCCTGACGACACGAGTAACCACCCTGAAAACTCTGGAGCGGAGGTGCACTAATATGAGCTGGTGGTGCACTGTAGGCTAGCTGGTCGGAATAAGGCATATGAGGGCCACGACTACCTGAGGCACCTTAGGATGCCTGTAGTGCCGAATGAAATGGCCTGGGAGGATGGCCTCTACCAAAAGTACACCTGCCTCCAAATGAGGCACCGCTGAACCCACTGGAATGACGTGGTCTCTTGTCAGACCCCTGACCTCCTTGAGCAAGAACCATCTCGACTCGCTTGGCGATATTGGCAGCCGCCTGAAAAGAAATCTCACTCCCGGTCTCCTTAGCCATTCGCACTCTGATAGGCTGAGCAAGTCCGTCAATAAACCTCCTCACCCTCTCTCTCTCTCTCTCTCTCGGTAGGAAGCAGAAAAAGAGCATAACGGGCCAAATCTACAAAACGGGTCTCATACTGAGTAACAATCATACTACCCTGCTGGAGACGCTCGAACCGATGACAGTGCTCCTCTCTCAGTGTGATAGAGAGAAACTTCTCTAGAAAGAGCTGAGAGAACTGGTCCCAAGTAAGAGCAGGCGACCCAGTTGGTCTGGTCAACAAATAATCTCTCCACCATTTCTTGGCGGAACCAGTCATCTGAAATGCAGCAAAGTCGACCCCATTGGTCTCCACTATACCCATGTTCCGTAGCACCTCATGACAGCTGTCAAGATACTCCTGGGGATCCTCTAAAGGTGCACCACTGAAGTGAACTGGAAAGAGCTTGGTAAACCTTTCCAATCTCCACAAAGCCTCAGAAGACATAGCTGACCCATCACCGGTCTATGCCGCAATAACCGGCTGAACTACTCTGACTGGATGAGCTACTGAAGTCTGATACTGGGGAGCCATCTGCTCCGGAGTGTGAGTAGCAGGAGTCTGGGCTGCTGCTCAGCTGAAGAAGAGGTGCGTGTTCTCTCCATCTATGAGAGAATAAGAGTAGAAGCGTTCAATCAGTATTGAGAAAATAAAAATAGCACGACAGAGAAGAATAGAAGTGAAATTTGTTCCTAAACTTCATAGCCTCTGGAAGATAAGTACAGACGTCTCCGTACCGATCCTCCAGACTCTATTAAGCATGCTCGTGAATTGTGAGACCTAGGCAACCTAGTGCTCTGATGCCAACATGTCACGACCCGGAATTTCCACCGTCTGGACCGTGATGGCGCCTAACATTTCACTTGCTAGACAAGCCAACGTTAGAGAATTCATCAAGCCAATTATTATACATTTTAGTAAATAACAATAACTAAGCTATAACTAGTTAAAATAAGTGCGGAAATTTAAAGCAGCCTCAATATATATACTATGATCATCCAAAATATTATTTTTAAATTTAATAATTAATTATGTATTCTAAGACCTCAAAAAGCACTAATTATTATTTCTCGACTTGCGTGCGCATTCCGTAAAAAATTTCTGAAAAGTTTTTATGTGAAAAATGGATTAAAATGTGAATTAGAGCTTTAAACCTCAACGGAGTTGACTTTGGTCAACATTTTGAGCAAACAAACTTGGATCAGTATTTTGATAGTTTCGGTAGGTCCGTATTGTAATTTGGGACTTGGGCATATGCCCGAAATTAAATTCCGAGGTCCCTAGCCCGAGATATAAAATTTTAATAAAAAATTAAAAGTTTAAGTTTAAATAGTGACCGGATATCGAATTATGTGCAAACGACCCCGGAATAAAATTTTGATGATTCCAACAGCTTCGTATGTAGATTTTGGACTTAGGAGCATGATCGGAATTTTATTTGGAAGTCCGTAATAAAATTAGGCTTGAAATGGCTAAAATAGGAATTTAAAGTTTGGAAGTTTGACCGGGGAGTTGACTTTTTGATATCGGGGTTGGAATCCAGTTCTGAAAATTTTTACAGCTCCGTTATATCATTTATGACTTGTGTGCAAAATTTGAGGTCAATCGGACTTGATTTGATAGGTTCCGGCATCGAATGTAGAAGTTAAAAATTCTTAGTTTCATTAAACTTGAATTGGGGTATGGTTCGTGGTTTTAGCGTTGTTTGATATGATTTAGAGGTTCGACTAAGTTCGTATGATATTTTAGGACTTCTTGGTATATTTGGTTGAGGTCCTGAGGGCCTCGGGTGAGTTTCGGATGGTTAACGGATCAAAAATTGGACTTAAAAAGCTGCTGCAATTTTTCTTTTCTGCTGGAAATTCTGGGATGTGATCGAGCTCCCATGATCGAGCTCCCAAGATTGAGCTTCCAAGATCGAGCTTCCGAGATCGAGCTCCCCTGATCGAGCTCCCTGATCGGACTGGACAGATCTGTAAGTTATAAAAACAGAGGCATTCGACCCATTTGCCATTTTTGACAAACTTGAGCTTGAGGAGAGGCAAATTTTCACAGATTTTCAAGGAAAGACATTTGGGGTAAGTGATTCCAACTCGGATTTGGTCTATATACACAAATATATCATTATTTTCACCATTTAATTAGTGTTTTGAGATTGAAATTTAGAAAATTTTAGAAATCTCATAGAAACGAATTTTTGAGATTTCGGTATCGATTCGGAGTCGTATTTAAGTGAAACTAGTATAGTTGGAATCGTAATTGAATGGGTTGTTAGATTTCATAACTTTTGCCGAATTCCGAGATGTGGGCCCCACGGACGAATTAATTTCGGGATTTTTATTAAAAATATAGTATTTCTTATAGAATTGATTCCTATAAATTTTAGTGATTGTATCGAAATAATTATGGTTAGATTCGAGCCAATCAAAGTTGGATAATCGAGGAAAGGGCCTTCTAGTGGATTAAATTGGAGCAAATTGAGGTAAGTCTCTTGTCTAATCTTGTGAGAGGGAAATTTACCCCATATGTGATTAAATTAAATAATTATTGCTAATCGCGGGGGCTACGTATGCACGAGGTGACGAGAGTCCGTGCGTAGCTAATATTAATGCTAAAGTCAGGGTAGTTTAGGACTCAAAGCATGAATTACTTGTGTAAATTATATTCTTTATTAATTAAAATATTTTATGTATATATTGTGAATTGTTATGAAAAGTAAAAAAATATGAAATTTTCATATGCTTAATTTCTGTTTAGATTAATTAATTATTGAAATAAATTGTTATCTTCTCGAATAAATTTTTCTATAAATACTCTTATTCCGGAGGTACATAAGAAAATGTCCTCCTTTCTTGTGGATCAGGCCGAACGCCTCGGCAGGATAGATGCATCTATGGATCGTGCCGCACGTCCCTCGGCAGTGTACACAATATTCTGGATCGGGCCGAACGACCTCGGCAGAAATCGTGCTTAATAATAATAATTATACGATACTTTGATAGTTTATTGTAGCTTGTGAAGCTAATTGATAAATTAAAAAATCTTTGGAATTTAAGGATTATCATCCCCGTTAGCTAAGGAATTATTGTTATTCCTGTAAATGAGATTAATTGATAAACTGAAAATTTATTGGAATTGAAAGAATTTAGTTAATATACTGAGAATTGTTGCATTTGAAGGAATTTAATTATTTCTGCTGGTTAAATAAATTATTGTTATATTCTGTGAATCATGCTGAATTATATATTCTAGTTTTATTTTAATTATTATTATTGACCCGTAGTGAGTGTCAAAGTCGGCCATCTCGTCTCTACCACTTCGAGATTAGGCTTGATACTTATTGGGTACACGTTGTTTACGTACTCATACTACACTTGATGCACTTTTTGTGCAGGATCTGAGGCAAGTACTAGTGGGAGATCTACCGTCTTACACCCACATTAAATAGGGGCATAGTGGTGAGCTACCTTTCTGAGCCATTCTGCAGCTACCAGTGTCTCTCCTTGTATTTTTTTTTCATTCTGTCTATTTTTATTTCAGACAGTATTTGAAGTTTTGTATAATCTACTAGATACTCATACACTTATGACACCAGGTCTTGATACACATACATTGGTAGAATTTGGTATTTTATTATTTTCTTGGATTAAAAGTTTAATCAATATAAGTTTAATTTATTAGTTAGCTTGCCTAGCTGTAGTGTTGGGCGCCATCATGATCTATAGGTGAAATTGGGTCGTGACATATACACAACTACCCGGATCTGGAGTCACAATTCACGAACTGCTAGGATTTTACTACAAGTAAAAGTCGAAAAGAAATACAATTGTTTGAACAAAATAAATACAACTATTTGAACGAAAGAAACAGTAAAAAGAAAACTGAAATTATAGACGGGGACTTCAAGGTCTGTGAACGCCAACAAATCTACCTTGAATCTCCGATGAACCGGTCTGGTCTGCTACGCCTCTCGATCAGTTGGGACTAATACCAAAATCTGCACAGGAACTGCAGAGTGTAGTATTAGTACAACCGACCCCATGTACTGGTAAGTATCGAGCCTAACCTCGACGAAGTAATGACGAGGCTATGACAAGACACCCACATAATGAACCTGTGCAGATAACAGTATATGTACAAGAAAATAATAATAATAACAGCTAAACATGTACTATTGGGAGGGGGACATGCTAAATGGGCACAGGATATAGGAGATACAGCGGAAATGATAACCAGAACAGTCGACATGCTTTTAACCAGTGAAAAACAACTAAACACAATGAAGAAAATTGCACGGCATCACCCTTCATGCTTTTACTCTCAGCCTCACAATAATAAATCAATAGATACCACACGACATCACCCTTCGTGCATTAACACTCACAATATGGCACAGCATCACCCTTCGTGCATTAACACTCACAATATGGCACAGCATCACCCTTCGTGCATTAACACTCTCCCTTACCATAATGCAATAACAAATAATAGCAGGGAGATAGAATAACAAGTAAAATCCTTACTACAATATTTGGTTCCACAATATCAACCTCAACTTCGGAATCAATACTCAATTATCACCAGAAGATCCGTAAACATGATAAGAACAATCAATTTAACAATACTAGTCTATGCATGCATAACATGAACAAAGAAAGCTATAATTGCAAGAAACCAAGCCCCGCCCGCGTGCTTTAACCCGACTACAACACATAAGTACTCGTCACCTCACATATACGTTGTTTTCTAACATTTAAACATGTAGCAAATAGACAAACAAGTTATATTCCCTCAAGTCAAGGTTAGACACAATACTTACCTCGCTTCAAATGCCACTCAATGCTCAATTACCATTTTTCCTCTAGCATCCACCTCCAAACCACTCGTAACTATCCACAAACGACTCAATAATATCAAATATTACTAAAGAGATCAATTACAATGCATAAATTTAAATTCCCCAAACTTTCACCCAAAAAGTAAAAAAATCGACCCCGGCCCGCTTGGTCAAAACCCAAGGTTCGGACTAAAATCCATTCACCCATTCACCCCCGAGCCCGATTATATAATTTATTTTAAAATTCGACCTCAATTCGAGGTCTAAATTTCAATTATGCAAAAATTCCTAGTTCTACCCAAATTCCCATTTTCCACCATGAAAATCCTAGAATTTAGGTTGAAAACTCATGAAATGTAAAGGGTAATTGAAAGAAAGTAGGTTAGAATCACTCACCAACAAATTGGGGAAGCAAATCTTTTAGGAAAATCGCCTCTAGGTCTTCTAGTTTTGAAATTTTTGAAAGAATGGTGAAATCCCGTAATTGGGACTATTTTAAGTCACTGGCGTCAGGTGTTCATCGCGTTCGCGTGAAACATGACGCGTTCACGAAGATCAGAGCCATAATGGCTTGCGCAATCGTGGTAGACTCAACGTGTTCGTGAAGGTATAGCCCTCCTCACCTTCGCGTTCGCGAGACAGGGCTCGCGTTCGCGAGACAGGGCTCGCGTTCGCATAGAGTCACCCCCGATTCCCTTCCCAGCCTGCCTATTGCTACGCGTTCGCGTGTGACTATTCGCGTTCGCGTAGAGCAATCCCCCCAATGCTCCGCGTTCATGATAGTAGTCTCGCGTTTGCGTAGGAGAAAAACCCACCCATCCCAGTTCACACATTGCGTTCGCGAGAGTGCCTTCGCGAACGCGAAGAAGTAAACCAGAAGGTACCTGAAACTCCAGAAAATCAGAATTTCTAAGTTTAAATCATCCCGTAGCGTATCCGAAACTCACTCGAGCCCTCGGGGCTCCAAACCAAACATGCACACAAGTCCCAAAGCATCATATAAACTCGCTCGCATGATCAAAATACCAAAATAACGCCTAGAACTATGAATCGGATACCAAATCAAATGAAAATTTTTAAGGAACTTTAAAACTTCTATTTTCATAACCGAACGTCCGAATCACGCCAAATCAACTCCGTTTCTCACCAAATTCGACATACAAGTCATAAATATTATAGTGGACCTGTAAGGGCTCCGGAACTAAAATATGAACCCGGTATCAACAAGACCAAACATCAGTCGATTCTTAAAACCATCAAACTTTCAAACTTTTAATTTTTCATCAAAATTCTATATCTCGAGTTAGGGACCTCGAAATTCAATTCCAGGCAAATGTCCAAGTCCCAAATTATGATACGGACCTACCGGGACCATCAAAATACAGATCCGAGTCCGTTTACTCAAAACGTTGACCAAAGTCAACTCCAATAGTTTTCAAAGCAAACTTTCATATTGTTTACGGTTTTTAACATAAAAGTTTTTCGGAAACACGCCCAGACTGCGCACGCAACTTGAGGAGGGTAAAAAATAAGATTTTTAAGGTTTTGGATCATAGAATTAGGTTTTAAAACATAAGATGACCTATCGGGTCATCACATGTATGATACGTAGCATGCGGTAAGGCTAGGATGATTCTCTTTCCGAGGTATTATGAAGCACCACTTTTATTTCGTGGTAGCTATCATGTTCTTTCTTATTTTATTTTATTGAAATTACTCCAAGTGTTGGTTCTATTCTTTGGTATAGAGACTCCATAGATAGTTGTGAAAGGTTGTAGTAATGGGGTTGTATACGACATACATGAAAGTATATTTATTTTACTTAGTCTCATAATTATTATCATGAAATATGTCATGTGTGATTTAGAATTGAAAAATATTTTATCATTTAACTTGAAAATGTATATGATTTTCAAGAAGCTTCCGCATTTAAATTGGTTTTCATGCATATGATTTGGGTGCATCACATGGTTTGGTTCACTCGGGTCGTGTAGTGTGCCGGGTGTAGGTCACGTGATTCTGAGTCATGACAGTTTCAATTTTGAATCTTTGTATTTAACTATTACAAACTACTTTTTTTTTCATTCGCAAAGTGGGGATTATGCAAAATAGGGACTACGAGGCAAGACACTCGTGAAATACTTTTAGACTTACGTGTGGGCTCCTAACTTGCGAAGATTACGCCTCAAGCGCTCGATATATGCTTGGTATGTATATGACGCCTTACACACGGGCTCGTCCCACAATTCGTGTGCTACTTTGTCTAATTTACTTTGTAGATCATAAAAATTCATTAACAATATTTTGACTTGTCAAAAGCTCTATTAATTAATTGCATTTCAGAAATTAAAAACACTAATATTACATCTCGAAAGTTAATTTGATAGAACCTCTCATCCAAAAATCCTTCAGTATCTTGCCTAATTTTATGTGGGGGAAACTACCCCTTAGGATTTGAGTCTTTGGTTGTGTCATGTGAAGTTCGTGTACGCGAGGTGACGAGTACGTGTTCGGGCATATGTATGGAAAGTTGATCTTTTAGGGCTCTTAAGTTCTTATGTTCATTAGATATGAAGTTGTTTATAATTTTAGGCCTATATTATTGAATTCTTTATAATTGTTTCTTCAAATCTTGGTTTTTACTTTATTTCGTTTGAAAATAATTTTATCATATTTGTAGGTGATGAAACTTATTACTTAATATTTAGTATTTGGTGAATAACAATTTATAAGTATTTATATCCATTAATGTTCTTTTAGTAATGACTAGTCTTAGAATACGCATATTGCGCGTGTGCCTCATCTCGATATTAGAGCCTGTGTAAAAGTTATAAAATAAAATTTTAAAAGAAGAAAAATTATGTTCTAAAATGATTAATTATTAGTCTTATTTAGTTATTCAATAAAGGAAGAACCGTTATCCCATAAAAGTACTAAATCATCTCAATCAATATGTAACTTAAAATTGATTCTAATTTTATAATTCAGTTTTTTAAGTTTCACAAGTTGCCATATTTCCTTGAAGTTTTAGCAAGAACACATAACTTTTTGAAGATTTAAAGTTTTTAAACTAAAGCTCCTTTTAAAGAACTTTGATTCCGTAAAAGATTTAATATCCCAACGAAAAATAAATTATTTATCCTATCATTGATATTTCTTCGGCAATAGTCTTGAATCATGCATGAACTCGAAGTAGCAAAATCATTGGCCACATAGCTATCCGAAATAAGCGAAGGATTTTATTCACATTCTGTTACAAAATCGTGGAGAATTCGCATTCCATTATCCTATTAAAATTGAATGATGAAGATTTTAAAACAAAATTATAGGTTTTTTATGTAGTTAAAAAAAAAGAATTTATATAAAGCAAAATCTTAATTGATTTTAGAGTATTAAATATTATTACTTCTTACTTAGTTCAAATAATAAAAAAGTTATAACTAAAATTTAAGCTAATTGCAAAATCTTATATTGTTAAGAAGCATAATTTAATATAGTTTTGTCCAATATAAGATCTATTAAAAGCTGCTAAAAATGGAGAAAAAGGTCCAGTGAGAACACAAAAAAATAATAGAAGAAATAACTTGACAAAAGATTGACGTGTACTCTCTAATGCAAAAAGGCGACTATGAAATCAAGATTCACAATCAAGAATATCAAAATAAAGATGTATAGATTGAATATGTGCATGCAGCATTCAACTACTAATGTGTGAAAGCAAAATTCAACTACTAATACAAATACATGAATGCAAAATTCAACTACTAATATAAAAAAATTATTCAGAGAAAGAGAACTTGGAACCCTTAATTTTGTAGTTGCTGCTTCAACCAGGCAAAGTTTTATAATGGTGAAAAGGTGCAATTATAACTTCTTTTATAGAAGTACATGTGTATATAATTGTTTAAAATTTTATTCAAAAAACTCTAATAAAAAAGAATTTCACAAAGAACTCGTTTTCACCTAATATATTTTATAAAATAATTAGTGTCAAACATTTATACCAAAACTTTCCTAGTATGTGCATGTGAATTAGTTAAATTTTTGTTTACTAAAAAAACTTTCCAAGTGTGAAAATTTTAATACTTCTAAATTTGAATATAGTTGAAAGTATCGAAAGTTTCGTAGTGAATATGAATTAGTGAAAATTTTATTAACTAAAAAAAACCGAAACCTTCCTATTGTGTGCGAATTAGACAAAATTTTATTAACTAAAAAAAGACCCTCCTAAATTTAAAAGAAAAAATTTAATAATACTCCTAAATATTAATGGAGTTGGACGGAAACTTTCCAATTATGTAATGAACGATAATCTTTCCTACTATGTGTGCTTGAAATTCTAGAACCAAAAAGAATTGAAGATCAATATTATAAATATTAAAGGAGTAATTAAATGACAATTCTATATAATAGAGAATTAATTAATGACTATTCCTAAATAGTAGGAAATTATTTAAATGAGTATTCTTAAATATTAAAAAAATAGTAAAATGACTATTTTGTCAAGTGTGAACTCTATTTTAAAAGAATAAAAAAGGCGAACGACGTTTCGCTAAAGGCTTTCGTGCTTTTAATATAACTAGTCTATGTTTACGTGCGTTCTTCAATCAATTATTTATGTGACAGGACAAGAATTCAATTTATTATAAAATTATACAAGAAGAAAGAATCCTTGAAAAACAATTGACGTGGATGCAATGCAATTATGTAAATCTGTTGTCTATTGGTAAGAGGTAGTTAAAAATATTTATCTAATTCTTTTCTGAAGGGAGAATTATTATTTATTGGACGGTAAGCGCTATCAGTAAAAGAGTATATAAAATGCGACCTACATATGACCCTAAACCAAAGCACCATAATTGAGAATAGGACAAAAATAGTTATTGCGTCAAATTCATATATATGATCCTAAACTAAAGCATTAAACCAAAGCATTACTCAATTTCGAAAAAGAAAAAAGAAAAAAGAACCAATAATGTAACACTTGAGCTGTGATTAGCTCGATAGAGCAGTAGCAAATGAAAGACAAAAAATAAAAATCAAAAGAAATGATAGAAATTCTTCATAATAATAACCAGCAACTGAAGACTGCCTAGTTCTATGGAAAAACCACCAAAGCTCATCACTGCCGGTGAACTGGTGGCGGCCACCAGACCTTGAGTTTTGTTCAAGCTTAGCTGCATCAGTATCATTTCTTGTATTTGTTTAGTGGATTCCGCGAGATCCAACATCTTTGTTTCAAAAACATTCTGTCGTTCATCCATCTTATCGAATTTCTTTGCGGTATCGACAGCAAAGTCTTGGAACTGAGATTCCAATCGTTTCACAGCCTCATCCGTCGGAGTACCACGTTGTTTATCGACCATCATTGCCAAGATTCAGGCTCTTGATACCAAATGTAACACTTGAGCTGTGATTAGCTCGATAGAGCAGTAGCAAATGAAAGACAAAAAATAAAAATCAAAAGAAATGATAGAAATTCTTCATAATAATAATTCTCTCCTCGTACAGACTCTGATGATATTTAAAGGACAACTAGGACCAGGCTAATACAAACAAAAGAAAATAACAGACCCATTAATTTAAGGACACGTGGTAATCTTCTAGTGTTGAGTCTTCACTTTTACTAAGGCTAATACCCAATTGGGCTGACCAACTAAAAAGGAGAAGGCCTTTACTAATCAATTGGACTCGGAAAGAAAAAGCCCAACAGACCTATACTAGATAAGAGACTCGTCCATTACAAATAATGTCTTTGGAAAACTTTGCTTCTTTCTACGACAGTATCACAATTATATCCAATAGCCAAACCCTACAAACTAAAGATTTCAGCATATAAATTAAATAAAACTATCTTAGAATTATCTTTCATTAGCATATAAAGACATTATGGGAGAGCCCCACAAGAAAGATATGCTTAATTATAGCCAATTACAAACCGTAAATATAGTAGTAATAAGGATGTAAACTACTTGTTAGTTTGAAAGTTTAAACTTTTTGTTGGTTTGGAACTTCCCCGGCAAGAGGCTTATGCAGCTTTACTCTTTGAATATCTGCATCAAAAAAGTTTATTATGATGAATAATGTGAAACAATACCCATACAAACCGGAGAACCAAATATCAAGCATAACCCAAGAATTATACGCAATATCTTGTAGGAACGGGGTGTATGTAGTTTAGATAGGAAAATTTTTTTAGCCTTGAATAATTTACAACTACATCCTTAAATTATATATAAATAATTAAGGGCATAAAAGTCGATCAATATTTTTAGAATATTTTAGTCATTCTTTATTCATCGGTAGACATGAGAAATATTCTATAAACAAATATTATTCTTTTCCAGATCTAACTCCACATCACATAAAACTAAAAGATTTTAACATTAAGAAATAAGGGAACAAAAAGAAAGCAAAACAAATAATGTTAGGAAAATTATCTTTGGTTTGCAAATAGAAAGAAAAGAAATAAAAAAGAGAAGCTTTTTACATGCTATAACCAACTACAAACTGTAAATACATGAAGTTATTATATAACGTACCTGTCCGTTTGGAACTTACCGGGCTAGAGGTCCATGCGGCTATTCGCTTGTGAGAGTATCTACGGCAAAAAAAAGGCACGGTAAAACCTTATTTTATAACAGTAAGGTGTGGTTCCAGGTATTCTTATTCAGGTGGGACTTGTATGGAATTAGGATGCCTGATTGGTATAAGAATTAAACGCAAATTTGTTTTACTGTGAGGTTTTTTATGTTAGAATTTTAGTGGATAATTTACAAATACATCCTTAAATTATACAAATATTTAAGGACATAAAAGTCGATTAATATTTTAGAGATATTTTAGTCGTTCAACATTTAGCAAAAAATATTCGTATTTTTATAATAATATAGATATAGACTAGTTTCTTTCTACATGCGTTGCACGTAATTTTCCGCGTCGATCAATAAAAAAAATTATATGATTAGAAAATAAATTTATAAATTCATATTAAATTAACAAAAATATATATGACAATAGACAAAACTCTTTCCGTAATTGTATTAATGAGTGACAAATTTTTCAAATGAAAAGACATTTTCTAAAGCATCAAAATCAACAATTAGGTAGTACTATTACTTGTATAAAATTATAAATTAAACGACACTCTATACGCTAAGTACCTAAATGTCACTAACTATTTATTAGCATAATAAAAGGAGAAAAATCATCATCTGAGAAAATTGTTCAGTTACTCAACAGTAAAAATATCGGTCTTTCGTAACCTCAATTTTGTTTTTAGAATCATCCCAATACTTTTTAAATATCTTTATCCTAGCTTATAAACTATTGAAAGTCATTAAAACAGTATATAACATAGCAAACACACTCAAGGAAGTCATTCCACCTAATTTTCTTCCAAAGAATCTGTCACGACCCAAATTTTCCTCCGTAGGATGTCGTGATGGTACCTAGTCTTAAGAACTAGGTAAGCCTAACAGTTACTGAATTAGTGGTAACTCAACCAACAATTATTAAATATGAAATAGAAATTTCCTACAATCCCAAAACTGGTAGTACAAGTCACAAGCTTTACAGAGTTTACTAGAAAAATCTCTAAATACAATTGTTCCAAAATAGAATCAATAGTGCAGGAAAAATATCAGAAGGTGACTCTGGCCTGCTAACGCGACAGCAGGTATAGCTTAAGTCTCCACAGCAATATCCAATCAATTAGCATAATTATCAACAACACTGAGGTACCTAGATCTGCACAAAAATATGCAGAAGAGTAGTATGAGTACACCACAGCGGTACCCAGTAAGTATCAAGTCTAACCTCGGTAGAGTAGTGACGAGGCCAGATGTCACGACCCAAAATCACACCTGTCGTGATGGCGCCTATCTCAGTACTAGGCAAGTCGACAACATCAATAAACCATGATTTCCTTTAAGTTTGAAAATATAATGTTTAAACACAATCCAAAAATACCGATACAAATACTCCCAAAACCTGGTGTCACTGAGTACATGAGCATCTATATATTACAAGTCTGAAAAACACGGTCTATAATGATCTGAGACCAAATACAATAAACAAGAGGATAGGGAAGGAGAGACAAGGTATGCGAAACATGGCAGCTACCTCTGAATCTTCGAAAAATCAACTGTGTGAAAGAATCAACACCCACTATGTCCGGAATCACCTGGATCTGCACAAGAAGTGCATGGTATAGTATGAGTACAACCAACTCAGTAAGTAACAATAATAAATAAGGACTGAAAGTAGTGACGAGCTTTAGCTAAGTCCAAATACAATAATTTTTAACACAAAAGGGTAGGCATGCTCTCAAGTTCAAAATTTGAAATTTCACAGTAATTTTATATCAACTTCGACTGAAACAGAAGATAGTGTCTTTCAGAAATTTCCAAAATAGTGATATATGCCAGCTGAAATGCAACAATAATAAAATCAATGCATCCTCTCAGAGTAACAGTCACTCAATCCTCCCATTCACTCCAACCCTACAGTCACTCTTTCCTCACAGTCACTCATTTCTCACAATCACTCATTCCTCTCAATCACTCGGCACTCGCACTCGCACTCAGTAGGTACCTGCGCTCATTGGGGGTGTGTACAGACTCCGGAGGGGCTCCTTCAGCCCAAACGCTATAACAAGCCAATCATGGCATAAATCAATAAAACATGTTGGGCGTGCAGCCCGATCCCATAAATATCCTCACAATTAGGCCCTCGGCCTCACTCAGTCATCAACCTCTCCAGTCTCTCGGGATCTCAGAAATCATGATAAGCAGCCCAACAACAATGATATGATGCATCAATAATGAACAAGAGAGACTGAGATGTAATATGCAAGTAAAATCGTGACTGAGTACAAAATAGTAATTTAACAGATAATTCAGCATGTACACGAGCTCTTGGGTCCCAACAGTGTCAACACATGGTTTAAACATGATTTATAGTTCGATTTCTCTATTACGTAGAAAAATGTACGGATAACAATAATTTATTCAACTACACAGATCCATGAAATTAACCAAGTCACAATTCTTGCGGCGCATGCCCGTCACCTAGCATGTGCGTCACCTCAAAATCAATCACATAACACATAATTTGGGATTTCATACCCTCAGGATCAAATTTAGAATTATTACTAACCTCAAACCGTGAAATTGTTTACTCTGCTATGCCTTTGCCTCGCAAATAGGCCTCGAATCTAGTCACAAATAATTCGTTTCAGTCAATACAAATTTCAGAAATTAATCCTATATGAAAATACTAATTTTCCAATAAAAATCTGAATTTGCACCCAAAGATTGCTTGTGGGACCCACGTCTCAGAATTTGACGAACTCACAAAATCTGACAACCCATTCAATTACGAGTCCAACCATACTAGATTCACTCAAATCCGACTTCGAATCGACATTCAAATCCCAAAAATTCATTTTATGAAATTTCTACAATTTTTCCCAAATTTCCATCTCAAACTACTAATTGAATGATGAAAAAACAATGATATATTCATGTATATTAACCAAATCTGAGTTAGAATCACTTACCCCGATGAATTTCTTGAAAATCTCACGAAACATCTCCACAAACCGAGTTCCCAAAGTCCAAATGTGAAATAATACCCTAACCCTCTGTCACGACCCGAAATTCTCACCTTCGGACCGTGATGGCGCTTAACATTTCACTTGCTAGGCAAGCTAACGTTAGAATAATATTAACCAATTTTTAAATAATCTTTAAATTATTAATAATCAAGAAAAAAATGCGGAAGCAAAGTTTGAAATATAGTGAATAATCCATAAAAACAACGGTGTCTAAATACCATCCCAGAATTGGTGTCACAAGTGTACGAGTTTCTAGAATAAATACAAATAAAGGTCTGAATAAAATAAAGCTGTCTGGAAACAAACACACAGCTAAAGTAAAGTAGACGGGGACTTCAGAACTGCGGACGCCATGCAGTTATACCTCAAGTCTCCTCTGGTAGCTGAAATCCGAGCAAGTCTATGGCACGCCGCTGGGACTAACTCCAAAATCTGCACAAGAAGTGCAGAGTGTAGTATCAGTACAACCGACCCCATGTATTGGTAAGTGCTGAGCCTAACCTCGACGAAGTAGTGACGAGGCTAAGGCGGGTCACTTACATTACCTGTACGCAATATTAGTAACAACAACAATAGTAGAAATAAATCAGGTAACTCGTTTATAATAATTGAAGCCAACTCAGCAGTCATAACCAATTATCATTTCTATCAATTCTATTGCAGCGTGCAACCCGCTCTCACAATATATTCACATTCAATTCTGTTGCAGCGTGCAACCCGCTCTCACAATATATTCACGTTCAATTCTGTTGCAGCGTGCAACCCGCTCTCACAATATATTCACATTCAGTTCTGTTGTGGCGTGCAACCCCGCTCCTCCAATATATTCATTTTAATCAAGTCTGTTGCGGCGTGCAACCCGATCCCCTAATATATATGGACTTTTAATAAGTCTGTTGCGGCATGCAACCCGATCCTCCGATATGAATTTTTAATAAGTCTGTTGCGGCATGCAACCCGATCCTCCAATATGGACTTTTAATAAGTCTGTTGCGGCGTGCAACCCGATCCTCCAATATATTCATTATAATCAATCTTGTTGCGGCGTGCAACCCGCTCCTCCAACATATTCATTTACCAATTCTTATAAAGAAATTTTCCCAATCAATGCAACAATTAATATAAAATTATAAGACAACAAGCATACACTAATTATGATTTAATTACGAACAAACAAAGGCAAATAGCAAATTATTATAGAAATCAGAGAGAAAATATACAGTTTAATATTTAATATGCTAAATGTCAAATAACAATTAAGGTACATAATTCAAATAGCATGTTACAATTAATGCAGGAATTCAAAAATTAATATTTGACAAAGAATAGGAGAGAAACAAATATTATAACAATTAATTCATAATTTAAAATAATTTATGATTTTTCAAGTAAATACGCAAACAATTAATTTGACGACGTATAGACACTCGTCACCTCGCCTATACATCATTCACATGCATTTTACATAACAAATAATTTAAGGGTTCTATTCCCTCAAGTCAAGGTTCACCACGACACTTACCTCGCTTTGCAAATTCCAATCAATTACTCAATCACAGCTTTTACTTTTAAATTTGTCTCCAAAAGTTTCAAATCTATTCACAAACAATTCAATATACTCAATACGAATCATAGGAATTAATTCCATATGAATTTATAAATTTTTCGGATAAAAATCCAAAATTCATTTAAATATTCGACAGTGGGACCCACATCTCAAATCTCGGAAACGCTTACGAAATCCAAACACCCATTCCGGGACGAGTCCAACCATACAATAATTATCCAATTCCGATGTCAAATGGACCTTCAAATCTAAATTTTTCATTTTTGGAAAGTTTTACTTAAAATTCTAATTTCTTCCGTCTAAATCCGAAATAAATGATGAATATAGACTTAGATTTATGAAATACAATCACTATATGATAAATAACACTTACCCAGTTCGAAATCGTGAAAAACTCCTTAGAAATCGCCCCTAAGCCGAGTTATAATTGAGGGTTTGTGAAAAATGGGAAAAATCCCGTTTTGGTTCTGTTTTAAGTCACAGGCGTCAGGCCTTGTTCGCATTCGCAAAGGGCCTGTCGCGTTCGTGATGAATAGCAGCCCATGGCTTTCGCGTTCACGAGTCCTCCTTCGCGTTCACGAAGGCTTTTTCTCTCTGGCATTCGCGTTCGCGTGCCAGTGCTCGCGTTCGCGTAGAAGAAAAACTGACCCCTCCCCCAGGCCTCTAAAGCTTCGCGTTCGTGTTGAGCTGGTCGCGTTCGCGAAGGGTAAAGTCCCCATAGCTTCGCGTTCGCGACCCAATCTTCACGTTCGCGAAGAAGGAAAATTCAGGCAGCCCATTTTGCTCTTCGCGTTCGCGAGAGTACATTCACGAACGCGATGAAGGAAATACCAGAAACCTGAAGTTGCAGAAAAACCAGATTTTCTAAGTTCAAAATCATCCCGTATCCTATCCAAAACTCACCCAAGCCCTCGGGGCTCCAAACCAAACATGCACACAAGTCTTAAAACATCATACAAACTTGATCGCGCGATCAAATCGCCAAAATAACACCTAGAACTATGAATTGGACACCAATTCAAAGGAAATTTTCAAGAAAAATTTAAATCTTATATTTTTACAACCGGACGTCCGAATCACGTCAAATCAACTCTGATTCTCACCAAATTCGGCAGACAAGTCATAAATATTATAGTGGACCTATACCGGGCTCCGAAACCAAAATACGAATCTGAGGTCAATAAATCCAACTTCAGTAATTTCTTTAAAACCATTAAGCTTTCAAGCTTTTAAATTTTCATCAAAATTTCATATCTCGGGCTAGGGACCTCGGAATTCAATTCCGGGCATACGCCCAAGTCCCAAATCACGATACAGACCTATCGGAATTGTCAAAATACTGATCCGGTTCTGTTTGCTCAAAATATTGACAAAAGTCAACTCAGTTAAGTTTTAAAGCTCTATTTCACATTTTAATCCATTTTTCACATAAAAACTTTTCGGAAAATTATACGGACTGCGCATGCAAGTCGGGGAATTATACATGGTGATTTTCGAGGTCTTAGAACACAGAATTACTTATTAAATTTAAAGATGAAATTTTGGGTCATCACACCCTCATTCATATAGTACAAAATCTGATCCCCATTGTGCTGACCGCACATTTTCTTGTGCGGTCGTACATCCCAGGTGCTGTGGTAGTACTCCAAATTGTGCAGCCGCACTTCAGCAGCTCTGCACTACCAGGCTTTAGTAAATTAATCAAAACTTTCTCTACAAATGTCCAAATGATTAATGGTGTACTTTCTGGAAACTAGATTCAAAGGGCTACAACTTTCGTTTTTGAATCATCTCCAAATTCCGTGTAGATTAAAAGATATAAGGTTCCGAAGTCGGACCAGCGAACCTGCAAAATCACCTTTCTGTAGACCGCACAATTTCAACTGCGGTCCACACATCTTCAAGTGTGGTCCGCACAATTCCTTCTGCTACAACACTTTGAGAGTTTGCGGCTGTACTTCCGCACTTCAACTGTAGAGTACCGAAATGCCCGGACTCGCTTAAAACTCACCCCGGAACTCATTCGAGCCACTCGAGATCCCACTCAAATATACCAACAAGCCCTGTAACATAATACGGACTTACTCGGAGTTTCAAATCACATCAAACAACATCAAAAACATAAATCGCACTCCAATTCAAGCCTAATAAAAACTAATAATTTCCAACTTCTACATTCAATGCCGAAACCTATCAACTCAAGTCCGATTAACCTCAAATTTTGCACACAAGTCATAAATGACATAACGCACCTATTCAAATTTCCATAATTGAATTCCGACCCCGATATTAAAAAGTCAACTCCCCGGTCAAACTTCCAAACTTAACTTTCTATTTTAGTCATTTCAAGCCAAATTCAACTACGGACTTTCAAATAATTTTTCGGACACACTCCTAAGTCCAAAATCACCATATACATTTGTTGGAATCATCAAAATTCTATTTTGGAGTCGTTTACACATAAGTCGATATCCGGTCACTATTTTAACTTAAGCTTTAAACCTTGAAACTAAGTATTCCAATTCATTCTAAAACCTCGCCGGAACCGGACCAATTACCCCGACAAGTCACACAACAACTATAAAGTACAAATTGAGCAGTAAATGGGGGGAATGGGGCTAAAATACTCAAAATAATTGGCTGGGTCGTTACACCAGGTCAAGACACCCACCAGACATATAAACTTATACAAAATGCTACATAAAGCCAACAAGGAAGGAATATCAATGTAAGGTCATTAACCGAAGAATTTCCAATTCAAATCAACAATGAGAACACGGATGGCAACGAGAAACAATCAAGTAATTACGCAACAACATAATTAGAGTACAATTGACATATGAATGGGTTCAGGTAAGGAATCATATGATAAATCATTTAAAATGCATGTATTTCAACATAAATTTCCCGAGGTATCATTCATCAAAAATCTCAAATCTCGATTCACAACTTTCAATTTTTACACATGTGGCATCTTGTGCCCACATATTTTCGAATCACTTTTGCACGACAAATTCCTCATGCTACCATGGGTATAGTTCCTGTATCAATATCCACCAAGATGACCAATGAATAATTTAAGATACAATTAAATAAAATTTCCAAATTAAATGCAGTGAAACATTAAATGAGTCATTAAACCAATTTAGGATTCAAATAAGGTAAAATAGTGGAGAGATTGTACAAATAGAATATCAATTAAGTTTAGTTTAGAAGTATATATAAGATCCGATAAAATATTGTATTTATACAAAATAAGACATTTAATCAAGTTTTAACGAAATAAAAATGGGATTTATTAAAGTAAAATGAAATAACAATTTTTCACGCAAATTACGCGATAATAAGATAATGAGAAAGGTGAAGTATCAATTAGAGTAAAATATAATCACCAATTAAATAGTAAATCTCTGAATAAAATATAAGTTTTATCTTTGAAAGACACACTAGTGAAACAACTTGAAAATTCTTTCATATACTTTCGCTAAATTTGGGATCAACTTAACATATCACATAAGGTGTATGACTCACACAAGAAGTTCATATTATTTCATTTTTAATATATTGACAGTTAATTAATTATGATCAAAATACAATGAAGTGATTTAAGAAACCACAATAATCGTCCTAACATGAAATACATCATGAAAATCACAATGGGAATTGACCTTAATTTCACAATTATTTCATATATCCCTCTCAATAATAATTCATATCTGTTGCGGCGTGCAACCCGATCCCTCTCAATATTAAGTCATATATGTTGCGGCGTGCAACCCGATCCCTATCAATAATAAATCATATATGTTGCGGCGTGCAACCCGATCCCTCTCAATAATAATTCATATCTGTTGCGGCGTGCAACCCGATCCCTCTCAATAATAATTCATATTTGTTGCGGCGTGCAACCCGATCCCGCTCAATAATAAGTCATATATGTTGCGGCGTGCAACCCGATCCCTCTCAATGATAAATCATGTCTATTGCGGCGTGGAACCCGATCCCTCTCAATAATAATTCATATCTGTTGCGGCGTGCAACCCGATCCCTCTCAATAATAATTCATATTTGTTGCGGCGTGCAACCCGATCCCGCTCAAACAACACAAATTAAGCAACCAATTTACAATCGACTACGATAAACCACAAAAATCAAAAGAAATAACAAGGCTACATAAAGAAGTCACAACTAATGAAAAGGATACACAATGGCTCACGAAATCAAATAGCAAGGAAAAGACAATCCACCTACCAAGGCACAATTTATGAGCATTAATTAACCATTAAGGCATGTAGCATATAAAGAAGGAATTCCACAAGTGATTACCATCAACAATTAGCATATAAGGGTGAACTTGACAACATGGATGAAACATGTGCTAACAATTTCCAATAAAGCACGTACAAACAATTCTAACCACAAAAGATATAATCCTGAAACAATATTTACAATCAATTGTATAAAAGGAGCCTAACGGTCCAAACCGGTCAAATACCATATATAGGTCGTGTACCCAATCATCACCTCGCGTACACGACCTTCACCTAACACGAATGACACAATCATCTCAAATCCTAAGGGGTGGTTTCCCCCACACAAAGTTAGACAAGACACTTACCTTAACGAAGTTAGGCCGATATTTTAAAATAGCCTTCTTGTTTGAATTGACCTCCGGACAGCTCAAATCTATCCAAATTAATTGTATAACTTCACTAAAATATATCAGAAATAATTTCGGATAATAAAATATTGACTTAAAATTTTATATTAAAAAGTCAACCAAAGTCAACACGAGGCTCGCCTATCGGAACCTGATAGAATTTTTACGAAATCCGAACACACATTCAGATACGAGTTCAACCATACTAATTTTATCAAATTCCGATAATGAATCGTCCTCCAAATCTATATTTTTCATTTTTGAAAAGTTTTACAACTTTTCCCAAATTTCCAACTCAATTCACTAATTAAATGATGAAAATAACAATGGATTCGTGTTAGAATCACTTACCCCGAAAAATTGCCACAAACCGAGCTCCCAAAGTTCAAATGTGAAATAATACCCTAACCCTCGTTCATATAGTACAAAATCCTATCCCCGTTGTGATGACCGCATATTTTCTTGTGCGGTCGCACATCCCAGGTGCTGCGGTCGCACTCCAAATTGTGCGACCGCACTTCAGCAACTTTACACCATTAGGCTTCAGTAAATTGACCATAACTTTCGCTACAAATGTCCAAATGATTAATGGTATACCTTTCTGGAAACTAGATTCAAAGAGCTATAACTTTCAATTTAAATCATCTCCAAATTCCTTGTAGATTAAAAGATATAAGCTTCTGAAGTAGGACCATCGAATCTGCGAAATCACCTTTCTGCGGACCGCACAATTTCAACTGTGATCCGCACATCTTCAAGTGCGGTCCGCATAATTCCTACTTCTACAGCACTTTGGGAGTTTGCGGCCGCACTTCTGCACTCTAAAATGTGCCCTCCGCACTTCAACTGTCACATAACATCGTCAGAGTGCCGAAATGCCCGGACTCGCTCAAAACTCACCCCAAAACACACCCGAGCCACTCGGGGCACCGTCTGAATGCACCAACAAGTCCTATAACACGATACGAACATAGTCGGGTCCACAAATCACATCAAACAACATCAAAAACATGAATTGCACTCCAATTCAAGCCTATTAAAACTAAGGAAATTCCAACTTCTACGATCGATGCCGAAACCTATCAAATCAAGTCCGATTAACCTCAAATTTTACATACAAGTCATAAATGACATAACAGACCTATTCCAATTTCCAGAATCGAACTCTGACCCCGATATCAATAATTTAACTCCCCGGTCAAACTTCCAAAACTCAAATTTCTATTTTAGCCATTTCAAGCCTAACTTAACTACGGACCTCCAAATAATTTTTCGAACATGCTCCTAAGTCCAAAATTATCATACAGAGCTATTAGAATCTTCAAAATTCTATTTCGGGGTCGTTTGCTCAAAAGTCAACTCTTCGATCAACTCTTTTCTTTTAAGCTTTTTAAATAAGAATTATTCTTCCAATATGATCCTGAATCATCCGAAAACTAAACTCGACCACACACACAAGTCATAATACACATCACAAAGTTGCTCGGGACCTTAAGTCGTTGAACGAGATGCTAATTCATAAAATGACAAGTCGGGTCGTTACATTCTCCCCCTTTTAAATATACGTTCGTACTAGAACGTGCCAAGAATCTTTCTGAGGACTTTAATTTACTGAGTGTATTTACTATACACATACTCGAGGGTGATTCTATATCATCGCAAATTTAACATGGATCCGACAAAGCCATCTCAGTTAAATATTACTTCTTTCATCCATACTTATAAACTTTAAAATCAAATTTCTTACACTCCAAACATTTTTAAAAGGCCTGATTTTTCACATCAACACACGGTATTAGTCTCAACCGACTATAGAACCTCGTACCTACGCACACATCATACGTATGCCCATAACCACATCTCTGGTCATAATAGATGTTCATAATTAATTCCATCATCATCAATTAACCCCATATTAATCAAACCCTCATTTCGAATTTTCACAACACTGACAGCAAAATGTGAGGCATGAAGACCTCATAATTATTTATCCGACTTAACGAGTCACCTGGGCACCCACCTCGTAGGCTAAAACTCAATAATTACAATACGAATATGACAAATTATGCACCGAAAAACACATATAAGAATTATCAAATAAGCCTAACACACATGACTCACTTTCAATACTATAATACAAATTAAATTTCACAAAGGGTGAATTTAAAACACATGAATTTAACCACAAGGACCTCCACCGCGGCTGGTAGCCCGATTTAATTATTTCACATCATATTAAAATGCGAGGATCCCGTCCTCAACTCTAAGTCACAAGTAATATGCATATTGTGCCAACTGAAACTTTTCATTTTCTTCTCTTCAATAATTTTCGTTAAACAAAATCACAACACATAAGAAATCCCCATACCGGTAGGGCATTAAATTCATAAAATTGAAATTAATTATCCCGAAATTATATCAAAACCCATTGTAGTGAGTAATAGAAAGCCACTTTTGGACTCATAGCCCATAATAGTATACAAAACAAGAATAATAGACATGGGCTAACACTATAAAATCTCCCAACAGGGATAAACACGGGAGTGGAGTACAAATTCCCAAATCCACCATATGAGGAGCATGAAAGGAGTTTTTACCTCGATAATCGGATCGAATCAAAATAAGAATAGTGCTCCTTTTATTATAAATTAAATCGTACCTGCAACGACATCATCTGGTGTATTGGCCTCAGCGAATTCATAGCAATTATATCAACGGGCTCGGCCTCCCCCTCTTGGGCCCTCTACCCGCATGTCCTCTACCCCTAACTGGATGTGCACGTGGAGTATTAATTGGAATAAAGCCTGTAGCCTGAGTGTTTTGATGAAATTCGCCTCTCCCAAGTCTGGGACAATATCTCATGATATGCCTAGTATCACCACACTCATAACAACCCCTCTGAGGTCGCGGCTGCTTGTACTGAGTCTATGCCAGATAACTGGAATAACCACTGTAAGAAACTCGTGTCGGTGGTGCACTGTAAACTGTACTAGTTGGAGCACTACGAGTATTCTAAATTGTTGCATAGTAGAATCCACTGAATCCTCCAGAGTTCTGAGACCTTTTGGCTTCCTTAGACTCCCTTTTCTCACTTCGAACATGTTCTAACATCCTGGCAATCTCCACTACTTGCTTAAATGGAGTATTAGACTGCAACTCTCGAGCTATACATATTTTAAAATCATAATCGAGCCCTTCGATGAATCTGCGGACTCGCTCTCTAACTGTAGGAACCAAAATAGGTGCATGGCGGGCTAACTTACTGAACCTGATAGCATATTCTAACACCGTCATGGTTCCCTGACACAACCGTTCGAACTTTGTGCACCACGCATCCCGGAGAGTCTAAGGAACAAACACTTTCCAAAAAAAAAATATCTCTGAAAATTGAGCCCAAGTTGGTGGTGTTGTATCGACTGGTTTACCCTCTTATCATCAACTTGCCACCATTGATACGCTGCTCCTGACAACTGAAATGTAGTAAAGGCAACTCCGCTCACTTTCACAATACTCATGGTGCGGAGAATACAATGACACTTTTCTAGAAATCCCTAGGCATTCTCGGCCTCTATCTCGGCTTCTAGCTCAGCCCCGGCCTCTTGCGGCCCTCACAGTATGTGCGGGTGTCTGCTCAGCTGACTCGGTAGTACGTGTCCTCACAATTTGTGAGAGAATAGAGATACAAAGGCTCAAACTTCAAAATCAACAAATTTCGCACGACAAGAATGAATGAAGTGGAAGTTTCCTAACAGTTCTGTAGCCTCTCAAAGATAAGTACACACGTCTCCGTACTGATCCGCAAGACTCTACTAAACTCGTTCATGACTCGTAGAACCTATGAACCTAGAGCTGTGATACCAACTTGTCACGACCCAAAAATCCCACCACAGGCGTCGTGATGGCACTTAGTCTCTAAAACTAGGTAAGCCGATTACAATTACATTTTGAGCCATTTTGTTTTTTGATAAATAAGTTTAATACAAGTGTCGAAACCAAAAGCGAAAACAATTATAAAAAAATCCTCCCAAGACTGGT
The DNA here is from genome assembly GCF_000715075.1 of Nicotiana tabacum. Lineage (NCBI taxonomy): Eukaryota > Viridiplantae > Streptophyta > Magnoliopsida > Solanales > Solanaceae > Nicotiana > Nicotiana tabacum. Next base: position 91,576,353 of record NC_134096.1, on the reverse strand, counting down.
AGTAATGAATCACGAACTCTAACTGATTATATGCAATTATCTCAAAGATCGAGTATACAATACTCTTCGAATAAGAGTGACAATACAATAAAAATGGAAAGTCTCTAAGGGACTGCGACGACCGAGCAACTCTACCTGGAATCCTTGCGATCAACACACTAACTCTGCCGAGTTCGATATCTCCAATACCTGGCTCTACACAAAAATGTGCAGAAATATAGTATGAGTACACCACAGTCGGTACCTAGTAAGTATCAAAACTAATCTCGGTGGAGTAGTGACGAGGTACAGTCAAGACACTCAATAGTCAAATAACCTGTGCAATATGGCATACAAAGATAATAGAAAACAGATAGCAGTAATAACAACAATAATCAACTGGTGATATAAACAACAAAGCAGCAAGAACACCATAAATATTGCTCACACGAATAATAAAGACAAGTGCCACCAATTAAGCAAGCCCTTCAAAATATACATCTTATCTATAAGTTTTCCAAATAAAAATCTTTAGAATGTAATCCGTTCCAATTAAATATATCCCAAATATACTTCCTCCAAATAAATACCTTACGAATACGAATCTTTCAAACAAATATCTCCCAATATAATCCTTTAAAACAAATATTTTCAAATATAATTCTTTTAAATAAAACCCTTTGAATATAATTCTTTTAAATAGAAACCTTTCAAATGTAATTCTTTAAAATACAAAATTTTGAATATAATTCTTTTAAATAAAATATCTTTTGAATATCATTCCTTCAAATAAATATCTTTCAAATAAAGTTCTTCAAATAAAAGTCACCATGTGACACCTCATTTCAAAATCATAAAGATTATGGATCTTAGCCTACTTTCATATTTCCACGGCACCTTATGCCCATATCTCTATCACAACTGCACGAGTAATTCACGTGCCAATATTATCATCATTTACTCGCGGCACCTCATACCCACATTTTATATCACAAATGCACGGACAATTCATAAGGCAGGAGATATAATAATATAATGAAATGACTGAGAAGTGAACAATGAGAATTTACAGAAAGATAACAACACAACAAATAGAGGTAAACAACAGGGGCGCTCCCGAGATATCGCCTCGTAAACCCAAATGTAAATGCTCAACAAGGGGGATCTCCCGAGGTACCGCCTCGTAGTCCCAAAGTAAATATGCAGTACAGGGGGATCTCCCGAGTAAATGCCTCATAGTCCCAAAGTAAATATGCAGTACATGGGGATCTCTCGAGTAAACGTCTCGTAGTCCCAAAGTAAATATGCAAGACAGGGGGATCTCCCGAGGTACTGCCTCGTAGTCCCAAAGTAAATATACAGTACAGGGTGATCTCCCGAGGTACCGCCTCGTAGTCCCAAAGTAAATATGCAGTAAAGAGGGAAGAATAACTCAGCAAGAACAACCTCTTATTAAATCCAAATTTTGATAAATATATTAACGTCTCAATTTAAACTTATTTACTTAATTATTTGTAGATGGAAAATCCATAAATATTAAATCAACAAACACACGGAATTCACATAAAAATTTAAGTGACAATTACACCAAATTATCATATAAAATACAAACTCGACAAACAAGGAATGAGGCATGACAAATTCAAGGATTTACTAAGTCCCAACAATTTTCCAATTTAATACTTAAGGGTGTCTCTGAATTTCAACTGATATAAATTTGCACATATAAACCAAGTACGTACTCGTCACCTTGCGTACACGGCTTTCAATCACATAATTTGCACATAAGACTCAATACCTAAGGGTTAATTCCCCCACTCAAGGTTAGGCAAGATACTTACCTTTTTGAAGTTAGGCCGATATTCCAAAATCGCCTTCTTGCTTGAATTGTCCTCCAGGCAGCACAAATCTAACCAAATTAATTATATAACTTTATTAAAATTCATCGGAAATAATTCCGAATAATAAAATGTCAACTTAAAATTTTACATTAAAAAGATCAAGCAAAAGTCAATGCGGGATCCGAATCTCAGAACCCGACAGAATTTTTACGAAATCCGAATACCCATTCCGTTATGAGTCCAACCATACTAGTTTTACTCAAATCCGACTCTGAATCGACATTCAAATCCCAAACATTCATTTTATGAAATTTCTACAATTTTCCCCAAATTTTCATCTCAAAATACTAATTAAATGATGAAAACAATGATATATTCATGCATATTAACCAAATCTGAGTTAGAATCACTTACCCCGATGAATTTCTTGAAAATCCCACAACAAATCGCCACAAACCGAGCTCCCAAAGTCCAAAAATGAAAAACTGAGATGAAACCCTCGTTCATATAGTACAAAATCTGATCCCCATTATGCTGACCGCACATTTTCTTGTGCGGTCACACATCCTAGGTGTTGCGGTCGCACTCCAAATTGTGTGGTCGCACTTCAGCAGTTCTGCACTACCAGGCTTCAGTAAATTAACCATATCTTTCTCTACAAATGTCCAAATGATTAATGGTATACTTTTGTGGAAACTAGACTCAAAGGCCTATAACTTGTGTTTTTGAATCATCTTTAAATTCTTTGTAGATTAAAAGATATAAGCTTCCGAAGTCAGACCATCGAACCTGAAGAATCTCCTTTCTGCGGCCGCAAGAGGAATTCTGCGGTCCGCATATTTCTTCTGCGGTCCGCACTTTTACTTTGCCCCAACACTCTAAAATGTGCCCCCCGAAGAATTATTTGAAAATCCCATGAAAGATTGCCACATACTGAGCTCCCAAAGTCAAAATATGAAATAATACCCTAACTCTCGTTTATATAGTATACAATATGATATCTCATTGTGGTGACCACACATTTTCTTGTGCAGTCGCGATCCAGCTTCAGTAAATGGGCCATAACTTTCTCTACAAATGTCCAAATGATTAATGGTATACCTTTATGGAAACTAGATTCAAAGGGCTATAACTTTCAATTTTAAATCATCTCCAAATTTCTTGTAGAGTAAAAGATATAAGCTTCTGAAGTCGGACCATCGAATCTGCGAAATCACCTTTCTGCGGCCGCGAGAAGAATTCTGCGGACCGCACAATTTCAACTGCGGTCCGCACATCTTAAAGTGCGGTCCGCACAATTCCTACTGCTACAAAACTTTGGGAGTTTGTGGCCACACTTCTGCACTCTAAAATATGCCCTCCGCACTTCAAATGTCCCATAATATCGTGAGAGTGTCGAAATGCTCGAACTCGCTCAAAACTCACCCTGAAACACACCCGAGCCACTCGGGACCCCGTCTAAATATACCAACAAGTCCTATAACATAACACGGACCTACTCGAGCCCTCAAATCACATCAAACAACATCAAAAACACAAATCACACTCCAATTCAAGCCTATTAAAACTAAGGAAATTCCAACTTCTACGATCGATGCCGAAACCTATCAAATCAAGTCCGATTGACCTCAAATTTTTCACACAAGTCATAAATGACATAACGGGCCTATTCCAATTTCTAGAATCTAACTCCGACCATGATATCAAAAAGTCAACTCCCCGGTCAAACTTCCAAAACTCAAATTTCTATTTTAGCCATTTCAAGCCTAATTTAACTACGGACCTCCAAATAATTTTTCGAACATGCTCCGAAGTCCAAAATCACCATACCGAGCTATTAGAATCATCAAAATTCTATTCCGGGGTCGTTTGCTTAAAAGTTAACTATCCGGTCAACTTTTTTCTTTTAAGCTTCTTAAATAAGAATTGCTCTTCCAATATGATCCTGAATCGTCCGAAAACCAAACTCGACCACACACGCAAGTCATAATACACATCACAAAGCTGCTCGAGACCTTAAGTCATTGAACGAGACGCTAATTCACAAAACGACAAGTCGGGTCGTTACACGAACGTGCCAAGAATCTTTCTGAGGGCTTTAATTTAATGAGTGTATTTACTATACACATACTCACGGGTGATTCTATGTAGGGTTGTGCATGTATTGGATAGGATCAGATTTAGCACATTTCAGATTTAGATTTCGGATTTCGGATTCTACAAAATGCAATCCGAATCCGATACGAATTAATATCGGATCAGATCGCATATTAAAGTTTGGATCGGATCGGATTATTATGCGTCAAAGTTGCAAACTCATATATATATTTTCTTTGTAAAAGAAGCAATACAGTAAGAAAAATTCATGTTTATGCAATTATGAGAGTACTATGGTGCTAATATAGCTAAATCCAGCAATTGTAAAGGTAATAACTTGGAGGAAGATGTAAATGAAGTACTGACTATCCAAAATTAAAGTTTAATATTTATACATGCCCTAATAATTTTGAATTTCGGATCGGATTGGGTTACAATTATACCAATCCGAATCCGCTCTGAATATCCGAAATTTTAATAAACACAATCCGAAATCCGATCCAAATATTCAAAAATAAAAAACCGAAATTCGTAATCCGAAATTCGAAATCCAAAATTGAGCGGATCGGTTCGGATTTCGGATATCCGATCCAAATGAACATCCCTAATTCTATGTCATTGCAAAGTTAACATGGATCCGACAACTCCATCTCAGTTGAAGATTACTTCTTTCATCCATACTTATAAACTTTAAAACCAAATTTCTTACACTCCAAACATTTAAAAAAATGATTTTTTTGACATCAACACACGGTATTAGTCTCAACCGACTATAGCAACTCGTGTCTACGCACACATCATACGTATTCACATAACCACATCTCTGGTCATAATAGATGTTCATACTTAATTCCAGCATCATCAATTAACCTCATATTAATCAAACCCTCATTTCAAATTTTCACAACACTAACAGCAAAATGTGAGGCATGAAGACCTCATAATTATTTATCCGACTTAACGAGTCACCTGGGCACCCACCTCGTAGTCTAAAACTCAATAATTACAACACGAATATGGCAAATTATGCACCGAGAAACATATATAAGAATTATCAAATAAGCCTAACAGGCATGACTCCCTTTCAGTACTATAATACAAATTAAATTTCACAAAGGGAGGATTTAAACACATAAATTTTCATCATAAGGATCTTGTCCTTATATATCTTCCATCGGGCCACATAGCCCGGGTTAAACATATCAAATCACATTAAACAGCGAGGATCCCGTCCTCAACTCTGAATCACAAGTATTTTGCACATTGTGCCAACTGAAATTTTTCTATCTCTTTTCATAAATTCCGATAAATAATTTCACAACACATAATGAACCCCCATACCGGTAGGGCATATAACTCATGAAATTGAAAACAATTATCCCGAAATTACATCAAAACCCACTATAGTAAGTAATAGAAAGTCACTTTTGGACTCATAGCTCTCAATAGTGTACAAAATAAAATGATAGACACAGGCTAACACCATCAAATCTCCCAACAGGGATAAACACATAAATAGGTTTCGGAATTACGAAGCGCACCCATAAGTGGAGCATAATAGGAGGACTCGTCTCGATACTCAGAATCGAATCAAACTAAGGAAAATATTTCTTTATAACAAATCAGAATCGTACCTGTAATGACACCATCTGGTGTAGAAACCTCAGCCATACTATATCAATTATATCAACGGGTCGAGCCTCCCCCTCTGGGCGCCCTCTACCCGCCTGTCCTCTACCCCTAACTGACTGTGCATGTGGGGTAGTAACTGGAAACTACCCCTCTGCAGGTTCGGCTATTCATACTGAGTCTGTGCCAGATAACTGAAATAACCATTATAGGAACCCTGTGTCAGTGGTGCATTAAAAGAACTTACTGGAGCACTCCGAGTATTCTGAAATTTTTTCCATGACCTCGTTGATATTGAAATGTAAAATTATTAAGGACGTGGGAATACTGCAAGTCCCAACATCATCCCATATAAATCTCAGCTCTTAATCATATACAAAGTTTCGGAAAACCTTTCAATACCACATAAATACATCTCAGGTCAAAACTGATATAACACATGACCCCGCAATCTGATCGTTGATAGTGGACTCCCCTCACTTGATGCGAAGCCATAGGACATATTCTGATGATCCACAATACTAACCTTCATCGCTCGTACGACACCGATCATAATACACCTCAAGCCATTTATTTGGCGCATGTCATCCTCGTGACAGTTTAACTCGCTTTCTCTAGTGTCTTGGCTTCTAGTATGTACCCTTCACTAAATAGAAATCTCATACGAATCACATAGTCTCTAATACCACCAACTATCTTCAGATCTACATCCATCTCGTGACCCTACCACAATTATGACTATTAGGCAACTAATTAAACCTTTTTAAGATCATACTTATCAATCAGATGTCAAAACTTGTTGCACCCCCATGTGCACAACTGAATGATCTCTCAATACTTCTGCGTCCTCGATCTGGACGGCACGTGGTAACAATGGTTGAGCAACCCTGGCTCCCTTATAACCCCTTTTTAGTATCACGAACCATTGGCACATAGCTGATACTGAGAGCGTAATTTCATACATGAGTGAATGCAAAAGAACACAAGATATATCCTTCAAGCTGAATAAATGTCACACGATAAGGAATGAAAGAAGTGGAGATTTTCCTACTAGCTCTGTAGCCTCTCGAAGATAAGTACAGATGTCTCCGTACCGATCCGCAAGACTCTACTAAACTCGGTCGTGACTCGTAAAACCTATAAACCTAGAGCTCTGATACCAACTTGTCACGAGGTGACTCTGGCCTACGAACGTGACAACAGGTATACCTTAAGTCTCCACAGCAATGTCCAATCAATTAGCAAGATTATCAACAACACTGAGGTATCTGAATCTGCACAAAATGTGTAGAAGAGTAGTATGAATAAACCACAGCGGTACCCAGTAAGTATCAAGCCTAACCTCGGTAGAGTAGTGATGAAGTCAGGTCAAGACACCTACCTGACATATAAACCTGTACAAAATGCTACATAAAGCCAACAAGGAAGGAATATCAATGTAAGGCCATTAACCGAAGAATTTCCAATTCAAATCAACAATGAGAACAATGAGAATACGGATGGAAACGAGAAACAATCAAGTAATTACGCAACAACATAATCACAGAACAATTGACATATGAATGGGTTCAGGTAAGGAATCATATGATAAATCAATCAATTAAATCATTTAAGATATAAGATAAAGAGAAAGGTGAAGTATCAATTAGAGTAAAATATAATCACTAATTAATTAGTAAATCTCTGAATAAGATATAAGTTTTATCTTTGAAAGACACACCAATGAAACAACTTGAAAATTCTTTCATATACCTTTGCTAAATTTGGGATCAACTTAACATATCACATAGGGTGCATGACTCACACAAGAAGTTCATATTATTCTATTTTTAATATATTGACGGTTAATTAATTATGATCAAAATACAATGAAGTGATTTAAGAAATTACAGTAACCGTCCTAACATGAAATACATCATGAGAATCACAATGGGAATTGACCTTAATTTCACAATTATTTCATATATCCCTCTCAATGATAATTCATATTTGTTGCGGCGTGCAACACGATCCCTCTCAATATTAAGTCATATATGTTACGGCGTGCAACCCGATCCCTATCAATAATAAATCATATATGTTGTGGCATGCAACCCGATCCCTTTCAATAATAATTCATATCTGTTGCGGCATGGAACTCGATCCCTCTCAATAATAATTCATATATGTTGTAGCGTGCAACCCGATCCCTCTCAATATTAAGTCATATATGTTGCGGCGTGCAACCCGATCCCTCTCAATAATAAATCATGTATGTTACGATGTGCAACCCGATCCCTCTCAATAATAATTCATATATGTTGCGGCATGGAACCCGATCCCTCTCAATAATAATTCATATCTGTTGCGGCGTGGAATCTGATCCCTCTCAATAATAATTCATATATGTTGCGGCGTGCAACCCGATCCCTCTCAATATTAAGTCATATATGTTACGGCGTGCAACCCGATCCCTCTCAATAATAAATCATGTATGTTGCGGCGTGCAACCCGATCCCTCTCAATAATAATTCATATCTGTTGCAGCGTGCAACCCGATCCCTCTCAATAATAATTCATATCTGTTGCGGCGTGCAACCCGATCCCTCTCAATAATAATTCATATTTGTTGCGGCATGCAACCCGATCCCTCTCAAACAACATTAATTAGGCAACCAATTTACAATTGACTACGGTATACCTATAACGACCTGACCGGTCGTTTTGAGTATTACAGTCATGTTTCCCCATTTACTACTCAATTTATGCTTTATAGTTTTTATATGACTTGCCGGGGTAATTGGTTCGGGTCCGGAAGGGTTTTGAAGTAAAATGAGACACTTAGTCTCATAATTAAAAAATTAAGTTAGAAAAATTGACTGAATGTTGACTTATGTATAAATGACCTCGGATTTGAATTCTGATGATTCCAATAGCTCTGTATGGTGATTTTGGACTTAGGAGCATGTCCGGAAAATTATTTGGAGGTCCGTAGTGGAATTAGGCTTGAAATGGCAAAAATTGAATTTTTGGAAAGTTTGACCGGGGAGTTAATTTTTTGATATCGGGGTCAGAATCTGATTCTGGAAATTGGAATAGCTCCGTTATGTCATTTATGACTTGTGTGCAAAATTTGAAGTTATTTCGGATTGATATTGATTTGATGTGTTTCGGCACAAGATATAGTATTTAAAAGTTCAAAGTTCATAGATTTTGATTTGAGGTGTGATTCGTCGTTTTGATGTTGTTAGGTGTGATTTGAGGCCTCTAGTAGGTCTGTAGTATGTTATGGAACTTGTTGGTATGTTCGGACGGGGTCCCAAGGGGCTCGGGCGTGTTTCGGATTGATTTTCCGACCATTTTCCTTCATGTTGTTATGGATGGTTGCTGCTAGTTTTGGTGTGACCGCACCTGCGGCTGGTTTGCGCAGGTGCGATGGTCGCAGAAGAAACAAAGGAGCCGCATAATGTAACGACCCGGCCAGTCGTTTCGAGAGTTATAACCCTATTTTCCCCATTCCTACTTCTTTTTTGTGTTATTCATCTATATTATGTTATATCGGGTTAGTTGGTTCGAGTCCGGAAGGGACTTGGGGTGAAATGAGACACTTAGTCTCATAATTGAAAATTTTAAGTTAGAAAAGTGGACCGGATATGGACCAATATGTAAACGACCTCGGATTTGAATTTTGATAATTCCAATAGCTTCGTATGGTGATTTTGGGCTTAGGAGCGTGTCCGGAATATTATTTGGGAGTCCGTAGAGGAATTAGGCTTGAAATGCCGAAAGTTTTATTTTTGGAGAAGTTTGACCGGGGGGTTGACTTTTTGATATCGGGGTCGGAATCCGATTCTAAAAATTGGAATACCTCTGTTATGTCATTTAGGACTTGCGTGCAAAATTTGAGGTCAATCAGACGTGATTTGATAGGTTCCAGAGTTGTTTGTAGAAATTAGAAATTTCAAAGTTCATTAGGCTTGAATTGGGGTGTAATTCATGGTTTTAGCGTTGTTTGAGGTGATTTGAGGATTCGACTAAGTTCGTATGATGTTTTAGGACTTGTTGGTATATTTGGTTGAGGTCCCGAGGGCCTCGGGTGAGTTTCAGATGGTTAACGGATCAAAAATTGAACTAGAACAGCTGCTGCAATTTCCTTCTATTGGAAATTACTTCTGCCTAGAATCGAGCCCAGATCAAGCTCAGGGTCGATGGCCACGATCGAAGCCCAGATCGATCTCAAGGTCGAGGGCCACGATCGAGCCCAGGGTCAAGGGCCACGATCGAGCCCAGGGTCAAGGGTCACGGTCGAAGGCATGATCGAGCTCAAGGTCAAGGGCCACGATCGAAGCCCAGATCGAGCTCAAGGTCGAAGGCATGATCGAGCCCATGGTCGAGGGTCACGATCGAAGGCACGATCGAGCCCAGGGTCGAGGATCACGGGCGAAGGCTGGGAAGAAGACATAATCGAGGGCCAGGACCGAGAACCAGGATCGAGGACCTCGATCGAAGGCCAAGATCGAGGCAGAACCGAGGATGTCTGGGCAGAATTATTAAAGCAAAACGGGGGCTTCGTCCCATTTGCCATTTTTGACAAATTGGAGCTTGGGGAGAGGCAATTTTTGATATATTTTCAAGAAAAACTTGAGGTAAGTCCCTTGTGATCATTTCTACTCCATAATATTGAATTATCATTGAGTAATCCGACTAGATTACATGATTTTGAGGCGTAAATCAGAGATTGAAACTTAGAAATTTGGAAATTAGATTTGTAGATTTGAGGGTCGAGTTGAGGTTGGATTTTGGTAAAATTGGTATGGGTAGACTCGTGGTTGAATGGGCTTTCGGATTTTGTAATTTTTGTAGGGTTCCGAGATGTGGGCCCCACAGGCGAATTTTGAGCCAATTTCGGGTTTTGGTCTAATTTTGAAGCTTTTCTTGTGGAATTCATTCCATTAGCGTATATTGATGGTATTATACTGATTGTGAATAGATTTGGAGAATTTGGAAGCTGAGTCCAGAGGCAAGAGCATTTCGGGGTAGAGATTTGACCGGTTTGAGGTAAGTAACGATTGTAAATCTAGTTATCATTCTACTATTTTTAGTGACGCACATGCTAGGTGACGGGCGTGTAGGCGTGCACTGTTGGGGATTTGTGACTTGGTCTGCCCGTAGCAACTGTAAAGTTGCATACTTTGTTGAAACCATTGATACTTATATGGTTTAGAAAGATTTTTATGTAAATTGGGCTGAATGCCACGTTTGGGCCTTGCGCCAATGTTGTTTGGACCCTTAGGGTCTGTTTCTTACCATCCTCTCATTGTTTTCGATTGAAAATCTATACTCAGTCATGTTATACTTGTTTACCGCATAACTCAGTTTTATGACACTATTTTGATGTATATAAATGTTTTGGGCCGAATGCCCTATTTTACTGAAATGCCCGAGAGGCTTGAATTACTTATGACTGAGTGAGGCCGAGGGCCTGATTTGTGAGGATGAGTGTAGATCGGGGCTGCCTGCCTGCAGCATACTTATGACTGAGTGAGGCCGAGGGCCTGATTGGTGAGGATGAGTGTGGATCGGGGCTGCCCGCTTGCACCATATTTTATTATTATCGCGCGTGAGTTGTCCGTGCAGATTATAGCGCTTCCACTGAAGGAGCCCCTCCGTAGTCTGTACACACCCCCAGTGAGCGCAGGTACCTACTGAGTGTGAGTGCCGAGTGCTGAGCGACTGGGAGGCAAGAGTGATTGTGAGGTATGCCTGAGTGGCATGAGTGGTTGTTTATGATTTCATCATGTTTGCTCACCTTTGCATTGAGCCTTTGTTTGAAAAACTGTTGGAAAAATGTCTTTAAAATTATTATTTTTTTACTGGAACTGGGTTTAAACGAGATGTTTGATTCAAATCCTGATTTTTAAAAGTATGTGGTATTTTATTGAGATTTTTTGATATGAATGTTATATGCTTTACTTCTCGTCACTACTGCTCAGTCTTTATTTATTGTTGTTACTTACTGAGTTGGCGTACTCACGTTACTCCCTGCACCGTGTGTGCAGATTCAGGTGTAGCTGGACACGGTAGAGGTTATTGAGTGTTCTGGTTGCACATTTTCTTGGAGATAGCAAGGTAGCTGTTTGGCGATCGCAGCCCCTGCTCTTCTCCCTCTTATCTTCCTCTAGTAGTATTTAGCTATTTTCCAGGCTGAGTTAGCCTTGATATTGTTAGACAGATTATAGTAGATGCTCGTGACTAGTGACACCCCGATGTTGAGCTTTTCTTTTCCGCACTTCTATTTTTTTTTTATTTGAACTCTTTAAATGGAGGTTTTATGTTAAATAACCTTGAAATTTTCTTTGAAATGAAAATATCGTTTTGTTTTAGAAATGAGTCGGCTTGCCTAGGTCCACGATAGGCGCCATCACGACAGGGGTTAGTTTTGGGTCGTGACAGATTGGTATCAGAGCCTAGGTTACATAGGTCTCACGAGTCATGAGCGGGTTTAGTAGAGTCTTGCGGATCGGTACGGAGACATCTGTACTTATCTTCAGGAGGCTGCAGAACCTTTAGGAAACTCCATATTCTTGAATTCTTGTCGTGCGAATTTGTTGATTCTAGTAACTAAACATCTGTTGTTTCATTTTCTCACAGATGGTGAGGACTCTTGCTACCGGTCAGGAGGGCCAGCTACCAGTACCACCAGCCAGGGCCGCAAGAGGCCGAGGCCACGGTAGAGGCCGTGGTAGGGGCAGAGGTGCAGCCCGTATAGCAGTTGGGGTAGTACCCCCAGATCCACCGGTTGTCCCAGATCAGGACCAAGTTCCAGTTGTTGATGCACCAGCTCAGGCACCACATGTGCCTATTGTGATTCCAGGCCTTCAGAAGGCCTTAGCTCAGATTCTGACAGCGTGTACTGGCCTTGCTCAGGCGGTCTCTATTTCGACGGCCACAACCACTTCTCAGGCCAGGGGAGGCACTCAGACTCCCATCGCTCGCACACCCGAGCAGGTTATTCAAGGACTTCAGACACCAGAGGCACCACCAGCCCATCCGGTTGCTGTTGCTCAGGATTATATGTTTCCTACTATGCCTGAGGATGATCAGCGTAGGTTGGAGAGGTTTGGGAGACTTCAGCCACCACCTTTCAGTGGCACAGAGAGAGAGGACGCTCAGAAATTTTAGGACAGGTGTCAGAGGATACTCCGTACTGCTGGTATTTTGGAGACTTGTGGGGTCTCGTTCACTACCTTTCAGTTTTCTGGGGTTGCACTTAGATGGTGGGAGACTTATGAGAGGCGTAGGCCTATTGGCGCAGCACCCCTTACTTGGCAGCAGTTCTCCGTGGTCTTTTTGGAGAAGTTCGTGCCTCGATCCCGCAGAGAGGAGTTGCGTAGGCAGTTTGAGCAGCTACACCAAGGTGATATGTCTGTGACACAGTATGAGATACGGTTCTCCGAGTTGGCCCGTCATGCTATCTGGTTGGTTCCCACGGACAGAGAGAGGATCATGAGGTTTATTGATGGCCTCACTTATCAGCTACAGTTGCTCATGACCAGGGAGCGAGTTTCGGGTGCTACCTTTGATGAGGTTGTCGACATTGCTCGGCAGATTGAGATGGTTCGCGGTCAGGAGAGGGTTGAGCGGGAGGCCAAGAGGCCTCGTGGTCAGGGTGGATTCAGCGGTGCTCCTTTTGGGGGTCAATTCCAGCACAGTAGAGGTCGTTATTTTAGACAGGCTCAGTCAGCTCTATCATTTCATCGGGGTGCATCATCTGGCCATGGTTCTCACAGTTCTTATCAGGGCCACTCATCACTTAGTGCCCTTCCAGTTTAGAGTCCGTCCCGTGCTCCACCTGTTTAGGACTCTTCCATGCCAGGTTCTTCTACTAGTCATCCCGGTGCTAGGGGTTCCCTTCAGTTTTCGCCGCCAGCACCAGGGAGTTGTTTTGAGTGTGGGGAGCTTGGGCATATGTGGAGGCAGTGTCCTCATCATCATGGAGGTCTATCTCAGCAAAGTAGTCAGCCTCCGACTACAGCACCAGCTACCCCACCACCCGCCCAGTTAGCTCGGGGTGGAGGTCAGTCAGGTAGGGGTCGCCCTAGAGGGGGAGGCAGATCAGAGGGTGGTCAGGCCCGTTTCTATGCTCTCCCTGCCAGACCAGATGCTATTGCTTCAGATGTTATGATTACAGATATTGTCTCAGTTTGCCACAGAGATGCCTCAGTATTATTTGACCCTGGTTCCACGTATTCATATGTTTCCTCGTATTTCGCCCATTTTCTGGATATGCCCCGTGAGTCCTTAGTTTCATCTGTACATGTATCTAATCCTGTGGGCGATACTATTATTGTGGACTGCGTATATCGGTCATGTGGGGTGACTATTGGGGCTCTGGAGAGCCGAGTAGATCTATTATTGCTCAGTATGGTTGACTTTGATGTGATATTGGGCATGGATTGGTTATCTCCATGTCATGCTGTTCTAGATTGTCACGCTAAGATGGTGATGTTGGCTATGCCGGGAATTCCGAGGGTTGAGTGGAGCGGTTCTATAGATTATGTACCAAGTAGGGTGATTTCATATTTGAAGGCTCAGCGCATGGTTGAGAAGGGTTGTCTATCTTATTTGGCTTTTGTGAGGGATGTTAGTGTAGAGACTCCTGTCATTTATTCTGTTCCGGTGATATGTGATTTTTCGGATGTGTTTCCTACAGACCTACCGGGCATGCCGCCTGACAGGGATATTGACTTTGGTATTGATTTGGTGCCGGGCACTCAGCCCATTTCTATTCCACCGTATCGTATGGAACCGGCGGAGTTGAAGGAATTGAAAGAACAACTTCAGGAACTCCTTAATAAGGGGTTTTATTCGGCCTAGTGTGTTCACCTTGGGGTGCACCGGTTCTATTTGTGAAAAAGAAGGATGGTTCCATGAGAATGTGTATTGATTACAGGCAGTTGAACAAGGTCTCAGTCAAGAACAAGTATCCTTTGCCTCGTATTGATGATTTATTCGACCAGCTTCAGGGAGCGAGGGTGTTCTCCAAGATTGATTTGAGGTCCGGTTATCACCAGCTGAAGATTCGGGATTCAGATATTCTCAAGACAGCTTTCAGAACCCGATATGGCCATTATGAGTTTATGGTGATGTCTTTTGGGCTGACCAATGCCCCAGCAGCGTTCATGCATCTGATGAACAGTGTATTCCAGCCCTATTTGGACTCATTCATCGTTGTATTCATTGACGACATCCTGGTGTACTCTCGTAGCCAGGAAGAGCACTCTCAGCATTTGAGGGCTGTATTGCAGAGATTGAAGGAGAAGAAGCTTTATGCAAAGTTCTCTAAATGTGAGTTTTGGCTCAGTTCAGTAGCATTCTTGGGGCACGTGGTGTCCAGTGAAGGTATTCAGGTGGATCCGAAGAAGATAGAGGCGGTGTAGAGTTGGCCCAGACCGTCCTCAGCCACGGAGATTAGGAGCTTTCTTGGTTTGGCGGGTTACTACCGTCGCTTTATGGAGGGATTTTCATCTATTGCATCGCCCTTGACCAAATTGACCCAAAAGAGTGCTCCATTCAGGTGGTCGGATGAATGTGAGGAGAGCTTTCAGAAGCTCAAGACTGCTTTGACCACAACTCCAGTGTTAGTGTTGCCATCAGCTTCAGGTTCTTACATCGTGTACTGTGATGCCTCTAGGATAGGCATTGGTTGTGTTTTGATGCAGGAGGGTAGGGTGATTGCCTATGCCTCGCGCCAGTTGAAGACCCATGAGAAGAACTATCCTATCCATGATCTTGAGTTAGCAGCCATTGTTCACGCCTTGAAGATTTGGCATCATTATTTGTATGGGATTCATTGTGAGATCTATACTGATCACGTGAGTCTGCAGTATCTGTTAAAGCAGAAGGATCTTAATTTGCATCAGCGGAGATGCTTGGAGCTTCTTAAGGACTATGATATCACTATCTTGTACCATCCGGGGAAGGCCAATGTGGTGGCTGATGCTTTGAGTCACCGGGCAGAGAGTTTGGGGAGTTTAGCCTATCTTCCAGCAGTAGAGAGACCTTTGGCATTAGATGTTCAGACCTTGGCAGGCCAGCTTGTCAGATTGGATATTTCGGAGCCTAGTCGGGTATTGGCTTGTGTGGTCTCCAAGTCTTCTCTTTATGACCGTATTAGGGAGCGTCAGTATGATGACTCTCACTTGCTCGTTCTTCAGGACAGGGTTCAGAGAGGTGATGCTAGGGATGTGACTATTGGTGATGACGGGGTGCTGAGAATGCAGGGCCGGATATGTGTGCCTAATGTAGATGGGCTTCGAGATCTGATTCTTAAAGAGGCCCACAGCTCGCGGTATTCCATCCATTCGGGTGCCGCGAAGATGTACCAGGATTTGAGGCATCACTATTGGTAGAGGCGGATGAAGAAGGATATAGTTGGGTTTGTGGCTCGGTGTCTAAACTGTCAGCAGGTTAAGTATGAGCATCAGAGACCAGGTGGCTTGCTTTAGAGGTTAGAGATCCCAGAGTGGAAGTGGGAGCAGATCACTATGGACTTTGTAGTTGGGCTCCCACAGACTTCGAGGAAGTTCGATGCTATTTGGGTTATTGTGGATCGGCTGACCAAGTCCGCACACTTCATTCCAATTGGTACTACTTACTCTTCAGAGCGGTTGGTTGAAATTTACATCCGAGAGATTGTTTGCCTGCATAGTGTCCCAGTTTCCATCATTTTAGATAGGGGTACTCAGTTCACATCGCAGTTTTGGAGGGCCGTGCAGCGAGAGTTGGGTACTCAGGTTGAGTTAAGCACAGCTTTTCACCCTCAGACGGACGGGCAGTCCGAACGCACTATTCATATATTGGAGGACATGTTGCGTGATTGTGTCATTGATTTTGGGGGTTCATGGGACCAGTTTTTGCCACTCGCGGAGTTTGCATATAACAACAGTTATCAGTCGAGTATTCAGATGGCTCTGTACGAGGCTTTGTATGGGAGGAGGTGTAGATCTCCGGTTGGATGGTTTGAGCCGGGTAAGGCTAGGCTCTTAGGTACAGACTTGGTCCAGGACGCATTAGATAAGGTGAAATTAATTCAGAAGCGGCTTCGCACGGCGCAGTCTAGGCAGAAGAGCTACGCGGATAGGAAGGTCCGTGATGTGTCTTTTATGGTTGGGGAGAAGGTTTTGCTGAAGGTATCACCCATGAAGGGTGTTATGAGGTTTGGGAAGAGGGGCAAGTTGAGCCCCCGGTTCATTGGGCCTTTTGAGGTGCATCAGAGGATAGGAGAGGTGGCTTATAAGCTTGCCTTGCCACCCAGCTTGTCGAGTGTGCATCCAGTGTTTCATGTTTCCATGCTCTGGAAGTATATTGGAGATCCGTCCCATGTTTTGGATTTCAGCACGGTTCAGTTAGAGGGTGATATGATTTATGATGTGGAGCCGGTGGCTATTTTGGATCGGCAGGTTTGAAGGTTGAGGTCAAAGGATATAGCTTCAGTGAAGGTGCAATGGAGAGGTCAACCTATGGAGGAGGCCACTTGGGAGACCGAGCGGGAGATGCAGAGCAGATATCCACGCCTATTCGAGACTCCAGGTATGTTTCTAGAACCGTTCGAGGACGAATGGATGTTTAAGAGGGGGGGATGTAACGACCCGGCCAGTCGTTTCGAGAGTTATAACCCTGTTTTCCCTATTCCTACTTCTTTTTGTGTTATTCAGCTATATTATGTTATATCGGATTAGTTGGTTCGAGTCCGGAAGGGACTCAGGATGAAATGAGACACTTAGTCTCATAATTGAAAATTTTAAGTTAGAAAAGTAGACCGGATATGGACCTATATGTAAAAGACCTACAATTTGAATTTTGATGATTCTAATAGCTTCGTATGGTGATTTTGGGTTTAGGAGCATGTCCGGAATATTATTTGGGAGTCCGTAGAGGAATTGGGCTTGAAATGCCGAAAGTTTTATTTTTGGAGAAGTTTGACCGGGGGGTTGACTTTTTGATATCAGGGTCAGAATCTGATTCTAAAAATTGGAATACCTCTGTTGTGTCATTTAGGACTTGTGTGCAAAATTTGAGGTCAATCGGACTTGATTTGATAGGTTCCGGAGTTGTTTGTGACTTGTTTGTAGAAATTAGAAATTTCAAAGTTCATTAGGCTTGAATTGGGGTGTAATTCATGATTTTAGCGTTGTTTGAGGTGATTTGAGGATTTGACTAAGTTCGTATGATGTTTTAGGACTTGTTGGTATATTTGGTTGAGGTCCCGAGGACCTCGGGTGAGTTTCGGATGGTTAACGGATCAAAAATTGAACTAGAACAGCTGCTGCAATTTCCTTCTATTGGAAATTGCTTCTGCCCAGAATCGAGCTCAGGGTCGATGGCCACGATCGAAGCCCAGATCGAGGGCCACGATCGAGCCCAGGGTCGAGGGTCACGATCGAAGCCCAGATCAAGCTCAAGGTCGAAGGCATGATCGAGCCCAGGGTCGAGGGTCACGATCGAAGGCATGATCGAGCCCAGGGTCGAGGGTCACGATCAAAGGCACGATCGAGCCCAGGGTCGAGGATCACGGTCGAAGGCTGGGAAGAAGACATAATAGAGGGCCAGGACTGAAAACCAGGATCGAGGACCTCGATCGAAGGCCAAGATCGAGGCAGAACCGAGGATGTCTGGGTAGAATTATAAAAAACAAACGGGGGCTTCGTCCCATTTGCCATTTTTGACAAATTGGAGCTTGGGGAGAGGCAATTTTTGATATATTTTCAAGGAAAACTTGAGGTAAGTCCCTTGTGATCATTTCTACTCCATAATATTGAATTATCATTGAGTAATCCGACTAGATTACATGATTTTGAGGCGTAAATCAGAGATTGAAACTTAGAAATTTGGAAATTAGATTTGTAGATTTGAGGGTCGAGTTGAGGTCAGATTTTGGTAAAATTGGTATGGGTAGACTCGTGGTTGAATGGGCTTTCGGATTTTGTAACTTTTGTCGGGTTCCGAGACGTGGGCCCCACAGGCAAATTTTGAGCCAATTTCGGATTTTGGTATAATTTTGAAGCTTTTCTTGTGGAATTCATTCCATTAGTGTATATTGATGGTATTATACTGATTGTGAATAGATTTGGAGCATTTGGAAGCCGAGTCCAGAGGCAAGAGCATTTCGGGGTAGATATTTGACCGGTTTGAGGTAAGTAACGATTGTAAATCTAGTCCTGAGGGTATGAAACCCCGGATTTTGTATCATTCTACTATTTTTAGTGACGCACATGCTAGGTGACGAGTGTGTGGGTGTGCACTGTTGGGGATTTGTGACTTGGTCCGCCCCGTAGCAACTGTAAAGTTGCATACTTTGTTGAAACCATTGATACTTATATGATTTAGAAAGATTTTTATGTAAATTGGGCTGAATGCCACGTTTGGGCCTTGCGCCAATGCTGTTTGGACCCTTAGGGGCTGTTTCTTACCATCCTCTCATTGTTTTCGATTGAAAATCTATACTCAGTCATGTTATACTTGTTTACCGCATAACTCCGTTTTATGACTCTATTTTGATGTATATAAATGTTTTGGGCCGAATGCCCTTTTTTACTGAAATGCCCGAGAGGCTTGAGTTACTTATGACTGAGTGAGGCTGAGGGCCAGATTTGTGAGGATGAGTGTGGATCGGGGCTTCCCGCCTGCAGCATACTTATGACTGAGTGAGGTCGAGGGCCTGATTGGTGAGGATGAGTGTGGATCGGGGCTGCCCGCCTGCAGTATATTTTATTATTATCGCACGTGAGTTGTCCGTGCAGATTATAGCGCTTGCGCTGAAGGAGCCCCTCCGGAGTCTGTACACACCCCCAGTGAGCGCAGGTACCTACTGAGTGTGAGTGCCGAGTGCTGAGCGATTGGGAGGCAAGAGTGATTATGAGGTATGCTCGAGTGGCACGAGTGGTTGTTTATGATTTCATCATGTTTGCTCACCTTTGCATTGAGCCTTTGTTTGAAAAACTGTTGGAAAAATGTCTTTAAATGATTTTTTTTACTGGAACTGGGTTTTAACGAGATGTTTGATTCAAATCCTGATTTTTAAAAGCATTTGGTATTTTACTGAGATTTCCTGATATGAATGTTATATGCTTTACTTCTCGTCACTACTGCTCAGTCTTTATTTATTGTTGTTACTTACTGAGTTGGCGTACTCATGTTACTCCCTGCACCGTGTGTGCAGATTCAGGTGTAGCTGGACACGGTAGCGGTTATTGAGTGTTCTGGTTGCACATTTTCTTGGAGATAGCAAAGTAGCTGTTTGGCGATCGCAGCCCCTGCTCTTCTCCCTCTTATCTTCCTCTAGTAGTATTTAGCTATTTTCTAGGATGAGTTAGCCTTGATATTGTTAGACAGATTATAGTAGATGCTCATGACTAGTGACACCCCGATGTCGAGCTTTTCTTTTCCGCACTTCTGTTTTTTTTTTATTTGAACTCTTTAAATGGAGGTTTTATTTTAAATAACCTTGAAATTTTCTTTGAAATGAAAATATCGTTTTGTTTTGGAAATGAGTCGGCTTGCCTAGTTCCACGACAGGCGCCATCACGGCAGAGGTTAGTTTTGGGTCGTGACACATAAGCGGCTAGGGAGGCTTTGGGCAGAGGCAGTAGATGCGGACATGCGCGCGCAGAAGCGCGACCGCAGATGCGGTTTGCACGTCGCAGAAGCGACCACAGTCGCAGATGTGAGCTTCTTGCGTAGAAGCGGAGGTCGCAGATGTGGCTAGTCAACCACATATGCGGAAGACACTGGCAGAACCGTTAAGTTCGGGGTTTCACTATTTTTAGCCATTTTCGAATTTTGGAGCTCGGTTTGGGCGATTTTGGAGAGGAAATTTTCCACACAACTTGGGGTAAGTGTTCTTGACTCTCTTGTGATTATATTCCATGAATTAATCTTCATTTTCGGCGTTAGATTATTGATTGTTCAAGGGAAATCGGAGGAATTTTCTACAATTTCATAAAATGAATTTCCAAGATTTGATCATCGATTCGGAGTCGAATTTGGGTGAAATTAGTATGATTTTAACTTGTAATTGGATGGGTTGTCGGATTTTGTAAGTTTCGTCGGATTTCGAGAAGTGGACCCCCACTAGCGCTATTTGGGTGTAATTTCGGATTTTGTGGGAAAATATTAGAATTTTGATATAGAATTAATTCCTATAATTGTGTGGACTAAATCAAATTAATTGTGACTAGATTCGAGCCGTTCAGAAGTTAATACACGCAGAATAGAATTTCTGGTGTATTGTTTAGCTTGCTCAACATTGGATTCGTCTTGTTCGAGATAAGTAACTCCTCTAATTTTGGAGCAGAGGGTATGAACCCTGAATATACATGTTATGTGTTTGGTGTTGAGGTGACGCACATGCTAGGTGATGGGCGTATGGGCATGCACCGTGTGAGCTGTGACTTCGTTATTTCTGTGGTACTGTGTAGCTACCTGAATTTGTCTGAAATCATGAAATCTCTACGTACTAGAGTTATCGAAATGTGATTCATGCTATAAACTATGTTTAGGCTACACGCTCATCCTGTTGGGACCCACCGAGGTTATTTTTGTTGTTGAGTTATCTGCTTTCATTGCATTACATACTCAGTCATACGCATTCATATGCATATCATATCTCAGTCTCTGTTGTTATTTATTGATGCATCATATCATTGTTTCCGGGCTAGTATCATGACACTGTGAGCCCGTGAGAGAGAGACTGGAGATTTTGATGACTGAGTGAGGCCGAGTGCCTGATTATGAGTGACATTTATGGGTTCGGACTGCACGTCGGAGTGGTTATACTGATTTTTGATAGCGTTTGGGCTGAAGGAGCCCCTTCGAAGTCTACACACACCCCCAGTGAGCGCGATTGATATTATTGAGGGATGGATCTTCCCTGGACATGGATCTTGTCTGAAGCATTATATACCCGGAGATGGATCTTCTCCATGGGCTGGATTGGCCCTACTTGGTACTGAGTGACTAATGATCAGTTAATGTGTATATTCTGGGATGGATCTTCCCTGGGCCGAATTGGCCATATACAGTACCGAGTGATTGAGCATGATGAGTGAAATGTGTGAGAAAGTGAGATTGAGTATTCTGAGAGTATGAGTACATGAGTTCATCTCTGAGATACATTGCATTGACATGCACACATGACATGCAGGCATAGAGATGTATTTTCCTCATGTTGTACAGTATCATGTTATTCATGACTTCTCACACATGTTGACATATGGGCAGAGTGATGCATTTGTTTTACACTGGCTATCTGGAAAGAAAATGAAATATCTTATTTATTATTGAAATGATTTTTGGGAAAATTACTGTTTTCAAACTTACTCATATTTTTGGCAACTTCGGTAACGATTTGGGTTTTCACTGATATACTTGAAAGGCAGAACTATTTTTAGAAATCATGATTAAGCTGACCATTTTATCTTTGAGTTACTTCTTTTACTACTTGCGTTATGGTGTTATGAACTGTTGTTGGTTATTGGAGTTGGACTCTGACCTTGGTACAAGCTCGTCACTACTTTCAACCAAAGGTTAGGTTTGTTACTTATTGAGTACATGGGGTCGATTGTACTCATACTACACTTCTGCACCTTGCGTGCAGATGTTGGCTGCTGATGTTGCTGTGTTCGTTGGGAGATGGATCTGAAGATGTACATGCGTTCCGGTTGTAGCTGCCTCTTGTTCATGGTAGCCTCGGATTTATAAAACTATGTTTATGTACTTTTCAAACAGATGATATATTTACTTCATACCAGCGTTGTAAACTCTATTCTTAGAAGCTCATGATTTGTACTACCAGTCCTTGGGGAATGTATCAGATTCGGATATTCCTTTACTTAATTGCTTTATTAATTGTTATTGGAATTGGTTAGTGGTTAACTGGCTTACCTAGCAGGTTGGGTTAGGTGTCATCACGACTAGTTGGATGTTTTTTTGGGTCGTGACAAGATGGTATCAGAGCTCTAGGTTCATAGGTTCTACAAATCATGAGCAAGTGTCTAGTAGAGTCTTGCGGATCGGTATGATGACGTCTATACTTATCTTCAAGAGGCTACAGGGCATTTAGGATATATACTTCCCATATTTCTTTCCTTATCGTGCGGAATTGATTCACCTTGAGACATAACTCTTTGAATTCCTTCCACGTATTCATGTGCGCATATGAGCGCTCGGTATCAGTTGTGCATCGACGACTTGTAATTCCATGGATGAGGTGCGAGATGTGATTCCTATGTGTTGATGAAGGGCCAGTCTGGAGGACTCGAGGCCATGGTTAGACCGCAACTTAAGCTCGGTAGCTTCATTTGTAACTTGTACATTTGGACTCATATGTCCGGTAATGTCCCTACGAGTGAAATTTGTCGCTCGATGAGCGGTGGAAGGGCTTTGTGATGAGTATGATGTAACTGCGGGATGTGTTAAGACAATTTGAATGTGATGAGAAGTGTTCCCTTGAATTGTAAAGAAAGGGCCATTGGATGTTTGATTTTTGTTTTGATGTGATGTATAGTCTCGAGTATGAATGTTTTGAAGGATCTTTCACGTTGTTAAATTGTGGGACATATTAAATTCTCATGGCTTGTTAATGAGTTTGAGCTTAGAAAGATTAAGTGATTGCGTAGTAATTGTGGCTGCGAAAGGGTATAACAAGATGTCAATTTGAGGCTAAGTAGGTGGGATATCTCCTGCAGAGTAATCTACGAAGGTGTGCTCCTTATAATATGAGTGGAGAGTTTCTTTTCTGCCAGTGGGACGTATGTGTTGAAATTTGAATTCGAACCTGGTTGAGAAAGTTGACTTGACTGTCAAGAGAATAAATGCGAGCTTAACAAACGATTGAGGTATTTTATGGTGGGTGTTGCATAAGCTTGAGAAGAATTTTCGTTGAACCGACTGCAGTATCATGGCAGTAATACGGTATGGGTATTGTGAGTTATCATGTGTTTTAATCTATGGCTTTGAGCCAAATGGGGGAGCCTGTTGTTGACGGTTTAATTTCATGGTGACATGTTAAATTTTAGTTTGGATCTGAGGCATGCTTGTGGATTAGTTATGACTTGAAGAGGTTGAGATCGAGGATGACTCGAGTACTGCAATTCCTAAATACGGGCTATATTGCGCTTTATGAGGAGTGTATAAAAATCATGGGATGAGTGAGTTGTTATTTGTGAATGATGTAGTGCGCACCGAGTATGAATTTGATCAGTGGTGTTAAGACAGGATTACCTCTTTAAGTGTTGTTGTGCTAATGGGGCACGTGTCTTTCAACCCGTTTGGGCGGTGCAATTTAGATATGAACAAAGTGGGTGACTCTCGAGAAGGTGCTAATGGATTCCAAAATGTATAAGTGGCAATTAAAGAATTTTTGGATTCGTATATCGCTAGAATCAGTTATTTATATTGGATGGTGTCAGAACTTGCGGTAATTCTGCATGACTATGGATTCTACATTTTAGTATAAGAAAAGAGAAGAGGAACAATTTTAAAATTCACATAAGGTCTTTTAGAGTGGATGTCTCGGTGGTGGTGCTTTTAGAGTACTTAAGAGGGAATTAAGTGGCTTATGGGCCTTAGGGCATTCTGATTCTATGCTAGGGTTCGTGGGGTGAGTTGTGGTTAAAGATCGTGGTGTTTTAGCAAGGAGGAGTATCAATTTTAAGGCCAATTCGGAAGGGACTCGGAGAAATAGGACAGCTTGGTAGTAGGTTGGATCAGTATGGTAATGGATATGGTCGGTTCTTTGGGTGCTTATGATGTGGGGAGTTTTCTACAGGTGCTTTGTGGCAATACTCTAGGGTTTGGCGACTTGTGTGGCTTGGTTGAGCTAGAGAGATTCAATTCTAATGACTTGATTATGTGCAAATGGATTCCAGAGTATTCTCGAGGATTTCTACCATGGTTTGACATGGATATTTCCTACCGGTCTGAAGAGCATGTTGAGTATTGTGATTTTCTACCGGATGGGATCAAATGGAAGGCTTCTAGCTGATCGGATATGTATTCTACTTGTGACTCAGAATGATTATGTGGTTCTCGTATTTTTCATATGATAGCATGATAGATGCGGTATGTTGTGTGGGATTAAGGTTTGCGTGTGCAAGTCCACAGTTTAGTTTTGAAGGGGAGGTCATAAATTCTTAAAGGGCATGGACGGTTTTCGATGTTTAGATGAATGCTATAACTATTTGGTATTGCGTAAGTAGAGTGTACATTTCAGAAGGTGTACTATGTTTTGAATTATGGATATGTCATAGGTATTGCAGAACTCTCCTGGTTGATCGACTGCTGATTTTAAGACGTTGCTATGTGGCACGAAAGAATGGGAGAAATATTCCTCGTGGGATGATCGTGTATGAGAGATGTGTTAGACATTGGGGCGGTGGAGATGGGATCAAAAATGGTGATTCATGTGTTCTATGGATTTGGAGACTGGGAGTTTCCAGGAGCAGATTGTTTCATGGTTGCGGACTGTGAAGACGTGGCAGAAGCTAGCCAGATGATAGTATGTATTATGATTCAGTCGTTGAGGATTTTTGGAGGGTCATTTATCTATTTGTGGGTGACCAGAGTTGATTTGGGAGTCCATTGGTAGGCCCAATTAGGATGTGTATTCTACACTGAGTCGGATTGGTTGGCTCCATACTGCTATTGTTGAGGGATGTGCCATCCGGTTAATGTTGAGCTTATTCGTGTTCTAAAATGATCTGTGAGTTACTCTTTTATGATACGAGGAGTTGTGATTCATTGGTTATGCACACATGGTGCGGTTCTATTGGGGGCCTCATGGCGAAAATTCGAGCGAGATGAGTATTTGGGTATTGCAGGATCGATTGCATATTGGTTATGTTCTTTCAGGTTTTGTGTGGCATTGTGTCATTTGCCTCTACGTGGTT
Organism: Nicotiana tabacum; assembly: GCF_000715075.1. Classification (NCBI taxonomy): domain Eukaryota; kingdom Viridiplantae; phylum Streptophyta; class Magnoliopsida; order Solanales; family Solanaceae; genus Nicotiana; species Nicotiana tabacum. The sequence continues at coordinate 91,550,879 of NC_134096.1, read as the reverse complement.
ATTGATTTTGAGCAAGGTGGCTCGAGGTATATAATATAGACCAGTGTTTGGATGGGGTCACGCATTGCAGCAAAGTTATGTTAAGGTATGAACCTTGTGTTAGAATCGTGTGATGGTTCTACGGTGTGTGATGGATTTTTCAGCATTTCGTTGTGGCGGTATTTGTTAATCTTATGGGCAGTTCTCTCATTTGATTCATTTTCCATGACTGAGTACATTTGAATTGTTGCGTATTGGTGCATGGATGGCACGGGTTATGGCTTTGAGTTATAATGGTGTGGCATGTCTGTGGGATAGTTGTGTTTAATAATATAAGGTCATTGGACCCAGAATGGGTACTGTCAGGTTTGATTACGGTATATTTGAGAAGATGACATTGAAAGTCGGCTAAGGAAGAGATTATGGATCTGGTTGGGGCGAGAGGGCTCCATGACTTGTTGATCTGATTAGGGGTTACGAGATTATGCGTGTTTCTTTACTTATCAATATACAAAGGTTTTGGGATGAGGTTTAGTTCGATATGGGTTTTAATACTAGTACTTGGTTGGTTTTGGAGTAGTTACTGTGATCAGGAATGGTGCTACGAGCATGCGAGTTGTGTAATATGTTAGGTGATTATATCCGTGGTTATGGTTATGGCTCGATGCAGTTTGTTCAGACTTATACAGTGTGTAACTGTGAGATTCGAACCTTGTAAGAAATTCAAAATGTTGGGGATTTAAATTCTAAGGTTTATGGGCTAATGTTAAATTAATGATTTCCAGTTGTATGGTGTTGTCAAGCCTATATAAAATAGGGTGACATGGGATCACCCCCCGGGTTCGTGCTTGGAAAGATGGAATAGTGATTTGATAGCTTGGAAATAACTCTTGGCACGTTCGAAGACGAACGTATATTTAAGTGTAGGAGAATGTAATGACCCGACCGGTCATTTTGAGTATTACAGCCTCATTCCCCCATTTACTGCTCAATTTATGCTTTACAGTTATTGAATGACTTGTCGGGGTAATTGGTTCGGGTCCGGAAGGGTTTCGGGGTGAAATGAGACACTTAATCTCATAAATGAAAACTTAAGTTAGAAAAGTTGACCGAATGTTGACTTATGTGTAAACCACCTCGGATTTGAATTCTGATAATTCCAATAGCTCTGTATGGTGATTTTGGACCTAGGAGCGTGTCCGGAAAATTATTTGGAGATCCGTAGTAGAATTAGGCTTGAAATGGCGAAAATTGAATTTTTGGGAAGTTTGACCGGGGTTGACTTTTTGATATCGGGGTCAAAATCCGATTCTGGAAATTGGAATAGCTATGTTATGTCATTTATGACCTGTGTGCAAAATTTGAAGTCATTCCGGATTGATTTGATGTATTTCGGCACAAGATATAGAATTTGAAAGTTCAAAGTTCATAGATTTTGTTTTGAGATGCGATTCGTCGTTTTGATGTTGTTAGGTGTGATTTGAGGCCTCGAGTAGGTCTGTAGTATGTTATGGGACTTGTTGGTATGTTCGGACGGGGTCCCGAGGGGCTCGGGCATGTTTCAGACAATTTTTCTTCATGTTGTTATTGATGGTTGTTGTTGGTTCTGGTATGACCGCACCTGCGTCTGGTTTGCGCAGGTGCGATGGTCGCAGAAGCGACAAAGGAGCCGCAGAAGCGGCCAGGGAGGCTTTGGGCAGAGGCCGCAGATGCGGACATGCGTGCACAGAAGCGCGACCGCAGATGCGGTTTGCACGTCGCAGATGCGAACTTCTTGTGCAGAAGCGGAGGTCGCAGATGTGGCTATTCGTCCGCAGTTGCGGAAGACGCTGGGCAGAACCTTTAAGTTCGGGGTTTCGCTATTTTTTGCCATTTTCGGATTTTGGAGCTCGGTTTGGGCGATTTTGGAGAGAAAATTTTCCACACAACTTGGGGTAAGTGTTCTTGACTCCCTTGTGATTATATTTCATGAATTAATCTTCGTTTTCGGCGTTAGATTATTGATTTTTCAAGAGAAATCGAAGGAATTTTCTACAATTTCATAAAATGAATTTCCAAGATTTGAACATTGATTCGGAGTTGGATTTGGGTGAAATTAGTATGGTTGAACTTGTAATTGGATGGGTTGTCGGATTTTGTGAGTTTCATCGAATTTCGATACGTGGGCCCCACGGGCGATTTTTGGAGTGTAATTTCGGATTTTGTGGGAAAATATTAGAATTTTGATATGGAATTAATTTCTATAATTGTGTGGACTGAATCAAATTAATTGGGACTAGATTCGAACCGTTCAGAAGTTGATACGCGCAGAATGCAATTTTTAGTGCATTGTTTAGCTTGCACAACATTGGATTCGTGTTGTTCGAGGTAGGTAACTCCTCTAATCTTGGAGCTGAAGTTATGAACCCTGAATATACGTGTTATGTGTTTGGCGTTGAGGTGACACATATGCTAGGTGACGGGCGTGTGTTCGTGCACCGTGTGAGCTGTGACTCCGTTATTTCTATGGTACTATGTAGCTACCTGAATTTGTCTGAAATAATGAAATCTCTACGGACTAGAGTTATTGAAATGTGATTCATGCTATAAACTATGTTTAGGCTACATGCTCATCCTGTTGGGACCCACCGAGGTCATTTTTGTTGTTGAGTTATCTACTTTCATTGCATTACATACTCAGTCATACGCATTCATATGCATATCATATCTCAGTCTCTGTTGTTATTTATTGATGCATCATATCATTGTTTTCGGGCTAGTATCATGACATTTTGAGCTCGTGAGAGAGAGACTAGAGAGATTGATGACTGAGTGAGGCCGAGTGCCTGATTATAAGTGACATTTATGGGATCGGACTGCACGCCGCAGTGGTTATACTGATTTATGATAGCGCTAGGGCTGAAGGAGCCCTTCCGAAGTCTGCACACACCCCAATGAGCGTGGTTGATATTATTGAGGGATGGATCTTTCCTGGACGTGGATCTTGTCCGAAGCATTATATACCCGGAGATGGATCTTCTCCATGGGTTGGATTGGCCCTACTCGGTACTGAGTGACTGATAATCAGTTGATGTGTATATTCCGGGATGGATCTTCCCTGGGCCGGATTGGCCATATACAGTACCGAGTGATTGAGCATGATGAGTGGAATGTGTGAGAAAGTGAGATTGAGTACTCTGAGAGTGTGAGTACATGAGTTAATCTCTAAGATACATTGCATTGACATGCACATATGACATACAAGCATAGAGATGTATTTTCCTCATATTGTATAGTATCACGTCATTCATGACTTCTCACGCATGTTGACATATGGGTATAGTGATGCATTTGTTTTACACTGGCTATCTCGAAAGAAAATGAAACATCTTATTTATTATTGAAAGGATTTTTGGGAAAATTACTGTTTTCAAACTTGCTCATATTTTTGGCAACTTCGGTAAACAATTTGGGTTTTCACTGATATACTTTAAAGGCAGAACTATTTTTAGAAATCATGATTAAGCTGAGCATTTTATCTTTGAGTTACTTCTTTTATTACTATCACGACCCAAAATTCCCACCTTCGAACCGTGATGGCGCCTAACATTTCACTTGCTAGGCAAGCCAACGTTAAAATAATATTATCAATTTTAAAATAATTTCTATATTTATTAATAACAAAGAACGATTGCGGAAGTAAAGTCTGAAATATAGTGAGTAATTCATAAAAACAACGGTGTCTAAATACCATCCCAGAATTGGTGTCATAAGTGCACGAGCTTCTAGAATAAATACAATTAAAGGTATGAATAAATTAAAGCTGTCTGGAAACAAACCACACAGCTAAAGTAAAATAGACGGGGACTTCAGAACTGCGGACGTTGTGCAGTTATACCTCAAGTCTCCTCCGAGTAGCTGAAATTCGAGCAAGTCTATGGCACGCAGCTGGGACCAACTCCGAAATCTGCACAAGAAGTGCAGAGTGTAGTATCAGTACAACAGATCCCATGTACTGGTAAGTGCTGAGCCTAACCTCGACGAAGTAGTGACGAGGCTAAGGCGGGTCACTTACATTAACCTGTACGCAATATTAGTAACAACAACAGATAATAAAATTAAATCAGGTAACTCATTTATAATAATGGAAGCCAACTCAGCAGTCATAACCAATTATCATTTCCATCAATTCCCGTTGCAGCGTACAACCCGCTCTCACAATATATTCACATTCAATTATAAGACAACAAGCATACAATAATTATGATTTAATTATGAAACAAACAATGACAAATAGCAAATTATTACAGAAATCAGGGAATAAATAGGCAGTTTAATATTTAATATGCTAAATGTCAAATAACAATTAAGACACATAATTCAAATATCATGTAACAATTAATGCAGGAAATCAAAAATTAATATTTGACAAAGAATATGAGAGAAACAATTATAATAATAATTAATTCATGATTTAAAATGATTTATGATTTTTCAAGTAATTATGCAAACAATTAATTTGACGATGTATAGACACTCGTCACCTCGCCTATACGTCGTTCATATGCATTTCACATAACAAATAGTTTAAGGGTTCTATTCCCTCAAGTCAAGGTTAACCACGACACTTACCTCGTTTTGCAAATTCCAATCAATTACTCGACCACGGTTTTTCCTATTAAATTTGTCTCCAAAAGCTTCAAATCTATTCACAAACAATTTGATATACTCAATACGAATCATAGGAATTAATTCCATATGAATTTACTAATTTTTCGGATAAAAATTCGAAATTAATTAAAATATTCGATAGTGGGACCCACATCTCAAATATCAGAAAAAACTTACGAAATCCGAACACCCGTTCCGATACGAGTCCAACCATACAAAATTTATCAATTTTCGATGTCAAATGGACCATCAAATCTTAAATTTTTGTATTTGGAAGATTTTATAAAAATCTGATTTTTCTTCCATAAATTCACGGATTAATGATATAAATGAGTATGAAATCATGAAATATAATCAGTATAGGATAAGGAATACTTACCCCAATGTTTTTCCGTAAAAATCGTCCAAGAATCGCCTTACCCGAGCTCAAAAATGAAAAAGAGTTGAAAATGGGTGGAAACCCCATTTCCAGAACTTAAGTTCTGTTTCGGGGATTTTTAATCATCGCGATCGCGGAAATTCGTTCGAGATCACGTAGAACAACTTTTTCCCATGTTCATTTTACTCTTCGCGATCGCGGGAATGGCTTCGCGATCGCGAAGCACATTTTGACTGCCCGAACTTTTAACTCTACGCGATCGCATAAATGCTCATGCGATAGCGGAGTACATTTTTCCAGCCTTACGCGATCGCGTACTTACTTGTGCGATCACATAGCACAATTGACGTGCCTAGCTTCTTCCTTCCTTCCTTTTACGCAATCGCAGCTGGTCCCTTGCATTCGCAGTGCACTGGGAGTTTACCTTCCACGATCGCGTGCCTATCTTCGCGAACGCGGAGGGTAAAACTCACTACTTACAATTTCCTCTTCGCGATCGCAAAGCACAATGCACCAGATGACAGCAGAAACTCAAAAACCAGATTTTCTAAGTTCAGAATCATCCCGTAGCCTATTCGAAACTCATACGAGCCCTTGCGGCTCCAAACCAAACATGCACACAAGTCCTAAAACATCATACGAACTTGCTCGCGCGATCAAATCACCAAAATAACACCTAGAACTATGAATCGGACACCAAATCAAAGGAAATTTTCAAGAAAACTTTAAAACTTATATTTTTACAACCAGATGTCTGAATCACGTCAAATCAACTCTGATTCTCACTAAATTCGGCTGACAAATCATAAATATGGACCTGAGGCCAATAAATCCAACATTAGTAATTTCTTAAAAATCATTAAGCTTTCAAGCTTTTAATATTTCATCAAAATTCCATATCCCGGGCTAGGGACCTCGAAATTCGATTCCGGTTATACACCCAAGTCCCAAATCATGATACGGACCTACCGGAATTGTCAAAATACTGATCCAGGTCCGTCTACTCAAAATGTTGACCAAAGTCAACCCAATTGAGTTTTAAAGCTCTATTTCACATTTTAATCCATTTTCCACATAAAAACATTCCGAAAAATTATATGGACTGCGCACGCAAGTCGAGGAATGATAAATAGTGCTTTTCGAGGTCTTAGAACACAGAATTACTTATTAAATTTAAAGATGACATTTTGGGCCATCACATTCTCCACCTCTAAAACAAACGTTCGTCCTCGAACGAAGTTAGAAAAAAGAAAAAAATACCTGAGCCGGTGAATAAGTGTGGATATTTACTCTGCATGTCCGAATCGGACTCCCAGGTAGATGCCTCTACCGGCTGACCTCTCCATTGCACTCGAACTGGAGGATAACTCTTAGACCTCAACTGTCGGACCTGCCGGGCTAGAATAGCCAGCGGCTCTTCCTCGTAAGTCAAATCTTTGTCCAATTGGACTGAGCTGAAATCTAACACATGAGACGGATCACCATGATATTTCTGGAGCATAGACACATGGAACACCGGATGAACCGCTGATAAAATAGGTGGTAATGCAAGCATGTAGGCTACTTCACCCACCCTTTCAAGAACTTCAAAGGGTTCGATATATCTAGGGCTCAACTTGCCCTTCTTTCCGAACCTCATTACACCTTTCATAGGTGAAACTCAGAGAAATATTCTTTCTCCAACCATGAATGCAATATCACGAACTTTACGGTCGGCATAACTCTTTTGCCTAAACTGAGCTGTGCGAAGTCGATCCTGAATAATCTTGGCCTTATACAAGGCATCTTGTACCAAATAGGTACCCAATAACCGAGCCTCCCGGTTCAAACCAGCCAACTGACGAACGACATCGCCTTCCGTATAATGCCTCATATGGAGCCATCTGAATGCTCGACTGGTAGCTATTATTATAAGCAAACTCCACAAGTGGCAAGAAATGATCGCAAGAACCTCCAAAGTCTATAACACAAGCGCGAAGCATATCTTCTAATATCTGAATGGTGCGCTCTGACTGTCCGTCCGTCTGTGGATGAAATGTTGTGCTCAACTCAACCCGCGTGCCTAACTCACACTGTAAAGCCCTCCAGAAGTGTGAGGTAAACTGCGTACCTCGATCTGAAATAATAGACATAGGCACACCGTGAAGGCGGACAATCTCACGAATGTAAATTTCAGCTAACCTCTCTAAAGAATAGGTAACCGCCACTGGAATGAAATGTGCTTACTTGGTCAACCTGTCCACAATGACCCAAACTGCATCAAATTTTCTCTGAGTCCGTGGGAGCCCAACAACAAAATCCATAGTGATACGCTCCCATTTCCATTTAGGAATTTCTATCTTCTGAAGCAAACCACCAGGTCTCTGATGCTCGTACTTAAATTGCTGACAATTCAGACACCGATCTACATATGCAACTATATCCTTTTTCATTCTCCTCCACCAATAATGTTGTCGCAAATCTTGATACATTTTGGCGGTACCTGGATAAATAGAGTACCTGGAACTATGTGCCTCTTCAAGAATTAATTCACGAAGCCCATCCACATTAGGCACACAAATACGACCCTACATTCGCAGAACTCCATCTCTCCCCACAGCAACCTATTTAGCATCATTGTGCCGCACCGTGTCCTTAAGGACAAGTAAATGAGGATCATCATACTACCTCTCTCTGATGCACTCATATAAAGAAGACCGAGCGACTGTGCAAGCTAGAACCCGACTAAGTTTTGAAACATCTAACCTCACGAACTGATTAGCCAAAGTTTGAACATCTGCAGCTAATGGCCTCTCACCAACCGGAATATACGCAAGACTGCCCATACTCACAGCTTTTCTACTCAAAGCATCGGCCACCACATTGGACTTTCCGGGGTGATACAAAATGGTGATATCATAGTCTTTCAACAACTCCAACCATCTTCTCAGCCTCGAATTAAGATCTTTTTGTTTGAATAGGTACTGAAGGCTACGATGATCAGTAAATACCTCACACGAGACACCGTAGAGGTAATGCCTCCAAATCTTCAGTGCATGAACAATGGCTGTCAGTTCTAAGTCATGAACAGGATAATTCTTCTCGTGAACTTTCAACTGCCGCGACGCATATGCAATCACCCTACCATCTTGTATTAATACTGCACCAAGCCCAGTGTGAGATGCATCACAATATACTGTATACGATCTTGAACCTATGGGTAATACCAACACTGGCGTCGTAGTCAAAGCGGTCCTGAGCTTCTGAAAGCTCAACTCACACTTGTCTGACCATCTGAATGGGACACCCTTCTGGGTTAGTCTGGCCAATGTGCTTGTTATAGATTAAAAAACCCTTCCACAAACCAATGATAATAACCTGCCAAACCCAAGAAACTCCGGATCTCTGTAACTGAAGTAGGTCTAGGCCAATTCTGAACAGCCTCTATCTTCTTAGGATCCACCTTTATGCCTTCTACCGACACAACATGCCCCAAAAAGGCAACTGAGTCTAACCAAAACTCATATTTTGAAAACTTGGCATATAACTGATTATTCTTCAAAGTATGAAGCACACTCCGTAGATGCTGCTCATGCTCATCTCGACTGCTGGAGTAAATCAAGATATCATTAATGAATACAACCACAAAAGAATCCAAATAGGGCTTGAACACCCGATTCATCAAATCCATAAATGTTGCTGGGACATTTGTCAACCCAAATGACATTACTAGGAATTCGTAATGCCCATACCGAGTTCGAAAAGCTATTTTAGGGATATCAGATGCCCTAATCTTCAACTGATGATAACCATACCTCAAATCGATCTTCAAAAATATCTTGGCACCTTGAAGCTGATCAAATAAGTCATCAATTCTTGGCAACAGATATTTGTTTTTTATAGTGGCCGTGTTTAACTGCCGATAATCTATACACATCCGCATAGAGCTATCATTCTTCTTTACAAATAATATTGGTGCACCCCAGGGGGAGACACTGGGTCTAATGAATCCCGAATCAAGCAAGTCTTGTACTGCTCTTTCAATTCTTTCAACTCCGGCGGGGCCATACGGTATGGTGGAATAGAAATGGGCTGAGTGCCCGGAGCCAAATCAATACAGAAGTCAATATCTCTGTCGGGTGGCATCCTCGGCAAATCTGCAGGAAATTGTCACGACCCAAAATTTCCCACCGACGGGACCGTGATGGCGCCTAACATTTCACTTACTAGGCAAGCCAACTTTAGAAAAATTGTTAAACCAATTCCTTATTTCCATTCAGTAAATAACAATAATTAACTAAGATGAAATATTTAAAAAGTGCGGAATATCATAAAACTGTATTAATTACTACCACCCGGATCTGGAGTCACAATTCACGAGCATTCTAGAATTTACTACAAGTAATAGTCTGAAAGAAATACAACTGTCTGAATGAAAGGAAATAGTAGGACATAAAAGATAGACGGGGACTTCAAGGTCTGTGAATGCCGACTGATCTACCTTGAGTCTCCGGACAGCGGACCAGTAGCAAATCTCGATCAACCTGAGCCGGTATCAAAATCTGCACAGAAAGTGTAGAGTGCAGCATCAGTACAACCGACCGCATGTATTGGTAAGTGTCGAGCCTAACCTAGACGAAGTAGTGATGAGGCTAAGGCAAGGGACCTACAAATCAACCTGTACAATTTAACAGTGTATATGCAAATAACAGATATGAAGAACTAAACAGGAAATATCGGGAGGGGAACATACTGAGGGGAATGCAAGATAAAAAAATACAACAGAGTGATCACCGGAGCAGTCAATATACCATGAATCAACAGGAATAGGGAATACAGTAAGGAAAAATACATGGCATCACCCTTCGTGCTTCTACTCTCAATCTCACCATAAAATAAAAAGAAACGGCACGACATCACCCTTCGTGCATTAACTCTCATATCATGGCACGACATCACCCTTCGTGCATTAACACTCACAATATGGCACGACATCACCCTCCGTGCATTAACACTCACAATATGACACGGCATCACCCTTCGTGCATTAACACTCACAATATGGCACGGCATCGCCCTTCGTGCAATAACACTCTCCCTTACCATAATGCAATGCATAAATAACAACAGGGAGATAGAATAACAAGTACAAACCTTACTTCAACATTTGGTTCCATAATATTAATCTCAACTTTTAAATAAAAACTCAATTATCACTAGAAAAATCCGTAAACAAGATTAGAACTATAAATTAAACAACACTAATATAACATGTAGCAATTTGGCATAGGAATGAGACATTATAAGAAAAACAGAGAAACATGGAAAACAGGTAAATTGAAAGAAGGTAAATTTTCGTCACCTCACATATACGCCGCTCACATGAATTTCACTTAGCAAGTAATCTAAGGTTCCTAATTCCCTCAAGTTAGGGTTAGACACAACACTTACCTCGCTCCGAAGGCCACTTAATTCTCAATCACCGCTTTTCCTTTGGAATTCACCTCCAAACCACTCATATCTATTCAAAAATGACTCGATAATATCAAATATTGCTAAAGGAATCAATTATATTGTATAAATTAAATTTCTCAAATTTTCCTCCAAAAAGTCAAAAAATCGACCCCGGCCCCGCTTGGTCAAAATTCGAGGTTCGGACCAAAATCCTTTTACCCATTCACCCATGAGCCCGAATATGTAATTAGTTTTGGAATCCGACCTCAAATTGCGGTCTAAATCCCCAAATTTCCAAAATTCCTAGTTTCTACCCTAACCCCTAATTCTACCATGAAAACTCTAGATTTTAGGTTGAATTCTTGTAAAAATGAAGCAAAAGATTGAAAGAAACGAGTTAAGGAACACTTACCTATGATTTGGGGAAGAAGATGTCTTTGAAAAAACGCCCTAGGCCTCCTATCCTTTTGAAACGAGAAGAAAAAATGGCTGGAGTCCGAATTAAATGAACTCACTGCCCAGCGACCTTCGCACCTGCAGTGCTTTGGTCGCACCTGTGCATTCGCACGTGCGGATAGGACGTGCGCTTCTGCGGAAAAGGATTGGGCCAAATGAGGCCCCACCTATGGACAAAGTTCCACTTCTGCGATCCCGCTCCTGCGGAGAGAAGTCCGCATCTGCGGGAAAATGAAGTCCAGTCCTGGGTCGCACCTGTGGGGCTATCGCTCGCACCTGCGACCAAAGACTTGCAGGTGCGGGTACACCAGATTTGGTGCACCAGCAGCCTTGTTGAGGTTTGAACTCAACTCACGCATCGCCCGAATGGCACCCGAGCCTTCGGGGCTCCAAACCAAACATGCATGCAAGTCTAAAAACATTGTGCGGACTTGCTCAGGTGATCAAATCGCCAAAATAACACCTAGAACTCCGAATTTAGCACCAAATCGAATGAAATTTTCAAGAACACTTTAAAATTACTATTTTCTCACCCCGAAGGTCCGAATCACATCAAATCAACTCCGTTTCTCACCAAATTTCTCAGACAGGTATTAAATATCATAATGAACCTGTACCGGGCTCCAGAACCAAAATACGGGCTCGGTACTAACAATGCCAAACATCAATCAATTGCTAAAAATAATTAATTTTTAGACTTTTAATTTTCATCAAAAATTCATAACTCAAGCTAGGGACCTCCGAATTCAATTCCGGACATACGTCTAGGTCACATAATTCGATACGGACCTGCCGGGACCGTCAAAACATGGATCCGGACCCGTTTACCAAAAATGTTGACCGAAGTCAACTAAAATCAACTTTTAATGCAAAAATTCTTATTTTCATTAGTTTTCAACATAAAAGCTTTCCGGAAACCTGCCCGAACTGCACACGCAGATCGAGGAGGGTAAAATGAGATTTTTAAGGCTTAAGAGCGCAGATTCGAGTTCTAAAACATAAGATGACCTTTTGGGTCATCACTTTCTCCACCTCTAAAATAACCGGTCGTCCTCAAACGGACATAGAAAAGTACCTGGGCTGGTGAAAAGGTGGGGATATCTACTCCGCATATCGGACTCAGACTCCCAAGTAGTTGCCTCAATAGGTTGATCTGAAGGGTAACTCTTTGATCTCAACTGATGAACTTGCCGAGCTAGAATTGCCACCGGCTCCTCCTCGTAAGTCAATTCCCTGTCCAACTGGACAGAGCTGAAATCTAACACATGGGATGGATCGCCTTGATACTTTCGAAGCATGAACACATGGAATACCGGATGAACAACGGCTAACCTAGGTGGTAACGCAAGCCTGTAAGCCACATCTCCCACTCTCTCCAGAATCTCAAAAGGTCTGATATACCTAGGGCTCAACTTGCTCTTCTTTCTGAACCTCATTACACCCTTCATGGGTGATACCTGAAGTAACACTCTCTCTCCGACCATGAATGTAGCATCAAAAACTCTACGGTCGGCATAACTCTTTAGCCTGGACTGAGCTGTGCGAAGTCGATCCTGTATAATCTTGACCTTATCCAAGGCATCCTGTACTAAGTTTGTGCCCAACAACCCAACTGGCGACCGACAATGCCTACCACATAATGCCTACCATATAATGCCTCATAGGGAGCCATCTGAATGCTCGACTGGTAGCTGTTGTTGTAGGCAAACTCTGCAAGGGGCAAGAACTGATCACACGATCCTTCGAAGTCTATAACACAAGCGCGGAGCATATCCTCCAAGATCTGAATAGTACGCTCGAATTGTCCATCCATCTGAGGATGAAATGTTGTGCTCAACTCAACCCGCGTACCCAACTCACGCTGAACTGCCCTCCAAAAGTACGAGGTAAACTGCGCACCTCGATCAGAAATGATAGAAACGGGCACACCGTGAAGACAGACGATATCACGAATGTAAATTTTTGCCAACCGCTCTGAGGAATAGGTAACTACCACAGGAATGAAATGCGCTGACTTAGTCAGCCTGTCCACAATGACCCAAACTGCATCGAATTTCCTCTGAGTCTGTGGGAGTCCAACACCAAAATCCATAGTGATACGCTCCCACTTCCACTCAGGAATTTCTAACCTCTGAAGTAAACCACCAGGTCTCTGATGCTCACACTTTACCTGCTGGCAATTTAGGCACCGAGCTACATAGGCAACTATGTCCTTCTTCATTTGCCTCCACCAATAATACTGCCTCAAGTCCTGATACATCTTGACGGTGCCCGGATGAATAGAATACCGGGAACTGTGGGACTCTTAAAGGTTCAACTCACGAAGTCCATCCATATTAGGCACACAAATATGACCTTGCATCCTCAAAACTCTTTCATCTCCAACAGTAACCTGCTTGGCACCACTGTGCTGCACTGTGTCTCTAAGGACAAGTAAATGAGGATTGTCATCCTGTCGATCTCTGATGCGCTCAAACAAAGAAGACCGAGCAACTATTCAAGCTAGAACACGGCTGGGCTCAGAAACATCTAACCTCACAAACTGGTTGGCCAAGGCCTGAACATCCAATGCAAGCGGTCTCTCACCAACTGGAATATATGCAAGGCTACCCATACTGACTGACTTTCTACTCAAAGCATTGGCCACCATATTGGCCTTCCCGGGATGATACAATATGGTGATATCATAGTCTTTCAATAACTATAGCCACCTACTCTGCCTCAAATTGAGTTCCTTCTGCTTGAACAAATACTGCAAGCTCCGATGATTAGTGAATACCTCACATGGCACGCCATAAAGATAGTGCCTCCAAATCTTCAGCGCGTGAACAATGGCTGCCAGCTATAGATCATGAACAGGATAATTCTTCTCGTGAACCTTCAGCTGCCGTGAAGCATATGCAATAACCTTGCCACCCTGCATCAATACCGCACCTAGACCAATACGAGATGCATCACAATATACTGTATAAGATCCTGAACTTGTGGGTAACACCACTACCAGTGTCGTGGTCAAAGCAGTCTTGAGCTTCTGAAAACTCGCTTCACACTCGTCTGACCACCTGAACGGGGCACCCTTATGGGTCAATCTGGTCAATGGAGCTGCTATTGATGAAAACCCCTCCACAAATCGATGGTAATAGCCCGCCAAACCAAGAAAACTATGAATCTCTGTAGCTGATGTGGGTCTAGGCCAGTTCTGGACTGCCTCAATCTTTTTAGGATCCACCAGAATACCCTCTGTTGACACAACGTGACCCAAGAAAGTAACTGAACTCAACTAAAACTTGCATTTTGAGAACTTAGCATATAACTGGCTGTCTTTCAGAGTCTGAATGAACGATTCGAAGGTGCTGCTCATGCTCCTCTGGACTATGGGAGTAGATCAAGATATCATCAATAAACACAACCACAAAGAAATCCAAGTAGGGTTTGAATACTCGGTTCATCAAATCCATGAATGTTGCTGGGGCATTTGTCAGCCCAAATGACATCACTAGAAACTCATAATGCCCATACCGAGTCCGAAAAGTTATCTTAGGAACATCGGATGCCCTAATCCTCAACTGATGCTAGCCAGATCTCAATTCAATCTTTGAAAACACCTTGGCACCCTGAAGCTGATCAAATAAATCATCAATACTCGGCAATGGATACTTGTTCTTGACAGTGACTTTGTTCAACTGCCGATAATCTATACACATCCTCATCGATCCATATTTCTTCTTCACAAACAACACCGGTGCACCCCAGGGCGAGACACTAGGTCTAATGAAGCCCTTATCAAGCAAATATTGCAACTGCTCCTTCAATTATTTCAACTCTGGCGGGGCCATGCGATATGGCGGAATGGAAATAGGTTGAGTGCCCGAAGCCAAATCAATGAAGAAATCAATATCCCTGTCGGGTGGCATCCTAGGCAGGTCTGTAGGAAACACTTCTGAAAACTTACGAACAACCGGAACCGATTCTATGGAAGGAACCTCCGCACTAGAATCACGAACATAAGCCAAATAAGCTAGACACCCTTTCTCGACCATATGCCGAGCCTTCACATAAGAGATAACCCTGCTGGCAGAATAGCCAAGATTCCTTCTCCACTCTAATCAAGGCAACCCCTGCAAGGCTAAGGTCACCATCTTGGCGTGACAATCTAATATAGCATGATAAGGTGACAGCCAATCCATACCCAGTATGACATCAAAATCAACCATGTCGAGAAGTAAGAGATCTACACAAGTCTCAAAACTTCCAATGGTGACCACACACGAACGATAAACACGATCTACAACAATAACATCTCCCACTAGTATGGACACATACACAGGAGCACTCAAAGAATCACGGGGCACAACCAAATAGGAAGCAAAATAGGATGACACACAAGAGTAAGTAGATCCCGGATCAAATAGAACTGAAGCATCTCTACTGCAAACTGAAACAGTACCTGTGATAACAGCGTCAGATGACTCAGCCTCAGGCCTGGCTGGGAAAGCATAACACCGGGGCTGGGCCCCACTACCCTAAACTACGTCCCTGGGATGGCCTCTAACTTGCTGGTCTCCACCTCTAACAGTCTGGCTTCTACCTCTGGCTGCCTGACCCCTGCCTCTGGCCGGCTGAGCAGGTGGTGCAGCAACTGGTGCCGGAACCATGGCATGAGAACTCTGATGTTGTGAGTTGCCCGTTGCCCGAGGGCAAAATCTAGCAATGTGCCTTGGATCACCACAAGTATAACATAACATCGGCTGTTGTGACTGCTGACCCTGAAACTGACCCTGTCGACCTGAATAACCACCCTGATAACTCTGGAGTGGGGGTGCACTAATAGGAGCTGGTAGTGCATTGTAGGCTAGCTGGTCGAAATAATGCATCTCAGGGCCACGACCACCTGAGGCACCGTGGGATGCCTGAAGCGCTGAATGAAATGGCCTGGGAGGATGGCCTCTACTAAAAGTACTCCTGCCTCTAGATGAGGCACCGCTGAACTCACCGGAATGACGAGGCCTCTTGTCAGACCCCTGACCTCCCTGAGTAAGAACCATTTCGACTCGTCTTGCGACATTAGCAGCCGCCTGAAAAGAAATCTCACTCCCAGTCTCCTTAGCCATCTGCAATTTGATAGGCTGAGCAAGTCCATCAATAAACCTCCTCACCCTCTCTCTCTCTCTCTCTCGGTGGGAAGCAGAAGAATGGCATGACGGGCCAAATCCACAAAACGGGTCTCATACTGAGTAATAGTCATACTGCCCTGCTGGAGACGCTCAAACTGTCGGCGATGCTCCTCTCTCAAAGTGATAGGCAAAAACTTCTCTATAAAGAGCTGAGAGAACTGGTCCCAAGTAAGAGTAGGCGACCCAGCTGGTCTGGTCAACAAGTAATCTCTCCACCATTTCTTGGCGGAACCAGTCATTTGAAATGCAGCAAAATCGACCCCATTGGTCTCCACTATACCCATGTTCCGTAGAACCTCGTGACAGTTGTCAAGATACTCCTGGGGGTCCTCTGAAGGAGCACCACTGAAGTGAACAGGAAAGAGCTTGGTAAACCTGTCCAATCTCTATAAAGCCTTAGAAGACATAGCTGGCCCATCTCCGACCTGTGCCACAATAACCGACTGAACTAATCCGACTGGCTGAGCTGCTGGAGCCTGATACTGGGGAGCTATCTACTCCGGAGCGGGAGTGGTAGGAGTCTAGGCTCCTCCTCCAGCCTGAGAGACTGTTGGTGCCATGGGAAATGTGCCAGTCTGGGCCACACTCCCCATAAGGCCCACCAAACAGACCAAAGCGTCCTGAAGTACTGGGGTGGCAATGAACCCCTCCGGAACCTGAGCTGGTCCAGCAAGAACAGTCTGGGCTGGAACCTCCTCGTCAAGCTCTATCTGAGGCTCCACTACTGGGGCTGCTGCTCGGGCTCTAGGCTGCGCCTTGCCCCTACCTCGGCCTCGACCTCGACCTTTGCCCCACATAGGAGCTGTCAATGGAGGCTCTGGTTGCTGCTCAGCTGAGGAAGCGGTACGTGTTCTCGCCATCTGCGAGAGAATAAGAGTAGAAGAGTTCAATCAGCATTGAGAAAGCAAAATCGCACGACAAAGAAGAAAAGAAGTAAAACTTATTCCTAAACTTCATAGCCTCTGGAAGATAAGCACAGACGTCTCTGTACCGATCCTCCAGACTCTACTAAGCTTGCTCGTGAATCGTGAGACCTAGGCAACCTAGTGCTCTGATACCAACTGTCACGACCCGAAATTTTCCACCGACGAGACCGTGATGGCACCTAACATTTCACTTGCTAGGTAAGACAACATTAGAAAAATCGTTAAACCAATTCCTTATTTCCATTCAGTAAATAACAATAATCAACTAAGATGAAATATAAAAAAAGTGCGGAATATCATTAAACTGTATTAATTACTACCACCCGGATCTGGAGTCACAATTCATGAGCATTCTAGAATTTACTGCAAGTAATAGTCTGAAAGAAATACAACTGTCTTAATGAAAGGAAATAGTAGGACATAAAATATAGACGGAGACTTCAAGGTCTGTGAACGCCGACAGATCTACCTTGAGTCTCCGGACAGCGGACCAGTAGCAAATCTCGATCAACCTGAGCCGGTATCAAAATCTGCACAGAAAGTGCAGAGTGCAGCATCAGTACAACCGACCCCATGTACTGGTAAGTGTCGAGCCTAACCTCGATGAAGTAGTGACGAGGCTAAGGCAAGGCACCTACAAATCAACCTGTACAATTTAACAGTGTATATGCAAATAACAGAAATGAAGAACTAAATAGGAAATGTCGGGAGGGGAACATACTGAGGGGAATACAAGATAAAGAACTACAACAGAGTGATCATTGGAGCAGTCAATATACCATGAATCAACAGGAATAGTGAATACAGTAAGGAAAAATGCACGGCATCACCCTTCGTGCTTTTACTCTCAATCTCACCATAAAATAAATAGAAATGACACGCCATCACCCTTCGTGCATTAACTCTCATATCATGGAACGACATCACCCTTCGTGCATTAACACTCACAATATGGCACAGCATCACCTTTCGTGCATTAACACTCACAATATGGCACGGCATCACCCTTCGTGCATTAACACTCACAATATGGAATGGCAACACCCTTCGTGCATTAACACTCTCCCTTACCATAATGCAATGCATAAATAACAACAGGGAGATAGAATAACAAGTACAAACCTTACTTTAACATTTGGTTCCATAATATCAATCTCAACTTTGAAATAAAAACTCAATTATCACCAGAAAAATCCGTAAACATAATAAGAACGATAAATTGAACAACACTAGTATAACACGTAGCAATTTGGCATAGGAATGAGACAATATAAGAAAAACAGAGAAACATGAAAAACAGGTAAATTGGCGGAGCATAAGTACTCGTCATCTCACATATACGCCGCTCACATGAATGTCACTTAGCAAGTAATCTAAGGTTCCTAATTCCCTCAAGTCAGGGTTAGACACAATACTTACCTTGCTCCGAAGGCCACTTAATTCTCAATCACAGCTTTTCCTTTGGAATTCACCTCCAAACCACTCGTATCTATTCAAAAATGACTCAATAATATCAAATATTGCTAAAGGAATCAATTATATTGCATAAATTAAATTTTTCAAATTTTCCTCCAAAAAATCGAAAAATCGACCTCGGGCCCGCTTGGTCAAAATCCGAGGTTCGAACCAAAATCCTTTTACCCATTCAACCCCGAGCCCGAATATGTAATTAGTTTTGGAATCCGACCTCAAATTGAGGTCTAAATCCCCAAATTTCCGAAATTTCTAGTTTCTACCCTAACTCCTAATTCTACCATGAAAACTCTAGATTTTAGGTTGAATTCTTGTAAAATTAAGTAAAAGATTGAAAGAAACGAGTTAAGGAACACTTACCTATGATTTGGGGAAGAAAATGTCTTTGAAAAATCACCCTAGGCCTCCTATCCTTTTGAAACGAGAAGAAAAATGGCTGGAGTCCGAATTAAATGAACTCACTGCCCAGCGACCTTCGCACCTGCGGTGCTTTGGTCGCACTTGCGCATCCGCACGTGCGGACAGGACATGCACTTCTGCGAAAAAGGACTGGGCCAACTGGGGCCGCACATGCGGACAGAGATCCGTTTCTAGGGTCCCGCTCCTGCGGAGAGAAGTCCGCATCTATGGAAAAATGAAGTCCAGGCCTGGGTCGCACCTGCAGGGCTATCGCTCGCACCTGCGACCAAAGACTCGCAGGTGCGGGTACACCAGATTTGGTGCACCAGCAGCCTTGTTGAGGTTTGAACTCAACTCGCGCATCGCCCGAATGGCACCTGAGCTCTCGGGGCTCCGAACCAAACATGCACGCAAGTCTAAAAACATCGTGCGGACTTGCTCGCGCGATCAAATCGCCAAAATAACACCTAGAACTCCGATTTTAGCACCAAATCGAATAAAATTCTCAAGAACACTTTAAAATTACTATTTTCTCACCCGAAGGTCCGAATCACGTCAAATCAACTCCGTTTCTCACCAAATTTCTCAGACAGGTCTTAAATATCATAATGAACCAGTACTGGGATCGGGAACCAAAATACGGGCCCGGTACTAACAATGCCAAACATCAATCAATTCTTAAAAATAATTAATTTTTAGACTTTTAATTTTCATCAAAAATGCATAACTCAAGCTAAGGACCTCCGAATTTAATTCTGGGAATACGCCCAGGTCCCATAATTTGATACGGACCTGTCGAGACCATCAAAACATGGATCCGGGCCCGTTTACCAAAATTATTGACCGAAGTCAACTAAAATCAACTTTTAAGGCAAACATTCTTATTTTTATTAGTTTTCAAGATAAAAGCTTTTCAGAAACCTGCTCGGACTGTGCACGCAAATCAAGGAGGGTAAAAATGAGATTTTTAAGGCTTAAGAGTGCAAATTCGAGTACTAAAACATAAGATGACCTTTTGGGTCATCACAGAAATACTTCTGGAAATTCACGAACAACTGGTACTGAGTCCATAGAAGGAACATTCGCACTAGGATCGCGAATATAAGCCAAATAGGCTAGACACCCTTTCTCTACCATACGCCGAGCTTTCATATAAGAAATAATCCTGCTGGCAGAATGGCCAGGAGTTCATTTCCACTCTAATCGAGGTAACCCCGACATAGCTAGGGTCACTGTCTTGGCATAACAATCCAATATAGCATGATAAGGGGACAGCCAATCCATACCCAAGATGACATCAAAATCTACCATATCAAGAAGTAGAAGATCCACAATAGTCTCAAGATTACCAATAGTAACCACACACGAATGATAGATATGATCTACTACAATAGAGTCTCCCACAAGTGTAGATACACACACAGAAGCACTCAGAGAATCACAAGGCACAACCAAATATGAAGCAAAATAGGAGAACACATAAGAATAAGTAGATCCTGGATCAAATAGAACTGAAGCATCTCTATGGCAAACTGGAATAATACCTGTGATCACAGCATCAGATGAATCGGCCTCAGGCCTAGCTGGAAAAGCATAAAATCGGGGCTGGGCCCTACCACTCTGAACTGCGTCCCTGGGACGGCCTCTAACTGGCTGGCCTCCACCTCTAACGGTCTGAACTCCACCTCTAATGGCTTGACCTCCACCTCTAGCTGCCTGACCCCTACCTCTAGCTGGCTGAGCAGGCGGTGAAGCAACCGGTGCCTGTATGATGGCACGAGAATCTTACCGAGATCTGTTACTCGCCAATCTTGGGCAATACCTCCTGATGTGACCAATGTTTCCACACTCATAACACCCATCCTGATGTCGTGGCTGCTGAAGCTGAAGCTGACCCAAATGGGTCGGATAACCGTTGTAGTAACTCTGGAGTGGTGATGCACTGATAGGAGCTGAATGTGCACTGAATACTGGCTGCCCGGAGTAAGGCATAATAGAACCGTGACTCCCTGAAGCACCGGGAGATACATGAAGTGCTGAATGAAATGGTCTGGGAGGATGACCCCAACCAAAATTACCCCTACCTCCAGACGAGGCACCACTGAAACCATTAAACTGACGAGGCCTCTTATCGGACCTCTGCCCTCTCTCCTGTGCAAGAACCATCTCGATCCTCCTTACGACATTAGCAGCCACTTGAAAAGAAATCTCACTTTCGGTCTTCTTGGCCATCTGAAGTCTGATAGGGTGAGTGAGTCCCTCAATAAATCTCCTCACTCTCTCTCTCTCTCTGTAGGTAGTAAAAGGAGAGCATGACGGGCCAAATCCACAAAACGGGACTCATACTGAGTAACAGTCATACTGCCCTGCTGTAGATGCTCAAATTGCTTGCGGAATTCCTCTCTCAATGTGATAGGGAGGAACTTTTCCAGAAATAGCTGAGAGAACTGCTCCCATGTAAGTGCATGCGATCTGACTGGTTGGGTCGATGTATAATCTCTCCACCACCTCTTAGCGGAACCCGTCATCTGAAATATAGCAAAATCAACCCCGTTGGTCTCTAACTATACCCATGTTCTGTAGCACCTCATGGCAGCGTTCAAGATAATCATGTTGGTCCTCAGAAGGTGTACCACTGAAGTAAACTGGAAAGAGCTTGGTAAACTTATCCAGCCTCAATAAGGCCTCAAAAGACATGGCGGGCCTATCACCGATCTGTGCCGCAACAACTGGCTGAACTACCCCAACTGGCAGGGTTGTTGGAACCTGATTCTGGGGAGCCATCTGCTCCAGAGCGGGAGTTGTGGGAGTTTGTGCTCCTCCTCTAGCATGTGAGACGGCTGGTGCCACTGGAAATGTACCATTCTGGGCCATGCCCTCCATAAGACTTACCAAACGGACTAGAGCGTCCTGAAGTACTGGAGTGGCTATGAATCCTTCTGGGACCTGAACTGGTCCAACTGGTACATTCTGATCTGGAACTTCCTCCTGAAGGTCCACCTGAGGTTCTACAACAGGTGCAGCTGCTCGAGATTTGGACTGAGCTCTACCTCAGCCTCTGCCTTGGCCTCTAGCACAACCTCGACCTCGACCTCTACCCCTGGCCATAGTTGTTACCAGGGGTTCTAGTCCCTGTCCATCGGTAGAGGTATTACGTGTTCTCACCATATGCGAGAGAATAAGAGTAGAATGGTTCAATCATCGATGATAGAATAAAATCGCACGACAGAATAAGAAAGAAGTGATATTGTTCCTAAACCTCATAACCTCTGAGAGATAAATACAGACGTCTCCGTATCGATCCTTCATACTCTACTAAGCTTGCTCGTGATGCGTGAGACCTATGTAACCTAATGCTCTGATACCAACTGTCACGACCCGAAATTCCCACTTTCGGATCGTGATGGCGCCTAACATTTCACTTGCTAGGCTAGCCAACGTTAGAATAATAGTATCAATTTTTAAAACAATTTTAAAATTTATTAATAACAAAGAACAATTGCGGAAGTAAAGTCTGAAATATAGTGAGTAATCCATAAAAATAACGGTGTCTAAATACCATCCCAGAATTGGTGTTACAAGTGTACGAGCTTCTAGAATAAATACAATTAAAGGTCTGAATAAATTAAAACTGTCTGAAAACAAACACACAACTAAAGTAAAATAGACGGGGACTTCAGAACTACGGACGTTGTGAAGTTATACCTCAAGTTTCCTCCGAGAGAAGGATCAGACTGAGACATCACAACCTTTAGGTACGTATATGGTACTTGATTCTTATGTTAGTTATTTTTAATGGTCGTGTGAGGCCATTGGTGTTATTGATGATTGTGGCCCTGTGTGGCTTTGTATTTTTGGGTTTGCTATGTGGCAAGTTGGTAGTATTACCGTTACAGAGGAGACTCTGCCAAAATTTCTATAGATTTCTGGGAGTTTAACATTCGAGGACGAATGTTTCTAAGGGGGGAATCCTAAGGGGTGGTTTCCCCCACAAAGAAATTAGACAAAACACTTACCTTAACGAAGTTAGGCCGATATTCCAAAATAGCCTTGTTTCTTGAATTGACCTACGGACAGCTCAAATCTATCCAAATTAATTGTATAACTTCATTAAAATACATCGGAAATAATTTCAGATAATAAAATGCCGACTTAAATTTTTACATTAAAAGTCAACCAAAGTCAACACGGGGCTTGCCTATCGGAACCCGATACAATTTTTACGAAATCCGAATACCCATTCAGACACGAGTTCAACCATACTAATTTTATCAAATTTTGATAACGAATCGTCCTCCAAATCTATATTTTTCCTTTTTGAAAAGTTTTACAATTTTTCCCAAATTTCCAACTCAATTCACTGATTAAATGATGAAAATAACAATGGAATCGTGTAATATAGCCAAAACCGAGTTAGAATCACTTACCCCGGAGAATTCTTTGAAAATCCCATAAAATATCGCCACAAACCGAGCTCCCAAAGTCCAAATGTGAAATAATACCCTAACCCTCGTTTATATAGTACACAATCTAACCTCTCATTGTGCTGGCCGCACATTTTCTTGTGCAGTCGCGATCCAAATTGTGCGGCCGCACTTCAGTAGTGACTGCACTACCAGGCTTCAGTAAATTGGCCATAAATTATGGTATACCTTTCTGAAAACTAGATTCAAAGGAATACAACTTTCATTTTTGAATCATCTCCAAATTCTTTACAGATTAAAAGATATAAGGTTCCGGAGCCAAACCAGTGAATTTGGAGAAATCTCAATTCTGCGGCCGCGAGAGGAATTCTGCGGTCCGCACAATTCCTCTGTGGTCCGTACTTTTCCTCTGCGGTCCGCACTTTTTCTTTGCGGTCTGCACTTTTCCTCTGCCTTAGCACTCCAAAATGATGCCCCCCGCACTTCCAAAGTTCCAGAACAACATCAGAGTACCGAAATGGCCAGACTCGCTCAAAACTCACCCCGAAATACACCCGAGCCACTCGGGACCTCAACCAAATATACCAACAAGTCCTAAAACATAACGCGGACCTGCTCGAGGCCTCAAACCACATGAAACAACGTCAAAACTATGAATCGCGCCATAAATCGAACTCATAAATTCTCAAATCTTTTAACTTTCAAAACTCGTGCCGAAACATATTAAATTAACCCGAAATGACGTTAAATTTTTTATGCAAGTTCCAAATGACATAACGAAACTAATCCAACTCTCTGAATCACATTCCGACCCCGATATCACCAAAGTCAAGTCCCGGCCAAACTTCCAAACCTTCCAATTCCAACTTTCGCCATTTCAAGCGAAAATCAACTACGGACTTCCAAATAAATATCTGGACACACTCCTAAGTCCAAAATTACCATACGGAGCTATTGGTACCATCAAATTTCTATTTCAGAGTCGTTTGCTCAAAAGTCAACTCTCCGGTTAACTCTTTTCTTTTAAGCTTCTTAAATAAGAATTGTTCTTCCAATTTGATCCTGAATCGTCCGAAAACCAAACTCGACCACACACGCAAGTCATAATACACATCACAAAGCTGCTCGGGACCTTAAGTAGCTGAACGAGATGCTAATTCACAAAACGACAAGTCGAGTCGTTACATTATATTCGTATCATATGGAACAAAATCTTATATAGAATAAATTTTTTAACATTAAAATATGTGCTTGTGATTTTCAAATCTATAGTGAAATTTTACAACCTAAATTTTTGTGCTTAATTGTTTTTTTTTTGTCAACAAAAGAGTGAGCTTGTATTAAGTAGTTAAAGAGAGAGCTTAATTGTTGATTCCACTATATTTATAGTTTTAATTCTAATACGGAAGTTACCAATATTTTATGTTACATATTATCAATTAGCATCTAGTCTGTATAGAGTTTCATGCAAATGATATTGTAAAAATACATTACTAAGCATTAGAGTAATTTTTTTAACTTTTAAAATGTATTTCAATTTAATTTGGTTTCAAATACACTATAAGACATTTCAATTTACGCAAATTTAAACTTATAACCAATTCATGCGAATAATTTAAAATTACTAAAATTTGGATGAATAATTACAATCCATAAAAATCACTTAAATTTCAAGAAGTATCAATCACCAATGATATATATTATATATAGAATTAAGAAACTAAAATATAAAAATATCCTTTAAAGCAATCAACCTAACCTGTATTCCTTTCTTAATCGTCACAATCGTCACCTTTTTTTGTCTAATTTTTTTTCTCTTCCGATTGATTTTGATTCCTACTTTTAAAAAAGTTAAACATGCATTCTTTTTTCCTCCATTAGTTACATGCTATGTTGAGGCTATTTGGTTTGGCTACTCGTTTATATCAGGTCCACATTTTAAATCTACTGCCTAAGAATAAGAAATATCTCATTTATGTATACTGCCTTCTCTAAGCTCTAGTAATTTTTACACAACGTTATACTTCTTTTTGAAAAATTTGTCCTTATTACAACACTTTATTCTAACTTATTTCATATAGTTTCTTCTCGCATGGAGAAAGCATCAAAATCAACTTTAGGCCGTAAAACGATAAAAAGTAGCTAAAATAATCAAAAGCTAATAGTATATATGTTGAAGGTTATTATATTTGAATAGTACCATAAAAATAAAGGGGAAAAACTATTTGTCTCATTATGCTATAAATTCAATTGACATATCACGTAGTACAAACTTAGAAGTTAGCCGATTGCCACGACCCAAAATTCAACTAGTCGTGATGGCACCTAACCCAACCTGTTAGGTAAGCCAATTTATAAATATCCGATTAAAATAATATTTAACTAAATCTAATACATTCCCCAAGGACTGGTAGTACAAATCATGAGCTTCTAAGATTATAATTTACAAAGCTGGTATGAAATAAATACATCATTTGTTCAAAATATACATAAACAAATTTTTATAAATCTAAGGCTATCATGAACAAGAAGCAGTTATTCAAGACTTCAAATAGTAGAAAGGAGTGTAAATTCTCAAAACAACAGGTCGGGTCATTACATTCTTCTCCACTTAAATATACGTTCGTCCTCGAACGTGCCAAGAGTTGTTTCCAATCCATCAAATCACTATTCCACCTTACCATGCACATACCCGGGGGTGATCCCACACCACCCTATTTCATATAGGCCCAACGACACAACATGAATGAAGATCATTAATTTCACCTTAGCTCAAAAACCTGGAAATTCAATTTTCAACATTCAAAATTTCTTACAAGACCTGAATCTCACATCTACACACTGTATAAATCTGAACAAGCTATATCAAGCAATAACCATAACCTCAGATATAATCACATAACATACTACACAACTTGCATACTCGCAGCGCCATTCCCGATCATAGTAACTACTCAAAACTAGCCAAGTACTAGTATAAAACACCACATTCAACAGAACCTTAGTCTGAAACCTTTGTACACCACCGATAATGAAAGAAACATTCAAAAACTCATAACCACTCATCAGATCAACTAGACATGGAGCTCTCTCTCCCAACTCGAACCATAATCACTTTCTGAGCTGACTTTTGCTATTATCCTATACCGTAATAAAATTCGATAGTACACATTCTAGATCCGATGGCCTTATATTATTGTTACAACCTATATTTTCGTACGTTAAAGTGCGTCGTGAGCAAACTAATGTAGGACCAAAAATGAGATCATCTTTGAAAATATATAAAGTAAGTTAACCATGTTACCTCGTAGGTTACAAATATTGAAGATCGTGAACAACAAGTACAAAGAGGGTTGGAAGGTTCAGAAGCTAAAGGAATTGAAGAAAATAATGTTTCGTCGAAAGTCGACAAGTTGGGAATGTTAAAACATGTACTTGTGGGGTGATACCAAGGTATTTAACATGATAAGGAGGTTATGTTATGAGTTATGTTAGTCGTATGATAGTCGTGTGTTATGTTTTAAAGTCAAGCGAGTGGTGGAACAAAAGTCGATGAAAGTCATCACAAATTACGTTCATAAGTTTTACTGGAACTTTGGGTCAAATGTAACTACGATTTTCTCCCAATATACTTAGAGTTATGAGATTTTACACCCATAAAATTAAAGGTCTATGAGTCTATTTTCTAACTCATTAAACTGTTTATCAATACGATATTATAGTAGAGAGATATGGGCATTTTTGCGAGACAGCGCAGACTGTCACCTACTTGCTTAAACGAGAATCCAAAAATGGGCCAGTTCAGATCGTCCAAAAATGGACCAGTTTGGGTCGTTCAAAGAGGCCCTTTTAAAGGCCTATCCCCTTCATATATTAGACTGATAATAGGGAAATATAACCAGACTTAACCTCTGCAAATATCCTGCCAAAAATTATCCATAAACCCCAATTGATTTTCTCTCCCTTTCAAGTTCTAATTGGAGGTAAAGCCTAGAGTTTGAAGAACCAAGATAGGAGCTGAGTTATCCAACAAATAAGGTAAGTTTACTGCTCTCTTTCATCCAAATTTTTCTACTGTAGATGCATAGTAAGTTGTTCTATATTTGTAAGAACTCATGAAATGGTGATCGGAAGTCGTGAGTTCGAGTTATTCAGTTGTAGAAGACGATTTTGTGGACTGTTTTGTGGACTGTTTTGTGTTGCTGTTGGGCTGCGTGTTTTACTATTGTTTTGTGGATTTTTGGAGGAGGAAGGGTGTGGAGAAACACCACATAAATACAGGATGTTGGGTTGGTCGTTCGTCGTAACATTTTTGGGTTGTTGACACTACTACGGTGGTCGTTTTGTGTATGAAGAGATTGGGGTGTGTTAGGCTATTTTGTGGTGTACATAAGGTTGGAAAATAATGTATATATGTTGTTACTGTTTTTTGGTATTGTTGGTGTTATCTTGAATTTGGAAGAAGTAAGGATTATAGGGGAGATGCTGTCCGTTTTAATACAAAATAAGCTTGTCGTTCATTGTGCGATAGTTGTACCTTTCGTAACTTAATGATAGTATTATTATCGTTGTTGTAGATTAAGGTGAGAAGAGGAGAGTTCAACTTGGTGATTGGAAATATTGTGATAAGGTATGTTAAGTCTAAGCCTTTCCTTCATTTTGGCATGATCTCGTAGCTAAATATGTTGATAATGAGACATAAAGAGAAGTTCGTATTCATGAATTTATTCACATTACTCTAGTGTCATAAGTTACAGTATTATTCCTTATCGAGACTCTATATTCAATTTAGTATGGTCTTCTTCCAGTCAAGAGAGCAGCAAGATATATATATATATATATATATATATAGTATTACAGTATTTTCACCACCATCGAGCTATAATCGGTGGGTAGGCCCCTATTAGGCAACCTCTGATCAAATGGTAAGTTATATACCGAGCCTACTGTGGCCAAGCGCCTATGAGCGAGCCCAAGATGATCGAGATACAGAGCCTAGTATGGTCGAGCGCCTATGAGCGAGCCTACTACGGTCGAGCAGTTATACATATCGAGCCTTATAGGGCCAGACATTTATTTTACTTACTATATTGAAGGAGTTAAGTCAGTATCAGCAGGTAAGTATATATCCAGATCATCTTTAACTCCCAGTTACTTTCAGTTATTATATTATCAGTTCAGTTTTAGCTTTCAGTTATGTTCTTGCCTTATATCTTATATACTCGGTACATTATTTTGTATTTATGTCCCTTTTTTGGGGACGCTACATTTCATGCGTGCAGGTTCAGATAGGCAGATGGGTAGATATCCTCAGTAGGCGTTTCCAGAGTTCAGCCTGATCGGTAAGTTCCACATCCTTCGGAGTT
The DNA here is from genome assembly GCF_000715075.1 of Nicotiana tabacum. NCBI lineage: Eukaryota > Viridiplantae > Streptophyta > Magnoliopsida > Solanales > Solanaceae > Nicotiana > Nicotiana tabacum. The sequence goes on along the minus strand of NC_134096.1, from coordinate 91,522,220 downwards.
ATCGGGTCTAGGTTTTCGTGTACATCTTCTGTATGTATGTATATATGTTATGGGTAGGTTGAGGCCCTGTTCCGATCACAATACATCCATTAGTAGAGGCTTGTAGACATATCCTGTCAGTTAGAGTAGTATGTTGGGCTTGTAGGCCTAGTATATATATTTTGGTGGTTTGTCAGTTGTAGTAGTTATGATGGCCTTGTCGGCCCAGCTTTATATTGATGTTTAATCAGCGCTAGTTTCCATTCAATTTTATATTTTGCTTCGCAAATTGGCTTGCAATGTGGCCCCATGGCCAAATTATGACATTATATGTTCAGATTCCCTTGGTCGCAATTTGGTACGCTAGGGTGCCGGTAAACTTGGTATCAGAGCAGTTCTGTCCTAGGGAGTCTACAAGCCGTGTCTAGTAGGGTCTTGTTTATAGATGTGTTATGAACCACATTATATAAGCAGGGAACTACAAGGCATTTAGGAGTTGGTTACCCTTCTTTCAAATCTAAATCGTGTTGTAGAACTGAGTTATAGGAAAATTGAGTTAAACTTACCTGTTGGTGTTTGCATACACAGATGACGGTGACTAGGAAGACTACGGCTAGCCAGAGTGGAGATACAGCAACAGGTGAGGGGACCAGTAGGGTACCCCCAGTAAATGGGTCCCAATCTGAGGCCCAGGGCGAGACCCCTTCTCAACCATTACTGGCTCCTCCACCACCTTAGGAGATTCCTAGGGATACCGCACACCCAGTTCCCCCTCCACTTCCATCGGATCAGGACTTGAGGAGTGCGGTGTATTTGTTGAAATAGTTGGTAGCTACCCAACAACAAGCTAGGGCATCAGCTAGTGCAGGATCTTCTGAGGGGTCTAGGAGTTCAAGGGTCCGAGAATTTATTGCTTTGAGTCCGCCAGAGTTCACGGGGAAAGATCAGAGGGAGGACCCGCAAGATTTCATAGATCAGCTTCACAGGATCTTTTGGGTTATGCATGCCATAGAGAAAGAGGCACTTGAGCTAGCAGCTTTTCAACTCCGAGATATAGCCATCCTTTGGTACGAGGGATGGAAGAGGTCCAGGGCATGTGATGCACCTCCAGCTAGTTGGGAGAATTTTTCAGATGCCTTCCTTGACCAGTACTTACCGCGGGAGATTCAACAGGCTCGGGTCGATCAGTTTCTAGCCCTCAAGCAGTGCAATATGAGTGTTCCAGAGTATAGTCTCTATTTTGACTCATTGGCTAGATATGCACCATCCATAGTTACCACTATGCAGGACAGGATCCACATGTTTATAGCAGGGTTAGCCCCAGAGTTGACCGAGGCATGTGCCACCGCTGCATTGCAGGATAGTATAGATATCTCCCGGATTCATGCATTCGCTCAGAATATAGAAAGGGGTAGGCATCGGCAGCAGGGTACAGAGAGGACTGAGCAAGGGCAGCATAAGAGGATGACATTTACCAGGTATCAGGAGCAGTCTCAAGGTAGTTATAGGCCCCAGTACTTCGGATGGCCACCTAGGCCTTCACCACTTCAGTTACAGGGTTACAGGTATGACCGCTATAATCGGTCAGGACCAGGTGAGAGCTCACGGGCGTTGAGTTTGCAGCGACAGCGAGGTTAAAGGCAAGCATGGTCATTTCAGCCGCGGTGTGACATTTGTGATAGAGGACACTTGGGCCAATGCCGAGCAGGTTCTGATGCTTATTATACATGTGGGCGTCCAGGGCATATGATGCGAGATTGCCCAAATAGAGATTCTAGGGGTATGGCACAACCAGCAAGTTCAGCAACAGGATCATCTATGTCCGTGCATCCTTCAGGGTGTGAGTCTCAGTCTTCGGCTGGTAGAGGTCGAGGCAGAGGTAGAGGTTCCAGTTCAAGTATTAATCAGAACCGTATCTATGCTTTAGTGGGTCGACAGGACCAGGAGTCTTCACCAGACGTTGTGATAGGTATATTGACCATTTGCTCTCACGATGCTTATGCCTTGATAGACCGAGGATCTACTTTATCATATATTACCCCATTTGTCGTGGGGAAGTTTGGTACAGTGCCTGAAATACTAAGTGATCTTTTTGCTGTATCTACACCGATCGAAAAATCGATTATTGATAGACGGGTTTACCAAGGTTGTATGGTGACAGTTTGTGGTCGTCAAACCTCAGTCGGCCTAGTTGAGCTAGAGATGATGGATTTTGATGTTATCATGAGCATGGACTGGTTGGCAGCTTGCTATGCCACAGTTGATTTTCGAGCAAAGGCAGCCATATTTCATTTTACGGGTGAGCCAGTCCTTGAGTGGGTAGGTAATACAGCGACACCTAGAGGTAGGTTTATTTCCTATCTGAAGGCGAGGAAAATGATCGCAAAAGGGTGCATTTATCATATTGTGCGAGTTAGAGACGCATATGCTGATATATCTACACTTCAGTCTATTCCCGTAGTCAAAGAGTATGCAGATGTGTTTCCAGATGAGCTTCAAGGTATTCCTCCGGAGCGAGAGATTGATTTTAGCATCGATTTGCTTCCAGGAACTCAACCAATATCCATCCCTCCATATAGAATGGCACCTGCCGAATTGAATGAGTTAAAGGAGCAGTTAAAAGATTTGCTGGAGAAAGGTTTCATCAGGCCCAATACCTCACCTTGGAGTGCACCGGTACTATTTGTGCGAAAGAAAGACGGCTCGCTGAGGATGTGTATCGATTATAGGCAGCTGAACAAGGTAACTATTAAGAATAAGTATCCACTTCCAAGGATCGATGACTTATTTGATCAGTTGTAGGGGGCTAGATTCTTTTCAAAGATAGATTTGAGGTTAGGATACCACCAGGTAAGAGTTCGGGAGAAATATATTCCGAAGACAGCCTTCAGGACCTGATATGGCCACTTCGAGTTCCTTGTCATGTCTTTTGGATTGACGAATGCACCCGCCGTATTTATGGATTTGATGAATAGCCTATTTCGGCCATTTTTAGATCTGTTCATAATAGTATTTATTAATGATATTCTGGTTTATTCAAGTTTAGAGGATGAGCATGCGGACCACCTGCGAGCGGTACTCTAAACCCTCTGTGATCATAAGTTATATGCTAAGTTTTCTAAATGTGAATTCTGGTTGAAGTCTGTAGTATTCTTGGGGCATATTGTACCCGATGAAGGTATAAAGGTAGACACTCAGAAGATTGAGGTCGTGAAATCTTAGACTAGACCCACCACTCTGACAGAAGTTCATAGCTTTCTAGGCTTAGCAGGATACTACCAGAGGTTCGTAGAGGGATTTTCTTTCCTTTCGGCACCATTGATGAAGTTGACGCAGAAAGCAACTAAGTTTCAGTGGATGGAGGCTTGCGAGCGGAGTTTCCAAGAGCTTAAGAATAGGTTGACCTCAGCACCAGTTCTAACACTTCCAGAGGGTCCAACGGGTTATGTTGTGTATTGTGATGCCTCAGGTGTCGGGTTAGGATGTGTCCTGATACAACATGGGAAGATAATTGCATACGCTTCAAGGCAGTTAAGGAAGCATGAGAAGAATTATCCAACCCACGACCTCGAGTTAACTACGTTTGTCCATGCACTTAAGATATGAAGGCATTATTTATATGGTGTTCATGTTGATGTATTTACAAATCATAAAAGTCTGCAATATATATTCAACCAAAAAGAGTTGAATTTGCGACAGAGGCGATGGCTTGAGTTATTGAAAGATTACAATGTTAACATTCTCTACCATCCAGGGAAAGCTAATGTTGTAGCAGACGCCTTAAGTCAACAATCTATGGGTAGCTTAGCACATGTAAAGACCGAGAAAAGACAGTTAACTAGAGAGATTCATCAATTGGCTTATTTGGGGGTTCAGTTAGTAGATTCCAACGATGGTGGAGTTGTACTCCAAAACACTGCAAAATCATCTCTCATAGCTGAAGTCAAGGAAAGGCAGTACGAGGACCTAGAGTTGGTCGAGTTGAGAGAGCGAGTTTAGTAGCAGAAGAAGCCGTTGTTAGAGCTCAAGGGAGATGGGGTTCTTAGATACAGGGGTCGTCTGTGTATTCCAGATTTTGCAGGGCTACTAGACAAGATTATGCCAAAGGCACATTATTCGTGGTACTTCATTCATCCTGGGTCGACGAAGATGTATCATGACATTAAGGATGTATACTGGAGGAGCAGAATGAAGAACATTGCTGAGTTTGTCACCCAGTGTCCTAGTTACCAGTAGGTGAAGGCAAAGCATCAAAAGCCCGGAGGGCTAATGCAGACTATAGAGATCCCGACGTGGAAATGGGAGGCGATAAACATGGACTTTGTCACGGGGTTACCTCGTTCTCATTAAAAGTTCGATTCTATATGGGTGATAGTCGATAGGCTCACAAATTTAGCTTATTTCCTACCGGTCAGATCTACATTTACAGCAGAAGATTATGCAAAGTTATATATTAAGGAGATAATGCGGCTACACGGAGTACCAGTATCTATTATATCTGACCGTGGGGCCCAGTTTACAGCACATTTTTGGAGGTCATTTCAGAGAGATCTAGGGACTCAGGTGAATCTCAGCACAACTTTTCATCCACAGACTGATGGATAAGTCGAGCGCACAATTCAGACGCTCGAGGATATGTTACGAGCATGTGTGTTGGATTTTAAAAGAAGTCGGGATGAACATATACCTCTTGTCGAGTTTGCATATAATAACAGTTACCACTCCAGTATCCAGATGGCTCCGTACGAGGCTTTGTATGGGCGTAAGTGCAGATCTCCTATAAGGTGTTTTGATGTTGAAGAATCTGGGTTACATGGGCCATACCTAGTTCAGCAGGCCGTAGAGAAAGTAAAGCTTATCCGAGAGTGACTGTTGACAGCTCAGAGTCGTCAGAAGTCATATTCTGACGTGCGGCGACGAGACTTAGAATTCGAGGTTAATGACTGGGTATTCTTAAAGGTATCCCCTATGAAGGGCGTGATGAGGTTTGGCAAGAAAGGCAAGCTTATCCCACGGTATATTGGGACTTATAGGGTCATTCGGAGAGTGGGCCAAGTAGCTTATGAGTTTGAATTGCCCTCAGAATTGGATTTAGTCCATTCGGTTTTTCACGTATCTATGCTACGGAAGTGCATTGGCGATCCTACCAAAGTGGTGCCCACAGATGATGTATAGATTACGGAGGACTTGTCATACAAGGAAATTTCAGTTGCCATCCTAGACCGACAAATCCGCAAGCTACGAAATAAGGAGGTAGCCTCCGTGACGGTTTTATGGAGAAGCAAGAATGTGCAAGAGATGACGTGGGAAGCGGAGGAAGAAATAAAGTCTAAATACCCCTACCTATTTCGAACTGAAGATATGGGCCGAGATGGGATGCTACAGCACAACACTATTCAGGCTAGTAGGTCATCAGGTAAGCTCTTATTTCTTGACTTTCAGTACTTATAATTTATGGTTGTGTGCAATTTATAGACATTGGCCATGTGTGGCATGCATAGTATGTTTTATGGCTGCAAGCAGGTTGGTTTTAGCCTAGTGTACGAAGGATACTATGGCAAAATTTTCCAAAGTCTCTAAGAGTAAACATTCGAGGACGAATGTTCCCAAGGGGGAATGATGCTACACCCTATATTTTCGTACGTAAAAGTGCGTCGTGAGCAAACTAATGTAGGACCAAAAATGAGATCATCCTTGAAAATATATAAAGTAAGTTAACCATGTTACCTCGTAGGTTACAAATATTGAAGATCGTGAACAACAAGTACAAAGAGTGTTGGAAGGTTCAGAAGCTAAAGGAATTGAAGAAAATAATGTTTCATCGAAAGTCGACAAGTTGGGAATGTTATAACATGTACTTGTGGGGTGAGACCAAGGTATTTAACATGATAAGGAGGTTATGTTATGATTTATGTTAGTCGTATGATAGTCGTGTGTTATTTTTTGAAGTCAAGCAGGTGGTGGAACAAAAGTCGATGAAAGTCATCACAAGTTACGTTCATAAGTTTTACTGAAATTTTGGGTCAAATGTAACTGCAATTTTATCCTAATATACTTAAATTTATGGGGATTTCCACCCATAAAATCAAAGATCTATGAGTCTATTTTCTAACTCATTAAACCGTTTGTCAATACGATATCATAGTAGAGAGATATGGGCATTTTTGCAAGACTGCGCAAACTGTCACCTACTTGCTTAAACGAGAAACCAAAAATGGGCTAGTTCGGGTCGTCCAAAACTGGGCCAGTTCGGGTCGTTCAAAGAGGACTTTTTAAAGGCTTATCCCCTTCATATATTAGACTGATAATAGGGCAAAATAACCAGACTTAATCTCTACAAAAATCCTCCCAAAATTTATCCACAAACCCCAATTGATTTTCTCTCCCTTTCAAGTTCTAATTGGAGGTAAAGCCTAGAGTTTGAAGAACCAAGATAGGAGCTGAGTTATCCAACAAATAAGGTAAGTTTACTTATCTCATTCATCCATTTTTTTCTACTGTAGATGCATAGTAAGTTGTTCTATATTTGTAAGAACTCATGGAATGGTGATCGGAAGTCGTGAGTTCGAGTTATTCAGTTGTAGAGGACTATTTTGTGGACTGTTTTGTGGACTGTTTGGTGTTGCTGTTGGGCTGCGTGTTTTACTATTGTTTTGTGGATTTTTGGAGGAGGAAGGGTGTGGAGAAACACCACATAAATACAGGATGTTGGGCTGGTCGTTCGTCGTAACATTTTTGGGTTGTTGACACTACTACGGTAGTCGTTTTGTGTATGAAGAGATTGGGGTGTGTTGGGCTATTTTATGGTGTACATAAGGTTGGAAAATAATGTATATATGTTGTTATTGTTTTTTGGTGTTGTTGGTGTTATCTCTAATTTGGAAGAAGTAAGGATTATAGGGGAGATGCTGTCCGTTTTAATACAAAATAAGCTTGTCGTTCATTGTGCGATAGTTGTACCTTTCGTAACTTAATGATAGTATTATTATCGTTGTTGTAGATTAAGGTGAGAATAGGCGAGTTCAACTTGGTGATTGGAAATATTGTGATAAGGTATGTTAAGGCTAAGCCCTTCCTTCATTTTAGCATGATCTCGTAGCTACATGTGTTGATAATGAGACATAAAGAGAAGTTCGTATTCATGAATTTATTCACATTACTCTAATCTCTTAAGTTACAGTATTATTCCTTATCGAGACTCTATATTCAATTTAGTATTGTCTTCTTCCAGTCATGAGAGCAGAGGGTCTATATATATACAGTATTACAGTATTTTCACCACCATCGAGCTATAATCGGCGGGCGGGCCCCTATTGGGCAACCTCTGATCAGATGGTAAGTTATATACCGAGCCTACTGTGGTCGAACGCCTATGAGAGAGCCCAGGATGGCTGAGATACAGAGCCTAGTATGGTCGAGCGCCTATGAGCGAGCCTACTACGACCGAGCAGTTACACGTACCGAGCCTTATAGGGCCGGACATTTATTTTACTTACTATATTGAAGGAGTTGAGTCAGTATCAGCAGGTAAGTATATCTCCAGATCATATTTGACTCTCAATTACTTTCAGTTATTATATTATCAGTTCAGTTTTAGCTTTCAGTTATTTTGTTGCCTTATATACTCGGTACATTATTTTGTACTGACATCCCTTTTCTGGGGACGCTGCATTTCATGCGTGCAAGTTCAGATAGACAGACGGGTAGACATCCTAAGTAGGTGTTTCCAGAGTTCAACCTGATCAGTAAGCTCCACATCCTTCGGAGTTATCGAGTCTAGGTTTTCGTGTACATCTTCTGTATGTATATATATATGTTATGGGTAGGTCGGGGCCCTGTTCCGATCACAATACATCCATTAGTATAGGGTTGTAGACATATCCTGTCAGTTAGTGTAGTATGTTGGGCTTGTAGGCCTAGTATATATATTTTGGTGGTTTGTCAGTTGTAGTAGTTATGATGGCCTTGTCGACCTAGTTTTATATTGATGTTTAATCAGTGCTAGTTTCCGTTTAGTTTTATATTTTGCTTCGCAAATTGGCTTGAAATGTGGCCCCATGGCCAAATTATGACATTATATGTTCAAATTCCCTTAGTCGCAATTTGGTACTCTAGGTTAGGTGAGGCACCGGGTGCCGGTCTCGCCCCCAGGTTTGGGGCGTGACAATTATCAAACACAACTATTCCACGTACATGCCACACCAATATATCTCAAGCCAAAAACTATGCAATCCGTGCACCCAAAAATGGAAAAACATCTTAGAGAAGAGAACCATTTTGCAAGTTCAGCTAGCACCACTACAACCTAATATTTACAACCAACTCCTCAAATTTCGTGAAGAGGATAATTGTAAGTGCATGTGTACAATTCCTTAAATACACTGCTCCAGTAATATTTTTTTTATCATAAATGAAGGAAAGCAATGAAATCAGATAAATTATCAAAGAAATATAATTTTCACACACTGCACGGACAACTCATATGCCAATAATATAAATCGCCTGGCATGGTCACAGGCTTCCAGTCCCATCATCTCACACATGAGAAATTAAACAAGTACACATGTATATGATAATGAAATAAGATTCTCATTCTCCTGGACTCGTATAAATAACATGACATAGTGTAAGCATGTGCAAAGTCTGCTATCACAATTCAAATCGGCAAATTAACGCAGAAATAGTAAATTTCCAGTTCATTCAGGGAATTAGCCGCTTTGTAATCTCAAGTATGGCTCAGATAGTTTTCAACAGAGGTACGAATACGAGAAACGTTATAACTTTACTCTTAACAGTCAACTCTAGGCATATCATAACCTAAGCGCTCTTCCGAGTATGAATACTTGCCCCGACGCTCGCACATGGGCTCAACCTCACATGTGTACGCACTCATAGCACGTAGCTATCACAAATAATTAACTCAACTAGTGCCTCCACTGAGTTTAAATAAAATCCTCACCTCAAACATGCCGCAACCCTGAAACAATATGCTTTTGAGAATTCCAAGTCTCCAAATTCATAGAACACTTGAATCACCAAAACTGATCCCAACTACAGCACTCGAATTACTAACACATCTTTCATGCATGATCATCCCACGAGGAACATTTCTATAATTCTTCTGTGCCACCTACCAAAAATTTGAATATGAGTAGCCGATCAACCAGATGAGTACCGTAATACCAACGAAACATCCGTAAGTCAAAACATAGTGCACCTTCTGAAATGTGCACCCATCTCAAGAAATACCAAGTAGTAATAGTATTCAGCTAAATATCTAAAACTGACCATTCTATCCAAAATTCGTGACCTTCCCTTCAAGACTGAACTACCAGCTTTTACATGTAAATCTTAATCCTGCACAACACACCACATCTATCATACCATCATGTGACAAGCACAAGAATCTCATTATCAATTCTAGGTCACCAGTAAGTTACATACCCGGTCAGTTAGAATACTTCATCTTGCTTCCTTCCAGGTGGAAATCACAATATGCAACACGTTCTCCGCACCGGTAGAAAATATCTGGTTCAAACCATGGTAGAAACCATCAAGAACATTTTGAAATCCATTTGCACATAACCAAGCTATCAGACTGAATTCCTCTAACTCGACCAAGCCACGCATGTCACCAAACCCAAGAATATTTCCGCCAAAACATCTGTAAAGTATCATCACATCATAATTAACCTCCATAAATACCGCAACCGAAACACTCACTCTGAAAATACCTTATGTGAATTTAAAATTATTCTTTTTACCTTTCTTATACTGAAATATAGAATCCATAGTCATACAGAGTTACCGTACGTCCCGAAACCATCCAGTGTAAATAACCGATTCTGGCAATATACAAATTCCCAAAAAAGTTCAATTGACACATATACATTTTGAACCCATTAGAACCCTTTCAAAATTCATCCACTCTACTCAAATCTAAATTGCACCGCCCAAACGGGTTGAAAGACGCGTGCCCTATTAGCACAACAACACCCCAAAGAAGTAATACTTCCTTAACACCACCAATCAAATTCATACTCTGTGCGCACTACATACTTCGCAAATAATAACTCACTCATCCCATGATTTTCATATTTTCATAAAGTGTAATGTAACCCGTATTTAGGAATTTCCTTACTCGAGTCATCCCCGATCTCAACCTCTGCAGTCATAACTGATCCACAAGTATATCTCAAACCAAAACTAAAATTTAACATATAACCATGAAATTGAATTGTCAATAGCAGGCTCCCCCACTTGGCTCAAAGCCATAAAACAAAACACTTGATAACTCACAATACTCATACTCTATTATTGCCATAATACCGCAGTCAGTTCAACGAGAATTCTTCTCAAGCTCATGCAACACCAAACATAAAATACCTCAATCATCCACTAAGCTCGCATTCATTCTCTTGACAGTCAAGTCAACTTTCTCAACGAGATTCAAATTCAAATCTCAACACATACACCCTGCTGGTAGAAAAGAAACTCTCCACTCAACATTATAAGGAACACACTTACGTAGATTACTCCGCAGGGGGATAACCCACGTGCTTAGCCTCAAATTGGCATCTTGTTATATCCTTTCGCAGTCACAATTACTATGCAATCACTTAATCTTTTTGAGTCCAAACTCATTAACAAAACATGAGAATCTACTTCGCTCCACAATTAAACAACATGAAAGATCCTTCAACACATTCATACTCGAGACTATACGTCAAATCAAGACAGACACCAAGCACCCAATGGCCCTTTTTTTCCCAATCTCAAGCAAACTATTCTCGTCACAATCAAACCATCTGAACACATTCTGTAGTTACGTCATGCTCATCATATAGCTATTCTACCGCTCATCGAGCCACAAATTTCACTCATAGGGACACTACCGAACATATGAGTCCAAATGTACAAGTTTACACAATTGAAGCTACCGAGCCTAAGCTGCGGTCTAAACCTGGCCTCAAATCCTCCAAACTGGCCAATCACCAAAATACAGAATACACATCTCGAACCTCGTTCATGGAATCACAAGCCGGCGATGCATATCTTATACCGAGTGCTCACATGCACACACGAATGCATGGAAGGAATTCAAAGAGTTATGTTTCAAGCTGAATCAATTCCGCATGATAAGGAAAGAAAGATGGGAAATTATCCTAAATGCCATGTAGCCTCTCGAAGATAAGTATGGACGTCATCATACCGATCTGCAAGACTCTACTAGATACTTGCTCATGACTTGTAGAACCCATGAACCTAGAGCTCTAATACTAACTTGTCACGACCCAAAATTTAACTAGCCGTGATGGCACCTAACCTAACCCATTAGGTAAGGCAATTTACAAATATCCGATTAAAATAATATTTAATTAAATCTAATACATTCCCCAAGGACTAATAGTACAAATCATGAGCTTCTAAGATTAGAATTTACAAAACTGGTATGAAATAAATACATCATCTATTCAAAATATACATAAACATATTTTTATAAATCTAAGGCTGCCATGAACAAGAGACAGCTATGACCGGAACACAGGTACATCTTTAAATCCAACTCCCGTCGATCACAACAACATCAACATCCATTGTTTGCACGCAAGGTGCAGAAGTGTAGTATGAGTACAACCGACCCCATGTACTCAATAAGTAACAAACCTAACCTTAGATTGAATGTAGTGACGAGATGGAACACAAGTCGGGGTCAAACACCAATAGCCAACAACAGTTCATAACAACATAATGGAGGTAATAAAATAAGTAGATCAGAGATAAAATGCTCAGCTTGTTCACAATTCCAAAACAAATAGTCTTGCTTTTTAAATATATTAGTGAAAACCCATGTCCTTTACCGAAATCACCAATTTATGAGTAAGTTTGAAAACTATGATTTTTTTCAAAACTTTCAATAGGTAAATGTTTCATTTTTAAACGGCAGGGGAAAATACATCTCTATGCCTACATGTCAATATGTAGGAGAAGTCATGAATGACGCAATATCGTACAACATGAGGAAAAATACATCTCTATGCCTGTATGTCAAGTGTGCATGTCAATGCGATGCAACTCAGTAATAAAATCATATGCATACTCTCAGAGTATCATTTCACTCAGTCCTCCCATTCACTCAACACTCGCACTCAACACTCGCACTCAATAGGTACATGCGCTCATTGGGGGTGTGTACAGACTCCGGAGGGGCTCCTTCAACCCAAGCGTTATAATCTGCATAGACAACTCATGTGCTATAGTATCAATATCTGGATCCACACGGATAACTCACGTACTATAGTATCAATATCTGGATCCGCACAGACAACTCACGTGACATAGTATAAATATATGGATCCGCACACACAACTCACATGCCATAATATAAATATCTGGATCCTGTCACACCTCTCCTTTTTCCCTAGGGGATAGGAAGTTTTTCCAATTTAAGTGACGTTATTCAAAAATGAAATTTATTATATTTTAAAGAGTCGCCACTTGGGATAAAATTTGGTGTCCCAAGTCACCGGTTTATTTTAAACCCCAAATCGAGGAAATTTGACTCTGTTTTACGGTCCGCGAACACAGAAGACCGGGTAAGGAATTCTATTAACCCGAGAGAAGGTGTGAGGCACTCTCGAATTTCGTGATTTTAGCACGGTCGCTTTAATCATACATGGCTTAATTAAATTATTTAATTATTCATTTTAGAACCTATGTACATTTACCTTTTTATCGTTTTTAATTGCTTGATTATTCGTAATTATGGAATTATTTTGAAACGAATCACGCGTACGTGTATTCGTTTTATTTGGTGTGTCATGAATCATGTCACGCGGACGTGTACACAATTAATAACACTTTATTATTTGCAACCCCTATTTATCTATTAATAGGCCTTACAATGTGTCTAGACCCAATTAGTTATATTCTCCCTTGAATCTATTCTCGGTGAGAATGTGAAAGAAATATACTCAACAGTTTAATATGAAATATCCGATTAATTTATCAAGGAAAATACTTATGATAATAAACAAAAAAAAACAACAACAAAAAAAATTATTCAAATAAAGTTCATGAAATGAAGATAAAACTCATGAATCCAATTTATTCTTCAACAGTAAAACAAAGAAGAAATCTATATCCGTAGACTAATTTAAAATAGCTATTCATAATACTAAAATAACTTACAGTGGAGTTAAGGTATAAAGAAATTAATACAATTAATATTTTTTTTTTTTAAGGAATTCCTACTAAAATTAATATCTGAAACTTTAGTTTTTATGTCCAAGTAGTTAACAGTTGTAAACATTTATTAAAAGAAGAAAAAGTTTTCTTTATATATAAGAAACTTACTAGAATCTTATAAGGAAAAATTTATTATAATTTATGGTCTATTCACAAGAATGACTGGAAAAATTAACTCGTTTCTAATGAACCTCATAGAACAATTTTGTGCAAACTTAACTGACCGCTAAATTAACACTAGGAAAACATTTATAGCATCACCATAGTCATTTTAACCTTAATCTCTTATGAATTCTCTCTTTTTAGTCTTTCACTAAATAAACTAAATGATAACAATTATCCAGAAACATATGCTCAAAAAGAAAAATGACGGATTAAGGAAATAAATTACTAATAAAAGGAACCAAATCCTAATGCTCTGAATTTATTCAAAGAAAACTAAGAAATAACAGTGAAGAAGGATAAAATCCAAACCTTAGCAAAAGAATTCCAGTAATACAAGAAAAAGAACCAGTACAAACTCCAATCCAATGCAGAAACCCAGGCCGGACAAAGTAGCAGCAATGTCGAACCTGAAGCAACAAACGGAAGCTCGACCTCCTAATCAAACGAGAATCTCTCAAACTTTTATCTAGAAAAACTCTCTTTCCTTTTGTTTTTGAATCTTCTTTGTTTCTTCCTCTCACTTTTCACGTTATTTTTCTTATTCAAAGATCTCCCCTTAAGCAAGTGCAAGTGTGTGCTATTTATATGAAAAATCCTAAAGTCCTACTCGTATGTGTGTATGATCATGGATTAGATTGAGGGGATAGTTGGGACGTGAGGAGTGAGACGTGGGGAGTTTGAAAAAATGAGGATTATGATTGTATAGGCAGCTTACTAAGATTAGAAGAGATCTTTTGTATTGTTTATTTTATTTTTATTTTTTTTTCTTCTTTTTGTTAGTTGCCCTTCTTTTTTTATATATAAATTAACTTTTATTTCTTCTTTTTTTTTTCAATTAATTTTTTTTATTTTTATTTTTAGAGAAAGTAAAATGCATAGTTAAAAATATTAGTCAGCTACTTTTAAATTTAAATATTATATACATAAGAAAACTAAATATTTACATTGTAGTTTAAATTATACTAAGAAAGATACTATAGCTTACTTATTAAAATTCTAATTATATGAAACCAAGTAGTTTTTTTCTCTTTACAAATAGAAACAAAATATGTATTTTAAAAGTGTGAATATTTTTGTAGTTTTTATAAACTCTACTAAAAGTGAGATAAATATTTAAAATATCAAGATTAGACATAAAACACATATTTACACTAAAATAGTATAGAATTTGAGTGTGGTCAAAAATTAGTTGTTCACAGCATGCCCCTCTTTGCTTGGAAACATGAAGAGTTTTCAGGCAAAGAAAATGAACAAGGTGACTGATTTTTGACCACCCTATTATTTAAAGGGGAAAAGAAGTGAAAAGAAGGCGTTGCGACCGAGCCTTGGTTTTAGGCAGGCTACATATCCCGGGTTATAAGGGAATCAGGTCATGTGTAGTTCAAGTGAAAGAAGAGTGATGGAGTATACTTAGAGGGAGAGTCGAGTGAAGTTCCGTCGAGGTTCCGATCCGCAGCTCCTACCATTATATCAAAAAAAAAAAAATTACATACTCTTGAAATCTAACAGTTACAAAATTCCTATCTAAATGCCATCTCGAGTCTTGTCTTGATTCTTGACCTGCTTCCCCCATTGACTTTAGACTGAAACTTGATACTCTAAATGTAAAAGACTATGAAATATTCTCACAGGCCTGCTTTTTGATCAGGTGTTAAAAAGATGGATGTTGAAATCCTATGTCTTAGCATGCATTATGTCAAAGCTGGTTCGGCTGGTATTGAGATCAAACGTTCCACTTTCTCTGGCGAGAGATGGAATCTTATTTTTTGTACATCCAATCCGTACTTTGCAAAAACAACCTGCAAACCATCAGAAACAAATAAAACGAACAAAAAATTTCTGCCCCAGTTTGCTCTAGGAAATTTTTGTGAGTTATTGAAAATTCATTAAACTATATTTGCTATTGCAGAATAAAGAATTGAAAAAAAAAGACACGTTTTTTTTTTTTTTTTTTGAATAATAGGGGATGTGGTACCCTATGTTAATAAAAAGGAAGGCAACCAGGGGATGTAATACCCTATGTTGACAATAAGATGAGGCTCGTGGCACTCTGAGATGCTACTAGGGAATGTCGTACCCTATGTTGGCAGAAAGTAAGGCAGCCAGGGGATGTAGTACCCTGTTTGGCAATAAGGTGAGGCTCTTGGCACTCTGGGATGCTACTAGGGAATGTCGTACCCTATGTTGGCAGAAAGTAATGCAGACAGGGGATGTAGTACCCTGTGTTGGAAATAAGATGAGGCTCATGGCGTTCTGAGATGCTACTAGGGAATGTCGTACCCTATGTTGGCAGTAAAAATGAGGCTCGCGGCACTCTGGGATGCTACTAGGGAATGTTGTACCCTATGTTGGCAGAAAGTAATGCATCCAGGGGATGTAGTACCCTGTGTTGGTGATAAGATGAGGCTCATGGCGTTTTGAGATGCTACTAGGGAATGTCGTACCCTATGTTGGCAATAAAAATGAGGCTCGTGGTCACTCTGGGATGTTACTCGGGAATGTCGTACCCTATGTTGGCAAAACGATGAGGCATGTGGCTCTCTGAGATGCTACTAGGGAATGTCGTACCCTATGTTAGCAATAAGAAATGCAACCAGGGGATGTAGTACCCTGAGGTGAAGATAGGGTATTGATTCCCTATAATGAAACTAAAAATAACATGATTACATGTATATTGGAAGGAAATCAAGTATTTGAGAACTTCACTTGGTGGTGTTTGTCTTTTCACGAACTGTTTCCTAAAATTGTTATGTTCCTGTTCTGAACAAAGAAAGATTTGTTAGTTTTAAAATGATGGTCAGTTTGTGGCCTTGATTTCTTGGGTGACTTGACCTCGAGTCCATTACACTTGTTAGAAAAGTTGACTCTGTCGATGGTCATACAAATCGCCGGGAGATTCTGTCTTTACTTTCTGGAGATCTTCTTTCTCAACATCAAAACCAGACTATTTTGCGCCTATCACCACTTGTGTTTATGATGCAAACAACCTTGCTCCCAAAACAACTTTTAACTGAGTAACTTTTGTTGAACCTTGAAGCATTGTTCATTCCTTCAAGCCTTTTGTTCGTCAGGAAAAATCACAGATGGCTTTATGCCTTTGCCCATACGGTTTATGCCCAGCAATCTTTGCTTTACATAACGGGAAAAATGTAACCAGTTTTGCGGCCTTTTCTTTGCTTTGCTTTGACAAAATTAGACTGAAAGAGACTCAAAAAAAAGTAATGCGAAAGAAAATAAGAAGGTGAACTAATAGGTATTACAACTTAATCAAGAAATGTCCATTTCAGAGGAAAGAATAAGAAAGGACTTATCTGGAGGAAATATGCTGACTTCAATGAACATGACATGCACTTTGGACTGGATGCCTGATCCGTTTGAACCGTCTAATTCTCAAAATCTATTGTAAACTTAACTTTGAAACTAAGTTCTTTGCCTTGACCATGCTTGTGTCGGGATGTACGAAGCCTTAAATCGATCAATGATGCCCTTTGTGGGTTTTCACCAATTGACCTCTCTCATTTGCCTTTCTCTCAACTCACAATTGCCTTATAGTGCCCGTGAAGGTTTTCACTAATAAGACTCTCTCATTTATTTTTTCTCTCTTCACAATGACTGAGGCATCACCCGTAGTATACTGACTTAGCATTCTTGAAAGTTGATCAGAAGGTCTTAGCAGGGAAAGGTAAAAATAAATACTCAACTGAATTACAACTTTTGGACCCATTTTGATGGAACAACCATCGAAAATAAAATAAAACCATGCCCCAGTTTATTTGAATACTGGGGACATGTGAATTTTTATTTTGGTGTGACCGAACCACAGAGTGAGGCTGCCTACGTATCCTTTCGGAATCAGGTCGAACGTAGTTCAATGAACATGAATTTGATTCGGAGAGAGGGAATCTCAATTTCAGCAGGTATGACCGCTTCAGTTCCATAAACCAATAAGTAGGGCGTTGCGCCAACTGATGTACGGACAGTTGTCCGGTATCCCAAAAGAGCAAAAGGCAGTTTCTCGTGCCATTGTCTAGACCCTTGGATCATCTTCCTAAGAATCTTCTTGATGTTCTTATTTGCAGCTTCAACAGCTCCATTAGCTTTGGGACGGTAAGGAGTAGAATTGCGATGCTCAATTTTAAATTGTTCACATACCTCCTTCATCAGATGACTATTCAAATTAGCAGCATTATCTGTAATAATGGTTTTTGGAATACCGAAACGACAGATAATGTTGGAGTGAACAAAGTCTACTACTGCTTTCTTGGTAACTGCTCTCAATGTAATAGCTTCCACCCATTTGGTGAAGTAATCAATTGCAACCAAGATGAATCTGTGCCCATTTGAAGCTTTTGGCTCGATTGGGCCAATGACGTCCATTCCCCAAGCAACAAAAGGCCAAGGGGCCGACATAGGATACAACTCTGAAGGTGGCGAATGAATCAAATCACTGTGAATCTGACACTGGTGGCACTTGCGAACAAAATGAAAGCAATCTCGTTCCATAGTAAGCCAATAATATCCTGCCCGAAGGATTTTCTTTGCTAGAACATATCCATTCATGTGCGGGCCACAAACTCCCGAATGCACCTCATTCATAATTATTTCAGCTTCTTTGGCATCCACACATCTCAACAAATTCAAATCCGGAGTTCTTTTGTATAGGATTTCCCCACTCAAAAAGAAACCATTAGAGAGTCATCTAACAGTTCTCTTTTGATCCCTATTAGCATGTTCCGGATATTCTCTTATTTTCAGAAACTGTTTAATATCACGATACCATGGTTCACCATCTGGTTCTGCTTCAATTGTATTGCAATAACCATGTTGATCCCGAATTTGAATTTCTAATGGGTCAATGTGAGTATTACCCGGATATGGAAGCATTGAGGCCAGGGTGGCCAAGGCATCAGCTAATTCATTGTGAAACCTGGGAATGTACCTGAATTCGATGGACTTGAACCTTTTGCTAAGATCCTCCACACATTGTCTATATGGAATGAGCTTGATGTCTCGAGTCTCCCAATCACCTTGAGCCTGCCGAATAAGCAAATCTGAATCTCCCATCACCAACAATTCATGCACATTTAGGTTTATTGCCATGTTCAGACCCATGATGCAAGCTTCATATTCTGCTGTGTTGTTTGTACAGAAAAAACGAAGTCGCGCCGTGGCAGGGTAATGTTGCTCAGTAGGTGATACCAGAATTGTCCCAATCCCTACGCCTTTGATGTTGACAGCCCCATCAAAGTATAGTTTCCAAATTTGACTGTCATCTTGGACTACTTCTTCAACTAAATTAACCTCTTCATCTGGGAAATATGTGTTCAAAGACTCATACTCATCATCAACTGGGTTTTCTGCCATATGATCAGCCAAAGCTTGTGCCTTCATGGCAGTGCGAGTGACATAAACAATATCAAACTCTGTGAGCAAGATTTGCCATTTTGCTAATTTGCCAGTTGGCATCGGCTTCTGAAAGATGTACTTTAGGGGATCCATTCGGGATATGAGGTAAGTTGTATAGGCCAAAAGATAATGCCTAAGCTTCTGGGCGACCCAGGTTAAAGCGTAACATGTTCTTTCCAAAAGAGTGTATTTGGCCTCATAAGTGGTGAACTTTTTGCTCAAATAATATATTGCTTGTTCTCTTTTGCCTGTGACATCATGTTGACCCAGAACACAACCAAAGGAACTATCCATTACTGACAGATATAAAAATAGAGGCCTACCAGGTTCCGGCAGGACCAAAACAGGGGGATTTGACAAATATTCCTTGATCTTATCAAAAGCTTCTTGGCACTCATCTGTCCACTTGATAGCGGCGTTCTTTTTCAACAACTTAAAAATAGGCTCACATGTTGTTGTAAGCTGCGCGATGAACCTGCTGATGTAATTCAACCTCCCGAGTAAACTCATGACTTCTGTTTTGTTCTTCGGGGGAGGCAGCTCTCGAATGGTTTTTATCTTGGAGGGATCTAACTCAATTCCTCTTCGACTAACTATAAAACCCAAAAGCTTCCCAGAAGGAACTCCAAATGCACATTTGGCTGGATTAAGTTTGAGATTGTACCTTCGTAGCCTTTCAAAGAACTTTTTCAAGTCTTGCACATGGTCAGCTTGTGTTCTCGACTTAATGATCACATCATCAACATACACTTCAATCTCTTGGTGCATCATGTCATGGAACATGGTAGTCATGGCTCTCATGTAAGTTGCCCCTGCATTCTTCAAACCGAATGGCATAACCCTATAACAATAAGTTCCCCATGGAGTTGTGAAGGCGGTCTTTTTTGCATCTTCTTCATCCATCAGAATTTGGTGATATCCGGCATAACAATCCACAAAAGATTGGATCTCATGTTTAGCGCAATTGTCAACAAGGATATGAATGTTGGGTAAGGGAAAGTTGTCCTTTGGACTTGCTTTGTTTAAATCCCTATAGTCAACACAAACTCTGATTTTCCCATCCTTCTTTGACACTGGCACAACATTTGCTAACCATGTAGTGTATCGGACGACCCTGATCACATTTGCACTTAGTTGCTTTGTGATTTCTTCTTTAATCTTATCACTCATATCTGTCTTAAACTTCCTTTGTTTTTGTTGGATTGGTGGAAAATTAGGATGTGTGGGAAGCTTATGGACCACTAGATCGGCACTCAAACCCGGCATGTCATCATACGACCAAGCAAATACATCTCTATACTCAAACAAAACTTGAATTATGGCATCTCTCGTCTTTTGTTCAGTATGAATGCTTATTTTTGTTTCTCTGATTTCTTCAGGACTTCCCAGGTTAATTGCCTCAGTTTCATTTAAGTTAGGCTTAGGCTTATTCTCAAATTGATCCAATTCCCTTTTTATTTCTCTAAAAGCCTCATCTTCGTCATACTCAACTTCTTGATTCATTATTTCGAGATTAGACAACTTTTTAAGATCTGGGCATGAATTCCGTGTGCATGTCATATTTTTAAAGCCAGCACTATCAAAACTGAAAATGATAAGAAATTAACAAAAATTAGAAAAATAAAAAGATAGAATTTTACTACGAAAATGGAACTTCATTTCATTGAATTTGAAAGGATAGAAGGGTTAACATCACAGCAAAGCAATTAAACTAAAATATCTGGATTACAACCCTTAAAATAATCCAAATATAGAAAAAACAACAAAACAGGCTACCAAGACTCCTTCCTGATGGGAAGAGGAATTGCTTCCCAGTTGCTGAGCGAAGTATCTGGACCAATCAGTTGGACACTTGCCCGGCTAGGGCCCTCCCCAACTTGAACCATATTGATCTCATAAAACATCTCCTTGAGACCCTGGCAAACTCCGTCAATGTCATCCTGAGTAGAAGGATTTTGGACTTCTTCAAATTGTGGCTTGACAAAAGAGTAGGCAATGTGAGGGATTGGTTTGGACAGATTCCAACCATTCTTTTTGCGGGCCTTGGCTCTGTCTATGTCAGCTGATGTTGGTTTAAAGCCCAAGCCAAAGGTATTTTTCTTCGAAAATGGAGCAATGGGGTTCACAATTCCTTGTAGAGAGGATCCCAATCCTTTTCCTGGTTCATAGCCGTTCCTCAACATCAGCGAAGCTACCATCATAGATGTGGCTGAAAGACGGGGATGCAGAATTGGTTTTCCTTCTTCCACTTGGTCCACCTCAATCACCTCAAATGCTTGATATATGATAGATTCACATCCTTCCTTGGCGTCGATATATGGAATGGATGGGTCTTTATAGACAGATGAGTCGTCCTCCCCATGAACAATAATTTCTTGCCCGTCACACTCGAATTTGACCATTTGATGTAGGGTGGATGGTACAGCTCTGGCCATATGGATCCACGGCCTTCCCAAAAGAAAATTATAGGAAGTTTCCATATCTAACACTTGAAAGACAATGTTAAAATCAACTGGGCCGATTGTCATGGTGAGTTCGATTTCCCCAATAGTGTCTCTTTTTGAACCATCAAAAGCTCTGATGCTGACATTACTGGTTCGAATTCTGTTAGTGTCAATGTTCAGCTGTTGTAGAGTAGAAAGAGGACACACATCTACACTTGAGCCTCCATCAATCATGACTCCTTTTACGTAGTGCCCTTCACATTTGACCATAAGATGCAAAGCTCTATTGTGGCCAGCCCCTTCCTCAGGCAAATCATCATCGCTGAAAGTAATTCTATTTACTTCAAAGAATCTTTCAGCCATTTTTTCTAGCTGATTCACCGTTGTCTTTTCTGAGACATATGCCTCGTTCAAAGTTTTGATCAACACACGACGATGCTCTTCTGAATGCAAAAGCAGAGATAACAAAGATATCTGAGCAGGAGTTTTCCTTAGTTGGTCAATGATTGAGTAGTCTTGCAATTTCATCTTCTTAAGGAATTCCTCCGCTTCTTTTTCTGCAACGGGTTCTTTCACTGGCAAATGACCTTCCTTGGCTTGCTTAGCTTTTCTCAATTCCTCTGGTGAATAACACCTTCCAGAGCGGGTCAAGCCCCCTATTTCACCTGTTTCTTCAACTATCTCTTTTCCTTTGTATGTCATGACAGTCTTGTTATAATTTCAGGGAATAGCTTTTGTGTTTGTCACTAGGAGTTGGGTAACAGGTCGGATCACGACTGGCTCTGTTATATTCCTCAAACCATTATTCGAAATGATCTTTTGAATGCCCCCGGGGATGTAAAGTTTTGGCCCACCCAATTGAACCTCAACCTTTTTTGTGCTTCCAGGAACATAGAGAATCATTTTTTCAGAACATGCCAAGTTCAAACTAGAACTCGCACCTTTCACCATCAATGGTGCTAATTGCGGTGGGCTCACTATCACTTTTGGTTCTGGCCCTATGGTTCTAACAACCATCTCTGTCTTGCCAGACTGCTTATAATCCCGATCATCACAAATCATCCCAATAAAATATGTATTATCATGAGTTGGGAGCGGATTGTTTGTGATATTAGGAGTATCCTCATTGTTTGTTACCACAATTGCCTTTGCTTCAATCAAATTTTCAATGGCTTTCTTTAATGTCCAACAGTTTTCAGTACTATGCCCTTGGGTGTTAGAGTGATACTCACATCTTGCATTTGAGTCAAAACCTTTTGAATTTGGATTCACATAACGCGGTATAATAGGTTCAATCAACTTCAACTGCATCAACTTTCGAAATAGGCTTGTATACGATTCTCCAATTGGGGTGAACTCTTTCTTTGGCTCCTGTTCTCTCACATATTCTTGTCGGGGACGAGGATTATATGGTGCCTAAAAATTCGGCCGGAGTTGATGGGAGCCTTGTGGAATCGGTGCCTGCCATTGTTGGTGATTGGGAGGCCTAGCATAAGCCTGAGCATTAAACACTGTGTATTGTTGCAGGGGAACTGAGTATCGGGGACCTTGAGGCGGATAATAATGTTGAAGAGAATTGGATAGTCCTTGTTGGAATTGCACGTAAGAAGGAGCTATTCCTCTTTGAACTCCCCCGAACCCAGATGCCATCATGGATCCTTCCTCCTTCTTTTTCGATTTTCGAAATTGCCTGACCCGCTTTGAATTGCTTGTGTGGTTGCCTTAAGGGCTGCCTGACTCACAATTTTGCCTGACTTCATGCCATTCTCAACTATTTCACCAATCTTAATCGCCTCAGCAAAAGGTTTACCGATGGCGGCCAACATGTAATGGAGGTAATCTGGATCCTGAGCTTGGAGAAAATAGTCAATCATTTCTGCCTCTTTCATTGGTGGTTTGACCCTAGCAGCCTGCTCTCTCCACTTGATTGCATATTCTCTGAAGCTTTCTGTTGGTTTCTTCTTTATGTTGACGAGAGAGGAGCGGTCTGGCACTATATCGATATTGTACTGAAACTGCTGGACAAAATCTTGAGCCATGTCATTCCAAACGTGCCAGTGAGAGACGTCTTGATCTATGAACCACTCTGAAGCAATTCCTGTCAAACTTTCCCCAAAATATGCCATGAGCAATTCTTCTTTGCCTCCCGCTCCCCTTAGTTGGTTACAATATCTCTTCAAATGGGCAACGGGATCACCATGCCCATCATACTTGT
Source organism: Nicotiana tabacum (assembly GCF_000715075.1). NCBI lineage: Eukaryota > Viridiplantae > Streptophyta > Magnoliopsida > Solanales > Solanaceae > Nicotiana > Nicotiana tabacum. Next base: position 91,498,763 of record NC_134096.1, on the reverse strand, counting down.
CAAACTTGGGGATCTTGAAGCCGGGTGGAAAATGAACATGGGGAAACATGCATAGATCGTTAAACGAAACACTCTTGTGGCCCCCCAAACCCTGTATGTTTCTCATGGTTTGTTCCAAGCTCTTCATTTTTCTGGTCATTTCCTCTTGTTCCATATTCTTTTCGGGCTTTTCGATCTCAATTGGGAACACATTATGAGAAGTGTGCTTGTATGAATCTGGAACCTTTAAAGTCAGTTCTGGAGAGTAATGTTGGGCATCATGAGCATCCAATTGTGGATCATTATTGGACTTTTGAGCAAGAGCCGGTTGAGGGACAGTGAAAGTATGGACAATGGGTATAGTAGGTGGGTCATTTCTGAGAGGTGCGATTGGAGGACGTGGAATGGAGGTACTGGGGATAGTGGGAAGGTTAATGCTCGGACTGAATCCAGGTTGGTACAATGGGTTACTTGTTATGGAGATAGGCACTTGAGTGGCAACTGACACATTATGAAGATTGTCCGAAGGCCCTATGGGTAGTGAGGGAGGTGCTTGTCCATTCACCCAGGCTTGGTACATCTCTGCCAATTGTTGCTTCAACACTCTTACTTCTTCAACCAGTCCTGAACCTTGTTCAACCAATTGTCCATGGACATCATCATTATCTGACTCATTCTCACTGTTGTTTGCCATTCTACTTTTTCCTTTTGATCTCATGTTGTAAGGGTGAGTCACCAGTTTAAACCACAAACCAACCACCTCTGTTTTACTTTATCTTTTAAAATGACAAACAATAAACATGTTAGAGTTAGGCATTTTGCAGATATTAATCACACATTATATGTCATGCACCTAATGCCATTTTCATTTCTAAAATGATCTTGGAAGGCTTTATGTTTCATCCCGGCTTATTGATTTATTGGTTTATTTTCATCTTGAATTTAACGGGGTTTTTTTTTCATTTTTTTTTTAGATTAATTATGGTTATGATCGCATCCGATGAGGATTGCCTACGTATCATGACGCCGCATGAATCAGACCATTACGTAGTTCAAGGAAAAACAATAATAGTAGATTTTTTTAACAAAACGAAATAATACAATAATAGAAAGGACATTACATTGAAAATGACTTACCAAACTCTGACAAGACTAAAAGACAACAATTTTAAAGATTCAACAAAGACTCAAACTAAAACATAACTACTACATCAAAAAAGTTCTAACAACTACGACTATAATTCAACTCCCCAATCTTCTTGCTTTCAAACACTGGAATATCTGCTCATGGTGGGGCTTGCCCTGGTTGACCCCCTAATGTACGGTACATCCTTTCTAACTCTGCTGCAAGATGACGGGCAAAAATAGGTGCATGCTCCAAAAACTTCTCATAATCCATCCCTTGGCAGTTCACATAACTTTGAGCGGTATAAACAGCCAAATTATGGACTTGCTCTTTGAAGTACTGGAAATTCTGGTCTCGATCTTGTAACTGTTGCTGGCGAGTGGTGGCTATCTCCCTTATGTGTCCCTCACGATCTAAGGCTGACTCCAACTGAGACCGAAGTCTAGCCTGCTCGAGTCTCGCCTGAGCCATCTCCCTATCAAAATCTGCATGCTGGTATTCTCTATTGTACCTTCTCATTTCTTCCAACTGTGCATGGAGCTGAGCTTCTGAACGTACCCAATGGGCCTTCTCTCTCTCGAATTGAGCCCTCTCTTCTTCAAATTTTGTTACTTGGCGATCCTTACTTGATTCGGCCTTCTCATTTAGCTGTACGATCTTTTCCTTGGCTTTGACCAACACCTTTTCAGTCTTTGCCAAGAGGGAATCATAATCTTGCACCTTTTCCATCAGATTGGCAATGGTTCTCTGGTCTTTCCAACTTCTCACTAGCACTTCAGAGGCTTTCTTCATCTGTTGAAGTTGAGCACGAAGGGCTTCATTTTTGTGGATCAGACTCTTCTTTTCCCCTTCGGCTTCTTGTTCTTGCAAGTCTTTCTCAAAATTGAGGTTTCTCAGCCTTTCTTCTAAGGCATGAATAGTTGTTTTGTATCCCTTTTCCCGTTCACCCCAGGCCAACTGTTCTTGGATTTTATCATCAAAGGCTTGAACATGCGATCTTTTTGTGGGCCTTTTGGGCTCTGGCACATCATCCACGCGAGACCTCTTCCCAAACCATATAGCATAACCCGGATCTACCTCACCTCTCGCAGGATCTAGCACCTGAGTATCATCTTTCAAGTAGCGACAACCATTCCAAATTTGTTGGATTAAAGCTTCGGGGAGTGGGGCTTCGGGGTGTAGCTCAATAACTTGCACACTCAAATCTTCATCTTTAGGTACTACTTGGTACCTTCCTAGCTGTCTTAGAACTCTGTGTGGCGTATACGGCTGGACACTTCTCAAACCTAACAACAGCAAATGACTTTTTAGGGCAGACATGTGTATTACCTCTCTTAGCGGGAGCCATCCCAAAGTCCACTCAATTTGACTTGCATTTAAAGATCTTAGGTGGGATATCCAGGCTTCCACCCCTTCTGGAGAGTTGTAATCTTTTACTCTTTCTTCGTAACTATCAATGAAATTGTCCTTGCTCGGACCATAGCTCATGAACTTGGGGTGATGTCGGAGATGCTCAATCAACCACATTTGTAACAAAATATTGCACCCTTCGAAGAATTTTGCCCCAGACTTGCACAAAGTTAACGCCCGATAAATGTCTGATAGAATGATCGGGGCAAGAGTGTGATGTTCTTTGGTAGTGAGGACCTGTACAACCCTGGCTATGCGGGTATCAATTGTCCGCTCCTTGTTTGGGAAGACCATAATTCCCAGAAACGCCATTATGAAGGTGAAGCGACGATGAATATGCCATGTGTCTTTGTTCTGCTTGTTGTTAAGACCATTTTCATGCATTTCAAACCCATTTGGCTGCCCGAACCTAGAGTACAGGAAGTAGAAAGAACAACACCCTTCGACTACGTTGGTCTTTCTAATTTGCTTACTGATGTTCAGAAGATCGAAGAATCGGTGTACAGAAAGAGCCCTCGGGAATATGAGCTCCTGGTTTCTCAAATCCCTGCCAAACCCGGAATATCCAGCTATCTCTTCTAAAGTGGGAGTTAGCTCAAAATCGGAGAAGCGAAAAACATTGTGAACAGGGTCCCAAAAAGTCACTAGTGCCTCAATCAAATCGTCCCGTGGTTTAATTTTCATAATATCTGTGAGGGCTCCCAGGTGCTTGGTGACCCATTTCTGACCATCTTCACCTAAATCATACCACCACATCTGAAGCTGAAGTGGAGCCTCGTCTACAACTGTGAACGGTGTGTTCTGGACATTGCTCATTTTGTACCTGTGGGTGGTTAAGGTTAGGGTTGACACTAGTCTCAAGAGATAGAACCAATGCACTCCTTTTGCAAAACAATCTTTTGTAAATAACTCAATTTTAAGAAAAATCAACGAGAAGGGGGGCTATTTTTGCAATTGTGACCGAAGAAAGGGTGGCTATTTTTGCAACTATGGCCCCTTCTTACTTTCAAGGATAGCTTTAGGGTCGGGGGAAGGGCATTATGGTCAAAGTGATTTCCAATTGACAGACACATCCGTTCTTGCGAGAACAGCCCTTCAACAATTTTGAAGATGTTCTAAGGCTATTATGACAGGAACGATTTGGGATTAACCGAAGATGGGTCTGTTTATTTGTTTTTTTGATTAAAAAAAAAACACTAGACACATTTCTTTTTTTTTAGTTATTTTATAAAAATGGGGCCGAACCCTATGAAGGTTGCCTACGTATCTCACATCCGGTGAGAATCAGACCCACGTAGTTCATAAAAATTTCAGGAATAGGATGACACTTTTTTTTTTGAAAAATTCAGGCTTTTTTTTGGGGGGGTAAATACTGAAATTTTCGAAAATCGGGTAAATTTTCTCCCTCATATTTTCTTCTTTCTGGTTTTCCCTCAATATTTTTATATTTTTATTTTATTTTAGAAACCGGTCAACATGCACAAGCCAAATCAAACATAATGCACAAGTAGCACATAAGATGCATCAGGATGGTCTCTTGTAATTTCGGGTACACCTGTCCTAGACGGACCCAACCCCTGTGTTGAGTCCCCAAAGTCAAATGCACATGATGCAAACAAACGTTCCTACTAGGGATCCGGCATGAGGCTATGTTATTCTAGGTTTAAATCCTAAGGGGAGTGTTTTAGACCTGGCTTACCCAAGCGGACAGCTCGAGCCGAGGTGGGGGTAATGTACCGGGAGCACGAAAGTCTACCCGGCCTAGTTACTGACCCAGCCTCGTTCTAATTGGTATGACTTCTAACAGAAAAGTGGGCCACGCGCACGTGTGCACCATAAATTCAGAAGACTCATAAGGGAGGCGTAAGAAGACAATTTAATACAGTTCAAATAATATCAAAGCGGTAAATAAGTGACAATTAGCACATTAGACCCAAAAATACATTAATAACATCAAATCAATAAAGCCAAGTATAAATCATCTTATAAGCTCGAATTCTGAACCCCGAACCAGAAGTTTTGGGTTTTTCTCCCCAGAAGAGTCGCCAGAGCTGTCACACCTCCCCTTTTCCCCTAGGGGATAGGAAGTTTTTCCAATTTAAGTGACATTAATCAAAAATAGAATTTATTATATTTTAAAGAGTCGCCACTTGGGATAAAATTTGGTGTCCCAAGTCACCGGTTTATTTTAAACCCCAAATCGAGGAAATTTGACTCTGTTTTACGGTCCGCGAACACAGAAGACCGGGTAAGGAATTCTGTTAACCCGAGAGAAGGTGTGAGGCACTCTCGAATTTCGTGGTTTTAGCACGGTCGCTTTAATCATACATGGCTTAATTAAATTATTTAATTATTCATTTTAGAACCTATGTACATTTACCTTTTTATCGTTTTTAATTGCTTGATTATTCGTAATTATGGAATTATTTTGAAACGAATCACGCGTACGTGTATTCGTTTTATTTGGTGTGTCATGAATCATGTCACGCGTACGTGTACACAATTAATAACACTTTATTATTTGCAACCCCTATTTATCTATTAATAGGCCTTACAATGTGTCTAGATCCAATTAGTTATATTCTCCCTTGAATCTATTCTCGGTGAGAATGTGAAAGAAATATACTCAACAGTTTAATATGAAATATCCGATTAATTTATCAAGGAAAATACTTATGATAATAAACAAAAAAAAACAACAAAAAAAATTATTCAAATAAAGTTCATGAAATGAAGATAAAACTCATGAATCCAATTTATTCTTCAACAGTAAAACAAAGAAGAAATCTATATCCGTAGACTAATTTAAAATAGCTATTCATAATACTAAAATAACTTACAGTGGAGTTAAGGTATAAAGAAATTAATACAATTAATATTTTTTTTTTTTAAGGAATTCCTACTAAAATTAATATCTGAAACTTTAGTTTTTATGTCCAAGTAGTTAACAGTTGTAAACATTTATTAAAAGAAGAAAAAGTTTTCTTTATATATAAGAAACTTACTAGAATCTTATAAGGAAAAATTTATTATAATTTATGGTCTATTCACAAGAATGACTGGAAAAATTAACTCGTTTCTAATGAACATCATAGAACAATTTTGTGCAAACTTAACTGACCACTAAATTAACACTAGGAAAACATTTATAGCATCACCATAGTCATTTTAACCTTAATCTCTTATGAATTCTCTCTTTTTAGTCTTTCACTAAATAAACTAATGATAACAATTATCCAGAAACATATGCTCAAAAAGAAAAATGACGGATTAAGGAAATAAATTACTAATAAAAGGAACCAAATCCTAATGCTCTGAATTTATTCAAAGAAAACTAAGAAATAACAGTGAAGAAGGATAAAATCCAAACCTTAGCAAAAGAATTCCAGTAATACAAGAAAAAAAACCAGTACAAACTCCAATCCAATGCAGAAACCCAGGCCGGACAAAGTAGCAGCAATGTCGAACCTGAAGCAACGAACGGAAACTCGACCTCCTAATCACACGAGAATCTCTCAAACTTTTATCTAGAAAAACTCTCTTTCCTTTTGTTTTTGAATCTTCTTTGTTTCTTCCTCTCACTTTTCACGTTATTTTTCTTATTCAAAGATCTCCCCTTAAGCAAATGCAAGTGTGTGCTATTTATATGAAAAATCCTAAAGTCCTACTCGTATGTGTGTATGATCATGGATTAGATTGAGGGGATAGTTGGGACGTGAGGAGTGAGACGTGGGGAGTTTGAAAAAATGAGGATTATGGTTGTATAGGCAGCTTACTAAGATTAGAAGAGATCTTTTGTATTGTTTATTTTATTTTTATTTTTATTTTCTTCTTTTTGTTAGTTGCCCTTCTTCTTTTTTTTATAAATTAACTTTTATTTCTTCTTTTTTTTTTAATTAATATTTTATTATTTTTTTTAGAGAAAGTAAATTGCATAGTTAAAAATATTAGTCAGCTACTTTTAAATTTAAATATTATATACATAAGAAAACTAAATATTTACATTGTAGTTTAAATTATACTAAGAAAGATACTATAGCTTACTTATTAAAATTCTAATTATATGAAACCAAGTAGTTTTTTTCTCTTTACAAATAGAAACAAAATATGTATTTTAAAAGTGTGAATATTTTTGTAGTTTTTATAAACTCTACTAAAAGTGAGATAAATGTTTAAAATATCAAGATTAGACATAAAATACATATTTACACTAAAAGAGTATAGAATTTGAGTATGGTCAAAAATTAGTTGTTCAAAGATCCGCACGGACAACTCGCGTGCCATAGTATACATAACCTCACAATCAGGCCCTCGGCCTCATCCAATCATCAATCTCTCTAGTCACTTAGGCTCTCAATGTCATGAAACTAGCCCAAAATGATGATATGATGTATCAATAAATAACAACAGAGACTAAGATATGATATGCAATGAATGTATATGACTGAGTACGAAATTACAATTTAAACATATAATTCGACAACAGAAATGACCTTAGTGGGTCCCAATAATACCAGCATTTGCCTAAGCATGATCTATAACATGAGTCACAACTTAGTTTCTCTAACATATAAAAATACATGGAAAAATACAAGTTAATTGACTATACAGTTCTACGGAATCAACTGAGTCTCAATTTTTACGGTGCACGCCCACACGCCCGTCACCTAGCATGTGTGTCACCTACAAATAATTCACACAACACGTATAATCAGGGGTTCAAACCCTCAGCTCTAAGATTAGAGATGTTACTTACTTTGAACAAGACGAATCCAATGCCGAGCAAGCTAAATAATACTCCGAAAATTACATTCCACGCGTATCAACCTCTGAACTCCTTCATATCTCCTCAATTCCAAGCCAAACGATTCGAAACTAGTAAAAAATGTGCAAACTAATCAAAATATACTCCAGTGCTTACAATTTAATAATTTATAAAAATTTCCAACTCCGCTCGAAAAATTGACAGTGGGACCCACGTCTCAGAATCCGACAAAACTCACAAAATCCGACAATCCATTCAATTACGAGTTCAACCATACTAATTTCACTCAAATCCGACTCTGAATTGATATTCAAATCCCAAAAATTCGCTTTATAAAATTTCTACAATTTTTCTCAAATTTTTATCTCAAAATACTGATTAAATGATGAAAATAATGATATATTCATGTATATTAACCAAATCCGAGTTAGAATAACTTACCCCGATGAATTTCTTTAAAATCCCACGAAAAATCGCCACAAATCGAGCTCCCAAAGTCCAAATATGAAATAATACTCTAACCTTCATTTTTTAAAGTACAACAATCTGACCTCCCATTGTACTGATCGCACATTTTTTTGTACGGCCGCACATCGAGGTTCTACAGCCGCAACTCCAAATTGTGCGGCCGCACTTTTGTGGCATGCACTACTAAGTTTTAGTAAATTGACCATAACTTTCTCTACAAATGTCCAAATAATGACTGGTATACCTTTTTGAAAACTAGACTCAAAGGCCTACAACTTTCGTTTTTGAATCATCTCTAAATATTTTGTAACTTAAAAGATATAAGCTTCCAAAGTCGGATAATCGAACCTGCAGAATCTCCTTTCTCCGGCCGCGAGAGGAATTCTGCGGTCCGCACATTTCTTCTGCGGTCCGCACTTTTCCTCTGCGTTCCGCACTTTTACTTTGCCTCAACACTCCAAAATGTGCCCCCGCACTTCAAAAGTTCCAGAACAACATCAGAGTGCCGAAATGCCCAGACTCGCTCAAAACTCACCCCGAAAAATACCCGAGCCACTGGGGGCCCCTTCCGAATGTACCAACAAGTCCTAAAACACGATATGAACTTAGTCGAGCCCTCAAATCACATCAAACAACATCAAAAATACAAATCTCACTCCAATTCAAACCTAATGAAACTAAAAATTTCCAACTTCTACATTAAATATCGAAACCTATCAAATCAAGTCCGATTGACCTCAAATTTTGCACACAAATCATAAATGACATAATGAAGCTGTTCCAATTTCCAGAATTGGATTCTGATCCCGATATCAAAAAGTCAACTCCCCTTCAAACTTCCAAACTTATATTTCTACTTTAGCCATTTCGAGCCCAATTTAACTACAGACTTCTAAATAATTTTACGGACTCACTCCTAAGTCCAAAATCACCATACGGAGCTATTAAAATTATTAAAACTCTATTCCGGCATTGTTTACACGTAAGTCAACATCGGGTCAACATTTTCAACTTAAGCTTTGAACCTTAAATTTTATTCTTCCAAACTAACTCAGAAAAATCTGAAAACCAAAACCGACAATTCACATAAGTCATAATACATCGTATGAAACTATTCAAGATTTAAAATAGTAGAAAGGAGCGTAAATGCCCAAAACGATCGATCGGGTCATTACACCGGTACCAGTGGCGGACCCAAGATTTTATACAAGTGGGTTCAGTCAAAAAGCATAGTAGCCACTTGTATAAGCGGCACCGGTAAATAGAATTTGCTGACTACATAGTTTTGTTCATCATGTGACCTTGAAATAAAGTCATTGACGCTATTTTACAATCAAAGGTGGGATTTAAAAAAAAAACTATTTACTTTTAATTTTTGAATTATCTATATATATAAACAAATTTTACTTCAACAAATTTGTAAATTTATTAATTTGAACAAAAAAAATTTAACCAATTTAAAAATCTTATAACTCTAAGAAATTCAACATAATAAGTATTTACAAACAAAAAAAAAGTAAAAAAGGGAGTTATGAACTAAATAATTGATATAAACTTTTAAAGTAAAAGAGTAAGCACCAAACTAAAAATTTTAGTATAACACAAATCAACAATTCCAACATACATAAACTAAACAACATTAAATTAAAAAATTACAAATAATCTCAACAAAGCACTCTCATATTTTAGCAGAAACTATGCAAGAGAGAACCAAAACTGACTTAATGGAAAGGTTTAATTTTTTTTTTTGAATTAAAATAGAGTTTAATAAGAATAGCTAAAATAGTTACGTATATAACTGAAACATAAAATGCAATGTGGAAAAAATGTAAGTTAACGCTTCAACAGAGATTCGAGCTTTTGATCTCAGCCCACATTATGAACCATCTTTGCCACTGCTCTGCAGCTTCCCTTTGTGTCAAAAAGGTTCATGTCTTATAATATTAGTTTTTGTCATGATTTTCTGATGAAGTTCACAAGTTAAAATAATTAATTTTTTACTGAACCCCTTGCTATAATGTGGGTCCGCCCCTGGCCGGTACAAGAAGATGTATCTCATAAAAAAAAACGCACATGCAGGTAAAGAAATAATGAGAGAGGACTGAGGAGAACATATAAAACTTATCAAGCTCAGAAGCAATACGCACATGAATAAAGAAACAATAAGAAAGGAGAACTTATAAAGGTTACCAAGCTGAGGAAAAGAAAAATTGTTATAGCAAAGCAATTGCATGCGTTTGACACTCCTTCAGAGAACTGTATTGTGTAATTAAAGAGCAAACAACACTTGTGACTTGGCTAATTTCCTACACACCAAAGAATTTTTTTAATCAAAAAACAAAAGTGATTAATTACATCTTCTATAAAATTAACTATTTATTACACAATTATTTTTACTAATATCAAAAATCTTCCTAAAGTAGTTTAAGTGCATTAACATTAAGATACACTAAACGATACATGACCTATATCAATCAGAAAAGCCAACCGAGTTCAACTATACGTTATTCATAAAACCCAAAAATAGTAAAAGCAAAAAAGAAAAACAAACACTCCATGTATCAAACCTATCAATAGATATGTACCTGAGTAAAGCAAGGGGAGTATCATTTTGACATGGGAAGAAAAGCAAAATCCACATCTTCGTAAGAAAAACAAAGACGCCTTTCCCATATATATTAACTTTTGTTCCTGTGTCTTTTGCCAAATAATCTTCTCTTCCATGATTCTGTACGTAAGTAGAACTTACATACATATAGAATAAAAACTATATAGAAAATTAGAATAAACTAACCCGATCCAACCTTCAATAAAAAGGAAAAATATTGAAAATCTTGCTAACATATAATCTGTATTCAAAATATTTATATTCACAATAAAAGATACATAACAAAATTCCATCAAACGCAACCTTAACAAAGAGCGTCCTTGGAGTGTTCAATTTTCTCCTAGAATCCAGCCCACTGTTTGTCCATGATATTCCTATAAATAATAGGAGTTCCCTTCAACTACGTGGCACTAATAAAAATTCTAAGTGTATAAATTATAAGAGTCCTAATGAAAGTTTAACTTTGATTGAATAGTATAAATCGTATCTAATATGAATCCTATTGAAAATAAACTATACACTTTGTATGGTCTGTCTATGTGCAATTTAAATCCGAAAAGAATTCCAACTTTGGGTAATTACAATTATATCCGTAAATTATATAAATATTTAAGGGCATAAAAGTCGATCAAGATTTTAGGAATAATTTAATCTTTCAATATTTAGCATTAAACATTCGTTCTTTTATAATAATATAGATAGATAGATAGATAGATATAAATTAGAGTATTGAATAATGTTTTAATTTATTAATAGCTTATTGGAAGCATATAATTATAAATTGTATTATGTAGCTGTGAACTATTCCTTTAAAATTATATTTGTAAATATTTTATTAACTTGAAAAAGGATTTTTTTTTTGTAATTAAATAGTTTCATTAATCACGTTTTTATGTAAAAGGGGGACTCTTAAATTTAAAAGAAGTGCAAAGTGTTTCGAAACTTTCCAAATGTGAATTTGCAATGTTCAGTCTTTTCTTTTTTTTCTTTTCTAGTTTCCTCTTTGTAATTTTCGTTTTCTTTTAGCCTATGTGGCTTAGAAGTCTTATTAATGTGAATGTGCAATGTTTTTCCTTAAACTTTTAAACCTAAAAACCGTATTATGATGTGTCATTTTTAAAAATTTTTTTACAAATATGGTATATCACATAGTTCAAATTAAAAAAAATTTAATATAAAAAATTTAGCTCATTTAGAAGTCCTAAATATTAGAAAATAACTAAAAGTCCTAAATATTAGGAAAATAATTAAATAACTAAAGGTCCTAAATATTAGAAAAATAATTAAATAATTTTTTATTTAATTTGAAATTAATTTTTAAAGAATAAAAAAGATGCTTTTAATATAGTTATATAGATTAATTTTAGAAAGTAGAAATAGGTAACGACCCCTACTGGTACTACTAGAAGAACAAAAGCCAAAAATGGCGAAATCAGTAGTAATTCCTCGTATGTCTCTCATCTTCCTCCGCTCCAAATCCATGTCTTCTCTCACTATAATACCTCACACTATTTTTTCACCCTCAGAAAAGCTCAATCGCCTTATTCTAAAAAAGTCCCATTATTCACTTCAATTTTTCTCTACTACTTCAACTCCATACCCACTTCAATACGATATGATAATCTCCCGCCCTGCAAATTCCCCTTCACCAATCCAAAAATCCCGCCCACAACGCTTCCTTCCCAATTCAAAACCTACTGATTCCGAACCCAAACCCGGTTCAGAACTCGGGTTCGACGATTGGGTCGATAGAAAATTGAATTCAAAATCATCTAACGAGGAACCCAATTCGGATAATATTATGAAAATGGATAAAGGGAAAAGGAAATATTATAATAAGAGGAGGAAAAGAATGTTTGGCGGGTCGGATTCGGATTCGGGGGATGAGAATAACCGGGTCAAGGATAATGAGTTTGTTGAGCTGAAGCAGGAAGTAGTGGAGCTACGTACATTGCACAAGAAGGAAGAAGAGTTGTACTTCTATGACAATTTTGCTTACCCTTGGGAAAAAGATAAGCATTATAAGATGGTGTATCAATTGGAGAAGAAGTATTTTCCTGATCAGTGTTTTGATAAAGCTTTTCTTGAACCTGGGCAATCAAATGAGAATGTAAAGAAGAGCAAAAAGAAATTGGGAATTAGGGAAAAGATAATTGAGAAAGATGGTGATGGTGGGGTTGATAAAAATTTGATATTTTTTGAGGAAGAAGAAAAGGGTAATGTAAAGAATAGCAAAAAGAAAACTTCTGATGGCGGGGTTGATAAAAGTTTGATCTTTTTTGAGGAAGGAGAAAAGGGTGTGAGGAGTAGGGGTGAAAATAAGGAAGAAGGTAAAGTTGATGTATCGGAGAAGAAAGTGGAAGAGTTCTTCAAGTATTTGAAGAAAGTTCCAAATAAGGAAAATGGTGTTGTTAGTGCTGAGCCGTTTCTAGCTACAAGGAGTACAGGGCTTCCTCCTAAATGGGATAGCCCAGGTGGGACAGTGGTATTAGTGAACAAACCAAAAGGTGAATTTGAGCTCCTAATTGTCTTAACACTGGGATTTATTATGTGCGTTTGTTAAACGTTGATGTGTTTTTAAAAGAGTTAATTAAGAGTTTTAAGTTCTCATGTGAAGTCAATGTTAGGTGTTTTAAGTTTATAATTGAACAAGAAGCATTAGTTACAAGTTGGATTGACAGACTACAGATTCTTAATGCAATGCTTGAGAAGTTTGACTTCATTTCCTTGTTTGATTTTTTAAAATGGTAGGTTTACTCTTAGAGTCTCAGAGTCGGAGATAAGTAAAACTTGTTTGGGAGTGTGATATTTACATAATGAATTCAGCCAGTGTGGTTATTGATGAAAACTGCCCATGAGTCTTATTTTCTGTAGTATTGTCCATCACAAAGCTCACGAAAAGGACTTCTATGTTGATACGCAAAATATATTCACATAAAAACAGAATATAGTATCAAATGCTCATTTCCTTGTTTGATTTTTTAAAATGGTAGGTTTACTCTTAGAGTCTCAGAGTCAGAGATAAGTAAAACTTGTTTGGGAGTGTGATATTTACATAACGAATTCAGCCAGTGTATGGTTATTGATGAAAACTGCCCATGAGTCTTATTTTCTGTAGTATTGTCCATCACAAAGCTCACGAAAAGGACTTCTATGTTGATACGCAAAATATATTCACATAAAAACAGAATATAGTATCAAATGCCAAAAATATAATTTACGAGTCAGGATTGTCTCTTATGATCTAATATCGTAAAGCCAAACCAAGGTTAGGAGGCTCTTGCATTTTTGGAAATGTAGTTATAAAAGCTTGGTTTCTTCTTCTTCTGACTATTAGTCTGAATTGCCTTACAGGTTGGACTTCTTTCACTGTTTGTGGAAAGTTGCGGCGTCTAACAAAAGTGAAAAAGGTACATTTTTCCTAACCACAATCTAGGGGCTATCTGATATGGTCTCGGAGAAGCAGTATGCGAACTCATTTTAAGAATATTTTCAAGATAAATTTGTCTGGTGATCTTTTGTATTTGAAGGTGCATTACCATGTTAGTCTTAGGAACAAGAACGAAAATTCGAAAAAACTTTTGGATGAGTGTTTTCACTTTAAAATACTTGAATATGTAGTTTGATTATATCCATGCTGATTAATAGCACTCTTACTCCGATTAAAAAAAAGAGCTTGAATATGGTTCTGATTTCTGTCTGAAGATTTACTATTTTGATTTTCTTTAACATATCTATTCCTAATGTAAGATACTATGAAATCTTAGATTTTTAAACAAGAACTTCCCCTCATCAAGTTTTATGTATTCTTTTTGGTGTTGGACCTCCACTAGATCGATTATGCTAAGGTAGAAGACTCTGTCCCGCAAAAGCAGAGCTGTGGGCTGAAGAACATGTTGGGGCGAGGAAGAAAAGAGTATTTAGCAAAATTTGAGAGAATTTACATTTTTGAGCATTTTGTTACCTCCTTCCTCCAATGTTCATTTTAAATTGAAGACCTTGTAGCAAACTTTTGTTTCTACAAAAAGATTGCCCCATTAAATTTGTGGGTTGGGGGGGGGGGGTGTTTGTTATTTAGTTATCTTTGTATTTTGGTTAAGGGGGATTTTATGCTTATATTCACGTGATTGGAAACATTCATCTCGTTCAGACTGAATACAAGCTGAACTAAGGCATTTTTATTCCATTTTATTACCACCTTCTCCTTCAAATTCATCTTTTGCAGGTGGGCCATGCTGGAACACTTGATCCAATGGCAACTGGATTATTGATTGTATGCGTTGGTAAAGCTACAAAGATCGTTGACAGGTAACTTGCAATAAGGTTTTAGTTGAATTAGTCCGAGGGAGATTTCAGGGATTCCTGAAATTTGATGAGAGTTTCTTATTCCTGCTAATATTTTCCCTTTTGTCTTAGGAGAACTTATACACGTCTATGAACAGTTTCTTTTAGTCTCTCGATACAGTTATATGATAAATTTTCTTGAAGTCTAAATTGTTCTTGGCAGTTATCAGGGTATGATGAAGGGCTACAGTGGAATCTTCCGTCTGGGGGAAGCCACCTCTACCTGGGATGCAGATTCCCCGGTATTTATTATTTAATTTATTTTTTGAAGTTATAAATCTTAGATAAAACTGGACCATGTGACTTATTTCACCCCTACGAAAGTCTCATCTAATAATCAGCGAAACAAATTAAGATGGCAAGATGAGAAGTTTCATGATAAAGTCAACATGAATAAAGTCTACATGCACGCTCTAACTTATGTTACACAAACTGGATCTAGTTATTTGTTTGACCCAGGATTATCTTACTTATGTAAGTTTGGATTTTGTAATATCCAGGTTATTCAGCGAGAGCCGTGGGAGCATATCAAGGATGAGGACATAAAGAAAACAGCAGCGTCCTTTTATGGAGAGATATGGCAAGTCCCTCCGATGTTCTCAGCAATCAAAGTATGTTAATTTTAGTTGCAACACTTAAGTTCCTCCAATTATTGATTCTGCCGAATATAAATTTATCCTGTGCATATTTTGATTTTTATAACAATGATTACAACATCTTCTTACCCTGGATGAATAAAATTATTGATACCAGATTTACACTTTCTTAAACAATTTTTTCTTAGTATTTTCAACATGCCTAATTTTGTTAGGAGTCATGAAATTTGGCAATCACATGAAATGAAAACATGTTGAATCAACTCCAGCTATATCTTCAGTCATTGTAATGACCTAGTTGCTGCTGATACTATTTGTATTTAACATAAGCTTAAATCAAAGAGTGTGCTGATTCAGAAAAGATACCTGTTACTTCTGTAGTCTGTAATTGTTTGAGTTGTTATTTTCTCTTTCCTTTAATAAATTCATCCATTTTTTGCCAGCTTCATCAGAATTTCTCTTGGGTGACCACGCATGAATTGGATTTAGTATTGCGTTATTACTTATTAGACTCCGTCTACTTGTGATAGGTTGGTGGTGAAAAGATGTATGAGAAAGCAAGAAGAGGGGAAAGCATCGAACTTTCACCGAGGAGGATTTCAATTTTCGAATTTGACGTGAAGCGGAGTTTAGATGACAGGTTATTTTGTTGAACTCTTCTAGTGCTAATCTTGTGCCACATGGATGTCTCAACTCTTGAAAAATCATCTCTCTGTGTTTATTGTCTGTGCGTACGAGTTAAGCCCTAGCCAAGGTTCTCTCAAAGCGTCTAAACATTCCTAGGGTGCTTCCTAAGTGTCTTACCATCCCTCTATACTGCATTGAATTCTTTAGTGCTAAATGTACACTCAAGTTTTGTTTGAGGGTGAGGTGGAGAACTCATTCTGATTGAAAGCAAGAAATATATTTCTCGCAGAGTGCTTTATTGGAGTTGCACAAACTTCCTCCCGTCCCTCCCGTTTGTGGATTTATTTATTAAGTACTTCAAAAGTTTTATGAGAACCTCACAAGGGTAGCATCTTCTTGATATGCATCCCCTTGATTCTGAAGCATGTCTATATTTCAAATATGCTTTCATGTGAAGCATGTCTATATTCCAGCCAATTACTCCTAGAGGAAACTGAGTAATTCTTGTACGTCTATAAATCAGACATGTTCTTTTTTTCTTTCTTTCAGATATGCTTTCATGTGAAGCAGAATTAGGATATTTGCGACAGATATACTTATAATTTACATGCATTGACATGAGCAAGTATTTTGGTTGCTAATGGTTGTCACTCCACTAAAGCTGGTATTATTTCACCAAAAGTTTCATATTGAAGATACTTCTTTTTTGTCTCCTTTTCTATTTTTTCCCTTTTTTGAATTGGCAGACAGAATGTCATTTTCCGAGTTAGATGCTCAAAAGGTACCTATGTCCGATCACTATGTGCAGACTTCGGGAAAGCTCTTGGCAGGTACTATATAAAGATAATGTTCGTTTTAATACTAAAAAAGGTTCTACATTTTGTGATAGATGATGAGAAATGACAAAATGTTTTAGTGATGCTTAATTTCTTTTTAATTCTTAATGTTCTTCTAAGTGGATTCAAACCCAAGCTGAAATTTTTACTTGCAGTTGCGCTCACTTGACAGCTCTAAGACGAGATTCAATTGGTAAGAGACAGTTATTTTAAGTTCAGTTTTTATTGTTAGTTACTGAAAGTCTAGGGTTGTCTTGTTTTGTACCTGAAAATAGTTGTGACAAAGGGTTCCCTTTATCTAGAACATCAAGAGATAAGAGAGGTCTTCGTTGAATTTTTGATTGCTGTGAGCAGCTTGTGGTCAGGGTTTGTGACAATGCTATTGTAGTATTAGAGAGTGTTGCCTGAATCTTGCACCTAATAACACGGCAGAGAACACCTTATATGCCTTTTATCTGAAGCTAGGTCTTGAATTCCACAAGCCGAACCCAATCCTTATTCGTGCAAGTAGTTGTCCAGTACTTAACTAATTGTGGTCTCTTTACCTCACAGGAGAGTACTCAGCAGATGATGCTTGGGAATTTCAAGAGTTGGAAGACGCAATCACCAAAGGATATTTGTAAGATTCTTGGAAATTCCAGTGGGCAGAGTTACCCAATACATGTGCTATGTGCTGGTGGAAGACTAAAAGGTAGTAGGTACCGGTGGAATAGTTGAGGTGCGGGCAAGCAGCCCGGATACCATCATTGTAAAGAAAAAAATATTCTTGGAGATTCCACATTTGTTGGTGGCAATTGGAGATCTATACTAGTTACCTTAACCTCAACAAAGGATTTCACTTTCTCCTCCACTTTACCTCTTTCTTTGCTTTTTCCTACTTCCCTTAGTTTCTGGGCAGAAGTGTTCAAGTTATATCCTCTATAAGTTGAAGATAAGGATGAACGTAAGAGCTCTTTGTATTTCAACCATTTCTGGTATTAATTGCACTTATTTTTTTGTAACAACCTTTAGTATGGCACCTTTCAAGTGTAAGTGCTACAAAAAATCGATATTTTCATTTGTTATCGTATCACTCCTGAAACGGGATCATTCTTTATGGCATTACAAATGAAATAGGTCTATTGCATTATGGAGTTTGCTATTTTATCCTATGTGGTCGATGCACGTAGCATTTTCACTGGCATTTTCAGCACCAAGATAAATGAAGCTGGGAGGAAGGCAGTCCCTGTGGATAACGTAACATTTGCAACAAGATAAATTAACAAAAACTTCAGTATGTTACTAGCATTTCAAATATTAAAGTTCACTACTCTCAATTATTGACGACCAAATTTCAACTTGTAAATAATGACACTTTTAGTATGACCATGTACTGATGATATCCTCAACATTATCTTCAAGACGTTAACATGACCATATGAAATAAGTACCTATACAGGAGTTAAGACTTTGAACTCAAACAAGCATAAAACACAAGTTATCAGGAGGCTGACACAAAAATGAATTATATTACTAATAACAAAAAACAAGGAGAATACAGAAATTTCTTTCTACCCGCTTGGAACTGTAAACCATCATTAGATACTTGCACACAAAAACAACGTTTGACGTCCTACAAACATTCTAAATCGTGTGAGTGTCCCACCTAAGTAGTTGTAGAATTAGGGGGATCAATTCCCATTGCCTTGTAATAGGCCATCTCTGCAGTAGCCATGCGATCCTGAAACATTGTCCATTCTCTTCTACACCTTTCTCTTACCTGAACCAAAATAGAAGTTGGACTTAGACATATAATCAGAGATCAACATACTCCATTGTAACAAGATTACACAAACACATGCAGAATCATGCATGATTAGGAAGTATGGGTATGAACACAAGATTTCGAACATGGTTTGACATATTCATATGCAAATTCAAAAGGTGATCAAATTGTTATTAGTTTTTTTTTATTCATATTTTTCTTAATCATCAGTTTTTCATGATCAAATTTCAGTATACAGGAGAATGAAATACAGCACATACCCCTTCCCATGGTGCCTTGCCATTCTCTGATTTACCCTGTCGAAATAAGAATATAAGATAATCATTACAGCCAACTTTCATGCTAGTCTAATATACTCCAACAAGATAAAGTTGGATATACCTGGCTCCCAAGTGATGGAACAGTTTGATGCACAACCCACTGAGCATCTACAACTCCTATCTTTTCATGTGCCGGCTGCTCATCCAAAAGCATTATTAGGAAAAAGACCATTTGAAACAGAAAATATGGGAATTTGTCCCACACATCTTAAAGTATACTACTAACCTCCACACATCTCCTAAGAGCAAAATCAAGACCCCACCCATGGACCAAGTCATTCTGCAATAAAGAATCAAGAAACCAAATGGGTAGCAATCCTCCTCCCCCCTTCGCCCCCATATTCTTTTTCGCTGGCTGCAATAAATGGAAGATATTTAATAATTGATACCTGGATCATATGCCAAACACACCGCCAGGCCTCTCGAGAGAAAACAGGTGCCATGATCTCAATAAATCTGATTGCCAACGAAATAACAGTTAATATTGACACCAAACACAAAGTGACATCAGTAGTTATTGGTAAATATCATGCATTCCATACGCTGCACAAGGTGGCAAATGTGGATCAGCGCACCAGCCTGGTCTTTCTTCTGTTTCCCTGTAAGCAGAAGCAATAAACTGTATATGAGATCAAGCTATGTGTGCATGGGATGCTTTAATCAGAGCAGTTGTAGGTATAATGCAAGTACTATGTTCCCTACTTGTGAATTTCAGTGTCATTTCGCCCTTTTGTCATTTGCCACGTCAACCCACTGTTTGGTGCTAAACCAGGCTGGGAAATATCCAAACCATGTTTCGCCACCAACTTTATATATCTGCAGTTGCATTGAAGCCTTAAGAATCCACATACAATTCAACATATTGATACAAACGACTCTGAGAATAATCATAACTTACTCCTCCGCATTAAAATTCTCAAGCCCCAAGTCTTCATCCCAGATGAATATATAGTCATAAGGTGCTACAATGTCAGGATGCAGAAAACGTTTTGCATACCACCTTTCAACAAAATGAATAAACTTTATACTTACCACAAATCCATCAAAAATGTTGAATAATTGAGGATAAAAAAGAATTCACAATAATAGTTACCATTTAGTTTGTTTCGGTGTACTGACATGGATAGCCCGCTTTGACCACTCAAGGTCATCCCATTCACTTGTTTGACCATCATAGTGAAACAGCATAATCGTAAAGTTCTCTGAAAACTGTTTACAGTACAGAAAAATAAGCATGCCGAGATACATAAGTAAAATTTTGGACTTAAATCTACCTAAGTTGGCAGCAAACCAACCCTTTTTGTTAACCTAGGTTTTCTTTCTATCTTTTCGCTCATCTCTGGTAACCCTAATTCGTAATGAGATTAAAAGTGGGATTGACGATAAGATTGATTCTTTGTCGGGAAAAAAGTAATTATTCACTGATGTGTTAAATGATTTGCAGAGCTTCACCAATAAACTAGCATGCATGCAACACAGACTAAGGAAAACATTATACATAAGAACAGCGAGGATAGCACATAAAACAAGACAAGACTATGCTGGAAAAAAAAAAAGGGGGGGGGGGGGAAGCAAAACAATAAACCCAAAAACAAAAAATGAAGCAAAAACATGACATGAAAACTCTTTTGAGATGGGAGGTGGGGCTAGTGGAATTAGCAAAGGAAGGTAAAATTGCCCTTATCAGAAGTCCAATCCCGGTCCCTCAAACACAGTCTCATCTGAATGAGATGAGTGAAGGACTGAATTTTATGGTGCAAAAGTTACAAGCATATACTCCCTCTGTTTATAAAAGAATGAACCTATTACTATTTGGGGAGCCAAACGAGGTTTTCTTTGACCATGTTTTTTGCAAATAGTTTTTAAATATTTTGAATTGTTAACTACTGTGACTTGTAGTACCTTTTATGTAGTTTCTAAATATGTAAATTTATTTCAATAAGCTTAAAGAATCTATGTCCGAATTCACACCGAGAATTAGTCAATTAGACCCTCGTAATCCGAAAAGGTTCAAACAACTTGAAAGGGAGAGAGTATTAGTCACGCTTCTGATCCCTTATCCATGAATAAAAGAACCCCTGAAAATGACAGAGCAGGGCTCACAATAGCAAGTACAAGGAAAAAAAGCTAGAGAGGCTTGGGCACAACCTTTTTCACTGCTGCATCAATGTTACTCTTCTGCTTGAGGCCGACTGTGAAGGTCACAAGGTACCTTGGTTTGATGATCAAGTCCTGCATATCAACAATGAAGCTGATTATCATAGAGAGATATAGTAATCGTTATGTTTTCTCATCCCAAAGAAAAAGGGAAGGAAAATAGAGAGAGAGAGACATGGACATCGTTAATGGCATCCTAAAATCATATTTAGCTGCCCTTGAAACAGTTCTTATCAGTCATCATAGCGGGATAGCATAAATTTCAGTGTCCAACACTATATGGCAATCTATAGCAAAATGTTTGTTTGAGCACCAGAAACCAGAAGGATGCAAGTATGTCTTTAGCCCACTTCAGCAGTTCCTTCAATATTTTTGTTCGACTGAGCAACTACTGGAGAATCAACTAATATCCAGAAATCAACTTCAAAAAATGGTTAATTCCATGAAAGGGATTATGGAACAAAGAGGGTATCAGCAATGTGTTAATACATGGATTAAATTATTTGTATATCAAGTCTCAAATCATGCCATCAATTTGCATAACGTGAACTGGTAGCTGTTACCAAATATAAGAAAAAATCAACCGAGTGCATCAAATTAGAATCACCGCTGAATTGACAAACCTCACTGGGCAGACCCCATAACCTCCGAGTATAAAGATCAGACTCAGATGCTACGATACCGGGTGGTAACCTCTTGGCACCTCTGGGATTTGACGGAACCCAAATCTGCTAGATTGCCACAAATAGCATAAATATCGAACAGCAGTTGTCTATAAACTTCCAAAATTAGATGTGCAATCGTATATGAGTGACAAGTAAAATACCTTTGGGTCATTATTCTTGTGTGAACTGCCACCGCGTCCTTTTAGGGAATTCAAGACATTTAATAAAGCTTGAGTTGAGAGGCCTGAGTACTTGTCCTCTATAGTTAGATCAATTGATTGGAAAAGATTAGTAGGTAAGGGCAGCTGCAAAATTGAAATCCACAAGCACATTACCTTATCAGCTCTTATTCAACTGATACCTTAAAAGAAAAATGGCACATTAAATACGATTATATCAAATTCATTATCAAAAGTAGATCCCCTTGCCTTGGTCAATGAAATTGTAGGAAAGGTTACACCAAGGAAAAACCCAAATACAACTCCAATAAAAGTAGTCACAAAAAGCCTCATCGTTTCATTCCGTCTTCTTGAGATTGGGCTGTAGATATTCAACAGTAAGCTAAGCTCATTACCACTTTTAACAATAAATAAATGGATCAACCAATCAAAATCAATCACGCCTCAATCCCAAACTACAAGGATGCCTATATGAATAAAGACCCTTAAAATACTTCAAATATTAAAACCTTCGCTTCATAGGCGTCCCCATCTTAAGTCACAATCCTTTAGCAGTAGTTTCACAACCAGAAAGAAGAATCTGCAATGAGTTTACTAACATCTGCTTAGCCCAAATGTGAGTTCAAATATTTCAAGCGCTCCACATTAGAAATTCACTATTTTTATGGCAATTTGGCCAACAACCTACAACCAGAAAGTAAAAAAGATCAGTACTTTGCAATTACTAACACTTTACTGGAGTAAAGTTCCCATTTTCCCCTTCATTCTATTACACATGTTCACGAAGATTTATTGTACTTTGCAATTACTAAAACTTGAGTAAAGTTCCCAATTTTCCTTTCATTCTATTCCAAATGTTAATAAATCTTTATTAATTAGTTCACTTGGTCTATAGTAGTAAGTTCAAATTCAAATCTTCCATAGTTCCTAAAAGAGAAATAATTTCAAAAATTGCTTTAAAATGCTCTAAAACATAGATAATATTCAAATATTATCCTAAAAAGACGCAGAATTTACTTAAATATGCTCTAAAAACATATCTGAAGACAAAAAAAAGGTTTAAATTCTGAATCGAACCTGAAGTTGCTGATCTGGAGGATTACGAAAGTGACCCAAAGCGAAAGAGTGCAAAATTTATAAACTTTAACGCAATTCCCGTTTAATGTTTCATCGAAATCCTTACGATGTTTAATATAGGAAAAAATCCAACCTTGGAATTGTCAAAGAGAGCATATATACTCTCTGTCCTGATGTCTTTGGAAGTAAACAAAAACCAAAGAAAAAAATAGTCTCTTCTACCTGGGACCAGTCCTCTTTCCTTTTGAGTAATTTTTTAGTTTTTGTTTTTCTTTCAACGCTTTTTGAATGACAGACACATTTTCTACTTTATTAAAATCAAAATTTTACACTTTTTAGTCATTTTGTAAGGAAGTTAAATAAGCATTATTTGTTTTGAAATGAATTTGTGCAGAAATTATAATATTAAAAATTTAGAAAATGAGATAGTGCCCCATCATCTATAGGAGTGCACAAATTTTAGAGCCAGCGGCGGAGCCATATATATATTAAGGAGTTGTCAACCAATTAATTTTAATATGTTGCTAGGTAATTTTTTTCCTTGAATGTATATATACTATATATTAATACCCTTTGACTTCTTTGTAAGTTTATTTGTTTATATTTTAACTTTTTAATGTAAATTCTGGCTTTATCACTATTTAGAACCCAAGGTTTAATTGTTTCGTGGGTTACCATTAGGTACGGAATAATTCTTGATTACCAAGATTTAGGCAAATGTGAACAAATTGAAACATAAGAAGTATCAACATTTAAATTAATTGATGACTAACTATTGTTACAACTTAGAGAACATGGAATTTTGCTTTTCCCGGTTGGCTTTTTAGTTGAACGTGACTACAGATTTGGAAAGCTTCGTTTACGCCAAAGGCAAAATTAGCAACGGAGCCACGTATTAGTCATTCATAATTGTTCTCCAATAAACTTTAATTAATATCCATCTCCAATGAACTTTAACTATTTGAAATTGTTGCAACCACACCTTGTTGTATGCATGAAACAAGAAATCAAGATTAGTGCAAAGCACCAAAATTAGAGAATCAAATATGGTAGTAATTGCTATGCTTTAACTCGCATAAGTCCTTAATTCACATACATCATTGGTGCCTTAGTGGCTTTTATTTTGAATGAAGTGATGCTTTGATTTAAATTAAGGGTATGCACTGATTTTTAAGGGTGTGTGGTCTCGATAGAATAACACAATAAAGAAAGAGTTTAACTTTTATAACTAAATAGGTTCTACAAAATGTTAAATATTTCAAAAAGAAAATCAGTTTGTCAAAACAACTTAAGACTAATTCCTCTCACGATGCAAACTTGAGCGTGGACAACTGAAATGGGAGCCAACATCAATAATAATAAATTAGGATGGATCTGACGTCAATACCATGATAATGGACTTTGGATTTAACTCAACCACAGCTAGCTCATGAGGTGAGGATTATCAAGACCATATACGGAACCCAACAACTACACATCCCAGTGATGTGGGACTCAACAGTTTGATGAAGTTGGACGGAAATTTGATGCAAGAACTCGAAAGGACTGAAAATTTCTAGAATGGGAGTATAATTTAGTGTCATATCTTTCGTACTAATTTCTTTATGATGTTGACATAAACTAAAGAAGTTAAAGAGCGTCGAGACAAATTGTTCAAAATCAGACGGCAGCAACGTCAGAAAATACATTAGGAAGAAACAAATGGAGAGCAACAGATAAAACAAAGAAAATAATGTGATTAATGTCCTATACTTGTTTGTTTTCCTACAAAGAGCACAAGGTTATCCCGTGGACTGGCACAAAACAGAAATATATTACTAAGAAAAAATTAGCAGAATGCATAAACTCTTTCTCCCCTCTTGGAACTGTAAACTAGATAACTTTAGGCTAATTAACAAAGAGCTTAATTTCTATGCTCTAACAATGTGAAATATATTTACACAAGCAGGTCGTTTACAAGGTAAATTACAAGTAAAAGCATTTATTGGTAAGCTAATAAAAATGGTAACTACTAACAGAAATGGTAAGTAACTACTAACAGTGTAAAACATCTTTAAAACTGTTAGTGCCTATAACTAAAATCCATAAAGAAGTGTCTGGCATCCTAATCATGTGATTTACCACCTAATGAGATATAGAATTAAGGGGATCAATTCCCTTTTGCCTTGTAATAATCTTTCTCTGCAGCAGCCATACGCTCTTTGAACATTGCCCATTCTCTTTTACACCTTTCTCTTACCTAAGCCAAAATAAAATGGACTTAGACAATATAACCAAATAGCAGCATATTTCTTTGTAACAAAATCGCGCAAACACTTTGTCAGCTAAAGCAACAGATAAAAACTTCATAGAGAAGCCATCTCCAAATCATGCATCAACAGGAAGTACAGGTTTTAAATTCAGACAGAACAATTAATAGTGTGTGATACAATGAAAAGAACAAGCATAATTTCATCCATGAACCCAAAGATTTGAACTCAGTCTAAAAGTTCATATGCAAATTCAAAATGTGATAATGATGTTGTTTATTGCTTATTCTTATTTTCTTTAACCGTCTGCCTCTCTTGGTAAAATTTCAATCTAGTGGAGAATTAGAAATTGCAACATACCCCTTCCCAAGGTGCTTTGCCCTGCTCTGCTTGTCCCTGTAGAAAAAGATAATCATTACAGCCAACTTTAAATTTAATCCAACATACATCGAGGCTGAAACAGGGATATACCTGGTTCCCAAGTGAAGGAACAGTCTGATGCACAATCCACTGAGAATCTACAACTCCTATCTTTTCATGTGCTGGCTGCTCATCCAAAAGCATTATTAAAATAAGGCCCGTCGAATAAGAATATAGGAGAATTTTACTGCACTGCATAAGGTGGACTACTTACTTCCACACATTCCCTGAGAGCTAAATCAAGACCCCATCCATGGACCAAGTCATTCTGCAATAACAATTAAACATTTCATAGTTGCATTTACAAAATGGTTCATTTCCTCCTTCCCGGCCTCCTTATGCCCAATATTCAGCCTCCTTGTGCCCAATTGTCTTTTTCATTTACCCTAGATTTTTTACTTTTGCGGGATTGTTTTTCAGATTGTGCGAGGGGCCAGGGATGGAGGGAAAGCTGCTCTAATAAATGGCAAAAAGCACGAAAAACATTATATTACCTGTATCATATACCACACACACCGCCATGCCTCTCGAGAGAAAACAGGTGCCATGATCTCAACGAATCTGATTGCAGATAAAATAAAAAGTAAAACTACGGACACCAGCCATCAAGTGAGAAAGGTATTTAGTAGAAAATATCATGCTTTAACATACGCTGCACATGGTGGCAAATGCGGATCAGTGCACCAGCCAGGTCTTTCCTCCGTTTCCCTGCAAGCACAAACAATAGACTGTATATGAGATCAAGCCATATGTGTATGGAATGTTTTAATCTGTGCAGTTATACATAGTAATGCAGGAATCCCTACTTGTGGACTTCAGTGTCATTACGTCTTTTTGCCATCCGCCATGCCAACTCAATGTTTGATGCTACACCAGGCTGCGAAATATCCAAACCATGTTTCTGCACCAACTTTATATATCTGCACTTGCATTAAAACATTATAGTCAATGAAATTCAACATTTTTTATTCACAAGAATGTGAGAAAAATCATTCTTACTCCTCCGCATCAAAATTCTCAAGCCCCAAGTCTTCATCCCAGATGAATATATAGTCATACGGTGCTACAATGTCTGGATGCAGAAAGCGTTTTGCGTACCACCTTTCAATCCAACAAATAAACTTCTCTCTTACAAAGTCCATCAAAATGTATTGAAACATTGAGGGTCAGAGGAATTCACAAAAAGAAGTTACCATTTAGTTTGTTTTCGTGTACTAACATGGATAGCCCGCTTGGACCACTCAAGATCATCCCATTCACTTGTTCGACCATCATAGTGAAACAAAATAAAGGTAAAATTCTCTGAAAACTGTTAAAAATGGAACTGTAAGAATGCACAGCCACAAAAGATGAAGGTAGTTTGTTCTGTGGACAAGATGATGGGAAATTATAATCCCACTCAGTAATAAGCTGGGAATATTGCCGGAAGTCTTTCTTAGTTAGTGGCACATACAGGATATAATCTAGAGAAGCAAGAAATCCTTGTATCAATCCAAATAGTTAATTCTTAGTTTAGCATTAAAAACAAATATTTATTGCTTTTATTCATTTTACTGAATAAAATATTGAGTAGAAAATAACCAAACAATTAACCCAAAAACAAATATTAAAAATAAAGGATAATCTTTACATTTCCGTTTGTCAAATGATCAAAATTTCTGGCAAGTTTTTGCTTGTCTCAACTTGTTATTTTTTGGTTCCAAATGAGAAATATGAGTATTCGAATCATTTTTGGATCTCAAATGTAACATTCTAAAGAATTTGGCAACCTAAACATGATTGCATTTGCAGGCAAAAGCTATGTTAAAATAAGTCGCAAACAAACCTCAGGTTAGGCCTTATCTAGTCCCTTATTCACAAATAAATGATCCCCCCAAAGGACAAGTCCAGGGATCAAAGGAGTGAGTAGAAGGGAAGAGAGCAAAAGAAGGGTTGAGCCTAACCTTTTTGACTGCCACATCGATGTTATTTTTCTGCTCGTAGCCAACTGCAAAGGAGACAAGATACCCAGGTTTGATAATCAAGTCCTGCAGATCAATTGATGAGACAGATTACAATACTGAGGGCTTTAACTTATAATGGCATTCTAAAAATCATGTTTCAGCTGGGTATTCAATGATTCTCATCTGTCATCATAGGGCTACAACAACAACGACCCAGTGTATTCCCACAAGTGGGGTATGGTCTGTCATCATAGGGGATTATATAAATTTCAATGTCGAAAACTATATTAACAGCTATGGCATAATGTTTCTTCAAGCCCTACAGAACCAGGAGGAGGCAAGAATGTCATTAGCACACTTCAGCAAGTTCATTATTTCCAATCAAGAATTCTTGGTTTCCTGTCCATCTAAAAAAACTTGAAGCAAACAGCTTTTTCTTATGATAGATTTCATCTGGTTATAAAAGGTTGTTACTAGGGCAATTGTTAGTTTAATAAGAACCCCTTCCGTCCAATTTCTTTGACTTATATAAACTATTAGAGACTCAACCAATATCCCTGAAACCAACTTCAGGATATGCTAGTTCTGTGTCATTAATAACTGAAAGAAGCCTTTTTTGTAATGTGTTAACACATGGATCATTTTCTTTGCATTCTAAACCTCACACTATGCCTTTGATTTGCATAATTGAACGGGTAGCAGTTGCCATCTGCCGAACAAAACGAAGAGTCAATTGACTACTTTAGATAGGCATCAAGGCCAAAAAATACAGACCTCACGGGGTAGGCCCCACAACCTTCGAGGATAAAGATCAGACTCAGATGCAGTGATACCCGGTGGTAGCCTCTCAGCACCTCGAGGATTTGATGGAACCCAAATCTGCAAGATTGCCGCAAATAGCATAAGTCTTGAAAGGCGGTATAAATTTCCAAGAGACAAAGTGCAATCTTATCTCTATATAACTAAAATTGACTATCAATATCTGAATGTAATAATGAAACGAGAATAAGAAACTCTGTTGCACCAAAGTGTCAAGAGTAGCTGCTTGTAGCGCATGTAAGTAACAAATGTTATACCTTTGTGTCATTATGCTTGTGTGAATTGCCTCTGTGGCTCCTCAGGGAAGACCAGGCATTTAATAGATCTTGGGTTGAGAGGCCTGAATGCTTGCCCTCAATGAAAGAGAGATCAATTAATCCGAAAAGATTAGAAGGTAAGTTCAACTGCAAAATTGAAATATACAAGCAGATTACTTATCAGTTCTTACTCAAGGGACACTTAAGAGAAAAATGGGGCAGACTTGGCTAACAAGCAGTGATACTATCTTATTTTAATGTATACATACACAGATATGCACATGTGCGCACACACACACATATCGAAATATATTGAAAAGTAAAATTAGCTCCCATGCCTTGGTAAATGAAAGTGTAGGAAATGACACGCCTAAGAAAATGCCAAGCACAACTCCAGCGAAGGTTGTTACAAGAAGCCTCATCATTTCATTTCGCCGTCTGGTGTTTGAACTGCCACAGAGAGTGTAAGTTAAAAGCTTTATACCACCTTTAAAGCTGAATATTCTCCCAGGAAAAAGGCAAGCTGGTGAGAGGTAGCAGATGCTCGAGGTGCGTGCAAGGCGGCCCAAATAACACGATTATAAAAAATTAAAAAAAGTCAATAAAGGACCCATAAATAAATCACTTTAAAATAAAAAATAAAAACCTGTGCGTAGGTGTCCCCATTCTGTTCATGATCCTCGAGGAGCAGTTTCAAAAAAACAAAAGGAGAGTTTAAATCCCCATCCACGTATCCACATTTACAATTTTTAGTAGAAGAGAATGAAGAAGCATTGGTCTTGGACATACCACGGGAACATTCACATGACCTTTCTTCTTCATTTTATTATTCTAACCTTGATCATGTGGATTTTATTTTTGGGAATTTACAGAAATATGCAGGGATTGATCTTGTGAATGAATGCAGAAACAAGTTGAGTATAATCCTACAAAAATAATCCACCGCTCAAAATGAGACCAAGAAAGAAAGAAAAGAGCGGGTCTTACAAATATCCTTAGAGGAGTTTGGCCTGATGTGCTCCATAAAGAATCCCGAGGAGCGAAAACGAAGAATGAATTCAGAATTAGGGGTGGAATTCACAAGTTCTCGAAAACGAAAAAAGTTCAAGGGAGTTTTCTTTACCTCTTGCTTTTTATTTGTGTGTTATGGGGACATGCCACAATTTAAAGTGTGGGGTGGGGATGTAAATATGTAAATAACTGTTTGTTTTTGTTTGTTGTGTGTGTTTTCGTTTCTTTTGATTGAAAATTTTTAAGTCGAAGACAAAAAAAAATATTATTTTCTTTAGGTAGTATAATAATTCCCCCTTAATTTTTCTTTGTGTCGCGGTTCTTTTTTAAGAATTTTGTTTGAACCGGGTGTAGTTAGTATTTTTTTAGGATTAGGAGATCTTGTGGTATGATTTTAAATGAAAGCAATATCTCTTGACTTTATTATGCCTTGAGAATAGTAAGTGCTTTAGTTGTGACGCTTATGCTCAGTTTTTGACTCTTGTATAAGTACCTTAAATTGTATGATCTTTACTTTACTTAACTGCTTTGACTAGAGTGTCTTGATGAGTCCGATCCTGAGTGAGTTATGTGCCATGTGTGTGTGAGGTTTTGGGTATTCTGTGCATTGTATTTGATATCTAGAACTTGTCCCGTGTGTTTGCAAAATAAAATAGTAGTTTTATTCAGTCTTGGAAGTGATATAGGCATTGTTTTTGTTGAGCCAGTTATATGTTGTTACCCACCTAATTGTTATGTATCCTAGTTGACCTCTTTGAGCATGTAATCCTATTTTTTTGGCAACCACATTACAAGCCTTACCCGATTGTTTGAATTGACCATCTATTTGAACCTTCTTATCTCTCACGAGCACTTGAAACTGTTATGAAATTTGTAAAAGTTAAAGTGTAGGGTGTTGGTTTGGCTTTTGAGTGGAACTATTGAAATTAGGAGAAAGGTGCACTGTTTTGAAAGAAAAAAAAAGAGCCACTTGAATTGAAAAAGAAAATAAAAAAAATAGTTGGATGGTTGCGAAAAAAGATTCCTTGATAGTGTTAATTCTTGATGTAATTATGCGTAAAGAAGTAGGAAGTTGACATATATTAACGTGAAGGTGGAGTTATGGTTTGACATAAGTGTAGTTTTTGAATGGTTAAATTGTATGTATTAAAGTGTTTAGGGAGGTGTAGTCATGCTTATATCCAAATGTATCTTACCCATCCCACAGCTTACATTACAACCAAATAAAGTCATACTTGATCCTTGACTGAATGAGCTCAATTGGTAGAGTAGTACATTACGGGCAAGCTTATGGTACGTCTTTTGTGGCACATGAATGTTACTACTGAGAGTGAGTGAATCCTTTCTATCTTGAGTTTCTAATTATTCTTAAACTTTATTATGTGTGTAACTACTTTTTATTTTTATGCGAGTGCACTTGATTCATGAAGGAAAGGTAATGTCGTTGACCTCTGTGTTAGAGTAAGTGAGCGGGTTGTGAAAAACGTGTGGTGCTTTTGAGTCAAATCTTGAGGCGAGGATGTTACGATATTGTGCTTAATATGTTTTGATTATTCTTGGTATGATGAGTTAGGAGAGTTGTTTTAAAAGGTCGTGTCTATATGAGGTGTAGTTTGGTTGCTCGAGGACGAGCAATGGTTTAAGTGTGAGGTGTTGATGGTAGGCTATAATCTCGTGTTTTAGTCACTTATTGCACTCTAATTCAATGCACTTTACTTGTGTTGAGCTTTAATTACTAGTGTTTTGCACTTATTTTATGTTTTATGCTGTGTAGGAGTGATTTATGAGTTATGTAGATGTTGTGGAGCTAATTCGAGCTATTTGGAGCTTTGAAGTCTAAGTAGAAAACCAAGCAATTAAGTCGGGATCACGTTCGGGGGTTGAAAACCAAGTCTGGACATCAAAAAATGAGAAAACGAATTCACTCTGAGAAAATTGCACTACCGCCCCGCGTGCCTCATAGCGCTAGTGCAATTTTCCTGCAAAGTGAAAATAACTCAATTTCTGGCCAAATTTACACTGCCGCATGGGGAGGGGCGGCAGTGCAAAAAGTGGCTAGAAATAATTTTTTGGCACGTTCTGGAATTCCCTACATGCGCGCCGCTAAAAAGGGTAGTTTCCGCCAAAAATGTTAAAATGACTTCCCATTTCCGCTAAAAAGGGTAGTTTCGTTCGGGGTTTATTTTGGGAGCGGCGTAAATACACCAAAACACCATTTTAGATGGACTTTTGATAGAATTTCGACCTAAGGAGGCCAAGGAGGCTAAGGAAGAGTTGTAAGAATACAAGCACGAGGATTTCATCATTCCTTCCTCACTCAAGATCCGGGTTTGGATTGAATTTATATTTTTCTATACTTTAGTTACATTTGTGAAGAACTTCTCCATGTCTATGGAATAGATCCTTTTGGGTTTTGATGGATTTGGTGTATTGATAATTGTTTGTGGATTATAACTCTATTTTTATATATTTGAATCGTTTTTGAAAGATTTAATTATTGCATCTATATTCACTTGTTCTTGTAATCGAAAGAGGCATAACTTGTGATATCTTTGCTTTATATTGTTGATTGAGTTCATAGATTCTTCTATGTAATCGAACGAGGCTAGTTAAATCATTGATTAAACCTAGTTAGGAGAATAATCGAGACATGTTCTCCTAAAGACCAATCCATTATGCATTCTTGCATATCTTCACAGAGCTTAAATTTGTTCATATTGAGAGGTTGAGACTTAATCGAGAGAGGAGTTTCTACTAAATAATTGTACTGATAATGAAGTGAATTCGAGAGACTTACTTGAACATTAGAAGTAAATTATCTAGAGTTAAATCTCAGACAATTATCTTGCACCTATCCTATAAAACCCCCCATTTTCTCTCATTGATATCTTCCTTTGCTTAGTGTTGCTCCCAAACGCACACGCAAGTATACGTGATCGACAAGTAATATAGAATTGTAAGTCCAGATATCATACCCATAAGGACTTGTGATTAACTATCAACTAAATTAAATCAAATAATTAATCTATTCAAGCGAATCGTAAAGTATGAATATTTAACTAAAATTTAATCTAGAGTAACAAATTAAGAGATTAAAGAAAACAACGACAAGCTTAAAGATGAATTCAATGTGAGTGAATATTCTAGAGCTATGGATTAGCTAACAATCCCGTTGAGTTTTCCACTTAAATTGTCTAATTAATTTATCTGGTTTATTGGTTGACATATTTAATATTGCTCGTAGCCTTCTCCCGAAGTACAACTTGCCTATTCAAGCTAATCTAACGCCTATATTCCTATGGAATTAGAATTAACAAGAACGCATTAATAATTCCTGTATAGTAACCAAGCAAGGCGAATAGATATATTCCTATCCTAACCGCAAACCCCCCCCCCCCCCCCCACTCAGAGTTAAGATCTTGCTCTACTCAATCTTATATGCAATCTAGAATTCCCTCTCCCGAGTTCAATCCTAGATTCGTAGATAGTATTCAATTGGGGATCAATCAATTAAATAATTAAGTGCAAAATTGAATAAATAAACTAATATGATAAAATAGTAAGAACAATTTAAACTTCAAACTACAATGTTCATGTAGCACCCAACAACTCTAGAACTAATAAACTATGAGATTAAAAGAAGAGAAGAGAAGAAAAATTAGTTGAAAGTCTCCTCCAAGCGTGGTGTTCTTGCCTCCGGTCGCAAAACTCACTCCCCTAAAAATGATATTTAATGACTATTTATATGTGTAGGGAAAAGACCCAAACGAAATAACCAAGTCTAAGACCAAATAGAAGACACAATAGGCTTTAAAAACTGGAACACGCTTGTTGTAGATCGTGCCTCGCGACCTCTAACGCGAGCCTCACCTCGCTGTTCACCAGGCGACGCTCGCTCTAACGCTCGTTTTCCACTGTGTGAAGCGAGATGTTTCACGAGCAAAATTCCTTGCTACGCCTGTTCTGTTTCTGCTTCGTTTCAATTCCATCTGCTTTGCCTAACTTTTGCCAAATTCATGTTCTTGTCTTTCCTTTCCAACTCCTTTGCATTGTTTCTTTAATCGTTGCTCAATCTACTGCTTAGTTTCACTTTATCACTTCTTAGCTTTCTTCTTTGCTCACTATCATATTGTTGTAGAGCATGAATTAGATATTAAATATTTACTTTGCTCAAATTTCATCTCCAATGTACCTACACATAAAATAAACTTAATTAAACATAAATATAGTATAGTTTAGCATTAAAGCCCCAAAATGTAAGGTAAGTAATGCACTAAAAATATGGAATTATAGCCAAATATCAATACCCCACACTTAAACGTTGCTCGTCCTCGAGCAATCAAACCATACTTTATATAGACACGACATTTTTAAATAATTATCCTAACTCATCACACCAAGAATCTTTAAATATACTAAGCATAAGGGTGTAACATATTCACCTTAAAATTTGACTCACAAGTACCACACATTATTCACAACTCACTCACTTACTCTAACATAGAGGTCAATGACATTATCTTTCCTTCATGAATCAAGTACTCTCACACAACAAAAGAGAGTAGCTCCACACACAATAAAATTTAAGAACAATTTGAAACTCAAGATAGAAAGAATTCACTCACTCTCAGATAGTCTCTTATTTAGAACCTTAAGTTGGAAAAGTCAACCGAATATTGACTTATGTGTAAACGGTCTTGAGTTTGAATTATGATGGTTCCATTAGCTTCGTTAGGTGATTTTGGACTTATGAGCGCATCCGGAATGTGATTTGGAGGTCCATAGTGGAATTAGGCTTGAATAGGAAAAAGTTAGAAACTTGGCGATTTTGGTCGGCGGTGAAAAATTTGATATTGGGATCGGAATGGATTTCTTGAAGTTGGAGTAGGTTCGTGGTGTCATTTTTGACGTGTGTGTAAAATTTGAGGTCATTCGGACGTGGTTTGGTAGGTTTCGGCGTCGTTTGCGGAATTTGGAAGTTTAGAAGTTCTTAGGCTTGAATCCGAGGGTAATTTGGTGTTTTGATATTGTTTTGAGTGATTCGAAGGCTCGACTAAGTTCGTATGCTGATATATGACTTGTTGGGATGCGCAGGGGTGCAATCGCATGTGCGAGACTTGGCCGCAGATGCAGAACCTGGGATTTTAAGTGAGTTCCGCACCTGCGATGGAAATTCAGCAAGTGCGGTATCGCAGAAGCGTAAAAGGGACCGCATGTGCGATTTTGTTGGGCAGAAGGTATAAAAAGGGGACTTCGTGATTTTTGCTAATTTCCATCATTTTCAATTCGGACTATAGAGCTTTTGGGGTGATTTTTGAAGGGGATTCAAGGATATTCACTGATGTAAGTTGATTGAGCTCTATTATGATTAGCTATGGTGTTTTTCCGTTGATTTCCCACCTAATTAGTAGGATTTTTGAAGTGAAATAAGGGGTTAGGGCTTGAGATTTTGGAGAGAGTAATTTGGGGATTTGAGGGACCAAATGAGGTCGGATTTTGATGAATTTAGTATGGGTAGACTTATGAGTGAATGGGCTTTCGGGTTTTATGACTTTTGTCGAATTTCGAAACGTGGGCCTGGGTGCCGGGTTTGAGTGAATTTCGGAATTTGGCCTATAATTTGGTATTTTCCTTGTGGGATTCATTCCTTTAGCTCATATTGATCATATTTTATTGCTTGTGGCTAGATTCGGGTCATTTGGAGGCCGGTTCGAGAGGAAAGAGGATTCCGAAGTAGGAGTTCTACGTTGTTGAGGCAATTAACAGTTTTAAATCTGGTCTTGAGGGTATGAAACCCGGAGTTTGGTATAATGTGATTGTTTGGAGGTGGCACCCATGCTAGGTGATGGGTGTGTGGGTGTACGCCGTGAGGGATTGAGACTTGGTCCGTCCCGGGAGACTGTGAAGTCTAATAGCCTTTATTTGTGTTTATATGCATTCCTGTCTACTAGAACTTGACTATCTTTCATGTTAGAAATCATGCTTAGGCTATATTTCTACTCGTGGTAGTTATATTCAGTTATAGTGATTCTTGTACATGTTTACCTCAGTCTCTGTTATTTTCACGTATGATATACTGTAACACTTTGATTTGGGGTGTTTTCCCTTTCTTTATTGAGAGCTATGAGACTAGAGAGGTTCATGACTGAGTAAGGCTGAGGGCCAGTTTGTGAGATATTATACTATAGCAC
Organism: Nicotiana tabacum; assembly: GCF_000715075.1. Lineage (NCBI taxonomy): Eukaryota > Viridiplantae > Streptophyta > Magnoliopsida > Solanales > Solanaceae > Nicotiana > Nicotiana tabacum. The sequence goes on along the minus strand of NC_134096.1, from coordinate 91,462,951 downwards.
GTGAGTTGTTCGTGCAGTATGTCAGTTGTCCGTGTAGATCCTTATATTATACTAAAGCACGTGAGTTATCCGTGCAGCACGTAAGTTGTCCGTGCAGATCCAGATATTTATACTATGGCACGTGAGTTGTCCGTGCAGATTATAGAGCTTGGGCTGTAGTAGCCCCTCATGAGTCTGAACACCCCCAGTGAGCGCAGGTACCTATTGAGCGTGTGCATTGAGGGTTGAGAGTTGAGTGTCGAGTTATTGAGGGTTTGAGTGACAACGTCTTTGAGGTTTCATCTATTTCACTTTGTTGCTGCATTTAGCTGAAAATTGTCTGGCTGGAATTGGTAATTATGCAACTGATCTTTTACTCATGTTTACTCTTAACAGTGAAAATTATCAACTGAATTGTTCTGTATAGCTCGTCACTATTTCTCGATTCCTTATTTATTTATGTTACTTGCTGAGTTGGTTGTACTCATACTTCACCCTGCACTACATGTGTAGATCCAGGTGTGTCTGAGCACGGAGATTGTTGAGTCCAGGCCTGTTTGAGTTTCGGAGACTGCAAGGTCCAGCGTCCGCAGGACCTTGTTACTCTTTTCACATTTCTTTTCATTTTGTACTGATATTTAGACATTGACTGTAATAGTTTAAATACTTAGACGCTCATGACTTAGTGACACCCCGATGTTTGGGGCTCGTTTTCCGAACTTTGTTCCAAATTTGAGTTTAACTTTGATTTTATGAAAAATTTCTAATATGGAAAGCTTTATTTTACTTTTATATTTAGTTTGGAAGTATTTTTGGAAAGGTCAGCTTACCTAGTACCACCGATAGGCGCCATCACGACACGTTAGGTTTTGGGGTCGTGACAAATTAAATGCAAGATTGAATAAATAAACTAATATGATAAAATAGTAAGAATAATTTAAATTTCAAACTACAACGTTCATGTAGCACCCAACAACTCTAGAACTAATAAACTATGAGATTAAAGGAAGAGAAGAGAAGAAAAATTAGTTGAAAGCCTCCTCCAAGCGTAGTGTTCTTGCCTCCGGTCGCAAAACTCACTCCCCTAAAAATGGTATTTAATGACTATTTATATGTGTACAGAAAAGATCCAAACGAAATAATCAAATCCAAGACCAAATAGGAGATAAAATAGACTTTAAAAATCCTGAACACGCTCGTTGTAGACCATGCCTCGCGACCTCTAACGCGAGCCTCACCTCGTTGTTCACCAGGTAACGCGAGCTCTAATGCTCGCTTTCCACTGTGCGAAGCGAGATGTTTCGCGAGCAAAATTCCTTGCTACGCCTATTCTGTTTCTGCTTCGTTTCAATTTCATCTACTTTGCCTAACTTTTGCCAAATTCACGTTCTTGTCTTTCCTTTCCAACTCCTTTGCATTGTTTCTTTAATCATTGCTCAATCTACTGCTTAGTTTCACTTTATCACTTCTTAGCTTTCTTCTTTATTCACTATCATATTGTTGTAGAGCATGAATTAGACATTAAATATTTACTTTCCTCAAATTTTATCTCCAATGTACCTATACATAAAATAAACTCAATTAAGCACAAATATAGTATAGTTTAGTATTAAAGCACCAAAATATAAGATAATTAATGCACTAAAAATATAAAATTATAGCCAAACATCTCTTAGGCCTTGCTTCGATTGTCATTAGTCAATTAGCTCTAGATTCTTAATTAATTTTAGTATTAACTACATAAATCTAAATTGTTGATCATCTTGGATAACAATCTAGCTACAAACTACGATAATACTATTTAACTCCAATCCCTGTGGATACGATATTATATTATACTATCTTTGACAAGCGAGCACAAATTAAGTGTGTGTTTTGCGCTCGTTAAGATGCGAAGAGTTAGGGAAGGCTGCTAAGGTATACAATTATATTGGTGGAATGGGTTGCGGCTCAATTTAGCTTGAGTAAAATACTTTGACGTTGTCCTATATATGATTTCAGTTGGTCCTAATTCTATAACAAAGAATGAAGACGCCTTAACCTAAAAGGAGTTCTAAGTGCAAGAAAATTTCCTATTTTAATTTTCCGGCAGTAAAGTTTCCTACTTTGATTTTTCCAGTATTAAAATTTCCTATTTTGTTTTTTTCGGTGTTGTTTTTCTTTTATAAATTTGTTATATTACATAGTTCAAATAAGAAAGAATATAATACACAATATATTAATTTTATAGTCCTAAATATTAGAAAAATAATTAAATTACGATTATGTTCAATGTGAAACCTATATTTAAAGGGTAAAAAAGACGAACGATATTTAGCTAAGTGTCACGACCCAAAATTCACCTAGTCGTGATGGCACCTAACCCAACCCGTCAGGTAAGCCAATTAACAACTATCCAATTTAAATGAAATTTATTAAGAAAAGAAATAAAAATACAACTGCTTTATACAAGAATTTCTCAAGGACTGGTAGTACAAATCATGAGCTTCTAAGATTTAGAATTTATAAAATTGGTATGAAATAAAGTACATCATTTGTCTAAAATATACATGAACAGTTTAAAATTCTAAAGCTACCAAGATCAAGAGGCAGCTATGACCGGAACGCAGGTATATCTTCAAATCCAGCTCCCGCCATGCGCAACAACATCAACATCCAACATCTGTATACAAGGTGCAGAAGTGTAGTATGAGTGCAACCGACCCCATGTACCCAATAAGTAACAAACCTAACCTTAGGTTGAAAGTAGTGACGAGTTGGGACAAGGGTCAAGGTCCAAATTCAATAACCAACAACAGTTCATAAAAAGATGATAAAGATGGTACAAGAAATAATTCAGTTGGTTTAGAGTTACGGAAAATAGGCATGATTTTCAAGTATAACAGTAGATCCCAGATCTTTCACCGAAAACCTCAAAAATATATGAATATGTTTGAAAACTATGATTTTTCAAAAAAAATAATATTTCAACAATAAACAAGATGTTCATTTTCAGATAGCATGAGGAATATACATCTCTATACCTACATGTCAAGTACGCATGTCAAATGCAATGCATCTCAATGATGAACTCATGTACTCACACTCTCAGAGTACTCAATCTCATTGTCTTGTATTCTCACTCATCACGCTCAACACTCAACACACTCAGTCACTCAGTACTGTACAGGGCAGATCCAATCCAAACATAATAACTGCTAGCAACTGTGCTCACTGAGGGTGTGCAGACTCCGGAGGGACTCCTTCAGCCCAAGCGCTATAATCCGCATGGACAACTCACGTGCTGCACAAACAACTCACGTGCTATAGTATCAATATTTGGATCCGCACGGACAACTCACGTGTTGCATGGACAAATCACGTGCTATAGTATCAATATCTGTATCTGCACGGACAACTCACTTGCTGCACGGACAACTCACATGCTATAGTATTAATATCTTCACAATCAGGCCCTCGGCCTCACTAGCCATCAATCTCTCTAGTCTCTCGGGCTCACAATGTCATGAAACTATCCCAAAATAATGATATGATGTATCAATAAATAGCAACAGATACTTAGATATGATATGCAATGAATGTATATGACTGAGTACGAAATTATAATTTAAACATATAATTCAAAAGCAGAAATGACCTCAGTGGGTCCCAATAATACCAGCATTGGCCTAAGCATGATTTCTAACAAGAGTCACTGCTCAGTTTATCTCACATATAAAAATACATGGAAAAATACAAGTTAATTGACTATACAGCTCTACGGAATCGGCTGAGCCTCAATTTCTATGGTGCACACCCACACGCCTGTTACCTAGCATGTGCGTCGCCTTCAAACAAATCACATAACACGTATAATCAAGGTTCATACACTTAGCTCTAAGTTTAGAAGTGTTACATATCTCGAACAAGCTAAATCCAATACCGAGCAAGCCAAGCGATGCTCCAAAAAGCCATCCCGCGTGTACCAACCTCCGAACGGCTAGAAACCCAAACCATGTGATGAAAATCGCTTCAAAAATCACTTCAATCCGAGCTCCATATCTCCCAATATGCTAAAATGACCAAACCTTCGAACTTAAAGCTTTTGCCCAGTCCTCTTCGCTTCTGCGAACAATGACCCGCTTCTGTGACGTGAAGCCCGCCTCTTCGGAAAAAAAATTAGAAAAACGACTCTTCGCACCTGCGGAACATCCGCTCTTGCGCAATCGCAGGTGCGACCACTGAACGCGTATCTGCGCATAGGACCGCCCCTGCGCCCAAGGATTTCGCTTTTGCGCACACGCAGGTGCTCCTCTTCCTCCATATCTGCGATGATCTCCTATCAAGCTTCTTTGCGCTTCTGCGACCAATTGTCCTCATCTGCAGACTCGCATCTGCGTCCATTCTTTCACAGATGCGGAAGCACCAGAACCAGCATACCTTCAATAATGCAACAAAAAACAAAAATGATTAGAACCTCGTCCGAAACTCACTCGGGACCTCGCCCAAATATGCCAGCAAGTCTCATAACATAACACGAACCTACTCGAGTCCTCAAACCACACATACCAACATCTAAACGATGAATCACACCTCAATTCGAACTTGAATAAACTTTGAACTTTCAACTTTCGAAACTCGCGCCGAAACATATCAAATCTATCCGGAATGAACTCAAATTTTGCACACAAGTCCCAAATGACATATGAAGCTACTACAATTTCCGGAACCACAATCCAAATCCAATATCCTCAAAATCAACATCCGGTCAAACTTATAAACTTTCCAAACCTTCAAATTCCCAACTTTCGCCAATTGGTGTCGAATCCTTCTAGAATATCTAATTGAAAATCCGGACATACGCCCGAGTCCAAAATTACCGTCCGGACCTAACAGAACCATCAAAACTCCGTTCCGGGATCAAATTCACAAAAAGTCAAACTTGATCAACTCTACAAACTTAAAGCTTAAATAATGAAATTCATTCTTTCAAATCGATTCTGATTAACCTGAAAACCAAGACCGATAATTCACACAAGTCATAGTACATTATACAGAGCTACTCATGCCCTCAAACTACCGAGTGAAGTGCAAATGCTCAAAACGACCGGTCGGGTCGTTACATCCTCCCCCACTTAAACATACGTTCATTCTCGAACGTGCTGAGAGTCATTCCAAAGCCATCAAACCGCCGTGTAATCTTACCACGCACATACCCTGGGGTGATCCCACGTCACCCTATTCCATATAGGCCCGACAACACAGCATCATTGAAGATCATTACTTCGACCTTAGCCCGTAAACCTTAGAATCAAATCTACAACATCCAGAATTTCATACAAGACCCGAATCTCGAATCTACACACTATATAAGCCTAAACAAGCTGTATCAAGCCATAACCATAGCCCAAGATGTAATAACATAATATACCACATAACTCAAATTTTCATAGCAATAATTTTCGACCACAATAACTGCTCGAAGCAAACTCGGTACCGGTAATAGCCCTCATATCAAACAAAACCCCGTTCTAAAACCTTCGTACACTGCTGAAAGAAGCACGCAGAAACTCATAACCACTTATCAGATCAACAAGTCATGGAGCCCCCTCTCCTTCGACATGAACTATAGCCAATTTCTAAGCCGATCAACGACATTATCCTTCCAGATATACCGCAAACAAATTCGATAACACCCATTCTAGGTCCAATGACCTCATCTCATCACACAACCACTCTAGTGACATGACACATCAATACATTCTAAAACTACAACCCTCGCAATTCGTGCACCAATAAGCAATAACTCTAATGTACCCCAAACGGAGAATGACTCAAATGAGAGAACTGCCCCGCAAACTCAACAAGTACCACCACAACCGCAATGCTATGAACCCATCACACATGGTAGAACCAAGACTCACGAATCTAACACAAAGGATCATATCTCAACTTAACTTTGCTGCAATGCGTGACCCCATCCAAACATTGGTCTGTATGAAATACCTCAAGCCACCATGCTCAAAATCAACAACTACACGCAATTCGACATCAAATACACGAAGTGTATGACCATAACCCAGAGAAGCAAATAGCACAATATACCACAGTCTGGAGAGAACATAACCAAGGCGCAATCAACCATTCGACACTCCAATAACTATCTCGCTCAAATCCCGCTATAAGGCCCAAATAGAACCGCACCATATGTGCATATAATGAACAAATCACAACCCCTCGTAGCATAGAGGAGTAACACATAGATCATATCAGAATATGAATAAGCTCAACTCTAACTGAATGGCACATCCCCCAACAATAGCATTACGGAGTCGATCAATCCGACTCGATGTAGAATACCCATCCTTGTTGGTCCCCACTCAACTCTGGTCATCCACTAATAGATAAATAATCCCCCAAAAGTACACAATGACCTAATCATAACATATACTATCATCTGGCTAGCTTTGGTCATATCTTCACAGTCCAAAACCACGAAACAATCTGCTTCTGAGAACTCCCGGTCTCCAAATCCATACAACACACGAATCACCATATCTGATCCCAACTCCACCGCCCGAATGTCTTACACATCTCTCATATACGATCATCCTACGAGGAATATTTCTAAAATTCTTTCGTGCCACATAGCAAAAATCTGGATATCAGCAGTCAATCAACTAGGCGAGTACCGCAATACGAATGAAGCATTCGTAAGTCAACACACAGTGCACCTTCTGAAATGTACGCTCTCCTCAGGCAATGCCAAGTAGTAATATAATTCATCTAGTCATCTGAACCCCGCCCATGTTGTCTAAGAATTCATGGCCTTCCTTTCAAAACTAAACCGTGACCTTGCACACGCAAATCTAAATCCCACACAACATACCGCATCTATCACGAATATGAAAAGTATGAGAATCTCATAATCAACTCTGAGTCATAAGTAAACTACATACTCAATTAGCCATGAACCTTCCATTTGATCTCATCCAAGAGAAAATCACAACACGCATCACGCTCCTTACGCCAGAAGGAAATATACACCTCGAACCGTGGTAGAAACCATTGAGAACACTTTGAAATCCATTTTCACATAACCCAACTATCAGAACTGAATCCCTCTAACTCAACCAAATCACACAGGCCGCCAAAACCCAAGATCATTACCACGGAACACCTGTAGAGGCTCACTACATCATAAGTACCCAAATAACCGATCATATCCATTACCTTGCTGATCCAAGCTATTACCAAGTTGTCCTATTTCTATGAGTTCCTTCCGAATTAACCTCCAATGGACACTTACCTTGCCAGAACACCACGATCCTTAACCAAAACTCACCCAACTAGATCCTAACATAAAACCACACCGCCCATAGGCCCATAGGCCGATGTATTCCCTCTTAAGCACCCCAAAAGTACCATAACCGAGAAACCCACTCCGAAAAGACCTTCTGTGAATCTAAAGACATTTCTTTCACCTTCCTGATACTGAAATGTAAAACCCATAATGATATAGAAATACCGCAAGTCCCGACACCATCCAATGCAAATCTCAGATTCTAGCCATATACAAGTCCGAAAAATTTTCAATTGCCACATATAAATCTTGAATCCATTAGAACCTTCTTGAGAGTCATCCACTCTGCTCAAATCTCAATTGCACCGCCCAAACAGGCCGAACGACCTATGCCCCACTAGCACAACAACACCTAAAGAAGTAACCATGCCTTAACGCAACCGAGCAAATTCATACACCGTGCACACTACATCCGTCACGAATAACAACTCAACTCATTCCATGATTTCCATATACCCATAAAGTGTAATATAACTCATATCCAAAAATTCTTTTACTCGAGTCATCCTCGATCTTAACCTCTGCAAGTCATATCTGATTCACAAGTATACCTCAAACCGAAATCAATACAACACATAACCACACAATCAAATCGTCGATAGCTGACTCCCCCACTTGGGTCAAAGCCATAGAACAAAACACTCGATAACTCATAATACCCATACTCTATTACTGCCATAATCCCGCACCGAAGTTCAACTCAATCCTTCATAAGCTCAGGTAACACAAATCATCTAATACCTCAAATCATCTGCAAATCTCGCATTCACCCTCGTGATAGTCAGGTCAACTTTCTCAACTAACCCAAACTCAAATCGCACAAATATAACCCATTGGTAGAAAGAAAGTCTCCACACAGCATCATAAAGACCACACATTCGTGGATTACCCCGCAGGTTATAACTCACCTGTTTAGCCTCAAACTGATATCTCTCTACACCCTTTCACAGTCGTACTACTACGCAATCACTTAATCTTCCTGAATCTGAACTCATCAATAAGACATGAGAATCTAATTTGCTCCACAATTAAGCAACATGAAAGATCCTTCAATACACCTATAACTCGAGACTATGAGTCACATCAAGACATAAATCAAGCATCCAGTAGTCCTTTTTACATCTTAAGCAAACTCTTCTCGTTACAATCAAACCATATGAACACATTCCACAGTCACATCATGCTCCTCATATAGCCATCCAGCCACTCATTGAGTCACAAATTCCACTCATAGGGACACTACCAGACATATAAATCCAAAAGCACGTGCTCACATAACCGAAATCCCCATGCTCAAGCTACAGTCATAACCCGGCCTCAAGTCCTCCAGACTGGCCCATCACCAACACATAGAAAACACATCTCCTACCTCATCCATGGGATCACAAGCCGTCGATGCACAGCTGGGAAATTTATCCTAAATGTCGAATCAATGTCGCACGATAAGGAAAGAAAGATGGGAAATTTATCCTAAATGCCTTGTAGCCTCTCGTATATAGGTATGGACGTCATCATACCGATCCGCAAGATTCTACTAGGCACTTGCTCATGACTTGTAGAACCTATGAATCTAGAGCTCTGATACCAACTTATCACGACCCAAAATCCACCTAGTCGTGATGACACCTAACTCAACCCGTCAGGTAAGTCAATTAACAACTATCTAATTTAAATGAGATTTATTAAGAAATGAAAATACAACTGCTTTATACAAGAATTTTCCAAGGACTAGTAGTACAAATCATGGGCTTCTAAGATTTAGAATTTACAAAATTGATATGAAATAAAGTACATTATTTGTCTAAAATATACATGAACAATTTAAATTTTTAAAGCTACCAAGATCAAGAGGCAGCTATGACCGGAATGCAGGTACATCTTCAAATCCAGCTCCCGTCATGCGCAGTAACATCAGCATCCAACATCTGCACGCAAGGTGCAGAAGTGTAGTATGAGTACAACCGACCCCATGTACTCAATAAGTAACAAACCTAACCTTAGGTTGAAAGTAGTGACGAGCTGGGACAAGGGTCAGAGTCCAAATCCAATAACCAGCAACAGTTCATAACAATATGATAAAGATGGTACACGAAATAATTCAGTTGGTTCACAGTTACGGAAAATAGGCATGATTTTCAAGTATAACAGTTGACCCCAGATCTTTCACCGAAAACCTCAAAAATATATGAATAAGTTTGAAAACTGTGATTTTCCAGGAAAAAAAACCTTTCAACAATAAACAAGATGTTTCATTTTCAGATAGCACGAGGAATATACATCTCTATATGTAACGACCCGGCCGGTCGTTCTGACAGTTATAGCCCTGTTTCTCCCATTTTTGCTTTTATATGTGTTATTAAACTGTATTATGTTATACCGGGTTAGTTGATTCGGGTCCAGAATAGTTTCGGAGTAGAATGAGACACTTAGTCTCCTATTTAGAAGTTTAAGTTGGAAAAGTCAATCGGATATTGACCTATGTGTAAACGATCTCGGATTTGAATTTTTATGGTTCCATTAGCTCAGTTAGGATATTTTGGACTTAGGAGTACGTCCAAAATATGATTTGGAGATCCGTAGTAGAATTAGGCTTGAATTGGCGAAAGTTGGAAATATGGCGATTTTGGTCGGCAGTGGAAAGTTTGATATCGAGGTTGGAATGGAATTCCAAAAGTTGGAATAGGTTCGTAGTGTCATTTCTGACGTGTGTGCAAAATTTGAGGTCATTCGGACGTGGTTTGGTTGGTTTCGGCATCGATTGTCGAATTTGGAAGTTTAAAAGTTCTTAGGCTTGAATCAAAGGGTAATTTGGTGATTTGAGGTTGTTTTGAGTGATTCGAAGGTTTGACTAAGTTTTTATGTTGATATATAACTTGTTGGTATTTTTGGTTAAGGTCCCGAGGGGCTCGGGGTGATTCCGGGTGGTTAACGGATTGTTTGAAGTTGGAAAATGCAGTTGAAGCTGCTGCTACTGATATTTCCGCACCTGCGGAGGGGTGAACCGCATGTGCGAGGTCACAGGTGCGCGTGGGGAGTTCGCAGGTGCGGACAGTGCTGGGCTAGGAAGGATGCGCAGGTGCGAGAAGTCTGTCGCATCTGCGAGCCCGCAGGTGTGAGACCTGGGGCGCAGATGCGGAAAATGGGAGGCCAAGGTTGGAGCGCAGGTGCGAAGGATTGGCCACACCTACGAGCCCACAGGTGCGAGACCTGGGCACAGGTGCGGAGGCTGAGATTTTAAGTGATTCTCGCAGGTGCGAGGATTTTTGACCGCAGGTACAGTCCCGCAGGCGCGGTAAATTGGCCGCAGGTGCGAAAGGCCTGGGCAGAAAGTATAAAGAAGACTTCGCGAATTTTGGTTCATTCTTCACCATTTTCAGTCGGTTTTGGAGCATTTGGGAGTGATTTGAAGAGGGATTTAAGGGGGTTTTTATTGAGGTAAGTTGCTTGATCCCTAATACTCATGTTTATGGTAATTTTTTGTTGTTTAATCATGTAATTAGTGGAAATTAGGGGTGAAAATGAGGGGTTAGAGCTTGAGATTTTGGAGAGTTTGATTTAAGGATTTGAGGGACCAAATGAGGTCAGATTTTGATGAATTTTGTATGTATGGACTCGTGAGTGAATGGGCTTTCTAGTTTTGTAAATTTTATCGGATTTCGAGACGTGGGCCCGGGGGCCGGGTTTGAGTGAATTTGGGTTTTTGGTCTAAATTGGTAATTTTTCTTGTGGAATTCATTCCATTAGCATATATTGATGGTACTGTACTGATTGTGAATAGATTCGAAGCATTTGGAGGCCGAGTCGAGAGGCAAGAGCATCATGAGTTAGAGATTTGACCGGATTGAGGTAAGTAACGAATATAAATATAGTCCTGAGGGTATGAAACCCCGAATTTCGTATCATTTTACTATTTTGAGGTGACGCACATGCTAGGTGACGGGCATGTGGGCGTGAACCATTGGGGATTATGACTTGGTCCGTCCCGTGGCAACTGTAAAGTTGCATATTTTGTTGAGACTATATGATACTTATGTGTTTTAGAAAGAGTTTCTATAAATTGGGTTGAATGCCATGTTTGGGTCTTGTGCTAGTGCTGTTTGGACCCTTAGGGGCCTTTTCTTACTATCTTCTCACTATTTTCGATTGAAAATCTATACTCAGTCATGGTTATACATGTTTACTGCATAACTCGATTTTTATTACTTTGTTTTGATGTATATAAATGTTATTTTGGGCTGAGTACCCTATTTTTTTTACTGAAAGCCCGAACGGCTTGAGAGGTTTATGATTGAGTGAGTCCGAGGGAATGATTTGTGAGGATATATATGGGATCGGGATGCACGCCGCAACATGTTTGATATAGGCCAATAGCCTGAGTGATTTATGCCATGATTTGGCTTGATATAGTGCTTGGGCTGAAGGAGCCCATCCGGAGTCTGTACACACCCCCAGTGAGCGCAAGTACCTATTGAGTGCGAGTGTTGAGTGCCGGGTGTCTGAGAGGCTTGAGTGATTGTGAGGTATGCCCGAGAGGCTGTATACGAGTGATTGTGAGGTTTGCCCGAGGGGCTGTATATGAGTGATGTTGCCCGTGAGGCTGATTATGATTTCATCAAATTTTTTGCTCACCTTTGCATTGAGCCTTTGTTTGAAAAACTGTTGAAAAATATATTTAAATGATTTTTTACTGGAACTGGGTTTAAACGAGATGATTTGATTCAAACACTGATTTTTAAAGCATGTTGTATTTCACAGAGATTCCATGATATGAACTTTATATGCTTTATTGCTCGTCACTACTGCTCAGTCTTTATTTACCATTGTTACTTAATGAGTTGGCATACTCACATTACTCCCTGCACCTTGTATGCAGATCCAGGTGTAGCTAGACATGGTAGCAGCTGTTGACTATTCCGGTTACAGATTTTCTCGAGGATAGCAAGGTAGCTGTCTGGCGATCGCTGCCCTGCTCTTCTCTCTCTTATCTTCCTATAGTTGTATTTAGCTATTTTTCAGGCTATGTTAGTCTCGATATTGTCAGGCAAGTTGTAGTAGATGCTCATTACTAGTGACACCCCGATGTCGGGCTTTTCTTTTTCCGCACTTTTATTTTGGTTTGAACTCTTTTACGAAGGTTTTTATGTTAAATAGCCTTGAAATTTTCTTTGAAATGAAAGTATCGGTTTGTTTTGGAAATGAGTCGGCTTGCCTAGTTCCACTATAGGCGCCATCATGACAGGATTAGTTTGGGTCGTGACAAGTTGGTATCAGAGCCTAGGTTACATAGGTCTCACGAGTCATGAGCGGGTTTAGTAGAGTCTTTTGGATCGGTACGGAGACGTCTGTACTTATCTTTGAGAGGCTGCAGAACCCTTAGGAAACTCCACATTCTTGAATTCTTGTTGTGCGAATCTATTGATTCTAGTAACTAAACATATGTTGTTTCATTCTCTCACAGATGGTGAGGACTCTTACTACCAGTCAGGAGGGCCAGCCACCAGTACCACCAGCCAGGGCCACAAGAGGCCGAGGCAGCGGTAGAGGCCGTGGTAGGGGCAGAGGTGCAACCCACACCGCAGCTGGGGCAGTACCTGCAAATCTACCAGTTGCCCCAGATCAGGACCGGATTCGAGTTGTTGATGCACCAGCTCAGGCACCACTTGTGCCTATTGTGATTCCAGGCCTTCAGGAGGCCCTAGCTCAGATTCTGACAGCGTGTACCGGCCTTGCTCAGGCAATCTCTATCTCGACGGCTGCAGCCACTTCTCAGGCCGGGAGAGGCACAGGCACTCAGACTCCCGTCGCTCGCACACCCGAGTAGGTTGTTCAGGGACTCCAGACACAGGGGGCACCACCGGCCCAGCCAGTTGCAGCTTCACAGGATTATGTGATTCCTGCTATGCCTGAGGATGATCAGCGTAGGTTGGAGAGGTTTGGGAGACTCCAGTCGCCATCTTTCAGTGGCACAAAGAGGGAGGATGCTCAGGACTTCTTGGACAGGTGTCAGAGGATACTCCATACTGTTGGTATTCTTGAGACTTGTGGGGTCTTATTCACTACTTTTCAGTTTTCTGGGGTTGCACTCAGATGGTGGGAGACTTACGAGAGGCATAGGCCTGTTGGCGCAGCACCCCTTACTTGGCAACAGTTCTCCATGGTCTTTTTGGAGAAGTTCGTGCCTCGGTCCCGCGGAAAGGAGCTGCGCAGACAGTTTGAGCGGCTTTGCCAGGGTGATATGTCTGTGACGCAGTATGAGATGCGATTCTCGAAGTTGGCCCGTTATGCTATCTGGTTGGTTCCCACGGACAGGGAGAGGATCATGAGGTTTATTGATGGTCTCCCTTTTCAGCTACAGTTGCTTATGACCAGAGAGAGGGTGTCTGGTGCTACCTTTGATGATGTTGTCGTCATTGCTCGGCATATTGAGATGGTTCGCGGTCAGGAGAGGGTTGAGAGGGAGGCCAAGTGGCCTCGTGGTCAGGGTGGATTCAGTGGTGCTCTTTTTGGGGGTCAGTTCCAGCACGGTAGAGGTCGTCATTTCAGACATGCTCAATCATCTCGGCCATTTCACCGTGATGCATCATCTGGCCATGGTTCTCATAGTTCTCATCAGGGCCACTCATCACTCGGTTCCCTTCCAGCTCAGAGTTCGTCCCGTGCTCCACCAGTTCAGGGCTCTTCTATGCCAGGTTCTTCTACCAGTTATCCCGGTTCTTGGGGCTCCCTTCGGTTCCCGCCACCAGCACCAGGGAGTTGTTTTGAGTGTGGGGAGTTTGAGCATATGTGGAGGCAGTGTCTTCGTCGTCATAGAGGTCTATCTCAGCAGAGGAGTCAGCCTTCAACTTCAGCACCAGTTACTTCACCACTCGCCCAGTCAGCTCGGGGTGAAGGTCAGTCACCTAGGGGTCGCCCTAGAGGGGGAGGCAGATCATGGGGTGGCCAGGCCCGTTTCTATGCCCTCCGTGCCATACCAGATACTATTGCTTCAGACGCTGTGATTGCAGGTATTGTCACTGTTTGTCACAGAGATGCCTTTGTATTATTTGACCCTGGTTCCACGTATTCATATGTTTCCTCGTATTTTGCCTATTTTCTGGATATACCCCATGAGTTTTTAGTTTCATCTGTTCATGTATCTACTCTTGTGGGCAATACTATTATTGTGGACCGCGTATATCGGTCATGTGTGGTGACTATTAGGGGTCTGGAGACACGAGTGGATCTATTGTTGCTCAGTATGGTTGACTTTGATGTGATATTGGGTGTGGATTGGTTATATCCATGTTATACTGTCCTAGATTGTCACGCAAAGACCGTGACGTTAGCTATGACAGGAATTCCAAGGGTTGAGTGGAGCGGTTCTATAGATTATGTACCAAGTAGGGTGATTTCATATTTGAAGGCTCAGCGTATGGTTGAGAAGGGTTGCCTATTATTTGGCTTTTGTGAGGGATGTTAGTGCAGAGACTCCTACTATTGATTTTGTTCCGGTGGTATGTGATTTTCTGGATGTGTTTTCTGCAGACCTGCCGGGCATGCCGCCTGACAGGGATATTGACTTTGGTATTGATTTGGTGCTCTCTTTCATCCATTTTTTATGATGTATATGCATAGTAAGTCGTTCTATATCTGTAAGAACTCACAGGACGGTGATCGGAAGCCGTGAGTTTGAGTTATTCACTTGTAGCGGACTGTTTTGTGGACTATTTTATGGACTATTTTGTGGTGCTGCTGGGTAGCGTGTTTTAATACTGTTTTGTGGAGTTTTGGAGGAGGAAGGGTGTGGAGAAACACCACATAAATGCAGGATGTTGGGCTGGTTGTTCATCGTAACAATTTCGGGTTGTTGACACTACTACGGTGGTCGTTTTGTGTATGAAGAGATTGGGGTGTGTTGGGCTATTTTGTAGTATTGTGTGGTGTGCATAAGGTTGGAAACTAATGTATATATGTTATTATTGTTGTTTTTGGTGTTCTGGTGTTATCTTGAATTTGGAGGAAGTAAGGATTATAGGGGAGATGCTGTCCGATTTAATACAAAATAAGCTTGTCGTTCGTTGTGCGTTAGTTGTACCTTTCGTAACTTAATGATAGTATTATTATCGTTGTTGTAGATTAAGGTGAGAAGAGGAGAGTTCAAGTTGGTGATTGGAAAGATTGTGATAAGGTATGTTAAGGCTAAACCTTTCTTTATTTTGGCATGATCTCGTAACTATATGAGTTTGATAACGAGGCATAAAGAGAAGTTTGTATTCCTGAATTTATTCACATTATCCTAGTCTCAGAAGTTACAGTATTCTCCCTTATCGGGACTTCATATTCAGTTTAATATTGTCTTATTTTAGCTAAGAGAGCAGAGAGTATATATATATACAGTGTTACAGTAATTTTTACCACCATCGAGCTATAATCGGTGGGCAGGCCCCTATTGGGCAACCTCTGATCAGATGGTAAGTTATATACCGAGCCTACTGTGGCCGAGCACCTATGAGCGAGCCCAGAATGGCCGAGATACAGAGCCTAGTATGGCCGAGCGCCTATGAGCGAGCCTACTACGGTAGGGCAATTACACATACCGAGCCTTATAGGGCGGGACAACTATTTTACATACTATATGGAGAGAGTTGAGTCAGTATCAGCAGGTAAGCATATCTTCAGATTTCTTTTGACTCCCAGTTACATTCCGTTCTTATATCATCAATTCAGTTTCAGCTTTCAGTTATTTTGTTGCCTTACATAATCAGTACATTATTTGTACTGACGTCCCTTTGCTAGGGACACTGCATTTCATGCCTGCAGGTCCTGATAGACAACTGGATAGACCTTCCCAGTAGACAGAGCCAAATATCAGCCTGGTTGGTAAGCTCCACTTCCCCGGAGTTACCAGGTCTAGACCTTAGAGTCCGTTTTATATATATACAGGTTTGATGGGTAGGTCAAGGCCCTGTCCCGACCATGATACAGTTCAACTATCTCTAGAGGCTTGTAGACAAGTCCTGTATAGTTTGTATAACACTATATGAGTTATTGGGTATGTTTACCCCTTAGATGAGACAAACGATATTTCCAGATGATTCAGAATATGGCCTCATCGGCCTAGGTTGAGGGTTATTCCTCTAGAGTTCACATTTACAGAGTAGTACGCTCGGGCCGAGTATGGTACCAGGTGCCGGCCACGCCCCTTCAGGATTGGGGCGTGACAAACTTGGTATCAGAGCAGTTCTATCCTAAGGAGTCTACAAGCCGTGTCTAGTAGAGTCTTGTTTATGGGTATGTTGTGCACCACACTTATAAGCAGGAGGCTACAAGGCATTTAGGAGTTTGTTACCCTTCATTCAAATCCAAATCGTGCTATAGAGCTGAGTCATAAGAGTTCGAGTCAAAGCTTATGTTTGCCAATGATATAGCGATGCTTTCAATTAGAAAAATTATAGCTAGCTAAAGGTATAATACAACAGTAGGCAAAAGCATTAGTAGAGAGAGAATTCTTGACTACGTGGCCCTGTTTGAGACCCTATTAGATTGTGCTTACCATATATGCGAATTTCCCATTTACCCTAAGACGGGAATATCTAACATACCCCGTGAATAACAGGCCATGGGAGTATCATAAGGTAAAAGTATAAGTTTCAACATGTAACAGAAGCAAGGTGAAGAAGGGTACGAGGTACCTAGTTAATGAAGACTGTCCGAATTTCCACGTCAGGCAGAGAAATAAATGGATTCTAAGTTACCTTCAACAGAAATAGAGGTATGTACAATTGGCCACACCCATCTCAGTTATGCCCTATGGGAGCTAACATATATAGTTTAAGAGAAGGATGGGATATCAAGATCCAGCTTGGGTTAGAGTAACCCGAAATGGTGGATTGAGCTAGGGGAGCTAAAAGTGAAACAATGTTTTGTTGAAGTTTTCAGAATAATGCGATAAACAGAAGTATTAGCAGGAGAATAAGAAGAGAGAAATGAAGTATTATGAGTAAGATGTGATAAATGAGTGATAACGGTAAATCAAAATATGATATGATGACAGAGTCTATAGTCAAGTGAAAAAAAAATGAAAAAAAACAAGAGGTGACAGGTCTTGAGACAATAAAAGAGTATAGGCCAAAAGTCATATTCTCATTTCGAGAAATGAGTTGGTGCGTCCAATGTGATTACAAAGACAAAACAATTTAGACCCCCAGAGTAATAGAAATTAGCATGGGCTAGTGAACAAGATAAATTGAATATAAATTAGGGATCAAATGAGGTAATGATAGTTGACATCAAGAGAATTTCAAATATCGCATTCTAGAAATAATACAATCGACAACAGAAGAATAACCTTCAAAGGTCACTCAAGAAGACGCTTCCCTAAAGCAAGAACTTTTAGCAAAGTTAATCTTAAGGGACTAAGTGTTCCAGTTACACTAGGTATCTGATACCGTCGTGTGTAAGATATTCAATTATCCTTGATACATAAGGGTTACTGCAAGGAAAGTAAGAGTCAATAAAGACGTGAAAAGACGTCGAAGATGAAGAGGTAAAATATTTATAAGTAAGTCTTCATAGCATTACATGTTAATACTCCCCTAAAGGGGAAAAGATGGTATAATATGGTATTAAGTCAGAGTTAAGTGGTTCAGGTAACTATGGAATAGTAAAGGAAGAATGCAGTAAATGGTAAAAGGAATGATATTGCATTTATTCAGATCCTACAGACATGATTCGAGTCCAAAACATTATGCAAGCACGACGTCGGGGAGAGGCAGCAAGGGTTCCCACACCAGATGTTATTGATAAATAAGTGCGAATGAACACTTGATACATTAGGAGACAATGCAAAAGTTAAGTTAAGACAGAAGACATAATCAAAGAGAGGTTACCCAGAATGTACATATGAGCATGGACTGACAAGTAGTTAGTACTTCATTCAGGAATGCAGGATGAGCCTAGTCATGGCTAGACAAGATGTCTCAGATAAATCAGTAGATCATGAAAGATAAATGAAGTGAAACCCAGCATAGGAAATTCGGTCTCGTAGATACGACATCGTAATCCTTGAGGAATATTCTGATAGGAGTTGGGCAGTAAAAAGTACCATATAAGTGTTATGGAAATAAAAGAGAGAGTGCCACTGAGGAGATAATAAAAATTCGAGTGCAGAAGTAACCCTACGAGTATAAGGGCGCAGAGATAAGTAACTAAGGATAATTATTGGTGAGTCAGTACATCAAATCTTTCGTCGGGTATACGATGTAAAAAGCTCCCAGCTCTACAAGAGTCAGAGGGTCTTCCCTAAGTGCTAAAACGAAAGACTAGCTGAGGAAATAAGGAAGAAGGCTTCAACATAAGCATAGTGACCTAAAGAAGAAATGATCTTGTTATAACAGTCTCACTACAATATTGTATACACTCCATAAGAAAGTGGCACCTATCGTGGCTAATGAACGGGAAGTAAAAATCAAAAGAAATATTTGAGATCATATGAGTTGCACAAAATTCCAATAGGTGTTGGCACTAGGATAAGCCAAGTATTCATGCAATAAGTGGCAGAACGACCAAGAGAAGTAATTGCGCACTTTTAAAGAAAACTAAGAAGGCACGAAAGGAATTATTAAATCAATGACCCAGAGTTAGTTATGTTATGACCGCACTTAACATTTCAGAGTATTATCCATGCAACATATATGTTGACATTCCTACAGCTATAGGAGACGCCGGTGTAAAGTTAAAACAAAAAGAATTGAGTCCACCTCACAGACAAAGGCTTGAATTGTTAGAAGATTATATTATGGATGTTCCATGGCGTACACCAAAGGAGAAAGTAATAATACCCTGAGCAGCAGATCAGAAGATAGCATAAGCCTACTTAAAGGCTGGGAGAGAAGAAGAAACTAACAAGTTACATCAGCTAACTGAATTAGGAGTCTGAACATTGCAAAATACTCTTAACATTAGAGGTACAAGAAAGATAGTACAACAGCCATATTCTATAACGGCTCTACAATAAAGCTAGAAAAAAAGGGTACTAGTCTCATTAGGAGTAAGTATGAAGCTCCCATCGGATTGTGTATGCACTAGAGGTGCAAGTTTATAGTAGAGCTTCAAGAGGTGGAACTGAATTCTACCTATGTGGAAGGGAGGTTATGAAAGAGACAAAAGATACAATGCGAGATTAAAAGCTAAGTAAGGTAAAGGTTAAGAAGGTACGAAATGCTCAAATGTAGAAGGTTGTGAAAAGTCCATACATCAGATAGCGGGCTAGAAGCACCATGATTTAGTACCCACAAATGATAGTGGTGTTGTCAGGGACATATCTTCTAGCCTATAGTTTCCAAGTACCGAGAGGTCTAGTTAAGAGAGTAAAGAAGAGTTAGAGGCAATTTGATGTCCCGCTTGAAGTTCCTGAATAACATAAGGAAATGTATGGTGCTAGAAAGTTAAAGGAAAGTTATGAGTACTATAAATAGATATGTGTAGGTCGCAAGCTAAAGTATGGTAAAGCAACAAGATTATTGAGAAGGTGACGAGAATATGTAAGGCCTCAAAAGTAAGCCCATCAAAATAAGAGAGCTGATGGTTTCCGTAAGTTATAAAAAAAAAAAAAAACTCAGTATAGCCTGAATGAACTCAGATGAGTCTAAGACTTTGAGCAATATGAAGAGATGAAATGTTGCCCTGGTAGTAGAATAATAGTGTAATTGTGATAGATAAGAGGATGGCGTTAAGGCCATTGATTGGTTAATGATTCAAAAAGAAGGGATTTCATGAATCATATGAGATTAGAATACCCTTCATAAGATGAATCACATTGGGATGAGATGAAATACGGTTATTGAAGTATAGTATCGCCCCTAGGTGGATCGAGCAAATAACTTCAGATGTTCCCTGATGAGACGTGATCCCTAAGGACAATGTATTACATAAGAGGTTTCAATTTATCAGTGGTAGATTATAGATCAACATTAAGGTGAATCAACAATAGGCAGATAAAAGTTCCAAAGTATGAGATGATATCAGGCCTTTATTTTTAAGATGAACAGTAATGAGGAAGAACTAAAGGACTTAGATTTATACATATAGGATAAGAAGCGAGAGATAACATGGAGTTGGGTAGCAAACCTCGGCAATAATAAACTGAAGTAAGTGTGATAGTGTAGTATAACCTACCTAGATGTTGTAAAGCCAATAGGATATATTTACAAGGCTACGAAACAAGATATCGCAACAGTCGTAAGTTTGACAAATTACCGAGCAAAGAACTTTACTACACCTATATACACCAGGAGGAACAACTTGTCATAGTTCTATATATGTTCCCAAAGTGAGGCCTAGAGATTGGCTAAAAGCTAGAGGAAAAGGAACAAAAGAGTCACATAGGCACATATACAAGGAAAAATTCGTACAGGATGCATGACAGAAGGTCGCAATAATTACGAGGTTGGAAGGATTCAGACCATAAGTCGTGGTGTCAGAAAGAGGCCTAAAGGGGGGAATGCCCGGGCCTATGAATTTATTCATTTAACAGTTGCCTAGATGGAAAGGCCAGCAATAAATTATTTATGAGAGATATAGGTTATGAGACTGATATGTGCACCCGTTAACATTCGAGGACGAATGTTCCAAAGGGGGAAATGATGTTACAACCCATGTTTTCGTACGTACGAGTACGTCGTAAGTCAATTGATGTAAGCTCAGAAATGAAATCATATTTGAAAAGTTTACAAAGTAAGTTAATCATATTACCTCGGAGGTTACAAATATTTAAGATCATGAACAAAAAGTACAAAGATGGTTGGAAGATTCAAAAGCTAAAGGAATTGAAAAACATAATGTTTCGTCGAAAATCGACAAAATGGGGAATGTTATAGCATGTACTTTTGGAGTGAGACCAGGGTATTTAACATGATAAGGAGGTTATGTTATGAGTTATTTTATTCGTATGATAGCCGTGTGTTATATTTTGAAGTCAAGCGAGTGGTGGAACAAAAGTCGATGAAAGTCATCACAAGTTACGTTCATACGTTTTACTGAAACTTTGGGTCCAATGTAACTGGCATTTTCTCCCAATATACGTAGAGTTATGGGGTGTTACACATATCAAATTAAATATCTATGAGTCTATTTTCCAATGCATTAAACCGTTTGTCAATACGACATCAGAGTAGAGAGATATGAGAGTTTTTCCGAGACTGCGCAGACTGTCACCTACTTGCTTAAACGAAAATCCAAAAATGGGCCTCTTCGGGTCGTCCAAAAATGGGCCAGTTCGGGTCATTCAAAGAGGACTTTTTAAAGTCTTATCCCCTTCATATATTAGGTTGATAATAGAGAAAAATAACCAGATTTAATCTCTGCAAAACTCCTCCCAAAAATTTTCCCCAAACCCCAATTGATTTTCTCTCCCTTTCAAGTTCTAATTGGAGGTAAAGCCTAGAGTTTGAAGAACCAAGATAGGAGCTGAGTTATCCAACAAATAAGGTAAGTTTACTGCTCTCTTTCATCCATTTTTTCTGCTGTATATGCATAGTAAGTCGTTCTATATTTGTAAGAACTCACGGGACGGTGATCGGAAGCCGTGAGTTTGAGTTATTCACTTGTAGCGGACAGTTTTGTGGACTGTTTTATGGACTATTTTGTGGTGCTGCTGGGCAGCGTGTTTCACTACTGTTTTGTGGAGTTTTGGAGGAGGAAGGGTGTGGAGAAACACCACATAAATGCAGGATGTTGGGCTGGTTGTTCATCGTAACAATTTCGGGTTGTTGACACTACTACGGTGGTCGTTTTGTGTATGAAGAGATTGGGGTGTGTTGGGCTGTTTTGTAGTATTGTGTGGTGTGCATAAGGTTGGAAACTAATGTATATATGTTGTTATTGTTGTTTTTGGTGTTGTGGTGTTATCTTGAATTTGGAGGAAGTAAGGATTATAGGGGAGATGTTGTCCGTTTTAATACAAAATAAGCTTGTCGTTCGTTGTGCGTTAGTTGTACCTTTCATAACTTAATGATAGTATTATTATCTTTGTTGTAGATTAAGGTGAGAAGAGGAGAGTTCAAGTTGGTGATTGGAAAGATTGTGATAAGGTATGTTAAGGCTAAACCTTTCTTCATTTTGGCATGATCTCGTAACTATATGAGTTTGATAACGAGGCATAAAGAGAAGTTCGTATTCCTGAATTTATTCACATTATCCTAGTCTCAGAAGTTACAGTATTCTCCCTTATCGGGACTTCATATTCAGTTTAATATTGTCTTATTTCAGCTAAGAGAGCAGAGAGTATATATATATACAGTGTTACAGTAATTTTTACCACCATCGAGCTATAATCGGTAGGCAGGCCCCTATTGGGCAACCTCTGATCAGATGGTAAGTTATATACCGAGCCTACTGTGGCCGAGCACCTATGAGCGAGCCCAGAATGGCCGAGATACAGAGCCTAGTATGGCCGAGCGCCTATGAGCGAGCCTACTACGGTAGGGCAATTACACATACCGAGCCTTATAGGGCGGGACAACTATTTTACATACTATATGGAGAGAGTTGAGTCAGTATCAGCAGGTAAGCATATCTTCAGATTTTTTTTGACTCCCAGTTACATTCCGTTATTATATCATCAATTCAGTTTCAGCTTTCAGTTATTTTGTTGCCTTACATAATCAGTACATTATTTGTACTGACGTCCCTTTGCTGGGGACATTGCATTTCATGCCTGCAGGTCCTGATAGACAGCTGGATAGACCTTCCCAGTAGACAGAGCCAAATATCAGCTTGGTTGGTAAGCTCCACTTCCCCGGAGTTACCAGGTCTAGACCTTGGAGTCCATTTTATATATATACAGGTTTGATGGGTAGGTCGAGGCCCTGTCCCGACCATGATACAGTTCAACTATCTCTAGAGGCTTGTAGATAAGTCCTGTATAGTTTGTATAACACTATATAAGTTTTTGGGTATGTTTACCCCTTAGATGAGACAAACGATATTTCCAGATGATTCAGAATATGGCCTCATCGGCCTAGGTTGAGGGTTATTCCTCTAGAGTTCACATTTACAGAGTGGTACGCTCGGGCCGAGTATGGTACCGGGTGCCGCCCACGCCCCTTCAGGTTTGAGGCGTGACATGAAGGAATTGACGGAACAACTTCAGGAACTCCTTAATAAGAGTTTTATTCTGCCTAGTGTGTCCCCTTGGGGTGCACCAGTTCTATTTGTGAAGAAGAAGTATGGCTCCATGAGAATGTGCATTGATTACAAGCAGCTGAACAAGGTCACAGTCAAGAACAAGTATCATTTGCCTCGTATTGATGATTTATTTGACCAGCTTCAGGGAGCGAGGGTGTTCTCCAAGATTGATTTGAGGTCCGGTTATCACCAGCTGAAGATTCGGGATTCGGATATTCTTAAGACAACTTTCAGGACCCGATATGGCCATTATGAGTTCTTAGTGATGTCTTTTGGGCTGACCAATGCCCCAGTAGTGTTCATGCATTTAATGAACAGTGTATTCCAACTCTATTTGGACTCATTCGTTGTTGTATTCATTGATGACATCCTGGTGTACTCTCGTAGCTAGGAGGAGCACGCTCAGCATTTGAGGATTGTATTACAGATATTGAGGGAGGAGAAGCTTCATGCAAAGTTCTCCAAGTGCGAGTTTTGGCTCGGTTCAGTAGCATTCTTGGGGCACGTGGTGTCCAGTGAGGGTATTCAAGTGGAACCGAAGAAGATAGAGGTTGTGCAGAGTTGGCCTAGACCATCCTCAGCCATGGAGATTAGGAGCTTTCTTGGTTTGGCGGGTTATTACCGTCGCTTTATGGAGGGATTTTCATCTATCGCTTCACCCTTGACCAGATTGACCAAAAGGGTGCTCCATTTAGGTGGTCGGACGAGTGTGAGGAGAGCTTTCAGAAGATCAAGACTGTTTTGACCACAACTCCAGTGTTAGTTCTACCATCTGCTTCAGGTTCTTACACTATGTATTGTGATGCCTCGAGGATAGGCATTGGTTGTGTTCTGATGCACGAGGGTAGGGTGATTACCTATGCCTCACGCCAATTGAAGACCCATGAGAAGAACTATCATGTCCATGATCTTGAGTTAGTAGCCATTGTTCACGCCTTGAAGATTTGGCGTCATTATTTATATGGGGTTTATTTTGAGATCTGCACTGATCACCGGAGTCTGCAGCATCTGTTTAAGCAAAAGGATCTTAATTTGCATCAGCGGAGATGGTTGGAGCTTCTTAAGGACTATGATATCACTATTTTATACCATCCGGGGAAAGCCAATGTGGTGGCCGGTGCTTTGAGTAGCCGAGCAGAGAGTTTGGGGAGTTTAGCATATCTTCCAGCAGCAGAGAGACCTTTGGCATTCGATGTTCAGGCCTTAGCGGGCCAGCTTGTGAGATTGGATATTTTGGAGCCTAGTCGGGTATTGGCTTGTATGGTTTCCAGGTCTTCTCTTTATGACCGTATCAGGGAGTGTCAGTATGATGATCCTCACTTGCTCGTTCTTCAGGACAGGGTCCGGTGAGGTGATGCTAGGGATGTGACTATTGGAAGTGACAGTGTGTTGAGGATGCAGGGGCGGATATGTGTGTCTAATGTAGATGGGCTTCGGGAGTTGATTCTTAAGGAGGCCCACAGCTCGTGGTATTCCATCCATCCAGGTGTCGCGAAGATGTATCAGGATTTGAGACAGCACTATTGGTGGAGGCGGATGAAGAAGGATATGGTTGGGTTTGTAGCTCGGTGTCTCAACTTTCAGCAGGTTAAGTATGACCATCAGAGACCGGGTGGATTGCTTTAGAGATTAGAGATCCTAGAGTGGAAGTGGGAGCGGATCACCATGGACTTCGTAGTTGGACTCCCACGGACATCGAGGAAGTTCGATGCTATTTGGGTTATTGT
Organism: Nicotiana tabacum; assembly: GCF_000715075.1. Taxonomy (NCBI): domain Eukaryota; kingdom Viridiplantae; phylum Streptophyta; class Magnoliopsida; order Solanales; family Solanaceae; genus Nicotiana; species Nicotiana tabacum. Next base: position 91,437,739 of record NC_134096.1, on the reverse strand, counting down.
GGATCGGATGACCAAGTCTGCGCACTTCAGTCCAGTTGGAACTACATACACTTTAGAGCGGTTGGCTGAGATTTACATCCGAGAGATTGTTCGCATGCATGGTGTCCCAGTTTCCATCATTTCAGATAGAGGTACTCAGTTCACATCGTAGTTTTGGAGGGCCGTGCAGCGCGAGTTGGGCACTCAGGTTGAGTTGAGCACAACTTTTCACCCTCAGACGGACGAGCAGTCCGAGCGCACCATTCAGATATTGGAGGATATGTTGCGCGCTTGTCTCATTGACTTTGGGGGTTCATGGGACCAGTTTCTGCCACTCACGGAGTTAGCATATAATAACAATTATCAGTCGAGTATTCAGATGGCTCCGTACGAGGCTTTATATGGGAGTAGGTGTAGATCTCCAGTTGGATGGTTTGAGCTGGGTGAGGCTAGGCTCTTGGGTACAGACTTGGTCTAGGATGCATTAGATAAGGTGAAATTGCTTCAGGAGCGGCTTCGCACGACGCAGTCTAGGCAGAAGAGCTATGCAGACAGGAAGGTCCGTGATGTATATTTCATGGTTGGGGAGAAGGTTTTGCTGAAGGTATCACCCATGAAGGGTGTCATGAGGTTTGGGAAGAGGGGCAAGTTGAGCTCCCGGTTCATTGGGCTTTTTGAGGTGCTTCAGAGGATAGGGGAGGTGGCTTATAAGCTTGCCTTGCCACGCAGCTTGTCGAGTGTGCACCCAGTGTTTCATGTTTCCATACTCCGGAATTATATTGGAGATCCGTCCCATGTTTTGGATTTCAACACGGTTCAGTTGGAGGGTGATATGACTTATGATGTGGAGCCGGTGGCCATTTTGGATCGGTAGGTGCGAAAGTTGAGGTCAAAGGGCATAGCTTCGATGAAGGTGCAGTGGAGAGGTCAGCCTGTGGAGGAGGCCACCTGGGAGACCGAGCGGGAGATGCAGAGCAGATATCCATGCCTATTTGAGACTCCAGGTATGTTTCTAGACTCGTTCGAGGACGAACGGTTGTTTAAGAGGGGAGGATGTAACGACCCGCCGGTTTTTTCGAGAGTTAGAGCCTTGTTTCCCCTATTTCTGCTTCTTTATGTATTATTTAGCTGTATTATGTTATACCGGGTTAGTTGGTTCGGGTCCGGAGTGGTTTCGGAGTGGAATGAGACACTAAGTCTCCTATTTAGAAGTTTAAGTTGGAAAAGTCAATCGGATGTTGACCTATGTGTAAACGATCTCGTATTTGAATTTTTATGGTTCTGTTAGCTCCGTTAGGTGATTTTGGACTTAGGAGTGCATCCAGAGTGTGATTTGGAGGTCCGTAGTAGAATTAGGCTTGACTTGGAGAAAGTTAGAAATTTGGCGATTTTGGTCGGCAGTGGAAAATTTGATATCGGGGTCGGAATAGAATTCCGGAAGTTGGAGTAGGTTCATAGTGTCGTTTGTGACGTGCGTGCAAAATTTGAGGTCATTCGGACGTGGTTTGGTTGGTTTCGGTATCGGTTGTCGAATTTGGAAGTTTAGAAGTTCTTAGACTTGAATCCGATGGTAATTTGGTGATTTGAGGTTGTTTTGAGTGATTCTAAGGTTCGACTAAGTTTGTATGTTGATATATAACTTGTTGGTATTTTTGATTGAGGTCCCGAGGGCTTCGGGGTGATTCTGGGTGGTTAACGGATTGTTTGAAGTTGGAAAATGTAGCTGAAGCTGCTGCTACTGATATTTTCGCACCTGCAGAGGGGTGAACCGTAGGTGCGAGGTCGCAGGTGCGCGTGGAGAGTTCACAGGTGCGGACAGTGCTGGGCTAGGCAGGATGCATAGGTGCGAGAAGTCTGTCGCATCTACGATCCCACAGGTGCGAGACCTGGGGCACAAATTCGGAAAATGGGGGACCAAGGCTAGAGCGCAGATGCGAAGGATTGCCCGCAGGTGAGAGACCTGAGTGCTGGTGCGGAGGCTGAGAGTTTAAGTGATTATCGCAGGTTCGAGGATTTTTGACCGCAGGCGCGGAAAATTGGCCGCAGGTGCGAAAGGCTTGGGCAGAAAATATAAAGGAGACTTCGCGAATTTTGGTTCATTCTTCACCATTTTTAGTCGGTTTTGGAGCATTTGGGAGTGATTTGAAGAGGGATTCATGGGGGTTTTCATTGAGGTAAGTTGCTTGAGCCTTAATACTCATGTTTATGGTGATTTTCCGTTATTTAATCATGTAATTAGTGGAAATTAGGGGTGAAAATGAGGGGTTAGGGCTTGGGATTTTGGTGAGTTTGATTTAAGGATTTGAGAGGCCAAATGAGGTCGGATTTTGATGAATTTCGTATGTATGGACTCATGAGTGAATGGGCTTTCTAGTTTTGTAATTTTTTTTGGATTTCGAGACATGGGCTTGGGGCCGGGTTTGAGTGAATTTCGAGTTTTTGGTCTAAATTGGTAGTTTTTCTTGTGGAATTCATTCCATTAGCGTATATTGATGGTATTGTACTGATTGTGAATAGATTCGGAGCATTTAGAGGCCGAGTCGAGAAGAAAGAGCATCGCGGGTTAGATATTTGACCGAATTGAGGTAAGTAACGATTGTAAATCTAGTCCTGAGGGTATGAAACCCCGGATTTCGTATCATTTTACTATTTTGAGATGACATACATGCTAGGTGACAGGCGTGTGGGCGTGCACCGTTGGGGATTGTGACTTGGTCCATCCCGTAGCAACTGTAAAATTGTATATTTTGTTGAAACTATATGATACTTATGTGTTTTAGAAAGATTTTCTGTAAATTGGGCTGAATGCCATGTTTGGACCTTGTGCCAGTGCTATTTGGACCCTTAGGGGCCTTTTCTTACTATCCTCTCACTGTTTTCGATTGAAAATCTATACTCAATCATGGTTATACCTGTTTACTGCATAACTCGGTTTTTATTACTATGTTTTGATGCATATAAATGTTGTTTTGGGCTGAGTACCCTATTGTTTTACTGAGAGCCCGAGCGACTTGAGAGATTTATGCCTGAGTGAGGCGGAGGGCCTGATTTGTGAGGATATTTATGGGATCGGGCTGCAAGTCGCAACATGTTTGATATAGGCCGAGGGCCTGAATGATTTATGTCAAGATTTGGCTTGATATAGCGCTTGGGCTAAAGCAGCCCATCCGGAGTCTGTACACACCCCTAGTGAGCGCAGTTACCTACTAAGTGCGAGTGCCGAGTGCTGAGTGACTGGGAGGCATGAGTGATTGTGAGGTATGCCTGAGAGGTATGAGTGATTGTGAGGTCTGCCCGAGAGGCTGTATACGAGTGATTGTGAGGGTTGCCTGAGGGGCTGTATATGAGTGATGTTGCCCTAGGGGCTGATTATGATTTCATCATTTTTTTAGCTCACCTTTGCATTGAGCCTTTGTTTGAAAAACTGTTGAAAAATATCTTTAAATGATTTTTTACTGGAACTGGGTTTAAACGAGATGATTTGATTCAAACACTTATTTTTAAAGCATGTTGTATTTTACCGAGATTCCATGATATGAACTTTATATGCTTTATTGCTCGCCACTACTGCTCAGTCTTTATTTACTGTTGTTACTTACTGAGTTGGCGTACTCACGTTACTCCCTGCACCTTGTGTGCAAATCCAGGTGTAACTGGACACGGTAGCGGCTGTTGACTATTCCGGTTATAGATTTTCTCGGGGATAGCAAGGTAGCTGCCTCGCGATCGATGCCCTGCTCTTCTCCTTCTTATCTTTCTTTAGTTGTATTTAGCTATTTTTCAGGCTATTTTAGTCTCGATATTGTCAGGCAAGTTGTAGTAGATGCTCATGACTAGAGACACCCCGATGTCGGGCTTTTCTTTTTCCGCACTTTTGTTTTGGTTTGAACTCCTTTACGAAGGTTTTTATGTTAAATAGCCTTGAAATTTTTTTTGAAATGAAAGTATCGATTTGTTTTGGAAATGAGTCGGCTTGCCTAGTTCCACGATAGGCGCCATCACGACAGGGTTAGTTTGGGTTGTGACACTATGCTTACATGTCAAGTACGCACGTCAAATGCAACGCATCTCAATAATGAACTCATGTACTCACACTCTTAGAGTACTCAATCTCACTGTCTCATATTCTCACTCATCATGCTCAACACTCAACACACTCAGTCACTCAGTACTGTACAAGGCAGATCCAGCCCAAACATAATAACTGCTAACAACTGTGCTCACTGAGGGAGTGCAGACTCCGGAGGGTCTCCTTCAGCTCAAGCGCTATAATTCGCACGAACAACTCATGTGCTGCACAAATAACTTACGTGCTATAGTATCAATATCTGGATCCGCACGGATAACTCACGTGTTGGACGGATATCTCACATGCTATAGTATCAATATCTGGATCCGCACGGATAACTAACTTGCTGCACGAACAACTCACGTGCTATAGTATCAATATCTTCACAATTAGGCCTTTGGCCTCACTCAGTCATCAATCTCTCCAGTCTCTCAGGCTCACAATGTAATGAAACACAAAATGATGATACGATGTATCAATAAATAACTACAGAGACTGATATATGATATGCGATGAATGTATATGACTGAGTATGAAATTACAATTTAAACATATAATTCGAAAGCAGAAATGACCTTAGTGGGTCCCAATAATACCAGCATTGGCCTAAGCATGATTTCTAACAAGAGTCACTGCTCAGTTTCTTAATTTCTACGGTGCACGCCCACACGCCCATTACCTAGCATGTGCGTTGCCTTCTAACAAATCACATAACACGTATAATCAGGGTTCATTCCCTCAGCTCCAAGTTTAGAAGTGTTACTTACCTCGAACAAGCTAAATCCAATATCGAGTAAGCCAAGCGATGCTCCAAAAATGCCATCCCGCGCGTACCGACCTCCGAACAGCTCGAAACGCAAACCACGTGATAAAAATTGATTCAAAAATCACTTCAATCCGAGCTCCATATCTCCTAATATGCTAAAATGACCAAACCCTCGAACTTAAAGCTTCATCCCAATCTTCTTCGCTTCTGCGTACAATGACCCGCTTCTGTGACGTGAATCCCACTTCTGCGGAAAAAAACTGGAAAAATGACTCTTCGCACCTGTGGAACATCCGCTCCTGCGCAATCGCAGGTGCGACCACTGAACGCGTATCTGTGCATAGGACCGCCCCTGCGCCCAATGATTTTTCTTCTGCGCACACGTAGGTGCGCCTCTTCCTCCGCATCTGCGATGATCTCCAGCCAAGCTTGTTTGCGCTTCTGTGACCAATTGTCCTCATCTGCGGACTCGCATCTGCGTCCATTCTTCCGCAGATGCGGAAGCACCATAACCAGCATACCTTCAACAATGCAAAAAAAAAAATGATCTGAACCTCATCCGAAACTCACTCGGGCTACTCGGGACCCCGTCCAAATATGCCAACAAGTACCATAACATAACACGGACCTACTCGAGTCCTCAAACCACACATAACAATATCGAAACGATGAATCGTACCTCAATTCGAACTTGAATGAACTTTGAACTTTCAACTTCCGAAACTCGCGCCGAAACATATCAAATCAACCCAGAATGAACTCAAATTTTGCACACAAGTCCCAAATGACATATCAAAGCTATTACAATTCCCGAAACCACAATCTAAATCCGATATCCTCAAAGTCAACTTTTGGTCAAATTTATGAACTTTCCAAACCTTCAATTTTCCAACTTTCGCCAATTAGTGCCGAATCCTTCTAGAATATCCAATTGCAAATCCGGACATATGCCCGAGTCCAAAATCACCGTCCGGACCTAACAGAATCATCAAAACTCCGTTCCAGGATCAAATTCACAAAAAGTCAAACTTGATCAACTCTTCCAACTTAAAGCTTAAATCATGAAATTCATTCTTTCAAATCGATTCCTATTAACCTGAAAACCAAGACCGAGGATTCACGCAAGTTATAATACATCATACGGAGCTACTCATACCCTCAAACTACCGAGCGAAGTGCAAATGCTTAAAACGACCGACCGCGTCGTTACACTAAGAGCCTTCGTACTTTTAATATAATATATAGATATATAGATTAGCCAAATACAAACTACTCTCACCAAAAGTACTTTTGAGAAAAAATACTTCTCAAAATAAGCTGATTTTAGAAGTTTGGCCAAACAAGCTATTAGTTTCTATAGCAAAATAATGTTATAGAGAAGATATAATATAACATAATATGAAATTTTAATTCCAAAGAAAATTTAACCGTTATATTATAAAGTGTTGCTATAAATGATAGATGGTTCTAAAAAGGTCTGCATGTACTTACATGTAACAAAACTTATTTTTCACGACATGTTGTGAAGCAATAAAACATCCATTTCAAATTAGAACTAAAAGATATTTAAAATCTTTTTTTGGTCAATATACCCCACTCCACAAAGAAAGCGACATTAAAGAACAAAGTCGTCGCAAACTAATGAGATACAACAACCTTAAAACAACTTTTGAATTCACTTAAATTAGTAAAAAATAACGACAGAGGTCTGCTTCTCTAAAAGAAAATTGACATCTAAGGAAAACTTTCAATAATCATGTAATTATCAGTGCATATTCCATAAACTTCCACAAAATTATTTCGTAGACCCTTGTGGTTCGATTATTCCCTGAATCCCGCGTATTACGGAAGCTTAGTGTATCGGGCTGTCCTTTTTTTCCACCCATGCTAATTTATATGGCTTCAAATCCAGTTCCTTGTATGGCCTCTAAAGCTAATGCAAGTTAATATCCTTGGAACATATATGGATTTTAGCCTCTAAAAGTTGATTGCTACCACTAATATTTATGAATTGTATAGCTAAAGAAGTCTGGAAAATCAAATAAATCTTCTAGAATGCATAATTCAGTTACAGGGTACTGGGTTCTAAATGTAACTGCAGTTTTATCACAATACCAAGCATAATATACTTGACCAACATCATTAGATTTAAAGATAACTGAAAACACATGAATCTGACCCCAACTAAAAATCACTGCTCAAAGAAAATTCAGCCATTCTAAATTCATGAATACATCCATAAACAACCAAACCCAAAGTGATAGCTGTTGGGAACATTACCCCCACAGAAATAATAATCACGGTATACGATTGTAATAAATGCGGATTACTAAAATAGAGTAATCAACGGTAATAATAAGAGAAACAAGGACATCAAATTTTACGTGAAAAATTCTTTTGAATAAGGGAAAAAACCACGGCCCAAGAGGAGCAACAAATATCACTATAGCAAGGACTTTTACACTTTGTAGGTCCGAGTAACATACTCCAAAGGTCATTATAATACTCAAAAGAAATAACCCTCTTTTGATATTCCCACCATACAAACAATATCACTCATACTCTCTATTTTTCTAACAGACTATTTTCTTATACCTTCTGATGCCTTACTCTTTCTTTCTCTCTTTGTTGGTGTGTTTCCAACTAAAACAAAAGCTTGTTATTTATAGCAAAGAAATGACTCACGCGATGTCATCGATGACCTCACATATTGTGTGAACTATAGTATAAACACAAGAAAAATTTGTCTTCTATTTTTCTATATTCAAAGAAGGCACACAATTCCCTTCAAACTTTAACACATAGGATATGGGCTAGACCCCACGAATCTGCCCCTCCAGTCCCATTTACCCGAAGGAGGTAACACCGGAGTTTCTAGTTTGAGTGTATGCCGACAAGTTCTTTGCATAGCTCGAACTTGTCCCTTGGTACCACGTTGGTCAGCATATATGAAGGATTCCCACTTGTATGGATCTTCTTGACCTGTATAGATCCATCCTCTATTCTTTCTCGATTCCAGTGATATCTCACGTCGATATGCTTTGTCCTTGTATGATATATGGTGTTTTTGCTCAGGTCTATTGCACTTTGACTGTCACAATAGACGACATACTCGTTTTGATGCAATCCAAGCTCTCGAATGAACTGTTTCATCCAAACCATCTCCTTGCCAGCTTCAGTAGCGACAATATACTCCGCTTCAGTTGTAGAGAGTGTGACACACTTCTGTAACTTTGACTGCCATGATATAGCTCCTCCTGAAAATGTAAATAGGTATCCTGTAGTAGATTTACGATTATCAAGATGACCTACCATATTAGCATCCGTGTAGCCCTTCAAGATTGAATCAGATCCTCTAAAACATAAGCAATCTCCTACAGTACCTCTTAGGTACCTGAGTATCCACTTGACTGCTTCCCAATGTTCCTTTCCAGAATTTTCAAGGAATCTGCTAACAACGCCAAATGCATGAGCAATATCAAGTCTGGTGCATACCATTGCATACATCAAGCTTACGACTCCTGAAGAATAAGGAACTCTAGCCATGTTTCCTTTCTCCTCCACTGTTATAGGACACATCTTCTTGCTCAACTTTAGATGACCAGCAAGAGGTGTGCTAACTAGCTTAGTACTTTTCATGTTAAAGCATTCCAGTACACGTTCAATGCAATTCTCCTGAGATAGCCACAACTTTCTGCTTGTTCGGTCTCGAATTATCTTCATCCCCAGAATTTGTTGCGCTGGGCCCAAGTCCTTTATATCAAATGACTTGGACAAATCTCTCTTCAACTTTGCAATCAACTCCTTGTCTTGTCCTACAATCAACATGTCATCCACATATAATAATAATATAATAAAGTTGTTATCAGAAAATCTTTTGAAGTATTCACATAGATCAGAATAGGTCTTTATGTATGTTTGACATTTCATGAATGAGTCAAACTGTATATACCACTGCCTTCGTGCATGCTTCAATCCATAGAGACTCTTATTCAATTTGCACACCATGTGTTTCTTTTGAGCTACTTCAAATCCTTCTGGCTGCTCCATATAAATCTCCTCTTCCAAATCTCCATGAAGAAATATAGTTTTTACATCCAACAGATCCACTTCAAGATCTTGGCTAGCTGCTAAGCTCAAGTTTGTTCGAATAGAAGTGATTTTGATAATAGGTGAGAAAATTTTGTCAAAATCAATACCTTTCTTCTGTTCGAAGCCTTTAACTACCAATTGAGCTTTGTATCTAACCAGCTTGCCATTTTCATCTTTCTTGAGTTTAAAGACCCACTTACATTTGAGTGGTCTTTTACTCGTTCGAAGTTCAACCAACTTGTACGTGCCATTTTTCTGTAGAGATTACATCTCTTCTTGCATGGCTTTCATCCATTGGTTCTTTTCTAGATGGGACAACACCTCCTTAAGACTTTCTGGCGCCCCCTCATCACTGATGAGGATATACTCTGTGGAAGGGTACCTGCATGACTCTACCCTTGGCCTTTCTGACCTTCTCAGAGGTTGAGGTTGTTCTTCTTCTTGAGTGGGATAATCCACTTTCTCGACATCATCATCAAGTTGCTCCCCCTGCTCAATAACCTCATCAGGTTGCCCCCCTGCTCGGCAACCTCGTCGGTCCTACTTTCTGCACTTGTGGGATTGTTAGAAGTAAAAGGAATGGTAACAAGGTTAGGGATTATACCATTCTTGACTTTCTCTAACATATCATCAGCAGTTCTAACTTCACTTTCTCGGAAGACTACATCTCTGCTTCTAATGAACTTCTTCTTTACAGGATCCCACAATCTGTATCCGAACTCTTCATCTCCATATCTGATGAATATGCATGGAACAGATTTATCATCCAGCTTTGTTCTCTGCTCATTTGGTAAATGTGAAAAAGCTCTACAACCGAACACCTTCAGATGTGAGTTGGACACCTCCTTGTTGGTCCAAACTCTCTCTAGGATGTCAAACGCCAACAGAACGGAATGGATGGACTCCTATTGATCAGGTAACAGGCTATCTGAACTACTTCACCCCAGAATGACTTAGGCAGTTTAGCCATTCTGAGCATGCTTCTCACCTTCTCGACAATGGTGCGGTTCATCCTTTCGGCTACGCCATTGTGCTGTGGGGTTCTAGGAACCGTCTTTTCATGTCTGATCCCGTGACTTGAACAATACTCTTCAAATTCTCTTGAAGTGTACTCACCTCCATTGTCACTTCGAAGACATTTTAGCTTTTGTTCTGTCTCTCTTTCTACCAGAGCATGAAACTTCAAGAAAATTTGAAACACCTGATCTTTTGTTTTCAGGATATAAACCCACAATTTGCGTGAAGTATCATTAATAAAAATAGCGAAATATTTGTTACTGCCCATCGATTCAATTTCTATTGGACCACAAACATCAAAGTATACTAAATCAAGCATATTCAATTTTCTTTCGGACGATGTCTGAAATGAGACTATATGATTCTTACCGAATAAACAGTAGTTACAAGGTTTTGCCGTTGTACCTTTGGCAAAAGATATGAGTGATTTCCTGATAAAAATTTGCAATCCTTTATCGCTCATATGACCCATTCTTTTGTGCCACAAATCTGCAAAAATCTCATCATGTATCGCGTTCAATTCACCTCGACATATTTTTGCATTTGTCCTGTACAACGTGTCACGAGCAACTCCTTTTGCAATCACCAATGATCCTTTGGTAAGTCTCTACTTTTGATTTACAAAATAGTTCTCGTACCCATCTCGGTCCAAAGCAATTTCTGAGATCAAGTTGATCCGCAAATCAGGTACATATCGTACGTCCTTTAAAACCAATGTGCATCCAACATTTGTCTTGATACAAATGTCACCAATCCTCGCAATCTTTGAGTAACTTGTGTTAGCCATTCTCACAGTGCCAAAATCACCTGCTACATATCTGCAAAAACGATCTCTTACCGATGTGGCATGGTAAGATGTCGTTGTGTCAACCACCCATTCCGACTCTGGACCGGCCAAGTGCATGCATTCTTCTTCCTCATTTATGAAGAGAACAACATTATCATTTTTTTGCACCATGGCGGTTATGTTGTCGTTATTCTTCTGTCCACTGGTTTCACCTTTGCTCTTTCTTGAATTTGGGCAATCTCTTTTTAAGTGACCTGGTTGATCACGATTGTAGAATTTTTTTCTAGCTCTTGATTTGGATCAGTTCTTAGACTTTCCACGAGCTCCGGATCTACCATAGTTGCTCAAACTCCTTTGATAACTCCTGCCTCTACCTTCTGTGATGAGAGCATGTCCTTGATTTTCAGGCTTCTTTCTCATCTTCTCATTGAGTAGAAGAGTCGATATGGCATCTTTCAATTCAATGGTAGTCTTACCGTGCAGGATGATTGTTGCCAAATTATCACACGAAGATGGCAACGAGTTTAATAGTAAGATGGTTTTATCTTCTTCCTCGATTTTCACCTCGAGATTGGCAAGCTGTGTGATTAGTCCATTAAACACATTTAAATGTGACAAAAAATTCTTACCTCCACCCATGTGTAGGGCGTATAACTGCTTCTTCAGGTATAATTTATTTGTCAACGTTTTGAACACGTATAGGCTTTCCAACCTTGTCCAAATGTCATATGTGGTGTCTTCGTCAATGATGTTATTTACCACATCATCTGATAAGTGTAACCTGATTGCACTAGCAGCCCTTTCATCCAAGTCAGCCCAATCCTCAACTTTTATGGTATCAGGTTTTTTGGCATCAGCATCTAGTACCTTGTGTAATCCTTGTTGGATGAGCACATCCCTCATCCTTCTTTGCCATATTGAGAAACCGCAATCTCCGTTGAATTTTTCTACCTCGTACTTTACTCCGAATATTTTTTTTCACCGAGTATAGTACTACTGACAGTGAATAGTACTTATGTGAACGAGCCGAACATGTACTCTGATACCAGTTATTGGAAAAATTACCCTCATAAAAATAATATTCAGGGTATACGATTTGTAATAAATGCGGATTACTAAAATACAGTAACCAACGGTAATAATAAAAGAAACAAGGACACCAGATTTTACATGAAAAATCCTTTTGAATAAGGGAAAAAATTACAGCCCGAGAGGAGAAACAAATATCACTATAGCAAGCACTTTTACACTTTGTATGTCCGAGTAAAATACTCCAAAGACAACTATAACACTCAAAAAAAATAACTCTCTTTTGATATTCCCACCTTACAATAATATCGCTCACACTCTCTATTTTTCTCACAGACTATTTTCTTATACCCTGTCTGTGATGCCTCACTCTTTCTTTCTCTCTTTGTTGGTGTGTTTCCAATTGAAACAAAAGCTTGCTATTTATTAAAAAGAAATGACTCATGTGATGTCATCAATGACCTCACATATTGTATGAACTAAAATTTGTCTTCCATTTTTCTATATTTAAAGAAGCACACAATTCCCTTCAAACTTCCACACATTGGATATGGGGCTGGACCCCACAATAGCGGGGATGAGCAAAGTTTCTGAAGTTCAAAGGTTGCACAACTATTCACAAGGACGATCTTGATTCTTCTGACTTTAACATATTGACCATTCAATGAGTAATTTAATGTAGACTTAATAGAAAAGAAAAGTGCAACACATAGTAAAAGTACAACTTCATCCGACAAAACCAACATTTAGTGGAAAGTGAAAACTTAGAGGAAAACTTAGCCAAGTTGCTCAGAACATGCGTAACATATTCTATCGAATACCTCACTTCTAAGCAAAATAACTAAGGACCCGTTTCGCCATGAGTTTTGCCAAAATAAATTTGGGATTTATTTGAAAAATACATGTTTGGCCATAGATTTTGTTCACATTTTGGCAAAATCCCAAATTCAAAATCCAAAATTCCAAAATCACCTCAATTGTTGATTTTGGGCCAAAACATGACCGTTACATTTTTAAATTTTTTTAAATATTACCCCAAACTTTTATAATTTGTAAAAGAGCACACATTTATTACGACCAACTAAATATTTGATGAATATGCTCCCTTATCAGCTCAATCCTTTGTGCATCTTACTTTTGCTTCTGATTTGTAGGCTAAATGGCTTTCTGAACAATCATATCAGTTAACTTTTTCTTCTTAATTAGGAGCCGTAATTCTCTAATGGAATTTCACTGTAATTAATGATTTATATAGTTCATTATAAAAATAATAATTTTGTATCAAACTTATTTATGTTCAAGGCTATGGTTTGTGATAATGATACTATTGGGTATTTGTGATAGTTTTTAGAACTTGTGGGTATAAGTCATGTTTCATGTATTTTCAAATAAAAAGTGAAATATGTTTTGAAAAATCATGTCCAAACACATTTTCATCTTCAAACCAAACTTCACCCAAATCAGATTTTTCAAAACAAATTTGAAAATTTATGGCCAAACGCTAGCTAAACCAATAGGCTAAGAATCAAACTGTAAATGTGCTATACAATACTGTACTTCTTTTTCGATAAACTTGATTAGACCGTTTGCATAATTGAATTAATGATGAGCTTTTGAGAGCTTATCACTATCACTTTTTCTAAGGTCAAAAACAATACAGTAGTCTTATAGCTTAATAATAATGTAGCACCGAGATACGGTAATTAACAAGAATAAAAGAGTGACAACGACACCAAGATTTTTATATGGAAAACCCTTTTGAATAAGGGAAAAAAATACGTCTCCGAGACGAACAACTAATATCACTATAGCAAAGAATTTTACACTTTGTAGGTCCGAGTAAAATACTCCAAAGACCACTACAACACTCAAAAGAAATAACCCTCTTTTGATATTCTCACCTCACTACAATATCGCTCACTCTTTATTTTTCTCTACATAGTCTATTTCTCACAATGCCTGAGAAATGCTCTCTGCAACTATTGTGTTGCTTTTTTTTCTGTGTGATAAAATGAAGAAGCCGAAGCTCTCCTTTTATAGGAGAAATAGCCTACCTCTTCAACCAATCAGAATGAAGGATTGGTTGAAAATTTGCAATGCAAATATTTTCTTTCTTCCGCCGAAAAAGTTTGACATTTTTCTTCTGCAGCCTACCTTATTTGACAATAAGAAAGAAAAGATTGATGCCAATCAATTTCTTCCTTAATTTATGGGATGAACCCCACAATATATACATAAAAATCACTAAAATTTTAAAAAGAATATAATTTTAAACTTATAATTTCAAAAGTGTAGTGGATTCATGGCAAGAGACTAAAGTTAAACACGTCAAAGATAAATTCCAGATCCACCTCTTCACAATAGTCGCTCATTCTCTTGAAATCTTGCAATTGGAGTTTAAAAAAATTGCACTCGCATTGGCAAAGATGGAGTAAAACTTAACATGAGCTCTGCTATTCAAGAATCTAAAACCTGAATGATTGGAAGGAAAAATTGGACTCGCGTTGACAAAACTGGGGTAAAAAATAACTTTGAGCTATGTTATTCAAGATATTAACAACAGCTTCTTCGATCACTGGAAATCTCTTGATTTCCTTCTACATAGATCGTGGAAATGCTGAACGACTCAAAGCGATGACAGATATCCATGTGATAGAACTCTTACAATTTTTTAGGTGAAGAAAATGGATAGGACAACCAATCCATGACCAAAAATAACAGAAAAGGAAAATACAAAAAAATAATAATATAAGAAGAAACTAACTATAGCAGCATGAATCAAAACGAAAAATGAACATTTTTGTCGACGAAAATCATACAAAGCATGACGGTGCTGAGGTGGTTCTTCTTGGTTGTGGGGAGAAGTATTCCTTTGAAGAGGGAGTTGGTATATTAATCTTCCATGACTGTTCATATTTGCAAGTACTCAAGAAAAAAGTAAATAAAATTACAATATCAAGAAATGAAATGAACACAAATAGAGATATGATCAGAAATGTGAAAAGGGAGCTGGAATGTTACACTTCCATGATCTAAAGTTAGATACTTACTCTACCATGATCTAAAGCCTATCGAGAATTCTTCCACTTAGCAATTTCAAAGCTCCAAATAATGATACAAATGAATCCTTCTTTAGAAACTCAAAAGAAAATCAAAGTGAAAAGGCACGGCATCTCCACTAGTTAATTACTATGTTAAATTGTTATCACTTGCCAACTATCTCAATTAAAGCCAGTACAAGCTCACAGTGGGATGATTTACCTTGACCTTTACCTCCGCAGATACACGAGATGAGTGGTACCTGTTATAAATATACATAAAATTCAATTTGTTCTTTTTTTTAATCACAAAGGACATCTTAGCCTGAATATTCAGAATTCTTTTAGCAGACCTTGATGGACAGTTTCAAAAGTTCTTGGTAATGTGAACAATAAGTTTGTCAATGAAAGCAGGACGGACACAGAATCTGTTTTATCTTATTGTCCAAGTTGTATCCGCGTAAATCAAGTAAAATTATCATTTAGAATCAAACCTTAATAACAATTAGCTATCATGTTTTCAAGAATTAGCACGCATATTCTTTGCTAAATGTTGGACTTACCAGCGAAGACCTTCATTGACATCTTTCGTTGGCCTGCAAGACTGCATGGTAAGTACAGAGTTTTTAACCATACCCTTAACCTTAGTGATGTCCTGTTGGTCACCGGATATATCAAGACCAATCCATCTTTCCTGGTCGGTCTGTTTATTCTCGTCAATTTCTTTTTCTTCAGCTACAATTCTCAAACTCCTATTTGTAAGCTTAGGGCTGCTAGTACCTTTTGTTGGGAATAAACCCCCTACAAAAATAATATTTACAGTAATAGAAGCGAAATAATCACGTAGCACTGAAATACGGTAATTAGCAAGAAAAAGAGCGACAACGACACCAAGATTTTTACATGAAAAACCCTTTGAATAAGGGAAAAAACCACGGCCCCGAGACGAGCAACTGATATCACTATAGCAAGGAATTTTACACTTTGTAGGTCCGATTAAAATATTCCAAAGACCAGTACAACACTCAAAAGAAATAACCCTCTTTTGATATTCTCACCTCACTACAATATCGCTCACTCTCTATTTTTCTCACATACTATTTTCTTATACTCTGTCTGTGAAACCTCACTCTTTCTTTCTCTCTTTGTTGGTGTGTGAAAATGAAAGTTGAAGCTCTCATTTTATAGCCGAAGCCTCACTCTCTAAAGCCTACTATATTTGACAATTTACACACATTTTTTTTCTTTTTCTTTAATGTTGACAATTCAACAAAGTTGACTACCAAACAAAAGAAATTCAACAAAGTTGGCTACCAAACCAAAGAAATTTTCCTTAGGCACATGCCTATTACTTTGGCTATTGAATGAGATGGAACCCATCAATCTCCCCCTCCAGTCTCATTCATCTAGAGGAGGTAGCACTGTCTTCTAGTTTGAGTGCATGCCGACAAGTTCTTTACATAGCTCGAACTTGTCTCTTGGTACCACCTTGGTCAACATATCAGCGGGATTTTCACTCGTGTGAATCTTTTTGACCTGTAAAGATTCGTTCTCCACCTGCTCACGAATCCAATGATATCTCACATCTATATGCTTTGTTCTTGCATGGTACATGGAGTTCTTGCTTAAGTTTATTGCACTTTGACTGTCACAATAGACGACATACTCCTTTTGATGCAATTCCAGCTCTTGAAGAAACCGCTTGAGCCATACCATCTCCTTGCCAACTTCTGTAGCGGCAATGTACTCTGCTTCAGTTGTTGAAAGTGCAATACACTTCTGCAATTTAGACCGCCATGATATAGCTCCCCCTAAAAATATAAACAAATATCCAGTAGTGGATTTTCTGTTATCAATGTCACCTGCCATATCAACATCTGTATAGCCCTTCAAGATTGGATGAGATTCTCCAAAGCACAAACAATCTCCTTTGGTACCTCTCAGGTACCTGAGTATCCACTTGACTGCTTCCCAATGTTCCTTTCCAGGATTTTCAAGAAATCTGCTAGCAACACGAACTGCATGAGCAATATCAGGTCCGGTGCATACCATTGCATACATCAAGCTTTCGACTGCTAAAGAATAAAGAACTCTAGCCAAGTTCCCTTTCTCCTCCACACTTGTAGGACACATCTTCTTGCTCAACTTTAGATGACTAGCAGGAGGTGTGCTGACTGGCTTAGCATTCTTCATGTTGAAGCTTTCCAGTACACGTTCAATGTACTTCTCCTGAGACAGCCACAACTTTCTGTTTGTTCGCTCTCGAACTATCTTCATACCCATAATTTATTGTGTTGGGCCCAAGTCCTTCATATCAAAAGACTTGGACAAATCTCCCTTCAACTTTGCGATTAGCCCCTTGTCTTTTCCTACAATTAACATGCCATCCACATACAATAACAATATAATAAAGTTATTTTCAGAAAATATTTTTGAAGTATACACATGGATCAGAATATGTCTTTGTGTAAGTTTGACTTTTCATGAATGATTCAAACTTCTTGTACCACTGCCTTGGTGCCTGCTTCAACCCATAAAGACTCTTATTCAGTTTGCACACCATGTGTTTCCTTTCAGCTACTTTAAATTATTCTGGTTGCTCCATATAGATCTCCTCTTCCAAATCTCCGTGAAGAAATACAATTTTCACGTCCAACTGCTCCACTTCAAGAACTAGGCTAGCTGTTAAGCTCAAGATTGTTCGAATATAAGTCATTTTGACAACAGGTGAGAAAATTTTATCAAAATCAATACCTTTCTTCTGCTCGAAGCCTTTTACCACCAATCGAGCTTTGTATCTGATCAGCTTGCCATTTCCATCTTTCTTGAGTTTAAAGACCCACTTACATTTGAGTGATCTTTTACCCTTTGAAAGTTTAACCAGCTTGTACGTGCCATTTTTTTGCAAAGATTTCATCTCCTCTTGCATGGCTTTCATACATTGGTTCTTTTCTCGATGGGACATCACCTCCTTAAGACTTTCTGGCTCTCCCTCATCACTGATGAGGACATACTCCGTAGAAGGGTACCTGCATGACTCTACCCTTGGCTTTTCTGATCTCCTCAGAGGTTGAGGTTGTTCTTCTCCCTGAGTGGGGTGATCCACTTGCTCGACATCATCATCAAGTTGCTCCCCCTGCTCAATAACCTCACCAGGTTGCTCCCCCTGCTCGGCAACCTCGTCGGTCGTACTTTCTGCACTTGTGGGATTGTTAGAAGTAGAAGGAATAGTAATAAGGTCAGGAATAATACCATTCTTGGCCTTCTCTGACATATCATCAGCAGTTCCAACTTCACTTTTTCGGAAGACTACATCTCTGCTTCTGATGACCTTCTTCTTTACGGGATCCCACAATCTGTATCCGAATTTTTCATCTCCATATCCGATGAATATGCAAGGAACAGATTTATCATCCAACTTTGTTCTCTACTCCTTTGGTACATATGCAAAAGCTTTGCAACCGAACACCTTCACATGCGAGTAGGACACCTATTTGTTGGTCCAAACTCTCTCTAGGATGTCAAACGCCAACGGAACTGATGGACTCCTATTGATCAGGTAACAGGCTGTTTGAACTGCTTCACCCCAGAATAACTTAGGCAGTTTAGCCATTCTGAGCATGCTTCTCACCTTTTCCACAATGGTGCGGTTCATCCTTTTGGCTATGCCATTGTGTTGTGGGGTTCCAGGAACTGTCTTTTCATGTCTAATCCCATGGTTCGAACAGTACTCTTCAATTCCCTTGAAGTGTACTCACCTCCATTGTCACTTCGGAGACGCTTTAGCTTTTGGCCTGTCTCTCTTTCCATGATAGCATGAAACTTCTGGAAAACTTGAAACACCTGATCTTTGGTTTTCAAAATATAAACCCATAATTTTCGTGAAGCATCATCAACAAAAGTAACAAAATATTTGTTACCGTCCATCGATTCAATTTCCATTGGACCACAAATATCAGAATATACCAAATCAAGTATATTCAATTTTATTTCAGACGATGTCTGAAATGAGACTCTATGCTGCTTACCAAATAAACAGTAGTCATAGGGTTTTACCGTTGTACCTTTGGCATAAGAAATGAGTGATTTCTTGGCAAGAATCTGCAATTCCTTATGGCTCATATGACCCATTCTTTTGTGCCACAAATCTGCAGAAATCCCATATTGTGCCGCGTTCAATTTACCTTGGCATATTTCTGTATTTGTCCTGTACAACGTGCCATGAGCAACTCCCTTTGCAATCACCAATGATCCCTTGGTGAGTCTCCACTTTTGATTTGCAAAATAGTTCTCGTATCCATCTCGATCTAAAGCAATTCTCGAGATCAAGTTCATCTGCAAATCAGGTATATGTCGCACATACTTTAGAACCAATGTGCATCCGATATTTGTCTTAATACAAATGTCACCAATCCCCTCAATATTTGAGTAACTTGTGTTACCCATTCTCACAAGGCCGAAATCACCCGCTATATATCTGCAAAAAAGATCTCTTACCGGTGTGGCATGGTAAGATGTTGCTGTATCAACCACCCATTCCGACTCTGGACCTGATAAGTGCTTGTATTCCTCTTCCTCGTTTATACAGAGGACAACATTATCACTGTTTTGCACCATGGAGGTTGTGTTGTCGTCATTCTTCTGGCCACTAGTTTCACTTTTGCCCTTCCTTGGATTTGGGCAATCTCTTTTGAAGTGACCTGGTTGATCACAATTGTAGCAATTTCTAGCTCTTGATTTGGATCGGTTCTTAGAGCCGATGTGACATCTTTCTCATTTTCTCATTTTCTCATTGAGTAAAAGAGCCGATGTGACATCTTTCAACTCAATGGTAGTCTTACCGTGCAGGATGGTTGTTGCCAGATTATCGTATGAAGATGGCAACGAGTTCAACAGTAAGATGGCTTTATCTTCTTTCTCGATTTTTACTCCAAGATTGGGGAGTTGTGTGATTAGTCCGTTAAACACATTTGAATGTGACAAAAAATCCGTACATTCACCCATGTGTAGGGCGTATAGCTACTTCTTCAGGTACAATTTATTTATTAGCGTTTTGGACATATATAGGCTTTTCAACCTTGCCCAAATGCCATGTGCGGTGTCTTCATCAATGATGTTATTTACCGCATCATTTGATAAGTGTAACTTGATTGCACTAGCAGCCCTTTCATCTAAGTCAGCCCAATCCTCAGCTTTCATGGTATCAGGCATTTTGGCATCAGCATCTAGTACCTTGTGTAATCCTTGTTGGATGAGCAGATCTCTCATCCTTCTTTGCCATGTTGAGAAACCGCTATCTCCGTTAAATTTTGCTACCTCATACTTTACTCCGGACATTTTTATTTTTCACTGAGTATAGTACTACCGACAGTGAATAGTATTTCTGTGAACGAGCAGAACATGTACTCTGATACCAGTTGTTGGGAATAAACTCCCTACAAAAATAATATTCACAGTAATAGAAGCGGAATAATCACGTAGCATCGAGATACGGTAATTAACAAGAAAAAGAGTGACAACGACACCAAGATTTTTACGTGGAAAACCCTTTGAATAAGGAAAAAAATCACGGCCCCGAGACGAGCAATTGATATCACTATAGCAAGAAATTTTACACTTTGTAGGTCCGAGTAAAATACTCCAAAGACCACTACAACACTCAAAAGAAATAACCCTCTTTTGATATTCTCACCTCACTACAATATCGCTCATTCTCTATTTTTCTCATAGACTATTTTCTTATATATTGTCTGTGAAACCTCACTCTTTCTTTCTCTCTTTGTTGGTATGTGGAAATGAGAGTTGAAGCTCTGCTTTTATAGCCGAAGTCTCACTCTCGAAAGCCTACTATATTTGACAATTTGCACACACTTTTCCTTCTTTTTCTCCAATGTTGACAATTCAACAAAATTGACTACCAAACCAAAGAAAATTAACAAAGTTGGCTACAAACCAAAAAAAATTTCGTTAGGCAATGGAACCCATCACCTTTTGCGTTCATTTTCTTCAAGGTTTGCCAAAGAAAGTGGCGCTTGGAACTGAAGTTCCAGCAACTGACTTGTTACAAACTCTATGGCACCAAAGATGTCTTTGTATAAGTAAGAGCCACTGAAACATAGAAAAATCTTGGAGGAGGCAAACAATCATATCAGAAACAGTCCCAAATTATCCCGTTAAATTTTTATTGTCAGTTGTCCACACAATTCAACATCCCCATCGAAGATATCACCCATAAAACAAACATCTCCATTGACGATATCACAAAAGGCTCCAAGTTAGTTATTACCGAAGAAAATTAACTATATACCAATCATATCAGCTATAATTCTCACCCTTTTATCTTCCTTTATGACATATAATATGACAGTATACTGCCACATGCAGGTTAACTTATAAAGAACATGTTTATAAAACTTAACAAGGAATTGAATAAATGGATAAAGGCGAGTACCCCAAAACAAATACTAATCAAATCTTTATGAATAGAGAGGGATCGTCGTATATTCAACTATATTGAAGAAAAAACATATAAGAATCCGTTATAAACCTATACACAAATTGACATGTGTAGGAGAATGATGAGAAAAACACAGTAAGGTAATTTTTAACACTCTAGTAAAGACTTCCATTAAAACGCATCAAAAGAATATGCAAGCAAAAGTTAGATGAAAGAGAGAGATGGTGTGTGTCCCCAATTACAAAAGCTAGTCTACTGCTAAGAAGAAAACACACTCCAAATATGCAACTAGCTAGTCTACTAAGAAGTGCATTAATCATACGTAAGCAAATACAAGAACATGATCTAGTGTCACGAACAATGTTAAAGGCGAAAAGCTTTAAATAGCGCTCTATAGGTCTATTGGAGCTTTAAGTGCAAAAAGCAGTTAAAGTGTGGACTTCAGTTGGAAAAAATGCACAATGAGGAAAAATAAAAATATATTCGTAATGCAAGAAAAAAATAACAAATTCATTCATAATGTTTTCCTTAGTAATTATTATATCTCCTTCTGATTATATTTATTATACTAAAGCGCAGCTTAAGTGAGGGGAAGCACCCTCCGTGAGCTTTTCTGAGCTTAAGGGCTTGAGCGCGCCTTAAATGGGCCTTTGACAACACTGGTGATTCACTACTGGAGAGATCAAACTTTCTGTGTAAGCTAATCCATCCATCAGCAAAAAGATATCTTCATTACTGTCATCACCAACTAAAGGCCATACTAGATTGATTATTCCATATGGTCCTTTGGATATCCTAAATACGGTTCCTTCTTTGCAGCTGAGTAGTACTTCACCATCTGCAAACATATATATCGGAAAGATTGGTATGATTGAAGGAACCTTGGTATCTCCAATACAAAATAATTTAGTCCAGGATTCTTCAACACCATACTCTTTCATTACCCACAAATTAAAAGATGTAGCCTCGTCGCGATTATAAACACAATGTATACTAAGCATTCCTCCCAACTCTGTTACACCTTGGTCGGACATGCCAAACCTCGAGACCATTTCCTTTGGTATCGGTAGGGGTGACAAACGGGCGGGTCGGATCGGATATAGGACGGGTCGAAAACGGATAATGAAAAAATGGATAAATTATCCGATCCGACTCATATTTGATACGGATAAAAAACGAATTAACCGGCGGATAATATAGTACCATATTATCCATGACTTCATGAATATGATCACTTTTGGAAGAAATACTAGTCTCCCAAACTTGAGGACCCTCCAATTTAAGACTTTACAAATGTAAAAGTTAAACTCATTAGGTATCCATTGGTTATCCATTTTCTAAATGGATAATATGGTTCTTATCCATATTTGACCCGTTTTTAAATAGTTCATTATCCAACCCATTTTTTAGTGAACTAGTTTTAGGATACGCGCATTGCGCGTGTACCCTATCTCAACGAATACAAAATTTTAGAAAATTACATAAATATTATATTAAAATTTGTATTTGAGTTATAAAATAAAAATTAACAAAATATTGAAGGAAACTCTCAAGACCAAAATACAATTGTTCTATTTCTATGATCAATAAGAAATATCATATCAATTATTTCAACATATTAGAAAATACTAAATTATTATTGCAAAAGGTATTATTTAACTGGTACATTTTGATTAATCTACTAATTCTTCATTTTGGAGTGAGTTTTCTTTCGTTGTCCAAGCACATAACTATGCATCCAATATTTTCTTTTATGGAAGTAAGAGTCTAAGATTGTAATAGATTAATTACCGTTTATGAATTCTAGAAGGACCATGTTAATCTATGAGCCAAAAATATGGAGGTTATGTTAAAAAAATCCTCTAAACTTTGCACGAAATCAGTTACACCCCTAAATAAATTGCAGTCTTAAGTACCCCCGAAGTCGGCTATTTGATTGTTGTTACTCCTGGACGTTAACGTGGTAAAGAGTGTAGATGCATACACTCTCCTTTAGGCGCGTGAAAGTGAAAAAAAGTAAAAAATTAACTTTGATAAGATGTAATATTTTTCAATCATTAATATAATTCTTTGTTTATTACAATATAATTATGTATTTTTCTTGCTTCATGTTAATATACAAACGTATACTTTATCCAATTTTGTATTTTTAATTTCTTCTTTAGATATAATGTCAATTTGATCCAATTGTATATTTTGTCTTTTCGGATCAAATTTATAAAAATATTAGCTAGATAAAAATAGTTTTAGCTAAAATAATAGTGTACCAATTGTGTATTATTTGTTATTTTTTAGATGAAAATAACTATCTATTTTAATTATGTATTTTTATTTTGGGGTCAAATTAATAAAAAATTTGGCTAGAACTTTATTATTTTCTTGCTTAATTTAAAAGGTACAGCCAACATAGGAGTTGTAATTGTTTTCATAAATCCACAATATTTTTGAAATGCTACCTACTATGTTGTTTAAGTAATTAAAATAACTATTATAGTATATATTTTTTATATTTCTTTGACAAGCCTACACGTTTTGTTTCCCATTCAAAAAACATTTCTCAAAACTTGGATAACGACTTCTAAAGTCACCTAATTACTATTGTTTTAGAAGATATAAAAAAATTCAACTAATAATTCTTTTTAAAAAAAATAATTTAAATAAGGAAAGAATCTTATATATAATTTCTACTAAGTATTAGGAGTTTTTACCTAACTTAAATAAGGAAAAATTTCATAGTCAAACTTTAAATTAATGTGAAAAGTCCAAATATTAGGAAAATAGTTAATGACTATTTTATTCAATATGAATTCTATGTTAAAAGGATAAAAAAATCGAACGACATCGCTTAGTGCCTTCGTGCTTTTGATATAATATATATAAATAATATGAATGATTAATTATTTTATTTTAACCATTTTGTCACTCGATAGATATCGGTAATTCTGCGTACACCTCTTTTGAAATATCAAAAGATTTCACCACCACCAACAAATACATATTCTCAGCCACCAAAGTCCACGTTCCATAAGAACCAATCCAATGAAATGCTCCGTGTACAATGCCAAACAGTGCATACCATCAGAGAAGGAACAACAGCTAGATTCAAGTTCTCTCCGATAACCACTTTTTAGTGCGAGAATTTTATTGGGTGCTTCATCATCTCCCAAGGGAATCTTTAAAACCTTATAGTCATCAGTAGTTGAGTCATATCCCAATCCTTATACATATTATCTTGAATAAAGTTCTCCTATGGAAGTACGATTGACTCTCTTGTCGACGGATTCCATAGCCACAATGTATAATCCTTAGGGTAATGAATCCCAAGTAAAACCAACCCATCACAACTAGATTGGATATCGTAAAACCCAAACATACACGGTGATATCTTTAAATCCTTAACGATACGATGCCGCAACAAAGAAGAACAGTAAAAGAAATATTTACCATCCTTTTTGCAGCTTTGTTGAATAAGCATTTTCTGGAATTTTTTTGTAGTTCTTGGCATGATTGAGATGCTTCTTCTTAAAGCAAGGTTCAGTGACTAGTGTCTTCCAATTTTTAGAAACACACTTGAATCGAATAAGTCTAATAAGAGACGGTTTATGATCTAAAACCCCAAATATATATACATACATATATATATATATATATATATATATATATATATATATATATATATATATATATATATATATATATATATATATATATATGTGTGTGTGTGTGTGTGTGTGAAAGCAATTTAGTAAAACATGAACAAGGCATGTTGTTATGAAATAAAAACAATTTAGTAAAACATGAACAAGAAATGGAGATAGAGAGAAGGAAGAGATTTTCTTCTTCAATTGTGCGTATTTTCCTATTTATTACAAGGTCTTTATATAGGTATGAAAAGTGAAGAAAAATCTGTCATTAAGCATAGAAATATGTCATTAAGCATTTGAGAAGATCATGGAGTAAGAGTAGACATCCACCATAATTTGATTTTTCTTATAACACTCCCCCTTGGATGTCCATTGATAATGTGCCTCGTTAAAATCTTATTAGGAAAAAACCCTATGGGAAAATAATCCTAGCGAAGGAAAAAGAGTACACATGTTTAGAAATACGCCTTTTGTTTGCCTCGTTAAAAACCTTGCAAGGAAAATCCAGTGGGACAAAACTTTGTAAGAAAAAAAGAGTACAACGCATATTAACTCCCCCTCATGAGAGCATCAATTCACATCCTTGAGTCTTCACATCCCAATCTTGTACACTAGTTTCTTGAAGGTTGACGTCGGTAGAGATTTGGTGAACAAATCAGCCATATTATCACTTGAACGGATCTGTTGTACATTGATATCACCATTCTTTTGAAAATCATGTGTGAAAAATAACTTTGGTGAAATGTGTTTTGTCCTATCCCCTTTTATGAATCCTCCCTTCAATTGGGCTATGCATGCTGCATTGTCTGCATTGGGTAGTTTGTCACACTTCAAATCACATTTGTTTCGAATAAGGTGTATTATAGACCCCAACCATACACATTCTCGACTTGCTTCATGAATAGCAATTATCTCAGCATGATTAGATGAAGTAGCCACGATTGATTGCTTAGTCGATCGCCAAGATATGGCAGTGCTTCCATATATAAACACATAGTCTGTTTGAGATCGAGCCTTGTGTAGGTCAGATAAATACCCAGCATCAGCATAACCAACAAGATCGGGACTGCAATCATTGCCATAAAATAATCCCATATCGGTAGTCCCTTTTAGATACCTCAATATGTGTTTGATGCCATTCCAATGTCTCCTTATAGGAGCAGAGCTATATCTTGTTAAGACATTAACTGAAAAAGTTATGTTAGACATTGTAATATTAGAAAGATACATTAGTGCACCAATTGCACTAAGATATGGTACTTCGGGACCAAGAAGCTCTTCATTATTTTCATGAGGTCGGAATAGATCTTTATTTATATCGAGTGATCTCACAACCATCGGGGTACTCAATGGATGTGCTTTATCTTTATAGAATTGCTTTAAAATCTTTTTAGTGTATGCTGATTGATGGACAAAAATTTCATCTTTCATATACTTAATTTGTAGACAAGGACAAAACTTTGTCTTTCCAAGATCTTTCATTTCAAATTCCTTATTTAAATAGTCTACTGCTTTAGGAAGTTCCCTAGGAGTTCCAATGATATTTAAATCATCAACATACACGATAATTATAACAAATTTAGATCTAGATCTTTTTATAAAGACACAAGGACAAATTAAATCATTATTGTACCCTTCTTTCAACAGGTACTCACTCGAGCAATTATACCACATGTGCCCTGATTGTTTCAATCCGTATAAGGATTTTTGAAGCTTTATTTAATAATTTTTTTTTTGAAAACCTTATTATGCTTCAGAACAATTTAAATCCTTCAATGATTTCCATTATACGCATATTACATTTTTCTTGTATTGCCAGATTAAAACCTGAAATGGCGATATCCACCACAGGAGAACATGTCTCTATATAATCAATGCCAGGATATTTACAAATTTTCTTGTGACACAAGTCATCTTTATGTCTATCGGACCTCCTTTTTTTCGCACAAAAATACATTTATACCTCCACTTGCTTTATACTTTCAGGTGTTAGGATTATCCGTCCAACTTCATATTCTTCAGGTGAAATCAATTTTCATTGCGTATTTTTCATTTGGCCAATCATTTATCTATCCAAATTTTATGACAGATTTGAACTCAAGATCCTCGTTAATATTAATAATATTGAGCGCTACTTTATATTAACAATATCGTCGACGATCATTTTATATCGGTTCTACTATTACCCAATAAAAACATAACTTATTGAGATCTCTTTATCTTATTATTTTCAGGTACCTGAGCCTCTCCCATGAGATCTTATGAAGTGTTATGTCGTGGTGCTCTTCTAGAGCACTTGCCTCCTTATTATGACCATCTTGAACATTTGCTTCTATCCTTGTTCAAGGAGTTTTATCTTTGGAACCGATTAGTCTATTATGCTTCATGCATACCATAGACTCTATTCATTATGAACTTTATTTTATTTGAAACATTAGCAGATGAATATGACATTTAACTTTGGGTCAGCAAATACGCCTAACAATATTTTGCAAATAAATTATCACTTGAACTTCAAGTTCACATTTTCTCGTACGAGGATCTAGATGTACTCATAATATTTCATTATATGCATTACTTTTTCAGCTGCCCATTTTCTCCCCCTATTGTTGGGATCACCAACACATATCCCTAGTCTTATTTGGGGATCCATCTTTGTGCATTGTGGTGGAACAATTAAATCATATAGCACATTCATATTTCTAGATAAAAATTATTTGGTTCCTGACTTTGAACCGATTGTGATAGGGAGAACTTATCATAATTTGGCTAGATGCGTACAAGTGTTGTTGTATATTAAATAATATATCACATACCAAATTTTATTTTGGCAATTTTGTTCTCATAACCAATGGTTTAGATATAATTGGAGACATACAATTTCTGCTAAAACAACTTGGATTTAAACCAGTATTATCAAGATAAATCATCATAATTTATATTCTGAAACTGTGCTCTAATAATTTGAGCAATCAATCTTGCAAAAGCCAAACTGCAAGTTGATAACAAATGCACATGTGACCATAGAATAAATGCATCTATTAAAATCATATAATAGTAAACGGTCCATACGTCAGGTGATTGGGCCCATATATTTATCACCTTTATTCGTTCCATAAATTAAGGGATTCAATCCCAACCTTAACTGGTATATCATGAGAATAAGCAGCAGAAGAGAATTCTTGAAGAATCTTATATTTCTTCAATATATGCCAATATAATTCTCAATTAATTTTTCGCATCATAATTGAACCGAGATGGTCAACCGGTCATGCCAACTAATATTTATTTCAGTAAACCTCTAGTTTATTTGTGGCTTGTGATTGCATCATCATGCTTATACTTGTGTAGTACAAATAAAAGAAAAGTCAGGTAACCTTTCATATTTACCCGGTATGATTATAGTAATATAAAGATATTCAATCTTCTTTTCATTTATAGTCTCAATATGCCAACCACTTTGGCTAATATATTTGTAAATCAAAATATTTCTTTTGAGACTTACTACAATATTAATGTTATGAACAATTTCATTCATCCGGGTAGTAACAAATTAGTTCTTTCAGAACTCTTAACTGTTTTTGTACTACAAGATCTTTTGTCACACCATCCATATAATGAATGTCTCCTTCACAAAGAAAATCATATCATAATAATTGTCATGTTCAAAATCATCATAAGCAAAATAATTTCTTGCTTTAATTTTGCTTTAAATAACTTTTATAAGGCTTGACAAAATATTTTTGGCGTATCACATGTATGCGACTAATGATATATTCATTATATCATGTAACTACACAGTAATATTCATTATCTTTCTTTGTCTCAAACCTCCCCTAGAGGTGAGTTGTAGTATTTATCCAACCATGCACAAGTATATTATTAAGCATAATCTTTATCACATATATATTTTCACATTCACTTTCAGGAATGAGTATGCATTCTCAATATTTATCACAAG
The DNA here is from genome assembly GCF_000715075.1 of Nicotiana tabacum. NCBI lineage: Eukaryota > Viridiplantae > Streptophyta > Magnoliopsida > Solanales > Solanaceae > Nicotiana > Nicotiana tabacum. Next base: position 91,408,900 of record NC_134096.1, on the reverse strand, counting down.
TCACATTCTCTTCGAAGAATGGAGTATAATCATACAATGTGCTTTATTTTTTTATTTTTCTCATACCAATTTGATGGTAAACATTGTCTTGTTCTCCTTTTTTATAATTACCATAGTGATAACTATTATTATTTTTGCCTTTCGCACGCCCACATTTTTTGGTCAATCACTTGTCTTTATTTAGACTTATCATGCACTGCTATCACATTCACTTCAAGAATGGAGCAAATCAAGTGGGACAAGTTTCATGCTTTTTCATGAAAAATATATTATTTTTTCTTTAGTTATTATTATTATCAATATGGTGCATTATGACTCAAACCCAATGCCTTACCCATATAAAGGCATGCTAGGCCATAATGCGTTGGAACTTGAATCCAACGTCTTTTCATCAATATAGTGCGTTGTGACTTGAACCCATCGTCTTACCCTCAATCTTTGGCATAATAGGCCAAAATTCACTAGGACTCGTACTCGAGCCTTTAAAATATTATTACTTCATAATTATATACATAAGTAAATTAACTTTCAAGAAGACATATATAACTATTTCAATCTTGAAACAGTTCCTATGCAACAAAAATGCTAGTTATGTTTTTTAAATGATACAATCACTTTTACATTTTAATAAATTAATTAGGAAAAAGGTGCAGATAACATATAACCACTTATATTTCAAAGACTATTAGAACTTCACCAAAAAAATTCAATACGGAGGAATGAGCCTTATGTTTCCAGCAAAAATATTTAAGGCTTAATGCATAACCGTGACTATTATAAATTATAACTATAATGAGTTTATATTGATTGTATATTCGAATGCCAAATTTGCAAGATACTGTAAAATCGCCTACATATTTGATAATTTTGCTTTCAATGAAATACATCATGTGATGGTAAAAATATTATTACTAAATTACCTTAATAATTATCTATCATAGTATGTAAACGGTCAGAACATATATATACGTTGGAATATTATCTTTGTCCAAATAAAGACATACCTTTCTAGTTCTTTATTTCACCGGATACAATTGAAAAAAATATTTTAACTAAACACTGTACATAAAGTTAATGCAAAGATATGAAAGTATGAATGAGTTTAGATGGATGTAAAACTTATTTTTGTATTATCATCCAAGACATTTTTCATTGTACTTGATCTCATTGTCTGCTTATAATTTACATAGTCTTAACGTAGAAGATCATGAAATGAAATGAACAATTCGTGTTGATAACGTGTTATAAAATAAAAGCAATTTAGTAAAATATGAACAAGACTTGTTGTTATGAAATAAAAGCAATTTAGTAAAACATGAACAAGAAATGGAGATAGAGAGAAGGAAGAGATTTTCTTCTTCAATTGTGTGAATTTTCCTATCTATTACAAGGCCTTTATATATGCATAAAAAGTGAAGAAAAATATGTCATTGAATATGTTATTAAGCATTTGAGAAGATCGTGGAGGAAGAGTAGACATCTACCATAATTTGATTTTTCTTATAACAGTGAAAACAATGATATATTTGTCTATATAGACCAAATCTGAGTTGAGTCCCAGTGATCTTTGGATGAGCACATTTAACCTTCATTTTAAGAAATATGTGTAATTTCAGTCCATTTATTGACAAAACATCTAACAAAACAATGCACCACAGTTAAATTGCAGAAGGAGAAAATCTGTGTTTGGCTAAATCACTTGGCAAGTGTTTTAGTCAGTAATGGAATTAATTAATATTTTTAAAAATTAGTTTTATGTGCCTTAGTAAGGTGACTCGAGAAATTGGTTAAACTCTTATTTTGTTAGTAAAATTAATGTTATATGAGTAATATATTAAATATTACGCATATAAACTTAGTAGTCTCGTCATCATCTTTTTGATCGTCACCGTTAATTCCGTGGATACTAGATATACTTTTACGTTAATAATGTAAGCTAAAACTAGTGTACACTTATTATAGAAATTAAATACTCGCATTATATTATATCTTGAGATAATTATCCGTTGTCATTGTAACTAAACGACCCCTAAGTATTGGTAAGAGCAGGAATATTCAGACAAAAGAGAAAATATCAGAGGGGCAAACAGGACTTTTCCCAACGGAAGTACCAGTGGCAATTCTCAGGCGAAGTTAATCTCCAATTAGTACTCCGTGCGTCTTCTCCGACAACCTAAGACGATGATAATTTAGCTGGAGCTCTGATCGTCTTCTTCTGGTTTCGGTACCGAAGCTTCCAGAAGCTTCTGGAACTATCGCGATCTCCTCGGAAAACAAATAAGTAGATGTCGTCACCGGACATAGCCGAAATGTTGGACAAATCAAAGGAACTCGATCGTTTAAGGAAAGAACAAGAGGAAGTACTCCTTGAAATCAATAAGATGCACAAGAAGCTTCAATCCAGTTAGTATTTCAACTTTTCCTCATTTAAATTATTACTGTATGGAGAAAGTGAAAAGCTTTACCATAATTCTTTTATTATAATTCGTATTTGAGTTAAAGTTCTATGCAATGTTTGTGTAAAAAACAAGTATTTAGGCAATCAGGTCACTTACAAGGTAATTATAGGTTAATTCTATGAGAAACGGTAATTAATAACTTGGTAAAAATGGTAACTAACCTATGATGTAAAAGAAATCTTTACACTGTACTGCAGATAACTCAAATGCTTTGTATTTACTCCCCTTTGTGAAGAAAGTAAGAACATTAAGTGATAATTTGATGTGTATTGGTCTTATATCCGACAGTGTTTATGGAATGGCTAGTAGTGGGTCCACCTGCCCTTCAAAGTTTGTTCATCAAAACTGATACAGTAACCATCACATAAGCTGAAGAGTTGTAAGACAAGTAGTTTTTGATACTGAAGTAGTAAAATTAGGGTCTGGCTGTTCAGGATATTGCTGACATAAGTTTGTGATAAGTAATAATACTGAAGCTTTTAGCGTTATAGAATGATCAAGCATTGTGATGCAAAGTACAGGGAGTTCTAGAATAAGTAAAAGTTAGTCACAAAATTTCCAGTTACAGTTCTATGAAAAATGGAGTGGCTCGTCAGAAGCATGAGAATAAAATAAAGAAACTGCTAGAGAGTATAAATGAATAGGCCCTCGGAAGACCTATGTATAAAGGTTCCACAATTGTTCAGCATAGATGTAACAAAATATTTTCCATGAGCCGTGACCTCCTCCTCTGAAGAATTTGTAGTACTAAATTTCATTGCGTTGACAATCATAGCCAACTAATCCATTGGAAAACTAGATGTTATTTTAGCTAGTTAAATAATCTTTTTAACCAAAATTAAGGTTGACAACCTAAGACTAGAACTGAAAGGTTCTAGGTTTTATTTTTTTTGGGGGGGGGGGGGGGGGTTTATCCAAACTAATTATTGACAAACCTAAGACTCAATCTTGCATCTTATCTTTGATAAGTTAGCCATCATTTTCCTCCCTGTATTCCAACTTGAAAAAGTCAATGCAACTACCAATATAAACTACCTTGAGGCTTGAGGTTCGTGGAGGCTTGCAACTGCTTTTATAGCTCTTTGATCATCTAAGTTTCCATGTATTACTTCTTTTCTTGCATCAATCTTAATCTCCCTTTTGAAAGCAATAAAGTGGATATTTTCTTTTTGATTGTTAAAAAACCATAAAGTGGATATTCTTTGCCAATTGTACTACAACCAGAGAATTTATCTGGTTCAGTATTTGTTATACAATAATTTGTCCTATTTTCTTTTGAAAAGTGGTAAAGTGATTGTCTCATCTGAGACAGCTTTTCTTTATTAGCTCATTCATGTGTGTTTTAGATTTCTTATCTGAATCTAGAAGCATTAAACACAAACTTATCAGCTTAATCAGCCACTATTTTACCATTTCTGTGCTTATTGATTCACCAAATACCAGATACTTGTAAATTAATTGTTCTGCCCTCAGGACAGTAAATAGGCCTAACAACTTGATCACATCGGTACTAACTAAATTTGCTTTATGACTGTTTCTATAAGTTACTTGCGTTGAGCTTTCTTTTCCATTATGATCTTTGATTCTAGCTAAAAGAAAGCAACTTCTGTTTTAAGGTTTCGGACTGCTTGGATGACTTTGCAATGTACTCTTCCCTTTGGCTTATCTTGCCTTGTCCGATAGAACAAATTGATGATGTAACTTAAAATTTTTGTATTATCGTTTCTCAGTTTATCGATGTCTTGTTATCTATTATTCACTCAATGTTGGGAATACAATTGATTATAATGCTTTCTCTATGGCTGAATCCAAATTGACGATATAAAAAGAATATCATGTCCAACAAAGAAGTGAAAAATGCTAATAAATTTGAGTTCATGTGATTTCCGCAAAGAAAACATGAACTTTTACTGGAGAAGATCATTGACCTCTTGAGATAGAAACTTGCATGTGACATATATCTACCAAGACCTATGCTGTAACTTACCATTTGGGTACTTTCCCATTCCTTGTGCAGCTCCAGAAGCGGTTGAGAAACCAGGTGACAATTCACTGTCAAAACTTAAGATGTTATACACTCAAGCCAAAGAGCTCTCCGAGAGTGAGATGAGGTATTTATGTTTGCACCGTCTCTTCACCTGGGAGGGTGGTTGAAATCTGTGTGGTGACTTTTGACTCACAGCTTTCTATGCTGTCCAAATGGAGCTGCCTTATTTGTTATTTCTGAGGAACTCTTTGTTTGACACCTTGACTTGGAATATATACAACACTTTGTTTGTTCTTACATGTTATGTTTTATTCTGATACTTTATGTTTTCATTCTCAAACTTGAAATTCATTGCTTTCTCCTTACTGGCCTTTCGAGTGCAGTATATCCAACCAGTTGTTAGGCCAGCTGGATGCGATAATCCCCGCTGGAGGTGCTGGGCAACAGAGAAGAAGGATAGGTGTGTGTACTATGATTGATAGAACATAGCAATCATTGAATCTCTAGCGTTACGCTCTTTAAAGTTAAGACCTGGCTTACAACATCTTCAATTTTTGGATGTTGATTGTTCTTGTGGGACACACACAATACCTCACCAAAGTTCTCTTTGAAGTATTTTTATTTGTGCCTGTCTCTTCTAAAGAACTTGAATGGCAATTATAGCTTGAACTTGAGGTCCACGATAAATCAATCTTTAGAAGGACAATAGTGGCAGAATACTTTGGGATATTGAAGAAAATACGAGATTGTTCATAAATTAAGAGTCAAGATTTATTTATTTTTTCCTTATCAACAAAATAAAATAAAATCTTGACTGCTAATTAGATGACAGTGTTTTTTTGTCTTGTGGTATTACTAATTTGTTTAGGATTTAGATTCGGGTATTCCGCAGAAGTACAAGGTAGCATAACATCCAGTGACGTTTCTGGAAAACTTAATGGTTCCAAAATTCTCTAACTTCCCATATCTGCCTATATTAAATTGATCAATTGGTAAAAATATGAGATGTACCAAAAGGAGTGTAAAGCGAGACAAATATCAACTTGGTGGATAGCGACACCGTTGACAAAATAATAAGCACACCCCCACATATAATGCTTTAGCTGTAGCCTTTATGCAAAGGAATACTTTAAAGCAAGTTATTATTGAGCCTAATGAATCAAACATCTATTTTATGAATTTAAAAAATATGTTCTTGTTTAAATCTAAATTAATAGACTCAACTCTATTTCTGGTCATCAACTTCAGTTGTTTTCACCTTGATTAATGCATTTGGATCTACATGGATGACAGAAGGCAACGAGCAGAAAAAGAAGAGGATGAAAGGTGACTCTGACATTCCCAGGCTCTCTCCTTCAATGCGAAATCAGCAGGAGTTCTTTGCTAGCCTGAAGGGTGAACAAGTATGGATTTATTTTCATGGAAGTGAATAAGTTCTTTCGATATTTTATAATATCATTCAAGCACCTTTAGTATGTGAATGAGCTTTACTTTTGTGGTGGCAATAACATAGTTAAACCTTTTACCACTAGGTGGCTGCTAGGGTCGCGCAAGAGGATGGTGAAAAGGATGAGTGGGTCATTGTTAAAGTTACTCATTATGACAAAGAAACAAAAGAGTAAGTTTTGCGATAAAGCTTCATAGTGAATGGTTAATCTAGAGGACTGGATTTTAATGGGTTAGAGGGAGCATACTTTTAATTATTTAATTATGTGTTCACCATGCTCCCTCACGTGTGCGGCCTGATTTTTTATTTAATGGGTCAAGTACGTGAATATTCTTTTTTGACTATGGATGGCGGTGAGATTCTAACCCCAGACGTCTACCTGCTATTTACATCTCATCTAAAGGCTTAAATTGTTAGAGAGAGCACATTTTTATTTACTTAATTATGTCTTCAACATGATCGTTTACATCTATAATTTGTGTTAACCTTGTATCTCTCCGTGCAGATTTGAAGTTCTAGATGAGGAGCCAGGTGAGGATGAGGAAGGTGGTGCCCAGAGGTAGCCTTACTATTGATCTTTGAACATTTGTTGATAGTTTTTGCCCATTTTCATTTGCTTGTGTGCTTCCTTTTGATTGTTTATGCATATCTTGGTTGTAAGTCCCTACTAGTTTGCTCATTGTTCCCTCAACCGTCAATATCCATGGATGCAAGCCTGAAACGTGTCTCTCAAATTGGCACTTGGAGTTTAGGGTCTATGATACCTGATATTATTCTCTAAACATAATATTGTCTGAATATGACCATGTGTGGTTTAGGACTAGGACCAAAAAGGTGTTGCAGGATGACTACTTATCAAATTGATGCAGGGAGACCTCTATGAAAGTTTATCTTGGTAGTTTGTGGAGCATTTAGCAGCCAATAATTGGGGAAGGGTGTGTGGGTGGGTGTGGGTGTATGTGTGTGTGTCTGAGTGAGTGAGTGTGTGTGCATGGGATATATATATATATGAAGTGACTTATCAAGTACTTCCTAGGATCTAAGTGACAGCTCCAACTTTATGTTATAGATGGAACTTCTCAAATTTACATAATGTAAGGCATTATCCCGTTACCTGATCTCAACTTCACAAAGACTCACTTTATTTATTAGATTTCCTACTTATATCCAGCTCTGGAATGATTAAATCTATTCCCTCCTTGATCGTTGTAGAGAGCATTGCATTCATGCGATGCTCAAGTGTCAAAACCCCCCTTTTTATCCATTGGATTATTGAATGCTTTCTATACTAAGAATGCACAAGAAGCACAGAGACTGGGGAATAGTAGGTAGAAGAATGAGGGAGATTAAGAGATTTTCTGACTCCTTCTGGGACCTCGATACAAATCAGTTTTAGTTGCCCACGAGACTAACAAATCACATTCATCAATTGGAGGAAAGAGGAAACTACAAAAGGAACAAAAAGGTATATTTTGTCCCATGGTGTGCCCTCACACAGAAAAAACTTACCTCACTTTTTGAGCTGCCAACTTTGAAGGAACAGCTCATTGAGGAATTTTAGTCACTTATATTTTCCCTCTTCTAGTACGTTGATGGATGATAGGGATCAATGAGATTTTGTCCTTTTCTGCTATTTGTTGGTGATTAGTTGTTGCCTGGTACACACTAGTAAGTAAGTCCATAAGTTACTCCTAGCTGTCCGGCAAGTTGCTGAAACTGCTTCCTAAGAATCTGTCCACAACACCTTCATGTAGGTATTTGTGATTAAGATTCTGCGACATCTCATATAGTCTAGACCTAATATTGCTACCGAAGAATTTGATGACTGATAACTATTACAGCATAACTGTGGCTTTTCACTCTTTGTACTTTGAAAGGCTGCTATTTAGCTAGTTATTTGATATCTAAGTGGCTTACAGCTTTTGCTTACTAAATGATTATTCGCCTTCTTACCGGAATTACTGGTTCTATTCTTTTGCCAATTACAGAAAGTACAAGCTACCTTGGTCACATATTATACCTTTTCCCAAGATAAGTGATCTTGCAACCACTCAAGAATTCCCTCCTGGAAAACAAGTTTTGGCAGTTTACCCAGGAACCACAGCTCTGTACAAAGCCACAGTAGTCCAGGCTCGCAAGGTACCACTATTTAGTTTTCTTTTGTCGTAATTTATCAGGATTTTCTTTATTGAGCTATTCAGAATATCATTACTCAGGAATTGATTGGTTTTTTACTTACATTTGCATGTGATGGTCCCAATGCTATATCAATTTCCAGAGGAAGACCGACGAGTAAGTGATGTTCTTACCTGGCTTCTTAGAAATTAGTGATGAACTTAAGATTCTTTAGTACTCAATAATTGAGCAATGACTCCTGATTAAACAGAAAGTGGAATCAATTATCCCAATCTGTTTTGCAGTCATCGAGCTCAATATTTCTTTTTTCTTCTTTCTTGAAATTGACTGTTGCATTACCAAAAAAAATTGACCAATGAATCATGATCCTGTTTCATTGGCTTAATGTATTATGTTTCCCTTTTGCAGTTACACATTGGAGTTTGATGATGATGAGGAAGATGGGTCTCTACCTCAACGCTTGGTGCCCTTTAACCAGGTTGTTGCTCTTCCAGATGGTCATCGCCAGTGAAATATAGTTATTTATGACTCTTTAACACGTCCAGAGTTGCTAGATTTGGACCATCTGCTGTATGTATCTAGTCTTATAAGGGTGAGCTATGGACCTATTCGCTTTTAGTTCGGGGCATTGCTACTTATCCAAAAAAAAACTTTTATCTTTGTCGTACAATGTATTTATCCAAAAAAATTGTTGTACGATTGTCTAGTATTGTAGTGTTCTTGCTGTACAGTAGTTGGACATGAAAGTAAAATCCTAGTATTTTGAGCTGTAAATTTGTACTCTGTTTATTAAGGTCCCTGAGCTTATCTGGAATGACTCTAAGGAGGAATGTCTGTCCCTTGTTACCCAATTCCTACAAGGGAGCTTGTCATCGGCTTGATATTAGAAACTTGATAGTTTCTTCTTCTGAATGATGGGAAAAATAAAGGAAAAAAACTTGTTCTTTTCCTTTTTAAACTGAAAAGAACAAGTGATTTCACTTGATAGAAGTTAAACATAGATATAAAAACCACTAATTAAGATGCAGATTATAATACAACAGTCCTAATAATGAAGACGTTTATGACAAGCATGGGTAATGGGAATGGGAGGATCAGAGAAACTGCTGTTTAGTATCTGATTTGCAGTCCATTGATTAGCAGCTTGAGAGTAATGTACTCCATCCCAGCTTATGTAAATAGAAGGGTTGACACAAGCCCTTCCAAACACTTCTGCACCTCTCACTATTGCTTTCTGTCCACACCATACATGCGTGTTCCCTTCATGCAATCCACAGCATATTTTTTGGGGTTCCATGAAACCTGTTCAAAATTTTAATGCCTAAAGTCCTTGATCAAAAGATAAAGAAATGAATTGGGAATGTAATATGTACTAATGGCACCCAATTCCCAAGGGTGTCAGCCGAGTTGTCAGATTACGGTTCAAATCCCAACATGGACAAAAAGATGTTAGCTGATTTCTTCCCACCTGCCTAAGTTTTGGTAGACAGAGTTATCTGGTACCAGTGCTGACGAGAAATGGCAAGTACTTAGTGGAATAGTCTCGTTAAAAAATATATACGCTCTAAAATATACCTTGGCTGTTGGCATTGCTGATCAATTCATACTTGGCAGCATAGACATCTACATATGTTATAGCAGCATGCCCAAGCTCTGCCCTCAGTGTTCTTATCCTGGCTTTCAGCTGTCTATTGAACTCTAAGGCCATCTTATTCTGGCTCTTTAAGCATCCATAGTTATCAAGAACACCTGGTTTTGGATTTCTGAGGTATAATGTGGCTGTTGGCAAGCAACCAATTGGACCTGTGTTATGTATCCAAAATGCCCTCGCCCCTTGTTGATATAGACGCTGTTATAAATAATGAAACAAAGATAGCATTTTTCTTCATAATTAGTGCCTACATCACTACCTATGTTAAAAGAATTTAAGGTAAATAATTTTTACACTAACAATGTGGTTTTACATGATTAGTGTATAGAAGTTAAACTCAGGTTAAAATTGATAAAGTGCATATACCGTAACTGCTGCAGAGAACTGGTTTATTATGTCTGGTATGGCTGCCCGAAGTTGTATATTACTCATCTGGCGGAAACCAACAGCTAGGTCAGTTTGGCCTATGTCAAGTGTGTAGAGAGACTTTGAAAATTCGCGAGGACGAGGGAGTTTGTTCTTCTCTGACAAGTCTATCGCTGAGACATAGTTATAGTTGTATCAAATTAGCTTAAATGATGCAACTTGCTAGTAACAGGTCAGTGATTGAGTTGCATTAGTTTCCTTTTACCTTGTCTATAGAGCTCTTCAGTTCTGGCCTTGAAATGATGGAACTGCATAATTTGAACGTCCAGTGAAAAGGGGCTAATACCACTTTGGAATATAGTCTGGTTTTGCCTACGAATGGTGGATCCTCCTGTTGCAAAATTGGCTCCGTGCCTGAAATTCGAGCCAATGGAATCTAGATAGGCACTCATGTAGGGTAGTCTCAGGTGCTCAGCTGCATAAAGAAACGTCCATAATCAATTAACTGCCCTGATTTTGTAAGTTTCACTATGAGTAATGATATTAATCGAGAAATCATTCAAATAGAGATTCTTTGCTCAAAGATATTTGTGTTACTCAAGTCGACATTTCTTGTTCCCACTTTGTCACCCACTTCTCGTCACTACTAAAAATTCGCTAAAATCCGACCAAATATTTCCGATCAACGTTGGTCGGTCAAAAAAAGCGACCAAAACCGTCAACTTCGACGGAAACTGGAATTTTTTTTAAATATTTTTTTAAAACTAAATACCGACCAACGTTGGTCGGTAAATCGGTCAACGAATTGACCCAGCTGGTCAGACAAGAAAATTTGGATTACCGACCAACGTTGGCCGATAATCTGGACCCAATTTTTAAAATTTTAATAATTATTTTATTATTTAAAATATTTTATAATATTTAAGAATTTATATTTAAAATTACCGACCAACGTTGGTCGGTTAATGCAGGGAAAGCATTTACCGACCAACTTTGGTCGGTAATTATTATTTTCTGCACAATAACCGACCAAAGTTGGTCAGTTATTACGTCAACATTGGTAAAACTTTCGAATTAGTTTTATATTTACTATCTAAATAATATAAATGTAATTCGTTAACACTTTTGTAATACAAACAATAAATACACTAACATATACTATATATAACATGCTATATATATATATATGACATAGATTAATCGATATAGGTCGAGACGTTTTATTTTTAAGAACACGAAGCGCTAGGACCACAAGGTCGGGTTCTTTTAGGGATAGACTTGGGAAGATACTAATTAGTATATATACTTTATCATCAAATATATCTATTTGTAAATTGATTCATCGACTTATAACTTACTTAGATGTATCGATGAATATTAATCGATGATTCATCAAAACGTCTCGACCTATATATCGATTAATCTATGTCATACATTATTAATGATGAACGAATGAAAAAAGAAGTTATTAGCATCAATTACAATATAGTGTATGTGTGTGTGAGAGAGAGAAATTACTCACATACTTAATTATAACTTAGAAAATTTACTTAGATAGATGCTATTATAATTTATTAAAAGTAAATAGTTAATATAATTATTTATAAAGATTATGCTTATAGTTTATAATTATTTATAATAATTATATAGTTAAATAAAATAAATGCTTACAGTTTATAATATTTTTTTATATTTTATAATATTTTAAGAAAAAAATAAAAAAAAGAATTTAATTTTTTTAAAAAAAACTGACCAAAGTTGGTCGGTTTTTGATCAAACGGTCAACACTTAATGTACCGACCAAAATTACCGACCAACTTTGGTCGGTAATTCTGAAATCAGAATTGAAAAATGAGGGAACCCCCATTTCTCTCTTATCTTCCCCTCTCCTTCTCTATTTCCCTCACTCAATACCTTCCCCTCTCCTTCTCTATTTTCCTCACATAAATTCCATTCCCCACCCCGCGTCGCCACCGCCCAGCCCCCGCCGTCGCCGCTGCCACTGCCACTGTCGCCCCTCTCCTTCTCCATCTCCTAAAAATTCTAGGTTTGAATTACAATCCATTTATTTATTATTTCTAGGTTTTGTTAATTAGTTATGAATTAGTTTCAATTGATTAGTGTTTCAATTATTTAAACATTGCATTTTATTGAGGATTAGGGTTTAGGTCTTGTTTTAATTAGTTTTGTTAATTAGTTTTATTAACTAATTAGTATTGTTAATTAGTCAATTAGTTATAAATTAGTTTTAATTGATGAGTGTTTCAATTTTGAGTTTGTATTGTCTTGAATAGTTTAATTAGAATTGCATTATTAACTTTGTATTGTCTTGAATAGTTTAGTTAGAATCTAGGGTTTACGATTTGTTCTTGTGAATCGAACTTTTAGGGTATGGGTTGAATTTCTTTAGTTTAGTTAGTTTATGTTTAAACTCGTAGGATATGAATTGAAATTTTAATTTTTAGGATTTGTTCTTGTGAATTGAACTTTTAGGATATGAATTGAACTTTTAAGATATGAATTGGACCTTTTGGATATGAATTGAACTTTTAGGATATAAATTGGTGTAATTAGGAAAAAATAATTATCTTGAATTAACTAAAAAAGATATAATTAATTTATAATTGTAGAATAAATTAATTTATTCTTGTTTTATTTGTATAGATGGAACATCGTACTTGTGCGACACCATATTCATGTTGGCCTGTCTTTCTTACACCTTATAATCTACCACCTAAGTTGTGTATAACTAGTCCATATATATTATTAAATTGTATTATCCCCGGTCCATGTAATAGAAAAAGTTTGATTGATGTATATTTGCAACCTTTGATTGATGAGCTAAAACAATTGTGGTATGATAGTGTTGAAACGTATGACATATCAACCAAGCAGAATTTCAATTTGCGTGCTAATTTAATATGGACTATTAACGATTTTCCAGCGTATGGAATGTTGTCTGGGTGGATAACTGCTGGGAAACTAGCTTGTCTTTACTGCATGGAAAATAGTAAAACGTTCACTTTGAAACATGGCCGAAAGCAATCATGGTTTGATTGTCACCGTCAATTCTTACATGATGATCATGATTTTAGAAGGATGAAAAATGCATTCAAAAAGAATAAAGGGGAATATGATTCTCCACCTCCGATACTTACTAGTGAGGAAATTTGGGAGAGGGTCCAGAACTTCAGTAAAGTTACTGAGGCTCCACCTTATAGATTCCCCGGATATGGTGTTAATCATAATTGGACGAAACAGAGTATATTTTGGGAGTTGCCTTATTGGAAGGATAATCTTCTCCGACACAACCTTGATGTCATGCATATTGAGAAGAATTATTTTGACAATTTGTTCAACACAGTGATGGATGTTAAAGGTAAGACAAAAGATAACCCGAAGGCTAGAATGGACTTACAAGAATATTGCAGGCGGCTTGAATTATACTTGCAGACAACAAACAATGGTAAGGTGTTCAAGCCCAAAGCAAGTTACACATTCACTTTGGAGGAAAGACGACAAATTTGTGATTGGGTTACGAAATTGAAGATGCATGAGGGTAATGCGTTGAATCTTGGGAAAAAAGTAGATATGGAGGTAGGGAAGTTGAGCCATTTGAAAAGTCATGACTGCCATGTTTTCATGGACACCTTAGTGCCTATTGCATTTTGTGGTTTGCCTGAAAGAATCTGAAAACCCATCACAAAGATTAGTTTATTTCTCAAAGACTTGTGTTCTACCACATTAAGGGAATAAAACCTACTTCGGATGGATCAGAACATTCGTGTAATTTCTAGTAAGATGGAAAAAATATTCCCATGTGATTTCTTTGATGTGATGGAACACCTTCCAATACACCTTGTACACGAGGCACGACTTGGAGGGCATGTTCAATGCAGATGGATGTATCCCTTTGAGAGGTAATATTATAAGTTTGATGTAATATTATATTTTATTTGAATGTTCTTGGCTAACATGACATTATATAGGACAATTGGCAAATGCAAATAATTTGTTAAGCAGAGGAATAGGATTGAAGGATTTATATGCGAAGCCTATCTTGCAAAGGAAACTGTATATTTTTGTTCTTATTATTTTGAGAGTAACGTGCCATGTTCTAGGAATAGGCCCAATAGGCACACGATCGAATGTGTGAATGATCCATTATATTCACCAATGTCTATATTAAATCAACCAGGCCGATGTTCTAAGGATGTTAGAAAGAGAAGTTTGAGTGATATGGAGTACAAGTCAGCTACACATCATGTATTGCTAAATTGTCCCGAAGTTGTACCATTTCTCAAGTAAGTATTGATTTATTAGTTATCAAAATGTAAAATTTACTATGACTACATATTAATGCAACTACTAAAAATATTTGATGTGTCACAGTTACTTCGTGGGTCAATTTGGCCATGATGCTGTATATACGAGATTTGATACGTGGTTCAAACAGTTTGTAAGTGTGTGTGTGTGTATATATATATATATATACGTAGTGAATTTGTAAGTATATATATACACACGTAGTGAATGTATAAAAATTGATTCATAAGTTGTGCTAACTTATGAATTTGTTTAACACTATGTAGGTAAATAATCCAAATAATGGTGTAAATCAATTTTTGAAAGATATATCTTGGGGACGTGGGCTTCAAGTCACAACAATGTCTAAGTACGTAGTGAATGGTTATAAGTTTCATACAGAGGATTGCTCTAAAAATAAAAATAGCAACAACATCGAGATGTGGGTTCAAGGTGGTGATGGCAACCAAGTTGGAGATATTGATTATTATGGTGTGGTCAAAGAAATATTACAACTAGAATATACAAATTGGCCATATAAGAAATTGATACTCTTTAGATGCAAGTGGTTTGACCCAAATCCAACAAGAGGTACAAGAGTACACCACCAATACAATATAATTGAGGTTAATCATATGAGGGAGTATGATCGCTATGATCCTTTCATAATTGCACATAACGTTAGGCAAGTGTATTATGCTCCTTATCCATTGCGGAAGAATAAGTCTGATTGGTGGGTTGTAATAAAAACTAAGCATGTAGGCAGGGTGGAAGTCGAGAATGTGTTAGATGTTGCATATCAAAAAGATATCTCCAATGTTCACCAAATAGTGGACGATCAGTTAGAAAATAATTTGGAACATCCTGAACGCATATTGGAAGAAGTTGATATAAATGAAGTAATAATTATAGAAAATGAGGATGAAGAATCAACTGATGAAGCTCAAACAAGTGAGGACGAAGAATTCTCGGACGAGGAACAATACGTCGATGAGGATTAAAAAGTTGGTTTTTTAAAGCACTCTCGTTTTATAGCTAGTTTCTTATATGTTTCAATCTAAATGTGTATTATATTATGCAGATGGCAGGCAAGGGTCAAGGTAACAATGACCCTACTAGTTCTCGGGGTCGAGAAAAGGGTAGGAAGGGAAAGAGGAGGGTAGAAAATAATAGTCCCTCTTGTCCACCCTTTCCAGAGATGCCTATGTCTTATCCTCCACCACACGGCTATACTGAGCTGCCACAACATCACGATCCGTACACCTTCATTCAGACACTAGGTCTTCCATCATAGGGCATAGGACTATACGTCCGACATACAGTCCAGCTGCCTCACAGCCATCTGCATCGCAACCATCTACATCACATCCACATGGATCACATCCCTACATATCACAACCACATGGATCGCATCCACCCATGTCACAGCCACTCGGGTCACAGCCACTCGGGTCACAGCCATCGGTATCACATCCACTTGGGTCGCATCCAGCTATGTCGCAGTCACAGGGATCGCAACCATCTTCATCATCGACTCCATCTATTGCAGGCCTTCGCCTGGGAGGCATTAGCTCTGACCCGCCTACACCGTCTTCACATGCCTCTGATACACATGCTTCGGATGGTGATGACGAGGTAGTGCATTATGATCGATATGGCAGGATCATCATAGTCCCTGAGGGTGATGGGTAAGTGTTATTCATTATTTTTGCGTCTATTGATTTGTAACATTTTTACTAAGATATTAATGTGTTTTTATTGTTAAATTGCAGGTTCAGGCCGGGTAATAAGACTACGAAGATAATCACCAATGCCATCAGAAAGCTTTATGATGGCCCTTATGCGACTTGGACTGATTGCCCATTCTCATTGAAGGAGCAAATTTTCAATCAATTTAAGGTATAAATGTTCTTTTAAACAGTTTAATAATTTATATTTATGATGTTTCCATCTAATATTTAACTTTTGAAATACATAGTAAGTGTATATGGGAAGACCGCTTAGAATAAGTGGCTACAAATTTTCATCATAAAGCTCGCAAGAGATTGGCGGATGCTTTCTCGGATGCTAGAAAAAAGAACAAGAGGCCTGGCTGGTTACTTGAGAATTTATGGAATGATTTTCAAAGGCAATGGCTTACCGCAGAGTTCTTAGAGAGGAGCGAAAAAGGAAATAAAGCTCGCACATCCGAGAAAGGAGGCTCCTTGCACACTAGAGGTGCGATCAGCCTAGGGACAATAAAAAGAAGATTGGTACGTAATTGCTTAAATTATTTTACTTTTATAAGTATATCTATTTTGTTTATTAAATAAATTAATTTGTTTTCAGGAAAAGAAGTATGGGCGTCCAATGAGTCATGATGAGCTATTCAAGGAGATGCATATTGTGAAGAAGAAGAAAGAGGGGGATCAAGATAGGTGGGTCGAGGACCGGGCCTCGACTGCATATGTAAGCTTTTAATTTTCTTTAAGTATTATAATTTACTTTTATAAAATTTTTGAAATACTGATTTAATTTAAAATAATATAGGGTCGCTACCAAAGTAACGTGGAGGAATTCATCCGTAGTCATCCAGCTTGTGAATCGGGTGAGCCAACCCAACATTCGGACGAGGATGCTGAAAGAATATGGTTGGAGTCTGTTGGCGGTCCAAAATGGAGGAAGGTATACGGGCTTCCTACTAAAAACTTCCATCGCTATAAGTGTGGAATGAGAGGAATAGGGACTTCCTCGCAAGGCGAACAACTTAATAGGGAGAGCCTCTCCGCTATACGAGAGACAGTGACAAAGCTCACATCCGATCTAGAAGCGGCCAAGGAAAGAAAAAGGCTTAGAGATGCTTAATTCCTTGGCATGAAAACTCAGATCAGAACTCTTCTATCTAGTGGAGCTTTTCCGCTGCCCCGATCTCATGAGTCATCTCCAGAGGGTCGACCTCCACGTGATCGTTCCTCCCGTCCTCCCTGTGATTGTTCTTCCCGTCCTCCACAAGACCATTCTCTATACCGTCTTGTAAATGAAAGTTCATCAGACGGTGATGATGATGTTGTAGAAAATACCCCTTGACTTTTATATACTTTGAACTAGACAAATAGAACCAGTTTTGAACTAGTTGTAATTAGTTTTAACTTGGTTTTGGATTTTTATGTTCAATTGAACTTTAATTTGTTAGTTTAAAAGTATTTATTGAATGTTTTGGTTGTTATTGTGTTGTTGTTGTTGTTATTAGGTGTATTGGTATGCTGGCCGGTGGTGTAGCTAGGGCTGTATTTTGTCCCGGGCCCGGGCCTTAGTGGGCCTAACGGGCCGGGCCTCGCGGTCCCGGGCTTCGTGGTCCCGGGCTCTGGCGGTCCCGGGCCTGGCGGTCCCGGTCTTCGTGGGCCTAATGGGTGGAACCGGCCCGTGACGGGCCTAAGCCCACATGGTCCTGTGCTTAACGGGCCGGGCTCGTGGGCTTCGCGGGCCTAGCGGGTTTTTTTTTTTTTTTTTTAAAGACAATTTCTTGTAGTATCATGGCTATATTAATATGTAGTATATATGTATATCTAATTATTAAAGTGCTTGACGAAAAAGAAAATAACAAAACAATAGTAAAACACTAAATTGTCATGCATAAATATCACTTCTTGATATTATATTGTATCTTATGTATATATATTCTCTTATATATTTTCTTTTAGTATATATATTGTATCTTATGTATATATTGTAGCTTATAAATATATTTTCTTGTAGTATATATATTGTATATTATGTATATATTGTAGCATAATATATTTTCTTGTAGTATATTATATTGTATCTTATGTATATATATTCTCTTATATATTTTCTTGTAGTATATATATTGTATATTATGTATATATTGTAGCATAATATATTTTCTTGTAGTATATATATTGTATCTTATGTATATATATTCTCTTATATATTTTCTTGTAGTATATATATTGTATATTATGTATATATTGTAGCTTATAAATATATTTTCTTGTAGTATATATATTGTATATTATGTATATATTGTAGCATAATATATTTGCTTGTAGTATATTATATTGTATCTTATGTATATATATTCTCTTATATATTTGCTTGTAGTATATTATATTGTATCTTATGTATATATATTCTCTTATATATTTTCTTGTAGTATATATATTGTATCTTATGTATATATTGTAGCTTATAAATATATTTTCTTGTAGTATATATATTGTATATTATGTATATATTGTAGCATAATATATTTTCTTGTAGTATATTATATTGTATCTTATGTATATATATTCTCTTATATATTTTCTTGTAGTATATATATTGTATATTATGTATATATTGTAGCATAATATATTTTCTTGTAGTATATTATATTGTATCTTATGTATATATATTCTCTTATATATTTTCTTGTAGTATATATATTGTATCTTATGTATATATTGTATCTTATAAATATATTTTCTTGTAGTATATATATTGTATATTATGTATATATTGTAGCATATAAATAATTCTAAGTATAGACAAAGAAATATTGCGAAAAGAAGCTCATGGGTAGAAGCAATAAATTTTATTACCAAAAAATGACATATCTTTCTTAGTCATCCTTCCCCCAATGGAATGAGCACAACAAGGTACTAATACCACCATTAGAAGGAAAAAAACTAAGGAAGATGTGCCAAAATACAAGTTACATATTATTCTATGTATTATCTCTAACAAATCTCATAAATCCTTCAAGGTTCGGAGGAGGTTGCGTTGGTGGTGGTGGAAAAGAAGCTTGTTCATCACCACTTCCGGGCGAAGCCGAATCCTCCGTAAGTTCCGCTATCATTTCTTCATAAGCTTCATCTATCGCCGGTTGTGCTTCTGCAATTCCAAAGTTTCTTCTTTCCGAGCGGATCCAATCTCTAAACAATACTGATTTTTCCAAGCTATCCCTCATAGACGCTCTATGATCACCTATTTGCAGTCTTGCTTGACTGAAAGCGCTCTCTGATGCAACAGTTGAAGCTTGAATTGATAAAATATCCCGAGCCATCCTTGCAAGAACAGGAAAATGTTTTTCCCTTGCCTTCCACCATTCCAAAAGATCAAAAGAGCCGTCTGGATTCTCCTTTTCAAGTCCCTGAGACAAATAAACTTGAAGCTCATTTAGATGTGAAGTTTCATCATAATTTTCACCTTGAGACCCCCTGAACTCCGTCCAAGATTTAAGAGCTTTTAAGCCCGCAACTCTTTTAGAGGATTGTGAGCTAGACGAAGTAGGGGTTGGAATAGTTGGCCTAGCATGCTCTAAGGCAAGTTGATAAGCATTATAAACTGTTTGAGCGTTAATCTTAATTGAAGCTTTTGCATCTGCAAGTGTCGCAATTTCCTCATTTGAAAGATCTAAAGCCTTATAAATATTTGAATACCAAAAATGAGGACCTCCCAATTTCATTGTAGGATTTAGCATTGCAGCAAGACCATAAATAGGAGGGATAGGAAAAAAATATTTTTTAAACTTTTGTTTCATTTCATTTATAGCAAGTTCATAAATATCCCCACCCTCACTAAATTCAACAAACAAATCAGATAGTGCTGCAATATAAACTAAACAGTTTGAAATAGTAGGATAATATTGCCCAGAAAATGCATTTGTTGCAATTTGAAAATGTTCTAAAAAATCTAAAAGAATTTTAACATTAGTCCAATCTTGAGTGGTAAGCATTTCATCATCATCTTCACCACCTACCCGAGAATTAAACGTTGCATTAATTGGGTTTCTATATTCATATGCTACTACTAAACTTTCGTACATACAATTCCATCTAGTCGGGCAAGGTTTAGGAACCTTTCTTTCTCTAAGGCCATATTCATCACATTTTTTAAAATACTCTCTAAGTCTACTTCTACGGTTTGAATAAAAAAGCCAATTAAGAGCCATTCTAACCTTTTCAATTTCTATGTTTAATATTCGCATACCATCACCGACAATTAAATGATAAATATGACAAATACATCTAACATGGAAAATATTAGTAAATGCAGGATTTAGTGTTGTTGTAAGCATGCCTATAGCACTGGTGTTACTAGAAGCATTATCCATTGAAATTGCCATTATTTTATCGCTAAAGCAAAAATATCTACAAATATCTGCAACAGTGTTAGCTATAAATTTACCTGTGTGACGCGAATTAATTATTCTATATGCAATTATGCGTTTTTGCATTATCCATTCTTCATCTATCCAATGACTTGTAACAGTTAGGTAATCACAATCATTACCACTTCTACCAATATCAGTAGTAATAGAAATCCGATTAGGTATATGAGTAAATAAATAACGCAAATATTGTTCATATTCATGTTTGAATTTATAAATATCACTCTTAACTGTTGCGCGAGGCCAACCTTTATAAGTAGGATTAAACACTCTTCTAATATAATGAACCCAATTGAATTCCAAACTAATGATGTTTCTAAGCGTTTAGCAGGTTCTCTATTAAAAGTAGGAGTTTCTACAGGTGGGTCGACCGGTGCATCACTTGGGTTATTAAGAGGACTAGTAGGTGTATCATCTAAATCCGGTGCTTGAGTTTCATCATCATCCTCATTTTCCTCATTATTTTCTAAGATGGTTTCATTAGGATAAAGAGCATTCATAATTTCATCATCTAATCTATCACCTGGTGCAACATTATGATAAAATTCACTATCGGTAAATTGAAAACAAGGGTGATCACTATCAAGAATTACGGAAGGAGGAGGACGTCTAGGTTGGCGACTACTTTCAACTTGCTTATCTTTTCTAGGTCGGGGAGCCGGGGGAAGGGTAGTTGGTTGGCCACTACTTTCACCGGTTTTATCTTTTCCTTTACCAAACATTTTTTTCAAAGTAAATGCCATATTAATTATAATTATGCAAACTAAACCACACAAAAATATATTATAAAAACGTAAGAGTTGAAACGAGTTTACCGGATTGCCGAACAACTTCTTGAAAATTGAAAATCGTTGAACACTTGAAAACTTCAATTCAACAACTTCACAATTTTTCACGAAATTTCAACAATAAATTAAGTAATTGTAGTAGAGAGATTGAGAGAGATTGAGAGATATTGAGAGATATTGATGAATTGGTGAATAAAAATGAAAGAATGAGGGGGTATTTATAGTTGAGAAATGGGGAAAAGTGTAATTATATAAAGTTTGGGGTTAAAATAAAGTTTGGGGGCCAAATGGCCATTTTTTTAACTTAAAAAACGGTCATATTTTCAGCCCAAACGGCTAGATTTTAAATATGGCCGTTTGATTTTTTTTTTTTTTTTTTTTTTTTTTTTAAAATAGCCGTTGGGCCCGCCAGGCCCGCCAGGACCGGCCCAGGCCCGCCTGCCGGTCCCGGGCCAAACGGTCCCGGGCTCGTGGGCTCAACCATGGAGACCAGCCCGTGACGGGCTCAGAGGCCCACCAAGACCGGCCCACCCAGGACCGGCCCACCAGGCCCACCAGGCCCGTTAGGACCGCGGGCCCGGTCCGGTCCGGTTCAGGCCCGGCCCACCGAGCAGCATTAGGTGTAGCTGCCAAAACATGCATTTTATGCCAAAATTAAACCTAGAAAAACCGACCAAAGTTGGTCGGTTTTTAATGAAAAAAAAATTATTCCAAAAATACCGACCAAAGTTGGTCGGTTAATGAACATTGAATTCCCAGAATTCAACATTATCGACCAACTTTGGTCGGTATTTTGCCTGCAATGTTGAGGTTACCGACCATAGTTAGTCGGTAATGTTTAATTTTAATTATTTTAAAAATATATATTACCGACCAAAGTTGATAGTTTTTTTTTAAAATTTTAATAATTAATAAAAAAATATAATTTAGTTAAACCGACCAACTTTGGTCGGTAAAATTAAATTAATAAAATATGTTTCCGACCAAAGTTGGTCAGTAAGTACTTAAACTTGTCA
The DNA here is from genome assembly GCF_000715075.1 of Nicotiana tabacum. NCBI lineage: Eukaryota > Viridiplantae > Streptophyta > Magnoliopsida > Solanales > Solanaceae > Nicotiana > Nicotiana tabacum. The sequence goes on along the minus strand of NC_134096.1, from coordinate 91,386,594 downwards.
GATGGTCGGTAAGCTATTCCGACCATCAAAACACCGTCCACACCCTAATGGTCACTTTTTGGTCGGTAATTGGCCATAACCGACCAACTTTGGTCCATTTTTTTGGTCGGTCTTTAGCGAATTTCTAGTAGTGCGTGTTGAGACTTCTCTAAAGTTGCATGCTCCCTTACTGATGTATCTTACATCCCACAGTTTCTACATACATACTTAGGTCGTTCATCTCTGACGCAAGAGCGTTCGATCAATGAGCTATTATGCACTCTTTCATAGGTAGCTTCCTCGCAAATTTCCTAGTTGTCTCTGCATCCCTACTTCCCTTATCACTGAGCAGTCGTTTAGGAATTTGAGCTATTGATCCAAGGTATTTCCCTCTTGACGATGAAGCTTATCCCCTAATCTTGGGGCCGGTTATTTAAATTTTCTGTATCTGTGTTGCGTCTTTTAAAGAACATCATAGGCTTTCCAAATTCCTAGCACCTTCTAACTGCCTAGCTAGTAGAATATATAGCATTTTTTGTCATTACATCAAAGAGCGTCACTAGCAACTTAGGGACAAAGCCAGCCCTTCGGCTACGGGTTAGCCCTAACCAAATAGATCTGGTCCAAACCTTATATTTGTCTTAAGAAATTCATTGAATACACACAAATTATTAAGTTAGAACATAGTAACTTAAAAGAACTAGAATCCTTAACCCATAAGCTTCAAATCCTGACTACGCCTCTGTAGCAGCTAGTAGGGGTTATTTTGTTGCGGAAGTCGAATATATAGAGAGTGATTAGATCACAACTACTATATCTAAAGGTAGCTAATAAATAGTAAATGAGACAACAATAAAAAGAACACCAGAAATTAATGAGGTTCGGCAAAATTTGATTTTTGCCTAGTCCTCGGACACAATCAACTCAAACTTTATTTCATTACAAAAATACAAGTGAAATACTACAAGAGAGAAAGAAGATTCAAATGTCTTAGGAGATAAGAAGGCAAGTGAGAGATGTTTACAAATGAACAAAACCCTTGCTATTTATAGAAGGAAAATGGCCTTAATAATATCATGCATGACATCATATTAAGTGTGATCATGCAATGCAAAAGCATTAAAAATGCATCTACCAATTTCTTCCAAAAAAGAGGCTTCAAATGTTCACACTAGTTCACATTAATCTTGTCAAATTCAACAAATCTTCACCTTGGCAAGATTCGACTTCTCCTACTGATAAATTTTGACTTTGTCTTCAACTTCAATCTTCAAAGTTCAACAATGTTGATCAAGTTCAAACAATGTTGAAACTTGATCGTAGTCACTACTTTTGTTAGCATATCGGCAGGGTTGTTTGTAGTCCTAATTTTCTGCACCATGACTCCACCTTCTTCTATAATATCTCAGACAAAGTGATATCGAACATCAATGTGCTTCGTCCTTGCATGATAAACTTGGTTCTTTGCTAATTGTATAACGCTCTGACTATTACAAAATAGTGTGATGCTTTCTTGACCAATACCAAGCTCTCTAAGAATCCCTTGAAGCCAAATTGCCTCCTTTACAGCCTCCGTAATTGCCATGTACTCTGCCTCAGTAGTAGACAAAGAAACTGTTGACTGCAAAGTAGACTTCCAACTAACGGGTGCATTTGCAAAAGTGAAAACATAACTAGTAGTTGATCTACGCTTGTCCAAATCACCTACATAATTCGAGTCACAATATCTAACCAGATACTGACTATCTTCCTACTCAAAAATTAATCCAACATCTACAGTATTATGAATATACCGTAGAATCCACTTCACAGCTTGCCAATGCTCCTTTCCTGGATCATGCATATACCTGCTTATAACTGTGATAGCATGTGAAATATCAAGTCTTGTGCAAACCATTGCATACATCAAGCTACCAACGGTATTCGCATATGGCACTCTTGACATATACTCTCGTTCAACTTCATTCTTCGGCGACATAGCAACACTAAGCTTAAAGTGAGGAGCAAGAGGAGTGATAACCGACTTCCTGTTCTCATTCATGCCAAATCGATCTATTACTCTCTTCAAGTATTCTTTCTAAGATAGATAGAGTTTCTTTAAATGTCTATTTCTTTTTATCTCCATGCCAAGAATTTTCTTCGCATCACCCAAATCCTTCATCTCAAACTCCTTTCTTAGTTGAATCTTCAACTTCTCAATTTCCTCTTGACTTTTGGAAGCTATCAACATATCATCAATGTATAGGAGAAGATATATGAAGGATCCGTCTTCAAGCTTGCGCAAATACACACAATGATCGTATTTGCTTCTTCTGTACTTCTGCCGCAACATAAACTTGTCAAATCGTTTGTACCATTGTCTAGAAGATTGTTTCAATCCATACAACGATTTTTCAAGTTTGCACACTATGTTTTCCTTTTCAACAACTTTGAATCCTTCTGGCTGAGTCATATAGATTTCCCCTTCCAAGTCTCCATGTAAAAATGCAGTTTTTACATCTCACTGAACTAGTTCCAAATTCAACTGTGCTACCAAAGCCAACAAAACTCTAATGGAGGAGTGTTTCACTACTGGAGAAAATACCTCATTGTAATCAATTCCCTCCTTTTTAGCGTACCCTTTGGCCACCAATCTTGCTTTGTAGCAAATATCTTCTTGGTTAGGAAATCCTTATTTCTTTGCAAATACCCATTTGCACCCAATTGCTTTCTTGCCCTTCAGGAGATTGGCCAATTTTCATGTGCAATTCTGATGAAGGAACTGTATTTCTTCATTCATGGCAATCCTCCACTTATATTCTTCTGAACTTTGGACTGCATCTTTATAAGTGGTAGGAACACCATTAGCTACAATTGAGGATGCACAAGCCACCGACTCTATGAGACGAACATGTTTCTTTATTGTTCTTTTTGGCTTGCTGGTTGCTATTGATTCAAGTTGTTGTTGGGGTTCCTGAGTTGGAATCTCCCCTTCCACTGACTCTTCTTCCAGGGGAGAATCTTCTATCGTTTCCTCGTTTTCTTCCTGTGTTGGAAAAATTAATTTTACCTCAAACTCCACCTGCTTTGAAGCACCATCAGTTTGTTTGACATCTTCAACTGTCACCTTATCTGTTATGACAGATTTATTAAAGGTAACATCTCTGCTGAATATAATTTTTCTTGTCTCTGGACACCATAAATATAGCTTTCTTTGCCCTCGGATCCAATTTTGACTCTTTCACATGATAGAATGCAATTGAGCTAAACACATGCAAAAAATTATAATCTTCAGCAGGTTTTCCATACCATTTTTCAAATGGTGTCTTGCCTCCAATAGCGGCAGATGGTAGACGATTAATGAGGTGGCATGCATATGTTATTGCCTCAGCCCAAAATTCTTTGCCCAAGCCAGCATTGGACAACATACACCGAACCTTCTCCAGCAAAGTTCGGTTCATGCGTTCTGCCACTCCATTATGTTGTGGTGTATTTCTGACGGTGAAATGTCTCAAAATGCCATCATCTTCACAAATCTTATTGTAAAGATTATTTTTGTATTCTCCATCGTTATCTGTGCGAAGACACTTTATCTTTCTGCCTGTTTGAGTCTCTATCATCTCCTTCCATTTGAGAAAATTTCTAGCACCTCATCTTTGGTTTTCATAGTATACACCCACACTCTCTGGGAAAAGTCATCAATAAAGGTTACAAAATAGTGTTTCCCACCTAATGAAGGTGTTTTGGATGCACCCCAAATATCAGAGTGAACATAATCCAAAATACCTTTAGTATTATGGATTGTTGTTCCAAATTTAACCCTTGTCTATTTCCCCTTGACACAATGCTCATAAAAATTCAAATTGCAAGTCTTTGCTCCTTTTAATAATCCTTGATCTGATAAAATCTTCAAGGATTTTCCTCCAGCATGTCTCAAGCGTATGTGCCATAGCTTAGTTGCTTCTACCTCCTTGTCATCACTGGATGTCACTGTTGCTGTCCCAATAACTGTACTACCGTGATAGTGGTACATGTTATTATTTCGCTGAATTCCCTTCACTACCACTAGTGCACCAGAGCGTATTCTCATTATCCCATTTTCTGCAACGACTTTGAGCCCCTTTGACTCTAGAGCTCCTACAAAAATGAGATTTTTCTTCAATTCTGGTACGTATCGAACATTTGTTAATGTTCTGATCAATCCATCATGGTTCCTTAATCGGATCGAACCAATACCATATGTGGTAAGAGGATTGTTATTCGCGGTGTGAATAACTCCACATTCCCCTTCTTGAAAATCAATGAACGAGTCCCTGTTGGGACACATATGATAGCTACAAGCTGAATCCATCAGCCATATGTCAGATGGTTTGAACGGCTCAGTTGTAACTAGTGAGAAATCAGAGTCGTCACAATCAGCGACATTTGAATCCATGACAGCCTTCCCATTGTTAGGTTTGGCCTTGTTTTTCAACTTTGGACAGTCTTTCTTCCAGTGCCCTTTTTCTTGGCAAACGGCGCATTCATCTTTGATAGGTCTGGATCTTGACTTGGATCTTCTTTTCTTCGTTCTCATATGATTTTGAGAACGACCTCTCACAACCAGTGCTTCTCCTTCTCCACTCTTTTGCTTTTCTCTTTTTCTTTATTCATAGCTGTATAAGGCAAAACAAACTTCTTTGAGAGATACATCATCATTCCCATGAAGTAGAGTTGTTTCGAGGTGCTCGTACTCATCGGGAAGTGAACTTAAAAATATTAAGGCCATATCTCCATCACTAAAGGTCATGTCCATATTCTGCAAATTTGTCGCCAACTTATTAAAGCTGGTGATGTGATCATTCATTGTAGTACCAGGAACATATGTGAAGCGCAACAATCTTTTTTTCATGTAAAGTTTATTTTGACTGTTTTTCTTCAAGAATTTATCCTCCAATGCATTCCACAATTTACTTGCAGAAGTTTCTTTTGTGTATGGATACTTCTGTTCTCTTGCGAGGTAAGATCGAATGATACCACAAGCAACGCGGTTGATAATCTTCCTTTTATGCCCCAATCTCGGGGAGCGCGACCGGCGCTCAACCGAGTGAACCCGGTCGAGCAAGCCTATTAAACCTTTCCTACCCGACTCATTCATAATCCAAAAAGGGATCGCATCACCATTTTAAAACAGGGTAGAGATCAGTTATATAACTATATAAATGTTGCTAGTTCATTTTTCCTTATATACATTATGCCATAGTTGAGTTCCAAAAATACAACTCGACCCAACATACATACATGACCCATATAAACGTCTACGGAGCCTCTAAGAGTACAAAAGAGCAATATGACAATGCCGGCAACAAGACCCCGGCTATACCTCAAAATATAAAAACTTATACAAAAGAAGGACTACATGACCCCTGGGAGAAATGGGGCTCACCAGGACTGCTGTGAGGAGAGAAAGAGAGCACCACTATCTGCGATCGGCACTATCTGCGATGGAACCACCTACATCCATTCAAAGATGTAGCGCCCCCGGCAAAAGGGACGTTAGTACTGTCGAATAGTACTAGTATGTAAGGCAAACACCAATCTTAGTAGAATGAACAGTGAAACAAAGAGAAGGCAATCATAATAATCAATAAGTACTTCATAGAAATACAAAGAAACACCAAGTAAGGATCACATAGTTTCCAATTCAATCTTTCCATCTTTTTAGATTAATAATCTTTAGTGCCCAAGCCACAACTCACAATGCCACCGTGTTTTTACACGGAGCCCGGTCTCGGCCCGACCGGCTAAGCCATCTCAAGTGAGACATATCCATATCCACAATGTAAATCAATAATTCCAACACAATTGCCACCATGTGTACAGCATGGCGTCCGATCTCGGCCCGATCGGCTAAGCCATCTCACTTGAGACATAACCTCTTTCAATTGTTCACTCAATTCACATTTCTTTCCCATCTTTCGTTACATGGCACAAACAACCTCATTTATTAATTAGTTCTTGGCACTTGGAAACATTTTACAATTCAAGTCTTTCCCTTTTTATTCGTCCAAATAACATCATCATTCATGTCGATAAGTACCATCACATAAGGCATTTCACACATGAGGGAAGGAGCTTGGAAAAAAACATAACTACGTTCTCAAATAGCATGATGACATGGTAACCATCTAAAACAATTAGGTAACATGAATCTTTCAATCAAACACACTAAGGCAAACAATTCTAGTATGATCAAGTTGGAACTTATACCAATTATTCGGACACGAGGAGTTCGATTTTAAGAAGATAAGAGTTAGTCATACATACCTCAATTGCGCTTCTTTAGACTCTACAATTATCCGGAACCATTAGCAACCTCAATATATTTTTGCAATATACAAATTGAACCCAAAATTAGGAAAACGTTCATGGTTCTAGTTCACTTTTTATTTTTCTCACACTCTTTATCACATGCATGCAAGATAAACAACCCTCACACCTATGGACCATCTTATTAATACCCCATTATAGCTATGTTTGAAATTAAGAGCTGGGGTGATGAAGTCTTACCTTTTTGGATGAAGAATTTGGTGCTCTACTTGAATATTTTCAAACTTTGAGTGATGGTTGAAGATTAATTGATGGGAATTAGGCCCTTCCTCTAGAACCATCTCTCTCTCACACTAGAAATATCAGAAATGAGCTTCAAAATAGACTAAATGGGTATTTTAAACGGAATGGGGGTCGGGTTTTAAATTAAGAAAAATAGTGCCTCGACACAGGTCTACGGTCGCATATGTGACCGCATAATGGTTATGCGGTCCGCAAAGTGACCGCAGAAATGGCCCTCACGGGCCAAAACTTTCGGCTTAGGTATGCGACCAGTATGCGGTCTGCATACTTGTTCTGCAGTCGCATAATGCACCGCAGAACTCCCTCCGCAGAAACCCAAGAGGAATTATGCGACCGATATTCGGTCCGTATATTGATTATGCGGTCGCATAATCGACCACAAAACTGACCTCAAGTTTGCCAAACTTACTGTTTCACTTTGCGGCCATTATGCGGTCCGTAGGGTGATCATGCGGCCGCATAATGGGCCGCAAAAATGCGTTCTTTTGCGAAATATTTTTCTCTCAGTCCGTAGGGTACTGGTTACTCCAAGTTACTATAGAAGAATTTCTACTATAGTAACGCATGAATCTATCTTGGCACCACGAAACCCCGAGTTTTTGATTAAAATTTTTACGGGTCCTTACACTTCCAATCTGCTTCTCCGATATTGTTTGGTTTATTTTCTTCTATGGCAATATCTAGCCCTTGTTAAAAAAGGACATCAAGAACCTCATCTTGCCACATCCAGAAATGTCCTGACCCGTCAAAAATTTCAACTGCAAATTTCGCATTTGACATAATTCTTTTCATAAGTGAAGATGCCAACGACGTATTAGTGATACCCGATGTGGACTTTTCATTTTTATTATCTTCCATTTTGCTATAGATACTATTTATTTGCTGACAGTACAGAACACCAAAGTAATTCTTTTCTGATGTGGAAGTTCAGACTATGCTGCAACCACAGAGCATACTAAGATAGAACCTTGGCTCTGATACCAATTGTTGCGGAAGCCGAATATATAGAGAGTGATTAAATCACAACTACTATATCTAAAAGTAGCTAATAAATAGTAAATGAGACAATAATAAAAAGAACACAAGAAATTAGCGAGGTTCGGCAAAATTTGATTTTTGCCTAGTTCTCGGACACAATCAATTCAAACTTTATTTCACTCCAAAAATATAAATGAAATACTACAAGAGAGAAAGAAGGTTCAAATGACTTAGGAGATAAGAAGGCAAGTGAGAGATGTTTATAAATGAATAAAACCCTTGTTATTTATAGAAGGAATATGACCTTAATAATGTCATGCATGACATCATATTAAGTGTGATCATGCAATGTAAATGCATGAAAAATGCATCTACCAATTTCTTTCAAAAAAGAGGCTTCAAATGTTCACACTAGTTCACATGAGGGGGTTTATTTTACATACTAAAAGAAGTCGATTACCAATAAAGTCAATGAGAAGACGGCCATCTGAAAGCCTTCCAGCAGGTCTGTGGAAGAAGCTCTCACCATAAGGTGCTTGTATTGCTTGAAATGCTGCTGAGATACCGCCGGTATCCGAATTCGAGTCCCCGAAATCGTATATTGCCGGAAAATTACATGGTGGCAAATTAGAACTACTGATATTCTTATCAGAGTCAGTTGCTACGCTCTTCAAAGGAGCAAGCACTAGTGAAAAAATGACTCCAATTAACATTACTCTTGCACATTCCATTTCCCTCCTGCTCATTAATTCCAACTGAAGAAAAAAGAAACAGAATGGACAGTACTGAATGTTTGTACAAGGCAGAAACAACTGAAAATGTTCATGCAAATCATGTACTCTGTGGTTTAAATTTTTGAAGCATTTGAGGGGAATGAAAAAGTAAGCAGTAGCATTATTCTCGTTACTTCTGCTTTGTTCTTTTCTGTTGTAGCTTTTGCTCTAAATCAGTTATTGAATATTCTGGCTGTCGTCTTCTTAAGATTTTAGTAAATTTTAGTAACAGATATAAACTAGAAAGCCGTAATGAAATACTTTTCGAACTATATGTCAAGACAACCATTACTTTTCATATTACTCTTAAATTAGTAGAACGATTTGCAAGTAATTTGTGAGAAGAAACGGAAATGCAACAGGAATGTTACTTGCAAAGCTTTACAATAAAGCTAATGTAAGAAACTAGTACTACTAAAAGAATTGAGTTTCATCCGATAACATTAATAATTACTCCCTTTTCATTTTATATGATTGTATTTGATTGAGCATGAAATTTGAGAATTAAAGAAAATGAGACTTCTTACACACAAGTTCTCTCTATAGTACTACATAACATACCAAATGTATCATTACTCATTAGAACTTATGATCTTAATTATCTATAATCTATAATCATATCTCATCATCGTACTATATTATAAGTGGGAAAACCTAGAGTGAAAGTTAAAAGACCAAAATAACATATTTTTACCCTTCAATCTAAAATATTCTTTTTACTATTGTTGTACATATGTGTAAATTTACATATTCGATTATAAGTTATAATTAATAAGACAAAACTCTCTAAATATATATATGAAGAATGAATCAGTCAAAAGGAAATAAACTCAAGCATACTGGAGTTGCACGCTTCAGCTTCTAACAGTAGTTGTAGACTTGAATTTAGTAGAATAGTTCCCATGGGAGTTGAAGTGTTTCTAATAAAACATGTATATTTTGCTTGTAACGGTCTAACGGATGTGAAGAAAACCAGTAGACATTTGGAATATTTGCATGACTCTTAGACTTACTTTTTGGCTCATCTAATGTTTTAGTCCAAATACGTCTCTAAATAGTAAATACAATTTATCCAATTAAATTTAGCTTATTTTAATTTAAGAGGCCACAAACACTGTGATAAAGAAGTAACATTAATCCCTTTATTCTTTTATCTTTGAACGTACTTTTAAAAGCTCAAAGGTCACTAAGTAACAACAGAACTCTTTAAATAGAAACTCAAAAGCATGTATTTGTCTTAAGAAAAATTATGTGAATGAAGCTTTTAGCATTCTTTGACAATTTTGCAAATGTCCGCGACCATTACCGCTTAAGAAGGTTGATTCCACTGTTGTCTTTTAAGGGTTAGAAACTTTGTATGGTTATTCTCGGCTTTATATTTATCACATCCAAATTTTTCTCTTCCGTGGTAGCAACAGTCCAAAGGCGAAGGATTCCTATTAATTTTACTTATTCATCTACCAATTTACTTTATTCATAGATTGTATATACATCATGTCTTTATGATCATTCTTTGTTTTCTTTCTTCTTAAGATGTACTATTAATTTATTTTCTATATCGTGTATGGAGAAGTTTGAACTCTTTATTATTGTCAAATGTCTTTTACATATATATATATATATATGTCAATTTATGATTTGGACACCCAATCTCATTCTCGATTAGAGGCTCCATTAATGAACTCCAGAAGCTTCGCATGAGCAGAGAGAGAAAGGGACTTGAATCTCAAAATATGAGAGAATGAAATGTTGTGTATCTTATATCCCAAAGGGATTGTATATATATATACGTGGAACAAACTTTAACTACTTTGACAGCTAAGCTACAACTATGCTACTGTTAACTAATTAACTAATTGATTAACAAACTAAACTAGTTAAACTACTCGAAAGTATACAAAGAATGAAATTAAATACAGTGTTGTCCAGTGTCATCTCAATACCCCCCTCAAGTTGGAGGTGGAGTCTTCACACCCAACTTGTTCAATATTATAAAGTGCTTGACACCAGTGAGAGCTTTAGTGAGGACATCTACTAACTGAGCACCAGTATCAACATGATGGAGAGAAATCAACTTCTCTTGGAGCTTATCTCGCACAAAGTGGCAATCGACCTCAATATGCTTGGTTCGTTCATGGAAAATAGGATTACGAGCTATGTGTAAGGCAAATTAACTGTCACAAAACACTGAGACTAGTTTAGGATAAGGAATAGTGAGCTCCTCAAATAGTCTGCACAACCAAGTTAGCTCTCCAACTACCTTTCTCAAGGAACTATACTCTGCTTCGGCTGAGGATAAAGACATTGTTTCCTGTTTTTTGGATTTCCAATAGATTAGACTATTGCCTAGCAGGACTATGTATCCAGTGACTGACCTCCTAGAGTCTGGATAAGCAGCCGAGTCTGAATCACAATAACCCTTCAGGCTACAATCAGAGTCATTAGATAAAAAAATTCTCAGAGTTGGATCATTCTTCAGATACCTAAGCAAGTGGAAAGTTGCTTTCAAATGTGGCTCCCTGAGGTCTTGCATGAACTGGCTAAGATGATGTACACTGAAAGCTATGTCTAGTCTAGTATTGGTGAGAAAATTTAATTTTCCCACCAATTTCCTATAGTAGGTAGGATCTGGCAATGCTGCTCCTTCTTTGGCTCTCAACTTTTTATTTGGATCAAGGGGAGTGGAGAGGCTGCTGTAAGAAAGACAATCATATTCTTTGAGTAAGTCTAGTACAAACTTCCTTTGAGATATTATCACACTATCACCTGTGTAAAGAACCTCCAAACCAAGAAAGTAATGCAGCTTTCCCAGGACTCTTATCTTAAATTGATCATGTAAGAAACATTTGAGTTGAGTAATTTCTGAAAGATCTGTTCCAGTGATGATAACATCATCTACATATACAGCTATATAAATGGTAGAATGCTCTGTTTTCTTGTAAAAGAGTGAGTAGTCATTGAGAGAGTATACATAGCCATTTGAACAAAGAGCCTTAGTCAACTTAGAGTACCACTGTCTGCTTACTTGTTTGAGGCCATATAAGGATTTGTTCAACTTGCACACTAAACCTGGAGAGTTGATCTCTAATCCTGGTGGCATTTGAATATATACTTCCTCATGCAGATCTCCATGAAGGAATGCATTGTTCACATCCAACTGAAAAATGTGGCATTGCTTCTTAACTGTAGTAGCTATAAGTGCTCTCACTGTTGTCATTTTCACCACAGGACTGAAGGTTTCTGTGTAGTCTATGCGAAGATGCTGAGTATACCCTTTTACTACTAGCCTAGCTTTGAACCTCTCTACTATTCCATCATCTTTGTGTTTGATCTTGTATACCCACATGCAGTCAATGGCCTGCTTCCCACTTGGCAGGGGAACTAAATCCCAGGTATGGTTTGCATGTAGGGCTTCAAACTCATGTGTCATTGCTGCTTGCCAAGCAAGATTAAGGACAACTTCCTCATATGAAGATGGTTCAAAATCATTGCAGACATTCATTACAAACAACTAACTATCATGGATTAAAGAATCAGTAGAAATATGACTATATAAGGGGAACAAAGCATTAAGGGGTGTGAAAGTGGCTGATGGATCAGTGGGTAGAGAAGTAGATGCTAGTTTCAAATGAGGTATGGAATAGACATAGTCCTGCATATGAGCAGGTAATTTGTGTTCTCTGCCAGACCTTCTAGGCTCTAAGACAGGGAAATTATTTTGTGGAATGGGATCAAATAGATTTTGTGGAAGGATCTCATGAGAATAAGGGCATGGCTCTGGAAAAGAAGATGTATAGTGATCAGGTGAAGAATGATCATGTGCTACTCCAGGGTTATCTGGACTTGGTAAATTACCTACTATGGGATGAGATGTAACAGTGTGTAAATCAGAGATAAAAGGTGGTAGAGTTGAGAGAAAAGAACCTGCAACATGTGACACAACAAAGGGAAATACATTCTCATGGAAGATTACATCTCTGGATATGTGAATCTTTTTGGTTTGCAAGTTTAGCATCTTGTACCCCTTTCAAAGGGATACCCAACAAAGACATGGGGCACAGTTCTGGGATCAAATTTGTCCCTATGTATTCTTGGTATAGTGGGGAAATACAGACACCCAAAACTTTTCAAATGGGAATAGTTTGGTTTCTTTTTGTATAGGAGTTCAAAATGGTATTTGTTCTTGAGGTATGTGGTAGGTAGTCTGTTAATGAGGTAAGTAGTTGTTAAGATGCATCCACCCCAATATCTTACAGGTAACTTTGATTGAAATAAAAGTGCCCTGGCTGTCTCAAGAAGGTACCTATATTTTCTCTTAACCACACCATTTTGTTGTGGTGTGTGTGGATAAGTTCTCTGGTGAACAATGCCTTGGGTCTGAAAGAAAGAATTTGCTTCTGTACTGGAGAATTCCAAACCATTATCTAACCTTATTGACTTAATGGTCAGGTGAAATTGGATTTTAACAAAGGAAATGAAGGCTTTAAGAATCTGCAGGGCATTGGTTTTACTAGACAAAAGGTGAGTCCATATTGACCTGTTATGATCATCTACCATAGTTAAGAAGTACTTGTAATTATCATGTGTGGGGACATGATAGAGTCCTCACACATCAACATGCAAAAGGTCAAAAATTTGTTTGGTGCTGTTGGCTTTGTGAGGAAAAGGTAGTTTAGTCTGACTGGCCATGGGGCATATAGAACATAGAAAAGGTTGTCTAGCAGAAAAAGTAGCAGGGATAGTGGTAATGCTTCTCATTTTGGTAAATGGAACATGGCCTAAACTATTGTGCCACAAAACATTGACATCACTCTTATGAGACAAAAAGGAATCACAGTTAGGTGTTTTATTACAGATGGAATAATTTACACTTGAAAAGGAATGACTTTGTGAAGTACTGTGATCACAGACACTAGATGAAGATTTTTGCAAGTTATGTACATCACAAGCATGACTTGAGGCATGAAACAAAGATGAAATAGATGTAGAAACAGTACTAGCACTCTTCAAACAGAGGGAGCACAAGAGATATAACTCATCCCTGATCTTACCAATCTCCAGAGGCCTCTTCATTGACGGGGCCTGCAGTAGACAACAAGTATCAGTAAAGGCTATCAAGGATTTAAGTTGTGCAGTTAAAGAAGAAGATATAAAGATGAGATTAAATTTGAAAGAAGGAACAAACATGACTTTGTGTAGAGTAATCTGGGGAGCAAGGTACACACTACCAATCTCTGTTACTTTGACTTTATAGCCTTTTGGGAGAGTGACTAACAAGGGATATGGTAAGATCCTAATATCAACTAATGAAGTCTTATAAAAAGTCATATGATTTGAAGCTCCTAAATCTAAAATCCATATATCAGTCCAAGTTCTGAAACATCTACAAGATAATTTGCCAAAAATCAATAGAGGGTGTGCAAGTTATCATACCTGCAAAATTCATAGCTCCTGCAGCAAGGTTTACTGATCCAGCTCCATAGTTTGTATTTTGTGAACTCTCTCCTCCACTGCTGGTATTAAAATGCTGAAGAATACTGAGTAACTGACCATATTGTTCCTTGGATAGATTTAGGTTCTGACTTTTATCTTTGGGTCCAAACTCCTCAGTTTTGGCAGCATCTCATTAGGCAAATTGGAGTGTGCATTGGCCACAACTCTTTTGTTCTTATTGTACTTGAGGTTTTGATTGTTGCTTGAAGTCTGAGGGTAACCATGAAGCTTGAAACACTTGTCCTTAATGTGTCCCGGGCGTTTACAGTAGTCACAAAAACGCCTTGACCTATTGGTATTTGGAAAATTGGCATTGGGAGTGTAATTGGTTCTGAAATTGTTGTTCTTGAAATTGTTGGCATTTCCTGAGGCATTGGTAGAAGGGAAATAGACTCTTCAACCATCTGATTTGGAGATCTCATTTCTCGTTGCTTTTCATCCTGGATGAGTAAGGAAAAAACTTGTGCCATCGAAGGAAGAGGATTCATCATGAGAATGCTACCTCTCACTGCTGTGTAAACCTCATTAAGTCCCATGAGGAACTGAATTAATCTCATATCCTGCTCAGCCTTGTGCATACTTTCCTTAGCACCACAGGTATACTGGCAGCTGCACTGTGTTTTTGCACTCAGAGTACTCAATTCTTCCCAGAGTTTCTTCAATTGAGTGTAGTAAGCAATGATGTCTAGAACTTCCTGAGACAGGTCATTGATTTCCTTTTGAATTTGATACAATCTCGCACCATTAGTTTGCTCATATCGATCTTCCAATTTTTTTCATAATTCAACAGTATCACTGGCATATTCCATACTATCTGTTATCTCCTTTGAGAGTGAATTCAAAATCTACGAGGTCACCATATCATCACACCATTCCCATTGCCAAAATTTGGGAGATTGAGGATCAAGACGTTTACATTCTTCGCTAATAAAACCAGTTTTATTTTTAACAGAAAGACCACGCAAAACTGCACGTCTCCAAGACCTATATCCAATTCCACTAAAGGTCACACTAGCTAGCATAGCTCCAGGATTGTCTGACGGGTGTAAGTAGAGAGGATCGATGGGATCCAACACATAATTGACAACAATTTCGACAGTTGTGGCAACATCAGTTGCATCGATTTGATCGATAACAACCATATTGAAACTCGAAGAGATACAGAATAAAAATAAGAGTAGAATTTAGGAAAATAAAATTGAAGATGAGATAAAGCTCACACAGTACAGATCGATCGAGAATTAGGGTAGTTCGAAGAACACTGCTCAGATTATTTGAGCTAGGAGATGTTAGGAACGATCGAATCGGAAGTTCCTCGGCTCTGATACCATGTCAATTTATGGATTTGGACACCCAATCTCATTCTCAATTAGAGGCTCCATTAATAAACTCCAGAAGTTTCGCATGAGGAGAGAGAGAGAAAGGGACTTGAATCTCAAAATATGAGAGAATTAAATGTCGTATATCTTATATCCCAGAGGGATTGTATATATACGCGTGGAACAAACTTCAACTACTTTGACAACTAAGCTACAACTATGCTATTGTTAACTAATTAACTAATTGATTAACAAACTAAACTAGTTAAACTATTCGAAAGTATACAAAGAATAAAACTAAATACAATGTTATCCAGTGTTGTCTATATATATATATAAAAAAAAGTTATTTTCATATGAGCATCTCACCCTTAATGGTTTTATTGTCTCATCTCTGTTTTCTGTGGTGAATGTATCGGAAAGAATAATGTGTTGTTGAAAGTAGGACAAACTATTTCGAGAGTAAAGTGGAATTATAAGGTTTTGTTTGGTGAGTTTGGATGAGAGGAGAATATATATGCTGTGAAGACGGACCGCAATTTTTCAGAAGAAGTTATAACAGGTGAGAGAGAAGGAAGTTTTTGTTACTTTATAAGAAAGTGCACAATGTTGATTGTTGAGTTAGCACTTCAATTTTTAGTTTATCACTTTTTATCTGACTTTTATTTTTGGTTCCGTGTCATTTGTCAAGCATTGTGAATTTGGCAAATTTTCCTTCATCCCTCTTTTAATTTGCTCTACTTGAGTGATTTTATCTTATCTGAACTGCTTATATATTTGAGTTTAATTATTGCTTTTGATTTTTTCACTTCAAATTTTTTGATCCTTCAGGTTTAGTATGATTTATACCATCTGCATTATATGGGATACACGTACAACGCATGTGTCTAGAAACTAATATATTAAAAACAAGAAGCCCTTAACTTAAAAGTTAAATTACAAAATTATTCTTTTAGTTAATACCCTATTTAATTTATAAAAAAGAAAACCTAAAACAAATCTTCAGGGAGCCATGCATCTTTGGCGAAGAGTCGCAATGTTTTGTTTCCTTCTCTACAAAGAAATATAAATTTTCGAATGGGTACTTTTTCTTCTATGTTAATGCTTTTGAGTGCGCCGTAACTGTTCAACCAATTTATTTTTTCCGGTATCTATCTCTGGTGAAATCGATATGTAAGTTCACTTCTATTTACATAGCGAAAAATATATGTTTAAACTTTTCATGCTGCTCTTTGCCTTTGTTTCTCAACTAAGGTTCTGAGATGGGTTTACAATTTGTAATTGGATCGAATTTTTTTCTGATTAGAGTTAATCAAGTTTGAAGTTTTTCGGACTAAGTTTTTATGTTTCTATGTTGTTTTTGTTTTCTGCATCAAAATAGTCATGGACAAGGCATACAAATGCTTTCAGTTATGTTCGTGCTTTCTAATTTTTGCTATAGCTTTAACTGGCCGAGGAATACAAAGAAAAGAAAACCAGTATTGGGTCTCAATATTCGTTCTATTTTAACAAATTTTGATAATGTACAATGTATGTTTTTATTATCTGTTCATAAGTCATTGGGACCGTTTTCTCGTGGTTATATCATATTCCTCAAATTATCAATTTTACTAACAGTTTATTCACCTAAGAACCCATGGCACCTGTGTTGTCGTTTTCTACTTTAACTTCTTGTAATGATTTTTCAAGTCAAAAGTAACAAATATCTTCTAACCTTAGGAATTCAATGCAAGAACATTAAAACTAACACGAACATCAATACATATATTAAACAAATTAATCACGAGTTCAAGTTCCATATTTTTATTACAGAAGATCACGTCAGGGGATTTTAAAACAAAGTGATTGGTTTGAGGCGTGAACTTGCATTTCCTCAAGGTAAATATTAACTCTAGAATACAATAAAATATAAGTCTTTCTCTTATATATATATATATATATATATATATATATATATATATATATATAGTTAAAGTATTAGTTGGCGGACCACTTTTTGCCGGGGGAGGAATCATTTTTGTAGTAAAAAAAGCTTATGCACCTAGCATACATACGACGATCTTCATGCGTGAATAGCCGGGAGGAAAGAAAGGGCGGTAGATGATAATGAGAAAGGGCGCTTTTCTCTTGACTTTCCTTTGCCAAATAAATCCCACGTATGAAGCTCTCGGATTACGTACGAATCAATTAAACAAGCCAAACCAAAGGCTTTTTTCAAAAGCATCAGTAGCGAAACAACCCATAGGCTTACTTCGAAGTAGGAGCTTGAACTCAAGTATTAGAATGAGTCTTATTAGGTTTTCACTGGTGGAAGACTCCCCCAACCTCGTGAGTGATAAGGCTAATGTGAAAGAAAGTACCATGATAAGGAGGATATCAAGCATTACGTTTTTATTAAAAAATAAGAAACCGAATAATTTTAAATAGTACAAGGATATATGAACCTTAATTTTATTTTATCTTATCTAATTAATTAATTTCTATTAACTAGATTAAAAAAATAACTCATTATTCAATTCAAAATTATCATATTTACCGATAAGACTTTAAACTCTAACACTTATCGATGTATAATATTATAGGTCTATATGATGAACTTGGAGATATTGTGAATGACATGTATATTAAAATAGAAAAAAGCAAGGCTTGAATATTTCAGAAAGAAGCAATGAACTTTGAGAAAACAATTATTTCGAAGGAGCAATTGATATTGTTATGACTGAAAAATATGGAAAAAATAAGTTGATCAAAGAATACTGTTTTCGACATGGTCTATTAGAGAAATCAAACCTCAAGAAGGAGATATACTAAAACTTAATCGATACTGAAGGTTAGAAGAACGGAGAAAGAGTTTATCGACCAAGATGCCATTTGACTTTATTCATGAAAGATTTTAAGTTTACTTATATATTAAAAACAATTCGAAAAATAATTGATGTAGTTTATGTATTACATGGCATACGCGAACACACGTGTAGAGAAACTAGTTTGGATAAAAGTTTAAGGGTAAAATTAAAAAGTTTTGAACTTAAATATGACACGTCGTTCCTTCGCTATAATTAAATGGAGCAAAAGGCTTATCTAAAAAATATTAAAACTTTTATTGCCAAAAGAAAAGAAGAAATTGTTGTCTCCTTGTGCTTTTATGCAAAACAAAAATTAAGAAATAAAATTTGGAAAATAAAAGGGACTTGTTTCCTTATTTTGTTTTCTAGCTGGGGTCAAAAAAGAATTTATGCATTGTTAAACTGAGCTCCCACTTCCTCTGCTTTGCCCTAACCTGAACTCAACTCAGCTTGTTACGCAATGAGGAAAAAAGCAAGCGGAGGAGAAGGAGAAAGAGGAGAAGAAGGCGATAACTCCAGTGGGAAAGAAGGTTTCAATTTGTTGGGGAAGCCGAGATTCAAAAAGTTAGAGAATGGTCGCTACAAATGCGTGGAAACAGGCCACGAGCTGCCGGCGCACGCCAGGGAATCTTATGCTCAAAGCAAGCACTGCCGATTGGGTCTAATCGATGCTGCTCTTTCTAAAAATAAACCTCCTCTCAACATGTTCGACCAAGACCCTTTCAATCGGTAAATTGAAACTGTTTCCTCTTTCCTTAATTATTCTTTTACTAGGGTTTTATAATAGAAAGCGGTAAAATGATTTTTTTTTAAGTAATGGGGATTATATCTGCTGAATTTGGCGTACGACACACTGGTAATGGTTGAACCTTCATTAGGAATTTATAAAACTAGTGAAGCTCTATAGGAAGGAGGAGTAGATTAGTAGTTTGAAAAAATGAATTAATTGGAGCTTTCAAGCTGTAGCATTTTAATGAAATCTTGTACTCTCAAGCGAGTGAGAAGGGTTTATAAATATTAAGGAACCTTGCCTAAAAAATCCACAAAGAGTTATCCGGTATCTATTGCTGTTGGGAGGTAGCATGTATCCATGAAATTAGTCAAGGTGAGTGCAAGTTGGCCCGTACACCACAATTCTCATAGTAGGTATATACAAGTTGGTTCCCTATTCCTGTTAACATAACGGAATATTGTATATTGAATATTGAAAATGCATTATAATGCGTATATACAGCTTAACACCTTAGTATGACGTGTGAAAACCATGACTCTAGTTCAAATTTCAGTGAAGGCAAAAAAAATATTAGGTGATTTCTTCTTATCTCCCTAAGCCTTGGTGTGCAGAGTTATCCGATGCATGTGCTGGTGGGAGGTGGTGGAAGAGTTGAGGGGCGCACAAGCTAACCTGGATACTACCGTAAAAAAAAGAACTTAGTATTATGTGATAATTTGAATTGTGAAAGGTTGTAGCAATCTGTTGGAATACTTTGGCTCCTTATAAAAATAAAAATAAAAACTTTGGATATACCACATAGAAATTAGTCGTTTGTTGCATGCTAGGACCAAAATCTGTTGAAAATTATGGAGGAAAAAATATATATATGTGTGTGTGTGCACTTTCCTATTGGGTTTCTGCTAGTTTTCATCCGTTCTGTAATTTAATGTTCAATTCTTGCAGGTCAAAATTGATATGTAAATTAACAGGAGACACAGTTAATAAGTCTGAGGAACACGTATGGAAGCATATGAGTGGGAAACGGTTCCTCAAAATGTTAGGTTTGTAATGAGCCTCCAGTGACTTGTTTATAGGAAGGTCTGTGTATGTATATGATGTTCTTGGGCTTTCTATTGAGTATCGCTAATGATACATGCACTAATTTTAACAGAGAAAAAGGAAACTGAAAATGAAATTGAAAATGGAGGGCTAGAAAAGCAAGCAGAAAAGCAAGGAGAAGATGAAGCAGCTAAGAAGACAGATAGCAAAGCTAGTCATCGGGACAAGAAGAAAAACAAAAAGAAAGAAACAGAAGATGCTAGCAAGATTATATCAGAAATAAGGGATTCTTCTGGAAAGAACAGTGACTCGGAAGAAGACGCTGAATTTTGGATGCCTCCAGCTGGTGAACGTTGGGACTATGATGATGGAGGTGATCAATGGGGATCTGGTTCAGAATCAGGACCAGAAGATGATGATGCTAATGTGGAAGGTATGTATTCTAAATTTCTAATTAATTCTGATAAAGGAATAAGGTTGAAATTACCAAAAGCCCACATATAATTCTGTAAGCAGATACGTAAATACCTACACACTGCATACTAATTTGGCGACGGTGAGGCAAAGGGCTAACATTGCTCTTGCACAATCTTGAATGTGCTATTTTCTCTTCTTTATCTGAGCAAAATTATATTCTATACATACTGCTTGTGGCCTGTGAATTGCAGCTCATGCTCCAATATGATAGACTTAAATTTGATTGGGCTCAACATTATATGTTTTTACCTTCTTACGGAGATGTTCGTCGAATATTTTCCATCCCACATGAGAAAATAGCTATTCGGTCGTAGTTATTCTGTTTTTTCCTTCTCATAAATATTATTCATGAATAAATTATTCTGTTTTCTTTTCTAAAGCCAATTGTTGTACAACAAAATATTTTAGACCATACTACATATGGTATAAAGCTCTGCGGATCAATAAGCATATACTGTGGTATTGAGGTTTAGCTTAACAGCTTAAGTCGGCTTGGGTGTTTTTAGTTTTTCTGTACTAGTCTATTGAATTTGTATTTGATGAATGCATGAAAGATCTTACTACATTTTCTGTCAGCAGATGGAGGAATTGAAGAGGATAACCATGATGCTGGAGAGCTTTCTAAGCGGTATGGTTATTTTGTCGAACTTTTCATGCCTCCTGCTACACATTTTAAATTCACAACCATTCCCTTCCCCTCTATTTTTGCACCCTTCCTCTCTTGGGCTGGCATGTCGGAAGGAGTTAGAATCCTGAATGATGACTATAGTTGTTTCTTTTTGTTTTGATAAGCATTTAAATTTAACATGTGAACATCAACTTTTTGTTTCCTGGCAGGGCAAAACGCATGTCCCTTGAGATCGGACCCAGTAGCTTTGCCTCAAGGAAGAAGAAGAAGAAGACCAGTGCTACATGAATGATATTTGTCCTCCGAAAAAGCAATACAAATTTTGTTTATTTGCTAGGGTGTAGTTGCAACACCGCTTGCAAACTTGCTTGCTTCATTTTTGCATCTTTATTTTGCTCATTGCATGTTATTGAAGGAAAACATTTCTGCTATTAGTGTAAGTTATTGCTGTCTTTTTATATTTACAGCTCGTCGTGGGTTGGATCCCACCTGACCATATGAGCTCTGCTATATACTTTGCCAGCACAATGTTAATTTCCATGTCAAAGGCCCGTAGCTTAGAAGTTTCAGGTCTTAAACACCATGACAAATGCCAGAGCAAGCTTTCAGTGGATCCGGGTATTCTGTTTCTTTCAATTTTCAAATGGGATTAGGGTCAAAAGACTCAGCTGAATAATTATATATTTTGTTGCATCTCTTAACTGAATAAGTGAAGATTGAGAGCAGAAAAAAGAAAGAAAAGTTAATGGCTATCTCAAAGGGGCAACTTGGTGTTTGTACAAGTACTGTTTGAATAGAGATAAGTCACTTGGAAATGAGGGAGGTGTTTCGATCAGTTAGTCAATATATATCTGTTCCTTGTTATTAGAGTTCATCTCATTTTAACATTCAAGAATTTGAGCACTTATATTTCCTTAATATACTTTCTACTTCTTTGCTGCATAGCTATGGAGTAGGAAAGTAGTTCCTCTGAGCTATTTCAGACGCTTTTACTCCTTCGCTGAGCAGCATAGAAACAGTTTCAGTGCAGAATCCCATTAAAGACCGATCATTAATAATACGAGGGTCAGTGGAGAACGCAATTCTAATTTACTGGTAGAACTCTTTCACCATTTGATTCTTTTTTTTTCTTTTTTTCTTTTTGCACTTTCTCAGAAGGATCACATTATTACTAACATGTGAACAAAAAGGTGAGAGGCATATTTTTTTTTACTTTGAGATATTATCCAATTGAGAGAGCGGCAAGAACATGGAAACTCACGAAACACCACTATCTTTCCATGATTATTACTTTTCTTTCGGAAAAAAAGGTTTAAAAAAAAAAAACTAAGGTAATATATTACATATCTGGTGTATGTCTAAGTGTGCAATGATCTTGCACTTTTTTACATGAACTTTGACTAATATTTTAAAATGCATTTTCTTCATACTGACACAAGAAGAATTATAATTTTTTGTTTTTTCTTTTGCATAGTTTTTGAGTACTCAAATTTTAATTTTAAAGTATTAAGTTGATCTAATCCAATTTAGTTAAAAAGATTAGTCAAATTGTTGCTTGGACTTTCCTCCAATAAGAAGTTTAATTTTTGTTGTCACCGGTGGCATAAGATCCTTCTCTTCTTGTCTAACTCAAGCCAGATAGCAGCAATCAGTTGAAATAGTCATATGCGGAACACATGTAAGTCCAGATTGAAAGATAAGGGAGGCAAGTCAAAAGTTGTCGGCCTTGGCATTAAAGCACTATCTATGCATGTATTTTCAGCCCAGACTGACTCATAAAAAGAGAAACATGGTAACGGAAAAGGACTGAAGGAGTAATTGTATAAGTACTCCCTTTGTTCCAGTTTATGTGAACCTATTTCTTTTTTGGTTCGTTCCAAAAAGAATGACCCATTTCTAAATTTGGTAACAATTTAGCTTAAATTTATAATTCTACCCTTAATGAGAAGCTTTTATAATCACACAAATACTCTAGGTCCCTTTTTGATTTGTTTAGGACCACAAATTCCATAAGTCTTCATTTTTTCTTAAACTCTGTGCCCAGTCAAACATGTTCACATAAATTGGAACTGAAGGAGGGAGTACAATTTTTGGATCATGCTAAAACCGTAATATTATTGTCTCCAAAAAGAAGAGGAAGATGGAACTTTTATTTGTAAAAGACAAAGAAACTATTCACAAGACATTTTAGAGATAGTTTTTTATCATGTGCGTTCTCTTATTCATTGAATGAAGACGTTTTTTCAGCTTATGAAGAAAGGACATGAGACACGACAATCATGATCCACTGTTTTATTTCTCAAATTCATCTCTTTCACACATCTTTTGCTATAAAAAAACACAAGAGTACAATCAAGCATCCTTTTTTTCATTCTAAATTCGCCTGTTTTCAATTTTTTTCTTCGGAAAAGTAGTATTTGGGATTTGTAATGAGATTTCGTGGAAATAAATAAGAAAGGAAAAGCAAAGTCCGTTAGAATAAGAAGCCAAGGAGAGGCTATAATACAACTAACATATTTGGTGTAATCTTACAAGTGCGATCTGAGGAGGATAGCAGGTACGGAGACCTTGCCCCTACCTTGTAGAGGTAGAAAGGTTATTTCCGATAGATTATAGGCTCAAGAAAGCATAATCACAACATTTTACAAAGAGAAATAATGTAGTAAAGAAGTCATGAAAAAGAAAGTAGTAACAAGAACAAGATAATAAAAAAATTGAAGGAAAAGAAACATCATATAATATAAAAATATAAGAATAAGATAATACAAAAAATAATTATTAGTATTGCCGGTAAGAAGAGCCTATACCTACTTGGAAAAAAAGAGCCTATGCAATTTCTCTGATAGTGCTATCCAATTCCGTGATAATTGATAATGATGGAATCTTAAAAAAGGTAATGACCACCAAACTTCAATGATTTTCCACTCAAAAAAAAATAGACCCAACACAAGAAACTTCCATTTGCCTACCTAATAGTTCCTTTCTGATAAATCCTTTTCTCTTAGCTCCAATTTTTCAAACAGATTCGTAATTTTATTCACTAGTTTTAAACCCCACAACTCATTCGATAAAATGCTGCACAGAATCTAGTTTCGGCTGCCCAGGTATCTCAGTTTTGGACTTTTGGCTATTCAATTATTTTGCATTGTGATGATAATGAAATGTGAAACCCGTTGCCTAACAAGGTTGGGTTTTGACTCAGAATTTTCTGTTTTTTACTTGCATACAAAGTTATTGGTCGATTGACGTTTCTCTCATTTTATTGAATTTGGTATTATTATAGAGTTACGTATCTTCTCTTAAACTGCATTTTGAACTTTCTGTGAAAGATCACAATATTAGCAATTTAGCATCATGTGCACGGCAAGGTAATATGCGCCTTTTCTTTCTTTTTGACTTTGGTTTGTAACCTATAGACTTAGCAAATCAACACGGAAACTTAAAAAACACAATTTTCTTCCTCCCATAATTTCTTATTCTTTGTTTTTTAAGTAACAATATTAACAAATCATGATAAAAGGAAAAATCTTTTGAAATATTTGAAGTTATTATTAATATGAGTACTATTATATATTTTCTTAGAAAGTCATGCTAAAACCCATGATATTGTCCCGGAAAGGTGGAAAAGGATATGAATAGGTAGAAAGACGATTCATAAAACTTATTAGGAGGGATGCTTTTAATTAGAGGCGTATTTGAGATTTAAATTTGATTGAGTTCATGTTTCAAAGTCATTAGTATCGAACTCATTATATTTTAATAATTAAGAGTTCATATATAATATTAGTTGAAACTTTAGTGTATTTTTATACGCACACGCACGTGTATAGGTATATCACGTCGAAAATACGAATTTAGATGAGCCAAAACTACCTTATCCATGAGCCAAAAACCGAAGAGACTACCATTTATGGATAAGGCGAAATGACTTGTTAGAGTATCACGTCACATAGGAGGAGTTAGGACCATATGAGGACATAATTCAAATACTTTTACATTTAAGATAAATTATACATTTTAACCATTTACTTCAAATAATTTTGCATTTAAGATCAGTTTGACCAATTAGTTTCTTCAAATATTTTTTTATTTCTCGAACTTTCTGCTCCTTTCACACATTTTTTAGATCGAAAAGTCAAATACAATAGTATAATTATGCATCCTTCTTTGATTTGACTTGCAAATAAAACAATATGGAACGACAATGAAAGGGATAGGGATAGGAAAAATAAGCTTACTAGAAACTTAGAAAAAGGGACCATTTCCCATCACTACTAGAAAACTATCAAAATCCGTCCGCTGTATGTCGACCGAAATCGGTCGAAAAATAAACCGACCGATTGCGGTCAGAAACGAGGTAAATTGGTCACAGAAGTCAACGAAAATATTTCTCGCAAAGATACCGACTACCGTAGGTCGGAAATAGTGGTCCCACAACATAAAAATAAAAATTCCGTCCGATGTATACCGACCGAAATCGATCGAAAAGTTAAAATTATTTTTTCCCGCCCAAGTACAATTGGTTTTTTAATATAACAAAAATTATACATATATATAATTTACCGACCGATTTCGGTCGGTATTATTGTTAGATTATTTGGTATTTACAATATCTACATATATTTAACAATACACACACTCATATACACACACATAATCTTGAATGTTTTATTCTCGATCACCTTATTAGTACTTTGCTCGGATACTTCATCAGTGGATCAATTGGAAATTCAATTATATTCGATTTCTTACTATAACACATTTAAAAACAAAGTGTATAGTTCTATAAGATGTAGTGCTATATTAATACTTAAATTTTAGCAACAACATATGTATACTTATATTAATATTGCATATGTTAATATATCATTAATATGTATACATACGTTGTTGTTGCTACAACTAAAATGTTAATATAGCATTAATATTAATACATAAGTTGTAGCAACAACAACATATGTATACATATTATTGCTATATTAACATATGCAATATTAATATAAGTATACATATGTTGTTGTTGCTAAAACTTAAGTATTAATATAGCACTACATCTTATAGAACTATACACTTTATTTTTAAATATGTTATAGTAAGTTATAATCGAATATAATTATATTTTCAATTGATCCACTGATACGAGCAAAGTACTAATAAGGTGATCGAGAATAAAACATTCAAGACTATGTCAATTGTACATATCTTGGAGCATCTAGTCACTCATTATACCGGAGCATGTAGTCACTTAAACTTCAAAATTTGTTTTCTTATTTATTCACCGATCAAGCATTCGAGCGATGTAATGAACAGTTGAGAATAAACCATCAACCCTTGTCATATATATGTAAGTGTAAATAATCATATATGAAATAAAATCATACACTCTATTATAATCTACTACACGTATACGGATATGAAGTGTAATTTATACGAAAGCACATAGATGATAAACATTATAATATAATTGATCTAGTTTAATTGAAATAGTCGTTATATCCAACATGCTATGATATAATTAGTGTCGTAGTAAATAGATAATAAAGAAGGCTCGAGCATCTAAGAAGGGTGGCTCCTTGCACTATGTGGACGCAAGGAGCATGTGTGTGTGTGTATGAATATATATATATATATATATATATATATATATATATATATATATACACAATATTATAGTATTATATAGTACCTATATTTAATGTTGGAGCGATCGAGTCTAAGTATCGGCTATAACACATTTAAAAATAAAATGTATAGTGTTATAAGATGTAGTATTATATTAAACTTAAGTTGTAGCAACAACAACAAATACTCTGTCAAATTACACATTGATTGATATATATATATATATATATATATATATATATATATATACACACACAATAAATTATATATTATATAGTACCTATATTTAATGTTGGAGCGATCGAGTCTAAGTATCGGCTATAACACATTTAAAAATAAAATGTATAGTGTTATAAGATGTAGTATTATATTAAACTTAAGTTGTAGCAACAACAACAAATACTCTGTCAAATTACACATTGATTGATATATATATATATATATATATATATATATATATATATGCATGTATGTGTGTGTATGAATATATACATATATGTATGTATGTGTGTGTGTGTGAATATATACATATACATACATACACAATTAATTATATATTATATAGTATCTATAATTAAATAATTTCTTTTTTAAATATAAAATTAAATTATCGACCGACTTCGGTCGGTATTTAAATTAAATAATTTTTTTTAATTTAACATTAAATTACCGACCGACTTCGGTCGGAATGGTCGTGGTCAAACGGGTCAAAGGCCACTTAAACTTACCGACCGAAATTTCCGACCGATTTTAGTCTGAAATTTTTAAATTAGGTTAGCACCAGATGGTTTTCTCCGATTTCCCTCTTTTCTCTATCTCTCTTCTTCTCCTCCCCACTGTCGCGATTCCCCCAAATCCTCACCCAAAATCAACTCCTATATCCCTCCTCACCCAAAAACAAAGCACTTTGAAGTCTCCCTCCCCTCCTCCGCCACTGTTCCGCCGGCCCCACTGCGTCCTCCGCCACCACTGCCTCCTCCGCCACCCAAAATCAAACCCCCTTTCCTAACATTTCAAGGTTAGTTATCTATATTTTTTAATTTAAGTAATTTTAATTATTTTAATTGTATAAATTAGGGTTTAATTAATATTTAATTAAATTTAGTTGTATAATTGTGAGTTGTCTTGTCATTGAATCTTTGAAATATTTCATGTGTTATCATTTATTATTTAGTGTTGTTCATATTAGAAGAGTTCATATTTGTACTCTAGCCCCTCTTTGTGAATTGATATTTTGTGTAACTTTGGATTCTTACATTTTAGAAGACCTAGATGCTTATTTTAGGTGCTAATAGCATTTCAAGGTTAGTTATCTACATTTTTGAATTTAAGTAATTTTAATTATTTTAATTGTCTAATTAGGGTTTAGTTAATATTTAGTTAAATTTAGTTGTATAATTGTGAGTTGATGATTAAAACTTAAAATAAATTGCAAGGATAAATCAATCTTATTATATGGACTTTTAAATAAATTATATCAAACTTAAAATAAATTACAAGGATATATTAAGCTAGTTCTCAATCTAATACTAAGTGTAACGATACAATCTAAGCTAATTGAATTCATTTAGGGATATATATGGACTTTTAAATTACTTTTTTTAATTGAATTTTAAAAGAACTTATTTAGGGATATATGTAAACTTTCAAATTACTTCTTATAATTGAATTTTAAAAGAACTTATTTTGTGATATATGTGAACTTTCAAATTAATATAACATGCAATTTATTTGTTCTCTGTGTAGATGGAATATCGTAGTTGGATGTATGATAGGAATTATCCTAATCGTCGATTTTTTAGAGAGGAATTTATAGAAGGGGTTAATGAATTTATTAGGCATGCAATGTCACTTGAGCCATTTCAAATCGGAGGGATGATTAGGTGTCCTTGTGTGAAGTGCAATTGTTTGTATTTTTTTGGATCGGAGGATGTTAAGACTCATCTTTATAAAAAAGGGTTTATGGATAATTATTTTGTGTAGACTAGTCATGGAGAGGTTGATGGTAGTGATGGTGTATTTCATAACATAGTTATTGGTGAAAGTAGTAGGTCGGTGGGGAATAACGTTCAACATCCTAGATATCATAAAATGGTTGTGGATGCTTTTGGGATGGGTCGAGGACCGGGCGGAGACTACATATGTAAGTTTCATAACTACTATAACTTGAAATTAATGTTTATAATATTATATAGTTAATAATTTTTTATCTTCTAAATAAAGGGTCGCTACAAGATTAATGTGGAGGAGTACACTCAGAGCTTGCCACCGAATGAGCAAGGCGAGCGACCACCCGTTTCAGACGAAGAAGCGCAGAAGATATGGTTGGATGTTGTCGGGGTACTAAAAAGGGGATAGCATACGGCCTTCCAGAGAGATCATTTCGGCGCTACACGGCTGGATTGCAAGGTATAGGACTTCCGCCCAAGGTGAGGCAATTGATAGGTCGACTATCTAGTCTATGGAAAAGAAGATCGCAAAGGTGACAACAGAGCTTGAAGAGACAAAGGCTAGAGAACAAAAGAGAGAAAGACAATTTGATACCTTTCAAGTTCATCTAGAAAAGAGGGACCAACAATTTAATCTCCTTCAAGGTCAGCTGGCCAATCTTCTTGCTAGTGGTGCTTTCCCCATTCCCTGGTCTCATAAGCTATCACGATCCAAAATCCAACTAGTCGTGATGGCACCTAACCCAACCCGCTAGGTAAGCCAACTTTCAATTATCCAATTCCAATAATAATTATTAAAGCAATTTAAGTGAATAAAGATCTTAATCTTATACATCCCCCAAGAACTTGTAGTACAAATCATGAGCTTCTAAGAATAGAGTATACAAAGCGGAAAAATGAAATAAATACAGAATAATACATAAACAGAGCTTTTATAAATCTAAGGCTACCATGAACAAGAGGCAGCTACAACAGGAACGCAGGTATATCTTCAAATCCCGCAACCATCGAGCACAGCAACAACATCAGCCAACATCTGCACGCAATGTGCAGAAGTGTAGTATCAGTATAACCGACCCCATGTACTGAGTAAGTAACAAACCTAGCCTTAGGTTGAAAGTAGTTACGAGCTTCTACCAAGGTCGGGTCCAAAACTACTAATCCACAACAGTCCATAACAACATAAAGCAAATAATACCAGAAGTAACTCAGAGATAAAATGCTCAGCCAAATCATGATTTCAAAAAATAATAGTTCTTCCTTTCAAGTACATCAATGAAAAAAACTAAATCATTTACCGAAATTTCCAAAAATATGAATAAGTTTGAAAGCAATAATTTTTCAAAAATCCTTTCAATAATAAATGATATGTTTCATTTTCATTCTAGATAAACCGTGTAAAACAAATGCATCACTATGCCCATCTGTCAACATATGTGAGAAATCATGAATAATGTGATACCGTACAACATGAGAAAAACACATCTCTATGCATATATGTCATGTGTGCATGTCAATGTAATGTATCTCAGAGATTGTACTCATATACTCACACTCTCAGAGTACTCAATCTCGCTGTCTCGCATTCTCTCTCACTATGCTCAACACACTCAATCACTCAGCGCTATACAATACCTGTTGCGGCGTGCAGCCCAATCTCTGTTTATAGTCGACTGCGCTCACTGGGGATGTGTACAGACTCATGAGGGGCTCCTACAGCCCAAGCGCTATAAGCACGGACAACTTACGTGCTGCACGGACAACTCACGTGCCATAATATCATATCTGGATCCGCACAGACAACTCACGTGCTATAATAATATCTGGATCCGCACGGCCAACTCACGTGTTGCATGGACCAACTCACGTGTTGCACGGATAACTCACGTGCTATAATAATACCTGAATCCGCATGGCCAACTCACGTGCAATAGTATAATATATAAAGTCAACATGGCCTGCTGCGGGCGGGCAGCCCCGATCCACATAATAATCCTCACAATCAGGCCCTCGGCCTCATTCAGTCATCAATCTCTCCAGTCTCTCTCTCTCATGGGCTCACAATGTCATGAAAATAGTCCAAAAATGATGACATGATGTATCAATAAATAATAACAGAGACTGAGATATGATATGTAATGACATGAATATGACTGAGTATAATTTTCAATTTAAAACAAATAATTCACAGCAATATGACCTCTGTGGGTCCCAATAATACTGGCACATAGCCTCAACATGATTTTTAATATGCTTTTCAGCTCAATTTCTTTAACACATAAAACCGCATGAAAAATACCAAGATTATTTAACTACAAAATACCACAGAAACAATTATGTCACAATTTCTATAGTGCACGCCCACACGCCCCTCACCTAGCATGTGCGTCACCTCCCAACAATTCACATAATACATATATTCAGGGTTCATACCCTCAGCTCCAAGATTAGAAGAGTTACTTACCTCGAACAAGCCAAATCCAATATTGAGCAAGCTGAGCAACGCTCCAGAAATTTCATTCTACGCGTATAATTTTCAAACGGCTTGAATCTAGTCACAATTAATTTGATTCAGCTCACAAAAATTATAGGAATTAATTCCATATCAAAATACTAATATTTTTCAAAAGTCCGAAATTATGCCCCAAAAATCACCCATGGGGCCCATGTCTCGGAATCCGATAAAACTCACAAATCCGAACCCACATTCAACCACGAGTCCAACCATACCAAAATTACTCAAATCCGACCACAACTCGGCCTTCAAATCCTCAATTAAAGTCTATGAATATTTCTACTATTTTCAACCCAAAATACTAATTTGTTGATAAAAACAATAATAGATTCGTGTAATTTAACCAAAATCGAGTTAGAATCACTTACCCCTATCCATATGGTAAAAATCGCCTAAAAAATCGCTTCAATCCGAGCTCCATAGCTCCAAATATGTTAAAATGGCCGAAACCTCAAAATATATCTTCTGTCCAGGCATTTACTCTTCGCGATCGCGAAGCACAAAAATTTTCAGCCCAAATTTGCCTTTCGCGATCGCAAAGAACAAATTCCCAGCACTTCCAGACAACCTCTAGTATAATGGTCATAACCTTTTGTACAAAACTCCAAATTATAAATGGTTTAATTTTCTGAAAACTAGACACCAAGATCTATAACTTTAATATGTTTCTCATCTCCCAATTCCTTATAAATTTCTAGATATAAGCTTCCAAAGTCAGCACTGTGCAACAAAGATTTCCAAACTCTTCCCGGATAGTCTATAGTATATCCACCATAACATTGTGTACACAATTCCAAATGAGAAATGGTTTACATTTATGGAAACTAGACACAAAGGGCTACAACTTTTATTTTTGGATCATCTCCAAATTCCTTATAAATTGCGAGATATAAGCTTCAAAATCAGGTCAGTGCAGCAGGATTTTCCTCTACGCGATCGCGAAAAGGCTTCCGCGATCGCGATTCACAGTGCCCAAACAGCAAAATTGCTCTTCGCGATCGCGACCATTTGTCCGCGATCGCGATGCATACCTCTGTGGCCAAAAACCAGCAACTAAGAATGGCCTAGACATGGTCCGAAACCACCCTGAAACTCACCCGAGTCCCTAGGGACCTCAACCAAATATACCAACAAGTCCTAAAATATCATACGAACTTAGTCGAAGCCTCAAATCACATCAAACAATGCTAAAACCACGAATCATGCCCCAGTTCGAGATTAATGAACTTTGAAATTTCAAGTTCGATATCTTGTGCCGAAATACATCAAATCAATCTGGAATGACTTCAAATTTTGCACACAAGTCATAAATGACATAATGAACCTATTTCCAGAATTGAATTCCGACCTCGATATCAAAAAGTCAACCCCCCGGCCAAACTTCCCAAAAATTTAACTTTCGGCATTTCAACCCTAATTCCACTATGGACCTCCAAATAATTTTTCGGACACGCTCCTAAGTCTAAAATCACCATACGGAGCTATTGGAATCAGCAGAATTAAATTCCGAGGTCTTTTACACATAAATCGACATCCGGTCACTATTTTAACTTAAGCTTTAAACCTTGGAACTAAATGTTCCAATTCATTCCAAAACCTCACCGGACCCGAACCAATTGCCCCGGCAAGTCACACAACAACTGTAAATCCCAATTTAAGCAGTAAATGGGGAAACAAGGTTGTAATACTCAAAACGACCGGTCGAGTCGTTACATTCTCCCCCACTTAAATATACGTTCGTCCTTGAACGTGCCAAAAGTTGTTTCCAAGCCATCAAATCAATGTTCCATCTTACCACACACGTACTCGGGGGTGAACCCACGTCACCCTATTCCATATGAGCTTGACAACACAATACAACTGAAATCATTGATTTAACTTTAGCCCATAAACCTTGGAATTTAATTTCTAACCTTTAGAATTTCTTTCAAGACACGAATCTTACATTTACACCATGTATGAGTTTGAACAAGCTGTATCAAGCCATAACCATAACCATAACCACTGTTGATAATAAAAGAAACACGCGAAATTTCATGACCACTTACCAGATCAACAAGTCACGTAGCTCTCTCGCCCCAAGCAGAACCGTAATCACTTTCTGAGCCGACTTTTAATATTATACTCCCGAATATACCTAAATTAAACCTGATAGTACCCATTCCAGGTCCAATGACCTTATATTACTAAACATAACTGTTCCACAGACATACCGCGCCAATATAACTTAGAGCCACAACCCGTGCAATCCGTGCACCAATAAGCAACAATTCAAATGTACCGAGTCATGAAAAATGACTCAAATGAGAGAACTGCCCAGCCAGATTAACAAGTGCCGCCACAACGAAACATTGAAAATTCATCATACACAGTAGAACCATCACCCGATTCTAACACAAGGTTCATATTATATACCCCGAGCCATCCTGCTCCAAATTAATAATGACGGAGAGGCAAATGACAAAAATGCCACACAAAACCTGAAAGGACATAACCATTAAAATATTGATCATGCAATACCCAAATACTCATCACGCTCAAATTTCGCTATAAGGCTCAAATAAAACCGCACCTTCTATGCACATAACCAATGAATCACAACTCCTCGTAGCATAAAGGAGTAACTCATAAATCATTTCAGAACACGAATAAGATCAACATCAACCGAATGGCACGTCCCTCAATAATAGCAGTATGGAGCCAACCATCCCGGCTCGGTGTAGAATACACATCCTAATTGGGCCTATCAATGGACCCCCAAATCACTCTGGTTACCCACAAATAGATAAAAATCCCTCCGAAAATCCATAATGACTGAATCATAATTCATTCTTTCATCTGGCTAGCTCCGACCACAACTTCACAGTCCACAACCATGAAACAATTTGTTCCTAACAACTCCTAGTCTCCAAATCCATAGAACACATGCACCACCATTTCTGGTCCCATCTCCACCGCCCGAATGTCTAACACTTCTCTCATACACGATCATCCCACGAGAAATACTTTAAAAGTTCTTCCGTGCCACTTGGCAAAATTTGAATATCAGTAGTCTATCAACCATGTGAGTACCGCAATACTAATTAAACATCCGTAAGTCAAAATATAATATGCCTTCTGAAATACGCACCCTTCTTATACAACACCAAGTAGTAATCGTATTCATCTAGTCATTTGGAACCGCCCATGTTGTCTAAGAATTCATGACCATTCTGCCCAAATTTCGTTACCTTCCTTCAAGACTGAACTGCCACCTTGTACATGTAAATCTAACTTCCGCACAACACATAACATCTATCTTGCCATTATTTGAAAAGCACAAGAATCTCATTATCAACTCTGGTCACTAGCAAATTATATATCCGGTTAGTTAGAAAGTTTTATCTTGCTTCCTTCCAAGAGGAAATCACAATACACAACACGTTTCTCATACTAGTAGAAAATATCCGGTTCCAACTATGGTAGAAACCATCAAGATCACTTTGAAATCCATCTGCACATAACCAAGCTATTAGAACTAAATTCCTCTAACTCGACCAAACCACGTAGGTCACCAAACCCAAGAATATTACCACCAAAACAGAGTCTCACCACATCATAATTACCCATATAAATACCACAACCGAAACACCCACTCTGAGAATACCTTATTTGAGTCTAAGGCAGTTTCATTCACCTTCCTGATACCAAAATATAAAATTCATAATGATATACAAAAATGCCACAAGTCTCGACACCATCCAACTTAAATCTCATATTTTAGCCGCAAACAAATCCGCCAAAAATTCTTAATTATTACATATAAATCTCGAATCCATTAGAACTTTCTCGAGAATCACCCCTTTGTTCAAATCCACATTACACCGCCCAAATGGGCCAAAAAGACGTGCCCCATCAGCACAACAACACTCAAAGAAGTAACTCTACTTTAATACCACCTATCAAATTCATATTCCGTGCGCACTATATCATTCACAAATAACAATTCACTCATCCCACGATTTTCATATACTCATAAGTGCAATATAACCCGTATCCAGAAATTTCCTTATTCGAGTCATCATCGATCTCAACTTTTGCAAGTCATAACTAACCCACCAGTATGCCTTAGCCCAAAACTAAACCTTTGCATATAATCATGAAATTGAATTATCAATAGCACGCTCCACCACTTGGCTCAAAGCCATAGATTAAAACATTCCATAACTCACAATACCAATACTCTATTACTGTCATAATGCCATAGTCAGTTCAACGTGGCTTCTTCTCAAACTCGTGCAATGCCAACCATAAAAATACCCCAAATTATCCGCTAAGATCGCAATCATTCTCTTGACACTCAAGTCAACTTTCTCAGCCAGATTCAAATTCAAATCTCCACACATATGCCCCACTGGTAGAAAAGAAACTCTCCACTCACATCATAAGGAATACATCTAAGTGAAGATGGAGATGATGCAATACAAAACACTCATTGAATGGTGTGTATTGCTAAACAAAGTATTGAACTTGTGAATATTTAGTTGGAATAATTTTGAATGATGATTGTATTATTGATATTATTTTGTTATTGAACCTTTGTATTGTTGTTGTTGTGGTTGGCATTGTTTTTGTGCTTGTTATTAGCATTGTTGTTGTGGTTGTTGTTATTAGCGTCGTTGTTGCGGTTGTTGTTGTTGTTATTAACGTTGTTGTTGTGGTTGTGGTTGTTATTAGCGTTGTTGTTATGGTTGTTGTTGGTTAATTATTGGTTAATTGTACTTGAATGGCAACAATATAATACTGCCAATATAGGTGTTACATCCTAGATTACTCCGTAGGGAATAACATACCTGCTTAACCTCAAATTGGAATCTTGATATACCCTTTCGCAGTCACAATTACTATGCAATCACTTAGTCTATCTGAGTCCAAACTCACTAACCAGAAATGAGAATTTAAATTGGTCCCAAAATTTAACAATCGTGAAAGATCCTTCAAAACATCAACACTCGAGACCGTACATCATATCAAAACGAAAATCAAGCACCCAATGGCCTTCCTTTACATTTCAAGGAAACACTTCTCGTCACATTAAAATCATTTTAACACATCCCACAGTTACATCATACTCATCACAAAGCCATTCCACCGCTCATCGAGCTATAAATTCCACTGTAGGGTCATTATCGGACATATAAGTCCAATTGTACAGGTTACAACTGAAGCTACCGAGCTCAAGATACGGTCTAACCATGGCCTCAAGTCCTCCAGACTGGCCCATCACCAAAACACAGAATACTCACCTCGAACCTCGTTCATAGAATCACAAGTCGGTGATGCACAACTGATATCGAGCGCTCATGTGCACATACGAATACGTGAAAGTAATTCAAAGAGTTATGTCCCAAGTTGAATCAATCCCGCACAATAAGGAAAGAAAGATGGGAAGTATATATCCTAAATGCCCTGAAGCCTCTCGAAGATATGTATGGACGTCATCATACCGATCCGCAAGACTCTACTAGACACTTACTCATGACTTGTAAAACCTATGAACCTAGAGCTCTGATATCACCTTGTCACGACCCAAAATCCAACTAGTCGTGATGGCACCTAACCCAACCCGCTAGGTAAGCCAACTTTCAATTATCCAATTCCAAGATCTTAATCTTATACATCCCCCAAGAACTTATAGTACAAATCATGAGCTTCTAAGAATAGAGTATACAAAGTAAAAATGAAATAAATACAGAATAATACATAAACAGAGCTTTTATAAATCTAAGGCTACCATGAACAAGAGGCAGCTACAACAGGAACGCAGGTACATCTTCAAATCCCGCAACCATCGAGCACAACAACAACAACAGCCAACATCTGCACGCAATGTGCAGAAGTGTAGTATCAGTACAACCGACCCCATGTACTGAGTAAGTAACAAACCTAGCCTTAGGTTGAAAGTAGTGACGAGCTTCTACCAAAATCGGGTCCAAAACCACTAGTCCACAACAGTCCATAACAACATAAATCAAATAATACCAGAAGTAACTCAGAGATAAAATGCTCAGCCAAATCATGATTTCAAAAAATAATAGTTCTTCCTTTCAAGTACATCAGTGAAAAAAACCAAATCGTTTACCGAAATTTCCAAAAATATGATTAAGTTTGAAAGCAATAATTTTTCCAAAATCCTTTCAATAATAAATGATATGTTTCATTTTCTTTCCAGATAACCCGTTAAAACAAATGCATCACTATGCCCATCTGTCAACATGTGTGATAAATCATGAATAATGTGATACCGTATAGCATGAGGAAAACACATCTCTATGCATATATGTCATGTATGCATGTCAATGCAATGTATCTCAGAGATTGTACTCATGTACTCACACTCTCAGAGTACTCAATCTCAATGTCTCGCATTCTCTCTCACTACTCAGCACACTCAATCACTCAGTGCTATACAATACCTGCTGCGGCATATAGCCTGATCCCTGTTTATAGTCAACTGCGCTCATAGGGGGTGTGTACAGACTCATGAGGGGCTCCTACAGCCCAAGCACTATAAGCACGGACAACTCAAGTGCTGCACGGATAACTCACGTGCTATAATATCATATCTGGATCCGCACGGAAAACTCACGTGCTGCACGGACAACTCATGTGCTATAATAATATCTGGATCCGCACGGCTAACTCACGTGCTGCACGGCCAACTCATGTGCAATAGTATAATATATATAAAACCAACATGGCCTGCTGCGGGCGGGCAGCCCCGATCCACATAATAATCCTCACAATCAGGCCCTCGGCCTCATTCAGTCATCAATCTCTCCAGTCCCTCTCTCATGGGCTCACAATGTCATGAAAATAGCCCAAAAATGATTATATGATGTATCAATAAATAATAACAGAGACTGAGATATGATATGTAATGACATGAATATGACTAAGTATAATTTGCAATTTAAAACAAATAATTCACAGCAATATGACCTCTGTGGGTCCCAATAATACTGGCACATAGCCTCAACATGATTTTTAATATGCTTTTCAGCTCAATTTCTTTAACACATAAAACCGCATGGAAAATGCCAAGATTATTTAATTACAAAATACCAAAGAAACAATTATGTCACAATTTCTATAGTACACGTCCACACGCCCGTCACCTAGCATGTGCGTCACCTCCCAACAATTCACATAATACATATATTCAGGGTTCATACCCTCAGCTCCAAGATTAGAAAAGTTAATTACCTCGAACAAGCCAAATCCAATGTCGAGCAAGCTAAGCAACGCTCCAAAAATTTCATTCCGCGCGTATAACTTCCAAACGGCTCGAATCTAGTCACAATTAATTTGATTCAGCTCACAAAAATTATAGGAATTAATTCCATATCAAAATACTAATATTTTCCAAAAGTCCGAAATTATGCCCCAAAAATCATCCATGGGGCCCATGTCTCGGAATCCGATAAAACTCACAAAATCCGAACCCCCATTCAACCACGAGTCCAACCATACCAAAATTACTCAAATCCGACCACAACTCGGCCTTCAAATCCTCAATTAAAGTCTATGAATTTTTCTACTATTTTCAACCCAAAACACTAATTTGTTGATAAAAATAATAATAGATTCGTGTAATTTAACCAAAATCGAGTTAGAATCACTTACCCCCATCCATATGGTAAAAATCGCCTCAAAAATCGCTTCAATCTGAGCTCCATAGCTCCAACAACAACAATAACAACAACCCAGTAAAATCCCACTAATGGGGTCTGGGGAGGGTAGTGTATACGCAGACCTTACCCCTACCCCGAAGGAGTAGAGAGGCTATTTTCAAAAGACCCTCGGCGACAAAAAGAGACAATATTAGTATCACAACAACAATCATAGGATAAATAGGAACACCATGAAATCCAGAAGAAAGATGCAAAGAAAGGGAGACAATATTAGTAAATATTAGTATCACCATAACATTCATAAGAAAAATAGGAACACCATGAAATCTAGAAGAAAGATGTAAAGCAAAAGCGATAGCTAGTAAATAGGACCTGCACAGAAAAACGATCGCAAAGAACAAATTCCCAGCACTTCCAGACAACCTCTAGTTTAATGGTAATAACCTTTTGTACAAAACTCCAAATTATAAATGGTTTAATTTTCTGAAAACCGACACCAAGATCTATAACTTTAATTTGTTTCTCATCTCCCAGTTCCTTATAGATTTCTAGATATAAGCTTCCAAAGTTAGCACTGTGCAACAGAGATTTCCAAACTCTTCTCGGATAGTCTATAGTATATCCACCATAACCTTTTGTACACAAATCCAAATGCAAAATGGTTTATATTTATGGAAATTAGACACAAAGAGCTACAACTTTCATTTTTGGATCATCTCCAAATTCTTTATAGATTGCGAGATATAAGCTTCCAAATTCGGGTTGGTGCAGCAGGATTTTTCTCTACGCGATCGCAAAAAAGCTTCCGCGATCGCGATTCACAGTGCCCAAATAGCAAAATTGCTCTTCACGATCGCGACCATTTGTCCGCGATCGCAATGCATACCTCTGTAGCCAAAAATCAGCAACTAAGAATGGCCTAGAAATGGTCCGAAACCACCCCGAAACTCACCCGAGCCCCTAGGGACCTCAACCAAATATACCAACAAGTCATAAAATATCATACGAACTTAGTCGAAACCTCAAATCACATCAAACAATGCTAAAATCACGAAACATGCCCCAATTCGAGATTAATGAACTTTGAAATTTCAAGTTCTTTATCTTGTGCCGAAATACATCAAATCAATCCGGAATGACTTCAAATTTTGCACACAAGTCATAAATAACATAATGAAGTTATTCCAATTTTCAGAATCAGATTCCGACCTCGATATCATAAAGTCAACCCCCGGTCAAACTTTTCAAAAATTCAACTTTCGGCATTTCAACCCTAATTCAACTACGGACCTCCAAATAATTTTTCGGACACGCTCCTAAGTCCAAAATCACCATACGGAGCTATTGAAATTAGTAGAATTAAATTCCGGCTTGAGTCGCTCGGCATATGTAAATAGACCCGAGCCATGAAAGAATTTTGGTCATATATAAGTATGCAAAAAAAGAGCATGGTGTATAAAAAGATAAAGTCTCAAAATGATATTGGACGTATAAGTGTGACGATGATGGTTAGGAACAATAGTTGGTGTTTGCAAAATAGGCTACGGACTAGTGTTGATTATCTTGATAATGAGTTTAATAAATGTGTTAAACAACTTGGTATATATCAAATTGACGTCAAAGAGTTTATGATGTTCATCAGTTAAATTTTGGAGTATAGTGAACGAAAGAACAAAAATGCAATTAGCTAAAGATGAAAATGGACCCTACCATAATTGAGGATGGACACCTTTTCACGTGGATGCATAATATGAAATAAGGAAATGACTCATTCACTCTACATAGGTGATCTGGTGGTTGTATATAGGGGGTGGACAATTCATATTTTTTTATATAGGGGAAGTGGACCTCACGGTCCAAGGGGTTATGAATTGTCTTAATATACTACTTGAATTAAATTAGTTTCTTAGTGAGAATAAAGTCAGCAATAAAAGTTAGTTCTTTCTTACGGTATGAAGAGTTCTTTAACTTGAATTGAGGCAGCAAATTTATTAACCATAACACATTATTCAATTCATATAAACCCCATCTCAATCAACTAGAAGCCCTTTACAATTGCACCTTACGGACAATTATTTCTAAGAAAATTGTATTGCAATTTTCTTCTTGGTTTGGAAGATTTGTGTGCAAAGGTGTTGGGAAGGCTCATCTCCAGTTCATCTTATCACCTTTTCTTCAAATAATTAAGGTAAGAATTCAATAATCCTTCTAAATAAGTTTATCTTAAACTTAGAGAAATCCACTTTAATTTCTTATTGATGTAGAAATAAAGGTTCTTGTAGTGTATTTGAGGAGGATTTGGTTATGTTGAAGGGCTGGAAATATAGTTATAAATATGGATATGTGTTGTTATCCTTGCCGTTCAAGGTAATATTATACCCTTCTCCATGTATTTGAGGCCATTTGGATCATAGTTTGGTTATTAATGAAGTGTTGTAGTTGTTGAACGATTTTGAGTGGTTTCTTAAGGTATCCTATGGCTGAAAATTGTGAAGTATAGTTGTTTGTGATGGTGGTTGTATTGTGAGTAGAGGAGAAGAGCTAGTAGTGTTGAATTACCATTGTAGGATGAGATGAAGCTTATGCACTCTAAGTGTTTGATAAAATGACTCAGTGAATCCAATTCTTGGTTTATTGATTCGATTATGATCCAAATAATTTATATAATGTAGATTATCATTCGTAGAGCGTACGGGAACTCGTGAGCTATCGCTAGCCAAGCAATAATGGTATGTTAAGGTTATCCCTTCTTTCCTTTTGGTATGATCCATACGATACAAACGAAATAGACAAACATACAATTTTCATAAATGCCTCTATTCATAGAAGCACTAGGGGTACCTATGTTGTTGATTCCCCATATTTTTTCTTATTATATCTTCTTTTCATGGGTCCTAGAAAAATACGTAGTTGATAAAGTTTATCCGAAGGTATATTGATCTTATG
This sequence comes from Nicotiana tabacum, assembly GCF_000715075.1. Lineage (NCBI taxonomy): Eukaryota > Viridiplantae > Streptophyta > Magnoliopsida > Solanales > Solanaceae > Nicotiana > Nicotiana tabacum. The sequence continues at coordinate 91,345,031 of NC_134096.1, read as the reverse complement.
ACATTCTGAGAGATCTTATTGACTTACTTCATTATGCATTGCATTCATTTATACATGTATATTGACTCATGACCAGATGGCGTTATATACATGTATATTATATGTATATGGGATATGGGGAAAGGTTATGGCATTATATACGCACCTCCACCTGATCAGTTGGTATACGTTGATGATTTCGCCCACAGAGGCCGAAATGATATGATTGGATGCCCTCGAGGCTTGATGATATTATGTACACATATACCTATGCGTGATATGACATTTATACGCATATGCATGACATTATAAAAGTTTCATGATTCACAAAGCTATTCAGACTCACGGGTTGAGTCCTTTACTCCATGTTTCTTTTATGTCTTTTACATACTATTTTCTATGCCTTACATACTCGGTACATTATTTGTACTGACGCCCCTATTGCTTGGGGCCTACATTTCATGCCCGCAGGTGCAGGTAGACAGGTTGACAGTCCCCCTTCTTAGGATCATTGCTCAGTGAGAGTTGGTGTGCTCCATTTGATCCGGAGCTGCTATTGAGTTTTGGTACGATACTTTTGTATACATATATGGGTATGACGGGGCCCAGTCCCGTCCTTTATATAGTTTTACACTCTATTAGAGGTCTATAGACAGTCATGTATAGTTGGATAGTATGTGGCCTTGTCGGCTCGCCCTACCGTATTTCGTATATATATATCTGTGGGGCATACTTTCCCATGTATGTTATTCATATTTTCTCGCGTATATTATTTACATGATTCAGTAGTTTATTGCTAGATGTTATGCATGACCTACACTTATTCAATATTTTATCTTAGACCTATGCTTAGGGGTGTTCGACAGGTAGACTCGGGCACTCGTCATGGCCCATCGGTTGGGTCGTGACAATAGGATGGAATAAAACCGATCGATTTCGGTCGGAATTCTCATATTAAAACCTCGAAATTCATAAATTCCGACTGACTTCGGTCGGTAATTTCAATCTGAAATCTGCAGTTTTACACTCTATTAGAAGTCTGTAGACAGCCACGTGTAGTTGGATAGTATGTGGCCTTGTCGGCTCGCCCTACCATATTCCCCATATATATATATATATATATATATATATATATATATATATATATATATATATATATATATATATATATATATATATGTGTGTGTGTGTGTGTGTGTGTGTGTGTGTGTGTGTGTGTGTGTGTGTGTGTGTGTGTGTGTGTGTGTGTGTGTGTGTGTGTTGCCAGATGTTATGCATGACCTACACTTATTCCATATTTTATCTTAGACCTATGCTTAGGGGTGTTCAACATGTAGACTCGGGCACTCGTCATGGCCCATCGGTTGGGTCGTGACAAAAGTGGTATCAGAGCAGTTCTGTCCTAGGGTTGTCTACAGACCGTTTCTAGTAGAGTCTTGTTTATGAGTGTGTTGTGCACCACATTTATAAACATGATGCTACAAGACATATAGGATGTTACCCTCCTTTTTATCTTAGATCGTGCGATATAAGGATTCATTTTCCTAACGATATGATATGTTTTCAGCGATGCCCAAGAAGGCTACAGCCGCCCAGAAGGGCAAGTCTGTGGATGATGAGACCACAAGTCGAGCGCCATTTGTTACCAAGGCTCAGCGAGAGTCATATAGTGAGACTCCATCTTAGAATTAACATACCCTACCTTCTCCGGAGGAGATCCGAGGGGCACCAGCTCCAGCGCCCGCCCCATTACCCCCAGTTCCTCAGCCAGATGCCCTGGGTCAGGAGATGAGAGATGTTATTCAGCTATTGATTCAATTAGTGGCTACACAGGCTCGGTGCCAGGAGGCAGGTATTGGTCATGCAGATAGGGTCATCAGTGCGAGAGTTTGCGATTTCATTAATTTGGACCCTCCCGTATTCACCGGAGCAGATCCAAACGAGGACCCTCGGGTATTTATCGATAAGATGCATAGAACTTTGAGGGTAATGAAAGACACTACAACTGAGTCAATTGAGCTAGCTTTATATAGACTTCGGGATATTGCAATTAATTGGTACGAGTCTTGGGAGTTGTCTAGAGGTGAGGATGCCCTTCCAGCAATATGGAAGGAGTTTACAGAGGCTTTTCTTCGTCATTATTTGCCACCAGAGCTTAGACGGGCTAGAGTTGATAGATTCTTGACCCTTCGGCATGGTAATATGAGTGTTCAGGAGTACAACCTTCAGTTTGATTCTTTGTCTAGGTATGCTCCCACTATTGTAGCAAAAATGGAGGATCGGGTTCACCGGTTCGTGATGGGATTGGAGAAGTACCTACTTAATGATTGTATGTCGGTCTCACTTCAACCAAAAATTGATATTTCTCGTATTCAGGCATACGCTCAGGGTGTAGATGAGCGTAAGCAGAGGGTCGATCGTGAGCATGATAAGGGCCAGAGTAAGAGAGAGAGATCTTCAGGCCCTTCTGGTGAGTTCCGAGGTGGTCAGAGATAGCAGTACCCGAGGTATCCAGCCCAGCCGTCGGCTAGTGCTCCCCCTCAGTTTGCCGGTAGGAGATTTGATCGTTCCACATATTCAGGGCCTAGTCAGAATTCTAGGGCCTCTAGTTCTCAGTATAGGGGTGAGTCGAGTCAAATGAGGCCACCTTTGCCACTATGTGCTCAGTGTGGTAAGCAACATGTTGGGCAGTGCCTTATAGGGTTGGGTGTTTGTTATACTTGTGGTTACCAAGACACATTATGAGAAATTGTCCGACGAGAGGTGGTGCAAGTATAGTTCATCCAGCGAGATCTGTAGCTAGTTCATCATCATCGGTACGCCCCCCTAAGCAAGGTTCACATAAACCAGTTGATCGTGGTAGAGGTAGAAGTGGAGCATCTAGCTCGAGCGGTCCTCAAAACTGTATTTACGCATTAGCGGGCCGACAAGATCAGGAGTCGTCACCCGATGCTGTTACAGGTATATTATCAGTCTTCTCATATGATTTATATGCATTGATTGATCCAGGTTCCACCTTATTGTACGTCAATCCGTTGGTTGCTAGTAAGTTTGGGATAGAACCTGAGTTGATTGAACCTTTTGAGGTATCTACACCTGTTGGGTATCCAGTGATAGCTAGACGGGTATATAAAGACTGTATAGTAGTACTTCATAGTCGTTCTACAGTAGCAGACCTGATTGAGTTAGATATGGTGGAATTTGATGTTATAATGGGTATGGATTGAGTGGATTCTATTTATGCTAGCGTTGATTATAGATCAAAGATAGTTCGGTTCCATTTTCCAGGGAAGCCGGTTATGGAGTGGAAAGGTAATACTTCATCACCGAGAGGTAGGTTTATTTCCTATCTCAAGGCAAGGAAGATGATCAGAAAGGGTTATATTTATCACTTAGTTCGGGTACAGGATGTGAAAGCAGAGTCACCGACCCTTCAGTCTATCCTGGTGGTTAATGAGTTTCCCGATAAGCTTGCAGGCCTTCCGCCAGAGCAGGAGATTGAGTTTGCTATTGACATATTACCAGATACTTAGCCGATATATATTCCTCTTTATAGAATAGCACCTGCAGAGCTGAGAAAGTTGAAATAACAACTGAGGAATTTGCTTGAAAAAGGCTTTATCAGACCCAGTACATCACCGTGGGGAGCACCTATGTTTTTTGTGAGAAAGAAAGATGGTTCCTTGTGGATGTGTATTGATTATAGGCAGTTGAATAAGGCGACGATCAAGAATAAGTACCCGCTCCCGAGGATTGATGATTTATTTGATCAGTTGCAAGGTGCCAGGTGTTTCTCGAAGATAGACTTGAGGTGTGGGTACTATTAGGTAAGGGTTAAAGAGAAAGATATTCTGAAGACAGCATTCAGGACCAGATACGGGCACTTTGAGTTTCGAGTTATGTCGTTCGGGTTGACCAATACCCTAGCAGTATTCATGGACTTGATGAACCATGTGTTCAGACCCTTTCTAGATCAATTTGTGATTGTATTTATAGATGATATTTTGGTTTACCCTCGTTTATAGGCTGAGCATGCAGATCATTTATGTACTGTGCTCAGAGTTCTACAAGAAAGGAAGTTGTACGCAAAATTCTCTAAATGTGAATTCTGGTTAAATTCTGTAGCTTTTATTGGACATATTATTTCAGGCGAGGGTATCCAGGTTGATACATAGAATATTGAGGTAGTGAAGACTTGGCCTAGACCCACGACACCGACGGAGGTTCGTAGCTTCGTGGTTTTGGCAGGTTATTACAGGAGATTTGTAGAGGGCTTTTCTTCTCTTTCAGCACCATTGACAAAGTTGACTCAGAAGGCAACTATGTTTCAGTGGACTGATGCTTGTGAGCGGAGTTTCCAAGCATTGAAGGACATATTGACTTCAGCACCAGTTTTGACACTCCCAGAGGGGACCGGTGGTTATGCTATATATTGTGATGCTTCGGGCGCTGGATTGGGTTGTGTACTGATGCAGCATGGTAAGGTTATAGCTTATGCTTCTAGACAACTAAGAAAGCACGAGAAGAATTACTCGACCCACAATTTAGAGTTAGTCGCGATGATTCATGCAGTAAAGATGTGGAGGCACTATTTGTATGGCATTCATGTTGATATCTATACGGATTATAATATCCTTCAGTATGTCTTCAAGCAAAAGGAATTGAATTTACGTAAAAGGCGATGGTTGGAGCTACTAAAATACTATGATGTTGATACTTTATACCATCCAGGGAAGGCGAATGTAGTAGCCGATGACCTTAGCCGTAGATTAATGGGTAGCCTATCATATTTACAGCCATAGAAGAGTGAGATAGCCCGTGAGATTCATCAGCTAGCCAACCTGGGAGTTTGATTACTAGATTCTGGTGATACCGGAGTTATTATTCAGGACACAGCAATATCCTCTTTAGTAGCTGAAGTGAAGGAATGCCAGTATGAGGTTCCTGTGCTAGCTCATTACAGGGATACAACTCCTCAAAAGGAGAAGACTGTCACGACCCAAAATCCCACCCTGTCGTGTTGGCGCCTATATCGATATTAGGCAAGCCGATAATCTCAATAAACCAAAACTTCTCTTTAAGGTTGAAAATATAATATTTAAATGCAATACAAACACTCCCCAAAACCTGGTGTCACTGAGTACATGAGCATCTAATATGAATACAAGTCTAGAAAATATAGTCTATAATAGTCTGAAACCAAATACAGTAAACAAAGAGAGAGAAGGAGAGACAAGGTCTGCGGAACACGGCAGCTACCTCAAAATCTCCTGAAAATCAACCGCGCTAAAGGATCAACACCCGCTGTGTCCGGGAACACCTGGCTCTGCACACAAAGTGTAGGGTGTAGTATGAGTACAACCAACTCAGCAAGTAACAATAATAAATAAGGAATTGAAGATAGTAACGAACTACACAGTTATGGTTCATTTCCAGTAATTTCAGCAAAGAATAGACATGCTATCAAATCTGGGAGTTTAATGTCAAATAGATTTTTATATAGTTCCTCTTCATGTAATTCATATATCAACAATCTTTCAAATATTTCACAACAATGACAGATAGCAACTAAGTGCAACAACAAATGGAAATCAAGTACAATCTCTTAGGACAACAATCATTCACTAGGCTCCCAGCCCTCATCGCTCTCTGGGCTCCCAGCCCTCATCACTCACTCTTAATGGGTACCCGCGCTCACTGGGGGCGTACAGACTCCGGAGGGGCTCCTACAGTCCAAGCGCTATAATCTGCACGGACAACTCACGTGCCATAATATAAATATCTGGATCCGCACGGCCAACTCACGTGCTGCACGGATAACTCACATGCTATAGTATAATATAAGGATCTGCACGGCCAACTCACGTGCTGCACGGCCAACTCACGTGATATAGTATAATATAAGGATCTGCACGGCCAACTCACATGCTGCACGGACAACTCACGTGCTATGATATCAATATCTCACAATCAGGCCCTCGGCCTCTCTCAGTCATAAATCTCTCCAGTATCTCGGGCTCTCATTAATCATGAAATCAGCCCAAACAACAATGATATGATGTATCAATAATAATAATAGAGACTGAGATAAAATGTGCAAGTAAAAACTGAGACCGAGTACATATAGCATTTAGCAGGCAATTCAACAAGTATGCGACCTCTGTGGGTCCCAACAGTACTATCACATAGCCTAAGCATGATTTCTAACATGATCTACAGTCAAATTTTATCAACACATAGAGAGCCTATAGCTAACAACAAATTATTCAACTTTACAGTTTTTCGGGACGGACCAAGTCATAATCCCCTCGGTGCACGCCCACACGCCCGTCACCTAGCATGTGCATCACCTCCAAAATAATCACATGATACCAAAATCTGGGGTTTAATACCCTCAGGACTAGATTTAAAACTGTTACTTACCTCAAAACGTGAAACTCTTTACTCTGCTATGCCTTTGCCTTGCAAATCGGCCTCTGAATGCCTCGAATCTAGTCACAAATAATTCGTTTCAGTCAATAAAATTTATTAGAATTAATTCCATAAGAAAATACTAATTTTTCATAAAAATCTGAAATTTAGCTCAAAAATCGCCCGTGGGGCCCATGTCTTGGAACTCGACAAAAGTTACAAAATCCGAAAGCCCATTCAACCACGAGTTTACCCATACCAATTTTACCAAAATCCGACCTCAACTCGACCCTCAAATCTACAAATCTTATTTCCAAATTTCTAAGTTTCAATCTCCGATTTACACTTCAAAATCATGTAATCTAGTCGGATTATTCAATGATAATTCAATATTATGGAGTAGAAATGATCACAAGGGATTTACCTCAATTTTTCCTTGAAAATATATCAAAAATCGCCTCTCATCAAGCTCCAAAATGTCAAAAAAGGCGAATGGGACGAAGTCCCTATTTTTATAATTCTGCCCAGACAACCTCGGTTCTGCCTCGATCTTGGCCTTCGATCGAGGTCCTCGATCCTAGGCCTCGATCCTGGTCCTCGATCCTAGGCCTCGATCCTAGGCCTCGATCGTGGCTTCGATCCTGATCTTCGATCATGGCCCTCGACCCTGGCCTTCGATCATGTCTTCGACTCTGCCTTCGACCGTGACCCTCGACCCTGGGCTCGATCATGGCTTCGATCATGGCCCTCGACCCTGGGCTCGATCATGGCTTCGATCGTGACCCTCGACCCTGGGTTCGATCATGGCTTCGATCGTGGCCCTCGACCCTGGGCTCGATATGGGCTCATATCTGGGCTCGATTCTGAGAGATTTCTGGGCTCGAATCTGGGAGAAGAAATTTCCAACATAAGGAAATTGCAGCAGCTGTTGTAGTTTAATTTTTTGATCCGTTAACCATCCGAAACTCACCCGAGGCCCTCGGGACCTCAACCAAATATACCAACAATTCCTAAAACATCGTACGAACTTAGTCGAATCCTCAAATCACCTCAAACAATGCTAAAATCATGAATTACGCCCCAATTCAAGCCTATTGAACTTTGAAATTTGTAATTTCTACAAATAACGCTGAAACCTATCAAATCACATCCGATTGACCTCAAATTTTGCACACAAGTCATAAATGACATAACATACCTATTAAAATTTTCAGAATCGGATTCCGACCCCGATATCAAAAAGTCAACCCCTCGGTCAAACTTCCCAAAAATTCAACTTTCGGCATTTCAAGTCTAATTCCTTTACGGACCTCCAAAAATTCTTCCGGACACGCTCCTAAGTCCAAAATCACCATACGGAGCTATTGGAATTATCAGAATTCTAATCCGAAGTCATTTACACATAGGTCCATATCCGGTCCACTTTTCTAACTTAATTTTGTTTTTTCAATTATGAGACTAAGTGTCTCATTTCACTCCGAATTCCTTCCGAATCGAACCAACTAACCCGATAAGTTATAAATCAATAGCAAGGCATAAATTGAGCAGTAAATGGGAAAATGGGGTTATAATATTTAAAACGACCGGCCGGGTCGTTACATTCTCCCCTCTTAAACAAATGTTCGTCCTCGAACGGGTTTAGAATAATACCTGGAGTCTCAAATAAGTGTGGATATTTGTTCCGCATCTCTTGCTCCATCACCCAAGTAGCTTCTCCGACTGGCTGGTCTCTCCACTGCACCTTGACTGATGCTATGTTCTTTGACCTCAGCTTTCGAACTTGCCGGTCTAAAATAGCCACTGCTCCACATCATAGGTCAAATTACCGTCCAGTTGTACTGTACTGAAATCCAGAATATGAGACGGATCCCCGACATACTTTCGGAGCATGGATACATGGAACACTGAATGAACACCTGATAGACTAGGTGGCAAAGAATGTCCATAAGCCACCTCCCCAATTTTCTTAAGTATCTCAATAGACCTAATATACCGAGGGATCAACTTGCCCTTTTTCCCAAACCTCAACACACCCTTCATGGGTGAAATCTTGAGCAGAACTTTCTCCCCAACCATGTGAACAACATCACGAACCTTCCTGTCGGCATAACTCTTCTGTCTAGACGGTGCCGTGCAAAGCCGTTCCTGAATTACTTTGACCTTCTCTAAAGCATCCTGAACCAAGTCAGTACCCAATAGTCTAACCTCACTAGGCTCAAACCAACCCACCGGAGACCGACACTGTCTCCCATATAAAGCTTCATACGGAGCCATCTGAATGCTTGACTGGTAGATATTATTGTAAGCAAACTCTGCGAGTGGCAGAAATTGATCCCAAGAACCCCCAAAATCAATGACACAAGCGCGTAGCATATCCTCCAATATCTGAATAGTGCGCTTGGACTGTCCGTCCATCTGAGGGTGAAATGTTGTACTCAACTGAACCTGTGTGCCCAATTCTCGCTGCACTGCCCTCCAAAACTATGAGGTAAACTGCGTACCCCGATCTGAAATAATGGACACCGGCACACTGTGTAGGCGAACAATCTCGCGGATATAAATCCCAGCCAACCGCTCCGAAGAATAATTAGTACCGACTGGAATAAAATGCGCAGATTTGGTCAACCGATCTACTATCACCCAAACAGCATCAAACTTTCTCAAAGTCTGTGGGAGTCTAACTACGAAGTCCGTGGTAATACGCTCCCACTTCCACTCCGGAATTTCAAGTCTCTGTAGCAATCCGCCCGGTCTCTGGTGCTCGTACTTTACCTGTTGACAATTTAAACACCGAGATACAAACCCAACTATATCTTTCTTCATCCGCCTCCACTAATAGTGCTATCGCAAATCCTTATACATCTCCGCAGTGCCTGGATGAATAGAGTATCGCGAACTGTGAACTTCCTGGAGAATCAGCTCACGCAAACCATCTACATTAGGTACACATAGCATGCCCTGCATCCGTAATACACTGTCATCTCCAATAGTGACTTCCTTGGCATCACCGTGCTGAACCGTGTCCTTAAGGAAAAGCAGATGTGGATCATCATACTGGCGCTCTCTGATGCGATCATATAAAGAAGACCGAGAAACCACACAGGCCAAAACTTGATTCGGCTCGGAAACATCCAATCTAACAAACTGATTAGCCAAGGCCTAAACCTCCAAGGCTAAAGGCCTCTCTTCTATCGGTAAGTATGCTAAGCTGCCCAAACTCTCTGCCTTAAGACTCAAGGCATCGGCCACCACATTGGCCTTTCCGGGATGATAGAGAATGGTGATATCATAATCTTTAAGAAACTCCAACCACCTTTGCTGCCGCAAGTTAAGATCCTTCTATTTAAACAAATGTTGTAGACTCTGATGATCGGTATATACCTCACACTGGACACCGTTCAAGTAATGTCACCAAATTATCAAGGCATGAACAATAGCTGCTAACTCAAGATCGTGGACTGGATAATTCTTCTCATGTACCTTTAACTGTCTGGACGCATAGGCAATCACCCTACCGTCTTGCATAAGTACTGCGCCGAGACCAATCCGCTACGCGTCACAATACATAGTATAAGACTCTGAACCTGTAGGCAACACCAATACTGGAGCTGTAGTCAAAGCTGTCTTGAGCTTCTGAAAGCTCTCTTCACATTCATCCGATCACCTGAACGGAGCACCTTTCTGGGTCAATTTAGTCATAGGCGATGCAATAGACGAGATACCTTCCACGAAATGACGATAATAACCGGACAAGCCGAGAAAACTTTGAATCTCAGTAACTGAGGATGGTCTGGGCCAATTCTGAACTGCCTCTATTTTCTTCGGATCCACCTTAATACCTTCACTGGACACTATATGTCCCAAGAATGCCATCGAACTAAGCCAGAACTCACACTTAGAGAATTTGGCATAAAGTTTCTCCTCTCTCAGCCTCTATAATACAATACCCAAGTATTGTGCATGCTCCTCCTGGCTACATGAGTACACCAGAATATCATCAATGAATACCACGACAAATAAATCAAGATATGGCTAAAATACACTATTCATCAAATGCATAAATGTTGCTGGGGCATTAGTTAGTCCAAAAGACATCACAAGAAATTCATAGTGGCCATAACGAATCCTAAATGCCATCTTTAGAATATCTGAATCCCGAATTTTTAATTGGTGATACCTAGACCTCAAATCAATTTTGGAGAATACCCTCACTCCCTGAAGCTGGTCAAATAAATCATCAATACGCAGCAATGGATATTTATTCTTAATTGTAACTTTGTTCAACTGCCTATAATCAATGCACATCCGCATAGTACCATCTTTCTTTTTCACAAACAGAACCGGTGCACCCCAAGGCGACACACTAGGTCTAATAAACCCTTTTTTCAAGGAGTTTCTGAAGTTGCTCTTTCAATTCTTTTAACTCAACTTGTGCCATACGATACGGAGGAATAGAAATGGGCTGAGTGCCCTGTACCAAGTCAATACCGAAATCAATATCCCTATCGGGTGGCATACCCGGCAGGTCTGCAGGAAATATATCCGAAAAGTCTCACACGACCGGTACTGAATCAATAATAGGAGTATCTGCATCAACATCTCTCACAAAGGCCAAATATGACAAGCATTCCTTTCCAACCATACGTTGGGCCTTCAAATAAGAAATTACCCTGCTAGGAACAAGATCTAGAGAACCCCTCCATTCAACCTTTGGCAACCCCGGCATCGTCAACATCACGATTTTTGCGTGACAGTCCAGAATAGCATGACATGGAGACAACCAATCCATACCCAGGATTATATTGAAATCAACTATACCGAGTAATAAGAGATCAACTCTAATCTCCAGTTCCCCAATAGTTATCACACATGACCGATACACATGATCCACAGTAATAATATCACCCACCGGTGTAGATACACAAACAGGTGAAACTAAGGACTCATAGGGCATATCCAGATAATAAGAAAAATATGATGATACATATGAATAAGTGGAACTAGGGTCAAATAATATAGAAGCCTCCCTGTGGCACACTGAAACAATACTTGTGATCACTGCGTCTGAGGCAACAACATCTGGCCTGGTAGGAAAAGCATAGAATCGAGCCTACCCGCCACCTGATCAGCCTCCCCCTCTTAGGCGACCCCTAGCTGCCTGACCCCCACCCTGAGATGGCAGGGCGGGTGGTGTAACTGTTGCTGCTGGTGCTGTCGGTCGAGAACTCTGCTGTGAAACCCCACTCAACAGCCTAGGACACTCTCTCTTGAAATGACCAAATTCTCTGCACTCGAAACAACCCCTCCTCTGACGGAACTGTTGCTCCTGATAACCTGATAAATGACCTGCAGAATCCTGTGTGGACGAGGCATGATGAGAACTCTATGCTGGTAGTGCACTGAATGAAGACTGGCCTAAGTGAGCATTGTAAGAACCATGGCTAGCTGATGGACCACGATGAGCTGGACGACCCTTCTGAGCATGTCTGTAAGAACGACCCCTACCTCGATAAAACTGACCCCCTGAAGGAACACCGCTGTAATCACCCGGACCACGAGGCCTCTTAGCCTCTCTCTCTCCACGTTCCTGGCTACGAACCATCTCTATCTGCCGAGCAATATCCACTACCTCATCAAAAGTAGCACCAGATACTCTCTCCCTAGTCATAAGTAATCGCAGCTGATATGTAAAGCCATCAATGAACCTCCTAATCCTCTCCCTATCAGTGGGAACCAACCAAATTGTGTGACGAGTCAACTCAGAAAATCTCATCTCGTACCGCGTCACGGACATATCACCCTGGCGAAGCTGCTCAAACTGTCTGCGCAGCTCTTCTCTACAGGACTGAGGTACGAACTTCTCCAAAAAGACCATGGAGAACTGATGCCAAGTAAGGGGTGCTGCGCCAACAGACCTACGCCTCTCGTAAGTCTCCCACCATCTGAGTGCAACCCCAGAAAACTGAAAAGTAGTGAATGAGACCCCACTGGTCTCAAGAATACCTATTGTCCCAAGCATCCGTTAGCACCTATCCAGAAAATCCTGAGCATCCTCTGACTCAGTACCGCTAAATGGTGGAGGTCGAAGCCTCTCAAATCTCTCAAGTCTCCTCTGCTCATCGTCTGCCATAACAGGAACTACCGGGACCTGAGCAGCTGCAACCAGCTGGGCTGGTAGTGCCTCCGGTATCTGAAGTCCCTGTACTGCCTGGTCTGGAGTACGGGCAACGGGGGTATGAGTACCTCCCCCAACCTGAGAAGTGGCAGGTGCGGCCTGAGCCTAAACCACCTGAAAAAGACCAGTGCAGGCTGCCAATATCTGGGCCAAAGTCTTGTGAATGCCTGCAATCTCAATGGGCACAACTGGTGCTTGAGCTGATCCTTTCGGCTCAACTATATCTGGAATCTGCTCCTAAGCTAGAACAACTGGTGGTACTACATGTGTTGTTCCAACTGTGGTACAAGCTATACCTCGACCTCTACCTCGGCCCGGCCTCTACCACGACCCCGACCTCTTGCGGCCCTAACTGGTGGGACTGGTGGCTGACCGTCCGATCCGGTAGTACGTATCCTCACCATTTGTGAGAGAATATAATAGCAGAAATTTAGTTTCCAGAATCAACAAATTCGCACGACAGAATACAAGAAAGTGAAATTTTCCTAAGGGTTCTGCAGCCTCTCGAGGATAAGTACAGACGTCTCCGTACCGATCCGTAAGACTCTACTAAACCTGCTCAAAACTCGTGAGACCTACGTAACCTAGGCTCTAATACCAACTTGTCACGACCAAAAATCACAACCTGTCGTGATAGCACCTATCTCGATACTAGGCAAGCCGATAATCTCAATAAACCAAAACTTCTCTTTAAGGTTGAAAATATAATAATTAAATACAATACAAACACTCCCCAAAACCTGGTGTCACTTAGTACATGAGCATATAATATGAATACAAGTCTGGAAAATATAGTCTATAATAGTCTGAGACCAAATACAGTAAACAAAGAGATAGAGAAGGAGAGACAAGGTCTGCGGAACACGGCAGCTACCTCAAAATCTCCTGAAAATCAACCGCGCGAAAGGATCAACACCCGCTATGTCCGGGAACACCTGGATCTGCACACGAAGTGCAGGGTGTAGTATGAGTACAACCAACTCAGCAAGTAACAATAATAAATAAGGAACTGAAGATAGTAACGAGCTACACAGTTATGGTTCATTTCCAGTAATTCCAGCAAAGAATAGACATGCTATCAAATCTGGGAGTTTAATGTCAAATCAATTTTTATACAGTTACTCTTCATGTAATCCGTATATCAATAATCTTTCAGAGATTTCACAATAATGACAGATAGTAACTAAGTGCAACAACAAATGAAAATCAAGTACAACCTCTTAGGACAACAATCACTCCCTGGGCTCCCAGCCCTCATCACTCCCTGGGCTCCCAGCCCTCATCGCTTACTCTTAATAGGTACCCGCGCTCACTGGGGGGGTACAGACTCCGGAGGGGCTCCTACAGCCCAAGCGCTATAATCTGCACGGATAACTCACGTGCCATAATATAAATATCTGGATCCGCATGGCCAACTAACGTGCTGCACGGCCAACTCACATGCTATAGTATAATATAAGGATTCGCACGGCCAACTCACGTGCAATAGTATAATATAAGGATCTGCACGACCAACTCACGTGCTATGATATCAATATCTCACAATCAGGCCCTCGGCCTCTCTCAGTCATAAATCTCTCCAGTCTCTCGGGCTCTCATTAATCATGAAATCAGCCCAAACAACAATGATATGATGTATCAATAATAATAACAGAGACTGAGATAAAATGTGCAAGTAAAAACTGAGACTGAGTACATATAGCATTTAGCAGGCAATTCAACAAGTACGCGACCTTTGTGGGTCCCAACAGTACTATCACATAGCCTAAGCATGATTTCTAACATGAGCTACAGTCAAATTTTATCAACACATAGAGAGCATATAGCTAACAACAAATTATTCAACTTTACAGTTTCCCGGGACGGACCAAGTCATAATCCTCTCGGTGCACACCCACATGCCCATCATCTAGCATGTGCGTCACCTCCAAAATAATCACATGATACCAAAATCCGGGGTTTAATACCCTCAGGACCAGATTTAAAACTGTTACTTACCTCAAAACGTGAAACTCTTTACTCTGCTATGCCTTTGCCTCGCAAATCGGCCTCCGAATGCCTCGAATCTAGTCACAAATAATTCGTTTCAGTCAATAAAATTTATTGAAATTAATTCCATAAGAAAATACTAATTTTTCATAAAAATCCAAAATTTAGCTCAAAAATCGCCCGTGGGGCCCACGTCTCGGAACCCGACAAAAGTTACAAAATCCGAAAGCCCATTCAACCACGAGTCTACCAATATCAACTTTACCAAAATCCGACCTCAACTCGATCCTCAAATCTACAAATCTTATTTCCAAATTTCTAAGTTCCAATCTCCGATTTACACCTCAAAATCATGTAATCTAGTCAAATTATTCGATGATAATTCAATATTATGGAGTAGATATGATCACAAGGGACTTACCTCAAGTTTTTCTTGAAAATATATCAAAAATCGCCTCTCCTCAAGCTCCAATTTGTCAAAAATGGCGAATGGGACGAAGTCCCTATTTTTATAATTCTGCCTAGACAACCTCGGTTCTGCCTCGATCTTGGCCTTCGATCTTGGCCTTCGATCGAGGTCCTTGATCCTAGGCCTCGATCCTAGGCCTCGATCCTGGCCCTCGATCCTAGGCCTCGATCCTGGCCCTCGATTCTAGGCCTCGATCGTGGCTTCGATCCTGATCCTCGATCATGGCCCTCGACCCTGGCCTTCGATCATGTCTTCGACCCTGCCTTTGACCGTGACCCTCGACCCTGGGCTCGATCATGGCCCTCGACCCTGGGCTCGATCATGGCTTCGATCGTGGCCCTCGACCTTGGGCTCGATCATGGCTTCGATCGTGGCCCTCGACCCTGGGCTCGATTTGGGCTCACATCTGGGCTCGATTTCTGGGCTCGATTCTGAGAGATTTCTGGGCTCGAATCTGGCAGAAGAAATTTCCAACAGAAGGAAATTGCAGCAAATGTTGTAGTTCAATTTTTTGATCCGTTAACTATCCGAAACTCACTCGAGGCCCTCGGGACCTCAACCGAATATACCAACAAGTCCTAAAATATCATACGAACTTAGTGGAATCCTCAAATCACCTCAAACAACGATAAAAACCATGAATTACGCCCCAATTCAAGCCTATTGAACTTTGAAATTTCTAATTTCTACAAATAATGCTGAAACCTATCAAATCACGTCTGATTGACCTCAAATTTTGCACACAGGTCATAAATGACATAACATACCTATTAAAATTTTCAGAATCGAATTTCGACCCCGATATCAAAAAGTCAACCCCTCGGTCAAACTTTCCAAAAATTCAACTTTCGGTATTTCAAGTCTAATTCCTCTACGGACTTCCAAAAATTCTTTCGGATACGCTCCTAAGTCCGAAATCACCATACGGAGCTATTGGAATTATCAGAATTCGAATCCGAGGTCGTTTACACATAGGTCCATATCCGGTCCACTTTTCTAACTTAATATTTTTTTTCCAATTATGAGACTAAGTATCTCATTTCACTCCGAATTCCTTCTGGACCCGAACCAACTAACCTGATAAGTTATAAATCAATAGCAAGGCATAAATTAAGCAGTAAATGGGGAAATAGGGTTATAATATTTAAAACAACCGGTTGGGTCGTTACATTGACACCATTCGAGATTACATGAGATGGAGTCCTCAGATATCGAGGTCGATTATGTGTTCCTAATGTGGCAGGGTTGCGCCGGCAGGTTATAGGAGAAACTCACTATTCTTGTTATTCTGTTCATCCAGGAGCGACGAAGATGTATCATGATATCAAGGAGGTATACTGGTGGGATGAAATGAAGAAGGATATAGCAGAGTTTGTTGCTCAGTGCCCAAATTGTCAGCAGGTTAAGATTAAGCATCAGAAACCCGGTGGATTATTGCAGGCTATAGAGATTCCGACTTGGAAATGGGAAGTAATTAATATGGATTTCATCATAGGCTTACCTCGTACCCAACGTAAGTTCGATTCTATATGGGTGATTGTTGATAGACTTACAAAATCAACCCATTTTCTATCTATCAGGACTACGTATTCAGTAGAGGATTATGCAATACTTTACATTAAAAAGATAATACGACTTCATGGTGTCCCTATATCTATTATCTGAGATAGAGGTGCTCAGTTTACAGCTAATTTCTGGAGGTCCTTCCAAAAAGGATTGGGGACTCAGGTAAGTCTTAGTACAACATTTCATCCCCAGATAGACGGTCAGGCTGAGCGTACTATTCAGACACTTGAATATATGCTACGGGCTTGTGTGATGGACTTCAGGGGTGGCTGGGATGATCATCTTTCGCTTATTGAGTTCGCGTATAATAATAGCTATCATTCCAGCATTCAGATGGCTCCATACGAATCTCTTTACGGACGAAAGTGTAGGTCACCTATCAGATGGTTCGAGGTTGGGGAAGCCAAGTTAGTAGGACCAGAGTTGGTACAACAGACAGTTGAGAAGATTAAGCTTATACGGGAAAGGCTATTAGCAGCTCAGAGTCGTCAGAAGTCCTATGCAGATAATCGATGACGAGAATTAGAGTTTCAGGTAGATGACTGGGTATTCCTAAAGGTATCACCCATGAAAGGCGTTATGAGATTCGGTAAGAAAGGCAAGCTTAGCCCTCGGTACATTGGACCTTATAAGATTATACGCAAAGTAGGCCAAGTAGCATATAAGTTAGACTTACCTTCCAACTTGGAGTCTGTACATCCAGTCTTTCATGTGTCTATGCTTCGTAAGTGTATTGGAGATCCTTATAGAGTCATTCCAATTGACGATGTTCAGGTTGCAGAGCAACTATCATATGAGGAAGCTCCCATTGCTATACTAGATAGACAAGTTCGGAGATTGAGAACTAAGGATGTAGCTTCGGTTAAAGTACTTTGGAGAAACAATAATGTGGAGGAGATGACTTGGAAAGCTGAAGAAGACATGAAGACTAGGTATCCTCACTTGTTTCTGCTTCCATAGGAGGATCGAACTTAGACATCACAGCCTTTAGGTACGTATATGATACTAGATTCTTATGTTAGTTACTGTCATTGGTCGTGTGAGGCCATTGGTGTTATTGATGATTGTGACCCTATGTGGCTTTGTATTTTTGGATTTTCTGCATGACAGGTTGGTACTAGTAATGTTATAGAGGAGACTCTGCCAGAATTTCTATAGAACTCTAAGAGTTAACATTTAAGGACGAATGTTTCTAAAGGGGGAAAGGATGTTACATCCCGTGCTTTCGGTCTATGGCTTGAGTCGCTCGGCATATGTAAATAGACCCGAGCCATGAAAGAATTTTGGTCATATCTAAGTATACAAAAAAAGATCACGGTGTATAAAAAGATGAAGTCTCGAAATAATGTATGACTTACAAGTATGACGATGATGGTTAGGAACAATAGTTGGTGTTTGCAAAATAGGCTACTGACTAGTGTTGATTATCTTGATAATGAGTTTAATAAATGTGTTAAACAATTTGGTATATATCAAATTGAGGTCAAAGAATTTATGACGTGCATTAGTTAAATTTTGGAGTGTAGTGAAAGAAAGAACAATAATGGAATTAGCTAAAGATGAAAATGGACCATGCCATAATTGAGGATTGACACCTTTTCACGTGGATGCATAATATGAAATGAGGAAATGACTCATTCACACTATATAGGTGATCTGGTGGTTGTATATAGGGGGTGGACAATTCATATTTTTTTATATAGGGAAAGTGGAACCCACGGTCCAAGGGGTTATGAATTGTCTTAATATACTACATGAATTAAATTAGTTTCTTAGTAAGAATAAAGGCAGCAATGAAAGTTAGTTCTTTCTTACGGTATGAAGAGTTCTTTAACTTGAATTGAGGCAGCAAATTTATTAACCATAGCATATTATTCAATTCATATAAACCCCATCTCAATCAACTAGAAGCCCTTTACAATTGCACCTTACGGACAACTATCTCTAAGGAAATTGTATTGCAATTTTCTTCTTAGTTTGAAAGATTTGTGTGCAAAGGTGTTGGGAAGGCTCATCTCCAGTTCATCTTATCCCTTTTCTTCAAATAATTAAGGTAAGAATTTAATAATCCTTCTAGATAAGTTTATCTTCAACTTAGAGAATTCCACTTTAATTTCTTATTAATGTAGAAATAAAGGTTCTTGTAGTATATTTGACGAGGATTTGGTTGTGTTGAAGGGCTGAAAATATAGATATAAATATGTATATGTGTTGTTATCCTTGCTGTTCAAGGTAATATCATACCCTTCTCCATGTATTTGAGGTCATTTGGATCATAGTTTGGTTATTAATGAAGTGTTGTAGTTGTTGAACGATTTTGAGCGGTTTCTTAAGGTATCCTATGGCTGAAAATTGTGAAGTATAGTTGTTTGTGATGGTGGTTGTGTTGTGAGTAGAGGAGAAGAGCTAGTAGTGTTGAATTGCCATTGTAGGGTGAGATGAAGCTTATGCACCCTAAGTGTTTGATAAAATAACGTAGTGAATCCAATTCTTGGTTTATTGATTCGATTATGATCCAAATAATTTATACAATGTAGATTATCATTCGTAGAGCGTATGGGAACTCGTGAGCTATCGCTAGCCAAGCAATAAAGGTATGTTAAGGTTATCCCTTCTTTCCTTTTGGAATGATCCATATGATATAAACGAAACAGACAAACATATAATTTTCATAAATGTCTCTATTCATAGAAGCACTAGGGGTGCCTATGTTCTTGAATTCCCATGTGTTTTATTATTATATCTTCTGTTCATGGGTCTCAGAAAAATACATAGTTGATAAAGTTTATCGGAAGGCATATTGATGTTATGACATTCCGAGAAATCTTATTAACCTACTTCTTATCCATTTTATTCATTTATACATGTACATTGACCCATGACCAGATGGTGTTATATACGCGTATATTATATGTATATGAGATATGAGAAAAGGTTATGACGTTATATACGCACCTCCACCTGATCAGTTGGTATACATTGATGATTTCGCCCACAGAGGCCGAGATGATATGATGGGATGCCCTCAGAGGCTTGATGATGTTATGTACGCATATACCTATGCATGATATGACATTTATACGCATATGCATGACATTATAAAAGTTTCATGATTCACAAAGCTATTCAGACTCACGGGTTGAGTCCTTTACTCCATATTTCTTTTATGTCTTTTACATACTACTTTCCATGCCTTACATACTTGGTACATTATTCGTACTGACGCCCCTATTGCTTGGGGCCTGCGTTTCATGCCCGCAGATGCAGGTAGACAGGTTGACGGTCCCCATTCTTAGGATCATTGTTCAGCGAGAGTTGGTGTGCTCTATTTGATCCGGAGCTGCTATTGGGTTTTGGTACGATACGTTTGTATACATATATGGGTATGACGGGGCCCAGTCCCGTCCTTTATATAGTTTTACACTCTATTAGAGGTCTATAGACAGTCATGTGTAGTTGGATAGTATGTGATCAGTAGTTTATTGCTAGATGTTATGCATGACATACACTTATTCAATATTTTATCTTAGACCTATGCTTAGAGATGTTCGACAGGTAGACTCGGGCTCTCGTTATGGCCCATCGGTTGGGTCGTGACAATAGGATGGAATAAAACCGATCGATTTCGGTCGGAATTCTCATATTAAAATCCCGAAATTCATAAATTCCGACTGACTTCGGTCGGTAATTTCAATCTGAAATCTGCAGAAATTTGAAAATACCGACCGAGGTCGATCGAAAATAACTTTTTTTAATTTATTTTTTAATTATTCCGACCGATTTCGGTCGGTCTGTTAAATTTTACAATGAAATGCAAAATTATTATATATTTGCATTGCCGACCGAAGTCAGTCGCTATTTATTCTTCGGAAAAATAAATAAAAATCAATTCAAATATTACCGACCGATTTCGGTCGGTATATTTATTCTTCCAATAAAAGTTGTCAGTCAAAGCGGTCAACCAAAGGTTAAATTAACCGACCGACTTTGGTCGAAAAATTGCGACCGTCTTCGATCGCCACATCTTAGCGACCACTATGGTTACGACGAATTAAAATCGGTCGGAAATTAGTCGGTTTTCTTATATTTTCGACCGATTTCGATCGATTTTCGTGGACAATTTTTGACAGTTTTCTAGTAGTGAATTATCATGAAAAATACAAAGTGAGAATGATTCGCTACAGGAAATCACTCTTGTATTTCTCTAAGTTTTATATATAACTAGTCAACTACCAACAACCACCAAAGGGTTATGGGATGGATCGATCGCTTAACCCTCAGGAGGTCTTGAATTCGAACCTTGAATGTATTTCTTAAAAGGAGAGATCTCTTTATCTTTCGAATTAGTCGGAAGTCCCAATACAAATAACAATACTTATACAAATTAATATTATTTTTGATGAATTTAGTTGGACCAATTCGCCGCATATTAAAAAATGGACAGAGGAGGATGAACAACCTTTTGTAGTTGCAACTATACTCGAGGTGCAGAATCCTACTTGAAAAATACTTCCACGTTTTAGATCATTTTGACCAACGTAGTGTCTTCTTCACATATTTTTCACATTTCAGTTCATTTTGACCAACTAATTATTTACTTTCAAATATTTTCTTCCCTTTCTAAATTTCAACTACTACCATATTTTGTTTTTTCACTAGTACTAGTAGTTTGAGATTTGTGACAGGTAAATATTTAACGAGATTGAACAAAGCATGACCAGTAAAATAAGAGGCCCAGAGCCATAGGAGCCTATCTTTTTATCCAGCTGATAATGATGGAATCTTAATAAAAAAAATAAAGTGACCAAACTTTAATCATTTTCCATTAATAAAAGAAATACCCAACTTTTCACCCGTGACCTAACGAGGAAAGTTCCATGTGCCTATCCAAAAGTGCATATATAACTTCCAAAAGTTACTGCACACTATATTTTATTGAGAAAAAAGTATATTTCCTTTCTGATAAAATAAATCTTTTCCTAGTATACTGCAGTTTTTTCAAACAGATTCGATTCGATCCACCATTAAAATCCAATAATCACAAAGTTTTTAAACCCCACGAATCCAAAAATAATATGTTGCACTGACTCTATTTTCCACTGATCAGGTATGTAGTTTGTCCCTCTCAACGTCTCTGCCTGTTCAAGTTTTGCGGTTTCCGATTGAAAAATGTGAAACCCGTTTGCTTAAATAGATTTAAGTATTTGACTAGTATAATTTTCTAGGTTTGTACTTTCCTACGAAATTATTGGTCTGTATTATTTTAGTGTTACGTGTCTTCTCTCTTGTTTCCTACTGTCATCTGCTGTCGTAATGGCGTATGTAGTTTTGTTAGAAAAGATAATGTAGAAGCCAAAGTCCATATTGAGTCGGTTTTGTATGATTACAAGTCTCAATTTGATAACCAAGTCTTAGCCATCTTTAGCCACCTTCTCTTCTTAACTAGTAATTCTTATTTCTTACACGCGTGAAATTATATTCAAGATTCAGACCCTCATCTACAAACTTTCGTGTTCAGTTTGTACATAAATAATAAAAAAAAACCTTTTCCCCTAGTTTCTGTGATTTTGATAGATAGAAGATAAGAGATCCTTTTGTGTTCTGATTGATTTTAATAAGGACTTTTTGATTGCAGTATTTGAGATTTTTGTTTAGATAGTTGACTTTTTTGATTGATGGGTGGAAAGAGTTCAAGAGAGGATAGTTGGAGGCAAACTTCATCAACTCGATCTTCTTGGAATCAATACAATTATCCTCAAACTCAATCATCTTATCCACAGCAAGATAGTTACAACTACCCACCATCCCACCACCACCAGCAGGCTGTTCCTTCCTATGCACCTCCACCACCCCAACAGAGTTATCCACCTCCTCCACCCCAACAACAGAATTATCCCTCTCATGTTCCAAAACCGAGACTTGATCGGAGATACTCCAGAATTGCCGACAATTATTCTTCCCTGGATGAGGTATGTATGAATTAGAATTACTTTTACCTTTTGTTACATGTATTTGTCTGCTGCCTACCCTTTGGGCTTTACTAGTATCAACCTTATGGTTTGTGAAATTAGCACTTCAGGAATACTGGGTTTGTTGTTGTTGTTGGCGCCTATATTTTATTTTGCATTCACCTGATGGGTTAATAAGGTGAATTTGACTTTTGGATTAAGAATAACTATTTAGGAGTAGCATTTATTAGATGACTTGAAGGTAACTAGGTACAAGTATATTTGTTAATTTTTTTGATAATCATGGTTTCCGTATAGGTGCTAGGTAACTCTGCCCACCGAGGTTTGGATGTATGAGAAGAAATCACCTAGTGTTTTTGGCTCCGCTGGAATATGAACCTTAGGCCTCATGGCCTCAACCTACTTCATTGACCACCAGGCCATACCCTTGGGTGTATTCACTATTTTAGTACAACTAATTGATGTCGAAACCATTAAATCAAATGAGTTGTGGTAGAATCTGGAACTCAATCCCATAAAGTTCAACTCCGGCGTCACCCTCTGGGTGCATGGAGTCTTTCTTATCCTATTCCTTGTACGTGTATGTTAGTACTTAAACTTTTTAAAAGCGGTTTTGTCGTCTACAACTGAAAAATAAAATGTAAAAGGGTGAAAATGATGGACTAGATAACTGCGGCGGTGGAAAAAGAAGATGCTCCTCGGATAAGATCTCCCTTCACGTTTTGGCGTGAATCTATTGGTGTTTAGTTTTGACTGTAGCGGGTAAGAATCACATCAATTAGGAGTAAGCCTCAGAACTTTTAAAGATTTTCAGTAATGTGCACCGTATTGGTTGCCGTTTGTCAAAAATCACGGGGTAGCAAGACAGAGTATGCCAGTATAACTGGTTTGAAGTTGCTATTCGTTACTGCATCCTCCAGCCTACCACAACTTTGTTGCCTCTTCTCTTAAATCTTGCAAGTATCTAGAATTATGCTTGTTGATTCTTATTTACCCTTTCAGAGATTTGCTTAGATAAGAACTAAAATTCTGTTCGGGCCTATCTGGGGAAGTTGCCTCCTGAAGACTTTTCCCTTATCTAGTTTGGAGCATCGATCTTTAATTCTGCTGCTTAAACTTTTTAAAAGCGGTTTTGTCGTCTACAACTGAAAAATAAAATGTAAAAGGGTGAAAATGATGGACTAGATAACTGCGGCGGTGGAAAAAGAAGATGCTCCTCGGATAAGATCTCCCTTCACGTTTTGGCGTGAATCTATTGGTGTTTAGTTTTGACTGTAGCGGGTAAGAATCACATCAATTAGGAGTAAGCCTCAGAACTTTTAAAGATTTTCAGTAATGTGCACCGTATTGGTTGCCGTTTGTCAAAAATCACGGGGTAGCAAGACAGAGTATGCCAGTATAACTGGTTTGAAGTTGCTATTCGTTACTGCATCCTCCAGCCTACCACAACTTTGTTGCCTCTTCTCTTAAATCTTGCAAGTATCTAGAATTATGCTTGTTGATTCTTATTTACCCTTTCAGAGATTTGCTTAGATAAGAACTAAAATTCTGTTCGGGCCTATCTGGGGAAGTTGCCTCCTGAAGACTTTTCCCTTATCTAGTTTGGAGCATCGATCTTTAATTCTGCTGCTTTTCTAGATCAACCTGAGGGATCTCAATGTCTCTGGATGTTCCCAAATGAAGATCTGTTGCATGCCAAAGTCCAGAGAGACAGGCATGAAAAAAGAAGTCCAAAAAGATAAGCAGTACTTTCACTAGCCTCAGTCTTTAGAGGAACATGACTTATCCACAGTCTAGAAAGCTGGAAACAATTGACACGTTATGAATGTTGTAGGAAAGTTGGAATGATCAATGAATTTAGTGGAACATGACTTATCCATATTCTAGAAAGTTGGAAAATTGACATGTCATGAATGTTGTAGGGAAATGGGAATGATCAATGAACTAGAATGAACCAAATTTAGAGGATAGTGCCTTTTCGTTTTCGGTAGTGTCAAATTAATCCAAAGGAGATGGATTCAGCTGGTACTATAAGGTTAAGAGAGATATTGGTACATGGTAGTGTGAGGAAAAAACAACCTGAAAGAGATATATACCAGAAATGGTTTTACATCTTTGCTGAATATCAATATTGGATTAAGAGTTGAGAGGTTTCTGTCAGTGTACTCACTCTTTCTCATGTAGAAAGAGATAAAAAAGGTTTTTTCTTCATAAGTTAGGATAACTTTGACTAAATTTATTAGTTGAAAGGTTTCAGTGTCACAAGCTGACAGATGAGCCGTGAGCCTTAGTTGGACTTGCCAATATTTACCAAGTGGGAGAGTTTTATGTATTCATGCCTTCTTTGATGGCACTCGGACAACAATTGGCTGGATATGTCGAATAGTGACAAAAGGCATCAAAACCCCCTCTCCTATGCACTCTTTTAGGTGTAACATAAGGTTTCATTTGGGGGTACAGTACTTTCTCTTTATCTTCCATACTTCCTTTTAAGATGTAATTTTTAGCCTTACTGATGTAAATATTGGATCCTAATTTTAATGACTCCCATTTTAAGTACTTTTGCCTATGCTCTTCACCTCTTACGCATGATAAAAATACGACATTGTTCTGTAATCAGGTGACTGAAGCCCTTGCACGAGAGGGCTTGGAGTCTTCAAATCTGATTGTGGGCATTGATTTCACCAAGAGCAATGAATGGACAGGTTAAGCTCTGACTCTTCCCTCTGCTTCCTCTCTCTGGTTAGCTGTATGTGATATTATATTTTACAATTGAATATACTGAAGGGGCCTTTGCTCTCTTTTAGGTAAGAGGTCTTTTGGTGGTCGGAGCCTACATCACATCGGGCAGAATTTGAACCCATATGAGCAAGCAATTTCTATAATTGGAAAAACCTTGGCCGCATTTGATGAGGATAACTTAATTCCGTGTTTTGGATTTGGAGATGGTATTCTAAAATCCTCTTCTTCTTCTTTTGTTTGCCCATAAAACTTTTTCCTATTTGGGGAATTTTCTCACAATATTAATTTTTTGTTCCATGTGGATAACTTCTTACAGCATCAACTCATGATCAAGATGTATTCAGTTTCTTTCCCGATGAAAGATTTTGTAATGGTTTTGAGGAAGTTCTATCTCGTTACAGAGAAATTGTCCCCGAGCTAAAGCTTGCAGGTATAAATTCTATTACAGACAATTGTTCGCCAGCTTTATACGCGGTAATTTATTGGGTTTATTTAGGCACCTTCTCATATTGATACAGGACCAACGTCATTTGCCCCGGTCATTGAAATGGCCATGACAATAGTTGAGCAGAGTGGTGGCCAGTACCATGTTCTAGTAATCATTGCAGATGGGCAGGTATTGTCTTTATCAATATCATGCGAATACAAAGACAAGAACAAGAAAAAATAGCACACTGACAAATAGCTTAGCTTTAGTTGTATAGTGAGTGAGCGAGTTAGATGTCCTTGTTGGTTGTCATATTTGTGTATTTTAAGTGTATATTACATCTTTGCATTATGCTCTCCTTAGGTAACTAGAAGTGTCGATACTGGACATGGACAATTAAGTCCGCAGGAGCAGAAAACAGTAGATGCAATCGTACGAGCAAGGTACTTGTCACTAATTTCTTTTCGCTGTCTTTTTGTGTTAGTAATTTTTTTTTTGTTGTTGTTATGTTACTTGCTGCTGCCTTTTTATTCTTATACTCAATTTGCGGAGTGCATTGTCTTATTTCATGCAGTAAGTTTCCCTTGTCAATTATACTTGTTGGGGTTGGCGATGGACCCTGGGATATGATGAAGGAATTTGATGATAATATTCCTGCTCGGGACTTTGATAATTTCCAGGTTGGTGGTGTTGGTCTAGATTGTGGTATTCTTTTCTAGAACATTTTCCTTTGATGTTGTTTAATTGTGTTTTTTTCCTATTAGTTTGTCAATTTCACGGAGATCATGGCCAAAAATGTATCTCATACTCGAAAAGAGACGGAGTTTGCTCTTTCAGCATTGATGGAAATCCCTACACAATATAAAGCAACCGTGGTGCTTAACTTACTGGGGTCAGATCTCACTCTGCTTATTTATTCATCTATTTATTTGTTTTCATTCTGCTATACGTTTCTCCTCACTTCTCCTATCAAGTTATAGGTGATGACATCTTCTAATTGCTTAATTGCAGTGGACAAAGTGGAACGTCTCCTGGTAGGGTAGCTCTTCCCCCTCCTATGTATGGGGCAACATCTGTCGGTGGTTCAAAGCCCTCACGTGCAGCGAGTTTTCAGCAGCCCACAAGCGCTTATTATGGTTATGGAAGCCCTGCTGATGCACCTCCGCATTTTCAGCAGACTCCAAGTTCGTATTATGATCAGACTCGCTCAGTTGACACTGCTCCATCTGCTCCCAGCTCTCCCTACATTGCTCCATCTGCTACCACCTCCTCTACATATGACAACCAGGTATGCATTTGCTTTATACTGCTGCATTTACAAATTATTATTATGGCTAATGAAACAGTGTGAGTTGTCTGAAACGAATGTGTTTCTTCGCTGTGCAGGTTTGCCCCATTTGCCTTACTAACCCAAAAGACATGGCCTTTGGCTGTGGGCATCAGGTACACAACTTTCCTTTCTCCTCCCTGTAAAAGCAACCAGATTTTTTGGGGAGATTAAGCCTTTTATGAGTTAACAATTTGGTATTCTTTGATGCAGACATGTTGTGAGTGCGGGAGAGCACTTGAAAATTGCCCTATATGTCGAAGTTCAATTCAAACCCGAATAAAGCTCTACTGAGTTACTTGTTTTGCTCTGATTCCTTTTTCTGCTCCAGCCTGCAATTCTTTTTGATCAGTTTGGATGTGAAAGTTGGTGGTGATGCTGATTTTTTTATTTGTTGGATAAGGCATTAGCATTGCGCTAACATGATTTCCTTCTTCTGTACATTGTTTGATTCTTGATTGTACTTATTTTTTTCAATTAGACTTCCAATATTATATTAGAAGCTTAAGATCCCCAGGATAAAAATATTTGTAAATCATTTTTTCATTTTCATATGTGTGCCCTTTTAGAGTCTTTTTGTGATGGTGTGGAAACCTTGTCCTGTTGTTGGTTGCATATGTGTAACCTGCTGCTTCAAGACCTAATGCAGTTTTAAAATGTTTTAGTGACTATACATTCACTCAAAGCATGTGCAATAAGCCTAATATAATAGCTTTGACATTGTCTTCGACAATTAGATAATTGTTGTTCAAGTTGGAACATCTTTTGGTTCAAAAATGTGATTGGAGTTTCACAAATACAATATGTGGAAAATACAACAGGAGATGGTTTTTCTTTTCCCTTTTTTGTTCTTTTTGGTTACTCCATGTCTCTTGATTATAAGATAAGATCTGGCAAATACAATAAAGGGAATTACTATACGAGATCGTTTTTTCTTTTATTTTTCTATTACTCCTTGTAAAAAAGGTGCTTGATTTTAAACGCCTGTAATAACCAGCCGTCTTTTAGGACAACTACAATAAAAGGAGTTACTATACTCCTAATTTCGATTTTAAGAGTCGCACTTGTCATTTCAATAATTTGTGCAATTTGACCTACTCTTACATATTTATGAATGATATTTAAAAAAAGATCAATAACCAGCCGTCTTGTCTGCTGATGCAATCAAACCGGATCATAATGTGACGTAAAGAGAATAATTTGTGTTAATAAAATAATCGTGAAAATAGCACGTGCTACCCAATTTTTGGATTGGTAATTGAAAAATAGTCAGCGTTTATAAAGTCATTGAAAAATAACCACTATTTTGCTACAACACGGAAAGTTCCACCATAATATACTGGAGATTAGAGCATCTGCGTATGAACTTCCAGCATATTATGATGGAACTCCAATATATTATGCCGGAACTCCAATATATTATGCCGGAACTCCAAGATATTATGCTGGAATATTTTCCGAATTTTGAATAGTGTTTTCGTTCAGATTTTTCTTTATATAAAAAATGGCTAAATTTCAATTACTTTTGAAACTTTAGCTATTTTTGAGTTACCACTTGTAAAAAAATATTGGATTGGTCGAACCCTTAACTAATATTACACCGGGCCAAAATGGCAGTGTAATAAAAGAAAGCAAGTGTTTTGTTGTGGGCTTGTGGCATTGAAAGTGATACACGAGAATGCTCATTCTCTTCTTTCACGTTAGTTAATGGTTTCGTGTCACCTTGTTGGGCGTGGCTAGTTGCATAGGCGTAATCAGAATTTGAAACTTGTGGATTCAGTATTCTAATTTTTTTAAGTTAATGGGTTCTTAATCAATAATTTGTATATAATTCAATATTTTTTTAAGATAAATATAAGGTTTGAACAAAAATTATTGGGTTCAACCGAACCTGTATCCGAAGGGCTAGCTCCGCTCCTGGCTAGTCGTTTTCAAGTGCCACTCACTTGTCCGCAAGCTCCGTTTGGTGACGATTTCGTTGCATTTAATTCACTCAACAAACTGCACACCTACAACCCCGCAATGTAGTTGGGCATTAATAACAAACATACATGATGTATTGATCCAACTAGGAATGACAAAGACAACCCCCGCCGGCTGTATCACCTATTTTTGGCAATTTAACTTATACTATAAACTATCTATTATTAGTGTATCTTTAACTTTCTTTAAGTATAATAATTTGGTAATGGGTGCTCGACTAATTCAAATCCGCATTACATATGTCCCATTAAATATATCTTTTCATTCTCGGAGGTTCGCGTTACGTAGAGCCAATTAAAGGGAGAAGGCTCGCTATCAAGAATTTTTCTATTCTCAAAAATTCGAATCTAAAACATTTAGTTAAGTATGAAAGAAAATCAATCTCATTATAAAGGGTAGTTTGTATATTGAAACTTGTTATCTTAGGCACTCTCCTTTTTTACCCTGGCTAAAACTTTTGCTTATTCCATCATTCTCAATTTATTTAATACTCTTTTCTTTTTAGCATGTTCCATAAATAAAAATATTTTTTTATATTTAGCCACAGAAATATCAATAACATGTTTGAGATCATAAATTTTAATAATTTTACATTCTTTAATTCTGTGTTTAATCAAATACCTTCAATAAATTGGACGAGAATATTATATATGGCAGTAACATCTATATTTAAATGATATAAAAATATACTATAATTTATTGTATATAAATTACACACTTTCTTCTAACCAACTCAGTACTATTTTGTTCATATCATCTTTGTCCATTTTACAAAACATGACATCCACCACTGTCAAGCAAATTCCCTACCAAAAACTCAAACAAGAAAGCAGCTATTTTGAAGATGAAGAAGACATCGACTTAATACACCTGAGGGAAAAAGTAATTGGGAAAATTAGGAAAAAACCCTCTTCTTTCTGGAACATAAAGTTCAGAAAAGTGCACCTAAGGAAGCGATTGAAGATAAAAGTTCCGAGTTTGAAGAAATTCCTAAGGAGAAAAGCTAGGTTCATTGTTGCTGCATTGGCTAAAACGTTGAAGAGGTTGAAGGAAAGTCAGTCGCATTTTGGGGATCTTTTTGCTGGGAATTACATGTTTATGCAGGTCACTCCGACTCCAGTGAAAATTTGTGCCAATTACAACAACAAATCTCCAAATCTGAAGACCATCGCCGGCCCTGATTACCTCCAAAATGGATTTTCATCATTAGGTTCGGCTAGGCATTGCAATTAGTTATCATTCGTTTTAGCAGCCATTAATTAGCTCGAATGCCTTGTGTTCTTGAATTATATAAATATCTTTAGAATCGTGTTTTGTAGGACGGAAGTTATTTTATGTAAAAGTTGTTATTCCAGAAAATAAGTGTAATTGTTAATTGGAGCAAACAAGTTATTTTCTAATCCTTTGCTTGTATACAATTTATTTTTCTTTGAACTTACAAATGCAATTTGGACATTCAGTTGTGGGTGATCACAATATTGTACTGGCATATTCTGGTTCTGAGAAGTATGAATGAAATATAGGACTATAGTTAATTTCTCCTAAAACCAGATGATGATTGTAATGGTGATTAATTACAACCTTTTGGATAAATTGGATAATTAAAGCAAGCGACAGACGCCAGGCAGTTACTGTTGGGCGTTGGCGAAAGTAATAGCTAAGAATTAAAAGTACGCAAAGCTGGAGTCCGGAACCAAAGATCGGTTCTTTTGGACTCAAACGACATAAATAGGTAAAAAAAAATTGAGTATCATTTTATATATAGCGCGGTTATTCACCGGGCTATACCTTAACGGCACCTTTGTCCGTTAAGATATAACGCGATGAATAACCGTGCTATATTTGAACTCAAAAAGGCGGGAGGTATAGCGCATGTATACAGAGCACTAGCGCCTTATATACATGCGCTATACCTACTTTAAAAAGCGGGTCATCAGTTTCCCCGACCAGAAAACCAATGCCCTCCCCCAAACCCCATTCCAGCGGTCCCCCCCTTTTTTTAAAGCAAAAAAATACATTGGAGCCCACCCGTCCCACAAAAAGTGTATCTTCTCCGTATTGTAGCAAGCTAACACCGGATCTAAGGTGTTATCGCGTAGTGGATTGCTCGTTTCGGCCCCCAAATCATCAAATCTTTACCTTTCAAAAAATTTTAAATCAAGGTATTCCGACTTAATTTTTGGTAAAACTCATGTATAAAAAATGCTTATTAGTTATTTTTTACTGTGGTCTATGTTTTTCGTGATTGTTTTATGATTTAATTAATTAATTATTTATTATCCGGATTAGATTATTTATGTGCTAAAAAATTAGTAAAATAGATAAATTATTATTTTATGAATAATTAATGTTATTAGTTGTTATAAAAAATGCTTATTAGTTATTTTTTTTACTGTGGTCTATATTTTTTCGTGATTGTTTTGTGATTTAATTAATTTATTATTTTTTATCCGGATTAGATTATTTATGTGTTAAAAATTTGTAAAATAGATGTAATGTCCGTAATTGTAATATAGTGCCCTTTAGCGTAGTAAAACTGATAATAAATTTTAGTTAATGGTAGCTAACTTTGTTCATGGCCATTTAGAGTAGTGTTACTTTCGTAGTATGTTGGAAACTAACATATGAAATATTAATATAGAAAATTTATCAACCTAAGTATTTGTTATATGAATAATTACTAAATTATCTTTGTAGTTAATCAAATTAATCATTTAATTATCTGTTAATCCCAAAAATATCTGGAAAAAAAAAAAGATGACAGTTCAAACACAAACTCTCTCGAATTTTAGTCAACAAATGTAAGAAAATAACATAAAAACAACAATATAGAAAATTTGTCAAACTAAATATTTTTATATGAATACTTATTAATTATATCATGTATAGTTATGAAAATTAATTATTTAATTCTATTATACCCAAAAATAGCTGAGTAAGAAACAAACATATAAAATAATAAACTAACATATAAAATAATGTAATAAACTAACATAAAAAATAATAATATAGAAAATGTATCAACCTAAGTAATAATATATTAAAAATATTAATTAAATATTAATATAAAAGATATTGCAATATATTTAAAGATGTTAAGCAATTAAATAGAAAAATACTTTAATTAATATTGTTTAATTTACAGATATCGTCATGGAGGTTCCCCATGTGCATCCCAGACCTACATCTCGAGAGCTATTGTTGCTACAAGGCAATCATAGTTCTTCATACATCTGGGATGGGCAATGTATATCCCAGACATCCCGCCCCAGACGTATAGACGATATGTGGGAGTTCATTAGGGACCACCCACTTCATCACCGTATAGTTAGACGCCTTCAGGATACGGATTTCTACAGGATCATAAAGATCGATCGATTGTAATTCGACTGGGCATTGATCACGGCTATGATAGAGCGGTGGCGATCGGAAACGCACATATTTCATCTACCCATTGGCGAGGCTACCATCACGCTTGAGGACGTGGAGGTTCTTTTCGGGCTGTCGGTTGATGGATTACCTGTAGCTTACCTGCATGCTCTTAGAGACTATAGAGGAGTGGATTACCTACATATGTTGCAGTGGCTCACCGGTTTCCAGCCAGTGGAGCCGACTGCATTGAGTGCGGCCAGTCGATTGCAGCTGACGCCCGTCAGGCAGCATCTGGCGGCGATGGATGCGGAGATTACAGATGATTCACTGCCGGAGGATATCGACCGGCACACGAGATTGTTGTTGTTGCTGATGTTTGGTGGTGTACTATTCCCGAACATTTCGGGAAACCTAGTCAGCTTGAGATTTCTACACCATCTGGAGCGGCTAGATAATTTACTTGGTTACTGCTGGGGTACAAATGTTCTAGGTTACCTGTATAGGCAGATGTGCCAGGCGTGCATGGGAATCCATAGATATGTTGCCGGATTTTTACTGCTACTGCAGGTGAAAATATAGTCAATTCTTTTCATGATTATAACATACATAGTAAAAAAATACCTTAAATTTTACGTCCACAATCTATATTAGGTTTGGGCCTGGGAGCGGTTCCTGCAGTTCCAGCCACCTCTATTACCGATCGCTCCGGATGCACCACCTCCACCATTTCTCCCTTTAGCTTGGATGTGGGTTGATAGGCGAGGCTACAGAAGCGACGTCGAGGCTCGACAGCATCTCCCTATTACAAGGATTTGATTGGATTTACTTGAATGCGCGCATGTATATATATACTTAAGTTTACTCGGCCTGGCTTTATATATGTTGTGTTTACTCACGATTCTTGTGTTTAATAAATAGTTTGTATGGAGGCCATACAGTGACGCGCTCATAGCTGGATTGCCCGATTATTGCTCCCACGACCGAGCTATGTGGAGCTCTTTCGTCCCACTGATATGTCTCGAATAGTCGAGCATCATGCCACCGAGCGAGTCCTTCGCCATTTTGATCGACCGCAACTTGTACCTATTCCGCCCACTTGGCTTAAGACACATTACCAGCGGGATGATCGTTGCAGGGTTGATCAGACATACTTGGCATGGCTAGAGGCCCAGAATGAGGTTTGGGCCCTCTACCTGAGCGTACAGATGGCGAACATAAGCATATGGGTGTTGGTATCGCAACGTTACCCGACTTCTCATCGGGAATCCTGTTCATCACGCTGGTGGTCAGTAGATTCCATACGCTGGGAGGCATGAGGCACTGATATGTTATTTGTTATACTTACTTATAACGTTACATTATCCTTCCATAATTAATATTTTATATGTTATGCAGGCTATTGGCTTACATAAGTTCTACCATTTGGGACTGCAGCTGCTGCAGCATACCGGCGAAGGAGCGATAGCTTTGCACGTGTTTGGCCATCGGGTTACTGGTCTTGCTGCCGAGACATTGAGATGTACCCGAGATGATAAGCGCTTAGGATACAAGGCTATTTATGTGCCGCCATAGGAGTACCATCATGCGCCACCAGTGGAGCCTGAACATGGTAGACGTGGCAGGCGCGACCAGAGAGGAAAGGGTGTCTCACGAGGTCATGGTGGTCGGCGAGGACGGGGTCCCTAGCAAGGGGGCGTTGAGGCACTATGGAGGATATTAAAAATGATCAGCCGGGTGAACACACTGAGACAAACGATGCTCCTCATGATATTAGAGATGTTATGCCGCCATTCAGCCTTCAGTTGTCGCCAGGGACTTCGCAGGTGACCCCGTCAGCTCTATTGTTGATCGCGGGCACGACCATTACGCGACATGAGTAGGATCAGTATTTTCCTGATCCCCAGAGCCATCGACGGTTGCTGATAATCATCCGACACGAGAGGTGCATAGCGGGCGACGACTGAGTTATGGCTCATCATCGAGGGATGCTGAGGATCTTTCACATACTTCATTTACTCTAGTGCACCTCGATGTTCCGACAGAGCATTGTGGCATTACTTAGGCACAGGTTTGTTTGTATTACTATTATTTCTATTTGTTTTTATCTCATTGATTAGTTAGTAATATCTAAAGTATTTTTTTTAAAGATATCATCAACGCCTGTCACGGAGGCCACATTGTGCAATACTGACATGCCGAAGATGGATGATTTTGTTCAGGAACCCGCTGAGACCATGGTATGACCATTAAAAAAAAATTGGTAACACGTACGTTAGTAAATTATATTTCATATACTAAAATATCTTATTATTCTGTAGGTTACTGCTAGCCCGACGGCCGTTTCTACCGAGTCTGCCAGCCTTACCGACGATCATGCTGCAGCGCATCCTCCGATAAAGAGGCGACGTGATGAGGATTATCCTGATAGCGTAGCCGGGTAGGATGGGATGCGCCTCAGACCAGCCAATGCTTTAAAGCATACAGGCAGTGGGACACATTGACATTTATTATTATTTGTATATATGACATTAAATACATAATAGCAACATTATTTACCTTTTACATAATTTGCGCATATGTTTTTATTTCTCTAGTTATTTATTAGTTTAACACTAGAACACACAAAAAATGACAGCTTAACAAAAATTTAAATTCGTTACCAATTAAAGATAATACATGACACGTACAGCATAAAAATAAAATACTACACTAAACGCATCCATATGTTTGTTTAGTCACTATCTCCCATTATTCTATGCTTCAACCACTTAAATTTCTCTTCCAACCTATTTTTTTCTTCTTCTACCTCTTTTAGTTTCTCCTTCACTGCCGCAAGTTATTCTTGTAGTTTCACGATTTGGAGTTCGTATTCACCGGTTAGATTCCAAATGTTTAACAAACATGATTTGTAGTATTCCTGATTAATGGGTTCATCATACCATTCTTCAAAACCATATTTATTCTTTCGTTACAACGCAAATAATAACTAAAATGCACTAGATTTTTATAGACAGCTATGAGTGATTTTAGGTTACATAACGCATATTGGTGAGGTACTATGTTTCGCGTGATAATGATTCTTTAGGGTACAAGTGGGTCTAGCTTTTTCAGGTCGATAACTTTTTCAGATCGACAGCTTTCTCAGGTCGACGTGACATACACATAATGCATATTGGTAAGGCGCTATGTTTCGCGTGATAACGATTCTTACAGGTACACGTGGGTCTAACTTTTTCAGGTCAACAACGTTTTTAGGTCGACATGACAAAACACATAACGCATATTGGTGAGGCGCTATGTTTCGCGTGATAATAATTCTTACGGGTACAAGTAGGTCCAGCTTTTTTAGGTCGACAACTTTTTCAGATCGACAGCTTTTTCAGGTCGATAGATTTTTCAGTCTAACATGACAATACACTTAACGCATATTGGTGATGCGCTACGTTTAATATACAAGTTCGTTTAGTTTAGTTCTTCTTAAGTTGAACCAAGAGATCAGTATTCAAATACCATTTGAAGAAACATTACATCATCAATTTTAGAAATGCCACTAACATTTAATAAGTGGTTTAATAAGAGGCAAAAAGGTAAAGGTAGTTCAAAAGATCCACATGAAATACGTCATAACACATTCGATCCCTACCTTGAAAAACATATGCTAGGTTGTTATACTGATTTGGTCGATGGCAAGTGGTATGGTGTTCTACGTCCCTTGGAAAATAAGCATGTCAATACACACACTGATCTCAAAGTTGCAGGGCACATTATTGAGGGCGAAGCGCATTCTAGAAAGCCTGAAGTTCTGCGAATTTGGGGCGAAAAACTACAATGGGTTCCCCTTTACTCAAAATGATGTGATTATGAAGTACTATGTCACTGGCATGAGCTTGTTGTACCACAAGCACTGTATGCAACCTTCTAAACAAACACATACAAAGATGAACCAGGAATGATTCGACATTTGATGAAGGAGATTCTAGAGATGAAAAAGACACTAGTTGTTCATCATGCAGTGGATGATCTTAACTACCTGGAAGGAACGGAGGATCAGTACTAGGATTTATTAGAAAATAAAAAATTGCATAGAGACAATGATTATCCTGTTTTTCCAACAGTTATTGAGTGGG
The DNA here is from genome assembly GCF_000715075.1 of Nicotiana tabacum. NCBI lineage: Eukaryota > Viridiplantae > Streptophyta > Magnoliopsida > Solanales > Solanaceae > Nicotiana > Nicotiana tabacum. The sequence goes on along the minus strand of NC_134096.1, from coordinate 91,308,495 downwards.
AGGGACTAACTAAGTTTCCACCACAGACGTTGAACGTAGGAGTCCCATATTGTTGTAGAAATCAAGCAAGTGGTATTATTGATGATAGCAATGAAATACGAGAAATGCGTGTCAACTGGGGCCTAGATTATGATGCCCTCAATCCTGAAGGGTGCGTACAAGATATTGACGAAGAAGATGAAGATAATGACAATGAAATAGTGCCAGACAATGACGATAATGGCAAATGACAATTGTTATTTATTTCTTGGGGTGTATGTTAAATTATTGTATTGAATCTTTAATGCTAAATATAAATTAGATTTAATCCCATTGAAAACATAATTTTATTTCATACATTTTGCAAACTGAACATTTACAGACATTTAGTACAACAAAATTACTGCAAAAGACACTACGTTTATCCTTGATAATTGGGCGCATTGGATGAACTGCCACCTGGAGCTGAATTACCACCACTTTCCACACCAGCTGAAGGACATTTACAATGGATGTGTCCTGTTTGGGAACATGCCACATTTACGCGCATAAATGGTATCACCAACATCCATTTGGTTCCGTATATGCGCTCTTTTTTGCACTTGCCGTTGACGCACATAATCCTTGTTACACACCATTTTAAATGGTTTCGGTGGCCAATAATGCTCAGTATCAACTAGCCGCAACTGTCCAATATAGGTGTCTAAGTATGCAGCAACACTATATTCTTTATCAACGTACCTCGTTGTCGAGAAACGTGTATGTTAAAAGCACTTCATGGCATGTGAGCATGCCGAGTGATAGATTGACCATTTTCCACAGGAGCATAATCTTCTGGCTTCATTGACATTGTGTGTATTATTCCCACGATTATGATGCAGACTAGTGCGAACTTCAAAAATATTTCGCTCGCTGCAATACTGCAAAAATGAATGCCATTGTGCTCGCTTCCTATATTTCACAAATAATTTTATTGGTTGTGGCATAAATTCAACACCCATTTCCATCAATGACGATGCACCTCTAGATCTTTTAACAAACCTCTCTGCCATCTGCTTGAATGACATCCGCACCATGACAATGACAGTCAATCCACGTGCAGACTTCAGTAACCCATTGAAAGAATCTGACACATTTATAGTCTGAATTCCCCATCTTCTACCACCATCCGCATGCAAAGTCCACTTGTCAAGCTCATGTCTCATCAACCAACGATAGGCTTCTGGGTTTTCTTGCCTAATTAATTCAATTCGCCTCCTGAATTTACACTCTTGGTGATCTGTTGCTGCCATCCACATTAAATCACGTAAGTCCTTATTCGGATAAGCCCTCTGGAAGTTGGCCTTCAAGTGCCTAACACAGTAACGGTGGTAGGTATACGGTTCCTGTCATGTACAAAAATTCTGTATAGAACATAAAATACCGCCATGCCGATAAGATATTAGACAAATACCTGAACACTGTCTCACAACGTGCTCCTTCAAGTGGTTCAAAAACAATATCCACATCTCTTGGATTTCACTGGCACAAATAGCAAATGCTTGGGGAAATATACTTCCATTAGCATCTACTGCAACGGCGATCAACAACTTAATATCATACTTTCCATAAACATGAGTGTCGTCTATGGATATTACCGGCCGACAATGCACAAAACCATCAATGGCTGGTTTAAATGCCCAGAACACATATCTGAATATGTATTCTGGTATTCCCAGACTCCGTTCAAGCTTCCATTCAACAACAGTCCCGGGGTTTAAGTGTTGCAATGCAGCCATGTACCTAGGTAGAGCAGCAAATGACTTATCTCAGTTACCACAAATAATTTCAAACGCACGTTTATGCCCAAGAAATGCCTTTCTTTTGGTAATGGTACATCCATATACCTGGTGGACAGATGTTATACACTCTTTGATTTTGTACCTTATGGATGCTTTAATGTGCGAAATCAAGACAAGAGAAATCAAGTCAACATTCAAGTTAAAATGATTCCCACTGAATGTGTCTATTTCACAATTGTGGGTGCCAATGTATTTACCCACACCCTATATATTTGTTTTCAGCCTTCTCGCACGCAATATACAATTACAACCTTGAAACCATCTACGACAAATAACCTTGTATACTTAAGGAGATGACTCATGAACCACGATCTCACGACACTCTTTTATGCTGTACATTCGCACCGCTCTGCTTAGGCGCGCTTTATCAACAAAAAGCATGCCCTTTGTCTGCATTATTGCTCTAGATTCATCCCACATTGATGTCCGAATTTCATCAAGATCCCTTGTGAGGGCATCGACATCCAGCATACTTGGCAACTGATCAAGGTAGGGAATCTCCCTTGAATGAAATGACACATGGGACTCGTACACTCTTGGTCTAACGGGAGGTGGAGCATGTTCCCTCGTCAAATGAGGTTCATCATTCTCGTCCTCATCATCATCACCCTCATCAGGGAAGGGTGTGTCATCTCCAAACTCATCGACATTGTTGTCATAATCACTATCATCTTCCTGACTCTTCGCATCTGCCAGATCCCGATTAAATATGTCGTTTTAGGGCAATTGAGTAAGGACAAGACCTTCAAGTTGCTCGTTTTCACTACACAACCAATAAAATAATGAGTTTCTCAAATTCATCCAAATATTACATATAAACTTTATCACTTCACTTACAAATCATAATGTGTTGATATCCCATGATGCACATTATCCTATTGATGATGACTCCCGGATGAATTACCATGATTCAATATACCAAAACTAGGTATATTCCAACTGGGCGTTGGTTCATAACTTGTAAAATTCATATCTGGTCGGTACCCCCTGTGAAATATATGAGTGTTAATACAAATTCAATACATAAAAATAAATATTGTAACACAAAAAAAAAATTGAAGTTTACCACTCGGCTTGTAGATTATGTGAACTTGGGGAGAAATTATGTTCTCGTTCCGTATTCTCCCGTGGAGATAAGTTTAGATCTAGCCAAACTCTTTCACCTGAAACCTATTCGGATAAAACTGCTGCAAAAAAACCACTCGATGATTGAGGGATATCCCTATTTTGCGGAACCTCATTATTACGAACGTCTTCAGCCTTGACGTATATTTCCAATATTTTTATCACAAGAAGTTCCTGGTGTTCATCCGGAGTCCTCAAAAAATCTGTCAGAGTTTCATCGTCTTCGATGTTAAACTCAACATAACAAGCAACTCCTTGCGGGGTAACAAAATACGGATATCTTCCAGTTACTTTAATATTCACCGAACGTTTGCTCATAACACTCATTTTTTGCATAACAACGATATCAATCTATCATACTCCATTGTAAGTGACAACTTAATATGACACTGTGGAGAACAACTATAGCATACTGAGTTATTCTCCACCACAATCTCACCCCCGCCCCCCAATATAATGAAACCCTAATTTTTTGCTCTTCGCACATTATGACAAAATGCAAAATAACTTAACGAACAAATATTTCGGAAGACCTGAAGGATCCAAAATGAATTTTTACCTAATTTTGAAACTCCATAAATAAGAAGAAAACCAGTCTTGGGGTACAATAATTGAGGTATAGCGCATGCATAATAGGTGTTATACCCATATGAATTATTGGTGGGTCGGGACACTTTATATATAGCGCGGTTATTCACCGCGCTATACCTTAACGGACAAACGTGTCATTAAGGTATAGCGCGGTGAATAACCGCGCTATATATAAAATGGTACTCAGTTTTTTTTACCTATTTATGTCGTTTGAGTCCAAAAGAACCACACTTTGATTTCGGACTCTGCAAAGCTGCCTCCTGTTGTGACATCAATGAAACAACTACTACGCCTAAGTGCTAAGTAAGTTGGGTTGGAGATATGAATTCTCTTTCCTTTCATTTAGTCCAATTCATCCGAAATCATTTGGAACGCTTCTCTAAGAAGAAAAATGGCGACAACCATCTTTGGGATAGGAAATTGTCAATGCATTATTGATCTATTTATCTTTGTTAGAAAATACTATATTAGCCTAACTTTGAGGGCTAAACTAAGGGAGTCAATCCCTAACCATAAGGAGCAGGGGATGGGGGAAAAAACTAGGACTTTTGACATAAATTTATGCTACGTTAGGCTCAGATCATTTATGTAATAGAACTCTGCGAATTGGCATACTAATTATCTTCAACTTGTAGCAATTTTCTAAATGCACTTCCCATGTTAACCACAAAAATTAGTGGAAATATTCATTTGTATAAGCAGCCAAGCCAGTGTTAGGTTTCGTGAATGGGTGTGAATGGGAAATGGAAGAGACACCTTTTGAATTGCGCTGCTTCATCTCACATTTTCATTGTCTATAAATTTAGAGGTTGTAATGACCCGACTGATCATTTTGAGCACTTGCACTTTTCTCGATAGTTTGAGGGCACGAGTATCCCCGCATGATGTATTATATGATGAACCGATAGGTCATCTTATGTTTTAGAACCTAATTCTATGTTTTGAAGCCTCAAATACCTCATTTTAGTCCTCTTTAATTTGCGTGCACAGTCCGGGTATTTTTCCAAAAAGCTTTTAGTTAAAAAACTGATAAAAATATGAAATCTTTGCCTTAAAACCCATTTGAGTTGACTTTGGTCAACGTTTTAAGAAAACAGACTCGGATCCATATTTTGACGATCCTGATGGGTCCGTATTGTGATTTGGGACTTAGGCGTATGCCCGGAATCGAATTCGAAAGTCCCTAGCTCGAGTTATCGTATTTTGTTGAAATTTTGAAGTTTAAAGGCTTAATGAATCTAAAGGTTTGATCAATGTTTGAAATTGTTGATGTCGGATTCGTATTTTGGTTCCGAAACTCGGTATAGGTTCATTTCTATATTTATGACTTGTCTGTCAAATTTGATGAGAAACGGTGTTGGTTTGACGTGATTCGGGCATCCGGTTGTTGAAATAGAAGTTTTAAAATTTTCTTAAAAATTTCTTTTGATTTGGTACTTAATTTGTAGTTTAAGTTGTTATCTTGGCGATTTGGTCTCGCGGGCGAGTTCGTGTTATGTTTTTAGACTTGTGTGGGTGTTTGGTTTGGAGCCTCGGGGGCTCACGTGAGTTTCGGATTGGATCCAGAATGATTTGTCATGATTTTGAGTGCTGGTACTGGTGTCATCGCATCTGCGATATTTTTGTCACAAATGCGACTATCGCAATTGTGAAGCAGCCTCGCATTTGCAAAGCTGGGCTGCTGGGGAAAGGACTTGCATTTGCGAAGAATTTTCCGCTTTTGCGAAGCCTATTGAGTTCGCATTTACGGACTCAGTATCGCATTTGCAATAAAGTCCTAGGCGGGGTTAGTTCGCTTTTGCGGCCAACTGGTCACTTTTGCGACGGACCAGTGTTCTCATTTGCGAAGGCACCAGAGAATTTCAAAACTTTGCTTTTGCGATTAGTTGTTCGTATTTGTAGGGTTCGCATTTACGGGGTTCACATTTGCAAACCCCATGTCGCAAATGCGACATCTGCAGCCTACATATAGCTGAGAATTCCGAGACTTAGCTTCATTTTGTTATATTTTGAAACCTAGCTTCGATGGGAGACGATTTTGTGAAGGGATTGTCATACCAAATTATTGGCTAAGTACCTCTAATCAATTATCAACTACATTTCATGATTTTACATAACATTTAACATCAAATTCATGAAAATTTAGGGAAAAATTTAGGGATTTTGTCAAAACTTTGAAAAATAAAAATTTAGGATTTGAGAGTCGAATAGGACTCGTATTTCAAAACAAAAGACGTATTTGGACTCGTGAGGCTATGGGTAGTCAAGGCCTACCCTTGGACCCGGGTTTCGACCGGGCGAGCCCGGGGGTTGACTTTTATTGACTTTTTAGAAATTGTATAAAAATCACAGCTTTATTAATTAAAATTATTTTCCCTTGCATGGTGTGATGTATTTAAGTCGTCTTTGGCTAGATTGAGCCGAGGGGGGTGAATTTGTAAAGGAAAAGCTAAATTGAGTATTGAGTTAGCCGAATTGAAGTAAGTGTCTTACCTAACTTTGTTGAGGGAATTTTTCCTACTATTTGACATTGTTTGTTACATGCAGGGGTGATACATATATGGGTGACGAGCATATATGCATGTGCCAGGGTTAACCATGCTCGGGGGTAAATTATGTTATAAATTGTGTCTTGTAGAATCACGTGACCTTCTTGCCTCATGCTTTACTTGACTCCTAGATACTAAGAATATAGTATTAAATGTTAGAAACTAAGACTTAGCTTATTATAACTTGATCAAATTTGATGGAATTCTGAGAATACATTGGTGTGTTTAATTCGGTCATCGATATGCATAATCATTAATACATTCCTACGGCCGATATTCTTGAGATACTAGATTCTACACTTGTGTTGTAGATCATTTGTGAGATTTGTTGGAATACTTGAATAATAAAGTTCTTGTGGGTTTATTGAACTATTGTTGGCTTGGAAAGTTGTGATTGGGATTTATTTGGAATATTCACTTAAACACTCTCCTTGATGTTATTTATGCTTCCTGCCTTGTTTGTCATTGATATACATATGCTTGGTAAGGAAGAGTGTAAAACACGAAGGGTGATGACGTGCCTTTGTTTATACATTATCACGTGAGGGAGAGTGTAAAGCACGAAGGGTGATGCCGTGCCATATTATTGAGAATAAAAGCACGAAGGGTGATGTCGTGCCATATTATTGAAAGTAAAAGCACGAAGGGTGATGCCGTGCCATATAATTGAGAGTAGGATGAGATAAATGCACGAAGGGTGTTGCCTGTGCAATTGACTTGATATCAGAGTATATTCCTCACGTTATGAAAGTTATGGGGTGACTATTGTGGTTTATTGGTTTCGCTCTAAGGAAAAAAGATTGGTTGAGATATTGGAAACTGTTGAATTGTGATCTCTTCTAGTACTGTGTTATTGTTTTGTACATTCGTTTCGTGTACTCTATCCTGTTATACTGTAGTGTAGTTCTATTGCTAGGTTTCGGTACATATATTTATTAGTGAGCATCTTTTTACTAAAAAGCCTCGTCACTACTTCGATGAGGTTAGAAAAAATACTTACTAGGTACATAGAATCGGTTGTACTCATACTACACTTCTGCACAAAATACTTACTGGGTACATAGGATCGGTTGTACTCATACTACATTTCTTCACCTTGCGTGCATACTTTTGGAGCGGAGCTGCTGGTGATGTCGGGAGCTGACCCTGAAGATGTTCGTGCATTCTGGATATAGCTGCCACTTGTCCATGATGGCTTTAGATTTTGTTAATCTATTTTTGTAGCTTTCAAACAAATCGTGTAATTATTTGTATCAGCTTTGTAAATTCTAAGTCTTAGAAGCTCATGATTCGTATTACTAGTTCTTGGGTTAATTTGTAAAAGTTCAGATAATTCTTCATTATTTTCCTACAATTTCATTTGGATTGTATTGACTGTTAGTTGGCTTACCTAGCTGGTCGAGTTAGGTGCCATCATGACTAGTGATTTTTGGGTCATGACAAGTTGGTATCAGAGTATTAGGTTCATAAGTTCTACGAGTCATGAGCAAGTGTCTAGTAGAGTCTTTTGCAGATCGGTATGATGACATCCATACCTATCTTCGAGAGGCTGCAGGGCATTTTGGATAAACTTCCCATCTTTCTTTCCTTATCGTGCGGCATTGATTCAGCTTGAAGCGTAACCCTTTGAATTCCTTCCACGCATTCGTATGCACATGTGAGCGCTCGGTATCGGCTGAGCATCGACGGCTTGTGATTCCATGAATGAGGTGCGAGATGTAATTTCTGTGTGCTGATGATAGGCCAGTCTGGAGGACTTGAGGCCGGGTTTTGACTGCGGCTTGAGCACGTGAATTTCGGTTGTGTGTGCATGTGCTTTTAGACTTATATGTTCGGTAGTGTTCCTACTAGTGGAACTTGTGGTCGGCGATTGGTTGGATGACTAAATGATGAGTAGGATGTGACTGCGGGCTATGTTCAGATGACTTGAATGTGAAGAGAAAAGTCTGATTGAGGTGTAAAAAGGACTGATGGGTGCTTGATTTTTGTCTCGATGTGACATGTAGTCCCGAGTTATGAGTGTGTTGGAAGGTTTTCCATGTTGTTTAGTTGTGGAACGGATTTGATTCTCATGCCTTATTGATGAGTTCAGACTCATGAAGATTAAGTGGTGACATAGTAGTTGTGACTAGAGTATAAGATTTACATTGGATGGTGTCAAAGCTCGCAGTATTTCTATATCATTGTGGATTATGCCTTTCAGTATCAGGAAGACTAAGTGGTGGAAGAAACGACTTTAGATTCACAGAAGGTCTCTTCAGAGTGGGTGTCTCGGTTGTTGTACTTTGGGGTGCTAAGAGGGAATGCAGCGGCTTATGTGCCTTAGGGCGGTGTGATTTTTATGCTAGAATCTCTTATGGAGAGCTTGGGGTAAGGATCATGGTGTTCTCGCAAGTAGGGGTATTAAATTGAGGGTAATTTGGAAGGAACTCAAAGGAAACAGGGCGGTTTGATAGTAAATTAGATCAACACGGTAATGATATGATCGGTTCTTTGGGTACTTATGATGTGGTGGGTCTCCCCAGGTGTTTTGTAGCAATGCTCATGATTTTGGGCAACTGCGTGGCTTGGTTGAGTTGGAGGGATTCAGATATGATAGCTTGGTTATGTGCAAATGGATTCTAAGGGGTTCTCGATGATTTCTATCATGGTTTGAGGTGAATATTTCCTACTGGTGTGAGGAACATGTTGCGTATTGGGATTTCCTCCTGGATGAGATTAAATAGAAGGTTTCTGACCGATCGGGATTGAGTTTTGCATGTGCAGGGTCACAGTTCAATTTTGAAGGGAAGGTCATGAATTCTTAGATAGCACGGACGATTTAAGATGTCTAGATGGATGTTATCACCACTTGGTGTTGCCTGAGAAGGGTGTGCATTTTAGAAGACGCATTGTGTTTTGACTTACGGATACATCATTGATATTGCGGTGCTCGCCTAGTTATCGCCTAGTTAGTTGACTATTGAGATTCAGATTTTGTTATGTGACACGAAAGAATTATAGAAGTATTCCTCGTGAGATGATTGTATACGAGAGATGTGTTAGATATTTGGGCGGTGGAGTTGGGATCAGGTAGGGTGATTCGTGTGTTCTATGGATTTGGAGACTGGGAGTTCTCATAAGCAAATTGTTTCGTGGTTGAGGACTATGAAATATGGCCAAAGCTAGACATATGATAGTGTGTGATATGGTTAAGTCCTTGTGGACTTTTGGAGGGCTATTTGTCCGTTCGGGGATGAACGGAGTTGATTTGGGGGCCCATTGGTAGGCCCAATGAGGATGTGTATTCTGTATCGGATCGGATTTACTTGCTCCTGCGCAGCTGTTACCACAGGTATATCATCAGGCGGAATAGATGTTATTCGTGCCTTGGTCTGTGTTATATGTTTCTCTCTTATGCTATGACGGGTTGTGAGGGTTACATGGTTCTTCGCACGCATATTGTAATTCAGTTTAGGCCTCATGGTGCTATGGGCGAGATGGACTTCGTGATGTTGATTTGCTTATTGCACCATAGCTGTGCTTGTCCTTCTTAGTATTGTTTGTTCCTAATAATTTTCCCATAGTTATATTTTGTGCACTCTATTGTGCTTGATATTAACGCACATGTGATCAGTGAGCCCGAGTATTATGGCTCGATGGGTACCCTATGTGGATTGATAAGATGGGATCGGATTGCACGCCGCAACGGTACTGTGATGAAATATAACTCTTGATGCTTACTTCGTGTAGTTTTGCTTTCACCTTATTGAAAATAGTTAATAGGAAAATGCTAATATTTCCATGCCTGCTTATCTTGTTTAGTAGTCTTCTTATTTAGCTCTCTTGTTGTTATTTGTCATGTTTGAATTATTACTTGTTGGTGTTATGGACCGTGTTGTGTGGGGCTCCATATGATTATTGTTGATACTTGTCGGTGGGACTGCTTGTATTGGCTGAGATGAGGTTTCTAGACTTGAGATTTGCACTATTGTATTGGGATGAGGAAGGTTTGGAAGAATAATACCATATTTTGCTGAGGATTTGGGCAATGGCCCGAGTCGGACGAGTGAGTTTCTTGGCTTATTGATCAGATGAGTGGTTAAGAAGTTATGCGTGTTTCTTTCATCATCAGCAAAGTATGAAGGTTTTGAACAAGGCTCTAATCGATATGAGGTTTGCTACCGGCACTTGATTAGTTTTGGGCAGTAATGGTAGTCAGCAACTCCTGTTGTGAGTGTCTGAGTGATGGGGTGCACCATGTGATTACATCTTGGGGTTCTGGTTATGACCTAATGCAGCTTATTCAGGCTAATACAGTGTGTAGATGTGAGATTCAGGTCTTGTAATGAATTCGGGATGTTAGGGATTGGGTTCTAAGGTTTAAGGACCAAGGTTGAAGTAAGGATCTCTAGTCATGTTGCGTTGGCAGGCTTATAGGGAGCAGGGTGACGTGGGATCACCCCCGGGTATATGCATAGTAAGGTTACACCGTGATTTGATAGCTTTGGAACGACTCCTGGCACGTTCGAGGACAAACACATGTTTAAGTGGTGGAGGATGTAACGACCCGACTGGTCGTTTTGAGCACTTGCACTTTTCTCGGTAGTTTGAGGGCACGAGTATCCCCGCATGATGTATTATGTGATGAACCGATAGGTCATCTTATGTTTTAGAACCTAATTATGTGTTTTGAAGCCTCAAGTACCTCATTTTAGTCCTCCTCGATTTACGTGCACAGTCTGGGTATTTTTTCGAAAAGCTTTTATTTAAAAATTGATAAAAATATGAAATCTTTGCCTTAAAACCCATTTGAGTTGACTTTGGTCAATGTTTTGAGCAAACAGACTCGGATCTGTATTTTGACGGTCCCGATGGGTCTGTATCGTGATTTGAGACTTGGGCGTATGCCCGGAATCGAATTCGGAAGTCCCAAGCTCGAGTTATCGCATTTTGTTGAAATTTGGAAGTTTAAAGGCTTAATGAATCTAAAGGTTTGATCAATGTTTGAAATTATTGATGTCGGATCTGTATTTTAGTTCTGAAATCCGATACAGGTTCATTTATATATTTATGACTTGTCTGCCAAATTTGGTGAGCAACGGAGTTGGTTTGACGTGATTCGGACGTCCGGTTGTTGAAATAGAAGTTTTAGATGTTTCTTGAAAATTTATTTTGATTTGATGCTCAATTCGTAGTTTTAGGTGTTATCTTGGCGATTTGGTCGCGCGGGCGGGTTCGTGTTATGTTTTTAGACTTGTGTGGATGTTTGGTTTGGAGCCTCGGGGGCTCGGGTGAGTTTCGGATTGGATCCGGAATAATTTTTTATGATTTTGAGTGCCGGTACTAGTGTTATCGCATTTGCGATGTTTTTGTCGCAATTGCGAAGCAGACTCACATTTGCGAAGCTGGTTTATACATTATCATATGATGGAGAGTGTAAAGCACGAAGGGTGATGCCGTGCCATATTATTGAGAATAAAAGCACGAAGGGTGATGTCGTGCCATATTATTGAGATTAAAAGCACGAGGGTGATGTCGTGCTATATTATTGAGAGTAAAAGCACGAAGGGTGATACCGTACCATATCGTTTATGAGTAAAAGCACGAAGGGTGATGTCGTGCCATGTTATGTGAGTGTAAAGCATGCAGGGTGATACCGTGCCATTTCATTTATATTATCATGCTTTAAATTATCATGAGTTTATGGCACGATGGGTGTTTCCTTGCAGGTGAGGATGAGAGACATGCATTATGTTGTGATATCTTTCCTTTGTGTATACGTTCATGCCGTTACATTGAGCTGTTATTGTTGTATTTATGGTTCTTATGTGACTTGTCGTTAATGTCATGTTCTTGTTCTTTATCTTATTTGTTATTGTGTTACTCATGCCTTTTACTTGCTAAACTTGCAAATACCATGCCTACTTCTTGCTGTCATAATTATATCTTTGTCGTATCTAGTTTGGTTGCACTTAGTACATGCCATCTACCGTGTTAGTCATTCATGTTTCTACTTGTTAATGCATAAAGATTATGTGTTCCCCTCTTATTCATTATACTTGTATTTATGCCCCACCATGCTAGTTAGTTGAAGTTACATTCCTTTTCCTGATTGTTGTCATCACCCCTATGCTTTCCGCCTAGTCTGTTACTGATGTCTTTATGTACATTCTCGTTCATAATTGCTACTTGCGTATTTCCTACTTTGTCATTATTGTTATCGACATTTCTGCCATCCGGTTGGTACTGTTGTATATATATTTGGTGAGGATGAGATAAATGCACGAAGGGTGTTGCCGTGCTATTGACTTTATATCAGAGTATATCCCTCACGTATGAAAGTTATGTGGTGACTATTGTGGTTTATTGGTTTCGCTCTAAGGAAAAGATTGGTTGAGATATTGGAAACTGTTGAATTGTGATCTCTTCTAGTACTCTGTTATTGTTTTGTACATTCGTTTCGTGTACTATATCCCGTTATACTGTAGTATAGTTCTATTGCTAGATTTCAGTACAAATTTTTATTAGTGAGCATCGTTTTACTAAAAAGTCTCATCACTACTTCGACGAGGTTAGACAAAATACTTACCGGGTACATGGGGTCGGTTGTACTCATATTACACTTATGCACCTTGCGTGCAGACTTTTGGAGCGGAGCTGCTGGTGATGTCGGGAGCTGACCCTGAAGATGTTCGTGCATTCCGGATATAGCTGCCACTTGTCCATGCTGGCTTTAGATTTTGTTAATCTGTTTATGTAGCTTTCAAATAGATCGTGTAATTATTTGTATCAGCTTTGTAAATTTTAATTCTTAGAAGCTCATAATTCGTACTATCAGTTCTTGGGTTAATTTGTAAAAGTTCAGATAATTCTTCATTATTTTCCTACAATTTCATTTGGATTGCATTGACTGTTAATTGGCTTACTTAGCGGGTCGAGTTAGGTGTCATCACGACTAGTGATTTTTGGGTCGTGACAGAGGCTTAGCCTCATTTTTTATACATAGAAAATGTGAAAATTTGTCCCCTCTTTTCTACATTGTTGCATTATTTTTTCAAATAAACATAAGTGTCAGGTGTGATTTGCTCCGTTTTTGTTGAGTTTGCTGAAGTTCTGTGATTTGTAGTGTCGTTATCACAGAATATTTATTTTGTTCTATCCTGGGAGGAATTAATCCAAAACTTTGGACAACAATAAGAACACACAAAGAACTTGTGTGCTCGAAATTATTTTTCTGTTTTGTTTTAGTGAACTAATGTTTCTGTCGCATCTCTAATTTTGGACACGGTTTACGAACAATCTTAAGGAATTTAAATACTTTTCTGTGTTCGTCTTTTATTTTGAGTGACTTGATTTCAAACTGACCTCTTTTTGCTTAAAGGATACGTCTGTTGGCACAGGTTCATTGTCTGTTGCGACAATTAGTTGTCTTTTGAAGGTTGACGGTGAGGCAAATGCTGCGTCAATTTGATTTGTAACTACATTAAGTTATGAAATTATTGAGTCCATTAGTGAGATGGTTACTCAACTTTCCGAAATTATCTACCAAAGTCATTTTTCTTTTATTTGTAACAACAAAGTCACTTAACTATGCTTATATCACTCGGAAGATCACTCAACCAGATTTATCAAACTTTTGATCGCCAAATACCTATTTTACCCTCTAAATTATCAACTTTTATATTCTATTTTTTTTATTTTTTTAATATTATGATTTTTTTCGCTTTTTTATCAACACTATGGACTTACCTATATAACAAAAATATTTTATTTAAAAATAAAAAAAATAAAAAAAATATTTTCCTAGCATATAAAATGTCAAAATAATAATATAATTGAGCATAATATTCAAGAATATGTAATGTATATTACAAAAATACCTTTATTTTAAATAATTATTTTCTATAGTACGTGCATGTAATGACCCAACCGGTCATTTTAACTTTAAAACTCTGTTCCCTAAAATAAAACTTCTCGTATATGCTTTTAATGATTTATGACTTGCGGGGATGGTTGGTTCGGGATTTGAAAGTGTTTGGGTTGAAACCGGAACACTTGGTTCCTTAAAGTTGGCCTTAAAGTGTTAAGTTTGACTTCGGTCAACATTTTGAGAAAATGACCGCGGAATAGAATTTTAACGATTCCAATAGCTCCGTATGGTGATTTTGGATTTAGGAGCGTGTTCGGAATTTTATTTGGGAGTCCGTAGTTAAATTAGGCTTGAAATGGCTAAAATATGAATTTAAGTTTGAAATTTTGACCGGAGAGTTGACTTTTTGATATTGGAGTCGGAATCCAGTTCTGAAAATTTTCATAGTTCCGTTATGTCATTTATGACTTGTGTGCAAAATTTGAGGTCAATCGGACTTGAATTGATAGGTTTCGGTACATAATGTAGAAGTTAGAAATCTTAAGTTTCATTAAGTTTGAATTGATGGATGATTCGTAGTTTTAGCATTGTTTGGTGTGATTTGAGGGTTCGACTAAGTTCGTATGATATTTTGGAACTTGTCGGTATAATTGGTCGAGGTCCCAAGGGGCTCGGGTGAGTTTCGGACGACTAACGGATCACTTTTGGCCTTTGGAACAATGCTGATAAGTGCTGGTATTTTCTTCTAGTATCCTTATACGCGATCGCGTAGAGTAAGGCTGGCAAGTGGGCCGGTCCAGGCCCGGGACCGCGGGCGAAACGGGCCAAACGACTAAACGGGCCAGGACCGTTTGGTCCGGTTTTAGCGGGCCTGGTCCGGTCTCGTGGGCCGGTCCTATGATTGGGCCCGCCTGGTCCTGGACCGTTTGGCCCGTCAGGGCCCGGGGACCGGTCCGGAACCGGCCCGGTCCCTTTAGCGGGCCTAGCGGGCCCAACGGCTATTTATTTTTTACAAAAACAATAGCCGTTGGGCTGTCAAATAACGCATTGATTTGAATATCTCTTTACAATAATTTTTTCTTTTTATATATCTTAAGCTATATATATAATATAGTATAGTATAGTATAGTATATATATAATATACTATATATACAACTTAAGATATATAAGCTATATTCGATATACATATATATATCTATAAGCCTATATTTATACTATACTATAGTTTATACTATATATACATCTCATAAGATATATAAGCTATATTCGATATACATATATATATAAGCCTATATATATACTATCGAATATGGCTTATATACTATAGTATAGTATAGTATAGTATATATATAGTATAGTATATATATACAACTTAAGATATATAAACTATATTCGATATACTATATATACATCTTAAGATATACTATATATACTATACTATACTATATATACATCTTAAGATATACTATATATACATAGTATACTAGATATACTAGATATATATATATATATATATATATATATATCTTAAGTATATATAGTATATACTATACTATACTATAATATATATACATCTTACTATATATATATTATATATATCTTAAGATGTATACTATCGAATATGACTTATATACTATGTATATATAGTATAGTTTGTGTATATATAAGATGTATATATAGTATAGTGTGTGTGTGTATATATATATATATATATATATATATATATATATATATATATATATATATATATATATATATCTTAAGATGTATATATAGTATTGATTTGAATATCTCTTTACAATATTTTTGTCTTTTTATATATCTTAAACTATATATATATATATATATATATATATATATATATATATATATATATATATATAAAAGCTTATATTTATACTATACTATAGTACTATACTATATATACATCTCATAAGATATATAAGCTATATTCGATATACATATATATATATATATATATATATATATATATACTATCGAATACGGCTTATATACTATAGTATAGTATAGTATAGTATAGTATATATATACTATATATACAACTTAATATATATAAACTATATTCGATATACTATATATACATCTTAAGATATACTATATATACTATACTATATATACATCTTAAGATATACTATATATACTATACTATATATACATCTTAAGATATACTATATATACTATACTATACTATATATACATCTTAAGATATACTATATATACATAGTATACATAGTATACTAGATATATATATATATATATAGTAGATATACATGTATATATAGTATATCTTAAGATGTATATATAGTATATAAATCGAATATAGCTTATATATAGTAAGATGTATATATATTATATTATAGTATAGTATACATATAAAAGCTTTTATATATATATATATAGAACTTATCGATGGGGGTTTCATTCTTGTGAGTACTATCGAACCCAGTCCAAACTTATAAATTTAACAGGATCAAGTGGCGGGCGGTAATCCGCCATGCCTTCTCAATTAAATTAAAATAGAAATCACCGTTTGACCGGGAACTGGACTTGTTTCACACCTCACATCTGGCTTTTATATGCCTGGAAGGTTTCCACAAGTTAAAGATTTCTATTTTAACATATTTGAGAATTCTTAATCTAGCTAATTCAGTACCCTTATATTTAAAGACTGGCGGTAATCCGCACAATCAGTAAGGATAAGAATTGAAATATACTTGAATTTTATATATAGTTTAATGACTGTATGGAAGGTTAAAAACGGTTACTCAAGCAAGGGGTCTGTCATAATATAATACATACTTTTATTGAGCCCATGTGTCTAGCAGTTCTAACCGTGAAAGAAGATGCCCTTTTAACTCCTTTATCGGGCTGAGGTTCACGGCTGGCTAGACGGAGCCACTAAGGCAAAGCCAATAAGAGCAGTGTTATATCAGACTGTACCAACCATCTTGACACCAAGTCAAAACTCTATATATAAAACTCATTTATATTTTAATAGATGTCGTCGCTTTCATAGTGTATATAGGAGAGAAGTTAGATACTCAACATAGATATGAAGTCTCTTAGCCGGACATCGTCACGGCCAGAGAGGAGAGACTAGAAGAAAATCTAAACTAAGAAAGACAGAAGTATGTACCTTGTGGCCAAGAAGCAAGGCCCTGAAGATGAAGAACTGAAAACTTTTATTTATTTGTTCTTCTATTACAATCTACAAACTTCAAACTAACTCTTTACTTACACTTAGAGAGAGAGAGAGAGAGAGTTCTAGAGAGAGGGAGTCTTAACGTCTGCCTCCTAAGAATGAACGAATGACTTCTATAAATAGAAAAAGAAAAGGAATCTATGAACAGTAAAAGTGGGTCCCCGTGGGTCCCTGTAACAGTGTTTCTACTGTTGAAACAGTGTATTTACTGTTGATGAACAGTGTATCTACTGTTCGAGTGGGTCCGGCGGCTTCACTATGCTGTAGGTCCGGCGGCTTCACTGCTTGAGTGGGGTCCAGCTATTTCACTGTGCTGGTTTCTTTTTCGCTTTTTTCAATTTGCGGATGAATTCTTCTGTATCACGTAAGTCTTCTTCAGATAATATCCTTTCTGCTTCAATGGGCTGAGAATCTTCAGCAATATCATCGTTGCTTGTTTCACTTTGCATTGACGTATCTGACTTTTCATATTGATTAATGGAAGACAGTAAATTTCTTTTAACCTCTTCCAAGTAACTGTTAATCATCTCTGTTTTATCTCCTTCTTGAAAGGAGATCCTTCTGGTAATATGCCTCACTGAACTATCATCAATTACCTCTTTCTGAGGTTTACTGGAATATTCTTGGATCTTCATCTCGATTGAATCCAAGAGCTCTTGACCATATAAGGTCTTTGTTTTGGGATCCTTCTTCATTAACTTGTCCCAAAAATTGTTGTAAAAAGTCCTATATAAGCAGGGGACTTGTTCTTCAATGAATCCGACTTCTGGATTCCATTTGTGTATCCAAGGGATAGAAAATTCCAGAAAGAAATATATTTGGTTAATTTTTTCTGGGTAGCAGATATGATCTGCGTGATATAAATCGTTAATAAAAGGAGAAATTTTTATCCATTCTTTGTATAACATGAGAAATGGATCTGGTAAAATCTTTATTGTTGGACCATGGTATGACCACCAGTTTAGAAACCAATTAGGAATAGTTGTTGCAAATATCTTTGCACATACTTTTATAAACCAAGTATGTTTGTGTCTATCATTATTGTAGTATAATACTTTATCAAAAGCTTGGATATAATCCCAATAAGTAAAATTCATTTTATTTTTGTTAAGGCTTATCTGCCTTTCCTTCATTGTGGATATACCCCAGTCTTCAACAGATATAATCTGTTTAATTATAATCTTCGAGAAGTTATAAACGTTCTCGTCTGTGCTATACCCAGAAAAGTGCTGAAAATCTGCACTTCCAGTACTGGTCAGTATCGTTTCATAGTAGGAACGGGTTTTGTATGACTCACCCGGATAATATAACCCATTTATCAAATACCTTTGGAATATCTTCCATGGTTCTTCTTTTCTCTGAATGTCAGAATTTTCTAAGAGAAATATCATTTCTCTTTTTGGCACTTTCTCGTATGACTTGATATCATCATTGTCATCTTTAGTAATGGAAGCAAAAGTATTACTTTGCTTAACAGAAGTATCTTTCTGTTTTTGAGCAGTCAAATATGCCTGCAAATGTGCGTATAACGGACTATCTTCTGGAATATCTTCCAGATGGACGGATGGTCCAATCGATAATTCTTCTCTGAGAGATATCCTCTCATTGACTAAACTCCTTCTTCCCATTTGTATAATTGGGGAGTTTGATGAGGATCCGTATGACGATCCCGAAGGTGATGACCTTCCTTTGGACTGTGGGGATGATCTTCCCCAACCTCTACCTCTTCCCCTACCCAGGGGGGTTCCATCCTGTAAATATTTACGAGATAAGAAATCTGGCAGAGAATTATCAATTCCCTTTTTATATTGTATTTCAAAATCAAAAGAGGCTAATTGAGCTTGCCATCTTGCAAATATCATTTTTGAGGCATCATGTTTAAAATCTTTATTAAACATATATTTAACAGATTGTGCGTCAGTTTTTATCAAAAACTTTTGATTGTATAAGTCGTCCTGAAATTTTAAAACACATTTTACTATGGTTAACATTTCATGTGCCACAGTAGCGTATTTTCTCTGGGCTTCAGACCATTTACCAGAGTAAAATCTAATCAGATATTCATGTTTATCATTGGGATTTATCTGTTTTAATATCCCTCCATAACCAATATTAGACGCATCAGTCTCTATAATTTTTTGCCATGTAGGATTAGCAAGGGTTAAGCAAGGTAAAGATTTAACACGTTGTTTAATATTTTTTACCAAAGTAGTATGACTATCAGTCCAAGGGTTTTTATAATTCTTTTTTAACCTATCATATAAGGGGGCTAAATCACGTGACAGATCTTTATAAAAAGGTGAAATATAATTTAAACTTCCCAAAAATCTTTGTAACTGAGTTCTATCAGTAATAACATCGGGAAATTTTGAGGCAAAATCAATCGATCGTTGAATAGGAGTAATCTTCCCCTGACAAATATAATGTCCTAGGAATCGAATGTTAGTTTGAAATAAGCTCATTTTTTGTTTTGAGATTACCAAACCATTTTGTATAACAATTCTTTTGAAAATATCTAAATGCTTAATATGTATTTCAAGTATTTTGGAAAATACCAAAATGTCATCGATATATACAATGACGAAGTCTAGATAAGGGTTGAAAATATCATTCATAATTTTTTGAAATTCTGAAGGGGAATTTTTTAAACCAAAAGGCATAACATTCCATTCATATTGCCCAAATGGAACATTAAAAGCAGTTCTATAAGTATGCTCTTTAAATATTTGAATCTGCCAATAACCAGATTTTAAATCAAATTTTGAAAATATATTGGCGTCATATAATCTAGACAATAAATCTCTTTTATTAGGAATAGGATACCTAACCCATTTCAAATATTTATTCAAGGACTTATAATTAATGACTAATCTAGGAACACCACGTTCCTTTTCAGCTGCGTTATTAACATAAAAAGCTGTACAAGACCAAGGAGATTTTGAGGGTTTTATCAAACCCTTTGATAGCAGACTATCAATCTCTTTTTTGCAAAATTCTACCAATTCTGCATTCATCTGACAAGGTCGAGATTTAGTAGGAATATCATCCTCAGTGAAATTATCTTCATATGGAAGAGTAACAATATGCTTTTTTCGATTCCAAAAAGTATTAGGATGCTCAGCACAAATATCAATAGCAATCTGCTCGGAAATCAATTTGATTTTTTCCTGTACTTTAGTAGAATTCAGAGTATCAAATATATTCATACTAAACATTTCTAATTGTAAAGAATCAATATGTTTTTGCTTCATATCAATTAAAGCATTAATATCTCTAGTTACTGGATCTGTAACAAAAGTATAACTTATCTCTTTATCCTTATAAGTAGCAGTAAAACCTTTCGAGTCTATGCTAGTAAAAGGATAAACGGCGTTAATAAACGGTGTTCCAAGTATAATTGGAGGGTATAACTGGTTTTTTACCAAGAAAAAGAAGTGAGGAATACAGACTTTATTCTGACAAATACCCGTATTAGGAAGTTTATACTTTATATCTAAAGCATGTCCGGATGCAGATCTAACCATATGAGTAGTTTTTTGAAAATATTTCGTAGGTACTAAACCTTCTTGAATGCAGCTAACATCTGCTCCACTATCAATCATGGCAATGTTTGTAATTGAGAAACTATTATCAATGAGAATAGTACATTTGATGTACCATTTATGAGCAGTAATAATTTGCATCATTCCTAAAAACATATCATGTTTAGGATTAAAATTAATAGGTTTTTCTTCAATATCATTTTCAAAAATACCTTTGTTTTTATCATTAGATTTCTCAGCTGGAGAATTGATTTTCTCAATCTGAGTAATCCTATGATCACAAATCATTTGATTTTGTTTAAGAGATTTGATCTCTCGTTTTAAGTTTTCAACTTCAATTTTTAAATCATCGAAAGAAGAATCTCTTGCTGGAGTTGCATTTTTGTTTAACAAACGGTTATTAACCTCTAGTAAGGAATAAGGCGGGGAATATTCAAATTCTTTTTCAAAAGGTTTTGCAAAACCAGAACTTGAATTAGAACTTGAACTAGCAGCCAAATTAATAATTTTTTCACGAAGTTTTTCATCATTAACTTCTTTTAAAAGTTCTATTACATTATCAGAAGTAATAGTTTTCATGTTTAGGTCTTGAAACTGTGATTGTAATTTATAAAATTCATCATCACAAGTACATGTATCACCTTTGCAAGTTGTACAAGTATTATCAATATTTTTATCACTATCAGATAAATCAAGCAAATCAATTTTAGCTTCGGATTCTGATTCAGAATAATAATCAGATTCCGATCCAGAAGTGTATAACAAACTATAAACCTTATCACGTAGTTTCATCTTCTAGTCCTAAGGTTTTCAGCTTTTGAAGCTTACAATTTGGAGCTATATGGCCAAATTTACCACACTTATAACACTTAATGTCAGCAAGATCTCGCTTAGACCTATTTTTGGTAAATCTAGTAGACTTGCGATGTGCTTTCTTGGCTTCTCGTTCTTCTTTGGATCTATATCTAGATCTCTTTTTTCTATAAGGACTGTCTTGGTTGGGGTATCTATGATACTTATGTTTCTTTTTCCTATGAGTAGAAGTCTCGGGTAAACCGAACTGGGCGCAAAAGTCCCCTAACTAGTTTCTTTCTTTAAGCTTATCCATCTTAAGTTGTCTGGACAATCTTAATTCATTGCACAGGTTTAATCCTTCCTGTGTGCAAATTCCTATTAATTTACCATAGGTATAGTCTGCGTAAGGAATTTATCCATAACTACCTCTTAAAACTTTTCTAACTCTTTCGGCAAATAAAGAGGGAAGGCCATCTATGAACTTAGCTTTCCAATGTTCAAACTTATTTTCTGGTAGTTCCATCACTCTACTCATAAAGGTGTCTTTATACCACCTAAACTCACTTAAAGTCTTACATCTAAGGCTATTAAGGAGAGTATGAACAGTTTCATTTTGGTTGGTAAATCTACCATTGAAGTGTTCTAATATAGTAAGAATAAGGGTATAAACGGCATCTTCTCTATTTGCCACTAGGGCCATGCCTAAGTTATCAAGTCCTTCGTCAATGGCTTTAGCGTTAATAACCACTGCCCTTTCGTCGACAGACAAATAATTGTCCCACCAGCCACGAAGTTGGCCAGTAAAACCTGCAACAATCATTCTACAAATATTCCTATCTGTATTTTTTACACTTTTACAGATAGTTGCATACATAAGCATTCTATGTACTAGAATAGTTAACTGCCTATCAGTCAAACCATCAAGATTCCATTCGTAAATTTCGGAACCACTGTAAGACGTATTAGTCTGATTCCAATCACGTTCCTCTATTAAAACATCTTGAGGAGTAGGACGATTGTAATAATAAGTCTGCATTCTAGGTTTATCAGCATATCTGCTATCTGCAAACTTACTATTCTTTTTGGGGTAACTTCTGAGTTTATTAAACTCTGACAAAACATCCTTTTTATAGTCAAAAGTAGAATCTAATTTATCAGCAAAATCATTTGATAAATTAATGGGTTTGATATTCAAACCGGATAACTTTTTATCAAGAAGTTCTTCTAAGTCTCCAAAAGATTTAAATTTAAAATCCTGAATATCAGGAGGTCTTTGAATATGAGTAACAACAATCTGAGGTTCTGATTTGCTTCCTGAAGAAGAGGCAATATCAGTCAAAGTCTTTTTCGTATTCATCTCCTTAATCAAGACTGTTAAATTATCAAGTTTTTTATTAAGAAAACTAACGTTTTCACCCAAAACTTTAACATATAAACTCAAATAATTATTTTGAGAAATTAATTTATTAATTTCTGCGATGCTGACTGCAGCAACATCTTCATCAATAAATTTTTGAAATGCACTAAAAGTAATACCTGTATTATTAGGTAAAACAAAAGATGATTGAGGAGGGTAAATGGCTTTAGTAATATTGCCACTCCCGTCTTTATAAGATCTTTCCAAAACTTTTATAAAAAGTGGTAAATATGTGGTTATAAACCAAGGAACAAAATACATAATTTGATTATGTAAAGCACAAGTTTCATAAAACTCTTGTGAAATATTGTTTAAATCTTCCTTACTATAAGTATCAAAAAACCAAGTTTTAAACTGGTTCCATTTATCAGTAAAAAATTCTTTTTGAATATAACCTCTAGCTTGTGACCCTGGACTAAAATCAATTTGGTGTGGAATCATTAAGAATCATTGGGGTCAAAATCCATTTCGGACGCAGAAGGAATATCCTTATCAGAAATATTATCACTATCCTGAACAATATTTGTTTTGGGGTTAATCTTAACCCTTTCAACAGGTTTATCACCTACTTTAGTAGAAATTGTGTGTAAAGATGCAGCACGATTTCTAGCTGGTCCATAGACTGGTTCAACAGGAGAAATGTGTTGAATATCAGGCAACAGTCTACGACTAGTAAAGGAATGTCTGTTATAACTAGAACTAATAGTAGGCAACAGTCTATTATTAGAAAATGACTGTCTACTATAAGTGGAACTATTATCGTCAAACTGAATGCAAATCCTACCATCCGGATTTTGAGTAATATGAGAATACTCAGTATTACTAACAGTATCAGTTATCTGACTGGGGGATATAACCGAATCCAAAGTCCATGTGGTTGGAAAATTAATTTCTTCCCACTTAATAGGTCTTCTCGTGGTGACCTTAGACTTTGCAAAATTCGTTTCCACTAGAATAGTCTGATCAGATGTATCATATAATTTACATCTGGGGTTTAACGTAGATAGTAATTTAAAATATATTCTATACGATAAACATATCAGTTCAGAACCAGGCGCATAATTATAACCATGCGTTTTCACATTTAATGTTAATGCATCAAGTATATTAACATCAGATAAAGATAATTGCAAATTGGGTTGAGTATTAAAATATACTGGGCCATAGGCGACAGTAGATTCAATAGAACCCATCAGAGACTGTCTAAAATTCAAATTTCTGGCATCTCTGAGAGCAGCCAAAAATGTCTCTGGTAACCCTTTAAGGGTTAAAGGCTTAAAAGCAATTTGAACCATACCAATATGCAAATAATTATACTGGTGTTTATAAACATCTACATCATGCTTGTTTAACAAACGAATAGTCTGTTCAGATGAATTTAAAGCTAAAGATTGCTCAGTTGTTTTAACAAGTTGTTTAGAAGAGAGTTTATCAAACCATCCATAATCATAGATTGTTCTAATAGGGACTTTAGGAATAGTCCATTTGTTTAACAAATCAAGGTTTTGAGGTATATCTACCTCTTCCAATCTAGTATTTTTCATACTAGTTTCTCCTAAATTCATATTTCAGAAACATATCTATGTCGAATATTTCATATCTATCTTATATATACCATGAAAGTACCTAGGCTCTGATAATATATACTATACTATACTATAATATATATATATATATACATCTCATAAGATATATAAGCTATATTCGATATACATATATATATATATATAAGCCTATATATATACTATCGAATACGGCTTATATACTATAGTATAGTATATATATAACTTAAGATATATAAACTATATTCGATATACTATATATACATCTTAAGATATACTATATATACTATACTTTACTATATATACATCTTAAGATATACTATATATACATAGTATACTAGATATATATATATATATATAGTAGATATACATGTATATATAGTATATCTTAAGATGTATATATAGTATATAAATCGAATATATCGAATATAGCTTATATATCTTAAGTTGTATATATAGTATATACTATATTTTACTATATATACATCTTAAGATATACTATATATACATAGTATACTAGATATATATATATATATATAGTAGATATACATGTATATATAGTATATCTTAAGATGTATATATAGTATATAAATCGAATATATCGAATATAGCTTATATATCTTAAGTTGTATATATAGTATATACTATACTATACTATAATATATATACATCTTACTATATATATTATATATATCTTAAGATGTATACTATCGAATATGACTTATATACTATGTATATATAGTATAGTGTGTGTATATATAAGATGTATATATAGTATAGTGTGTGTATATATATATATATATATATATATATATATATATCTTAAGATGTATATATAGTATATAAATCGAATATAGCTTATATATCTTAAGATGTATATATAGTATAGTATAGTATATATATATATATATATATATATATATATATATATATATATATATATATATATATATATATATATATATATATATATATCTTAAGATGTATATATAGTATATAAATCGAATATAGCTTATATATCTTAAGATGTATATATAGTATAGTATAGTATATATATATATATATATATATATATATATATATATATATATATATATATATATATATATATATATATGTATATCGAATATATCGAATATAACTTATATATCTTAAGTTGTATATATAGTATATACTATACTATACTATAATATATATACATCTTACTATATATATTATATATATCTTAAGATGTATACTATCGAATATGACTTATATACTATGTATATATAGTATAGTGTGTGTATATATAAGATGTATATATAGTATAGTGTGTGTGTATATATATATATATATATATATATCTTAAGATGTATATATAGTATATCTTAAGATGTATACTATCGAATATGACTTATATACTATGTATATATAGTATAGTGTGTGTGTGTATATATATATATCTTAAGATGTTTATATAGTATATAAATCGAATATAGCTTATATATCTTAAGATGTATATATAGTATATTATAGTATATATATATAAGCTTATATATATATATATGTATATATAGTATAGTATATCGAATATACTATGTATATATAGTATAGTGTGTATATAACTATATATATATATATATATAAATATATATACTATAATATACTATATATATATACTATAATATATATACATAGTTTATAAGTCATATTCGATAGTATACATCTTAAGATATACTATATATACATCTTACTATATATATATATAGCTTATATATCTTAAGATGTATATATATCTTAAGATCTACTATACTATACTATATATATATAGTATATCTTAAGATGTATATATAGTATATTTTAAGATGTATACTATGTATATATAATATAGTATATATATATTTTAAGATGTATATATAGTATATAAATCGAATATAGCTTATATATCTTTATTACTATTTTTTTCTCTAACTTCTATTATAAAAAATAAAAAAAAATACTAAGTTTCTGTTTGGCCCGTTTAGGCCCGGGACCGGCCCACTTAACCCGGGACCGTTAGTTCGTGGTCCCGGTCCCGAGCCGGTTACAGCAATAAGCCCGCGAAGCCCGGGACAGTTTAGGACCGGACCGCATAGGACCGTCCCACTTAGGACCGGGCCCGCGAAGCCCACTTAGGACCGGGCCCGGCCCACTTGCCACCCTTAGCGTAGAGTCATTTAGGCAGAGGTGGATTTGTTCTACGCGATCGCGTGAATGGGGTTGCGATCGAGTAGGGTTAATTTGGGCAGCTGGGAATTTGTTCACTGCGATCGCGTGGACACGTCCGCGATCGCGTAGGATTGGCCAGTGTGTGTATCGCGATCACGTGTCATTGTTTGCGATCGCGTAGGGGAAATTTGAGGGGAAGCTGGGCCACGCGTTTTTGCTACGCGATCGCGTGAAGAGGGATGCGATCGTGTAGAGTCAGAACCTTGTGCATTGCGATCGCGTGGGACTTGATGCGATCGCGTAGGGTTAATGTTTGGGCAGAAAAATGTGTGTTACGCGATCGCGTGAGGAAGTTCGCGATCGCGTAGAAGAAATCACTGGGCAGAGAATTTAAGTTCTGAATTTTTTTTTATTTTTAACGATTTGGAGCTCGGATTTAGGCGATTTTTAGAAGATTTTCAGAAAAAACAACGGGGTAAGTGTTCTTAACTCAATATTGGTTAAATTACTCGAATCCATCACTATTTTTATTATTTAATTGGTGAATTGAGTTGGAAAAGTTTTTAAACCCTCTTAGATAGATTTGAGGGGCGAATTATTATCGGAATTTAGTAATTTTGCTATGGGTAGACTCGTGGTTGAGTGGGTGTTCATATTTCGTAACTTTCGCCGGATTTCGAGACGTGGGTCTCACAGACAAATTTTTAATTAATTTCGGAATTTTTAAAAATTCCGAAATTTTTAATTAATTAATTATGACATGTGAGATTTGATAACATAATTTTGTCAAATTATTTTAAAATCAAGTCATTGTGTGTGGATTATATGTTGATAACGAATAATTGACAAGGAACATGAAATATTTGAAATGTGGGGGCGTTTAGCTTATGCATCACAAAAACTAATGTTAGAAGAACTTTGATATCGTTATTCATTGCTTGTTGATTATTTGATGAAACTACCAATTCAAAATTGTTCATGTGCCTTTCCAAAAATAATGTGTTTTTTGTTGAACATTTATAATGTTTAGCTCTTTTATGAAAGGGGTGTCACCTAGAATGTTGTGACTTTTCATGAAAAGTGCATTATATGTTTTGTATAAAAATGACCATTCATGAACGAATGTATTAATACGTTGGTCTATAATGAGGTGAACCAACCGATGAACATGACCAAAATCCATTTCAAGTTGGATTTGTTTCATGAATAAAAGTGGTATAATTTGCATATCATATAGACAAACGTATGAATAAATAACATACAAATGCTTGAAAATGACGGGGTGATTGCGAAATATGTAATATATATTAAAAGGTCGTGGCTACAACTGATGACAATCATTCCAGCTGTTGTTATACTATACTATTGCTATATTAAGTGTAGTTTATAATCCGATATGCAATAGAAAGTCGAGACGTATTAGTCTACGACATAAGAAAGTTTGCATTGAACTGACATGACAATAAGATGAGTTTTGGGATATTTGAAATGCATTGCACTATAATAAGTATCCTGCGGTTATTGAGGGGTATAGTGATGTAAATTGGATCACCGGATCAACCTAACCTAAATCCACAAGTGGATATATTTTTATAATCAGTGGAGGAGCAGTGTCTTGGAAATTGTCCAAACAAACGTGCATTGCCACTCTACAATGGAGGCTGAGTTTATTGTCTTAGACAAGGCCGGTGAAGAAGTTGAATGGCTCCGGAATTTCTTGAAGAAATTCCATCTTAGCCCAAAATATTGGCACTTATATGCATATATTGCGATGGTCAAGCGTCAACGGGAAGGGCTGGGAGCATTATGTATAACAAAAAATCTTGTCAAAAACGACGAAGACATAAAACCGTAAGGCAACTACTCTCTAGGGGAATTATCATAATTGACTATGTGAAGTCAAGCGATAATGTGTCAGATCCATTTATAAAAGGCCTAACTAGAGAGGTATTTGAAAGATCATCGAGGGGAATGAGACTATGGCCGAGGACAAGTCATTGTGGCGGTAACTCTACCTAGAAGATTGGAGATCCCAAGATCTAGATTCAAGGAGCTCAAACAAAGTCATTAATGACGGTTCAACATTGTCAAATAAAATATATATTTTCTTTTTTGGTCCATTCTCGTGATGTGACAATGTTCAGTACCAAGGATAAAATATTAAGACTTTTTAATGGTTTCTAAGTTAGATACGGGGTAGATTAACTAGTGTATCTACGGGATAACACCTTTAGGAATCACCTGCGTAAGTGTGAAGTGTTAGCTGTTTCAAGGAGAGTTCTATAAGGCCAATTCTCTATGCACTTACGAAATCCGGCAGTGTTCATGGCTGAAACGAACACAACAATGAGAACCAAAGACGGTTAAGGGTTGATTGTGTGACTTATGGTTGTCTAGGTATATACCAACGCTCGACGGTTCAAAGATATCAAATCTACCGATTGACCGATTATATCCGACATATGTTCACTACAGAAAGTTTAAAGGAAAATCTACTTATCCAGATGCGATTAATCCTTACTTGCGAATCACACAATTTTTTTTTTTTTGCATGTTTTTTAAACATATTGTCATTCTCCATTCATGTGGGCGATTGTTAGGTTTCGTGAATGGGTGTGAATGAGAAATGGAAAAGGCACATTTTGAATTGCACCTCTTCATCTTACCCTTTTATTGTCTATAAATTTAGAGGCTTAGCCTCATTTTTTATACATGGAAAATCTGAAAACTTGTCCTCTCTTTTCTACATTGTTACATTATTTTTCCAAATAAACATAAGTGTCAAGTGTGATTTGCTTCGTTTGTTGAGTTCGCTGAAGTTCTGTGATTTGTAGTGTCGCTATCACAGAATAATTATTATGTTCTATCCTGGAAGGAATTAATCCAAAATCTTGGGCAACAGTGAGGGGATTAAATTCATTAAGGATACACAAGGAACTTTTGGGCTTGAAATTATTTTTCTGTTTTGTTTTAGTGAACTAATGTTTCATCCCTTCTCTAATTTTGGACACAGTTTACCAACAACCAGAATAAACAAATAATTATTATAATAACAAATGTCATTGCCTAGATAAAGAACCTGACAAGGTTATTTTCAAAAGATAAATGGATAGATATTTTGAGTTGTCCCACATCGGTGGGATTTGAGGTCATTGGTCGTCTTATATGGCTTTGGACAATAATCACCTCATAAGTTAGCTTTTGGGGTTGAGTTAGACCCAAAATTCATTTATCAAGATATTCCATGATAGTTTTATAGTGTAATTTTTTCCAACTATCTAGCGGGGAAAAGAGGGAACTACTTGCTTGGGTACGTTATTGCTACAATGTACATTTACGGGCATATTATATTTATTAATTATACTTCATTTTACATATTTCAATATATTGGAATAAGTACTGTAGTTAGACCTTTAAAAGTGAAGAATTCTATATGCATACACGCCAGAAAAATTGTTCCTTTAAAGTTTAAACTCAACATGTACATAATATTATCTGAGATATATATACATTATATAAGTTCAGTTGTTAATGTTTGTTGGCGGCAATTTTTTGAGTTACTGTGATATATCACACGGTTCATTTAAGTGGTTGATTAAGCATAATTCATTCATTAAGTTCACATTTACCTCGACTTAATTTGCTTCATTTTTCGTAGTTTCTTAATCAGTTTTGAATAATTATTTATAGTGTCTTTCTTATCCCAACAGTAGTTTTTACTTGATATATAGTTATACTTGTATACGGGTAAAACCGAGGGTAATATGTACCCCGATTTCCGGGTGGGTCAAACGAAGAGGAGACATCACTGCATGGGATCAGAACCAAAGCCAGGGACTTCTCGTACCAGGGGCCGAACGGAGTGATCGCCACCGAACCTGGCAAGACAACACTTCTCGGACCCAGAGCAAGCTCCTAAACCTCGGGAAGCACTACGAATGGTTGCACATGACTAACAGAAAGCCGTGATATCCTCACCCAATCGGATATTACGGCGCGAATCTCGCCCGACGTCGGTAGCATATCAGTAATTGGCGGAAGGATTTTTTACCTTTTTTAGAATTGTACTAGGGGTGAAGTTCTCCTACTGTATAAATGGGAAACTTTTTCATTGAATAGATATTGGAACACGCATATCAAAGCAATACAAACTTGTTTCTATGCTTTCTAGTTACCGAGAATTTCTTATGTTAATCATAATTTTTCATACACATTTGGCTCCGAATCGAGGCCAGAACTATTGTTAAGTTTGAATTCGAGACTGGACTTAACGTCTCAATTGGTTTGGTTATTTATTTTATCTTTAATTCGTTTATCTAGCGTTCTTGATTACTTGTATCGAATCAATCCATATATCCTTAAAACTGCGTACAAATTTAAAGGTTATACATTTTAAGGGTAAACAGTTTGGCGCCCACCATGAAGATAAGGATAATAGTGGTGGTTTGATACAAATCTCCATAACACACTCTATTTTACATCTATTCTTTAAGGTCTCAATTTCATATCAGCTTAAAAATATCAAATTCTCAGTCCTCTCACTTGAACGTTGAGGATGGGTCTGGCCATCATGGCGAAAACAACAATCTGGTGCCTAGAAATGAGGTGTCCCCTGCTGATCCCAAGGGAGTCCCAGTCGTAGATCCAGTCGATGCTAACTCACATGTGGCCATCGACGCCAACCTGCCTACCGACCCGAAAATAGCGTTCACAGAGGAGCCCGACCAACGGCTCAAAGAGCACTCGAAGGCGAAGGAGACGGGGTCAGTCTGCGATTGATCTTCGAAATATTTCAGGCTCAACAAGCGGCGATAGCACAGATGCAAAACCAAAGCCGCGTACCCCAACAGAGTTGAGCCCGAACTGTCCCGGGAAAACACCCAAAGAAATAAGCAGATCACCTAAAGGCCGAGTGAAGCTGAGTCCAGTGTCAGCCCTGAAGTAATAAAAATGCTAGAGGCATTAATGAAACAAGTGAATCTGGTGAAAAGACAAGGCAAACGACAAGAAGGTAGAGTCATATAATTCCCGGGTTGATCAAATCCATGGAGCGCCTCCAATAATGAAAGGCCTGGACTCCAAGAAATTTTTTCAAAAGCCTTTCCCTCCGATCGTGGCTCTGAAACCAATCCTAAAGAGATTTTGTATGCCCGATATTCCAAAATATAGCAGAACCACAGATCCAAATGAGCATGTGACCTCCTACACATGCACCATCAAAGGCAATAACTTGGAAGAAGACGAAATTGAGTCAGTGTTATTAAAGAAGTTTGGGGAAACTCTGTCAAAATGAGCGCTTAAATGGTACCACAACTTGCCCCCAAATTCCATTGATTTGTTCGCTATGCTCGCGGATGCTTTTGTAAAGGCTCATGTCGGGGCCATCAATGTCGAGACCAGAAAATCGGACCTTTTCAAGGTTAAGTAAAGGGACAACGAGATGCCCAGGGAGTTCGTGTCAGAGTTTCAAATAGAACGGATGGACCTACATCCGGTTGCGGACGATTGGGCCGTTCAGGCATTTACTCAGGGACTCAACCCCGAAGCTCCTTGGCTTCGCATCAGCTAAAACAAAAATTGGTCGAATACCCGGCTGTAACTAGGGTCGACGTCCACAACAGGTACCAGTCAAAAATCAGAGTCAAGGATGTCCAACTCAGAGCCCCTTCCGAATCCGTTTATTCCATTAAAACCGATGACAGGCCTAAGAGAGTCGTCGATCGTGAATCAAGGCCGGTCCGAGATCGGTATCAACCATAAGTGCAGATAGAAGGGGAAACGGGTCCGGGCGCAACTCTATAAGAAACAAAAAGAGAAGCGATTGAGCGTCCGATAACTGAGGCCTGATGAGAAAAAGTGGTTTCGGCATAGCGCTCGGGGGAAGGGAAGCTCCAATATTGTCAGGGTATAACTTCAATGTTAACGCAACAAGCTTCGTATCGGCCATTGGACGTATCAAGGAGACCAAGTGGCCTCGACCATTGCAATCTGATCCTACCCAGAGAGATCCTAACCTGATCTGTAAGTATCATGGCACTCATGGCCATAGGACCGAGGACTGCCGACAACTGAGGGAAGAAGTTGCACGGTTGTTCAATAACGGCCATCTCTGGGAATTCCTAAGTGATCGAGCCAAAAATTACTTCAGGAACAGGGACTCCAACAAACAGGCCGACCAAGAAGAACCACAACACATCATCAACATGATCATTGGAGGGGTCGATGTCCCTCAAGATCCCATGATAAAGCACACAAAAGTATCCATCACGAGGGAGAAACGCACCGAGATTATATCCCGGAGGGGGCCATTTCGTTCAGCGATGAGGATGCCAAGGGCATCGTACAGCCTCATAATGATGCACTGGTAATATCCGTACTTATAAACAAATCACGAGTTAAGCATGTGTTGATTGATCCAGGCAGCTCGACCAACATCATCAGATCGAGGGTCGTAGAGCAGTTGGGGTTACAAGATCAAATAGTGCCGGGGGTCGGAGTGTTGACCGGATTTAACATGGCATGCAAACTACCAAAGGAGAAATAACTTTGCCAGTAAATACCATTGGGATGATTCGAGATACCAAATTCTACGTGATCATAGGGGACATGAGGTATAACGCCTTATTCGGAAGGCCTTGGGTTCACAACATGAGGGAAGTATCCTCGACATGACACCAGGCACTGAAGTTCCCCACACCGGGAGGAATCAAGACTGTTTATGGATAGCAGTCGGCCGCAAAAGAAATGTTCGTAGTCTACGAGATGATCCCGATGCTCGTGGTCTCGACATCAAAAAACACGAAGCCGACTAGGAAGGATGATGATTATAGAGTCCCTAGGTCGTTCATTACCCCTGATGATTCCTATGCCACCAAATCAATGGTCGAGGAACTAGAGCAAGTCATAATGATCGAACACTTGCCCGATCGGAAGGTATACCTGGGCATGAGGTTAACTCCCGAACTCAGGAAAAAACTCATTGAATTCCTTATAGCTAATATAGATTGTTCACTTGGTCCCATCTTGATATGAGAGGGATCCCGCCGGAGGTGACCACTCATAAGCTGAGTTTGGACCCGAAGTTCCATCCGGTTAAGTAGAAAAGGATACCACAATCCGAGGTCAAGCACACATTCATCAATGACGAGGTATCTAAACTCCTTAAAATAAGATTCATCCAGGAAGTTAAGTACCCGACTAGCTAGCTAACATAATGGTAGTACCTAAAAAAGGGAAATAAGCTAAGAATGTATGTAGATTACAAAGACTTGGACAAGGCATGCCCTAAGGATTATTTTGATTTGCCTAACATCGATCGGATGATTGATGCGACTTACGGGGATGAGATACTCAGCTTCCTTGATGCCTATTTCGGGTACAACCAAATTTGGATGGACTTAGGCGACCAAGAAAAGACTTCCTTTATCACTAAATTTGGCACCTATTATTATAATGTAATGCCATTTGGATTAAAGAACGCCGGTGCCACCTATCAATGCCTAGTAAACCGGATGTTCGAATAACAGATAGGAAATTCAATGGAGGTTTATATTGACGATGTGTTAGTTAAGTCCCTGTGAGCAGAGGACCATTTGAAAAATTTGCAGGAAAACTTCAACATATTGAAAAAATATAATATAAAGTTGAATCCACAGAAGTGCACATTTGGGGTCGGATCAGGAAAGTTCCTCAGATTCATGGTATCCAATCGGGGGATCGAGATTAATCCTGACAAGATTAAGGCCATATAAGATATCACCGTGGTGGATAACGTCAAGGTTGTTCAGAGGTTTATCGGGCATATAGCCGCCCTGCGCCTGTTCATATCAAGGTCCTCGGACAAAAGCCATCGGCTCTTCTCACTGTTGAAATAGAAGAATAACTTTTCCTAGACCCCGGAATTCCAACAAGTTTTGGAAGAACTCAAACAATACCTTTCGAGTCCGCCCCTGCTTCATACTCCGAAGGCGGATGAGCAATTGTACCTCTACTTGGCGGTATCCGAGGTGGCGGTAAGTGGAGTTTTAGTCCGGAAAGAGGAAGGTACGCAATTTCCTATTTACTATGTCAGTAGAACTCTAGGCAAGGCCGAAACAAGGTATCCTCACCTGAAAAAGTTGGCGCTCGCTTTGCTAAGCACCTCTAGGAAACTAAAATCATACTTTTAATGTCACCCCATATGTGTCGTAACCTCTTACCCATTGAGGAACATCATGCATAAGCCCGAGATCTCGGCCCGATTGTCCAACTGGGCCGTCGAAATCAGCGGGTACGATATCGAGTATCGACCCCGAAATGCCATAAAATCTCAAATTTTGGCCGATTTCGTGGCCGACTTTACGCCGGTCTTAGTGCCCGAAATCGAAAGAAAATTATTGTTAGCCTCGGGGACTACCTCGGGAATTTGGGCCTTTTTTTATGGACGGTGCCTCGAACACAAAAGGGTCCGGGCTCGGCATCGTGCTAAAGCCTCATACAGGGAATGTAGTTAGGCAGTCTATAAGAACTATGAAATTGACTAACAATGAGGCCGAGTATGAGGCCGTGATTGCAGGTGGTCGAAGCTAAGTGCGATTCCCTCCTTGTGATAAATCAAGTCAATGGGACATTCGAAGTAAAAAAGGAACGAATACGAAGGTATTTAGATAAGTTAAAGGTAACGCTGCATCAATTCAAGGAGTGGACCCTACATCACGTTCCCTCGAGACTAGAATAGTGAGGCCGGTGCTCTGGCTAACTTGGGGTCCTGGGTTGATGATAATGAGTTTAGCTCGGGGACAGTAGTACAACTCATGAAGTCGGTGATAGAAGAAGGTCACGCCGAAGTAAATTCCACGAGTTTAACTTGGGATTAGAAGAACAAGTACATAGATTACTTGAAGACTGAGAAATTGCCCTTGGATCCTAAAGAATCGAGAGCTGCTCTATGTACGAAGGTTGCCAGGTTTAGCTTGTCCGAAGGGACTCTGTTCAGAAGAATGTTTGACGGTCCACTGGCCATATGCTTGGGGCCGGGATATACCGAGTATTCCTTGAGAGAAGTTCACGAATGTACTTGTGGGAACCATTCGGGAGCGGAATCTTTGCTTCAAAAATTAATCAGGACCGGCTAATACTAGATCTACATGGAGAAAGTCGCAAAGGACTTTGTACAAAGATGCGACGGCTACCGGAGACATGCGCCGATGATCCATCAACCGGGAGAGCTACTCCATTCGGTTTTGTCCCCATGGTTGTTCATGAAATGGGGAATGGACATCGTCGGTCCCCTGCCATAGGCACCTAGTAAGGCTCAATTCATACTATTCATGATCGGTTATTTTTCTAAATGGGTCGAAGCTCAAGCGTTCGAGAAACTTCGGGAAAATGAAGTCATTGACTTCATTTGGGACCACATAATATGCCAATTTGGGATACTGGCCGAAATCGTATGCGATAATGGGAAACAATTCGTTGGGAGCAAGGTAAATAAGTTCTTCGAAGATCACAAGATTAAGAAAATACTATCAACACCTTAACACTCGAGTGGAAACGGACAAGCAGAATCTACGAACAAGACCATTCTCCAAAACCTGATAAAGAGGTTTACCGATCCAAAAGGAAATGGAAGGAAATCCTACCCCAAGTCCTGTGGGCGTACCGTACGACCTTAAAATCTAAGTACCGGGGCCACCCCGTTCTCACTGGCCTAAGGTGTCGAAGCCTTAATACTAGTTGAAGTGGGAGAACCGAGCCTCAGGTTCCAATATGCAACCAAAGAGTCGAATGGCGAGGCCATGATCACGAGCCTGGAATTATTGGATGAAAGGCGTGAGGACGCCCTAGTCCAGTTGGCCCCCCAAAAATAGCAAATAGAAAGATACTATAACTGAAGAGCCAACCTTCGACAATTCAAGACCGGGGACTTGATGTTGAGAAAAGTAACATTACACACCCGGGATCCGAACGAGGGGAAGCTGGGACCGAATTGGGAAGGACCGTATCAAGTCATCATAATTACCGGTAAAGGCTCATACAAACTCGAAGCAGAAAACGGTGTGCAACTACCGAACAATTGGAATGTGACACACTTAAAACGGTACTACTACTAAGGTACAATCTCAACTACTCTTTAATAATATTATGAATCAAACTAACACTAGCAGACAACACTCAAGAATGGATATGGCTATTAGGTCTGAAAGCACGCGTTTCACTCTTTTTCTCTTGAACCGGTTTTGTCCCAAAATAGATTTTTCGGCAAGGTTTTTAATGAGGCAACAGTAAAACATGCTAACTTAGATTCAAAGGTTGATCTCAAACTGGGGGCGTTCATTGCGCATCAACAGTATCCGAGCCCTCTCAAGCTCGACCTTGAATACTGGGGGCCATCACCCTCGGATTAAGGTTTTTTAACAAGGAAATATTTAACAAGGAAAGAAGAAAATCGTGTATGTTAGAAGCTAAGGCTCAGTGGTTAGGATTCATTATAAGGGCCAAACGGTCGAGTGAACTGCGCCCACATAGTCCACTTTAGCCACGATACAAGCTTTTACATGCTTTCGATCATGTACTTTACGCACAGAAATGAAAGAAAGTTCCGCCTTGCTATTACACATTTCTGCCCCCTAAATTATGGATCCTAAGAGCCCATTGGCTACCCTTATTCGGGGACTATCTAGCCCAAGGGCTACCCCTACTCGGGGACTATCGAGCCCAAGGGCTACCCCCAATTGGAGACTGTCGTCCGAAAAAAGTTCGGACAATCCTAGCCACTAAATCCCGGAGGCATCAAACCCATTAGGCGGTGCCCAAATACAAAGGCTACGGCTGCCCTAAAAATGGCTCGGAGATGCTCGAAGCTCGTAATCATTAATTAAGGCCTTTATAAAAATTTAAAACCTGCTGAAAGGTTACCCTCGGCAAAAGTATCGTCTAAAATCACTTAAGTATCTTGAAAAATCTTCCGGTCACACTGAGTTTTCAAAACCTCGAGCAAACAAAGTTGTATCGAAGCCAGGCTCCATCCGAACCTTTAAACATCGGGCGCCATATAACTACATTTGATTCTATGCTAAGGCATTAGAAACATTGCAAGAATAAAAATTATGAAGAGGTACTCAAAAAATGAAGACTTGAAATTGACAGAAAGGGAAAATTTTATATATATTCCGGAACATACTTACAAAGGACCAATAAAAATGGCCTCAAAATAAACAAAAAATTTAAAAAATAAAAGTACTAAGGCATCTACGCTTGATCTTCACCAAGGCCCGACTCTTCGTCAGAGCTGTCGGAACCTTCAGATCCCTCCAAACCCTCGAAACCCTTAGAGCCTTCGGCGCCTTCAGGCTCGAAAAGTTTCTTCGCCTCGGCCTCATATTTTTTGGCTTCTTCGATCTCGGCTGACAGGTCAAAACCTAGAACATGGATCTCCTCGAGGGTCTCTTTTCGGGATAGCCGCTTCATATATTCAGCCTTTGCCTTCAGACGGACTTTGGCTGCCTCCACATCGGCCTTGTATTGGGCCACCATTTTGTCGGCAATGGTGGATGTTTTAGCTAACTTGGACTTTACTGCCTCGTTTTCTCTACCAAGGGCGTCCTTCTCTGCGACAGCCGAGCTCAGCTATGCTCGGAGGTTGTCATTCAGCTGAGACCACTTGTAAACTTTCTCCTTCACCACCGGGAGTTGAACATCTACCAATGCCAACTTCTCCTTGGCGATTTCCTTCTCCGAATCCAGCAGGTCCATTTTGCTCTTCCACCCATCGGCCATGTCCTGGACCTCGTTCATCTCGATTTGGAGTTGATCGATCTGATTGATCTTCTATTAGACCTGCGAGGTTTTATCGTTATCCACCATGACTTGCTCCTCATTTTTAACTTCAAAGACCTTTACCTTTTCGACCAGGTCGGCATGTTCTCACCTCAGGGTCGAAGTTTCCTTCTGAGCCTTGTCCAGCTCGGCCTGAAGGTCCTTGATGAACACGTCTTATTGCTCACTAAGGAGATTGTATATATCCTTCTTTCGAGCCTGCTCCTTGAACTCAAACTCGAGCTAGGTGATCTCGGAGCGGAACCTGAGAAAACTCTCATGGTGAAGCAATGAGGCATGCAAAGCAACAAAAACAATAAGAGATATTGAAACCTATGTGGAATCCATAAAGGAGTATTTATGTCTTACCTGGTTCAACGCATGTTGAGCCTCGTTGAAGAAACACGAAGTGCCCACCTCATTCATCTTTATCTGGTCCTCCTTGGTTACCAGGCATCGGAGGTAGCTAGCTATGCCCGCGGGAGCAGATAGAACTCGAGCATCCTCCGGGACAGTAAGAATGACTATTCTCTTGCTGCCAGGGTCCACACTCGGAGCAGGAAACTGCTTCATCAATTTTGGGCTTGAACTTGGCCTGCAAGTTTCCAAAGGCACGTCTTTCTTCGGGACCTCCAGGTCGCCCAACCCGGAAAAGTCTTCCAAAGTGGACGAGTCCACGCCATCGAAGAAGGAGTGAAGAGGGTCATCGGTGTCATGAACCCCTTCATTTGACTTATCTTTTCCTGCTTGGGCCTCCTCAAGCATGGACTTGATGTAGGATGGCGTATCCATGATGTCTATTACACCGGCCAAGGACTTTCTTTTCCTCATCTTCTTTTCCTCCGCGACAGCCCCGGGCTGTTCCGTAACGGAGGGACCAATGGGTAGGGACGCGTCCTCGCCCCATTTCAGTGGCCTAAGTTCAGTAGTCTTAGGCAAACCTGCGAAGGAAAGAGAAAGGGTCATTGTATGTATGTTTAGGGCGTATTATTAACAATTCTAAGATGAACTTTACCATGTGAACGGGCCTCCCATCGGCCCTTTGAAAGCTTGAGCCACGAGCGCTCAAAATACGACATCTGCTTGCAGATGCCTTTGATCCACTCCTTGAGCCGGGGGACCGCATTGGTAACCCGAGAAACAGTTGCACGATCACAAATGCCGACAAAATTGAGCTTGCCTACGACATGGTAGGTTAGGTTCGGAACATGGCAATAAAGGACTGAAGATCGACCCTAAGTCCCACCGGTCTAGAACCCGGGGTTGAAACGTCTACCTTCGAGAATATCGAGGCCGTGATCCCGAAATCGATCTTAGCCCTGAATGAGCTCGATGAAACATTGTTAGCATAATAGAAGACCAAAATATTCGTAATTGGTCAGATATTATGGCGGGAATCTCGGTGCGTATCAATAAGGAACCGACAATCAGCAAATCAAGAGATTTTTTACCTTTTATAGAATTGTACCTAAAGTAGGATTCCTCTATTATATAAAGGGGGTTTGATAATTTATTTAGCACATTGTAACACATATTCCAAAGCAATATATTATTATTATTCTCTTTAAGCTTTTATTTTTCTCTGTCTTGATACCGATTGAAGTGCATTCGGCTCGAGGGTGGCTAACCTTCCAAGGCTGAAATTGTCTAATTCACGTGGTTTGCATTTACTTTATCATTATTTATTTCAATTGCAA
This sequence comes from Nicotiana tabacum, assembly GCF_000715075.1. Lineage (NCBI taxonomy): Eukaryota > Viridiplantae > Streptophyta > Magnoliopsida > Solanales > Solanaceae > Nicotiana > Nicotiana tabacum. Next base: position 91,268,338 of record NC_134096.1, on the reverse strand, counting down.
TCTAAATTATCTCTTTGTATCAAGTTAATCCACGTATCCTTAAAACCACTTACAAATTCAATTGTTATCCAATTTTGAGGGTAAACAGTTTGGCGCCCACCGTGAGGCTAAGGATAATAGTGATTATTTGATATAAATTTTCATAACACACCCTACTTTACACTTATTTTTTGAAGTGTCTCTAATTTCAGGTTAAAACTCAAAATATTAAACTCTGAATCAGCATCCCTACATGTTGACAATAAGTCCGGTCATCATAGTGAAAACAACAACATAGCGCCCGGTGACGAGGTACCGCCCGTTGATCCCATAAAAATTTCGGTCGTGGACCCGATTGATGCTAATTCACATGTGGCTATCAACACAAACCTGCCTACCGATCCCGAGAATAGCGTCCGTGGTGGAGCTCGATCGGCAGCTCAAAATACATAAAACATTGGAGGTGACGAGATTAATTTACGGGTGATCTTCGAAATATTGCAGGCTCAACAGGCAGCGATAGCTCATTTACAGAACTAAAGCCGCGCACCGAGCAGAATTAAACACGGTCCATCCTGGGAAGTCATCTGCAGGGATGAACCGGTCACAGAGAGGTAGAATGAAAACGAATCGGGGACTAACCCCGAGATCATAAAGATGCTTGACGAACTAACAAAACGGGTAGAATCAGGGTAGAAGAAAATCGAAGCTAATGACAAAAAGGTGGAAACCTACATTTCCAGGGTCGACCAAATCCCAGGAGCATCGCCGATATTAAAAGGCCTGGATTCCAAGAAGTTTGTGCAAAAACCTTTTCCTCCGAGCGCAACTCCAAAGCCGATCCCTAAGAAGTTCCGCCTGCCCGAGATTCCTAAGTACAACGGAACGACCGATCCAAATGAGCATGTAACCTCCTACACATGTGCTATCAAAGGGAACGACTTGGAGGATGATGAGATCGAGTCTGTCTTGTTGAAGAAGTTTGGACAGACCCTGTCAAAATGAGCTATGATATGGTACCACAACTTACCTCCTAATTTTATTGATTCATTTGCTATGCTTGCAGATTCTTTCGTGAAAGAACACGTCGGGGCTATCAAGGTCGAGACCAGGAATTCAGACCTTTTCAAAGTAAAGTAGAAGGATAATGAGATGCTCAGAGAGTTTGTGTCCCGGTTTCAAATAGAACGGATGGACCTGCCACCGGTCGCTGATGATTGGGCCGTTCAGGCTTTCACCCAAGGACTCGACGATCGGAGCTCGTTGGCTTCACAACAGTTGAAACAAAACTTGGTAGAATATCCGGCTGTCACTTGGGCCGATGTCCATAACTGATATCAATCGAAAATCAGGGTCGAAGATGATCAGCTTGGTGCCCCTTCCGGGTTCGTGTATCCCGTCAGAACCATCGACAGAGTCAAGAGAGACATCGATATTGAACCAAGATCAAACAGGGATTGATATTAGCCGTACAATGGAGACCGGAGAAGTAGTGGATCCGGGAGAAACTCTATGAGAAAGGAAAGGAGAAGTGATCAAGGTTAGAGCAACCGGGGACTCATGAGCAAAAACAGCTTCGACAGGCCCGTCGGGCCTAAAGAAGCACCGAGATTATCGGAGTATAACTTCAACATCGATGTCGCCGCTATTGTATCTGCCACCGGACACATCAAAGACACCAAATGGCCTAGACCCTTATAGCCTGATCCATCCCAAAGGGATCCCAACCTAATGTGAAAATATCATGGCACTCATGGCCATAGAACCGAAGACTACCGGCAATTAAGAGAATAGGTGGCCCGACTGTTCAACAACGGGCATCTCCGAGAGTTCCTGAGTGATCGGGCCAAGAACCACTTCAGGAACAGGGATTCTAATAAGCAGACCGAGCAGGAAGAGCCTCATCACGTCATTAACATGATCATCAGTGGGGTCGATATTCCCTAGGGTCCAATACTGAAATGCACCAAAATATCCATCACAAGGGAAAAACGGACTCGGGATTACGTACTAGAAGGAACCTTGTCTTTCAACGACGAAGACGTTGAGGGGATCGTGCAGCCCAACAACGACGCACAGGTAATATCGGTACTCATAAATAAATCTCGAATTAAGCGTGTGTTAATTTATCCAGATAGCTCAGCTAACATCATCAGATCAAGGGTCGTGGAACAACTCGGCCTACAAGATCAGATCGTACCTACGGTCCGAGTCCTGAACGGGTTCAACATGGCATGTGAGACCACTAAAGGGGAAATAACATTACCGGTTAACATCGCCGGAACCATGCAAGAAGAGAAGTTCTATGTAATCGAAGGGGATATGAGATACAATGCTTTATTCGGGAGGCCATAGTTTCACAACATGAGAGCAGTACCCTCGACACTACACCAGGTGCTGAAATTCTCAACACCGAGAGGAGTCCAAACTGTTTATGGGGAACAACCAACCACCAAGGAGATGTTCGTAGTCGATGAGGTGATCTCGGCATCCACACTCTTAACATCGGAGGATCCGAATCGGATGGTCAAAGACGGAGCCAAATAGCAATCACCGATACCAGCCTCGACGGAATCGGAGGAACGAAGAGTAGACGAGGACGACGACTAAGGAGTCACCAGATCATTCATAGCCCCCGATGATTCCGACTCTACAAAATCAACGGTCGAAGAACTGGAACAAGTCGTACTAACCGAACATTTGCCCGATCGAAAGGTATACCTGGGCACGGGGTTAAGCCCCGAGCTCAGGAAAAAACTTATTCAATTTCTTATAGCTAACGAAGATTGTTTCGCTTGGCCCTACCTTGATATGACAGGGATCCCGCTGGAGATAACCACTCCAAAGCTAAGCTTGGATCCTAAGTGCTACCCGGTCAAGCAGAAGTGGAGGCCCCAGTCCGAGGTCAAACATGCTTTCATCAAGGACGAGCTATCTAAACTCCTTAAAATAGGGTCCATTCGGGAGGTTAAATACCTGGATTGGTTAGCAAACATAGTGGTAGTCCCTAAAAAAGGGAATAAATTTAGAATGTGTGTAGACTATAATGATCTGAATAAGGCATGTCCCAAGGACTCCTTCCCTTTGCCCAACATCGATCGCATGATCGATACCATGGCCGGCCACGAGATCCTCAGTTTTCCCGATGCCTATTCCAGGGTACAACCAAATACGGATAAACCCAGGTGATCGAAAAAACCCTCTTTCATCACTAAATACGGCACATATTTCTATAAAGTGATGCCATTCGGATTAAAAAATGGCGGTGCCACTTACCAATACCTAGTAAACCGGATGCTCGAGGAACAAATAGGAAAATCAATGGAGATTTACATTGATGATATGTTGGTTAAGTCCCTGCGAGTAGAGGACCATTTAAAACATTTGTAGGAAATCTTCAACATATTGAAGAAATACAATATGAAGCTGAACCCGGAGAAATGTGTGTTTGGAGTTGGATCATGTAAATTCCTCGTATTCATGGTGTACAACTGGGGAATCGAGATTAACCCCGACAAGATCAAAGTCATCGAATATATCACGATTGTGGACAATGTGAAGGTCGTGCAAAGATTAACCGGACGCATAGCCGCCCTGTGGCGATTCATCTCGAGGTCCTCCGATAAGAGCCACTGATTCTTCTCACTATTGAAGAAGAAGAATAACTTCTCATGCACCCCGGAGTGCCAACGGGCCTTGGAGGAACTCAAGAGGTATCTATCGAGCCCACCACTGCTTCACATGCTGAAGACAGATGAACAACTATACCTGTACTTGGCAGTATCGGAGATAGCGGTAAGTGGAGTCTTGATCCGGGAAGAGCAAGGTACGCAATTTCCAATTTACTATGTTAGCAGGACTCTAGGTGAGGCCAAAACTAGGTACCCTCACCTAGAAAAATTGGCGCTCGCTTTGCTAAGCGCCTCTAGGAAGCTGAAACCATATTTTCAATGTCATCCTATATGTGTTATGACTACTTACCCATTGCGAAATATAATGCATAAACCCTTTGCTAACTTAGAATCGTCGGTCGAGGATGACAAGTTCAATTTGAGGCAGTCGTACAACTCATGAGATCAGTAGTGGAAGAAGGCCATGACGAGATTAACTCAATGAGCCTAACTTGGGACTGGAGAAACAAATATATAGAATATCTGAAGGTCGAAAAACTGCCTTCGGGTCCAAAAGAATCGAGGGCCTTGCGTATGAAGGCAGTCTGATTTAGTTTGTCCGAAGACGGAACCCTGTTCAGAAGAACATTCGATGAACGGCTCGCGATATGTCTAGGACCGGGAGACACCAAGTACGTTCTGAGGTAAATCCACGAAGGCACCTGTCGAAATCATTCAAGAGCCGAATCAGTGGTTCAAAAATTAATCAGAGTCGGCTACTACTGGATCGATATGGAAAAGGGCGCGAAGGAGTTCATACAAAAATGTGATGAATGTCAAAGACATGCTCCGATGATTCATCAACTCGGGGAGCTATTGCATTCGGTTTGTCACCATGGTCGTTCATGAAGTGGGGAATGGACATCGTCGGCCCCATTCCGTGGGCACCTTTTAAGGCTAAATTTATATTATTTATGACTGACTATTTTTCTAAATAGGTGGAAGCCCAGGCATATGAGAAGGTCAGAAAAAAGAAGTCACTGATTTCATTTGGGATCACATTATATGTCGGTTCGGAATGTCGATCGAAATCGTGTGCGACAACGAGAAGTAGTTCATCGGCAGCAAAGTGAGCAAGTTTCTCGAAGACCATAAGATCAAAAGGATCATATCAACACCCCACCACCCTAGTGGGAAGGGACAAGAAGAATCAACCAAAAAAACCATACTGCAAAAACTCAAAATGAGATTAATCAACGCCAAAGGAAAATGGAAGGAAATCTTGTCTGAAGTCCTATGGGCATACCGTACGACCTCGAAGTCCAGTACCGGGGCCACCCCGTTCTCGCTGGTTTACGACACCCAAACTCTAATACCAGTTGAAGTCGGAGAACCAAGTCTCAAGGTCCGATATGCAACCAAGTAATCGAATGACGAGGCCATAAATACAAGCCTGGAGCTATTAGATGAAAAACCGCCTTGTTCGGTTGGCCGCCCAAAAGCAACGGATCTAGAGGTATTACAATCAAAGAGCTAACCATCGACATTTCAATGTCGGGGACTTGGTTTTAAGGAATGTCACACTAATTACCCGAAACCCAAACGAAGGGAAGTTGGGGCCGAACTGGGAAGGTCCTTATCAAATTATCGAGATCACTGGTAAGGGATCGTACAAACTCGGAACAATGAACGGTGAGGAACTACCAAACAACTGGAACATAACTCACTTGAAACGATATTACTGCTAAGGTACGACCCCATTCATTCCTTTTACTTATTTGAATTTTAAACTAATACTTGCAGGCGGCCGTCAAAGAACGACACAACTTTTAAGCTTGAAAGTACGCGTTGCACTCTTTTTCACTTGAAAATGTTTTGTCCCAAATGGGTTTTCTGGCAAGGTTTTTAACGAGGCAACAGTAAATCGTGCTAACTTAGTATTGAAGGCCGGTTACAAACCGATATCGGAGATCACGACAACAATATTCGAGGCCTCTCTACGATCGGTCCCGAACACTAGAGGGCATCACCCTCGGATAATGACTTTAGCAAGGAAAAAAACTTTTTGATTGAATGGTCTCGACTCGATCGATATGACTTACTATAAGGTCCAAACGGTCAAATAAACCATGCCCAAATAGACTGCTCAAGCCCTGACACAAAGCTTGTACACATGTGTAACTATTACGCACAAGAATAAAAAGAAGTCTCTACCTTGCGGATAAATATCTTGCCCCTTAATTTTTTTTTCTTTTTTCTCTTAAGAAATTTTCTACATCCGATCCCCTAAAGGCATCGAGCCCAAGGGTCGCCTTAATTCGGGTTCGAACGATCACCCCCACTCGGGGATTGCCATCCAAAGACAAACTCAGACGGCCTGGGTTATCAGAGCCCGGGGGCACAAGACCTATTAGGTAGTGCCTGAACCTTAAAGGCTACGGCCATCCCCATTTGGGGACTGTTATCTTAGGCAAGTCCGGATAACTCGAGGTGACAAGCCCACTGGAAAACACCCAAACTATAAGGCTACGACCGTATTAAAACGGCTCGGAGACGTTCGAGACCCGTAATAAAAAATAAGGCCTTGAAAATTTTCTTAACTGGTTCTAAAGGCTACCCTCGGCAAACTATAATCTAAAAAATTATAAGTACTTTAGGGAAAAGTTCTGATCATACCTGTGAGCATCTAATATTTGACTATATTTGAATTTTTATCACCTTCTATTATGTAAATATTTTCAGAAATTTAATATATTTTTTAGCTTTGTTACACTTTTTTTATATATATATATATATATATATATATATAGAGAGAGAGAGAGAGAGAGAGAGAAATTATTAATAATTTAAAAGGTCAATTATTACTATTAGTATTATTTTTATTATTATTTTTATCTTTATTTTTAAATAAAATAAATTAAAAATCAAAAATAAATAAAAATTAATTATTATTTTGAAGAAAATAAAATTCGGATGGGAATTAAAAAATAGGAAAACTAGAAATATAAAATTAAAAATTAAAAGTAAAAGTAGGTAGAAATTATTTAATAAAAAAAGTAAAAGAAAGTGGAAAATTAAAATCCACAATCATCAAAAAGGTTCACTTCTCTTTCTATTTTTTTTTCTCATTAATGTTTTGAGTCACTTTGTTTTAATTTAACTTTGAGTATGATATGATCGAGTTCGCATCTGAGTGTGCTAAGATTAATTTGTTCTCATGTTGAGTATTTGTTAAGATTAATTTATTGTCCTTTTTAGTAGTTCATACGATTAATTTTATTGATGAATATGTATTAATTCGTTACTTTTCTTGTTTATTCAATGAAGTAATGGCTTTCCATTTTAGCATGATTTAGTTTCATTTTGATCTCATATCTTAGTGACTAAATTGATCCTGCATGTATCTATCTTTTCCTGCCATAAATTTAGTCTAATTTCAAATATTGGTTAGCAGTAAAACTATAAGAGATTAGGTTGGGCCATGATTGGTGTAACACTTTAATTGAACTTCCCTAACGTATTTATGAGCTAATTATTGCACATGACCAAAAACAAATAAACATTCATAAGCTAGACAACTTTTTTCATAATTAATTTACTTTATTTCCTCCATAACAATATACATATCTCATGACCTTACAATAATGTCAAAATTAGTAATTGAATAATATTCGAACACCGTAGCTTGATTTAGGCGCGATTAATAATAAATCATCGTGACTATGGGCACGGTTCCTGTGGCATAGTCATGATACGTAAACCCCAATTCAAGTGCGTGTTTCACGCGACTTGACCATAACTTCAAATAATAATAAAAATAAATATGTTGTAAATCGCGGGTGCGTTTCACGTGGTGCGGTTTGCAATGTGTACCAAAACGATAAGTGTGCGACATCGTGACTTGTTCAAATAAATTCCATAAATATTAAAAAGCGGTAAAAGACAAAAATGCACAATGGGTTTAAAATATGTAATAAATCAGATAATTACGCCAAGTATTAATTGTTAAGCGACTGTGCTAAAACCACAGAACTCGGGAGTGCTTCACACCTTCTTCTAGGTTAACAGAATTCCTTACCCGGTCTTCTGTGTTCGCAGACCAAAAATAAGAGTCAAATTTTCTCGATTTGGGATTCTAAAATAAATCGGTGACTTGGGACACCATAAATTATTCCAAGTGGCGACTCTGAATAAATAAATAATCCTATTTCGAATAATGTCACTTAAATTGGAAAAACTCTCTATCCCCTATCCCCTCGGAAAAAATGAGGTGTGACAATACCGAACCCCCACGATGTCTTAAGCAAAATATTGTCGAAGGCAAGGCATGTTTGAACTTTCGAACATGACCTAACTATTTCATGCTAAGGCATTTTGATCTTTGCAAACATAAAGAATAAAGCAAAGGAAAACAAAACTCAGAAATTGTCGAAAGGAAAAGAAAGCCTTGTATTATATATACACATAGTCTTTACAAAGGCCAAACGGCCTTGACAAAAAAGTACAAAAATATATATAAAGAAATGTACAAGGCACTTAAATGACCCGGTCTTCACTTGAGCCTGCCTCGTCGCCAGGGTTTTCGGAGTCTCCTCCACCCCCGGATCCGCTCGGACCCTCGGAGCCTTCTTCATCCTTGGGATAAGCCAACTTATTGACCTCGGCTTCGAGCCCCTTAACACTCTCGATTTCGGCCGACAAGTCGAAATTCCGAGCATGAATCTCCTCGAGGTCCTTCCTTCGGGATTGCCACTTCGCATGCTCGACGATATCCTTCGTTCGATCCTGGGCTGCCTCGGCATCGGCCTTATATTGGGCCACCATCTCATCGGCATCGGCTTTAACCACCAAGACCACCGACTTGGCCGTTTCTAGCATCTTGGCAAGATTTTCTCGATCAGAGACTGCCGCACTTAGTTGAGACTGGAGCTCCTCAAACTATTTGGCCAGCACCTTGGCCTTTTCCTTTCCCACTCGAAGCTGGGTCTTAGCCGTAGTCAGCTGCGCCCGAGCAGACTCTTTTTCCGAGGCCATACGGTCCATCCTGCCTCTCCATTCATCGGTCTCGGCATTGACAACATCTATCTCATTTTGAAGTTGGGCGATCCAGTCGATTTTCTGTTGGACTTTCGGATTCTGACCATTAGTCGCCGAGTCTAGCTCGTCATCACTAACCTCAAATATTTTTACCTGCTCGACCAGGTCGGCATGCTCCTTCCGAGCCACCTCCTGCTCAGCTCGGAGGCTCTTAGCCTCCCCTTCGCGTTGCTCGCTGAGAAGTTTGTAAGTATCTCTCTTCTCAATGAACCCTCGGACCTCGATCTCAAGTTGGTTCAGCTCATCCCGATATCGGAGAAAAGTCTCATAATGAAGCACCGAGGCCTACATACACAAAGAAAAATGTTAGGATTATCTATAAATTAGTCTAAGTACAAATTATAGTCATCAAGAGATATTTGAATTTACCCGGTTTATCGCCCGTTGTGCTTCATTGAACAGACAAGACGCGTCTACCTCGTTTATCCTAGCTTGGTCTTCCTCGGTCACCAGACACCGAAGGTAGCTGACCACCCCTACAGGAGAAGATAGGACCAGGGCATCCTCCGGAACAGAGAAGACGATCGATCATTTCCGGTCAGGATCCACACTCAGAGCTGGGAACCGGTTGATCAGTTTCGGGCTTGAGGAAGGCTCGCTTGTTCCCGAAGATGGACTTTTCTTCGGCACCTCCAAGTCACCCAATCCGGTGACGTCCTCCATGGCGGTAGTATCCATGCCATTAAAAAAGATGTGAAAGGGGTCATCCACGGGCCCCCTCGCTGGGACGTTCCTTCACCGTCTGAGCCTCGTTATACATGGACTCAGTGAACGAGGGTGAATCGGTGATGTCTATCACACCATGTGCTTCCTTTGAGGCATCGCCCACATCCCGGGAAGCTTCGACTACTGCCTCCTCGCCGGCCTCCCTAACTTGAGGTAGATCGGCCTCGCCTCTCTCCGATTCGGAGGCCCCTTGCCCTTCGAGTCACGACGACACGCGGGCCATCAGATTGAAGGCTTCATCTTCTTCTTCGCATTCGTCACTCAACCGGTAGAGTGAGTCCGAAGATGGTGCTCGAGCGCTGGTGCTTTCTTTAGACTTGTGCACCAGCCTTCCTTTTGTTTTCTTCTTCTCCGAGCTCGGAGCCCTCTTTCTTTTCTTCTCTTCGGCCTGTCTTGGAGCAGGGGACTCGGTAGGTAAGTCTTCGCTACCGGATGGAGGCTTTAGTGTGACGTCCTTGGGTAAACCTACAAAAGGAAATGAAACAAGTAAGAACTTAATGACACGAGAGAAACCCAAATATTGCATACTCGAGAAAAGAATCTCACCGTGAGAAAAGGGCCTCCCACCGACCCTTCGCAAGTTCGCGCCATGAGCGCTCGGAATATGGCCTTTGTAGCACGATGCCCTCGACCCACTCCTTGTGTCGAGGGACTACATTCGGTACCCGAGTGACAGCTTCACCACCACAAAGCACCGATAAGAAGGAAGGAAAAAAGTGTGAAATAAAATTTTGTAAGCGAAATTTTACTTATGTGATATATTCCACTTCTCGGGGAACGACATGCGATCAGCTGGAATCAAGTCTGAGGTCCTCACTCGGACAAAACGGCCTAGCCAGTCTCGATCCCGATCTTCATCAATACTCGAGAATGAGGCTTTACTAGCCCAACGCGCAAGCTTGATCAGTCCCTCCCGAAAGATTCGGGGACTGTATAGGCGCATAAGGTGGTCAACGGTGAACGAGCATCCATCGATCTTGCTCACGAAGAACCGAAGAAGGATCACGATCCTCTAGAATGGGGGGTGAATTTGATCGAGGCATACCTCTATCACACCCCAACCTCGGGGAGCGCGACCGGCGCTCAATCAAGTGAACCCGGTCGAGCAAGCCTATTTGACCTTCCCTACCCGACTCATTCATAATCCAAAAAGGGAACGCATCACCATTTGTTAAACAAGGGAGAGATCAGTTATATAAATAAATAAATGTTGCGAGTCCATTTTTCATTATATACATTATGCCATAGTTAAGTTTCTAAAATACAACTTAGTCCAGTGACCACTCCGATACCCATACACGACCCACATAAACGTCTACAGAGCCTCTAATGATACAAAAGACCAACATGACAATGCCGGCAACAAGGCCCCCAGCTATACCTCAAAATGTGAAAACTTCTACAAAAGAAGGACTACATGACCCCAGGAGGAAATGAGGCTCACCAAGACTGCTGTGATGACACCACTATCTGCAATCAGCGATGTCTGCGATCAGAGCTATCTGCGATGGAACTGCCTACATCCATTCAAAGATGTAGCGCCCCCGGTAAAAGGGACGTTAGTACTGTCGAATAGTACTAGTATGTAAGGCAAACATAAATCTTAGTAGAATGAACAGTGAAACGAGGAGAAGATAATCATAATAATCAATAAGTGCTTCACATAAATACACAGAAACACCAAGTAAGGATCACATAGTTTCCGATTCAATCTTTCCATCTTTTTAGGTTAATAATCTTAGTGCCAAATGCCACAACTCACAATGCCACCGTGATTTTACACGGAGTTCGGTCTCGGCCCGACCGGCTAAGCCATCTCATGTGAGACATATCCATATCCATAATGTAAATCAATAGTTCCAACACAAATGCCACCATGTGTACAGCATAATGTCCGATCTCGGCCCGATCAGCTAGGCCATCTCACTTGAGACATAACCTCTTTCAATTGTTCACTCAATTCACATTTCTTTCCCATCTTTCATTACATGGCACAAACAACCTCATTTATTAAGTAGTTCTTGGCACTTGGGAACATTTTACAATTCAAGTCTTTCCCTTTTTATCCGTTCAAATAACATCATCATTCATGTCGATAAGTATCATCACATAAGGCATTACACATAAAAGGGAAGGAACTTGGAAAATCATAATAACGTTCTCAAGTAGCATGATGACATGGTAAACATCTAAAAGAATTAGGGAACATGAATCTTCCAACCCAACATACTAAGGCAAACAATTCTAGTATGATCAAGTCAGAACTTACACCAATTATTTGGACACCAAGAGTTCGATTCTAGGAAAAAGAGAGTTAGCCATACATACCTCAATTGCGCTTCTTTAGACTCTACAATTATCCGGAACCCTTAGCAACCTTAATCTATTTTAGCAATATACAAATTGAACCCAGAATTAGGAAAATATTCATGGTTCTAGCTCACTTTCTCCCCACACTCTTTATCACACATACATGCAAGATAAACAACCCTTATACCCATGGACCATCTTATTAATTACTCATTTTCAGTATAAGTTTCAAAATTTAGGGCTAGGGTGTAGATTCTTACCTCTAGGATGGAGGCCTAGGTTGCTTTCCTTGATAATCTTCAAAGTTTCAAGCAAGAATTGAAGAATAATTGATGAGGATCACTTTCTCACTCTAAGGCTCCATCTCTCACTCTATAGTTTCAGAAAATGAGCTCAAAATAGACTATGGCATATGTTATATCGACACAGGGTCGGGTAAAAAAAAATTAGAAATTAGGAGTCCCGACACAGATCTGCGGTTGCATATGTGACCGCATAATGGTTATGCAGTCCGCAAAGTGACCGCAGAAATGGCCCTCAGGGGCCTCAACTTTCGGCACAGGTATGCGACCAGTATGCGGTCCGCATACTTGTTCTGCGGTCGCATAATGCACCGCAGAACTCCCTCCGTAGAAACCCAAGAGGAATTATGCGACCAATATGCGGTCCGCATATCGATTATGCGGTCGCATAATCGACCGCAAAGCTGACCTCAAATTGGCCAAACTTTCTGCTTCACTCTGCGGCCATTATGCGGTCCGCAGAGTGATTATGCGGTCACATAATAGGCCGCAGAAATGCGTTCTTCTGCTAAATATTTTTCTCTAAGTTCGTAGGGTACTGTTCACTCCAAAAAGTCTGAACCGCGGCGAGCAAGCTCGCCGCAAAGAATTTATACTATAATAACGTAGGAATCTATCTTGGCGCCACGAAACCCCGAGATTTTAGTTTAAATTTTTATGTGTCCTTACAACCTCGTATCTTTTGCAGAAGTCGATGATGACCAGATCCAATGGGCCAACGTAAAAGGATAATTGTAAACACTTAAGTATCCCTTGACGTGGGTGGTGATGTCTTCACTGGGTCCGGGAACCACCACGTGCTTATCAACCCAATTGTAATCCTTTTTTTACTGTAGGGAGGACTTCTTCGGTGATCGAGCATATGTATCTTGAGACCTCCTCACACCGGCCTTGTACGGGGGAAGGTTTTTCAACCTTGAAATCGACGGTTACCGAGCATCCTCCAGGGATGAACATTTTCAATGGGGGGGTCCGGTACTAGTTCCTCGACAGTAGTACGCGAAAAGGTCTCCTCGGTAGCCGACCGCGGGGTAGGAATTTCTTTTTGGGGAACGATTTTTGAAGTCTTCGCCATTTCTTTGAAAATAGAGGGAAAATGAGGAAAGTGAGGAAGTTAAAGGAGTACACTTGATGGTTTGAGATGGAAATGAACAAGGGTTCTTGCAAATGATCTCAAATGACCAAAGTATAACTGCTAGAAAGTATTGAAATTTTGAAAGTACGAGGGTAAAAGGTTTGAATGTAAAGTTGGAATGAACAAAGGAAGAGGTATTTATAGTATTTCAGTGGCTGTTCACATCCAGTAATGGACGACCGACGGCTGACATGCATTTAATGCCATTAAGACTTGTCTGATCAAACGTTTCGTTTGTTTTGTCATTTCTGTCGCGGGGTATCGAAGTAAGAATCGGAAGCTCATGTCGTTTCTCGTCATCTACTCTCCGAAAAACGAGGGGACTATCTGTATACGGTCGAAATCAAGCTCGCCTACGACATGGTAGTTTAGGTTCGGAACATGGCAATAAAGGACTGAAGATCGACCCCAAGTCCCACCGGGCTAGAACCGGGGGTTGGAACGCATGCCTTCGAGAATATCGAGGCCGTGATCCCGAAATCGATCTTAGCCCGAAACATTGTTAGCATAACAGAAGACCAAAATATTCGTAATCGGTCGGATATTATGGCGGAAATCTCGGTACGTATCAATAAGGAACCGACAATCAGCAAATTAAGAGATTTTTTACCTTTTATAGAATTGTACATAAAGTAGGATTCCTCTATTATATAAAAGGGGTTTGATAATTCATTTAGCACATTGTAATACGTATTCCAAAGTAATATATTATTATTATTCTTTTTAAGCTTTTAATTTTTTGTGTCTTGATACCGATCGAAGTGCATTCGGCTCGAGGGTGGCTAACATTCCAAGGCTGAAATTGTCCAATTCGTGTAATTTGCATTTACTTTATCATTATTTATTTCAATTGCAATCTAAATTATCACTTTGTATCAAGTTAATCCGCATATCCTTAAAATCACTTACAAATTCAATTGTTATCCCATTTTGAGGGTAATGAGATACAACCAAGAATATGTCATACATCTAATGCTAATTGTTAGCTGGGGACAAAAAAATTTAAAAAATATTGCTTAAGTTTAGTTTAACGTGACCCGGGTTTGCCCGCCCCGGTAACCAAGTCGAGGAAAGCCATAGGGGGCGCAGAATCGTGGAACCTCACCTCTATACGAATGCCACGTAGGCATCTTGCTCCAAAACCTCGAGTCCCAGGGTTTAATTGAGATGCACACTTTCTCCAATAGTAAGTCGACACTCATAGTTCTCAGTTGATGCTGCAGCCATGAAACTCCTCCGAACCCTCTCTGGTACTCTTCTCAAAAACTCAATCTCCATTTTCTTCATATATTTTGCTGTTTAATAAAATGATACTCCTATAACTATTAACGAATTTGTTGTTTCTCCAAAATCGTTTTTCAGGACCCAGAAATCTACTGATTCGAACTATAGGGCGTCGATACTTCGCGGCTACACCGGAAGAGTACGCCAAGAGAAACTACGCTAACAATGAGGCTGAATACAGCACTGTTATTAGCTCTCTTACTGCTCAGCGAAGGTAATTTTTTATATAATTACTCCAATTGATTAAGGCGTAATTGATTGATTTGAATTACGGTTCATTTTTATGTATGAATGTGAATTAGGCATTATTTGTTGAGGGATGTTTATGATGACATGATGCTGGATGGTGTAAAGCCAGAGAGAGATACATTTCATTCACTTCTTATTGGGACAATGAAAGGTGCTCGCTTGCAAGACGCTTTCTTTTTCCGTGACGAAATGAAAGCCATGGGCTTGGTCCCTGATGTATGTCTCCTTCCTATGCTTGCTTTTCATATTTGTATAGAGTTTACATATTTGTTGAATCACTGAATTATCAACAAGAGTGTACACGAAATGAAGTGAGAAAGAGACTAGAGAGAGAGAGAGAGAGAGAGGGAGAGAGAGAATTGGGGAGAATTTCTTAGCTTTCTCTGTAAGCTCTCCAAAATGAATGCATAACCACAGTACAGTTAATTACAAAGCCTATTTATACAAGTAACTAACTACATATAACTAAATACTAACTCCATCTAACTACAACAATTGACTTACTACTTCGGCTGGCTACAGTTAAGCTGACTGCACCTCAGTTAACGATAGTTAGGCTTAAGTGATACCTCTACAACTACAGCAGCTAATATCCTTTACCGTTGATTTGTATGTAATTTATACCCAGCCTTGAAGTTATTATAACAACGAGGGTTGTTGTTCTTCTTCCAATATCACAGGTTGCTTTGTACAATTTCATGATATCTACATGTGGAAAATGTAAAAATTCGGAACAAGCAGTAAGGGTATGTATCCTTACTCTGTCTTGCAGTGTTATTCTGCTTCATTTTGCCTGAAATTATCAGCAATGATATGGTTCATTGAAATAATTACTGATGTTTTTCTTCTTTGTAAGTAGCTTTTGGAAGAAATGAAGAGATTTGAAGTCAAGCCTACTGGACAGACCTATATCTGTCTCCTCAATGCGTGTGCAGCTGCTGGTCGGGTAGACAGAGTGTAAGAAAGCTGCTCGCTGGTTGCAACTGTATCTATTGCTACTACACAATTGGTCGTGCGTATATTTGAAGGCATATGTCAATGTCTGTTTAGTTAGTTGTACGATTAGATCCATCATGTAGTGGATAGTCTGGAATGCAGCAAATTATTAGTAGTTACACGGCATAACACCTTGATACAATTAGAGTTCATTTGACTGAAAGAATCTGCTTATTCAGTGAAAACAATATTTGATTAATATGCTATAGCAAGCTACTGGATGCAGAACCATAAAGTTTCTTGCAGCGCCAAAACTTCTCTGCTCTCCTTGTTGATGTTTCAGTGTCAACTTTTATCCAATCTTTCCAAAACATGATGTTACGTGGTTTATTTTTCTGTTGGATTCATAATATTCGTTTGCTCCGGCATCTGATTGGCTGCCCTTCCAACATTGCAGGTATGCAATTGTTAGGGACATGACTGCTGCTGGTCTTGGTCTTAATAAATTCTGCTATGCTGGACTTATAGCTGCTCACAAGAATAAGGAACCTGTCACTGATGATGTAGCTTCCAAGGTGAGTAACAAGTGCATCCATGTGCTTTTACAAATTTTCCATTTTCTTGGTTTATTAACTTATTTTATTTTGTTATTTTCCGGAGAAGATTCTTGAGCTAGTTGAGCAGTCCAAGGGTTGGTCAGCAGTTGAAGCACCTAGTGACATTCCAGTAAGATCCATGATGGGCATGTCTGAAGAAGAACTTTACAATATCCCAACTGCTGAGTTTGTTTTCCGGCGTGGTGGATTTTTAAATAGGGAATTCACCGTTTATCATGTTGCATTTCATTCCTGTGCAGACCTAAAAAATGTGGAGGTACCATATTTGACATCCACTGACAAGATCATTAGTTGTGATTCAGTTTTTTTAATAGATATGGCCCAAATATTTCTGTTAATTCTTCCTGTAAAGTATCCTGTCATACACTTGGCATTCATTTAATTTAGATGTTCCAATCCAACTAGACTCAGGCTCTAGCAGCCCCCCCCCCCCCCAAACCCAAGGCACACCTCAGATTCAGCAAGTGTCTTAAATAACTGAGTTTTGAGATAGACCGAACATTGTTTAATTGCTTGAACGTGAAGTAAGTTTAATACTTTCAAAGCCTAGCACTCAGAATTTATCTTGTCTAGTCTTTATATCAGCAAGTCCTTTGCAGGGATTCTTTCTATGAGAGAAAAAAAGAATTGAAATAAGCCTTGTTTGAATATTGAATTCAATCTTTTGAAGAAAACCTTAGTATGGTGTCAGGTGTTGTGCACTTTTAAGTTATAATGACACCAATGGATCATAAATCTCTTAATAGTATAAGCAGAGTCAGTATTGTTAGGGATCAGATCAAGGTTGAATGTAGTATTTCCCTCCTAAGTCTTTGACAAGTAAACAAACATTTTATTGAAACAATTAAATCACAAATGTTATGACGTGAGTTGCACCATAGCCTTATGAAAGTGACAGTTTCCCTTTCTCTGTCTTGAGAGTGTAAGTCACAATGAACATCAATTGCCCGAGCCTTGTCCTTACAGTACTTGATAATGCATTTCCATACCATTTTGTGATAAAGGTCATGTTGTTAAAATTGAAGGAATGCTAGAGGTCCAAGTGGTGCTTATGAGTTTCTTTAGTGAAGGAAGATAACAATCCTTGTTAAGTTGGTCTTAACATTATTGTCAGTGATTGCATAGCTACATTAAGCCTTTGTGCTTTAAGTATCTACCTACTGCCATCTTTTGAGTTTATCTATGAAGCATGGTCATCCTTAATAATTTGTCAATCTCTATTTGATCTTATGTTTCTTCTTCATGGCAGGCGATCGATGCACTTCTTGAGATGCTTAGCAAGGACGGTAAAACACCTGATGTGTTCATTTTGATGGAAACCATGAGGTATTGTATTGCGTCCTCCTTCCAACTGTTTAACTCTATAATTTGGTTAAAAGGGTTAGAGTATTATAAATCTCACAATCCACACAGAGGAGAGATTAAAACTCTGTATAGGACTTAAGCAATTAAAAAGGGAGATAGGGGACTTTTAGTCAAAGCATTAAATTATTAAGTCACGCATAATGTAATTGCACCATGAAGTTTGTCAGAGTTGGTTGCCAGAGATGCTGTGTTCAATCTAAAAGGTTCTTAACGTTGGATGAGACAGGTGGTCCAAATATTATTAGGCTCTGTGATGATAATTCTAAAGTTTTTCATAGTTTCCTTCAAGGAGGCATTAAGCTTCATATGTTATGACTCTGATGGTGTTGTTCAACTGGCACTTGAACATAACCGGCGGACTTTCATTAGAGCGCATATTTTATTTCCACAAAAAGAGCAAACTCTGCAAACAAGCAGTATACAAAATTCAGAAACCCTTCTCTGGATATCTCCTTGGACATTGAGCTTTTGATCTAAGAATTTCAAGCCAATCAAGATGAAAACCACTAACTTTTAATCCATAATATTTCCTCTTCCTCTTTCAATATCTATAAGTAAGAGAGACACCGTTACCAAGAGATAATACTATAGAAAGGAGCTCTTGCCAAATGGAAAAGATGTTCTTGGACAGACGTGTTCGTATAGGGATGGCTTAAGTATTTCTCGGGAATCATATCCATAATTGGTATTTTACTTCATGGACGAGTTCCAAGTAACCACAGTTGGCTCAAGCAAGTGGGGAGGAGAAGGGGAAGCGAGTGGTGGCTTAATTGATTTACTTTGATTTGACATCCCTGATCCCTCCTGTCCTGTTGTTTGGTCTAGTTGGAAGGGAAGTGAAAACTGTTTACATCCCTGATCCAATAAACACAAGTTACTGAAAACTTAAAAATATCAATGGTATTTCAAATCGTACATGTGACGGGAAAGTGTCAGCTGCAGTTCTCTGTATGTTGTTGGAAATTAGAGAATTTCAGTCTATATTTCATCTCTTTGATTCGCCTCCATGTGTTTTGATTTTGTGCTTGTGCAGGTGTTATCTTCATTCTGGGGATCTGCAACGTGGTCGTAAACTTTTTGAGGACTACATGAGTTCGGGAAAACCACCTATGATTGAATTATATGTGGTAAGTTCCAAAATACATTTAGGTATGGTGTGTTTGATTATGTTCCAAAAAAGACAATGTTAGCTCTAATCAAACACATCATACCAGTGTCTTCATTCTAACCTTTTGTAACAGAGCTAACATTGTCTTTTTCTTTTTCTATTCCTTTGCTCTGAAAATTCTGAATTTTGCATCTTCTTGATGCCTTCTATGAAATCCATCAACTTATCCCCAAAAAAAAATAAAAAAATCTGCCCCATAAAGTTGGTGTTCTATCACAACATAACACCACCTGTTAAAGGACTTGTTACTCTAGTGTATCTTCCTGCAGCTGTCATCTTAACTCAGGCATGCTCTCGTTTAGTGGATTTTCTGCTATGAGGCAGAACGCCTGCAGAAAGCCAATTTATGTGTGCTTACAACAACAACAACAACCCAATAAAATTCCACAAGTGGGGTCGGGGAGGGTAGAGTTTACGCATACCTTACCCCTACCCCGAGGGAGTAGAGAGGCAGACCTTACCCCAATTTATGTGTGCTTATAGAAGTAATTAGTTGAGTTGGAATCTTCTCTTTGCTGATTCTCAATTCTCAACTTTTATTTGGCTGTAGACACTTGTTGAGGGAGCAATGGTCGGTTACACTCCTGACGGGATGCAACTCGCTCAAGAGACACTGGTATGGTGTGTTTGATTATGTTATAACAATTTCTCGTTATGTAAGAGTGGATTCCATCTGATAAACTTTCTCACTTGTGCAGGTAAACATGAACTCCAGGAACTTCTTCCTGAGTCCTAAAATGGGAAGTGATCTCCTTCTTGTTGCTGCGGGTGAAAAGGTGGGAAGGCAGAAAAGGAAAAACTTTTAGCCCTTACCTTTCTTTTACATTTCTCTTTTCTCATCACAGTAGCACATATGTCGAGTTATTTTATTTCTTAACTGTTTGCAGACTGGTGGATATACTACTGCCAATCTGATATGGGACATGATGCAAGCTCGTAAAATTATACCAACATTTCCTGCTGTTCAAGCGTATTACGACGGCTTGAAGGTGAGTTTTCGTTACTTGATGGCGAATCCATTGGTGCTTCCATCACGTGAGGAAAGGGCAATTATTAGATAATGCTAAGGTTTGTAGATTGCAAGCAGCTCTTAGATGCTGTAGACAAAGTCCTTTGCTGCTCTTACTATTGACAACCAAGAATTCCAAGTATCTTTTTTTTACAAGTCTACCAGATAACCGATTAGGATTCATCCCAAAGTATATTCATATCTTATGGTTTGTCTGGATCAGCAGTAAACTGGATGTACTTGCATTCTTTCAATTTGATTTTGTTGAAAGGTTGAAATAGAATGATGCAAAACCAGTGAGCTATAGTCCACCATTATTTTGTGATTATTCAAAATTAATGACTTCTCCAGCGGAGATGCATCTGGAAATAGGGCACTTCCATTCTAATGTATGTGGTCATAATTTTTGGTAATTTCTGTGCATTTCAGGTTCGGGAGATACCAGCTGATGATCCAAGACTGCAACTAGTTTCTCGAACCTACAATAATCTGAGAAAGAGGTTTGGTGTGGGAGCTGGACGACCGTAGACAGAAGATTGAGGCCGTACAGCAGCTACATTGCCCTGAACCATTGGGTTCTTTTTGTACCCTAGAATGTCTGCCTTTTCCTGTTATTCCATAATTTAGGCCATTTGCTCATGTACCCGGGTCGACCAGATATATAGATTAATTGACATTGTTATGGAGGTAATGGTATTTATTTGCAACCTGCTAGTCATACTTTTTCTTGACTACGTAATGCTTAGAGAATGTATAAACACCAAGCTGTGGGATATGGTCTGTGTAGTGCCAATGTCTTAGGAGTGAGTTTGGTTTATTATACAAGATTCACATAAGATTCGTAAATAAGTACTACAAGAGTATTTATATTAAGAGGATAAATGGTTTTTGTTCTTAATTGATTTGCAGAACTGTTAATCTCATTGACATCTATCAAAAGTTACTTCTTAAAATGATTACATTAAATTCAATTAACTTTTCTCCAAGTCCTTAAAGGTTCATGTTGCAACATAAAATCTATTTCTATGTACGTTCCCAATAAAAGGATAAATTAAAGAGAAGTTTCAAATGTTCGAGTTCCTGTACAGAAGTCTGAGTTGCAAAGTCTAAATCTGCAAAAATTACTATGCTTGGATTTAAGCGGTATTCTTCACTGTTTTTCCCCTTTTGTTTCTAACTATCCCGAAACTTCATTCTTGTGCTCACTAAATAGAGATTTGTTAATGTGACATTTTCTTTTCCCTTTAAAAGAGAATACACGACTCTCAAATTCAAATACCAAATATCGTGTTTCTTTTGTCAATTTAGTTGCTTGTTAGTATATTACTAAGGGAAGCATATAATCGAGCTTATATGTTGATCGGGAGATTTTTACAGGATTATCCGGGTAGGATAAAAAAATTATACGCCTCTACCCATTTACAAATTCGTCTATTAAAAAATTACACAACATAGTTTTGTACGTTATATATAATAATGTGAATTGTTTACTCCGAAAGACGAATATATAATAGTTGAATAGTTGATTCTTACTGTTAAATATTGGTGATGCATACAACATATGAATGGGAAAGTATACAACGTACATACCTAAATATATATGAATTGTTGTAACCTTTTCAAATAAGTATTTTTGTGTAATTATCTTTTGCCACATGAGTATTCCCATTACTTTTCCTTTTGAGAAGTTAGAAGAAAAATAGGAAGAATTAACCCAAATAGCCGCTCACCCAATCACTTAAATTAAATATAGCCGATAAAAATATAATATATGCATAATTTATCTATTATATATGTATAATTATGTATATTCAATATATAATCTATGTTTATAGTTAGAAAAAGTAAACAATTAATATAACCGGCTATTTGTGTAAAGATCCCAAGAAATAGGGATTTAATATTGGGCCTCTTACACTTAAGTTTTGTTCCTGATTTAAAACTCACAAGCCCAAATTACTGCTAGTCTTTCAGGTGAAATATAAGGGATTGGCCCATGATATTCCAGAAACTTCTCATCCCGCCAGTCTTGAGTGTCATCCCAGAAGTTGCGCCTCCTTCATCTTCCTCTCCGGCGGCGAAAGTTGCTCTTCTTCATCGGCGGAATCTTCTTGTACGTTCCCGTCGTCTTAATCTTTCTATCTTTCCTGATTTTAATGCTTTTTGTGTAAAAAAAGCACAGCTCACTACAAGCTTCTTCACCACAGCTCTTTTGCTGTACAGTTTCGGTTTTTCCATCTAGGTCTTTTCCAATATACCTTTTCGCTGTAAGCAGGCTTTAATTATTGGTTGCGAGTTCAATCAGTTAGTCTGCTCTTTTTTTTTTTTTTTTCCAATTTGCGTGTTCTCTATTATTTCTGAAATTAAGATTGAAATCCCAAGATGTCTCGATTTTCGGTTGAACTAAATATAGCTTCTCGACATAGACCTATTGTAGAATAGCTTCAGTTCGGGATCGTCATAATTCGGTGAAAACAGAGAACTCAATCGAACTCAAATTTTCGTTTTTTTTTTGTTCTCGTGTTGATATTTTAATTTTTTTAAACGATCAGTTCGTTTTCAGTTTGGGGAATCAGAAATTTTGGGTTAACCGACAACTGAAATTAAGAATTTACACAATGAACCTTAGCTTTAGCACATTCATAACCCAATTAAATGTTAATCCAATTATCCTTAGCCCGTTGGTCATAGTCACTACTCAGCCTACAGAATCAAAAGTACCAAAATCCATAATAACAAGGCTAGGCTGTCTTCCACCATTTGCTGCTGAGTTGCTGACGGTCTGGATTTCGATTTTGGGCTTTTCAAATTGTGTTGCCGAGTGGAGTCTTCAGGAAAACCATAGATATTTCACTACCTTGAAAATTAAAAGAACCCTTACTTGCTTTCTCTTTGATTTCTATCTATCACATTTATAAGTTACAAATCCTGAACTATATCATCCATTCACCCAATCACATTGCAGCCACAGAAGAGGTAATAATTGCTGGTCTAACAATATACATGTTTCTGTAAAAGTCTCATCTGACTCATTTTTTAAAAAAAATCTTATCTGGCTTTAGTTTCTTTTACTAGAAAGATCACAAGGGCCGTTTCTTTGTTTGGGTCATTTTACTTGTCTCCATTTTGGAACTTCATTGTCCAGCTCATTTGGGTGCTCTTAGACTTTGTTTATGTTTGCAAAATTAGCTAAAGCTTAATATCTGACTCATTTTTCTCTCTATGCATCGATGATGGTAGCCAATTTTTTGGTCAGAAAAAATGCCAAATCAAGAAGTTCAAACCCGAGAAACCGCACCAAAGTAAACTGAACCGAATTTCATAGAACCAAACTGAAATGAGTTAATTTCAGTTTGGTTTCGTTTTTAATTTTTACCAAACCGAAAAACCGGCTCAGTTCTGAACATTTCAAAACTGAGCCAAACTGACCGAATGCTCGCCCCTAGCATCAATAGATAACCTAAAAATACTTACGATAGTTGGATATTGTCTTTTTTTTAGGTACATAAATAGTTAGATATTAGTGGAGTAACATTCCTATTATTTTTTAAATCTGTTGTTTATTTTGTTCTTCTGAGCTACAGAGTATTTGCTGAATTCTAATATTACTAGATGAATGTGGTTGTCAATCTCTTGTAGCTGTCCTTAAGGTGGTGGTGGTGGTGGTGGGGTAATCTACTAACCTGCTGGTATGCCTCTTAAATACATTGAAAATTATACTTGTAGCTTTGTCGACTAATTCCAAAATGTAGCAGAATTTTATCTGTTATTCAAACACTATTTTCCCCCTACAGTGGTGTAATTTGTCAGTAAATGGGCGAAGAAGAATTGGAGGTTGAAAAAACAAGTCCAGCATGTGAAGACGATCAGAGGGAAGATGAAGCTAAAACAGAAGTACGAAAAGTTAAAAAGAAGAAAAAGTCACTTAAAGAAGCTGTGAAGGGTGAAAAGCGTGGAGTTTGTCACGTGCGTAGAGTACCGCCTCGTATGGACCACGTGAAACTTCGTCAGGTTCTTTCTCAGTTTGGAGAAATTCAGAGGATTTATCTTGTACCTGAAGGTTGGTTGAGTTCCTTGTTTATGCTCTAATATCTTCATTATTGGTTAAATGCTTCATTATGCAGCAGTTTCCCCCTTCCCTCTGCTTAGTTGTCCGTATTAATTTACCTTGCTTCCAGCTGCTGCTTCTCAAATGAATCGGAAACGGGCAGGTGGATTCCGAGGGCAAGCATTTTCAGAAGGGTATGCTTCATATTGAGGTTTCTTTGATGAAGATATCAGCTTATCTCTTATTTTTATCCTTCATTAAAATGATGAATACTGCATCTTGCATCTGCAAGATTATGACATTTGTTACCGAAAGTCATTAAACTATCATCTATATATGTAGGTGGGTTGAATTTATGAAAAAGAGTGTTGCCAAGAGGGTTGCAAATATGTTAAATGGTCAACAAATAGGTACGATAACGCGATATCTTGATTCTTTTCTTTTGGTCCATAGGGTAACATCATGAATGTTGGAGGAAGTTTGGCATTATTTCTTTCCGAGTAGTGACTTGTTACGTGTGCTTGTTTTTTACACATTTCTGAGTGGAAACACCAATTAATCATACGTTGGGCAAAAGATTGCCTTCTATTACAATTAAGCTAATGTGGATTTGCTGCTTTTTCCATTTGTGTCTTAACAATATCCTTGTTTATGTTCTTCAGATCAGCTTTTAACTTCTGCTTTTCTTGTATTTTCAGTGGCCATAAAATGTTATTTTCTTTACCGCCAAATTTTCTGCTCCTATAGGTGGAAGGAAGAGATCAGCATTCTATTATGACATTTGGAATATCAAGTACTTGTCTAAAATCAAATGGGATGATATTACTGATGAAATTGGTATGATGTTCTTTTTAATTTATTTGGTAATGCTGCATCCTTTAATCTCTTTTCACAACTTAGCTGATGTGTTTCAAATATTTTTGCAGCAAAAAGGCATGCAGTTCACGAGCAGAAACTAGCTTTGGAGCTTTCTGCTGCTACAAGGGAGCGTGATTTCTACCTTACACAAGTTGATAAGTCCCGTGCTTTAAGTTCTATTGAAGAACGAATAAAGAAGGTCAGTGAGTCATTTTAATGAATTCATTTGGAGTGGGTTTTTGAACTCCCTTGATTGAATTTCGTATTTATCATCTCAGTCTGCCTTCCTCTTGAGTTTCATTCTTAATGTTTTCATTGTATGTTTAACTTTAAATCTATGTTGCTCGAACTCTCCGAAAATGTTGGCGGGTGTGTGTCGGATCTTCCAAAAATAGTGTTATTTTGGAGGATCCGACACCGGTGCGGCATCATTTTGGAGAGTCCGTGCAACATAGCTTTAAATAGTTGCTAGAACTTGAGGCAATCACGCTGTGGGTCCATTTTTCTATACCTTTTTCGGTCCTTTTGTTCTGTAAGTTTTTCATCAACAGCTTATAGTGTAGATTGCTAAGATATCAATAGGTCTTTAGAAGTTTCTTTTGTCAAAACAAAAGATAATAAGGATATGTATTAGTGGGCGAAAAAGAGAGGGAATGGAGAAGCAACTGTTACCATCTTCTCCACGCTCCGAATAGTATTCAGTAATTTACTTATAGGCTTGTGCTCTGTTTTAGCATAGGGTTTTATGTACCTTATGCTATCTGTCTTTCATGGTTGAGTAATATGATCCTATACTTTCAACTGTGCATCTTTTCAGAGGCAAAAGGTCCAACAAGAATCTGGGGAAATTTCTAATCTCCCAAGTGAACAGTTTGAGCCAAAGGTGATACGGCAATTTCCACAGAAAAAACCTGTGGCAGATGAAGCTGGGAAAATCAAGCCAAGGCTGTCTAAGGACATTTTGGCCGGAGTAAGTCCCCTTCCCACCTTTCTACCCACCCCGATCACCTCTTGGTACCTTAACCCCCCCAAAAAAACCCGAATCACCTCTTGCTGAAAACTTGCTTATCTTTTGATGGAATTTGCTCTTCACCTTTTACAGGTATTTGGTGGTCAATGATTAGAGCGTTTGCGTGCAAATAGATTCAGAAAGTTTCGCTCGTTAATTTTTTCGGGGGCACATTAATCTTCCAGGTTTTCTAAGAATGTCACCTAGGCTGTTATTAGATGTTGGAAGCATAGTTGAACCTTGAACAAGATTTTGTCTTTATGTGCGGTTAATATTTGTTGTTTATATATGTAGAACCACTCATCTAATTAAAATCAATTATTGTATTTCTCATGGATCATTTGGTGTATGAATTATTGCAGTTAGCTCTAAATAGTAACAACTGATTCGATGTGTTGTCTGAGAGAGAAGTATTTGGTTCATCTATGCTTTTCTTTTACCTGGTCAACAACTATTGTTCTTATTCATGGTATTATATAGCAGCCGTTTGGAATCTTTCAGTAGTGGTGCATGCTCATAATCAAAGACGTAGTAGATTATTCACTTGGCTGAGAAATGAACAATGCTGTCAAAATTTACAAAAGTATTAGAAGATTTAACCCAAATAACCGTCCATCCAAATACTTAAACTAAAAATAGCCGGTGGAGGTATAATATATGCATAATTTATGTATTATATGTGTATAATCAATGTATAATCTATATATATGGCTAAAAAAAATAAACAATGATTATGGCTGGCTATTTGTGTAAAGATCAGCCATCATATTCTTCGTAATTCTATAGCAAAATGTTGCCCCTGGGACTTTGACTTTACCTAATTTGATGCCTTGTGTCATTCTCTTTTTTGATTGCGAAGAATGCTAAAATTTCTTTTTCTACTTATAAATCTCCTAATTTTCTCTGCATTATTGGTCCACTCATACAGTTTTATATTTTGACGTTATTCTAATTGTAAGTAATAGCAGAGTGATACATTTTTGTTTCACTTGTATATATACAATCAACTAATATTCTTGTGTTAAAGGACTCATAAGTTGGAATTACATGCAACTATAATTTATACATAAAAATTGATTTTTTTTTATGTTAGTAACTATTAAGTATCTTGTAACTACTACTTTTTTGTAGGCATATACTATGAAATCGATGATGATCTATTAGCCATCCTAATGAAGACATGTTGATATTCCTCATATTCAAATTGAAACTATATGTTTTTAAATATCAAACTGTTAAGTTGAATATTTGATTTTCCTATGTAATTTTGTATAACTCATCGCATACTTATTTTAAGATTATTATTATATAATTTTAAGAAAGTTATAGTTATAGTTATAGTTATAGCATGGAATACATGTGTGACACATGTAAAAAAACTAATATCTCATAATTAATGTGGACAATGTTAAACATAGAGTAAATTAAAAATTAACGAAAAATATAGGGAAAAGATTATTTTTTCATTATACCCCATGAATAATCAAAAATTAGTTTGGTACAACATTTTTCTAAAAGTAAACTATCGAATAGAACCTCGCCCCTAATGTTTAAGTCATTTTTTAAAGCAAATATATTTCATCCAAACAATGAAATTAAAAAATAAACTACTTTACTAACCTTATTAAAATTCTCTATGCCCACGTGGAAGCCACCCATTATGACCAAAAGTGTCTAAGTTCTAGAACATCTCAATTCTCAGCAGCCAGTCTTCTCTTCTACCTATAGTTTATTTAATTTAATTAAGATCAACCGAATAGAAGCTGCCTTGTAATTCCTTCCGTAAAAGTCAAACTTTATTTTCCTTTCAAATAATACAACTGACTTTTTTCCATCTCTCTGTTTCAATTTATATATAAACCCAAAATAATTAACTCCCTTTGGTTCATTACATCGCCTTCTCCACCCGACTAAAAAACAGAGGGAACGAAATTCTACATTGAATTGCATTATATGAGCCATGTTTAGCTTTAAAAGTCAAGATGGGCTCGTCTCTCTTCCCAATATTAGTCACCTGATCCTCCTGTTCGTATTATCATGTCCAATGATTCCAAATGCGGCGGCGCAGCCATCAGATTCTTCTTCTGGACCGGACAATCGGTTCCGGTACCCAACTGTCAGCCCAGCAATGGCCGTTATTATAGTGGTTCTCATAGCTGCCCTGTTTTTCATTGCATTTATTTCAATTTACATCCGCAATCGCAGCGCCGCTAACGGTAACACCATCCGTCAAACACTTTCCATGCGCCGCCGTAGTGCTGCTGCTGCCGCACTTGGACTCGATAATTTGGTCATAGAGACTTTCCCCACTTTTACCTACGCCGAAGTAAAGGATCATCATATTGGGAAGGGAGCTTTGGAATGTGCTGTATGTTTGAACGAGTTTGAAGATAACGAAACGCTGCGTTTGATCCCTAAGTGTGATCACGTTTTCCACCCTGAATGTATCGATGCTTGGCTCAAGTCTCATGTCACTTGCCCGGTTTGTCGAGCTGACCTTAGTACTCCTCAACCTGATGAACTGCCGGTTCAAGCCCCTGAGGTACTAAACTCTGATCAAGTCCAAGAACAACAAGGGACAGAGAATTTGCAGCAAAATAACGAGGTTTCAATACAAGTAGAGAGTGGTGAAAATTGTATGCTACAGCAAGAGGAGACCTCTACTGTAAAACCGAAAGCTAATCGAACTTTAAGTTTCAACGTGCCGAACCGGCCGCTGAGGTCTTTTTCTATAAAGAGGCCAAGGATGTTTAACGAGTTCAGGTCACATTCGACCGGCCACTCGTTAGTAGTACCGGGGGAGAATTTGGACCGGTACACTCTCAGATTACCGGAGAATGTTAGAAAAGAGGTAATGAGCCGGGCACTACTGAACCGGACAAAAAGTTGTGCAGTCACTATACCAAGATATGGTAGCAGTAGAACAGGGTACAGAGCCGGAACCGGAGAGGGAAGCAATATTGGTGCGAGGTCATTCAGGAGAATTGACCGGTTCGACCAAGAAGCAAAGTCGGACCGGTGGGTTTTCAAGATTGCACCACCGTTCTTTACTAGAGGTCCATCGATTAAGTCACCAAAAGTAAGGCTTGATATTGAAGAGGGCTCCACATCACGCAGTGTGAAAATGGCAGTCAAAATTCCGTCGTTCAAATGCTTAGAGCCAAAAGGTGATGAACCCGGTTTGCTGACAGATGACTTGGCTCGGCCTCCGGCCCGGTGATGAACCCGGTTTAAATTAGATCCTAAAATCGGCACCTGTTTAATGCTTGACTTCAATAGCGAGGCGGAAAGGGCAATCTTCTTGTGCGCTGGTAAATGAGGAGAAAGAGTGGTCAATGCTAGTTTGGCACCCCAACTTGGAAACTTCTGGCATAGACTTTATTGCACAGTATAATGCCAAAAGTTGAAATTCAAGAATATTGCTTTCTAGAAATTCATTGAAATATTGATTAACTTATTATTTTATAAGCAAATAATGTTCAACTTAAGGGGTTTTTCAGGGTTAGAGGCGGCTCAAGTGTGTTTATATAGTAGGTGTTTTTAGTTATTAAGACACCTTCTTGATGTAATTATGTTTTGATTTCATTCTCCGATGCAGTTTTGAGAATAGAAAATCTGAAAGGAAATAGACTTGTTGATACTTATTTTATTTCCTTGGTCAAGATGGTGCTGATTTTGATTTTCTCATTGTCTGCAAATGGTAAGGTCAGACTAGATAGGGTGATAGTACAAGGTTAGGCAACTGGTTCCTAAAATATTTGGCAACTGGGTTCGCTATCCTTTATCTTCTAAACAGTAGCGTCACCTATCCCAAAGGTCATGTACATGTGCTTTTTAAAAATACAAAGTTTAGACATGGAAGAAGAATTCTGCAGCCTTGAAATAACACAAGGATGAAGTTAAATCCATTGCTCTTAGTTTGTACTCCCAAACCACTTTGTAGTTTCAAAAATACCCTTTTGATTTACAATAAAGAAATAAAAGAACGAAGAATGCAGCAAAAGATGCTAAGGGCATGAGTCATGACGGCAACTCAAAAGTGTTTCTTATTAGTTATTTTGAGTTTATGACTCTATTACCTTTAATTTCTTAGTTATTTACACAGTACGTTGATAATTATTACCGGACGAAAGGGGTGACGGTCCTGCCACTTTAATACCTATTTTTTAAAGGCTTGTTAGCACGAAAAAATCATTAAATAATAAATAAAATTAAATAAGTACCACTCATAATAATATCAAGTCATTAGGTCCTAATAATGTAAGTACACGCGGCTTCTATCTAAAGGTACCTTGAGAAGTAAACCATTTGGTCCTGCATTTAAGCTTGTATAAAACCACATTACAACAATGACAACCCAGTATAATTCTACTAGTGGGGTATTGGGAAAGTAGTATATGCGCAGACCTTACCTCCGATAGGCCCTCGACTCCCTCCCTCCAGAACTCTCCACCTTGCTCTTGCGGTGACTCGAACTCACAACCTCTTGGTTGGAAGTAGGAGTGGCAAACGGGCGGGTCGGGTTGGATATGATTCGGGTCGAAAACGGGTAATGAAAAACGGATAAATTATCCGACCCGACCCATATTTAATACGGATAAAAAACGGGTTAACCGACGGATAATAGGGATAACCATACTATCCATGACTTCTTGAATATGAACACTTTTAGGAGAATTCCTAATCTCCCAAACTTGAAGAACCCCCAATTCGAGACTTTACAAATGTAAAAGTTAAACCCATTAGTTATCCATTGGTTATCCATTTTCTAAATGGATAATATGGTTCTTATCCATATTTGACCCGTTTTTAAAAAGTTCATTATCCAACCCATTTTTTAGTGGATAATATGGGTGATTAACTGTGTTCTTTTAACTATTTTGGCACCCCTAATTGAAAGTGGAGGGTGCTCACCACTAGAGCAACCCACTCTTGTCTATAAAAACACATTGAGAATTAAAATTAAATAAGTACCGAAGCATTCATACTTCTTCCTAATTCTACAGTAAAATCTGCACTAGAGTTTGTATAGTTATATTATCTTCTCTTTTCTTTTTCTCTCAACTTGATTTTGTGATTGGAAATCAACCCTTCTCAAGTTAACCAAGCTCTGCAAGACTGTAACCACCAGTTTTAAAGGCTCGGAGGAAGAGTATGTCTCCTCTCACAACTGATAAACAGCAAGATTGTTAGATCCTGAATTTGAGCTCCTGGTGTTTGGTAACATTAATTTAAGCACTACAAATAATAAATTCGTAGATGAGAACTTATTCTTAAGGAAAAGCAAATGTGAAATGGAGATTGGATCCTGGTTGGAGGGGATGACGAGATGCTCTACTCAAAACCAAAGGAGCTGAACTCAATCCATTTACTAGATAAACTTTGTATGTAACAGTATAACACAAACACCACATGTCCTGGAATTCAACACGCTCCTCAAGAACCTATTTACTCTGAATAATACGAGTAAATTGAGTCATACAGATGAGGAACTGAATTTGAGCTGTACAAGTCTTGTGATCACTTAGTTGAGTGAGGACAAAAGCAAGTTTATCAGTATCATTACAACTTAGACCTATCTTACACTAGCCGCAGCATCCACCTCTTTGAGCAACTGCTCCATCCCGTGGACCAGCTGGACCTTGGGTACGTCCATACCCAACCTTGATTCCAGATGACTGCAAGAGTACGAAGTGAGATATGTTAGACAATGCACCAATGATAAAGTTCATGCCTACCAAATCAACTCAACGACAATTTTACCCAATTTTAGCTGGCAATATCCAAGCTTGCAAAGTGCAAACAAAAGATTTTATCCTATTTTAATAGTCTTATCCTATTTTAATACTCGCACAGATTCTAAAAGAGATGCCCATGAAAGCAGTACAATCAGTAACGATGAAAATGCGTTGTCATACATTTCTGCGGGAAATTAATTACCTCGTTGGAGACATCAAAAACACCTTCTTGGATCTTTTGAAGAATCTTAGCAGCAGTCTGTATAAAGGCCTGGCAATTCATTGCATTAGTTTATAAACAAGCTTCAATGGAATTTGAGCTTGTAGATAAGAGATGACATAGGCTCTGGCTAAGATGCATTACCTCCTCAACATTCTGAGCTGTTCTAGCGGATGCCTCAAGAAACAAAAGCCCATTTTCTTTTGCAAATTGTTCTCCCTCCTCTTTACTGACAGCTCTACGGTGTGACAGATCACTCTTATTACCTACTAGCATTATGGTCATATTTGGATTTGCGTGCTGCCTAGCATCTTCAAGCCAGCTGGCTAGATGATTAAAAGTCTCTCTCCTAGACAACAGAACGACTGCTAGCTTTAACAAAATGCTAATGAAAAATCATACTAGAAATGAATATCAGAAGGAAATACTAGAACCATTGGAGACAATCATTCGGCAAGATGCGTAAATGTGATCATAAAGGAACTGATAAATTGAGTGCTCTTAATCATCACATTGACTTAACCATATTATCAACAAACCTCATTATTTGATTAGAATACATCATTTTTAATTTGATGGAAAATCTCCCTGTCCAGTTATTATAGTCCAATTTATCCAACTTGTTAATTGTACTCCAACAATCCAATATTGAGTATGAGAAATCTCAAACATACTTCTCTTATTACAATCTGCCAAATGTGCACATAATACACCAATAACACACACTTCGTGGAATTGATACACTTTTGCTATCATGGTTTTCATGTCCAAAGATAATGACTAGATTTTTCAAAGAATGTGTCGCTTACCTGGTGATGTCATAAACCAGAAGTGCGCCAGCAGCTCCTCTGTAATATGACCTGGTGATGGATCTGAAAGATTCCTGCCCAGCCTAGAGAAAGAAAGACGCATGGAGGGAAAGAGAGTTTCAGATCACTGTAACTGAAGTACCAGATTATATCCCTAAATATAATGCTCAATGACGAAGAAATGAATTTTAAATGAAAAAGACACACAGTTTTCCACAATTATCGATGTATTAATACGCAGTGTTATCAAAGGCGAAAAGCGCAAAAAAGCTCCAAGATCCGTTGGGGCTTCAAGCGCAAATAAAGCGTGGGCTTTAATGAAAAAAGGCGCAACTAGAGAAAGAGTAAAAATATG
Organism: Nicotiana tabacum; assembly: GCF_000715075.1. Taxonomy (NCBI): domain Eukaryota; kingdom Viridiplantae; phylum Streptophyta; class Magnoliopsida; order Solanales; family Solanaceae; genus Nicotiana; species Nicotiana tabacum. Next base: position 91,235,513 of record NC_134096.1, on the reverse strand, counting down.
TATATGTAGTCTAAGACCAATAATTTTTTTTTTGATTTGCACCGGGTGTCCGAGTCTCTTTGAGCCCCGACTAATCCCGGGGGTGCACAGGCCCTCGGCAAGGAGTTTCCCGCAAGTGCACCACGGTTAATTCAGGTTTTACCCAGTCCGATAGCCCTCAGAAATTGTTTGCACCCAGTGGGTTTCGAACTTGAGACCTTGAAAGGGAGCAAACCCCAAGGCTCAAGTCAATTGCCACCAGGCCAACCACCAATAATTATAAGCATGAATAACAAATATATGGACAAATAAATTGAAAAATATTACGATACAGTGAAATATCAATTATTTAGTGTCGCCTTTTCAGGATTACACTCGTTGGCAAGGAAAAGTATGCCTTAGAGCCTTGATGCAACACTGAAGCGCCCACAAAGCGAAGCGAAGCGCTCAATATATTTTGAGCCACGCTTCAGGGCTTAAGTGCGCCTTTATCAACACTGTTAATACGTCAAGTATAACATGTCATATGTACCTTCTGTGCATAACTTTTCTCCGTATCTTTCGTTATTCAAGAGTCAGAAGAAACAATAGGTGACCAAAAGTTTAATGTAAATATGACGGGGTTTAATTACCAAAAAAAAAAAATATGACAGCGTTTTAGAGCAGGAACACCTTATAATACTAGTTTCTTTAAATCCAAATTTTATTTCAAAAAGCAGATTAACTTATGTCCATTGAAGTCCAAAAGTTGGTCCAACTGACCATCAAAAAGTGAAATGGGACAAAAGTTAAAGTATCAATAAGGTTGTCCTTAACATAGAGATAACAAGTTAGTTTGACATAAGCTTATATCAATCAATTGTTTGAACAATGAACCCCGTAGGTTAGACACGAAAAGTGTAGCAACATATTTAAATTTGATCGTCTCTCTCACAAACTCATGCAAATGAACACATATTTGACATGGTAAAACTAAATTCCCCCCCCCCCCCCCCAAGAAAATACTTCCAACCCAGGAGTACCAGTGTCTCTTTTCTACCTTGTCCCTGGGTAACTCAAACCTCAACCCTATATTCGCAGATGGAGTGTCCCTCCTTGATCTGATTGTGTAACATACTTAAGATCATGAATTAGTGTATGTCTTCTAAGTTGTTATCGCCTATAGAGTGTGTGGAACACTATCCACATGTCCTTATCAAAATACACTATAGACATGTCCTTATAAAAAAACACTATGGACATGTGAAATAAAAACTAAGTCAATAACAAATGAGCATCTCAAAACATTTCTTCCTACTCATAATGAAAAAGGACTAAACGACCTGAGAACTTTACCTAGCCCTTCCCCCTAAAGTTATGCAGTACGAGGATTAGATACTAAAGTTTAGACTAAATGAATGAAAAATAATTAACTCTGAGTAGGATGATCTATAACTACGTTTCATTGATGAACATAAATAAAACTTAGGAAGCTACAAACTCAACTCTAATTTTTTTAAAATGACATGCTCAACTCCAAATTGGCCATTCAGCCTTAAACTGTTCGGACCAGCATCATTTCCATGCTAAATGATGAAGAGAGTGTCACTAGAAACGTTGTGTGCAGAGATTGCCAGTCGTGTGTCACTTGTTGGACGCGAATCATGCACCATCACCTAGCACTCAGCATTCCATTTCTTCACATAAGTGTGATAGTTCAACCTCTTGTCTTCAATATTGTGGCATTAAAGTGTCATGGATGGTGCTGTTTTTAACAAGTTTGACTGGGAGTGAAGACGGAGTGAATTGATGTCAAAATTTTAATCAGAGTAGGGGCCAAGAGACATGGGCAGTAAGTTTGTTGACCATTCTTACTATTGTCAGTGGACTCAAAACGACTGTCACCTAGTTCAGTTTGCACAACTATATAATTTTTCCTATACACTGTTTATATACTTTGAGGCAACGGTAGAAAACTGGGAGCAATCCGCTCTGTGGTGATTGCAGAGGAGAACTATATGGAATGGAAAGATACATAATAGTTCTTTGTTGGTTGAGCGAGGGTGCACTAGGGAACTTGCCAACTTGGTTGGGTGGGTATTGGATGGTATAGTTTCGGACCATACATCCAAATGGGAAATCATTGTAATAAGTTTCTCTCATAGTGAAAGAAAGCTAGCCTAAAAATTGAATATCTACTGAATTCGAACAACATCAAAAGGTTGTTTACTCAGATATTTCTTATCGGAGCAACGAGTTTGTAGAACCATGTTTTATTCTTGTGTTCGTTCGTTATGATATTCTTTCTTATTGTTTACGTATTTCATCATTTGTTTTAGTCATATGAAAACCGTAAAATTGGATTGACCTTGTTAACATTTTTCTGTAGCAGTTACAGTTTTATTTTGTTTTTGACAAGTAAAGAAGCAGTTATAAGTTTCTTGTTTCATTCCTATGAATGCACTCAACTAAACACCAAGTAAATAATTTTGAGCTTAATATAATTTAAAAGGCATGGAAGGGGGTCTTTATTTAATTCAAATAGAATATTAATATAAATTAAAATCATTAACCCACTAAGACAATTAGAATCTATTTTGATCATGCATGGAAGTGAAGAAGAAGAAGAAGAAGGATCCACTTCCTTTTTATTTTTATTTTTATGATGGTGGTATCCGCGTCACCTTGCGCGACCTTAACTATTCCACCACATGTACCGGGTAACTCCGTTCACCAAGACTAGGCAAATGAAAAGAAATCACATAGTGTTTTTTTGCCTCTGATAGGATTTGAACCCGAGGATCCACTTTTTGTCCTCGAAACATGTAATGGAATTATAAGTTAGATATGGGACAAAGATTTCTTTTCTCTTCTTTTTTTTATAGGTAAGATATATTATTAATCAGAGCAGCACTAAGTTAGAGACTTTTGTTCTGTGTAATTGATATTCTGAGGCCACTTTGCTTAAGAGTTAATTTATTTAATGACGTATGAAATTGATGGAAAGAAGACCGTTAATTCTAAATTTCCACTATGTGATACCCGAGACCGCTTACCATATACTTATACAGAGACCAAATATTCAGAACAATTAAGGGGAAAAGTATATTACAGTGTCCCAAATTTGGAGTTTAATTGGCCGGCTGTCAATGGTGACCATACGAGCCCCAAACTCGACTCCAATAGTGAGATCATGTACTGGTTGAAACCTCTTGTCCGTGAATTGCAGCAGCAAACACGATTTCCCCACTCCTGTAAAAAAATATAGTAATCCGTACGGTAAATTAGGGTTTTAAAATTAGACCAAAAATCAGAGTAAACTAGAGAGAAAATTGAAGTGATCAAATAGACTTTAAACCTGTATCTCCGATGATTATGTACTTGAAAAGATAGTCGTAAGACATTTTCCGATGAAGATGATTATCTCCGGAACTGAGTTATCTCGCCGGAGAAATTATACAGTAGAAATATAGAGAAAGGGGAAATAGATAACACTAAAGTAATTTAAGGGGTGACGTCCAGATTTTGTTTTGAGATTTCTGGAGGAGACGTATTTAAGCAAGGCATCTGTTTTCAGAAACAACCCCCCCCCCCCCCAAACCCCACCCCACCCACAAAAAAAAAAAAAAAAAAAAAACCAACACACACACGCATGCCGCTCTACACTTTTTTGTCCATAAGGTAAAAGGCTCGAAATTACAGTTACCTCTCTATTATACGAAACTGGTGAATATTGTGAAAAGTGCCTCTGAATTGATAACTTATCTTTTTATAAATTTAATCAAAATAAAAGAAACAAATATTTTTATTAGAGTTGAAGGTTAGATGTACAAGATTTTCCATAATCTAATTTTCGTAAGATATGAAAAGAAAAGGAATTCATATGAAAAGTTTTCACTTACACGTGTGTCCGTGTAAGCGCACTTTATTAGTCTCATACATGGGGTGGACATTCGGTACTTCGGTTCAGTATTTTGTTATTCGATTTATCAATTGTGTATATTAAATACCGTACCAAAGTAATTCGGTACAGTTTGATATTTCTTATTTTAGTTCGGTACGGTTCGATTTGATACATTAACGGAATAGTGTCTTTTAAAAGAAAATCTTTTACAAACGTAAATAGATGATGTAAATGGAGAGTGGACAGTGGATACGCTGTGCTAAGCTAGCAGGCTGTATAAAGCATTTCACATATGAGTATTGTGTGTGAAATATGTGGAACCAAGCAATTGAAGAAGAAGCGACACTTTCTCCACCATAAGGCACTGCTGCATTTTCTTTTATGTAAATAAAGTTCCTTTCTCAATTCTCATTATCCATAACTTAAAAAATTCTATCCATAATAATAATGTTATTTTGTCGCTTGAATTATTTCCTTGTATTTTTAGGAAATTCATAATCCCTATAGGTTTAGGAAAACTCATTGTCCTAATAGATTTGGGAAATGAAAACCTATAGTCCTTGTCAAATTGGGAAACCTTTCTCTTATAGGTTTGGGCCTATTTGGGATCTATATATAAGGGTTATAGTTGGGGATTCTACAGATTGTATTGTGTTTTTCTTCTCATTCATAGTGAAAAATTCTCTCTGCTTCTGTCCCGAGATTAGGCTTAGCCGAACCTCGTTAAATCCTTATGTTGATTTTTCTTCTCTATTTACTTTGTGTGTGATTGTGTGCTAGTTAACCCATGATCTTCCGCAACAATTGGTATCAGAGCAAGGTTCGAGTTTCTAAATACGGAAAAGGGTCAAAATTATCCTCGAACTATCGAAAATAACTCAAATATACCCTCCGTTTGTTTTTGGTACCAAATTTGTCCTCGCAGTCTAAAAATTGGACCATTATTGCCCTAAAAACTAACGGCTGCCACATCAGCTCTTGGACATATTTAAATATTACGGAAAAAGGGTCAAAATTGCCCTCGAACTATCGAAAATAGCTCAATTATATCCTCCGTTTGTGTTTGGTACCAAATATATCCTTGCCCTAAAATCTAACGGCTGCTACATCAGCTTTTGGACCTATTTAAATATTATAATCATGTTGACATGGCAGTACAACATGACCAAAAAAAAAAAAAACCTTCTCCACCCGCAAGAACCCATTTTTTGCGAGGGTTTGCTGCATTTCCCGTGAAGGCGCAGTGAAGCACTTCAGGTGGCCTGCTAGCTAGGCCAGTGAGGAGGGGAAAGATTAGGTGGTGTCTAAAAAGTGTATCTTTTTATGAGGTTTTGGGTCTAGGTCTTATTTGCAGTCGGTCTTCTTTTCTTTTCTGTTGATGAAGGCTGGAAGTGGAAGGGTATAGTATTTTAAAGGATGGTATCATTCGAATGGTTTTCGAGTTTTTTATGAGAGTTATTTTTAAAAGGATATATCTCTGCAACTAATTTGTGACCTTTTTGAGCTATGAGCTTGGATAGCTAGCCATGAGAGTACTGCAATATGCAGCTTTTGTTGTTCCTTATTATTTTTGTGATAAGATTTCTGATTTTAAGTGATAAAAGTTGGTATTTTATTTCTTGTATAGTATATTAAAACTTTTTACAGATTTGTGAATCTTAAGAATAGCCCAACTAAATTTCTCATAATAAGATTGGTGTAGCTTTAATTATTTGGAAGGAGCAACACTTAGATGAGTCAACGAATGAAAATGGAGAAAGAAATTTTATTTGTGGGGGCTTTTGTCAAGATGGAGGACCGTCTGTTGGAGATAGACTTTTGTTGTTCACATGAGCTCATGTGACGACCGTTAGTTTTTAGGGCAGTAATGGTCCAATTTTTAGACGTCAAGGACATATTTGGTACCAAACACAAACAGAGGATATAGTTGAGCTATTTTCGATAATTCGAGAGCAATCTTGACCCTTTTTTCGTAATATATAAATATGTCCAAAAGCTGATGTGGCAGCCGTTAGTTTTTAAGACAATAATGGTCCAATTTTTAGACGGCGAGGACAAATTTGGTACCAAAAACAAACGGAGGGTATATTTGAGCTATTTTCGATAGCTCGAGGACAATTTTGACCCTTTTTCCATTCTAAATATAATCTAGGGTTAAGATGCCTTCATCATCTTCAACAAAGTACGCAGTAGAGAAATTTGACGGGGGTTCTAGTTTCAGTCTATGGAAGATTAGGATGAAATCGTCCCTGGTATTACAAGGGTTATGGAAGGCAATTGATAAGGATTTTCCTGAAGAGATGACAAAGACAAAGAAGGAAGACCTGAAGGAGAGGGCTTTGAGTGCGATCTTCATGAGCGTTACAGACAGCATTCTTCGGGAAATTGCTGAAGAAACTTCTGCAGCAACATCATGGAAGAAGCTGGAAGATCTGTATTCTAAGAAATCGCTAACAAATCGCCTCTATTTGAAAAAGAGGTTATACAATCTCCGTATGAACAAAGGTACACCTATTAAAACTCACCTTGATGAGTTTAATTTAATTATAATGGACCTGAAGAACGTGGATATCAAAATTGAGAGTGAGGATCAGGCCTTGATTGTATTATGTTCTTTACTACCGTCTTATGATACTTTTGCTGATACGCTGCTATATGAAAAAGACAACATTTCACTAAAAGATGTTAGTAATGCACTAAAATCTAAAGAGATGAAAAGAACTTTCCAGGCAGCAAAATTGAGGGCGAGGGTCTTGTGATTAGAGGAAGAACATAACAAAAGGACTTTAACAGGAAAAAGTCAACCGCCAAATTAAAGTCTAGAGCAAGGAATCAAAACTGTTATGAGTGCGGGGAGCAAGGTCACTACAAGAGAGATTGTCCTAAGCTGAAGGAGAAAAGAGGGAAGCAGAAAATAGATAATTCGGCAAATATTGTTGACACTGGCAATAATTTTTATGATAGTGACTATGTAGGGGAAGTTTGTGCTGTGAGTTCTAGTCATGGGCAAAATTCTTGGATTCCTGATTCTGGTGCTACTTTCCACACGTGTCCACACAAGAATTGGTTTGCAACTTACAAGCAAATGAGTGGAACTGTTTACACGGGAGATGATAATCCACTACCAGTAGAGGGGATTGGTAACATCAAATTGAGAATGTTCGTTATCAATTGATAATCCACTACCAGTGGGAAAGGTGATCTGAATCAGTCTCAATTATGACACTTGCGACTTGGTCATATGAGTGATAAGGAATTTTCTTTGTTAAGTAAGCAGAATTTGTTGAATGGGTACAAAAATCAAGTTTTGAATTTTTGTGAGCATTGTGTATTTGGTAAACAGACAAGGGTAAAGTTCAGCAAGAAGGCCGAGCACAAGACCAGAAACAAGTTAGATTATATACATTCAGACTTGTGGGGTCCAAACAGAGTTCCCTCCAAGAGTGGTGCTAGGTATTTTATGACTTTGATTGATGATTACTCAAGGATGGTGTGAGTGTATTTTCTGAAAACAAAAGATGAGGCATTTCTAAAATTTGTTAAATGGAAAATGAAGGTTGAGAGGAAGACGGAAAGAAAATTTAAGCGTTTTCGAACTGACAATGGGTTGGAATTTTGCAATTCTGAGTTCGATAATTTCTGCAGCAGAGAAGGCATAGTAAGACACCGCACTTGTGTCGGAACACCACAACAAAATGGTATTGCAGAACGTATGAACAGAACGCTTTGTGATAGGACACAGAGCATGCTTTCACACTCATGTGTTAGTAAGGATTTTTGGGCTGGAGCAATTAATACAACTTGTTATTTGGTCAACAAATCTCCATCCACAACTATTGAGTTCAAAACACCTTTTGAGGTATAGTCCGGTTTGCCTGCTGATTATTCAAATTTAAGGATATTTGGTTGTTGTGCTTATGCTCATGTGAGGGATGGGAAACCTGAGCCGAAGGCAAAGAAGTACATATTTCTAGGGTATGCAACTGGAGTGAAAGGTTATACGTTATGGTGCACAGATCAAAAGGCTCAAGGGCTAATTATTTGTAGGGATGTAACATTCAATGAATCTGCCTCACTGGACAGCCAGAGGAAGAAGGCAATAGGAGAAACAAATCGTGATGTCAGTGACCGCATAGAGCTAGAAATTGATTCTCCACTAGGCACTAGCTCAGCGCAGTAGTTCTAAAGGAGATGAAGTAGAGGAGGTGCAAAATATTGATCAAGATGATAATATTAATGCACCTACGCAACAACCATATAGCATTGCAACAGGCAGAGAGAAGATAGTGATCAATCGACCGCAAAGGTTTGCAAACGTAGTTGATGGGAATCTTCTTGGATATACGAATCCTGTGCGATTTGCTTTGGCAGTTGTAGAGACCGTTGATGCGTTTGAATGTTATAGCTACTCAGAAGCTATTCCGGGTACAGAACCAAATCGATGGAGGCCAAAATTTTTGATAAGGAAACATGAGCAATCAGTACAATTGCAATTGCAAGTTTGCAACAACAGGCCAACAACAGAATTCATTAAAAGGAAATCATTTTAAATTTTTAACGAGCAGCAGGCCAGCATCTAACGAGCAGCAGAATTCAAGTTTACACGGGGAATTAGGGGGCTTGGGATATTGGGCTTAGACTTATTGGGCTGAAAAATAGAAATAGAGATGAGCTTGGACTTAAAATATTTCGGTATTTCAGTATTTCGGTATACCAAAATATCAAAAACTCAATACCGAATACCGTACCGAAATACCGAAAAAACCAATACCGAAATACCAAATATTCGGTTCAATTCGGAATTCATTTTTTCGGATTTTATCCCCACCCCTACTCATACATGCCTATCGTATCTGATTTTCTTTGATTTTTTTCCATTAGACAGTAAAAATTTAGATTTTCTTAAATTTCTTGATTTCAAATCAAAAGAACATGATTAAGATGAGAGGAAATTAAAAATAAATAGCAAAAAAAAAAAAAACAACAACAAAAGAAGAATAAGTGGCATTGCAAATCGTGGTATTAGCCAATTGAAATGTATTTTAGATATCTATTTATTTTCCTAGTCCTTTTCCTTTTTTAACTCTCCTTTTAAAAATTTATTTTATTATCCTTCTTTTTTCTCCTGCTCTTTTATTCATAGCCTTCTGCAATGATATAAAATCACTTTTAGTTATAATTTCCAAGTAGTTATATCTAAATACACTTATCACTTATCAGTACTATAATTTGTCTAACTTTATAAAAATCTAAATGTTTTTGATATGTTAATCTTGATCTTAGAGATCAGTAATATTTACCAGAGAAAGTTTGCTCTTATTTCTTTTTTTATTTTTTAACAGAAGAATATTGCGAACTTATCATGAAGCGGAAAAATCTTTCCTCGATATGTCTTCAGGAGGAGCAGTTTGAACTTGTTTCTATATATCCTTGTGTTTTTTGAAGTAGCTAATAACAAAGGAATGCTGTGCAATACAAAGTCGGCAAAAACTTGGAGAAAAAATGATTCTAATATTTCCTATATTCAAAATGTTGTAGCTCAACTTGGTAATCATCAACATCTGTTTTCATTTGAAACTTGACAAACAATCATCTAATAATCTTATTCAATCTCTTTGTCCTTGTTATTCATCACCTTAAAGAAATATTATCCTTAAAATTCACTTGTTTCTGCTTCCAAAGTCATTGGCAATCCTCTCGGGAATTCCATATATGGATACAACATTGGATGATCATCTTCTTTCGCTGTCCACCTACATAATTGATGAATAATTTGTCAGATAAAATATGATTAGAACATAAGAACATATTAAATTTACTATGACTATATTTTGTATATTGTGCACTTACAAAACATATACATATAGTAATCCTGAAGATAGTGAGTAAAGTCGTTGGACAGAACATTTAATTCACCAGTGCTTTTTACTAGAGGACTAGTAGTAGCAGATGTGGCAACATTAATTTATTTTTAGTAATTCGTTCAAGTTTAAACTATTTTTTTTTTACTGTTTTGATCTAACCGATCGAACTCGAATGACCTATCAAAATATTTGGCTAAACAAGTCAAAATAGTGCGACCGTACGGGCCAATACGCAAACCAAACCCAAACATACAAAATCAAATTTAGAGATTGGGAACTACGTAAATTTAGAAAAAGCTTAAACTAATAATTCGAGAGAAATACATTAAATTCCACATTATTTATCCAAAATGCAGCAAAAAAGAGAGAGGATGTAGCGTTATAACTACTTATTCTGGAGTCTGGACAGGTTGATTATGTTGCGGAAGCCAATTGTATATAGTGTGAATGAGTCACAACTACTATACCAAAAATTATGACAACCACTAAATAATAAACAAGACAATAAGACAACAATAAAAGAACACCAGAATTTACGAGGTTCGACCAATTTTGCCTACTTCCTCGGACACAATCAATATTTTATTCCACTCCAAAATTACAAGTAAAATAATACTAAAGAGAGAAGATACAAATGCCTTAAGAAGATAAAAGGCAAATGAGAGGTGTGTTTAAATCCTAAACATTAGGCCTCCTTTTATAGGGTGAAATTCCCATTCAAAATTGTCATCCACCGATGTGAGACTTTTGCCAATTTCAACAAATCTCCACCTTGGCAAAATTTCACATCTTCAATTTTCTCTCAATAACAAATTTTGGTTGTGTCTTCATCTTCAATCTTTAGTGTTCAACAATGTTGATCAAATCCAAACAATGTTGAAACTTGACCGCAGTCACCACTTTTGTCAGCATATCAGCAGGGTTCTCCGTAGTATGAATTTTCTTCACCGTGACTCCACCTTCTTCTATGATTTCTCATACGAAATGATACCGAACATCAATGTGCTTCGTCCTTGCATGATAAACTTGGTTCTTCGCTAATTGAATAGCACTTTGACTATCACAAAAAATTGTAATATTTTTTTGTTCAATACCAAGCTCCTTTAGCAACCCCTGAAGCCAAATTGCCTCCTTCACAGCCTCTGTAATAGCCATGTACTCTGCCTCTGTTGTAGACAAAGCAACTGTTGACTGCAAAGTAGACTTCCAACTAACTGGTGCCTTTGCAAAAGTAAACACATAACCAGTAGTTGACCTTCGTTTGTCCAGATCACCCGCAAAATCTGAGTCACAATATCCAACTACAGACCGATTGCCTTCCTACTCAAAAACTAACCCAACATCTACAGTACTATGAATATACCGTAGAATCCATTTCACAGCTTGCCAATGCTCCTTTCCTGGATTATGCATATATCTACTAATAACTCCAACGGCTTGTGAAATATCAGGTCTCGTACAAACCATTGCATACATCAAGCTACCAACAGCATTTGCGTATGGTACCCTTGACATATACTCCTGTTCAGTTTCATCCTTTGGCGACATAGTAGTACTTAGCTTAAAATGGGGAGCAAGTGACGTACTAATTGGCTTAGTCTTCTTATCTATGCCAAAACGCTGTAGTACTCTCTTCAAATATTCTTTCTGAGATAAACAGAGTTTCTTTGAACGTCTATCTCTTATTATCTCCATGCCAAGAATTTTCTTTGCCTCACCCGGATCCTTCATCTCGAAATCCTCCTTCAGTTGAATCTTCAACTTATCAATTTCTTCCGAATTCTTGGAAGTTATCAACATATCATCAACATATAGGAGAAGATATACAAAGGAACCATCATTAAGTTTGCGCAAATACACACAATGATCGTATTTGCTTCTTTTGTACCCTTGCCGCAACATAAACTTGTCAAATCGCTTGTACCATTGTCTAGAAGATTATTTCAATCCGTACAACGATTTTTCAAGTTTGCATACCATATTTTCTTTTCCAGAAACTTTGAATCCTTCTGGCTGAGTCATGTAGATTTCCTCCTCCAAGTTTCCATGTAAAAATGCAGTTTTTACATCCATCTGAACTAGTTCCAAATCCAACTGTGCTACCAAAGCCAACATAATTCTAATGGAGGAATGTTTTACAACTGGAGAAAATACTTCATTGTAATCAATTCCCTCCTTTTGATCATATCCTTTGGCCACCAATCTTGCTTTGTAGCGAACATCTTCTTGGTTAGAAAATCCTTCTTTCTTTGCAAATACCCATTGACACCCAATTGCTTTCTTTCCCTTTAGGAGATTGGCCAATTTCCATGTATGATTCTGATGAAGGGATTGCATTTCTTCATTCATGGCAATCCTCCACTTATCTTCTTCTGAACTTTGGATTGCGTCTTTATAAGTGGTAGGAACACCATCAGCTACAATTGAGGTTGCACAAGCAACCGTCTCTATGAGACGAACAAGTTTCGTTATTGTCCTTTTTGGCCTGCTGGTTGCTATTGATTCAAGTTGTTGTCGAGGTTCATGAGTTGGAATCTCCCTTTCTACTGGCTCTTCTTCCAGAGGGTAATCTTCATGAGTTTCCTCCTCTGCTTCTTGTGTAGGAAAAATAAATTTTCCCTCAAACTCCACCTGCTTTGATGCACCACCAGTTTGTTTGACATCTTCAACTGTCACCTTATCTGTTATGGCAGATTCATCAAAGGTAATATCTCTGCTGAATATAATATTCCTTGTCTCTGGACACCATAAGCGGTATCCTTTGACTCCAGAAGTAATTCCCATAAATATAGCCTTCTTTGCTCTCGGATCCAATTTTGACTCTTTCACATGATAGTATGCAATTGAGCCAAACACGTGCAAAGAGTCATAATCTACAACAGGTTTTCCATACCATTTTTCAAATGGTGTCTTGCCATCAATAGCAGCAGATGGTAGACGATTAATGAGGTGGCATGCATATGTAATTGCCTCAGCCCAAAATTCTTTGCCCAAGCCAGCATTGGACAACATACACCGTACCTTCTCCAGTAAAGTCCGGTTCATACGTTCTGCCACTCCATTCTGTTGTGGTGTATGTCTGACAGTGAAGTGTCGAACGATGCCATCATTTTCACAGACCTTATTGAAATGATCATTTTTGTATTCACCTCCATTGTCTGTGCGAATACACTTGATCCTCCTGCCTATTTGATTCTCCACCATCGTTTTCCATTTGAGAAAAATTCCCAACACTTCATCTTTCCTCTTCAATATATACACCCACACTCTTCAGAAAAAATTATCAACAAAGGTTACAAAATAGTGCTTCCCACCCAATAAAGGTGTTTTGGAAGCACCCCAAACATTAAAGTGTACATAATCCAAAATACCTTTAGTATTATGGATCGCTGTACCAAATTTAACCCTTGTCTGTTTTCCTTTGACACAATGCTCGCAAAACTCCAAGTTGCAAGTCTTTACGCCTTTTAACAATCCTTGATTAGATAGAGCTTTCAAGGATTTCCCTCCAGCATGTGCCATAGCCTGGTTGCTTCTGCCTCTTTGTCATCACTAGATGTCACTGTTGCTGTCCCAATAACTGTGCTACCACGATAGCAGTACATGTTATTGTTCTTCCGATTGGCCTTCATTACCACTAGTGCACCGGAGCATATTCTCATCACTCCATTTTCTGCAATGATTTTGAACCCTTTTGATTTTAGGGCTCCCACAGAGATGAGATTCTTCTTCAAACCCGGTACATATCGAACATCTGTTAATGTTCTGATCATTCCATCATGGCTCCTTAATCTTATTGAACCAATGCCATATGAGGTAAGAGGGCTGTTATCCGCTGTGTGGATGACTCCATATTCTCCTTCTTGAAAATTCACGAACCAGTCCTTGTTGGGACACATATGATAGCTACAAGCCGAGTCCATCAACCATATATCTGATGATGTTGATAACTCTGTTGTAACTAATGAGAAGTCTGAATCATCACAATCAGCTACATTTGAATCCATAATGGCCTTTCCATTGTTATGTCTGGCCTTATTCTTCAACTTCGGACAGTCTTTCTTCCAGTGCCTCTTTTCTCGACAAAAGGCACATTCATCTTTGCTGGGTCTAGATCTCGACTTGGATCTTCCCTTCTTAGTCCTCGTTTGATTTTGAGGACGACCCCTCACAATTAGTGCTTCTCCTTCTCCGCCCTTCTGTTTTTCTCCCTTTCTTTGTTCATAGCTGTACAAAGCCGAACAAACTTCTCTGAGAGAAATTTCGTCATTTTCATGGAGTAGAGTAGTTTCAAGGTGCTCGTACTCATTAGGAAGTGACCCCAACAACATCAAGGCCAAGTCACCATCATCAAAAGTTGCATCCATATTTTGCAAATCTGTGACCAACTTATTGAAACTGGTGATATGTTCATTCATTGTGGTGCCAGGAACATAGGTGAAGCGAAACAGTCTCTTCTTCATGTACAATTTATTTTGACTGTTTTTCTTCAAAAATTTATCCTCCAGTGCTTTCCATAATTTACTTGCAGAAGTTTCCTTTGTGTATGGATATTTTTGCTCTCTAGCAAGGTAGGATCGAATGGTACCGCAAGCAACACGATTGATAATTTTCCAATCTTCTTCTCCAATAACATCTGGCTTCTTTTCTTCAATGGCAAGATCTAGCCCTTGTTGAAAAAGAACATCTAGAACCTCGCCTTGCCACATCCCAAAATGTCCTGACCCGTCAAAAATTTCTACCGCAAATTTCGCATTTGACACAATTCTTGTCATAAGCGAAGATGCCAACGATGACGTATTATTGACACTTGATGTAGATTCTTCTTGTTTACTGTCTCCCATTTTGACACAAATATTATTTAGTAGCTGACGACACAAATCAAGATTATTTCCTTTCTGGTGTGGAAGATCAGACTAAGCTGCAACCACAGAGCATACTCAGACAGAACCTTGACTCAGTTACCAAGATAGATCTTTTCTGATGTGGAAGATCAGACTATGCTGCAACCACAGAGCATACTTAGACAGTACCTTGGCTCTGATACCAATTGTTGCGGAAGCCAAATGTATATAGTGTGAATGAGTCACAACTACTATACCAAAAATTATGACAACCACTAAATAATAAACAAGACAATAAGACAACAATAAAAGAATACCAGAATTTACGAGGTTCGGCCAATTTTGCCTACTTCCTCGGACACAATCAATATTTTATTCCACTCCAAAATTACAAGTGAAATAATACTAAAGAGAGAAGATACAAATGCCTTAAGAAGATAAAAGGCAAATGAGAGGTGTGTTTAAATCCTAAACATTAGGCCTCCTTTTATAGGGTGAAATTCCCATTCAAAATTGTCATCCACCGATGTGGGACTTTTGCCAATTTCAACCGATTATGGCATGTTATTTCATTTATTGGACTCAACTTTTAAATTTTATCCTAAGCGAAATTTGAACAAATTGAATCATTAATTGCCATCTCTGATTATAATACCTGTAATTGATAACAAGATGGTGTAGGAATAAAGCTGCTTCCAATTTAGCGAGTTCCCACCCTGGACATAGCCGTAATCCACCTCCGAATGGAATCACCTTCTTGCTTGTTGTTGGATCCTGGAAATGGATTTTAATCTATTGTTTATAGAAAAGTGTTACTTGGAAAGAAAAAAGAAATACTTACGATCCATCTCCAAGGGTTGAATTCCGATGGATTTTGATGCAGCGACGAATCAAGATGTACAACAGACAACATAGGAAGGACTTTCCATCCCGCTGGTATATAATATCCTGCACTTCCATTACATCGATAAAATTGGAATTAAATTCACTTAAAGAAAAGAACATTTATGTCAGAAATCTTGTATTTCTTCTAGTGGATATATTCAGATATAATTTCGAAATGATTATATGTATGTATGAATAATGTGAATGATTTAAATTAAAGTAGTAAACCAGTGTTGGAAGCAATAATTAAGAAATCTTATATGACTTCTTGTTAACAAACCTTTGAATTCTACATCCTTGATAGCTTTCCTGTGAACAAACTTCACCAAGTTGCCACAACGTAGAGTCTCATTAATGACCTGAATTATAATAAGATTTTAGGTGCATTGATAGTATAAAAAATATTTAAAAAATAATTGTAGGTCAATAATCTTGATAAATAAGTAATTGGTAACCCCATAAAAATAATAACTAACATGTTATCATTATCATAATCTTAAACTATATTAGCAGTCTAAAAAATTCCTAAAAATTACAATAATCATTTCTTATACTTACTATAAAGTGCCAGAGACAAAGGTTCAAATCTCAGCTAGATTGGTCAGTTTTACTTGAAAGACTAGATTCGGGAATATTTACCATACTGGTGAATTTCATTTGCTTATAATCTTCCCAGTTTAGGGGTTCCCCTTCCTTTTTCTTTCTCCTCACTGCTCGATGTTCCTCCTGATAATATGATGCATATATGTGTTAGTATAGGTAATTAAACTATCTAAAAGAATTATTAAGGGTCTTTTTACTTTAAACGGACTAAAAACAAAGGACATAAGTTCACATTGAATTGGGAAGTATTAATATATTTTTTTATCTTCAAATAATGCGTCTCATTATAGTTTGACTTTAAGCCACCAATTTTATTGAGCTTAAAGATCGAGTTAAAGACGAGTTGATATTTAATTTACTTTCTTATACCTTCAAGTACTGGAGAGCTCGTGGTGAGTGGGCAAGAAAATAGACGAGTAGGGACAGAAGTCCTGAGGTTGTTTCATAACCAGCCAACAGAAGGTCCTGCAAAATGCTTACTTTCTCCACATCACTTAAGTGTCCTTTCGAAAAATTCTCATTAAAAATGTCTTCTTTGGCTAGCCCATTAATCCCCAGTTCTTCTCTCTTTTTTCTTTCTTTCAGTACTTGCTTCAAGGTGGACGAGATCCTCGTACGAGCCTGCGCGAAGAGACTGAATCAATCGTCGAATGCACTAATGAACTTGCTAGAAGAAGAGACTGTAGTTGAATCAGGAGTGTTTGGTAAAACAGAAGTTATGTTTAAAAAAAAATTATTTTCTTACATAATTTTCTATTGTTTATTTGTTGGAGAGTGAAAATATTTATTAAAGATTGATAAAAGCTTGATAGTGTTTTTTGATAAAAATTTTGAGTATTAAATGTTGATAACAATGGTTAGTTGTTAGTTAAAGTAGAAAAATATAAAGTTAAGGATTGAAATAATTGTGAAGAAAGATGACTTTCGCCCAAAAATGAGGATATTCATTTTTCCCCTTTTGTAATATTATTTTTCCTGAAAGTATTTTTGACAATCAAACACAAGAAAATAATTTATTTTTTGAAACATATTTTTCAAATAATATTTTTTGTCATACCAAACACACCAAAACATAAAAAATTGTAAGAGTACCTTAAGAGCCTTGGCATAGGATGTCCAAGGAAGGTTTATTGGAATGGACACAAATCCTTTCATGAACGTCAAGAAATCTTCTAATAATTGCAAAGCTAGTGGCTCTCCAGGTTCCATGTTCAGTACATTCATCAACATCAAATTAAAGCTAAACTGCAAATACAAACTGAATTTGTTCAAAAATATTTATCGTTATCGAAAAATAACAAGTAAATTGAAGTCAGATAATATTGACGGAAGGTAGTATGTTACTATTTTCTTCCCAAACCTATTTAGCTTCTTTTGAGAAGAGAACCAATTGATTTCCTCTCCACGACTCCATTAACGAGCTACATAACTTATCAACACAAGCGAGAAAATCGGGTTTGCACTTGAATTTATTGATGAGGCCAACTTCAATGCTTCAGAATTTTTTTGTGAAGATCACCAGATACAAGAATCAAAGAGTGTTTGCCAAGAATGTCTCTAACTGGTTTAGGATAGCTGCTTTGGAACAGCCTGCCTTCATTCTGAAGGACAAATGTGTTGAACTCTAAGTCACATGAAACAATAGTTGGAGAGCCGAAAAGATAGGATTTGAATACTTTTCCATATCTGAAATAAGCCAAAAAAATAAAAACATATCTTGAGCACAGTTAGAGGTGACAAAATTAATCTATTTTTTTAGTAACCCGCTCAACCCGTACAAGTTTTAAAGGATTGGATTATGACACATTTTTAGACTTGACTCGTTTGAACCCAAAACGACTCTCAAATTATTGGGTCCAAATACAACCTAAATCCAAATATACAAAATTATATTTAGAATTTGACGATTATGTAATTTTTTTGAAGTACTTAGCTAAAATATAAGGAAAATACAATAGCTTTCACATTCTTTTCAAAAAGCAAAAAAGAAAAGAAAAGGAGAGATTGTATCATGTTAGGAGGGTTCATTCGGTTACGATCCCGTTATTTAACCTATCTTGACCCAAAGCGAACTTCAAACGAGTTGGATGATCATGACCATATATTAATTCAACTTGTTTTGATATATTCTAAGTTGATTCAACACACTCATTTGCCACATTGCCAAGCATAAAGAGAAGCAGAAAAATTTGCATAAAATTAAATATGAAGTACCTAGAGCGACGTTGTTGCAAGAAGTTGCCAATGGAGAATGATTTATGAGATGTAAAGAAGCCAAATGTTTCTCCAACAAAGGGTAAGCCCATGCTCCCACTAGGTAAGCCCTTAGGCTCATGTTTGACAAAGAAGAATTGGTGAAAGATTAAGACAAAAATTATAGTACCAAATAAGAAAGCTAATGTCATCATTTGAAGAAGCACAATCATCATATATTAGCCAAGAATAATTTTAGTACTAAAAATTTGGTTTGCAGTATGGTGTATCCCCTCCTGTGATTCATTTACTACTATATATATATAAGCCCATGTGTGTCCAATAATGGTATTTAGATAAAAACAAGAATGAGAGATTTAATTAGTAGACATTGCATTGATTGTGAACCACATTAAGAAATTTATTCACACAAAATTAAATGAATTACCTTTTACTACGATTTTAGTTGTTCTTATCCACGTAAATCTCCTCGAAATAATCAAGATTTAACAATTTCCCTTAATTTGTAGCTATGGAACATTCGAGATTCATTTATGCTAATAACTTCCTGCTCACATTTCAGGAAAACGCTTTAACATGTATTCCATTTATTCTTCGTCTATAGTCCTTTTTGATACTCTCTCCGTTCACTTTTACTTGTCCAAAGTAGACAACTTTGAATTAAGTGTAAACAAAAAAAAAGAAGATAAAGACGTACAAAAGGTTTAGCTTTTCCCTCTTCTTAATTAACTAACTAAAAATGGTTGATGCACCGTGGACGTAAACCTGATTTTTTTGCGGACATTTAAAGAATGGAATAAACACACTATATGTACATAAATTTATAGTGCATAGTGTATATGTTTACCCTTAAAATCGGATAACAATTGAATTTGTAAGTGATTTTAAGGATACACGGATTAATTTGATACAAAGTGATTAATTAAGTTGCAATTGAAATAAACAATGATAAAGTAAATTCAAACCACAAGAATTGGACAGTTTCAATCTCGGAAGGTTAGCCACCCTCGAGCCAGATGCACTTTGATCGGTTTCACGATACAGAAGAACAAGAGGTTAAAGAGAATAATAATAATGTATTGCTTTGAAATGCGTGTTACAATATGCTAAATGAATCATCAGACCCCCTTTATATAGTAGATGAGTCATACTTTAGGTACAATTCTATAAAAGGTAAAAAATCTCTTGATTTGTCGATTGTCAGTTCCTCATTGATACATGCCGAGATTCCCGCCGCAATATCCGACCGGTCACGGATATTTTAGTCTTCTGTTATGCTAACAATGTTTCTTCGAGCTCGTTCGGGACTAGGATCGATTCCGGGATCACGACCTTGATATTCTCGAAGGCGGGAGTTCCAACCCCGGGTTCTAGCCTAGTGGGACTTGGGGTCGATCTTCAGTCCTTTATTACCATGTTCCAAACCTGACCTACCATGTTGTAGGCGAGCTTGATTTCAACCGTATACAGATAGTCCCCTCGTTTTTCGGAGAGTAGACGACGAAAAACGACATGAGCTCCCAGTTCTTACTTCGATACCCCGCGACAGAAACGAGAAAATAAACAAAACATCTCATCAATCAAGTCTTAATGGCATTAAATGCATGTCAGCCGCCGGTCGGCCATTATTGGATGTGAACCGCCACTAAAATACTATAAATACCTCTTCCTTTGTTCATTCCAATTTTACATTCAAATCTTCTACCCTCGTACCTTTGAAATTTCAATACTTTCTAGCAGTTATACTTTGGTTATTTGAGATCCTTTGCAAGAAACCTTGTTTCTTCCCCGTCACACTGAGGCCTTCATCCGGTAGCGAGAACTTCCCCGTCGAGTTTCCTGCTCCGATACAGGGTGATGAGAAGAAAAGCAAAAGGGCTCCGGGTTCTCCGAGCTCGGAGAAGAAGCAACCAAGAAGAAGGTTGGTGCGCAAATCCAAAGAAAGCACAAGCGCTCGAGCACCGAGCACCATCTTCGGATTCACTCTATCAGTTGAGGGACGAATCCGAAAAAGAAGGAGAAACCTTCGATCTGATGGCCCGAGTGTCATCAAAACTAGAGGGGCAAGGGGCCTCCGAACCAGAGAGAGACGATGCCGATTTGCCTCAAGTTAGGGAGGCCGACAAGGAGGCCGTGGCCGAAGCTTCCCGGGATGTGGGCAATGCCCCAAAGGAAGCACATGGTGTGATAGAAATCACCGAGTCGCCCTCGTTCACCGAGTCCATGTATAACGAGGCTCATACGGTGAAAGAACGTCCCATCGAGGGGGGCCACGGAGCCAACGACCCCTTCCGCAACTTTTTTTATGGCATGGATTCTACCACCACGGAGGACGTCACCGGGTTGGGTGACTTGGAGGTGCCGAAGAAAAGTCCATCTTCGGGAACAAGAGGGCCTTCCTCAAGCCCGAAACTGATCAACCGGTTCCCAGCTCCGAGTATGGACCTTACCGGAAGCGATCGATCGTCATCCCCGTTTTGGAGGATGCCCGGGTCCTCTTGGTAAAGGGGATTTTGACTACTTATTAGCGCCTTTTATCTTTTATTTTAGTCCAAAAGTGTTTAACCGTCTTCGCAAAAACTGATGATATGTGCTTAATTACAGGAATATTGGAAGATGAACTCGCGAGATAAAATCCAACTCAAGAAGGAATAATCTGAACTCAAGAAAAAAAAGGCACAAAAGCTCAATTGTGCAGACCGCAGAATATCATCTGCGGCCACTGGTTATGAAGGAATTTCCATCAGAGACTGGTGCAAAGTGCGGTCCGCACATGAATTATGCGCCCGCAAAATCTGAGCCAGAAGCATAGTTTAGAGAAGATGCATTCCAAGCCTCCCAGAAGTGCGGACCGCACAACAATTGTGCGGCCATAGAAAAAGAACTATGCGGTCGCAGATACAATTGTGCGGACCACAGAAGAGCAAGGTGCGGCCGCAATTTTAGTTTTGTGGACCGCAGAAAGAGTGCATTGTGGCCGCGGTTCATAATTATGCAGCCGCAGATGTCCAATCCTGTCTAGTTGAAGAAAAGTGTGGACCGCACATGGAATTGTGCGGCCACAGAACCTCTAAAAGGGTATTTTTGTCCAAAATTTCCAGCCTTGTATAAATAGATAAGTTTCACATTTTTAGGTCAACTTTTGACATTAGCTGCTACAGTAGCCGTTTCCTTTTACTCTTTTTAGTATTTTTTCATATTTTGAGCTATTTGAATATAGATTTTATCATTTTAATTAGCAATATGAGTTTAATTATTATTTCTTCTTCTTTTTCTTCCATTTCAAGTATGAGTAGCTAGATTTTCACTAGGGTTGTGACCCAACCCTAGTGTGTAAACTTAATGGGTGTTTAATTTAATGCTTGTTTATGGTTCGATGTTTATTATTTAGCCTTGTTCTTGCTTTTATTTGTGGAATTAATGATTGCAAATATTAGTTCATGCCTATTTGACTTGGTCTCTACTTGAGAAAAAAAGATTTAGTCTAGGAAAACTTGTCTAACAAGAAATTGGGTCAATCGAGAGATTGACAATCCCAATTAAAGGGTTGAACCTAGAGATAGTAACAATCCGACTTGAGCTTTTTATCAACCGTTGTGTTCAAATACCCATTTGGACTTGAGAAAGCCAAATTGAGCAAAATCACTCTCTAACCGAGAGGTATTGAGTGGGTAATTGAGTGTTGATAGCTATAATACACTCGATCAATAAAACAAACTTTAAAGTTTATATCCCATTAGGAAAACACCTAGGTGAAGGTCATAGCCCTAGGCTTTTTACAACATTTGAAAAATAACAAAAAATAATTTCCTAGTTTTATTTCTTAAATTGCAATTGTAGTTTAATTTAGACTTTAAAATAACCCAATTTTGTGGAAGTGAAAATTAAGATATACAAACTCACGTGCTACGATATATACTACTAACTCCCATACATATAGCTCGCTGCGGAATTCTACCCCAACTCTTGTTGGGTATTATTATTGCATCGATTGTTTTCATAACCTCGAATTGAGGTGTGAACTTGGACGAGATTAATTTTTGGCGTCGTTTCCGGGGAGCTAAAAAATGGTGTTAGCTATATATTTAGGTGTGTTTTTGGGATATCTCCTTTTCGTTCCTTGTTACTAACGTATTGAGAAATTATAGGTGCAATCATGGCAAACAATGAGCTCGGAAACTTACCTTTGGGGGATGTGGACGTTGAGGATGATCAAATGGATGAGGTCTCTCTTGAACCTCAAGCCAATAGATGAGGCCGACCGCATCATGACAATGTACACGTTCCACCCCCACCTCCACCACGAGCGGCTCCACACCGGGTGTTGCCGAATGAAGGGTATGCAAGTGCTATTGTCCCTCCCCTTTATTAGGACGGGCAACTTCCAAATAACCAACATGATGTTCACTTTGCTCGAGCAACAAGGGTTCTTCACCGGTGCACCGGGTCAAAATGCATATAAACACTTGAAGGGGTTCGTAGATACATGTTGGGGGAGTAAAAAAAAAATGTCTCCGAGGATGCTTTGAGGCTAAGGCTTTTTCCCTTCTCTCTGCGGGGGAAAGCTTTAGATTGGTTGGAATGTTTGCTAAATCATTCCATTCATACTTGGGATGCACTAGAGGAGAAATTTATTTCTAAGTACTTCTCTCCCAGGCACATGGCTATTCTTCGGGATGAAATTTTAGCATTCAAGCAAGAGCCCAATGAACCACTACACGAGATATGGGAAAGGTATAAAACAATGGTGAAAGAATGCCCCAACAATGATATGGCGGAGAACATGATTCAACAAACTTTCTATCGGGGGATCAATACAAACAACCAATGTGTAGTGAATTAACTTGCGGGTGGGAACTTCATGACTACGCCTTATGCGGAGGCGTGTGATATCTTGGATGAGATGGCGGATACTTCTTCGGTGTGGCAATCTCCGGCTAATATTCCATAAGGTGACCCTAATGTGATTCACCTTCACAAAGAGTTGCATGATCATGGACAAGCCATAGCTGAGTTGACTACCACCATGAACCAATTGGCAAAGGCTCAACTTCAACAAGTGCAAAACCCGAGGCAAGTCAATGCAATGGAGGGAGTAAATATGATGGCAAAAAAGCAAAGAACAAGAAGTCCACAAGTGGACAATTTTATGTAAGATGATAGTGGATTTGATCAAGATGAATCTTACAATGACCAAGAAGAGGAGGTCCAATATGTGAACAACTTTCAAGGGCAAAGAAACAACTACCAAGGCCCTAGCCAACAACAATGGAGACCTCAAAATAATCTAGGCAAATGGAATTCTCACAATCAAGGTAATTGGAGTGGTGGAAACAATCAAAGCAATTGGAATAACAACAACAATCAAGGCAATTGGAGTGGAATCAATAATCAAGGAAATTGGCATAACAACAATAACCAAGGTAATGGGGGAGGCAACAATCAAGGCAGGTGGAATAACAATCAAGGAAATCGGGGGTCGGGTTTTCAGAGGCCCCCGATGTATCAACAACCGAGCAACCCATCTAGTTATACTTCCCATGGTCCTAGTTTTTCCAATAATGAAATGGGGGCCGTATTGATAACATGTTCAAGCAAATGGTGGAGAAGAATGCCGATTCCGATGCCCAACTTGCTTTACACAACACATCGATCCGCAATCTAGAGGTTCAAATGGGTCAAATCTCTCAAACTTTAAATTCTCATCCTAAGGGGGAACTACCAAGTGACACGGTGGTGAACCCGAAGGGTGGGAACAATACGGGGCATTGCCATGGTCGTTACTACAAGAAGTGGAAGTGGTGGGAATGCACCCACCTCAAGTCAAAGGCAACTTGTGGATGGTGAGCAAGTGGTAGAAGAAGAGGAGATCCCGACCAATATAGTGCAAGCAAATTATGAAGTGCGGATTGATATTGATGGCACTGTGGAAGAGACTCAAGAGGAAGTGAACCCGTCTAGGGAGTATGTGATTGACATACCGAAACCGATAGTGCAAAAGGCTAAGGCACCATTTCCTAATCCACCTCCTTCATATCCTCAAAGTCTCGCCAAGAAAAATGGCGAGAATCAATTCAAAAAGTTCATTGCTATGATGAAGAGTCTCTCGATAAATGTGCCATTAGTTTAAACCTTGGAAAAAATGCCTGGATACGCAAAGTTTATGAAGGACTTGGTGACAAAGAAGCGGTCGATGAATTTTGAAACTATCAAAGTCACTCACCAAGTGAGTGCAATTGTGCATTCGATGGCTCCTAAGTTGGAAGATCCCGGTGCTTTCACAATCCCTTGCACCATTGGAAGTGCCGAGTTTGACAAAGCTCTTTGTGATCTTGGGATGTGTATCAATTTGATGCCCTATTCGTTTTTCAAGACCTTGGGAATTGGGCAACCAAGACCCACATCTATGAGATTACAAATGGTCGATCGTACAATGAAAAGACCGTTGGGAGTGATTGAAGATGTATTGGTTCGTGTGGATAAGTTCATTCTCCCGACGGATTTTGTTATTCTTGATTGTGAAGTAGACTATAAGGTGCCATTTATTCTTGGAAGACCTTTCCTTGCTACGGGGAAGGCTCTTGTTGATGTGGATGCCCGAGAACTCACTTTCCGGGTGGGTGATGAAAAGGTGGTGTTCCACGTGTGCAAATCTATGAGGAAACCGAATAGCAATGAAGTGTATTCATTCGTGGACTTGGTGACCGAAGTGAGTATTGATGATACAAGTGCCACGATTAATGTGGGTGATTTGTTAGTGGCCGTCTTGCTCAATTTTGATGATGACAAAATGGATGGCTTCATGGAATATGTTAATTCTTTGCAAGGAATGGGGTCTTACAACTATGCACCCCGAAAACTTTCCTTGGATCTTGAGAATAGGAAAAATCCTCCTACAAAGCCTTCAATTGAAGAGCCTCCTATATTGGAGTTGAAGCCATTGCCTCCACATCTCAGGTATGAGTTACTTGGCCCTTATTCTACTTTATCGGTTATTCTTTCCTCTTGTTTGACTAATGTGCAGGTTGACTCTACATTGGCGGTGCTCCTCAAGAGGAAGAAAGCTATTGGGTGAACTTTGGAAGATATTCGGGGAATTAGCACCGCATTTTGCATGCATAAGATTAACTTGGATGAAGATGCCAAACCCTCTATTGAACATCAAAGGAGACTCAATGAAGCCATGCAAGACGTGGTCAAAAAGGAGATTATCAAATGGTTAGATGCCGGGGTGGTCTACCCTATTTCCGATAGTTCATGGAGTTCTCCGGTGTAATGTGTCCCTAAGAAGGGGGCATAACTGTGGTCACCAATGATAAGAACGAGTTGATTCCCACAAGAACGGTGACAGGGTGGAGATTGGAAGCTGAACAAAGTCACAAGAAAAGACCATTTTTCACTCCCCTTCCTTGACCAAATACTTGATAGGTTGGCCGACCGTGCTTTCTATTGCTTTCTAGATAGATATTCAGGCTACAACCAAATCCTTATTGCCCTGGAAGATGAAGAGAAAACAACTTTCACTTGTCTCTATGGCACTTTCTCTTTCAAGCGGATGCCATTTGGCTTATGCAATACACCAGTAACTTTTTAACGGTGTATGATGACGATCTTTACGGATATGGTAGAGGACTACCTTGAAGTCTTCATGGATGACTTTTCGATAGTCGGGGATTCCTTTGATGATTGCTTGGAAAATTTGGATAAAGTATTGGCAAGGTGTGAAGAAACGAACTTGGTGCTAAATTGGGAGAAATGCCATTTCATGGTCGAGGAAGGCATTGTCCTTGGCCATAAAATTTCAAAGAATGGCATAGAGGTCGACAAGGCGAAAATAGAGGTGATTTCTAAACTTCCACCTCCAACTTCAGTGAAAGGCGTGAGAAGTTTCTTGGGTCACACGGGGTTCTACCGGCGCTTCATAAAGGATTTTTCTAAAGTGGTGAACCCATTGTGCAAGCTCTTAGAGAAAGATGCTAAGTTTCACTTCAATGATGATTGCATGGAGCTTTTGAATTGCTAAAGTTCAGGTTGACAACAACTCCCATTATCACCGCTCAAAATTGGAGTATTCCTTTTGAGCTCATGTGCAATGCTAGTGATGTAGCGGTTAAGGCAGTTTTGGGGAAACATATCAACAAGATTTTTCATCCGGTCTACTATGCTAGTAAGACCATGAATGATGCCCAAGTTAATTACACCATTACTGAAAAAGAGCTCATTGTCATTGTGTTTGCAATTAAGAAATTCCGCCTATACTTGATGGGTGCAAAGGTTATTGTTCATACGGATCATGCGACACTTCGCTATCTTATGAGCAATAAAGATTCAAAATCTAGGTTGACGATATGGGTGCTATTGTTGCAAGAGTTTGATATTGACATCCAAGATCGAAAAGGGAGTGAAAATCAAGTGGCGGACCACTTGTCTCGTTTGGAGGAGGAGGGGAGGCTGCACGATGGCCTTGAAATCAATGACTCTTTCCCCGACGAGAAACTCTTGGCTATTTTAATGAAGAAGGTGCCATGGTTCGCGGATCTAGCAAACTTCCTTGTGTGTGGAATCATCCCGGATGAGATCTCTTCAAATCAAAGGAAGAAGCTCAAACGGGATTGTCAAAATTATTATTGGGACGAGCCATACCTTTTCTGAATTTGCATGGATGGGGTAATTAGAATATATGTACCGGAGGAAGAGCAAAATGTTATTCTTGAGTCTTTCCATTCTTCGCCTTATGGTGGTCACCATGGCAGAGCAAGAACGGCAGCTAAAGTGCTAAGTTGCGGTTTCGATTGACCCACTCTCTACAAAGATACAAGTGATATGGTGAAAAGATGTGATGAATGCCAACGGGCTGGTGGAATCTCGAAGAAGAATGAAATGTCTCTCACTACCATTTTGGAGATTGATATTTTTGATGGGTGGGGTATTGACTTCATGGGTCCTTTTGTGAGTTCTTGTGGAAATACCTACATCTTGGTCGCATTTGATTATGTGTCTAAATGGGTGGAGGCCGTTGCTCTACCCAACAATGAAGCGAGAAGTTTGGTGGCGTTCTTGAAATAGAATATTTTCACAAGATTTGGTACTCCGCGGGCTATCATAAGCGATGGGGGGTCACATTTTTGCAACAGGGCTTTTGACACTTTGCTTAGCAAGTATGGTGTCACTCATAAAGTTACGACTCCCTATCATCCACAAGATAGCGGTCAAGTGGAAGTCTCCAACCAGGAGATAAAGAGTATCTTGTCCAAAACAATGAATGTTAACCGGGCGGATTGGTCAAAGAAACTTGATGATGCACTATAGGCTTATCGGATTGCATTCAAATCTCCTATCGGGATGTCTCCATACCGGTTGGTGTTTGTCAAAGCTTGTCATCTTCCGGTGGAACTTGAGCACAAAGCCATGTGGGCTTTAAAGAAATTGAATCTTGATTGGGATGCAACCGCTAATTTATGGGTTGCACATTTAAATGAATTGGATGAGTTCCGGTACCATGCATATGAAAGTTCGTCCTTGTACAAAGAGAAAATGAAGTACCTTCATGACAAATACATATGAAACAAGGAGTTCAAGGTGGGCGATCTTGTGTTGTTGTTCAACTCACGATTGAAGATGTTTCCCGGAAAGCTGAAATCTAAATGGAGTGGTCCCTTTAAAATTGTGGGTGTGACACCTTTTGGTGTATTGGACTTGAAGAACAAAAATGATGAGGTATTCCGAGTCAATGGTTACTGGGTGAAGCATTATTTGGGACAAGCTAATGATGGCCACGTGGTGGTAGTTATTCATTTGAAGTGATGGTAATCTGCGTCGTGCAACGACGTTAAATAAGGCACTTCTTGAGAGGCAACCCATGTTTCTTTTTCTTTTTCTTTTCTTCTTTTGTAGATAAGTGTTATTTTTGCGCTAACTAGATTTGAAGTGTGTTGCAGGAATGAGTGTGCTTTACAGGAACTATGCTCAGAAAAGTTGGCTAAGTGTGAAAAAAGTGCGGACCGCACAATTGTGGGTGTTACAGCAGAAGGGGACTGCAGCCGCACAATTACAGTGCGGATCGCACAAATTGAGATGGGAAATTGCAAACTCTCTGAAGTTTGGTCTGTCAGAGAAATATCCAAAGTGCGGCCGCACAGCAAAATATGCGGTCCGCACCAAAAATCTTCGGCCGCACCACAAATTCTGCGGACCGCAGATCAGCAAGGGCATTTGTGCCCCAAGTAACAGAGTGCAGACCGTAGAAGGAAATCTGCGTCCGCACTCCTCCCTTGTCCCTCAAGTCTGACCGTCCAAGTATAAATAGTAACCTTAGGGCTACTGTACATTTTTTCCCCTCTCTGAGTACTCTAAACTCTAAAACTTTGAAATTGTTTGTTCAATCTACTACCACACTAAATCCAGATATGTGATTACTCATCTGCATTACTTCATATCTGGTATGCTTCAATTACTCATAGAATTTTTCAATTTGTAGTTTAATTTACAATTTTTAGGTAGTTTTAGGCCATTTGTCAATAGATTTCAATTTTACTATCATGTGGGGTTTAAACTGTGTTGGGTTAACTGATAATTGCTCTATGGGGAATGGGTGATTTGTTTTTCATGATTACGTGTTCATGCCATGTCGAATTTGTGCAAAATTTTGTAAACCCTAGGAGTTTGATCGATTTTGGTTTGAAATCTGTGGCCGCACGAGAAATTATGCGGTACGCAGAAGTTAAGACTAGGGTACTCAAAATGTGCGGACCGCAATGATAAAAGTGCGGACCGCTCTTCAATTATGCGATCACACTCAAAATTATGTGGACCGCAGATTCATTGCTACAGTTGCAAGTTTAAATTGTGTGGTCCGCACAGCCCAGCCTATGGCCACACTTGTAATTGTGCGTACCGCACTTCCCTACCCTGCCAGCATGTTCTAAACTGTGTGTTTATTGTCTTTTTGCAATTGAACTACAACTGACTACTGTCGTTGCTTGTTACAGAAAATGATGAGATCTCGAGGCCGTGTAGATACGTCAAAGGGGAGGGGTGAACCTTCCAGAGGCCGAGGCAAAATTACTTTACCCCTCACCCTCCAAAAGATAATCGCAAAGAAGTCTACAGTCAGCCGGGGAAGAAATCCAGAGCCCTTTGAATCTAGTTCATATGCCCCATCTCGGGAAGCATCGGAGGGCGACTCATTTCAAGAGCAATCGGATGTCCAATCACAGCCACCAGGAAGGTATTAACTTTGGGACGAGCCTTCCTCCTCACAAAGCACCTCCGAGGGTTCTGAGAGTGCCAGTCAGGCTTCGGAGCCCTCTTCTACACCTGTCCCTGAGGCACCAGCAGCTACTATCGATGATATTCTAGATGATGGCCGAGGGGTGATACTACATTTTCCGACTTTGAGAGGTCGAAGAAGAAAGAGGCCTGGGAGGACCATTTCGTCAGTCTAGCTGCCTTCACCAGCTTTCGTTGGTAGTGGCCGGTGAGATCGCTCACTCTTGAGTGACAGTTCCAACTTAAAGATCTTGATAAGTATAATCCAGCAGTATTGAGACAGTTCTGAGAGCGGAAGTGGCGGATGTGGTTCACCCAGAGTGTAGTTGACGCCAAGGAGCACCTGGTCCGGGAGTTCTACACCAATGTGGCACACATAAAGAAAGGGACCAAAGTGACAAAAGTGAGGAATCTAAAGGTGAAATTTGACCAACATACACTGAACTACTATTTGGGTTTTGAGGACGTTGAGCCGACACAACACTTGGAGAAGCTGGCGATGGGTGATGCAGCTCACCTATGGCTAGCTGAGATTCTTGCAGCCCCGGGGTCACCTCCACCATAGATCACAGCCAGGGTTCCTATTCAATGGAACACCCTAAGCTTCGAGGCGAAGGGGTGGCAGACTTTCGTATCCAGCAGACTAGACCCGTGCCAGAATTAAATAAACTTACCTATTCCACGGGCAGTTCTAGTCGCCTCCATTATGGCCGGGTACTCGATCAATGTGGGTGCCGTGATGTCGGCCAACATGTCTGTGGTCACAAGGCAAGCTGATACCTCCTACCCGTATCCCAACACCATCACTGAGTACCTTACGGATGCACGGGTGGAGCCACGAGATTTTGATATGAAGGTTCGGGCTAAGAAGCCTTTCTCTTGGTATTCTCTAATGGATGCACATAACTCGAAGAGAAAGGGTCAGCCAACTACTACCGCAGGCCAGTCCGATGAGCCATCGGTTGTAGCTATAGAGTCAACAGATATGCCTTCCACTTCAGCAGAGCCTTCATCCAGTGCATCTGCCATGCCTCCACCTTCAGCCTCAGTGCCTTCTACCTCAGCTTTGAAGCCGATACCGATGCCCACTGCTCTACTGACTGTGCTGCGAGTCTCCCAGACACTAGCGAGCCTCAACAAATAGATGCAGACAACTACTGCAAAGCTGTCTGACATATCCAGTCATGTTGCAATATAGTCGTCCATTCCAGCACCCCAGATTCCTCCCACAATTGAAGAAATTTTGAAGAAGCTTCTGAAAAATCAAAACTCTATTATGGCCACTCTGGTACAACATGGGTCCATGATAGAGGAGCTGGCCAAGGAAGTGAAGAATATGTAGAAGTCCCATGCCTCCAAGAAGTCAGTGGACAAGCTTCGGCGTCAGGTTACCAATATTGCACCAGCCGGAGACATTCCATTTGATATGCTGATAGATCCGCACCACCTAGGCCCAGATCCTACAGCACCTAAAATATCAGTTGGCCAATCTGAGGAGCCAGACATTGCTGAGGCAGTCCGTCAGATGTTCACCAACCCAGCCACTCCCGGACTTGAGGATGATAAGATCCAATTGGATGAGGCTGAGGTCGGTGCCACTACTAGGGACATAGAGATGGCCACAGAGCCATATGGAGTTTTCTTCACTCTCACCCTTCTTTTACTCTTATGTTGTTAAGCATTGGGGACAATAATTATTTTTATTCGGGGGTGGGGGGTGGGTGGGTGGTGGTGGTGGAGTTTTTGACACATTTTGATTACTATGTATTTTGATAACTATGAGACATTTGGCCTGTAATTAACTTATTACTATTTTCTTCTTCATTCTCATTATGTATATATTCTCTCTTATCTCTCATTATGTATATATTCATTACTCCTTCAACAATTTTTCTTTTGCTTTGTAGCTTCTTTATCTTTATGTTTGTTTTCTTTTTGAATTAGTAGCTTCTTGTTGACTTAATAGCTTCTTTCTATGTTTTAGTGGATAATAAGCCTTTGGTTTTCTTAATGCCATGATTCTTTCCAAAGGTGGGTGATTCTTCCTAACGATGGATGGCGTGACAACCTTCTTAAGGGATTGAGTCCGTTTTTGGTGTTTAGGTAATAATAGTAGTAGTAATGAATAAAAACACCTACTTGAGTCATGCTCGAAGAGTCAAACATACTTCACTTGGTACCAACACATTTAACTACGTGCTTATAGTTTAAAACAAGGTTTTTGGAAAGAAATAGCTCTAGTTAGTGACCTTGTGACTCTTGTGTTGACTTAGACAATCATCGAGTGGTTCAATTGAACCATAGTGATTTTCAATCTTGAATATGGTTGTTGTAGGCCCTCGACTCTATCCTCTTTAACAATCTAGTTGCGTGAGAGGTGAAATGTTGTTGTTGCAAGTACAAGTACCCGTGCTAATGGTCTAGAACTTGTCCCGAATGTGTTTCTAGGCGAAATTTTAAGTTTTGCTTGGCTTGAGAAGTGATTGAGGCTCTCCTTGACCCGCTTGAAGTTTTCCATTGCCCACCAATGTTATTATCCCTAGTCAACCCATTTGATCCTAAAACCTTTCTCATTTGATAACCATATTACAAGCCTTTACCCGTTTTATCATGACCCTCTCTTGGCACCCGAACTTTTCTTAATACTCTTGTGAAATAATTGGCTAAAAACATAAGTTTGGGGGAGAGACGAGGAACTTGAAACAAGTATCAAGGTACAAAAAGAGAAAAGAAATGATGAGAAGGAAATGCAAGAAAAAGGAAGAACAAAAAGAAAAATGCAAAAAGAAAGTGAATTAGGTGAAGAGTTGAAGGGATTCAAAGAAAAGTAATGAGGAAAAGCATGGAGAAATTAAAGAAGGAGAAAATGAATATTATGATTAATAAAGAGTGATGTTAAGTCTCTCTAGTTCCCCCAAGAAAAAGAAAATGCCTCAAAGAGATGGCAAAGCATGAGCCGAGAAAAGAAAATGGAGTTCTTAAGGAATGATGAACCCGTTCTATCATAGCATATCCAACCTTAGTACAAAAGCCTTCATTGCATTCCGAAAAATACTTATGTGATTTCAAGTCATTTAAAGTCGTACTTGCGACATTCTTTTGAGAGAGATGAGTGAACCTTTCGCAAATCTTTGGATTGAGTTGCTAAATGCTTAAGTGAAATAGGCAAACGGAGAGTAGAGGAGGAGGAGTTTGGGATCCAAAATGACCTACATAAAAGAAAGAGCTTCCTTGATGAATAAAGTCAATTCTTGATGCTCAAGTGTCATATTAGAACTATTTGTGCTTAAAAGTTTAACTTTTTGCTTTGTTGATAATTCATAAGTGGTGTGGGTAATTGTTGGTCCCAATTGATGTGTAAATGACTCACTTTGATTTGCTGGAATGGCTCTTAACTTATGGAGGTGGGAACCACTTTATTTGCTTGAGGACAAGCAAAAGCTTAAGTTTGGGGGAGTTGATAAGTAGGGATTTTGACTACTTATTAGCGCCTTTTAGCTTTCATTTTAGTCCAAAAGCATTTAATTGTCTTCCTAAAAACTGATGAAATGTGCTTAGTTGTGGGAATATTGGAACATGAACTACGAGATGAAATTCAACTCAAGAAGGAGTAATCTGAACTCAAGGACAAAAAAGGCACAAAAGCTCAATTGTGCGTACCGCACAATATCATTTGCGGCCGTAGGTTATGAAGGAATTTCCATCAAAGACTGGTGCAATGTGCTGTCGCAAAAGATGAGCCAAAAGCATAGTTCAGAGAAGATGCATTCCAAGCCTCCTAGAAGTGCGGACCACACAACAATTGTGCGCCCGTAGATACAATTGTGCGAACCGCAGAAGAGCAAGGTGCGACCACAGTTACAATTCTGCGGACCGCAGAAAGAGTGCATTGCGGCCGCAGTTCAGAATTATGCGGCCGCAGACTTCCAATCCTGTCTAGCTGAAGAAAAGTGCGGACCGCACATGGAATTGTGCGGCCGCAGAACCTACGAAAGGGCATTTTTGTCCGAAATTTCCAGCATTGTATAAATAGACAAGTTTCACATTTTTAGGTCAACTTTTGACATCAGTTGCTACAGTAGCCGTTTCCTTGTACTCTTTTTAGTAGTTTTTCATATTTTGAGCTATTTGAACATAGATTTTATCATTTTAATTAGCAATATGAGTTTAATTATTATTTCTTCTTCTTTTTCTTCCATTTCAAGTATGAGCAGCTAGATTTTCACTAGGGTTGTGACCCAACCATAATGTGTAAACTTAATGGGTGTTTACTTTAATGCTTGTTTATGGTTGGGTGTTTATTATTAAGCCTTGTTCTTGCTTTTATTTGTGAAATTAATGGTTGCAAACATTAGTTTATGCCTATTTGACTTGGTCTCTACTTGAGAAAGAGAGACTTAGTCTAGGAAAACTTGGCTAACAAGAAATTGGGTCAATCGAGAGATTGACAATCCCAATTAAAGAGTTGAACCTAAAGATAGTAACAACCCGACTTGAGCTTTTAATCAACCGTTGTGTTCAAATACCCATTTGGACTTGAGAAAGCCAAATCGGGCAAAATCACTCTCTAACCGAGAGGTATTGAGTGGGTAATTGAGTATTGATAGCTATAATATACCCGATCAATAAAATAAGCTTTAAAGTTTATATCTCATTAGGCAAACACCTAGGTGAAGGTCATAGCCCTAGGTTTTTTTACAACATTTGAAAAACAACAAAAAACAAAATACTAGTTTTATTTCTTAAATTGCAATCGTAGTTTAATTTTGACTTTAAAACAACCCAATTTTGTGAAAGTGCAAATTTAGATATACAAACTCACGCGCTACGGTATATACTACTAACTCCCATACATATAGCTCCCTGCGGAATTCGACCCCGACTCTTGTTGGGTATTATTATTGCATCGACCGTTTTCATAACCTTGAATTGAGGTGTGAACTTGGACGAGATTTTCTCTCTGCCCCCGTAGGTGTGGCCATCTACCTTCGGTGTCTGGTGACCGACAAAGACCAAACTAAGATGAACGGTTTAGATGTTCATTGCCTGTTTAATGAAGCACAACAGGTGCTAAACCGGGTAACTTCAAATATCTCTTGCTGAATGTAATTTGTACTTAGACTAATTTTTAGATGGTCCTAATGTTTTTCTTTGTGTATGCAGGCCTTTGTGCTTCATCACGAAGATTTTATTCGATATCAGGATGATCTGAACCAAGTTGAAGCCGAGGTCCGAGGGCTCACTGAGAAGAGAGATACTTACAAACTTCTCAGCGAGCAGCGTGAAGGGGAGGCTAAGACCCTCCGAGCTGAGCTGAAGGTGGCTCGGAAGGAGCACGCTGACATGGTCGAGCAGGTAAAAATATTTGAGGTTAGTGACGATTAGATAGACTCGGTGACTAATAGTCTGAATCAATAGGTCCAACCAAAAATCTATCGAATCGACCAACTTCGAGCTCAGATGGATGTTGTCAAGGCCGAGACCGACGAATGGAGAGGCAGGATAGATCGTCTGGCCTCGGAGAAGGAGACTGATTGGGAGCAACTAACTTCGGGTGAGACCCAGCTTCGAGCAGCAAAGGAAAAAGGCTGAGGTGCAGGCCAAAAAGGTTGAGGAGCTCCAATCTCATCTAAGTGCGGCCATCTCTGATCAAGAAAATCTTGTCAAGGAGCTTGAAATGGCCAAGTCGGTGGTCTTGGTGGTTAAGGTCAATGCCGACGAGATGGTGGCCCAATATAAGGCCGATGTCGAGGCGGCCCAGGATCGAACAAAGGATATCTTCGAGCATGCGAAGCGACAATCTCGAAGGGAGGCCCTCGAGGAGATTCATGCTCGAGGTTTTGACTTGTTGGCCGAAATCGAGAGTGCTAAGGGGATCGAAGCCGATGCCAAAAAGTTGGCTTATCCCGAGGATAAAGAAGGCTCTGAGGGTTCGAGCAAATCTGAGGGTGGAGGAGACTTCGAAGACCCTGGCGACGAGGCGGGCTCTGGTGAAGACCATACCGTTTAAGTGCCTTGTATATTTTTATTTGTTTTTTGTACTTTTGTACTTTTTTTGTCAAGGCCATTTGGCCTTTATAAAGACTATATGTATATATAATACAAGGCTTCCTTTTCCCTACGACACTTTCTGATTTTTGTCTTTCTTTGCTTTATTCTTTATGTTTGTAAAGATCAAAATGCCTTAGCATGAAATAGTTAGGTCATGTTCAGAGGTTCGAACAGGCCTTGCCTTCGACATTATTTTGTTTAAGGCATCGTGGGATTTTGGTATGACTAGACTTTTCACAAAACTACTTATAATTTTTTAGATTATAATTTGCCGAGGGTAGCCTTTAGAACCGGTTAAGAAACTTTTTAAGGCCTTGTTTTTTGTTACGGGTTTTAGATATCTTCGAGCCCTTTTAATATGGCTGTAACCTTTTAGTTCGGGTATAACTCAGTTGGCTTGTTACCTCGAGTTATCCGGACTTTCCTAAGATATCAGTCACCGAATGGGGATGACCGTTGCCTTTATGGTTCGGGCACTGCCTAATAGGTCTTGTGCCCCCGGGCTCTGATAGCCCGGGCCGTCCGAGTTTGTTTCTGGACGGCAGTCCCCGAGTGGGAGTGATTGTTCGAACCCGAATAATGGAGGCTCTTGGGCTCGATACCTTTAGGGGATTGAATGTAGGAAATTCAGAAAGAAAAGAAATATTTTAAAGGACAAGATGTTTATCAGCAAGGTAGAGACTTCCTTTTATTTCTGTGCGTAACATATATGATTACATATGCAGGCACTGTTCATTCAACCGTTTGGCCCTTACAGTAAATCCTATCGATCGAGTCGAGACCATTCAATCGGAAGGTTTCTTTCCTTGCTAAAGTCGTTATCCAAGAGTAATGACCCCCCAGTGTTCGGGGCCGATCGTAGAGAGACCTTAAATACTGTTGTCATGATCTTCGATACTGGTTCGTAACCGGCCTTTGATTCTAAGTTAGCACGATTTACTATTGCCTCGTTAAAAACCTTGCCGGAAAATCCATTTGGGACAAAACGGGTTCAAGGAAAAAAGAGTGCAACGCGTGCTTTCAAGCCTAAAACTTGTATCGTTCTTTGATGGTTGCTTGGAAGTGTTAGTTCGAAATGTAAATAAGTAAAATGAATGAATGGGGTCGTACCTTAGCAGTAGTATCTCTTCAAGTGAGTTATGTTCCAATTGTTCGGTAGTCGCTCACCGTTCATTGCTCCAAGTTTGTATGATCCCTTTCTGGTGATCTAGATAATTTGATATGGCCCTTCCCATTTTGGCCCAAGCTTCCCTTCGTTCGGGTTTCGGGTGCTTAATGTGACCTTCCTTAACACTAAGTCCCCGATATTGAAGTGTCGAAGGTTGGCCCTTCAATTATAATAACTCTTGATCCACTATTTTTGGGCCGCTAATCGGACAATGGCGGCTTCGCGCCTTTCATCTAATATCTCTAGGTTCGTGTTCATAGCCTCGTCGTTTGATTCCTTGGTTGAATAGGAATCTGAGACTTGGTTCTCCGACTTTGATCGGTATTAATGCTTCGACGCCGTAAACCAGCGAGAACGGGGTGGCCCCAGTACTGGACTTCGAGGTCATCCGGTATGCCCATAGGACTTCGGGCAGGATTTCCTTCCATTTTCCTTTGGCGTCAGTTAACCTCTTTTTGAGGTTTTGGAGTATGGTTTTGTTGGTCGATTATGCTTGTTCGTTCCCACTAGGGTGGTAGGGTATTGATAGGATCCTTTTGATCTTATGGTCTTCGAGAAAGTTGCTTACTTTGCTGTCGATGAATTGTTTCCCATTGTCTCACACGATCTCGGCTGACATCGACCGCCGATCCTAGGTTTGCAAGGATATAACCTCACTATTTTGATCCCGAGGTACGTGTTATAGAGTCTATTCCTTGAATCGACATAATGTTACCTGCAACTTATTCAAGTACCTTTGCATTCGTTCCTCTCTGACCTCGAATTTTCCATTAACTTGGTTTACCACAAGGAGGGAGTCGCACTAAGCTTCGATCACCTCTGCCCCCAAGCTTTTGGCTAGTTCGAGACCTGCAATCATGGCCTCATATTCGGCCTTGTTGTTAGTCAATTTTAAAGTCCCAATAGATTGTCTAACTACATTGTCCGTTGGTGGCTTTAAAATAATGCCAAGTCCGGACCCTTTTGCGTTCGAGGCACCATCCGTAAAGAGGGTCTAGATCCCGGAAGAAGTCCCCGAGTTCACCAACAACTTTCTTTCGACCTCGGGTATTAGGACCGGCGTAAAGTTGGACACGAAGTCTGCCAAAATTTGAGATTTAATGGCAGTCTGGGGTCGATATTCAATATCGTACCCGCTAATTTCTATGGCCCATTTGGCCAATTGTACCGAGATCTCGGGTTTATGCATTATATTTCGCAATGGGTAAGTAGTCACGACACATATAGGATGACATTGAAAATATGGTTTCAGCTTCCTAGAGGCGCTTAACAAAGCAAGCGCCAGTTTTTCTAGGTGAGGGTACCTAGTTTCGGCCTCACATAGAGTCCTGCTAACATAGTAAATAGGAAATTGCGTACCTTGCTCTTCCCGGACCAGGACTCCACTTACCGCTATCTCTGATACAGCCAAGTACAAGTATAGTTGTTCGTCTGTCTTCGATGTGTGAAGCAGCGGCAGGCTCGATAGATACCGCTTGAGTTCCTCCAAAGCCCGATGGCACTCCGGGGTCCATGAGAAGTTATTCTTCTTCTTCAATAGTGAGAAGAATCGGTGGCTCTTATCGGAGGACCTCTAGATGAATCGCCCCAGGGAGGCTATGCGTCCGGTTAATCTTTGCACGACCTTCATGTTGTTCACAACCATGATATCTTCGATGGCTTTGATCTTGTTGGGGTTGATCTCGATTTCCTGGTTGGATACCATGAATCCGAGGAATTTACCTGATCCAACTCCGAACACACACTTCTCTGGGTTTAGCTTCATATTGTATTTCTTCAGTATGCTGAAGGTTTCCTGCAAATGTTTTAAATGCTCCTCTGCTCGCAGGGACTTAACCAACATATCGTCAATGTAAACCTCTATTGATTTTCCTATTTGTTCCTCGAACATCCGGTTTACTAGCGTTGGTAAGTGGAACCCACATTTTTTAATCCGAACGACATCACGTTATAGCAGTATGTGCCGTACTTAGTGATGAAGGAGGTTTTTTTCTGATCACCCGGGTTCATCCGTATGTGGTTGTACCCGGAGTAGGCATCGAGAAAACTGAGGATCTCATGGCCGACTGTGGCATCAATCATGTGATCGATGTTGGGAAAAGGGAAGGAGTCCTTGGGACATGCCTTATTCAAATCCTTATAGTCCACACACATTCTTAATTTATCCCCTTTTTTAGGGACTACCACTACATTTGGTAACTAATCCGGGTATTTAACCTCCCGAATGGATCCTATTTTAAGGAGTTTAGATACCTCGTTCTTGATGAAAGCATGTTTGACCTCGGACAGAGCTCTCCTCTTCTGCTTGACCGGGTGGAACTTCGGGTCTAGGCTTAGATTGTGAGTGGTTATCTCCGGCGGGATCCTTCTCATATCAAGGTGAGACCAAGCGAAACAATTTTTGTTAGCTATAAGAAATTGAATAAGTTTTTTCCTGAGTTCGGGGCTTAATCCCGTGCCCAAGTATACCTTTCAATTGGGCAAGTGTTCGGTTAGTACAACTTGTTTCAGTTCCTCGACAGTTAATTTTGTGGTGTCAGAATCGTCGGGAACTATGAAAGATCTGGGGACTCCGTAGTCGTCGTCCTCGTCTACCCTCATTCCTCCGATCCGATCAAGGCTGGTGTCAGTGATTTCTATTTGGCACCATCTTTGACCATCCGATTCGGATCCTCCGATATTGAGTGTGGATGCCTGGATCACCTCATCGACTGCGAACATTTCCTTGGCGGCCGGTTGTTCCCCATAAACTATTTTGACTCCTCTGGGTGTTGGGAATTTCAGCATCTGGTGCAGTGTCGAGGGTATTGCCCTCATGTTGTGAATCCATGATCTCCCGAACAGGGCATTGTATCTCATATCCCCTTCGATTACATAGAACTTGGCTTCCTGTATGGTTCCGGCGACGTTCACCGATAATGTTATCTCCCCTTAAGTGGTCTCGCATGCCATGTTGAACCCGTTCACGACTCGGACTGCAGGTACGATCTGATCTTGTAGGCCGAGTTATTCCACGACCCTTGATATGATGATATTGGTTGAGCTACCTGGATCAATTAACACATGCTTAATTCGAGATTTATTAACGAGTACCGATATTACCGTGAGCACCTAATTTTTGACTGTGCTTGAATTTTTTCCACTCATCTCACCAATATCTCACTTCTCACTCCATCTTCCCACGCATGTCCCCACTCTACTTTCCCTTGCCCCCCACTATTTGTCTCCACTCCACTTTCCCTTGTCCCCCACTCCTTGTCCCCCATGCTTATCCCCACTCACAACCCCCCACATCTCCCCAATTCCCTAAAAATAAACGGATCCCTCTCCCCAAAAGAGAAGACAACCGCTGCCCCCATTCCCTCTATCAACTCTAACAGACCACACCTTCATCTTCCTTCTCAAAAAACCTCCATCAAGATCAGCCTTGTTTCCACACCAAAACCCCGCTGTAAAGACCACCTAAAACCATCACTGTCCAGCCCTCAAACCCAGCAAAGAATAGCCCAAAAATAAGCTCCAATCCCTCACCAAACGCAACAAAGAAGTCCAAGAAACTAGCTTCTAACATCACTAAAAGAGCTGCAACTTCAGCTTCATTTTCAGCCCATGAACTCCAAGTTTTAACCACTAAAAACGAGCAGAAATAACCCCAAAGTCCAGTCCTAAAACACCCCCAAGAATACCCCAAAACTCAACCCAAAACGTCACCCAAACCAGCCCTAAAAATCGTCCGCAAGATAGCTCCAAAGAGCAGCCGAACCAGTTGCAAAATTGCTAAAACAACAGTCCGAAAAACCCAAAATATCAGTTCCAAAATCAGCACCAAAAATCCGATGAAACACCGTCCAAAACCAGCCACAAACATCCATCGAAACGACCCATTTTACACCGGAACTAGTTGTCCAAAGCTAGTCGAGTCGGTATAATTTTCGTCTAGATCTTGGTTTGAGGTCGCCATCGAGGTTATGGTCGATTGGCTCTGTTTCCTTTGAAGGTCCCTGTTTTGCTCTTGCTTCGGTCAAATTGTAGTTGCCAATTTCCTTGTATTTTGACATCGGTAGAGGTTCTTCAATGTAAAGGAAGTTTCAAGCAATAAGGTCCATTCTTTACACTTATATTATCTCAATTTGGTCTTGCTAGCATAATGAAAGATTCTGGCTATTTGTTTCTCTTCTGTGTTGTTTTGTCTTTAGTAGTAGTCTTAATTAGCTAGTCTTTTGTCTTATGCCATGACTTGATCTGTGAGATTCATGCTTAGCTCATTATTTATAATTTAATATTTCTTGTATGTTGATTTGCTATCTCCCCTCATTATAGTTAATACATTAGCATCATGTTGGATTAAAGAAGCTTTGTTTGAATTCATTGGAAGTTTAGGACAGTTAATCATGTTGGGCTTAGTAAATTCATGGGTTTATGGTAATTGATGTAATTTTGGGCTTTAGTTTATTCTTACATTTTAATA
Source organism: Nicotiana tabacum (assembly GCF_000715075.1). Classification (NCBI taxonomy): domain Eukaryota; kingdom Viridiplantae; phylum Streptophyta; class Magnoliopsida; order Solanales; family Solanaceae; genus Nicotiana; species Nicotiana tabacum. The sequence continues at coordinate 91,194,286 of NC_134096.1, read as the reverse complement.
TTCGGGACATTAACACTTGGTTTGAGATAAGTGATTTGGCTTATTTTACATAACAAATAGTTGCTTAAATAGCTCCAATAATAACTCTCGAACCTCACAACAATCTCAAAGGTAGGAAAACAACAAATTATGAATACAATTAATTTGCTTTAGGCGCGTTATTAATTAAATCAATCATCGTGATTATGTATACGTTCACATGACATGACCATGATTCCCAAACTAAAACTGAAGTATGTGTTCGCGCAACTTTGAGCGAAACAATCTTAATAAATAATAAGGTGTTATTAATCGTACAAGTACACGTGACATGATTTTAACACACTAAATAAAACGGATTCACACACACGTGGTTCGTTTCAAGATAATTTCCATAAATCTAATCAAACAATAAAAACGTACATAGGTAAAACATGAGAATCAATAAATCACAGTTTGTCCAAAATTAATTCAAGTCAAGTTGTAGTCAATAAAGCAACCGTGATAGAACCACGAGACTCGGAGAATGCCTTACACCTTCTCCCCGGTCAACGAAATTTCTTACTTGGACTTTATTTTCGCAGACCAATACTAAAAGAGTCAAATCTTCCTTTGATTAGGGATTCAAATAAAATGTGACTTGGAACACCCAAAAATCAATTCCAAGTGGCGACTCTGAACAATAAGATAATCCCTATTTCAAATTGTCACTTTAATTGAAAAAACTCTTTAACCCACAACAATCCAATAACATATTATCTTTTGTGAGGGTAAAATGAGGTGTGACAGCTATGGCGACTCTGCTGGGGACTAACCAGAATTCGAGCTTGTACATATTGACTTTTATTTGGCTTTATTAATTTTGTATATATTGTGATTTATTGGTTCTTAATGTGCTATTTTTCGCTTTTTACCGCTTTAATATTGTTGAACTGTACATATAAATTATTTTCTCACGCACCCCCTCTCAGTCTTCTTGATAATAAAAATTGGGCATTTGCTTGACATAGCCCGCTTTCGTTGAGATAGCCAAGGTGCTTGTCACCCGATGAAGGATTTTTAGTCACACATGTTTTAGGCGGGTAGCACCACCAGCTAAGCCGGAAAAAAATGCTACCGGTACGCTGACCCTCCTCGACTCGAGTTGTCCGCCCGAGTAAGCCAGTCTAGATACCTTCTCCACTAGGATTTAAACCTAAAAGAACAAACCTCATGCCGGATATCCCTAGTAGGTTTGGTTTATTTGCATCACGTGCATTTGACTTAGCGAAACTCGGCACAAGGGCCGGGTCCGTATAAGACAAGTATCCTTCTTGAGACCATCTTGATGCATCTTACGTGCTACTTGTGTATTTCTTTGTTCGGTTTGCATGTTGACTAGCTTCTAGAATAGGAAAAGAAAATCAAGAAAAATAGGAGAGAGAAAATTGACCCGGTTCCTGAAAATTCCGGTATTTGAAAAAAAAAAGAAGAAAAAAAGATCCTGAAACTCTGCCGAATTTTTAGCAGGTTGTCACAAATGAGGCCGAATTTTCAAAAAATGACATTTTCCCCCGGTCCTGAAAAACTGACCGAACTACGCGTGTCTAAATCTCACCGGATGTGAGACACGTAGGCAAACCTCATCAGTTCCGGCCCCTAATTTTCAAAAATCCAAAAAATATTTTTCCTTAATTCCTTCTTTAGAAGTCTTTCTTTGAGACATCAAATCCAAAATTCCAAAAATATTTTCTTCCTTTTCTAAAAAAAAAAAAGGTCTTTCTCCCAAAATTCAAAAAAAAAAAAAATCAAATTCCAAAAAAAATATTTTTTGTCTTTTTAAATTTACAAAAAAAATAAAAATTCAAAATATCTTTCTTTTTTTTTTTAAAAAAAAAAGTCTTTCTTTCGAATATTCCAAAAAAAATAAAATTCTTTCTTTAGAAATTTTCTTTCAACAAAAAATATAATTCTAAAAAAAACATATCCAAAATATTTTCCTTGTTAGGAGTTTTTATGGGATTATTTGTATATGAGTAAAAAAAAAGAGTTAGTTTATTTACTTTATTTCTGATTTTACCGAACTATGCGGGTCTGATTCTCACCGGATGTGAGTTACGTAGGCAAACCTCATCGGTTCCAGCCTCAATTTTCAAAAAACAATTCAAAAATATTTTCTCTTTCCTTAATTCTTTTTAAAAAAAAAATTAAATCCAAAAATATTTTTTTTATTTTTCGAAGTCTTTCATTTGAAAAAACAAAAGAAAAATATTTCAAATCAAAATTCAAAATATTTTCTTTCTTCTTTAGAATTCTTTCTTTTTTTAAAAAAAATTCAAAATTCCATAAAAATCAAAAAAATAAAAATAAAAAATATATATATATTTAAAAGTCTTTATATAAAAAAAAAGAAAACAAAAAAAGAAAAATGGGTCAGTCTATTCCCAAACTATGCAAAATCTGATTCATGCGACGTTATGATACGTAGGCAATCTCCATCGAATTCGATCATATCCATTAAATAAACTGAGTGAAAAAACAAAATGAGTGAAAAAAGAAAGAAAGAAAGAAAGAAAGAAAGGAGTGACTAAAATAATAAAGAAAAATAAAGAGCGAAAAACAAAAAAAGAAAAGAAAAGGAAAGCAAGAGTGAAAACAAAATCCAAAAAGAGAAGTGTTGGTCCAATTTGAAAAAAGAAAATCGCGAAAAGTTTCCGTGAATATGCTGCCTCCAATGGACGGAATAGAAATGGTTACAGTCTTCCTATAGGCCTAAGAGGCGGACTACTTCCAGAAAATGATGTCCGCTATGGATAGACCATTCGCTAAGGCTATCAAAATTAGGGAGATGGTCGAAAATAGTTTAAAAACGGGCCGAATCTTGAGTCATGCAGGGAGCCCCTCAGAAGGAATCAGTTCACCCCTTTGGTGAATCATATTCAAGTTTGTTTCAAAAGGTAATCGGGCTAGGTCCGCTGCAGCCAGTGGCACCGAACTGGCTAAACCCCGAGTCCCCCTCGCACCAAGCTGATGCTAGATGTGAATACCATTCTGGAGCGGTGGGACACGATACTGAGGATTGTTTGGACCCTCAAGAGGGCAATTAAAGACTTGATTGAAGACAAAAGAATCGTTCTTCGGGTCGAAGAGGCTCTTGATGTGATGAACAATCCATTGCCTGTTCACAACACTCGGCTAGTCATTGTAATGATCTGTGATGATGAGGAATTTGATCTGGCACTGAAGGCCATGGTAACCATTACCGAGACAGAAGAAAAGCCAAAAAAAAAAAGAGAAAAAAAAAAGTTCGCCAAACCTGAAATGTTCTCTGTCGGATGGGAGTCTCGGTAGCCGGTCTTACTGTCTTTTCTGCTTTCGGATTATTTCAGGGTGTAATCGAGATGTTTTACTTTATTGTCTTACTTTCTCATGTAAAACCTTCTATCTTTAAAAAATTAGAAAGAAAATCAAATGAAATTAATATTTCATTGTCAAGGAATGTCTCTTTTCTTAATCCTGTCACCTTTCTTATTCTTTTTTCATCTCTGTTAATGCAGATTTTAATAACATGACGTGCTTACGGACTTCATGCCCAGATCCTAAGATGCTGTCAGACCTCTAAATAATGAATTAAGAAGCAGAATGTTTTGAAGACAAGGCTTGTAAGAAAATAAATAAAAAATTGGAATGAAGTTGAGATTCCCTCTCTTCGGATCATTGTTGAAGCCGAGATTGAGGATAATGAATCGGTCAAGACCCGGTTGGAACAGTTGACTATGATTGATGAAAAATGGATGGCCACAGTTTGCCAGGAGCAGTTGTACCAACAAAGAATGGCTCGTGTCTACAACAAGAAAGTGCGGCCCAGGGAATTTGGAATAGGACAACTCATTCTGAGACGTATCCTCCCACCTCATGAAGAAGCTAAGGAAAAATTGGCTCCAAATTAGAAAGGTCCATACATTGTAATGAGAGTAATGCAAAAGAGAGCGTTGTACTTGGGAAGCATCGAAGGAAATGTCCCTGAAACAACCATCAACGCGGATATAGTCAAAAGGTACTTTGTTTGACCCTTTATGTAGCATTAATGTTCTCTGATTGGGATGATGAGGGCTTTCATTCTCGCTATCCAAACACCATCAACCCTTTGCTAACCCTTTTGAGCCGGTTACTTTTCTTTGATTACCCTCTTTGGAACCTGAAGATGTTATTAAAAAAAAGAAGAAGAAACAAAAAAGAAAAAAGAAAAAAAAAACAAAACAAAGGAAAAAAAAGAAGAAGAAAAAAAAGAAAAAAAAAGAAAGAAGAAGAAAAAGAAAACAAAACAAAAATCCATACAAGTTCATGCATTGAACTACGTTTGACTTGATTCCGAAAGAATACGTAGGTAGCCTCTCTCTGGGATTCAGTCACACCAAAAAACAAAAATTCACATCTCCCAAATGTTGAAACCGGGGCAAATGTTACAATGGTTTGGTGATGGTCTCGCCTGAGAGGTTCCAAAGTTGTAATTCAATCCATACCCTTTTTACCCAATTCCTTTTCAAGTCCTTCCGATCAATCAACGAGAATGTTCAAAATTGGAGGATACTGTCACTTGGATCTGGTGCAACCAAAATGAGAGAAATAAAATGAGAGAGTCTTATTGGTGAAAACCCTCAGGGGCACCGTAAGGCAATGGTGAGTAAAGAAACTAAAATGAGAGAGTCTTTTTAGTGAAAACTCGCAAGGAGCACTATAAGGCAATGGTGAGAAGACAGAAGTCAACTGGTGAAAACCCACAAAGGGTGCCATTGATCGAAAAGAGGATCCTCACATCCATTGGCATCGACACAGTCCTGGGTAAGGTTTCTCGATTTTGAGACAAAAGTTTTAATGAATTTCTGAGAGTCGGACAGTTGACACAGATCATGCATCCAGTCCAAAAGGTATGTCATGTTCATTGAAGTCTGTATGTACTCCAGATAAGTCCTTCTTTCCTTTCCTCGAAAGGGATACCTCTAGTCTAAATTCATTCTCCATTCTACTGTTTGTTTTTCCTTGAATCCCTTTTGGTATAACTCTGTTTTGAAACTAAGGCAAAGAAGGGATAACAAGACTGATTTATAGGACTCTGGTTTGATACAAACTAATATGCAAAAAAGGCACCCAGACTCGGCAGGGGCATCAAGTTGACCCTGACTGGCCATGGCGGCCGATGCTTCAAAATCAAAAAGCTCTTGTAAGGATGAAATCAAATTGAAAGTGCCTACAAGGGAAAAATGAAGTTGAAAAGGTTAAGTCCCAAGTGACTAACCATTTTGGCAAAGTTTGAAAAGCCAAAGGTTCCCCAATGCTCTAAAATTGAAAGTGTTGAGGAAAGAAGTCGCAAGTGAAATGCCACAAAGTCAAAATAAAGTTGAAAAGGTTAAGTCCCACGCGGCCAACCGTGGTATTCAGGAAATTATCATTAAAAAAGATGGGCACAAAGCCAAGCTGCCAAAGACATCAAGGCGACAAACGGACCACCATTTTTTAAAAGTCACAATTTTTCTTTGTTTGCAGCAGGAACAAAGCAGTGCAGAATGGCGATTCATAAAGGACGAATGTCACCAAAGGTAAGTTTCCTCAAAATACCCACTTTTATTTTCAGCATGCATCACTACTGTCCATACCTTTCATTTTCGTAACTTAACCCAGGTAGAACCTTTTCGCCTAGGAGGAACCAGCTCATAGTTCCGGGTAGAAGTACTCTTCACCCAAGCTTGTTTTTCGTAGCTTAATCCAGGTAGAACCTTTTCGCCTAGGGGGATCCAGCTCATATTTTCGGGTAGAAGTACTCTTCGCCTAGGTTGTTTTTACGTAGATTAACACAGGTAGAACCTTTTCGCCTAGGGGGATCCAGCTCACAGTTCCGGGTAGAAGTACTCTTCGCCCAGGTTATTTTTCATAGCTTAACCCAGGTAGAACCTTTTCACCTAGGGGGATCCAGCTCATAGTTTCGAGTAGAAGTAATCTCCACTCAGGTAGTTTTACAATAGCTTAACTCAGGTAGAACTCTTCGCCTAGGGGGATCCAGCTCATAGTTCCGGGTAGAAGTACTCACCACTCAGGTTGTTTTACATAGCTTAACTCCTGTAGAACCTTTTCGCCTAGGGGGATCCAGTTTATAGTTTTCGGGTAGAAGTACTCTTCACTTAGGATGTTTTACGTAGCTTAACCCAAGTAGAATCTTTTCGCTTAGGGGGATCCAGCTCATATTTTCGGGTAAAGGTACTCTTAGCCTAGGTTATTTTTATGTAGCTTAACCCAGGTAGAACCTTTTCGCCTAGGGGGATCCAGCTCACAATTCCGAGTAGAGGTACTCTTCGCCCAGGTTGTTTTTCATAGCTTAACCCAGGTAGAACCTTTTCGCCTAGGGGGATCCAGCTCATAGTTCCGGTTAGAAGTACTCTTCGCCCATGCTTGTTTTACAGTAGCTTAACTCAGGTATAACCTTTTCGCCTAGGGGATCTATCTCATAGTTCCGGGTAGAAGTACTCTCCACTCAAGTTGTTTTACATAGCTTAACCCAGGTAGAACCTTTTCGCCTAGGGGGATCTAGCTCATAGTTTCGGGTAGAAGTACTCTTCACTCAAGTTGTTTTACGTAGCTTAACCCAGATAGAACCTTTTCGCCTAGGGGGATCCAGCTCATATTTTCGAGTAGAAGTACTCTTCGCCTAGGTTGTTTTTACGTAGCTTAACCCAGGTAGAACCTTTTCGCCTAGGGGGATCCAGCTCACAGTTCCGGGTAGAAGTACTCTTTGCCCATGTTGTTTTTCGTAGCTTAACCGAGGTAGAACCTTTTCGCCAAGGGGAATCCAGCTCATAGTTCCGGGTAGAAGTAATCTTCGCCCAGGCTTGTTTTTCGTAGCTTAACGTAGGTACTAGGGGGATCCAGCTTATATTTTTACGTAGAAGTACTCTTCGCTCGGGTTATTTTATGTAGCTTAACCGAGGTAGATCCTTTTTGCCTAGGGTGATCCAGCTCATATTTCTAGGTAGAAGTACTCTCCGCCTAATTTATTTTTATGTAGCTTAACCCAGGTAGAACTTTTTCCTCTAGGGTGATCCAGCTCACAGTTCCGGGTAGATGTACTCTTCACCCATGTTGTTTTTCGTAGCTTAACCCAGGTAGAACCTTTTCGCCTAGGGTGATTCAGCTCATACTTTCCGGGTAGAAGTACTCTTCGCTCTGGCTATTTTACGTAGCTTAACCCAGGTAGAATCTTTTCGCCTAGGGGGATCCAGCTCATATTTCTGGGCAGAAGTACTCTTCGCTCAGGATGTTTTACGTAGCTTAACCCAGGTAGAACTTTTTCGCCTAGGGGATCCAGCTCATAGTTCCGGGTAGAAGTACTCTTCGCTTCGGATATTTTATGTAGCTTAACCCAGGTAGAACATTTTCACCTAGGGGGATCCAGCTCATATTTTCGGGGTAGAAGTACTCTTCGCTCAGGCTTATTTTACGTAGCTTAAACCAGGTAGAACCTTTTCGCTTAGGGGGATCCAGCTCATAGTTCTGGGTAGAAGTACTCTTTGCTCAGGATGTTTTACGTAGCTTAACCCAGGTAGAACCTTTTCGCCTATGGGGGTCTAGCTCATAGTTTCGGGTAGAAGTACTCTTCGCCCAGGTTGTTTTATAGTAGCTTATCTCAGGTAGAACCTTTTCACCTAGGGGGATTCAGCTCATAGTTTCGGGTAGAAGTACTCTTCGCCTAGGTTGTTTTTACATAGCTTAACCCAGGTAGACCCTTTTCTCCTAGGGGGATCCAGCTCACAGTTCCGGGTAGAAGTACTCTTCGCCTAGGTTATTTTTCGTAGCTTAACCCAGGGAGAACCTTTTCGCCTAGGGGGATCCAGCTCATAGTTTCCGGGTAGAAGTATTCTTCGCTAAGGCTGTTTTACGTAGCTTAACCTAGGTAGATCCTTTTCGCCTAGGGGGATCCTGCTCATATTTCCGGGTAGAAGTACTCCCCGCCTAATTTGTTTTTACGTAGCTTAACCCAGGTAGAACCTTTTCGTCTAGGGGGATCCAGCTCACAGTTCTGGGTAGATCTACTCTTCGCCCATGATATATTTTGTAGCTTAACCCAGGTAGAACCTTTTCGCCTAGGGTGATCCAGCTCATACTTTCCGGGTAGAAGTACTCTTCGCTCAGGTTATTTTACGTAGCTTAACCCAGGTAGAACCTTTTCGCCTAGGGGGATCCAGCTCATATTTTCGCGCAGAAGTACTCTTCGCTCAGGTTGTTTTACGTAGCTTAACCCAGGTAGAACCTTTTCGCCTAGGGGGATCCAGCTCACAGTTCCTGGTAGAAGTACTCTTCGACCAGGCTGTTTTTAGTAGCTTGACCCAGGTAGAAACTTTTCTCCTAGGGGGATCCAACTCATAAGTTCCGAGTAGAAGTACTCTTCGCTCAAGCTTGTTTTACGTAGCTTAACCCAGGTAGAACCTTTTCGCCTAGGGGGATCCAGCTCATAGTTCCGGGTAGAAATACTCTTCGCTCAGGATGTTTATACATAGCTTAACTCAGGTAGAACCATTTCGCCTAGGGATATCCCGCTCATATTTTCGGGTAGAAGTACTCATCGCTCAGGTTTTTATACATAGCTTAACTCAGGTAGAACTATTTCGCTTAGGGCGATCCAGCTCATATTTTCGGGTAGAAGTACTCTTCACTCAGGTTTTTATACATAGCTTAACTCGGGTAGAACCATTTCGCCTAGGGGGATCCAGCTCATATTTCTGGGTAGAAGTACTTTTCGCCCAGGCTTGCTTTTCGTCGCTTAACCCAATTAGAACATTTTCACCTGGGGGATCCAGCTCATATTTCCGAGTAGAAGTACTTTTCGCCCAGATTTGATTTTTGTAGCTTAATCCGGGTAGAAGTACACTTTGTCCAGGCTTGCTTTTCATAGTTTAACCCTGGTAGAACCTTTTCTCCGAGGGGATTCAGCATTTGTTTTCAGTAATACAGGGCGCCAATCACTGGTTACATTTCCTTTTCAGTAATACAGGGCGCCAACCCCTGGTAACATTTCCTTTTCATTAATACAGGGCGCTAACCCCTGGTTATATTTCTTTTCTAGTAATACAGGGCGCCAACCCTTGGTTACATTTCCTTTTCATTAATACAGGGCGCCAACCCCTGGTTACATTTCCTTTCCAGTAATACAGGGCGCCAACCCCTGGTTACATTTTCTTTTCATTAATACAGGGCGCCAACCCCTGGTTACATTTCCTTTCCAGTAATACAGGGTGCCAACCCCTGGTTACATTTCCTTTAAGTAATATAGGGCGCCAACCCCTGGTTACATTTCCTTTCCAGTAATACAGGGCACCAACCCTTGGTTACATTTCCTTTTCAGTAATACAGGGCGCCAACCCCTGGTTACATTTTCTTTCCAGTAATACAGGGCGCCAACCCCTGTTTACATTTCCTTTCCAGTAATACAGGGCGTCAACCCTTGGTTATATTTCCTTTTCAGTAATACGGGGCGCCAACCCCTGGTTACATTTCTTTTTCAGTAATACAAGGCGCCAACCCCTGGTTACATTTCTTTTTCAGTAATACAGGGCGCCAACCCCTGGTTATATTTTCCTTTTCAGTAATACAGGGTGCCAACCACTGGTTACATTTCTTTTTCAGTAATACAGGACGCCAACTCCTGGTTACATTTCTTTTTCAGTAATACAGGGCGCCATCCCCTGATTATATTTTCTTACCAGTATAGGGTACACCAATTTCTAGTTGTGTTCTCTAACATAGGGTACACCACAGCCTAGTTGATTTGATTTTAAATGTAGGATACACCACTCCTTGATATCATTGCCAATATAGGGTATCCCATTCCCTGGCCATATTTTCCCAACATAAGGTACACTAATCCTTAGTTGAGACATTCTTTTGGGACAATAAAAAAAATATAAAAAAAAATCGTCATGACCTTTTTAGGGTACACCATTCCCGTTTTTTTATTGCTTTCAATAAAGAAATAGTTTAGAATTTTGTTACAATAACTCACGAAAATATTCTAGTGAAAACCAGGGTAGAAAATTTTCGTTTGTTTGTTTGTTGTGATGTCTGAGCAGATTTTACCTCGAGGCACAGGTTTCGAGATGAATAAAAGAAGAAGTCTCAATCCAGAATAAAGAAAAGAAAAGGAAAAGAAGTGAATACAAATGCAGAAGCAGATGAAACGGATATGGACTGCTCAAGACATGACTGAAGTTACGAGCTTCATATTTCCCGTTTTGCTCAGAAGAAGCCGTAGAAGAATGAACTAGCACCTACATCTAGCAAGCATCAAGGTTCATATCAGAGTCTGCATGAACAACTAGTCAAGACTCAAGATCAAGCTTCAAAGATTTATAAATAGGAATCTTGTAACTCATAGCTGATAGGCTTGTTTAGTTTCTTTTGATTTCGATGTAATAATAGAACTAAAGACCGGAGCCTTGACGGAACCTCACTCGACTCCCCAAGTCATCATTCCATCACTTTTCTTGAACTACACGCGACTTGATTCCCTTATACTCGGGATATGTAGGCTGCCCAAACCAAGACTCGGTTGCACTCTTTTCTCTTATCTCTTCCCTTTTGAATAATGGTATGGCCAAAAATTAGTCATATCGCTCATCTTTTCTTTGCCTGAAAACTCTTCATGTTTTCAAGCAAAGAGGGGCATGCTGTGAGCACCTAATTTTTTACCATGTTTGAATTGTTCTACTTATCTTACCAATACCTCACTTCTCACTCCATATTTCCCGCTCCCATCTTCTCACGCGTGTCCCCACTCCACTTTCCCTTACCCCCCACTCTTTGTCCCCACTCCATTTTTCCTTGTCCTCCACTCCTTGTCCCCTATGCTTGTCCCCACTCACAACCCCCCACATCTCCCTAATTCCCTAAAAACAAACGGATCCCTCTCCCCAAAAGAGAAGACAGTCGCTACCCTCATTCCCTCTATCAACTCCAACAGACCACACCTTCATCTTGTTTCCACACCAAAACCTCCATCAAGATCAGCCTTGTTTCCACACCAAAACCCCATTGTAAAGACCACCTAAAACCATCACTGTCCAGCCCTCAAACCCAACAAAGAGCTGTAACTTCAGCTCCATTTTCAGCCCATGAACTCCAAGTTTTAACCACTAAAAACGAGCAGAAATAACCCCAAAGTCCAGCTCTAAAACACCCCCAAGAATACCCTAAAACTCAACCCAAAACGTCACCCAAACCAGCCCTAAAAACCGTCCGCAAGATAGCTCCAAAGAGGAGCCAAACCAGCTGCAAAATTGCTAAAAAAACCAGTCCGAATAACCCAGAAAATCCGTCCCAAAATCAGCACCAAAAACCCGACGAAACACCATCCAAAACCAGCCACAAACATCCATCGAAACGACCCATTTTACACCGGAACTAGTTGTCCAAAGCTAGTCGAGTCGGTATAATTTTCGTCTAGATCTTGGTTTGAGGTCGTCGTCGAGGTTATGGTCGATTGGCTCTGTTGCGTTTGAAGCTCCCTGTTTTGCTCTTGCTTCGGTCAAATTGTAGTTGCCAATTTCCTTGTATTTTGGCATCGGTAGAGGTTCTTCAATGTAAAGGAAGTTTTAAGCAATAAGGTCCATTCTTTACACTTATGTCATCTCAATTTGGTCTTGCTAGCATAGTGAAAGATTCTGGTTATTTGTTGCTATTCTGTGTTGTTTTATCTTTAGTAATAGTTTTAATTAGCTAGTCTTTTGTCTTATACCATGACTTGATCTGTAAGATTCATGCTTAGCTCATTATTTATAATTTAATATTTGTTGTATGTTAATTTTCTATCTCCCCTCATTATAGTTAATACATTAGCATCATGTTGGATTAAAGAAGCTTTGTTTGAATTCATTGGAAGTTTAGGACAGTTAATCATGTTGGGCTTTGTAAATTCACGGGTTTATGGTAATTGATGTAATTTTGGGCTTTAATTTATTCTTACATTTTAATATTCAAAACATTAACACTTGGTTTGAGATAAGTGATTTGGCTTATTTTACATAACAAACAATTGTTTAAATAGCTCCAATAATAACTCTCGAGCCTCACAACAATCTCAAAGGTAGGAAAACAACAAATTATGAAAACAATTAATATGCTTTAGGCGCTTTATTAATTAAATCAATCACTATGATTATGTATACGTTCGCGTGACATGACCATGATTCCCAAACTAAAACTGAAGTATGCGTTCGCGTAACTTTGAGCGAAACAATCTTAATAAATAATAAGGTGTTATTAATCATACAAGTACGCGTGACATGATTTTAATACACTAAATAAAACGGATTCACACACACGTGGTTCGTTTCAAGATAAATTTCATAAATCTAATCAAGCAATAAAAGCGCACATATGTAAAACATAAGAATCAATAAATCACAATTTGCCCAAAATTAATTCAAGCCAAGTTGTAGTAAATAAAGCGATCGTGCTAGAACCACGGGACTCGGAAAATGCTTTAAACCTTCTCCCCGATCAACGGAATTCCTTACTTGGACTTTATTTTCGCAGACCAATACTAAAGGAGTCAAATCTTCCTTTGATTAGGGATTCAAATAAAAGGTGACTTGCAACACCCAAAAATCAATTCCAAGTGGCGACTCTGAACAATAAGATAATCCCTATTTCAAATTGTCACTTTAATTGAAAAAACTCTTTAACCCACAACAATCCAATAACATATTATCTTCTTCGTTTAAAGACAAGGTTCCTTCCGGTATGTAATCCCGAGTCCATTTTTCCATTGTGATGGATGCTTTGGTACGCTTCAACATCGGACCCTGGGAATGTCGACTCCATCGATGATCATGTTAATGACGTGCTGAGGCTCTTCCTGCTCGGTCTGCTTATTAGAATCCCTGTTCCTGAAGTGGTTCTTGGCCCGATCACTCAGGAATTCTCGGAGATGCCCGTTGTTGAACAATCGGCCCACCTCTTCCCTTAATTGTCGGTAGTCTTCTGTTTTGTGGCCATGAGTGCCATGATATTTCAACATTAGGTTGGGATCCCTTTGGGCTGGATCAAACTGTAAAGGTCTAGGCCACTTAGTATCTTTGATACATCCGATGGCAGATACTATAGCGACGACATCGACGTTAAAGTTGTACTCCGATAATCTTGGCGCTTCTTTAGGCCCGACGAGCCCGTCGAAGCTTTTTTTGCTCATGAGTCCTCGGTTGCTCTTACTTCGATCACTTCTCCTTTTGTTTCTCATAAAGTTCCATCCAGACCTACTGTTTCTTCGGTCCCCATTGTACGACTGATACCGATCCCTGTTTGATCTCGGTTCATGATCGATGTCTCTCTTAACTCTGTCGATGGTTCTGACAGGATATACGGACCCGGAAGGGGCCCCAAGCTGATCATCTTCGACTCTGATTTTTGATTGATACCGGTTATTTACATCGGCCCAAGTGACAGCCAGATATTCCACTAAGTTTTGTTTCAACTATTGTGAAGCCAACGAGCTCCGAATGTTGAGTCCTTGGGTGATAGCCTGAACGGTCCAATCATCAGGGACCAGTGGCAGGTCCATCCGTTCCATTTGAAACCGGGACACAAACTCTCTGAGCATCTCATTATCCTTCTATTTTACTTTGAAAAGGTCCAACTTCCTGGTCTCGACCTTGATAGCCCCGGCGTGTGCCTTTACGAAAGAATTTGCAAGCATAGCAAATGAGTCGATAGAATTAGGAGGTAAGTTGTGATACCATATCATAGCTCCTTTTGATAGGGTCTCTCCGAACATTTTCAACAAGACAGACTCGATCTCATCATCCTCCAAGTCGTTCTCTTTGATGGCACATGTGTAGGAGGTAACATGCTCGTTTGGGTCGGTCGTTCCGTTGTACTTAGGAATCACGGGCATGCAGAACTTCTTAGGGATTGACTTTGGAGCCGCGCTCAGAGGAAAAGGTTTTTGTACGAACTTCTTGGAATCCAGGCCTTTCAATAGCAGCGGTGCGCCTGGGATTTGGTCGACCCTGGAATTGTAGGTTTCTACCTTTTTATCATTAGCTTCGATTTTCTTCTCCCCTGATTCTACCCGTTTTTTTAGTTCCTCGAGCATCTTTATGATCTCGGGGTTAGTCCCCGATTTATTTTCATTCGACCTCTTTGCGACCGGTTCATCCTCGTGGGTGACTTCCCGGGATGGATCGGGTTCAATTCTCCTCGGTGTGCTGTTTTGGTTTTGTAACTGAGCTATCGCCGCCTGTTAAGCATGTAACATTTCGAAGATCATCCATAAATTGATCCTGTCTCCTCCAATATTTTGTGTATTTTGAGCCGCCGATCGGGCTCCACCACGGACACTATTCTCGGAATCGGTAGGCAGGTTTGCGTTGATAGCCACATGCGAATTAACGTCAATCGGGTCAGCGACCAGAGTTCCGATGGGATCAGCGGGCGGTACCTCGTCATTGGGCACTATGTTGTTATTTTCACCGTGATGGCCGGACTCATTGTCAACATGTAGGGGTGCTGATTGAGAGTTTGACATTTTTTTGAGCTTTAACCTGAAATTAGAGACACTTCAAAGAACAAGTGTAAAGTAATGTGTGTTATGGAAATTTGTATCAAATAACCACTATTATCCTTAGCCCCAAAGTGTGCGCCAAACTGTTTTTCCTCAAAATCGGATAGCAATTGAATTTGTAAGTGGTTTTAAGGATATGCGGATTAACTTGATACAAAGTGATAAATTAAGTTGCAATTGAAATAAACAATGATAAAGTAAATTCAAACCACACGAATTGGACAGTTTCAATCTCGGAAGGTTAGCCACCCTCGAGCCAGATGCACTTTGATCGGTATCACGATACAGAAGGACAAGAGCTTAAAGAGAAAAATAATAATGTATTGCTTCGGAATGCGTGTTACAATATGCTAAATAAATTATCAGACCCTCTTTACATAGTAGATGAGTCATACTTTAAGTACAATTCTATAAAAGGTAAAAAATCTCTTGATTTGCTGATTGCCAGTTCCTCATTGATACGTGCCGAGATTTCCGCCGCAATATCCGACCGGTCACAGATATTTCGGTCTTCTGTTATGCTAACAATGTTTCTTCGAGCTCGTTCGGGGTTATGATCGATTCCGAGATCACGACCTCGATATTCTCGAAGGCGAGCGTTTCAACCCCGGGTTCTAGCCCGGTGGAACTTGGGGTCGATCTTCAGTCTTATTGCCATGTTCCGAACCTGACCTACCATGTCGTAGGCGAGCTCGATTTCGACCGTATACAGTATACATATAAATTAGAGAGTGGGTACATATTATATATATATATGCATGGCGACTATGTTGATATGCATTGAGATTCATATAGATATTGAAAGTCTTCCTTTTTCTGGCAATTTATGTTATAGTGGGAAACCAGAATATATAACAAAACCATAAATCTATTCCAATGTCGAAATAATATATATCTCTAAAGGCTTACCTACACTTACTTCTAATGCCTTATACGTACCCTGTTCATTCAAACACGAACTTACTACGTCACATAAAAACAAAGAAATATGTCCCCTGAGGCCTAAAGAGCACCCATCTGAGGAGCAACTTTGTTGGACAATTGCCTAATTCAATATCAGTAAATACATGGAACAAAAGTGTTGATGGTTTTGATTAGCAGCTTCCTTGCCTTTTTTTCTTTTTTCTTTCTAAATATTGAATGTTGAGGTGCGACTGAAAATCCATCCAAAATGGTAGGTAAATGTGGCAAAATGGTTAAAAGTAAATAGTTATCCACCTATATTATTCATTAGAAAATGGGTTGGATAATGACCTTCTTAAAAACGGGTTGAATATGAATAAGAACCATATTATTCACTTAAAAAATAGATAACCAATGGATAACTAATGGATTTAACTTTTATATTTGTAAAGCCTCAAATTGAGGATTCCTCAAATTTGGGAGATTAGGAATTCTCCCAAAAGTGATCATATTTAAGAAGCCATGGATAATATGGATATTCATATTATCCGCCGGGTAACCCGTTTTTTATCCGTATTAAATATGGTTCGGGTCGGCTAATTTTTCCGTTTTTTAAATTATCCGTCTTTGACTCGCTTATATCCGACCCGATTCACCTGTTTGCCCCTAATTGTAGGCATAGTTATTAAAGATGAAAAATATTTAGTTAATATTCTTCCAACTTGTCCACGTTGCATTTGTTCCTCATCAGTTGTACAATAATTTTCGAAGTAATTTATAACGATCTATTGGACTATTCCATTCTTTGCCCTTAAAAATTTTCAAATTGAATGCTCAAACTCTTTCACAATCCACCAATCTTCTTGAACTGAAACATTTTTAATAGACGTTGTTCTTGTATGGGGAAATTGGATTATAATAAATGGATGAATGGTAGTGTGACATGTAGAATCAAAGATAGGTAAAAGGCAAGTCAAATAACTAGTATAGGATATAACAATTACAAACGACATCAGGTAAATTCCGAAGGGAGCGTAGTCAGAGGGAGCAGATCAAGTACTTGCCATCGAATAGTATTTAATGAGAGAATGTTCTCTAACATTAAATGAGTGACCGTTACAGAGAATATTTTCATTCATGATTTGCCGTTATATATTCATCAATGACATTTTTATTACTATTTAAGAACAGCTTGATCCTAGGATCTTTCTTCCCTAGATAAAGTTATAAATAATAGGCCCAAGAGCCATGGTAAGGGACAAAATTCTTTGCAAACATATGCTGTATGTTACTTTTGCTCTCAATTAAACAACCTTACTTGTTCTTTATAATTGTTTTCACTTTTGTTCTTAGAGACATTGCGCTCGAAGTTAGGCTTGTCATCTTCTTCAGTTTCAATTACTAAATCTCATTTTTAATCTTATTTTTTTATTATTTTTGGATCAAATCAGTACAAAATAACAAATTTAATTATATCGTTCTATGGATAGATAGTTATTTTCTGTTGTTGTTATTACATGTGATTCTTTTTTTCATTTTTTAGTGTTAAAGGTGAATGTTGAGTACTCCTATTAAAGTGGAGTTGGGTGCAGAAAATGATGACGAGGGACAATTTTTGTTGTCATTGAAGTGGCATGCTGCACGTGCATTTGGGCTTTGGGACCCAAAGGTTACCACTTAACCACTGACAATTGACGAATAATATTTATTTTGATCGTAAATGAAATGTCTACCAAAACGACGATGAAAAAGTATATGTAGAAGGAGAATTTTACATAGTCGTAAAAATAATTGCCATAAGCTCAACCTTGGTAAATCTGCAGCATATTTTTGTTATTTAAAATTTGTCAAACAATTACTTCTATTAATCTTATTCTATCACTTTGTCCTGTCGTCCTTCACCTTAAAGAAATAATATCCTCAAAATTTGTTTGTTTCTGCTTCCAAAGTCATTAGTAATCCTTTCGGGAATTCCAAATATGGATACAACATTGGATTATCATCTTCTTTCGCTGTCCACCTACACAATTGATGAATATTTTATTAGATAAAATAGGATTAGAACTTAATTAAGAACATACCAAAATTTAAATTAGCATTATGACTCAACTGTGTGTATGTATATATATATATAGTATATATTATTCCATGTGTTTATATTGTATAATAAATATGTGCACATATATGGGCATGTATTCTATTTAACTTTTCACACGAACACACGTGCATTTGCAAACATATACTAAAGCTGAAGATAGTGAATAAGGTCGCTGGACTACTACTTAGAGAAATACTAAAGTACTATTAGCAGAGGCGGCAAAGTTAATCCATTTTTAATAATTCGTTCAAGTTCAATCGATTGAGTTGTAAACCCTTTACCGACTTGATCTAACAGATCAAACTCGAATGAGCTATCAAAATATTTGTCTAAACAAGTCAAAATAGTGCCACCAGACGGGCCAATATGCAAACCAGACCCAAACATACAAAATCAAATCTACAGATGGGGAACTACGTAAATTTAGAAAAAGCTTAAACTAATAATTCAAGAAACATTAAGTTCCACATTATTTATTCAAAATGCAACACAAAAAAGAGAGGATGTAGCGTTATAAGTACTTATTCTGGACAGGTTGATTATGACATGTTATTTAATTTATTCGACTCAACTTTCTTTTTAACCTAAGCGAAATTTGAACAAATTGAGTTATTTTGCCATCTCTGGTTATAATACCTGTAATTGATAACAAGATGGTGTAGGAATAAAGCTGCTTCCAATTTAGCGAGTTCCCACCCTGGACATAGCCGTAATCCACCTCCGAATGGAATCACCTTCTTGCTTGTTGTTGGATCCTGGAAATGGATTTTAATCTATTGTTTATAGAAAAGTGTTACTTGGAAAGAAAAAAGAAATACTTACGATCCATCTCCAAGGGTTGAATTCTGATGGATTTTGATGCAGGGACGGATCAAGATGTACAACAGACAAGATAGGAAGGACTTTCCATCCGGCTGGTATATAATATTCTGCACTTCCATTACATTGATAAAAGAAGTTGAACATTTATATGACATAAATCTTGTATTTCTTCTAGTTGATATATTCAGATTTTCGAAATGATTATATGTATATATGAATAATGCGAATGGCTTAAATTAAAGTAGTAAACCAGGGTTGGAAGCAATAAAAAATCTTATATGAATATTGGTTAACAAACCTTTGAATTCTACATTCTTGACAGCTTTCCTGTGCACAAACTTCACCAAGTTGCCACAACGTAGAGTCTCATTAATGACCTGAATTATAATAAGATTTTAAGTGCATTCATGATGTAAAAAATATTTACAAAATCAAATCCCAGCTAGATTGGTCAGTTTTACTTGAAAGACTAGATTCGGGAATATTTACCATACTGGTGAATTTCATTTGCTTATAATCTTCCCAGTTTAGGGGTTCCCCTTCCTTTTTCTTTCTCCTCAATGCTCGATGTTCATCCTGATCATATGATGCATATGTGTTAGTATTGGTAATTAAATTGTCTTAAAAATTATAAAGGGGTCTTGTTATTTTAAACGGACTAAAAAGGATGAAAATAAGTTCACACTGAAATGGGGGAGTATTAATTCGAATAGGGCCTCCCGTTACATGTTGACGTTAGGCCACCAATTTTATTGGGCCGCCCAGTAATTGAAGATCAAGTTAAAATGAGTTGATATATTTGCTTTCTTATACCTTCATGTACTGGAGAGCTTGTGGTGATTGGGCAAGAAAATAGACGAGTAGGGACAGAAGTCCTGAGGTTGTTTCATAACCAGCCAACAGAAGGTCTTGCAAAATGCTTACTTTCTCCGCATCACTTAAGTATCCTTTCAATAAATTCTCATTAAAAACGTCTTCTTTGGCTATCCCATTAATCCCCAAATCTTTTCTCTTTTTTCTATCTTTCAGTACTTGCTTCAAGGTGGACGAGATCCTCGTACGAGCCTGCGCGAAGAGAACGAATCAATCATTAAAGGCACTAATGTACTCACTAGAAGATGCTGTAGTTGAATCCGGAGCGTTTGGTAAAACAGAAGTTATTTTTCAAAATTTTTTGAAATAACTTTCTGGTGTTTATTTGTTGGAGAGTGAAAAATAATTTTTAAAGATTAATAATAATATTAGCAAGCTTGATAGCATTTTTTGATTAAAAAATTTGAGTACTAAAAATTGATAACAATGTCTAATTGTTAGTTAAAACAGAGATATAAAGTTAAGGATTGAAATAATTGTGAAGGAAAATCACTTTCGCCCAAAAGTGAGGAAAGTCATTTTTTCCCTTTTGGTAAAATCTTTTTTTTTTTCAAACACAAGAAAATAACTTATTTTTTGAAAGATAAATAGTATTTTATGTCATATCAAACACACCAAACATAAAATATTGTAAGAGCACCTTAAGAGCCTTGGCATAGGATGTCCAAGGAAGGTTTATTGGAATGGACACAAATCCTTTCATGAAAGTCAAGAAATCTTCTAATAATTGCAAAGCTAGTGGCTCTCCAGGTTCCATGTCCAGTACATTCATCAACATCAAATTAAAGCTAAACTGCAAATACAAACTGAATTTGTTCAAAAATATTTATCGTTATCGAAAAATAACAAGTAAATTAATATCAGATAATATTGACCAAAGGTACGTAGTAATTAGTATGATATTATTTTCTTCCCGAACCTGTTTAGCTTCTTTTGAGAAGAGAACCAATTGATTTCCTCTCCACGACTCCATTAACGAGCTACATAACTTATCAACACAAGCGAGAAAATCGGGTTTGCACTTGAATTTATTGATGAGGCCAACTTCAATGCTTCGGAATTTTTTGTGAAGATCACCAGTGACAAGCATCAAAGAGTGTTTTCCAAGAATATCTCTAACTGATTTAGGGTAGCTGCTTTGGAACAGCTTGCCTTCATTTTGAAGGACAAATATGCTGAACTCTAAATCACATGAAACTATGGTTGGAGAGCCGAAAAGATAGGATTTGAATACTTTTCCATATCTGAAATAAGCCAAAAAATAAAATAAAAAATTATCTTGAGCACTGTTAGAGGCGATAAAATTAATTTATTATTTTTAGTAACTCGCTCAACCCGTTCAAGTTTTAACAGATTGGATGGTTTTTAGACTTGATCTGGTTGAGCCCAAAATGACTCACAAATTATTGGGTCAAAATACAACCCAAATCCAAACATACAAAATTATATTTGGAGTTTGACGATTATGCAATTTTTTGAAGAAATTAAGCTAATATATAAGGAAAATACAATAGCTTTCACATTCTTTTTCAAAAAGCAAAAGAAAAAAAGAAAAAAAGGGAAAAAGAAGAGGTTGTGTCATATTAGACGGGTTTGTTTGGTTACGATCCCGTTATTTAATCTATCTTGATCAAAAACACATTTCGAACGAGTTGGATGATCATTACCGTATATTGATTAGACTTGTTTTGATATGTCTTGAGTTTGATTCAACAAACTCATTTGCCACATTTGACCATAGTTAACAGCATAAAGAGAAAGCATAAAATTTTGCCTAAAAATAGATATGAAGTACCTAGAGCGATGTTCTTGCAAGAAGTTGCCAATGGAGAATGATTTATGAGGAGTAAAGAAGCCAAATGTTTCTCCAACAAAGGGTAAGCCCATGCTCCCGCTAGGTAAGCCCTTAGGCTCATGTTTAACAAAGAAGAATTGGTGAAAGATTAAGACAAAAATTACAGTGCCAAATAAGAAAGCTAATATCATCATGGGAAGAAGCACAATCATGATATATATTAGCCAAGAATAATTTTAGTAGTAACAATTTAATTAGTTTACAGTATGGTGGTGTATCATTTACTACTATATATATAGAGCCCATGTCTTCCCATATTTCTATCTAGATAAACCAAATCTGAATGAGAGATTTAATGATTATTTTATCAATATATAATAAATTTATTCATTCAATATTAAATGACTTACCTTTTACAATTTTAATTGTTCTTTTCTTAGTAATTCACAAAATCTCCCCGGAAAACTAAGATTTAGCAATTTCCCTTTATTTTTAGCTATGGAAGATATTCGAGGTTCATTTATGCTAATAACTTCCTACTCATAATTCACGTGTAAAAAGGCTTTTTTTTAAAAAAAAAATATTTATTTCTCGTACGCATTACGAAGTAAGACAATAAGTGACGCCGAAATTTAGTTGAATTCGAAATAATTTATTTAAATTAAATAGCATGACTAGTTAAAATATAGTATCATTAGGAGATTTAATTAGTGGGCGTTTGGACATAAGAATAGTGAAATTTCGGAAAAAAGTGATTTTGTTTTTCAAATTGAAAATGGTATTTTAAAAGTAGAGTTATGTTTGGACATAAATTCAATTTGGAGCTGTTTTGAATTTTTGTGAGTGCTTTGGATGAAAATTTTGAAAAACAGTTTTTCTGTAGTTTTTCAAATTTCAAAAAATTCTGAAATTCAACTTCAAGTGAAATTTGAAATTTTCATGGCCAAACATTGATTCCGAAGAAAAGTGAAAAAAAAAATCGAAAAAAGGAAACTTTTTTATGACCAAACAGGCCCTTAATTTCCACAAATAAATTAGGAGGATATGATGAGCAAGCTAAAGTCTGACTAATTGATGCGAATGAATCAGGCATGGTCATATAAATTTTAAAAGGAAACCGAGATTTTTCTATTAGCTAGTTTCTACTTTTCTAAGGTATTTTCCTTCGTACATTTTCATCATTTCATGTTGGAAAACTTTTTTAGTTCACACAAGGAAATTCAAGTATAAAGAAAAGTCTAGGCAGTGCCTTTAACATGTATTCCATGATTTATTCTTCGTCTATAGTCCTTTTTAATTCTTTGATTTAAGTGTAAACGGAAAAAATGGTCAGCTTTTGCCACTTTTTAATAAAATGAAAAATGGTTAATGCACCGTGCACGCATACCAGATTTAATTTTTTCCGTCCATTTAAAGAATGAAATAAACAGACTATATACAAAAAAATTGTAGTGTGTTATAAAAATATTATTGTGGATGTCGATTTATTACTTTATTTATCTTTCCGTCTGAAAAAGATTATCCATTTAGTACTCCATTAAAGTTTATCTACAAGCAGCTGATGCACGCAAATTGCAAGCAATTCAATGAAATGACTTGCACCAGCTTCTTATAAAAACAGGCAAGTTGCCAGCAGCTCATACAGACAGCTTACAAGCAGCTCAAGAAAAGCCTCGCAGTTGCTTCCTGAAAAGTCTTGCAGCTGTTTCCTGAAAAGCCTCGCAGCTACTTCCTGAAAAGCCTCACAACTGCTTCCTTTCTTCTATAAATAGAGAAAATTTTAGTTCATTATGTACATCAATTTGAAGTTGAATAAAAATATCAATCTCCCTCTATATTTGTTTTCAGTTTATTTACTTTATTGTCTTTATTTTATAACATGTTATCAGCACGAGACTCTACTTGAGCACGTACTTTGAAAGATATATTGCTATAGTTATCCTCGTCCAAAGGCACCGATTTTCACCGTAAGTAAGACCAAATTATTGTATTTATGGATTTCTACCCTTTATACAGTGGGTTGAACGATTGATATTTCTTTGGCGTCACTATTTCATTTCCATATTAGCAAAGTAAACATGAAAATGATTATATGCTTGGCTTAAAGGTTTTACCATATCACTTCGTCTTTGTGAACGATACATTTCGTTTTGAGCTCTATCGCATCGTTCTGCGGTTTGAGACCTTGAGTAACTTCACTTTATATTTTATGACTTGTAGTGTAGTCGGAATTGAATTTCGAAAAGTTCAAAGTTGACTTGGAAAGAAAATTCTAATTTTAGAATTTTTAAGTTGGAAGAATTGACTAAGGTTTGACTTTTGAGTAAACGACCTCGGAATCGGGATTTGAAGGTTCCAAAAGGTTCGTATGATGATTTCAGACTTGAGCGTATATTCGGATTGAGTATCGGATCACCCGAGAGCATTTCGATGTTTATTATGAAAGGTTGGCATTTTGAAGGTTTAAGAATTTTCTAAGTTTGGTTTGAAGTAGGCTTTAGTGTTATCGATGTATGTTAGGGATTCCGAGCCTTGGAATGGGTTCGTATTGTGATTCATGACTTGTACGCAAAGTTTGGGATTATTTCGGAATATTTTTTATGGTTCGGACGCGTTCGTTGAAATTTGAAAGTTTGAAAGTTTAAACAAGAATTTCGATTGTCGATTTATAGTTTCGATATTGTTTGGCGTGATTTGAGGCCTCGACTAAGTTCGTAATGTGTTTTAGGATGTGTTGGTATATTTGGTCAAGGTTCAGGGGGGCTCGGGTGGATTCCGGATGGTTAATGGATCGGATTTTGGACTTAAGGAAAAACAAAGCTTGAGAATTCTGGTTGCTAGTGCAACCACTTATGCGGAAGCTTCATCGCAGAAGCGACCATGAAGAAGCGAGGCAGTGAGCCGCAGAAGCTGCTGGGAGTGTACTGGGCAGAGGTCGCAGGTGCGAAGAAGTTCCTACACCTATGTGATCGCAGATACAACCACTGGAGCGCAGAAGTAAATTTTTCTAGGGAAGGCTGGGACCGTAGATGCGGTCGAGTTTCCACAAAAGCGGAATTGCACCTGCGGATGAAGCATCACAGAAGCGAGAGGTGACATGTCCGGGGTTCTCACAGGTGCGAGATTGAAGCCGGAGAAGCGACCAGGGGACCGCAGATGCGAGGCAGCGCCGGGGAGACTTGGTTTTATACGGGATTCGACCTATTTTCTTTCATTCTCTCTTAGTTTAGACGATTGTTGGAGAGCTTCAAGTAGAGGTTTTCATCATCTATGTCAAGGTAAGTAATTTCTACATATTGTGAGATAAATACATGATTTGTATGTGGATTTAAACATGAAAATTAGTGAACATTTTGAGATTTTGAAGAAAAACCTAGAAATTGATATTTTTGAATTTTGACCGCGAAATTGGACATGAAATTAGGAATAAATTATATATTTGAGTTTGTAATATTATCGGTAATGATCATCTTCGAAAATTTTCGGAACCGGGCATGTGGGCCCAAAGGTTGACTTTTTTGACTTTTCGAGCGGAGTTGGAAATTGTTATAAATTGATTAATTATGGGTAATTGAGTATATATTTATAGATTTGCACAATTGTTTGACTGGTTTTGGAGAGACAGGCATCGGTTTAAGGTGTTTGAGTGGCGTTGGAGCCAGTTATGGAACTTCGGAGCGAGGTAAGTCTCCAGTCTAACTCTGTGAGAGGGAAACTACCCCTAGGTGATGTATTTGATATGTGCTATCTGTTGTGGGGAATACATACGCACGAGGTGACGAGAGTCTGTACTTAGCTAGATTCATGTTATGTCCGGGTAGACTTAGGTTCCCGTCATTCTATAACTGTTCTATTTGAGTTGTCTCTTGCCTATTAAATTCCTTTATTTTACGTTACAACTTGAGACTAGACTTGTGTACAGTGATAGACTTGCTATTATAGAGATTCGACGGGCTTCATGATTAGCCGTGGAATAACTGTACTCCTCTTACTAATTTCTCTCGTGTTATGCGTTTTCATCGAAAGGTTTTCCTTAAAAATATATAACTCACACGTCTATTCGTGAGTGGGGTAAAGGACCCGTTAAATCTTCTTATTATAATGGGATCGGGCCATTCACCTCGGCAGTATAATAGATACATCTATGGTTCGTATCGTTTGACCCTCAGCAGTGTGCACATTAAGATAAGATCGGGTTGTTTGCCTCGGCAGGATTATGTATCACATTCTCATGGGAACGGGCCGTTCGCCTCGGCAATAAAATAGATATATTTATGGTTCGTGTCGTTCGACCCTCGACAGTGCACATATTATGATGAAATCGTGCGTAATTATTTACAAGAAGCCAGTATATCTGTGAGTTTTCTGATTTGAACTGTGACGACCTATCTGGTGAGGTCCATTATATATAATGATTGAGGAGGTAACTACTAGCTGAGAGCTTGATTTATTGCTGAAAGGAGAATTTTACCACGTATTTATATTTGTTATTTTGTTTATTTACTTTCACTCACATATGTTTACTTCTATTATATCTGTCTTATTAGTTATTGGACCACTAGTAAATGTCGATGTCGACCCCTCGTCACTACTTCTATAGGGTTAGGCTAGATACTTACTGGGTACTCGTTGATTTACGTACTCATGCTATACTTGCTGCACTTATTGTGCAGGTACATATATGTCTGGTGGTCTTTTGGGTGCAAAGGCATGGCTATTGCAGGGTCTTTATCGTGAGTTGCATTCCATGTTACGATCCGCAGTTTGGAGAGTCTCCATCAAAGTTATTTATATTCTCATGTCTAATTTGTATTCTAGACAGATGTTGCATTTTATTATATTTCCTAGTTGATGCTCATGCATGCACTTGTGACACCAGATTTTGGGGGTTTCTACAGGTTGTTCATTATTGTAGTTCGTGTAAATATTATCATTTACCCTGTAAATTCTATTTCATACTAGTTAATTAATGAAAATTATGATTTCAAAATACTAAAATGAGTAATTAAGCAATCACCGTTGGCTTGCCTGACAGTGGTGTTAGACGCCATCACGACCTTTAGTAAATTTTGGGTCGTGACAAGTGGTATATGCTTATGACTCCGAGAAGTGATAATTTAGGATTGTTATGGTTATAATTTAAGATAAGTTAGAGAAATTCTCCATATTACATGCATGTCTCGATTTGCTCCCGAAGTAGCAAATATCTTAAAAAGAGGTTCGAAGTATCATAATGTGACGTGGTTAATGCACGTTCAGATAATTATATTTTATTCCCCGAAGGCTGAGAATTTTTGATAAATATTAATATATTCCGTGAAGTGAATGTGGCAATATTAATAAAGCTTGTAAATATAAACGCGCTCTTAGTTGTAAAGATATCACAACTCACCTCCAGAAGAGGTAATACGATTGAGAGAATATGTACTCAATAATTTGTATTTCAAATTTGCCCCTGAAGTAGTAAACAATTGAAATTTGTTTCCTGAAGCAGGAAAATATTATGAAGCGATGTCTTTTTGTGCTTAAACAAAATAATGCGCTATTCAAAGTTATTTTTGAAGAATATTTTCATTCCCTGAAGTGAATGAAGAAATATCAGATCTCACCTCCTAAAGAGGTAGCATAACAAAGGATATAAATATTATTTTTGTGGCATAAAGATCATTGCGACACGTACTTGTTTGTAACGACCCGACCGGTCATTTTGAGAGTTGTAGCCCCATTTTTTCATTTACTGCTCATTCTGTACTTTATAGCTGTTATGTGACTTGCCGGAGTAGTCGGTTAGGGTCCGGAGAAATTTCGGAATGAATTGAGACACTTAGTTTCAAGGTTAAAAGCTCAAGTTGAAAAGGTTGACTAGATATTGATTTATATGTAAATGACCCCGGAATAGAGTTTTGATGATTCCAATAGCTTCGTATGGTTATTTTGGACTTAGGAACGTGTATGAAATTTTATTTGGAAGTTCGTAGTTAAACTAGGCTTTAACTGGCTAAAATAGAGGTTTAAGTTTGGAAGTTTGATCGGGGAGTTGACTTTTGATATCGGGGTTGAAATCCGATTCTGGAAATTTGAATAGGTCCATTATGTCGTTCATGATTTGTGTGCAAAATTTGAGGTTAATCGGACTTGATTTGATAGGTTTCAGCATCGAATGTAGAAGTTGGGAATTATTTAGTTTCATTAAGCTTGAATTGGGGTATGATTCATGGTTTTAGCATTTTTTTGATGTGATTTGAGATTTCGACTAAGTTCATATGATGTTTTAGGACTTGTTGGAGTATTTGGTTGAGGTCCCGGGGGACTCGGGTGAGTTTTGGAAGGTTAACAGATTGATTTTGGACTTGGAAAACACCTGAAGAATTTCTGGTGTCCAGCTCTGGTTTCCTTCTTCGCGTTCGCGAGAGAGGTCTCGCATTCGCGAAGGGGAACTGGGGCAGGCGAGAATTTGTTCTTCGCGTTCGCGATGAAGGGACCGCATTCGCGAAGGGTGATGGAAGTGTTCATCGCAAACGCAGGAAGGCGTTCGCGTTCGCGTAGAAGGGCAAGGCCAGGCTGGGGTAATGGGCATTAAAACTTCGTGTTCGCGAAGGCCAAGTTTGGCAAGGCATCGCGTTCGCGAAGAGTAATTTTGGGCAGCACAATTTTGTGCTTCGCGAATGCGAGGGACTTGTCGCGTTCGCGAAGAAGGAATGGCTGGACAGAAAGTTTAAGTTCTGAAAATGGGACTTCGTCCCATTTTCTATTTTTGACGAATTGAAGCGCGGGAAGAGGCGAATTTCGGGAGATTTTCAAGGAAAATAATGGGGTAAGTGTTCCTAACTCAATATTGGTCAAATTACCCGTATCCATGATTGTTTTTAACATTTAATTGGTGATTTGAGTTGGAAAAATGTGAAAACCCTCTTAGTTTAGATTGAAGATTTGAGGGTCGAGTTGATGTCGAAATTTAGTAATTTTGGTATGGTTGGACTCGGGATTGAACGTGCATTCATATTTTGTAACTTTTATCGGGTTCCGAGACGTCGGCCCCACAGGCGATGTTTGAGTTAAATTTTTGATTTTTGTTAGAAAATTTATATTTTCATATGAAATTAAATTCTAATAATTTTTATTGACTGAATCGAAATTATTATGACTAGATACGAGACTTTCGGAGGTCAATTCGTGAGGCAAAGACATACTAGAGTAAAGAATTATACAAGTAGAGGTAAGTGGCTTGTCTAACCTTGTGTGGGGGAAAACTCCCCTTTAGGATTGGTATTGACATGAAAATTTTGATGTGTTGAAAGTCGTGTACACGAGGTGACGAGTGTGTACACGGGCTAAATGTGGAAGATTATGTCCTTAAATTGTGTAGATCACTATTGCAAATTAATTAAATTATTTTATTCTGTTATATTCATCATCATTAATATATTTTCGTATTTTAAATTTGCTTGACCTGTTCTTGCTAAGTGTTTTACATGTTTAGTTGAAACTCTGTTTCTTTTGTTCTGTGCATTATTTAAAAGTTGGATTTCTTTATTTAAATATTATTAAAATAAAGTATTTTACATTTAAAAATTTGATATTAAGGCATGGTGTTAAATTTGTAAAATATTATTTTTGCTGAGTTATTCATTCCTGAATATTTTGTGAGATTTTGTATACATTGTGATTGAGCCGTGAGCTCCTTATTATGGAAAATATTATTTTTGTTGATTTATTTTGGCAAGTTAAAATATTTGGGCACTTGAGGTGCAAATTGTGATATTGATACGCATGTGGTGGTATAAGGTCTGGGTGTTGAAACGCATGCGGTGAGATAAGGGTGGCTTGATACGCATGGCTAGTAGGGGAACTACTAGAAGTCATGCGGTGTGATAAGAGTGGCTAATACGCGAGATGCTATTTCGGAAAAAATATTTTTTTTAAAAAAATTAAATGTGAAGGCTCCCGCGGTGATATAAGAAAATGAGATATTATGAATTTATTTATGATTTGGGACTACAATGCGATAACTCGGGAGTACCCTTGTTGATGTTCCTTTATGGTTGCATTGCCTTTAGTTATTTTGGTGTTTTCCTTAAAGTTGTTAATTTCTGTTTTCTTTCCGCGAGGTGTTATCTACCCTTATTCTGTGTAGTTAAACTGTGACATACTACTTACTTGATTCATCCCCATTGTCATTATTATTATTATATTGTTAAACTTTTCTCCCTGTCTTTTATTATTCCAGTAGGGCCTGACCTGACCTCGTCATTACTCTACCGAGGTTAGGCTTGGCACTTACTGGGCACCGCTGTGGTGTACTCATACTATAATTCTGCACATCTTTTTGTACAGATCTAGGTCCTTTCTATCAGACCAGGCATCAGTGAACTAGCCGTATGCGGAGACTTCAAGGTATATCTGTCAGCGTCCACAGACCTCGGAGTCTCCTTCTATCCTTATTATGTTGTTTTCCTTATTCTCTTTAGACTCTGATGTATAAAAACATTTATTATAAATTCTTTGAAGCTTGTGACTTATTTCTACCAGATTTTGGGTGTTGTAACTATTTGAATCACAGTTTGATTTATTTTATATGTTAAGATTTGAGTGTCAGTTTTGTATTCCGCATAATTGATAGGCTTACCTAGTCTTAGAGACTAGGTGTCATCACGACATTTTAAAGAGGAAAATTGGGGTCGGGACAAATTATTATTAGAGCTCTAGGTTCATAGGTGTTATGAGTCACAAACAGGTTTAGTAGAGTCTCGCGGATCGGTACAGAGACGTCTGTACTTTTCTTCTGGAGGCTATGGAACTGTTATGAAAATGTTCACATCTTTGATTCCTTATTGTGCGCATTGTTGACTTCAAAATTCTAAACTCGTCTTTTTATTCTCTCACAGATGGTGAGGACACGCACAACTAGATCCGATGATCAGATACCCACGCCCCATGTTGGAGCCGCAAGAGGTCGGGGCCGGGGCATAGGTTGAGCCAGAGGCCGAGGAAGACCACGTGGTGCAGCCAGATCACCTGCACGAGCTGCTGCAGCAGAGCCATCAGTAGCTCCAGTTGGAGAGCAGGCGCCTGAGATGGCTGTTACTAACCTTCCACTTCACGAGACTCTTCCCCAGTTTTTGAGCATGTTTGGCACTCTAGCTCAGGAAGGGTTGATTCCACTTGATCCTGCCACATCTCAGGCCGGGGGAGGAGCATAGACTCCCGCCGCCCATACCCTAGAGCCACGGGCCCAGGTTGACTATGTCCCAGAGGTTATACCAGTGCAGCCAGTTGTCCCAGTTCAGCTCGAGGCTAGGGCAGCAGTTTCGGAGGGGGAGAAACTCAAGCTCGAGAGGTACAAGAAGTGCCACCCTCCCACTTTCAGTGGTTTGGTTTCAGAGGATTCTCAGGGTTTTCTCTTGAGGAATGTCACTGTATCCGCTGAACTATGGGAATTGTGGATTCTAGTGGGGTTTCTTTCATGGCATTCCAGCTTAGAGGAGCGGCCTACCAGTGGTGGCGAGCATACAAGTTGGAACGTCCGGCTGAGGCAACTTCACTCACTTGGACTCAGTTTGCAGATATGTTCTTGAGGGAGTACGTTCCTCAGAGTCTCAGAGATGCATGGCGCGCGGAGTTTGAGCAGTTGTGCCAGGGTTTTATAACCTTGTCAGAGTATGCAGTCTGATTTAGTGATTTGGATAGGCATGCACCAGCCTTAGTTGCTACTGTTCGAGAGCGGGTTCGTTAATTTATTGAGGGGCTCCATCCTAGTATCAGATTCAGTATGGCCCGAGAGATGGAGATGGACATCGTATACCAGCAGGTGGTGTCAATTGCTAGGAGATTGGAGGGTATGCGGATCCGGGAGAGAGAAGAGAGGGAAGCTAAGAGACCTCAAGATTTTGGCACATATAACAATTCTCGTGCCCCAGCTGTAGCCCGTCATGGTAGAGGCTATGTAAGTCGTCCTATTTATTCAGCACTTCCGGCTTCCAGCAGTACTCCGGCTATGCCCAGACCTCAGGCTCCTTATTATACACCGCCATTGTCTAGCGTACCTCTTGCACGGGGTGTTTTCAGCGGCCAGTCCAGCTATTCAGGCCCGAGCCAGTCCCAGCAGCCACGCCCTCCGAGGGCTTGTTTTGAGTGTGGTGACACTCATCATATCATGAGGGATTACCCCGGACTTAGGAGGGGTGCACCTCCACAGATTTTGCAGGCCCCACCAATTCCACAGGGCCCTCAGGCTTCTCAGGCCATGATTACTGCACTAGTTGCCACCCTACCGGCACAACCAGCTACAAGTGGAGGTCAGACTGGTAGAGGTCGCCCTAGAGAGGAAGGCCAAACCAGATATTATGCCCTTCCTGCTAGGACAGATGCCGTTGCATCCGATTCTGTTATCACATGTATTGTTCCAGTCTGTCATAGAGATGCATCAGTCTTATTTGATCCAGGCTCCACTTATTCTTATGTGTCATCTTATTTTGCCCCGTATTTGGGCGTACCCCGTGATTCTTTGAGTTCTTCTGTTTATGTATCTACACCCGTGGGTGAATCTATTATTGTTGATTGTGTGTATCAGTCATGTTTGATTGTTATCAGTGGTTTTGAGACCAGAGTTAATTTATTATTTCTCAGTATGGTGGATTTCGATATTATTTTAGGTATGAATTGGTTGTCGCCCTATCATGCTATCCTTGATTGTCACGCCAAGACAGTGACATTGGCTATGCCAGGTCTACCGTGGCTAGAGTGGAGAGGTACCTTGGATTATGTTCCTAGCAGGGTTGTTTCATTTCTTATGGCTCAATGAATGGTTGAGAAGGGGTGTGATGCGTATCTGGCATATGCGAGAGATATTAGTGTTGATACTTCTACCGTGGAGTCAATTCCTATAGTAAGGGATTTTCCTGATATATTTCTAGGGGATCTTCTGGGTATACCACCCGACAAGGATATTGACTTTGGCATTAATTTGTTACCGGGAACCCAACCCATTTTTATTCCACCATATCGTATGTCCCTAGTAGAGTTGAAGGAATTAAAAGAGCAGTTACAAGAGTTGCTTGATAAGGGCTTCATTCGGCCCAATGTATGGCCTTGGGGTGCTCATGTCTTTTTTGTAAAGAAGAAGGATGGTTTTATGCGGATGTTCATTGATTACCGCCAATTGAACAAGGTCACAGTGAAGAACAGGTATCCATTTCCACGTATTGATGACCTATTTGATTAGCTTCAGGGGTGCCAGAGTGTTCTCTAAGATCCACTTGCATTCAAGCTATCATCAGTTAAAGATTCGGGAACTAGATATCCCGATGACCGCTTTCAAGACTCGGTATGGTCATTAAGAGTTCCTTGTGATGTATTTTGTGTTGACCAACGCCCCAGCAGCATTTATGCATTTGATAAATAATGTATTTCAGCCATATCTTGACTCATTCGTCATTGTGTTTATTGACAACATTCTGGTGTACTCCCGGAGCGGGGAACATCATGAACAATACCTGAGAACTATGCTTCAGACTTTGAGAGAAAAGAAGTTATATGCAAAATTTTCAAAGTATGAATTCTTGCTTGAGTTAGTGGGATTTTTGGGTTATATAGTTTCATGTGAGGGGATCAAGGTAGATCCGAAGAAGATTCAGGTAGTGCAGAGTTGGTCCAGACCTCCTCAACTATGGAGATCCGGAGTTTCCGTGGTTTGGCAGGGTATTATCACCGATTTGTAGAGGGTTTCTCTTCTATTACTGCACCTATGACCAAATTGACCTAGAAGGGTGCTCCGTTCAGGTGGACCGAAGAATGTGAGGAGAGCTTTCAAAAGCTCAAGACAACTTTGACTATGTCCCTAGTATTGGTGTTGCCTACAGGTTCAGGGTTTTATACTGTGTATTATGATGCATCGCGTATTGGTCTCGACGCAGTGTTGATGCAAGACGGTAGGGTGATTGCCTATGCGTCCAGACAGTTAAAGGTACATGAGAAGAATTATCATGTCCATGACCTTGAGTTAGCAGTTATTGTTCATGCCCTAAAGATTTGGCAGATTATTTGTACGGTGTCTATTGTGAGGTTTATACTGATCACCGGAGTCTACAACATTTGTTTAAACAGAAGGATCTTAATTTGCAGCAGTGGGGGTGGTTGGAGTTGCTTAAGGATTATGATGTCACCATTCTCTATCATCCCGGAAAGGCCAATGTAGTGGTTGATGCCTTGAGTCGTAAGGCGGAGAGTTTGGGCAGCTTAGCATATCTACCGGTAGCAGAGAGGCCTTTAGCCTTGGATATTCAGGCCTTAGCCAACTAGTTTGTTAGATTGGATGATTTTGAGCTGAGCTGAGTTTTGGCAAACCAGGAGGCTCACAGTTCGCGGTACTCCATTCATCCGGATGCTGCAAAAATGTATCAGGATTTGAGATAGCACTATTGGTGGAGGCGGATGAAGAAATACATAGTGGAATATATAGCTCGGTACCTAAATTGCCAGCATGTGAAGTATGAGCATCAACGACCGGGTGGATTGCTTCAGAAGTTAGAGATTCTAGAATAGAAATGGGAGCGGATCACTATATTAGTTATTGGGCTCCCACGGACTTAGAGGAAGTTCGATGCAGTTTGGGTGATTGTGGATAGATTGACCAAATCAGCTCATTTTATACCTATGGTTACTACTTACTCTTCGGAGCAGCTGGCTCAGGTCTATATTCACGAGACTGTCAGGTTTCATAGCGTACCAGTATCTATCATCTTTGACCGGGGTACGCAGTTTACATCACGGTTTTGGAGAGCTGTACAGCGAGAGTTGGGTACTCGTGTGGAGTTGAGTATAACATTTTACCCTCAGACGGACGGACAGTCCGAGCGCACTATTCCGATATTGGAGGATATGCTTCGTACGTGTGTGATGGATTTTGGGGGTGCTTGGGATCATTTCTTTCCACTTGCGGAGTTTGCTTACAACAACGGTTATCAGTCGAGCATTCAGATAGAACCGTGTGAGGCCTTACATGGGAGCTGGTGCCGGTCTCCAGTGGGTTGGTTCGAACCGGGCGAGGCTAGACTATTGGGTACAGACCTGGTTCAGGATGCTTTGGAAAATGTTAAGTTGATTCAGGATCGACTCCGTATAGCCCAATCTAGACAGAAGAGTTATGTAGATTGGGAGGTTCGTGATATTGCATTCATGGTTGGTGAGCGGGTCTTGCTCCGGGTTTCACCTATGAAGGGTGTTATGAGGTTTGGAAAGAAGGGAAAGTTGAGCCTGAGGTATATCGGACCTTTTAAGATTCTCGAGATAGTTGGAGAGCTAGCTTACAGACTTGCACTACCGCCTAGTCTCTCTGCAGTTCATCCAGTGTTCTATGTTTCCATGCTCCGAAAGTATCACGGCGATACGTCTCATGTTTTAGACTTCAGCTCAGTCCAGTTGGACAAAGATCTATCTTATGTCGAGGAACCAGTGGCCATTTTGGAAAGACAGGTTAGAAATCTAAGATCGAAGAGCATTGCTTCAGTAAATGTACAATGGAGGGGTCATCCGGTCGAGGAGGCAACTTGGGAGACCGAGCATGATATGCGTAGCTGCTATCTTCATCTTTTCACCACTCCAGGTATAATTCTAATCTCGTTCGAGGACGAATATTTGTTTAAGAGGAGGAGGATGTAACGACCTGGTCGGTCATTTTGAGAGTTGTAGCCCCATTTCCCTATTTATTGCTCATTATGTACTTTATAACTGTTATGTGACTTGTCGGGGTAGTCAGTTCGGGTCCGTAGAGATTTCGGAATGAATTGAGACAACTAGTCTCAAGGTTGAAAGCTCAAGTTGAAAAGGTTTACTGGATATTAATTTGTGTGTAAACGACCCCGCAACAGATTTTGATGATTCCAATAGCTCCGTATGGTGATTTTGGACTTAGGAGCGTATCCAGATTTTATTTGGAAGTCCATAGTTAAATTAGGATCTAAATGGATAAAATAGAGGTTTAAGTTTGGAAGTTTGACCGGGGAGTTGACTTTTGATATCGCGGTCGGAATCCTATTCTGGAATATGAATAGGTCCGTTATGTCGTTTATGACTTGTGTGCAAAATTTGAGGTCAATCGGACTTGATTTGATAGGTTTTGGCATCGAATGTAGAAGTTGGAAATGCTTAAGTTTCATTAAGCTTGAATTGGGGTATGATTCGTGGTTTTAGCATTGTTTGATGTGATTTGAGGTTTTGTTTAAGTTCGTATGATATTTTAGGACTTGTTGGAGTATTTGGTTGAGGTCCCGGGGGACTCGGGTGAGTTTCGGAAGGTTAACAGATCGATTTTGGACTTGGAAAACAACTAAGAATTTCTAGTGTCTAGCTCTGGTTTCCTTCTTCGCGTTCGCGAAGGGGAACTGGGGCAGGCGCGACGCATTCGCGAGGAAGGGACCACGTCCCTGAAGGGTGATGATAGTGTTCATCGCGAGCACGTGAAGGCGTTCGCGTTCGCGTAGAAGGGCGAGCCCAGGCTGGGGTAATGGGCATTAAAGCTTCGCATTCGTGAAGGAGAGATCACATTCACGAAGGCCAAGTTTGGCAAGGCATCGCATTCGCGAGGTTGCCTTCACATTCGTGAAGAGTAATTTTGGGCAGCACAATTTTGTTCTTTGCGAACGTGAGGGGCCTGTCGCGTTCGTGAAGAAGGAATGCCTGGACAGAAAGTTTAAGTTCTGAAAATGGGACTTCGTCCCATTTTTCATTTTTGACGAATTGGAGCTCGGGAAGAGACGATTGTCGGGAGATTTTCAAGGAAAACAATTGGGTAAGTGTTCTTAACTCAATATTGGTCAAATTACCCGTATCCATGGTTGTTTTTAACATTTAATTGGTGATTTGAGTTGGAAAATTGTGAAAACCCTCTTAGTTTAGATTGAAGATTTGAGGGTCGAGTTCATGTCAAAATTTAGTAATTTTGGTATGGTTAGACTCGTGGTTGAATGGGCGTTCATATATTGTAACTTTTGTCGGGTTCCGAGACGTGGGCCCCACAGACGATTTTTGAGTTAAATTTTGGATTTTTGTTGGAAAATTAGTATTTTCATATGGAATTAAATTCCAATAATTTTTATTGACTGAATCGAAATTATTATGACTAGATACGAGACTTTCGGAGGTTAATTCGCGAGGCAAAGGTATACTAGAGTAAAGAATTATACAAGTAGAGGTAAGTGGCTTGTCTAACCTTGTGTGGGGGAAAACTCCTCTTTAGGATTGGTATTGACATGAAAATTTTGATATGTTGAAAGTCGTGTACACGAGGTGACGAGTGTGTATACGGGCTAAATGTGGAAGATTATGTCCTTAAATTGTTTAGATCACTATTGCAAATTAATTAAATTATTTTATTCTGTTATATTTATCATCATTAATATATTTTCGTATTTTAAATTTGCTTGACCTGTTCTTGCTAAGTGTTTTACATGTTTAGTTGAAACTCTGTTTCTTTTGTTCTGTGCATTATTTGAAAGTTGGATTTCTTTATTTAAATATTATTAAAATAAAGTATTTTACATTTAAAAATTTGATATTAAGGCAAGGTGTTAAATTTGTGAAATATTATTTTTGCTGAGTTATTCATTCCTGAATATTTTGTGAGATTTTGTACACATTGTGATTGAGCCGTGAGCTCATTATTGTGAAAAATTGTCACGACCCGAAATTTCCACCTTCGGACCGTGATGGCGTCTAACATTTCACTTGCTACGCAAGCCAACGTTAGAATAATACTAGCTATTTTAAAATAATTTTTAAATTTATTAATAATAAAGAAACAAATACGGAAGTAAAGTCTGAAATATAGTGAATAATCCATAAAGATAACAGAGTCTAAATACCATCTCAAAACTGGTGTCACAAGTGCACGAGCTTCTATAATAATACAAATAAAGGTCTGAATAAAATAAAGTTGTCTGGAAACAAACACACAGCTAAAGTAAAGTAGATGGGGACTTCAGAACTGCGGACGTCGTGCAGTTATACCTCAAGTCTCCTCTAGTGGCTGAAATCCGAGCAAGTCTATGGTACGCCGTTAGGACCAACTCCGAAATCTGCACAAGAAGTGCAGAGTGTAGTATCAGTACAACTGACCCCATGTACTGGTAAGTGCTGAGCTTAACCTCGACGAAGTAGTGACGAGGCTAAGGCAGGTCACTTACATTAACTTGTACTCAATATTAGTAACAACAACAATAATAGAAATAAATCAAGTAACTCAATTTTAATAGTTGAAGCCAATTCAGCAGTCATAACCAATTATTATTTCAACCAATTTCCGTTGCAGCGTGCAAACTGCTCCCACAATATATTCATTTTCAATCCTCCAATATATTTATTTTAATCATAGTATATATATAGACATTTAAATAAGTCTGTTGCGGCGTGCAACCCGATCCCACAATATATTCATTTTCAATCCTCCAATATATTTATTTTAATCAAGTATATATATAGACTTTTAAATAAGTCTGTTGCGGTGTGCAATCTGATCCCCAAATTAAGTCTGTTGTTGGCCTCTACGGGGTGATACAAAATGGTGATGTCATACTCTTTCAACAACTCCAACCATCTTCTCTGCCTCAAATTAAGATCTTT
This sequence comes from Nicotiana tabacum, assembly GCF_000715075.1. Classification (NCBI taxonomy): domain Eukaryota; kingdom Viridiplantae; phylum Streptophyta; class Magnoliopsida; order Solanales; family Solanaceae; genus Nicotiana; species Nicotiana tabacum. The sequence goes on along the minus strand of NC_134096.1, from coordinate 91,156,618 downwards.
TTGTTTGAACAGATACTGAAAGCTACGATGATCAGTAAATACCTCACACGAGACACCGTAGAGGTAATGCCTCCAAATCTTCAGCGCATGAACAATGGATGCCAATTCTAAGTCATGAACATGATAATTCTTCTCGTGAACTTTCAATTGCCGCGATGCATATGCAATCACCTTGCCATCTTGCATTAATACTTCACCAAGCCCAATGTGAGATGCGTCACAATATACCATATACGATCCTGAACCTGTGGGTAATACCAACACTGGTGTCATAGTCAAAGCAGTCTTGAGCTTATGAAAACTCAACTCACACTCGTCTAACCATCTGAATGGGACACCTTTTTGGGTCAGTCTGGTCAATGGGCTTGCTATAGATGAAAACCCTTTCACGAACCGACGATAATAACCTGCTAAACCCAGGAAACTCCGGATCTCTGTAACTGAAGTAGGTCTAGTACATGCCCCCAAAAGGCAACTGAGTCTAACCAAAACTCACATTTTGAAAATTTGGCATATAACTGATTATTCTTCAAAGTATGAAGCACACTCCGAAGATGTTGCTTATGCTCCTCTCTACTGCTGGAGTAAATCAAGATATCATCAATGAATACAACCACAAAAGAATCCAAATAAAGCTTGAACACTCGATTCATCAAATCCATAAATGTTGTTGGGGCATTTGTCAACCCAAATGACATCACTAAGAATTCGTAATTCCCATACCGAGTCTGAAAAGCTGTCTTAGGGACATCAGATGCCCTAATCTTCAACTAATGGTAACCAGACCTCAAATCGATCTTTGATAATACCTTGGCACCCTGAACTTGATCAAATACGTCATCAATTCTTGGCAGCGGATATTTGTTTTTGATAGTGGCCTTATTCAACTGCCGATAATCTATACACATCCGCATAGAACCATCTTTCTTCTTTACAAATAATGTTGGTGCACCCCAGGGCGAGACACTGGGTCTAATGAATCCCTGATCAAGCAAGTTTTGTAACTGCTCCTTCAATTCTTTCAACTCCGGCGGGGCCATACAGTATGGTGGGAAAGAAATGGGCTGAGAGCCCGGAGCCAAATCAATACAGAAGTCAATATCTCTATCGGGTGGCATCCCCAGCAAATCTGCAGGAAATACTTTTGGAAATTCACGAACAACTGGTACTGAATTCATAGAAGGAACATCCGCACTGGGATCGCGAATATAAGCCAAATAGGCTAGACACCCTTTCTCTACCATACGCCGAGCTTTTATATAAGAAATAACCTTGCTGGTAGAATGACTAGGAGTTCCTTTCCGCTCTAACCGAGGTAACCCCGGCATTGCTTGGGTCACTGTCTTGGTATGAAATATAACATGATAAGGTGACAACCAATCCATACCCAAGATGACATCAAAATCTACAATATCAAGAAGTAGAAGATTCACCCTAGTCTCAAGACTACCAATAGTAATCACACACGAATGATAGACATGATCTACTATGACAGAGTATCCCACCGGTGTAGACACACACAGAAGCACTCAGAGAATCACAAGGCACAACTAAATATGAAGCAAAATAGGAGGACACATAGGAATAAGTAGATCCTAGATCAAATAGAACTGAAGCATATCTATGGCAAACTGAAATAATACATGTGATCACAGCATCGGATGACTCGGCCTCAAGCCTAGCTGGAAAAGCATAAAATCGGGGCTGGGCCCTACCACTCTGAACAGCGTCTCTGGGTTGGCCTCTAACTGGCTGGCCTCCACCTCTAACGGTCTGACCTCCACCTCTAATGGCTTGACCTCCACCTCTAATGGCCTAAACTCCACCTCTAGCTACCTGGCCCCTACCTCTAGCTGGCTGTCCAGGCGGTGAAGCAACCAGTGCCGGTATGATGGCACGAGAATTCTGCCGAGATCTGTTACTCTCCAACCTAGGGCAATACTTCCTGATGTGACCAATGTTCCCACACTCATAACACCCATCCTGATACCATGGCTGCTGAAGTTGAAGCTGACCCGAATGGGCCGAATAATCGTTGTAGTAACTCTGGAGTGGTAGTGCACTGATAGGAGCTGAATGTGCACTAAATGTTGGCTGCCTATAGTAAGTCATAATAGAACCGTGACTCCCTGAAGCACCGGGAGATACATGAAGTGCTAAATGAAATGGTCTGGGAGGATGATCCCTACCAAAATTACCCCTGCCTCTAGACGAGGCACCACTGAAACCACCAAACTGACGAGGCCTCTTAGCAGACCTCTGCCCTCTCTCCTGTGCAAGAACCATCTCGATCCTCTTCGCGACATTAGCAGCCATCAGAAAAGAAATCTTACTTCCGGTCTCCTTGGCCATCTGAAGTCTAATAGGGTGAGTGAGTCCCTCAATAAACCCCCTCACTCTCTCTCCCTCACTAGGTAGTAAAAGGAGAGCATGAAGAGCCAAATCTATAAAACGGGACTCATACTGAGTAACAGTTATACTGCCCTGATGTAGACGCTCAAATTACTTGCTGTAATCCTCTCTCAGTGTGATAGGAAGGAACTTCTCCAGAAATAGCTGAGAGAACTGCTCCCAGGTAAGTGCAGGCGATCCACTGGTCTAGTCAATGTATAATCCCTCCACCACCTGTTGGCGGAACCCGTTATCTGAAATCTAGCAAAATCAACCCCATTGGTCTCATCTATACCCATGTTCCGCAGCACCTCATGGCAGCGGTCAAGATAATCCTCTGGGTCCTTAGGAGTTGTACCACTGAAGTGAACTGGAAAGAGTTTGGTAAAATTATCCAGTCTCAATAAGGCCTCAAAAAACATGGCAGGCCTATCACCGGTCTGTGCCGCAATAACTGGTTGAACTACCCCAACTGGCGGGGCTGCTGGAGCCTGATTCTAGGGAGCCATCTGCTCCGAAGCTGGAGTAGTGGGAGTTTGTTCTCCTCCCCCAACCTTTGAGACAGCTGGTGCCACTGGAAATGTACCATTCTGGGTCACGCCCTCCATAAGACTTACCAAACGGACTAGAGCGTCCTGAAGCACTGGAGTAGCTATGAATCCTTCCGAGACCTGAACTGGTCCAACTGGTACATTCTGAACTGGAACCTCCTACTGAAGATCCACCTGAGGTTCTACAACAAGTTCTACTGCTCGACCTCTAAACTGAGCTCTACCTCTGGCTCTACCTCAGCCTCTAGCACGACTTCGGCCTCGACCTCTACCCCTGGCCATAGTTGCCACCGGGGGTTCTGGTCCCTGTCCATCGGTAGAGGTATTACGTGTTCTCACCATCTGCGAGAGAATAAGAGTAGAATGGTTCAATCATCGATGATAGAATAAAATCGCATGACAGAATAAGAAAGAAGTGATATTGTTCCTAAACTTCATAGCCTCTGAGAAATAAGTACAGACGTCTCTGTACCGATCCTTCAGACTCTACTAAGCTTGCTCGTGACTTGTGAGACCTATGTAACCTAGCGCTCTGATACAAACTGTCACGACCCGAAATTCCCACCTTCGGACCGTGATGGCGCCTCACAAATCACTTACTAGGCAAGCCAACGTTAGAATAATACTAGTCATTTTTAAATAATTTTTAAATTTATTAATAACAAAGAAATAAATGTGAAAGTAAAGTCTGAAATATAGTGAATAATCTATAAAGATAACGGAGTCTAAATATCATCCTAGAACTGGTGTCACAAGTGCACGAGCTTCTAGAATAATACAAATAAAGGTTTGAATAAAATAAAGCTATCTGGAAACAAACACACAGCTAAAGTAAAATAGACGGGGACTTCAGAACTGCGGACGTCGTGCAGTTATACGTCAAGTCTCCTCTAGTAACTGAAATCCGAGCAAGTCTATGGTATGCCGCTAGGACCAACTCCGAAATCTGCACAAGAAGTGCAGAGTATTGTATCAGTACAACCGAACCCATGTACTGGTAAGTGCTGAGCCTAACCTCGACGAAGTAGTAACGAGGCTAAGGCGGGTCACTTACATTACCTGTACGCAATATTAGTAACAACAACAATAATAGAAATAAATCAAGTAACTCAATTTTAATAATTGAAGCCAACTCAGCAGTCATAACCAATTATCATTTCCATCAATTTCCGTTGCAGCGAAACCGCTCCCACAATATATTCATTTTCAATCCTTCAATATATTTATTTTAATCAAGTATATATATAGACTTTTAAATAAGTCCGTTGCGGCATGCAACCCGATCCCACAATATATTCATTTTCAATCCTCCAATATATTTATTTTAGTCAAGTATATATATAGACTTTTAAATAAGTCTGTTGCGGCGTGCAATCCGATCCCCCAATATAGACTTTTTAATAAGTCTGTTGCGGCGTGCAACCCGATCCCCCAATATATTCATTTCAATCTCTTTTAATTTCCGTTGCGGCGTGAAACCCGCTCCTCCAATATATTCATTTACCAATTCTTATAAAAGAAATAGCCCCAGTAATTGTAATAATTAATATGAAATTATAAGACAACAAGCATACAATAATCATGATTTATTTATGAAACAAATAATGACAAGTAGCAATTTATTTTGGAAATCACGGAGAAAATAGGCAGTTTAATATTTAATATGCTAAATATCAAGTAACAATCAAGACACATAAATCAAATAAGCATGTAACAATTATTACAGGAAGTCAAGAATTAATATTTGACAAAGAATAGGAGAGAAACAATTATTATAACAATTAATTCGTGAATTAAAACAAGTTTAGGATTTTCAAATAATTATGCAAATAATTAATTTGACGACGTATAGACACTCGTCACCTTGTCTATATGTCGTTCACATGCATTTCACATGACAAATAATTTAAGGGTTCTATTCCCTCAAGTCAAGGTTAACCACGACACTTACCTCGCTTTGCAAATATCAATAAATTACTCGACCACAACTTTTCCTTTTGAATTTGCTTCCAAAAGCTTCAAACTTATTAACAAAAAATTCGATATACTCAATACAAACCGAAGGAATTAATTCCATATGAATTTACTAATTTTTCGGATAAAATCCGAAATTCAAAAATTGACAGTGGGGCCCACGTCTCAAATCTCGGAAAAACTTACGAAATCCGAACACCCATTCCGAGACGAGTCCAACCATACAAAAATTATCAAATTCCGATTTCAAATTGACCTTCAAATCTTAAATTTTTGTTTTTGGAAGATTTTATAAAAATCTGATTTTTCTCCCAAAATTTCACGGATACATGATATAAATGAATATGGAATCATGAAATATAATCAATATAGGATAAGTAACACTTATCCCATTGTTTTCCGTAAAAATCGCCCAAGAATCGCCTTACCCGAGCTCAAAAATGGAGAATGGTTGAAAATGGGACGAATCCCATTTTCCAGAACTTAAGTTCTGTTTTCTCAGATTTTTACCTTATGCGATCGCGGACGATGCTTCATGATCACGAAGCACATTTTTAGGCTGCCTAGTTCTTGCTCTACGTGAACACGGAAGAGCTTATGTGAACGCGAAGGACAATTTCATAGCCTTCCGCGATCGCGGACATCATTGTGCGATCGCATAGTACAATTTTTGTGCTTCAACTTCTGCCTCATTACTTCTACGCAAACGCGGCTTGGCCCTCGCGTTCGCGGTGCTTTGCCTGCTGTCACTATGCGATCGCGGACATTACTATGCGATCGCATAGTTTAAATTTTTATCAGTGCTATTTGTTGATACCTAATGTTTCCCTCATATTTTCTAAAAATGCATATATACTTTCAACATGGCATATTTGCATCATCATTTAGTTTACAAACGTATACAAGCATTTTCTATAATTTTTCATAATTTTTAGAGCTTTTATTGATTACTTGAATAGTTATTAATTACTCCTTCAAAGTATTTGATGATGACTTAACTACTTAAAGTTACTATTTCTGCACCTATAATACATGTTTCAAATATTTTACTTCATTTTATGTAATTACATTAATATTGTTAAGTTATTTGTGTAATTTTGCAATAATAGCCTATATCTGTACAAAAATGCTCTTTATTTATATTACTTGTGTCAAAATAGCATATTATATTTTTATAATACAAAGTTATTATTATTAAGCATTTTAGTGTATAAATAATATTTTAACAGTTATAAAAATAATTATATTGTAGATGTCCATTTATTACTCTGCAATAAATAATCTTCCTAAAGAAGATTATCCATTTAGTACTCTGTTGAAGTTTATCTACAAGCAGCTGATGCAGATAGGTTGCAACCAGCTCAATGAAATGATTTGCAGCAGCTTCTTATTAAACAGGCAGGTTGCAAGCAGCTCATGCAGATAGGTTACAAGCAGGTAAAGAAAAGTCTTGCAGCTGCTTCTTGAAAAGCCTCGCAGTTGCCTCCTTTCTTCTATAAATAGAGGAGTTTTCAGTTTATTATGTACATAAGTTTGAAAATTGAATAATATATCAATCTCTCTCTATACTTGTCTTCGGTTTATTTACTTTATAGTTTTTATTTTATAACACGTTATCATCATGAGACTCTGCCATCTCGAGCAAATACTTTGAAAGTATTACAGGTACGAACTTTCTTTTTCTAAATAATGTCAAATCTTTCTAAACTTGAATTTGTAGCCCTGGATATATCAGGCAAAAGCTACATGTTTTGGGTGCTTGATGCCGAAATTTATCTTGATGTGATGGGTCTGGCAGACACCATCAAGGACAAAAATCAGACATCAAACCAAGACCGTGCCAAAGTAATGATATTCCTACGCCATCACCTTGATGAGGGCTCGAAAATAGAATATCTTACTGTTAAAGATCCAGTCATATTGTGGGATAATTTGAAATATAGATATGACCACCTGAAGATGGTCGTTCTTCCACAGGCACGATATGATTGGACTCATTTAAGTCTACAAGATTTTAAATCTATCAGTGAGTATAATTCTGCCATGTTCAGAATTATTTTCCAATTAAAATTATGTGGTGATAATATTACTGATCATGATATATTGGAGAAAACTTTCACCAATTTTTATGCCTCGAACATGCTCCTGCAGCAGCAATATCGAGAGATGGGATTCAAAAAGTATTCTGAACCTATCTCACATCTTCTTGTAGCCGAGCAACATAATGAGCTATTAATGAAAAATCATGAAAGATGGTCTACTGGTTCTTGTCCATTCCCTAAAGTGAATGAGGCGAGCTTCCACCAAGCTAAGCGTGGAAGAGGACATGGTCCCAGTCGTGGTCATGGCCGTGGTCAGGGAAAAAATACTAATCATGGTAATAATAATACACCAAAGAACCATCCTCACCACCGGGAGTGGAAAAGGAAGGAACAAAAGCATGAAGCGGTGCAAGCAGCAAACACAGAAAATGCATGCTATAGATGTGGAGGAAAAGGGCACTGGTCACGTACATGTCATAAGCCAAAGCACCTGGTTGAGCTGTATCAAGCCTCCCTGAAGAATACTGAGAAAAATGCTGAAGCAAATTTTATTTTTGAAGATAATTTAGACTTCATGCATTTGGATGTAGCTGATTACTTTGCACTCCCGGAAGGAGAAACAAGTCATGTGATCGGTGATGAATCTGTAGAGATGTAAATATTTTAATTTTTGTTGTTTGTAGTAGATATTATGGTTATGTAATAGTTGTACATAAATAAAAGTTATGCTTTGATAATAATGTTTACTATCATATTTATTTTGTTTATGTCATTTTGAAGAATATGGATAATTCTCAAATTATATTTGGATCAAAGACCAATCATGAAGATATTTGTGTAATTGATAGTGGAACAACTAATGCCATATTCAAAGATCAGAAATACTTTTCTTCTTTTCATAAGGAAAAAGCACATGTTTCTACAATTTCTGGTAATATAAGTTTGATTGAAGGCTCCGGAAGAGCTATTGTATTTCTGTCTAAGGAAACAAAACTTATTATAGATAATGCATTATTCTCCTCCAAGTCCCGAAGAAACTTGTTGAGTTTTATGGATATCCGCCAAAATGGGTATCATGTTGAGACGATAGATGAAATGAAAATGGAATATCTTTGTATTACAAAGAATATTTCTGGCCAGAAGTGCATTGTAGAAAAGTTATCAACTTTATCTTCTGGCTTATACTATTCAAAGATTAGTACAGTTGAAGCACACTCTATCGTAAATCAGAAGTTTACTGATTCAAATACTTTTGTGCTTTGGCATGGCCGTTTGGGCCATCCTGGATCAATAATGATGAGACGAATTACTGAAAATTCGAGTGGGCATCCATTAAAGAACCTGAAGATTCTTACAAATGATGAATTTTCTTGTGATGCTTGTTATCAAGGCAAAATGATCACTAGACCATCACCAATGAAGGTTGGCATTGAGTCCCCTGCCTTTTTAGAACGTATACATGGGGATATATATGGACTTATTCACCCACCAAGTGGGCTGTTTAGATATTTTATGGTCCTAATAGATGCATCTTCTAGATGGTCTCATGTGTGCCTGCTATCATCTCGCAACCTGGCGTTTGCAAAGTTATTAGCCCAAATAATTCGATTAAGGGTACAATTCCCAGATTATCCTTTAAAGGCTATTCGCCTTGATAATGCTGGATAATTCTCATCTCAAGCTTTTGATGATTACTGTCTATCAGTTGGGATAAAAGTTAAACATCCTGTAGCTTATGTTCATACTCAAAATGGCCTTGCAGAGTCATTTATTAAACACCTACAGTTGATAGAAAGACCACTACTTATGAAAACAAAATTGCCCACTACTGTTTGGGGCCATGCTATCTTGCACGCAACATCACTTATCTGTCTCAGACTGACACATTACAATAAATACTCTCCGTCATAATTAGTTTTAGTCATGAACCAAATATTGTCCATCTACGAATTTTTGGATGTGTTGTATATGTGGCAGTAGCACCACCACAGCGCAGTAAGATAGGCCCACAGAGAAGGTTAGGAATATATGTTGGGTTTGAATCACCCTCTATTATTTGCTATCTTGAACCATTGACGGGAGATTTATTTACTGCTCGATTTGCAGATTGTCGATTTGATGAAATAAATTTCCCACAATTAGGGGGAGAGAAAAAGGAAATCAAAAGAGAGATTGTGTGGAAAGTTTCATCATTATCTCACTTTGATCACGTACCCCTATATGTAATCAGGAGGTCCAGAAGATCATCCATTTACAGAATATAGCAAATCAAATGCCAGAAGCATTTACTGATTTGAAAAGGATAACTGTCACATATCCCTACAGAGAATGTGCCTATCCGAATTATTGTCCCAGCAAGACCATCTACTAGCATGAGAGCTAGTGAACCTAAAGCACGCCTGAAGCGTGGTAGGCCTTTGGGTTCTAAGGATCGAAATTCTAGAAAAAGAAAATCGATAAATGATCGAAATGAGATTATGAAGGGATCTCCTAAAAAGACCCAAGATCTGATTAGTTCTGAGATTCCTGAAGAAATCAATGAACCCGAGACTCAAGTGAGTAAGGAACTTTTAATAAGTTCTACTGGTGATGGGATTAATTTAAATCGATCTGAAATAGTGGTGGATAATATTTTTGCATATAATGTTGCATTTAACATTATGCAAGATAGTGAGAATCTTGAACCCCGATCTGTCGAAGAATGTCGACAAAGATCTGACTGGCCAAAATGGCAAGAGTCAATTCAATCAGAATTGAAGTCACTTGCTAAAAGATAAGTCTTTGGACCAGTAGTCCAAACACCTACTGGTATAAAGCCAGTTGGCCATAAATGGGTTTTTGTGTGAAAAAGGAATGAAAAAAATAAAGTTAAAAGATACAAGGCTCGCCTTTTTGCACAAGGATTCTCACAACGACCTGGAGTCGATTATGAAGAAATATATTCACCCGTTATGGATGCTATAACATTTCGATATCTCATCAGTTTAGCCTTACGTGAAAGGCTTGAAATACATCTAATGGATGTGGTTACAGCTTATCTGTACGGGTCACTTGATAATGAAATTTACATGAAAATCCCTGAAGGATTTAAAATGCCTGAAGCATATTCAAAATCTCGGGAAATGTACTCAATCAGATTACAAAGATCTTTGTACGGTTTAAAGCAATCTGGGCGCATGTGGTATAATCGCCTCAGTGAATATTTGCTGAAAGAGGGTTACATAAATGATGTTATTTGTCCATATATTTTTATAATGAAAATGGCTTCAGAATTTGTTATACTTGCTGTTTATGTTGATGACATAAATCTTGTTGGAACTCCAGAAGAACTCCAAAAGGTAATTGAATATCTTAAGAAAGAATTTGAGATGAAAGATCTTGGAAAGACAACTTTGTCTTGGTCTGCAAATTGAATATTTAGTATACGAGATCTTTATCCATCAATCTGCCTATACAGAAAGGGTCTTAAAATGCTTTTACATGGACAAAGCGCACCCATTGAGTACACCAATGGTTGTTCGATCACTTGAAGTGAATAAAGATTTGTTCCGACCTCCAGAAGAGGATGAGGAACTCCTTGGTCCCGAAGTACCTTATCTTAGTGCAATTGGTGCTCTAATTTATCTTGCTAATGCTACAAGGCCTGACATAGCATTTTCTGTTAATTTACTAGCAAGATATAGTTCTTCTCCTACACGGAGACATTGGAACAGGATTAAGCATATATTGCGATATTTAAAGGGAACTCTTGATATGGGTTTGTTTTATGCTAACAAAGATAGTGCAAATCTTGTTGGTTATGCAGATGCAGGTTATTTATCTGATCCCCATAAAGCTAGATCTCAAACCGGGTACGTGTTTACATGTGGAGGTACTATCGTATCATGGCGCTCCACAAAGCAATCTATTATTGCTACTTCTCCAAATCATGATGAAATAATAGCTATTCATGAAGCAAGTAGGGAATGCATATGGTTGAGATCAATAATTCATTTTATTCGAGAAAAATGTGGTTTGGAATGTGAGAAAAGACCCACAATTTTATACGAAGACAATGCTGCATACATAGCCCAATTGAAGGGAGGATTTATAAAAGGATATAGAATGAAACATATTTCACCAAAATTATTCTACACACACGATCTTCAGAAAAATAGTGACATTGATGTGCAACAAATCCGTTCAAGTGACAATCCGGCAGATTTATTCACTAAATCTTTGCCAACTTCAACTTTTGAGAAGATGGTATACAAGATTGAAATATGGAGACTCAAATATTTGAAACAAGGTTTTCATCAGGGAGAGTAAAATATGCGATGTACTCTTTTTTCCTTACTAAGATTTTTTCCCATAGGGTTTTCCTTATAATGTTTTTAATGAGGCAGCTAGAAATGCGTATTACTAAATATGTGTACTCTTTTTCCTTCACTAGAATTTTTTCCACTGGGTTTTTTCTAGTAAGGTTTTAGCGAGGCACAATACCTTTTAATGAACATCCAAGGGGGAATGTTATGAAAATAATTATATTGTGGATGCCCATTTAATACTCTGTTGAAGTTTATCTACAAGTAGCTGATGCAGGTAGGTTGCAAGCAGCTTAATGAAATAATTTGCAGCAGTTTCTTATTAAACAGGCAGGTTCCAATTAGCTCATGCAGACAGCTTACAAGCAGCTAAAGAAAAGCCTTGCAGCTGCTTCTTGAAAAGCCTCGCAACTGCTTCCTTTCTTCTATAAATAGAGGAGTTTTCAGTTCATTATGTACATAAGTTTGAAGATTGAATAATATATCAATCTCTCTCTATACTTGTCTTCGGTTTATTTACTTTACAGATTTTATTTTATAACATTTACCTATTTGTCAAGCATTTTTATAAATTATTTTCGTGTATTTAAATAATAGCCTAGATTTAAACTAATTTTCTAAACCAAATTGGCCCAATATCGTTAGCCCAACCATTGGCCCAAGACCAAATGACCCCTTAGTTATAACCCGGTCGGGACCTGGTCCGCGACCCGCCCGCTTCTCCTCTAATCCTGGCCATTGATCTCAAATGATCAACGACCCCTAGCCATTCCCCCGTTTTAATTAACTACCCATCACCCAAACCCTAACCTCATTTACTAATCCCCCCGCCCCTAAACTCTCTCATCTCTCTTCTTCTCTGATTAAACCCTAGCCGTCGTAACCCATAATCCTCTCCGATTCTGACTCAAACATGGAATCAATCCATGATCTACTTACCTATTTTGTGATACTCTATCATTATACGCATGTTTACGATGTTACTTAGTTCTTGCCCGGTGTTACTTAGTTTTTGCTCTATGCATGTTATATTGAACTTCTCAAGAACAGACCGATTTACTTTGATTCTGTAAGGATCTGGACAATCTTTCGTCTATATGCATGTTATATTAAACGATTCTTGCATTATTGGTTCGATTCAAGCCGTCAGTCCCAACTAGGGTTTGAGACTTTCCTTGTTTTTCCTTTACTGATTTTTCGATTGATTGATACTTTTCCTTTTCCGTGTTTGACTATTCTTTTCCTATTTTCTACTTTATTTTTTCCTAAATCTGACTCTAAATGATTTTTGGTATGATATTTTTCTTATTCTCTATTTAATCTTCTGTATTCCTTTATTTTTAGTATTATTTGCGTGATAGTAGTTATTCCCGGTTGATTTACTGAACCCCTTTGTTCACACCCTAAAAATAACCGATTCTAATTGACTCTAGTATATCTTTCCTTATTTTTTTTTGAATAATTTGCTTTCCATGTTTACTTGGTTGATTTCTATACTATATAAACCGCTCCCCTAAAACCCCTTGAAGGGACCTCGGAATCTCCTAATCACTGCTATTATTCTCATTATAATCCTCCTTTCACTTACTCATTCACTTTGTTACACTTGAATATTCTGTGAAATTATAGGCCGGCTGAAAGCCAAGGCTATTAAACGACCTCCTTCGATGAAAGCACTGCTCGGTGCCTTTCTCGAGGTTCTTGTTAACTCTGAAGCATCAGAGATCTGGGGTTCTTGCTATTAAGCTCTTTATTATCCTTCTGTTCGTATAATTTTATCTACTAGTTAGTGCTTTAACCCCTGCAATGTTAATTTTCTTTCTTTCTTTCTGCATACTTATATGTGTTTGAATTATATGAGTATGATTTAGTTTGTGAATCTGTGATATAACACACTCGATACTCTTTTATCATCCTATGATAGTTGAATGCATGAGATAGTTTACTGCTTTTGTCCTTTGTTTGTGTTAGGCTGGTCTGCACTTCTATGTTGGTTCTTTGTTTTCTTTTGGAATCAATCCTGTACCTCTAGCATCTGAATATGTTTCAGTTTTGAGTTTCAATGCGTGCCTATTTTGATCTAAATCTGACTGTTGCGACTATATGTTGTTAGTTATAGAGTTTCTTCATACCTTGCTTTAGATACTACTACAACTCTATGGAAATATCCTTCTATGAATCATTTAGTGCTTAGTTTTGTATCTGATTGACTGTTCTTTGTGTACTAGCCACAACTATATAAAACACTACTTTAAGGTTCACTCTAAACATGTTTTCCTTTGCATTACTTAGTATGTTAAGATAAACATTCATTTCTTCCTCAACTATGATCTTGCTCCCATGCTAATATGTTTTTCCAATCTGTTTTTAATGTCTTGCCTCTTCAGTGTTTATCACAATGTCTAAATACTGACTAGTATGACCCTAAGATGCATGCTTAACTTAATCCAAACTTCTTAGGTCTCAATTGTTTTAATGTCATGAATGATAATCTATGTATATCTTGCAAACTTGTTGCTTCCCCAATTTCTTTCAATATAAGATTATCTATGTGGTGCTTTGCTGTCTTGCTGAACCTGCTGGCCTGCTTGATTAGTTGCTCTGTATGCATAACTTGGTGTAGTACTTAATTTCTGCCCCTCTATCACTATCCACTTTCCTTATTTACCACTCATGCTATTCTGAATTCTCATTCTTAGCCGGTTGAAAGCCAAGGCTATCTAGGTTTTGTTGTCAACCTCCCTAGTGAGAGCACTGCTCGGGGTCCAATTGAGACTCTTGTGAACTCTGACACACTAGGGCTTGGTCCTTAGTCACTCCCTCAACCTCCAAAACTTTTCCTACTATTCCATTTCCCCCTGTCATGTACCGTGTGCCTGAATTTGGTTGTTTCACGTGGCGCAACACTTGGTGATGTGGTTAAGTAAATTGGTTAGAATCCTTCTATAGACCCTTGCATCATGTATTGAATGCGACTCTCTGTTGAAGGCCTGGGTATGCTGTAGGAGATGTTAAAGTCCCAAGCAATGCTGGGTATTTATTTGAGCCTACTGTAGGCCTGTTCACTGTTATGTGACATTGCTATTTGACTCACTATTGGGCCTGTAATAATCTTTGTATAAACAATTATGGTTGATAGTTAAAGGAAATGGGGTAGATTTAATATTCATATGCGATGGGTAGATAACATGCCTATAGGACTTAATGATGTGTTTGCTATATGTGTCGTTCACTCTCTATGTACACTATTAGAAATTATGCCATTAGGAAAATCACACACTCACACAACTTGTATGCCATCAAAGCATAAGTGCTTTATTTATCCTATGTCTACTGTTATGTGTCGCTAGACAGCATGCCTATAGGAAATAAATGTCAATAATTGTCCTTCAATTTGCATAACTGCACCATGTTCATTAGATATCATGCCTATAGGATTTTAATTATTTAATTCGCTATTGCACCTAGAAAATATGCCTATAGGAGCTAAAGATAAAAAAATCGGTTCCAATCGCCAATTTTTAGAAATTCTGCCTATAGGGTATTGCTACTCGCTCTAAAGTGTTGATACTGGACTCTTCAAACATTGTTTACTGCTTAGCCATGCCACTACTAGAAAGCATGAGCAAATTCTTAGCATTTCCAATAATTTTTACTGTCCCTTACTGTGTAAACCACTTAGAGATCATGCTATAGGTTTTATTAACTTACAATCTGTAATCTCAATAAAAAACTTAGCAGTATCAGATACTCTCAAACTGGTAATTTAGAAATCATAGGTCTAAAGTGGCGTCCTGCATCTGAAACTGTTTGCACATTTGGATCAGATCATATAGAAACCATGTCTATAGAGCTTAATGACTTCAATCTTCCTCAATTCTGAAACTGTCTAATGCCTAACATAAAAATCTATTTGCGTGCATTTACTGTCTAACTGTAAAGGCTAACTTGAGCCTTTTAACTGTCCTTAAGTGCAGTCCTATTTGTTTTGAATTGTCGCCTAGTTTTAACATTTTTGAGAAGCCTAAGTCAAGTCTAGAACCACCCAAAAATAGAGGTCCAAATGCCTCATGAACCATAGGCATGGGACGGGTAGCGCACGCATAAGGCACGAATTAGAATCAACTAGTGCACTTTAGGTAATAACTTAAAGATAGTAATCGGGTAGCAGGAGATGATAGTCTGTGCTCGCTGAATAATACGAGTAACATCCCATCTTGAGGGAGTTACGAAGTATTATTTATGTTGCACGGGGTGATCCTTTAGGCTAAAAAACTTAGGACCCCCCATCTTATTCCCTTTTTATATTTGAATCAAGTGTTTGTATTTCCTCAAAGCCTTTTAATAATAAAATTTCTCAAACTTCTTGCTTTCTTTGTCTTTATTTATCCGACTAATTCATATAATTCAAGTTCATCCAGGATCCACAGTTGTGGACCTCGAAGAGTGCCTAACACCTTCTCTTCGAGGTAATTTCTAGCCCTTACCCGATCTCTGGTGATGCAAACTAGTCAAACCTGAGTCATATGCGAATAGGTGCCCTAACGCACCTTAAACCGTTAGGTGGCGATTCTCCTCTTTTAATGCCTCTTTTAAAAGAGTTGTCACATGTCGAAACTCGATTTTCGAGAGAGAAAAATGGAGGCGCGACAACATGGCGACCTTGCTAGGGATATACACTTAAGCTCTTACCATAATGAACTTGGCTTATGTGGATTAGTTTTCTTTGTTATAAACGCATATTCTTTTCCATCTTTATTTGTTAGATTTGCTATAACATGCACATCCCTTTCCCGTTCACCTTTACTTGTCTAAAACCGTTATAACATGTACGGCGCTTCCCTTCTCCATATTTATGTGCTTAAATTTGTTATAGCATGCACATCCCTTTCCATATCCGCCCTTAGTTGCTCTAACTGCTATTTATTAGCTATATCATGTCTCTCCCACCCTTACTCCCTTGCTTACTTTATTATATTCCCTATGTTCCACGAACTAACTTCTTCTTTTGTCTTTCTTTTTACATCCTTTATGTTTTATCTTAATACTGCATTTATTGCTTTCACATATTTATCATGCAAATACTTGGAAATGTATTATTATCTTTGCATAAAGCATGCTCCATATCATATTCCACTCGTGCCCAACTAATACCACAGTGGCACTTGATGAGTGTCCGCACTTTTTCCAAAATTACCCTTTTAATTTGGAAAGGCGTATTTGCAGTAAAACTAGTCGATCAGAGTTGCAGTCGACGGTTCCGTGCTTTTTCCTCTCAAGTTGTCCACTTGAGGGTACCGGTCTAGACCCTTCTAGAAACCTTACTCCAATATCAACTGTGCATGCATCATGTCAAACCTAGTACGGATTAGGACGTTGTCCATATGATAATCCACTAAGATAAGCCTTGTCCAAAGTTCGACGGGATTTCCATAATCTCAATGGACACCATCATGTTATGTGTATTACTTGGAGAAAACATGCTGACACATTGATCATTAATGTGTAAATAGTCAAACCCGGAGGGGAAATGGCTAACTCTATTTGTTTTGCAGAAAATGAGGCACGAAGTTCCCAGGTTCGGCATGGTTCAAAACATCCCACCTTTGCTGCTTGATTGGTGGAAGAACCTCTCACCCAGTGACCAGAATCATGTGAAAAAGGTCCTCGGAAATTTACCTTCCTTATTGGACATCCGGCCAAATAACGCATTAATTGAGGCCGCCACTATGTTTTGGGATGAGAAAAGAGTTGTATTTCTCTTTGGTAATGTAGAGATTATCCCTCTCTTAGAGGAAATAGGAGGCTTCGCTAGGCTGTCATGGGATAGTCTGGGTTTATTAGTACCAGAAAATTGCACTCCCCGCGATTTTTTGAAAATGATGAATTACTTTGTCTGAAAGGGTCATACATACCATTTGAATTCCTTTATGAATGTTATGGGCATAGCAAGTCATATCGCCTTCACCGTGATGAACTTGCCATTACTTCTTTGGGCTGGATACACCACTGAGTTTTTGTGTTCATTGTCTGTTTCTTGGGGTTGCTGATGGGAGGATCCACACTCGTTTAGCCATGGTCTCTAGGACTCTAATGGAAGGAATTGAAGGACAAACTTACTCTATCATCCCCATGATCTTGGCCGAAATGTACCGAGCTCTAGATCGATGCAAGCAAGGGTATGGGCATTTCGAGGGCTGTAATCTGTTGCTACAGGTTTGGTTATTAGAACATTTCCAGAGAGGTGAATATCGTCAGGAACTTCTGCGACGACCATTGAATGACTACATAGCCTACCATCATCCAAAAAGAATGTCATTTATCCCAGATAGGTTCGCGCAACCTGGAAATGTTGTGAGCTGGGTGCGTTTCTTCAGCAATTTGACTGATGAAAGGGTACATTGGATGTTCGAATGGTTTTCTAGCAGCGAGTTCATCATCAGGTCAAGAGAAACCACTCATTTAGTGTTGATCGGGTTAAGAGGAATTTATTATTATGCTCCTATAAGAGTAATGAGTCAAGTGGGAATAAAGCAGGTTATACCTCGGGTTTCCAACATGGTCCAGTATAAAGCAGACTTTAAAGGGAACATCATTTCGTTCAAGTTCGAGGCACGGTATATGTGGAATCAAAAGGTCGTTGTAGAGAAAGACACTATCGAGCCAGACAGGTACCATACCGACCATGTATACTTCTACCTGTCGTAGTTGGTCGATGATATAGCGGGAGATGTCAAACCAGGGATTTATCTGGAAAATAAGGTTATCGATGACACTATTGAAGAACAAGTCAAGTATAAGATTCTGCATAAGAGGGTTTTCGAGTCTGAAGCTAGACATTTGGAACAACACAAAGTGGATATGGAAGCTATCGCCGAATGGAAAGAAATTGCTACTAAATCAACAGAAAGATTGGAATATTTGGAGCAAGGGTTAATGGAACTCAAAGGGAAGATGAGGAAGAGGCTCTCAGATTGTCAGAATACAGAAGGCAGTGAGGGAGGGCACCTAGCAATGGCTTACCTACTATTGGACATGCGCGACCTGGGGAACATGATTGATGAATCCAAGAGGGCCAAGCATGGAGAAGGTCCCTCCTAGGCCAAATAGATTAGGGAATGATGTTCATTACTGCTTTTTAGCTTAGTTTTAGATTTCGAATGTAATAGGGCAAATGCCATTAGTGACTTTCTTATAATTGTCATTTTAGTAAGGATTTGATCCATTTTTGCATTAATGAAATGGCACAATTATTAGCATTAATTTTCTCCAAGTCTATATGTCACTTAGGCCTACCTCGGGCGCAACGAGGTCCCCCAAATTAGGACATGAATTTATTTACTGATTCTGCAACACATGTTCAATATTGCAAGCATTCTTTCAATATCCCTTACTGACTTGGTTACCTTTTTGTTTTTCTTTTCTTTGTTTATTCCCATTCCCCAAAGGTTGGTTTGTGCATACTAGCATCATCCGCATATCATACTAGATCTAGAGGTCCTCCACCTCCTCCTCCACCAAGTGATCCTAAAGGTAGAAGCAAAGGGAAATAAAAATGGATGATTTAAGCGGTATCAAAAAGGACAATGCAGAGAACGTTGAAACCTCGGACGGTCAGAATACTCCAGCACAGAACGAATTGGTCCTATGTCTGGACCAGAAAATATTGGAACTACAAGGGGAACTTGAGCAGGTCTGAAACTTGGCAAACCTTTCCCTCACCCTAAATGTCCCTGACATCAACCAACAAAACACAAACGCCCAATATCCGACACCTCCCTAAAACACGCAGAATCAAAACCCACTACCGAATCCTCCCGCACTACATAAATACGCCACACCTTCTCAAAACCACAACCCTCCACCGATACCTACTCCTCAACAACACCATCACCACCCAACTCGATACCCATAAACAACCACATACCACACCCCTCAGAATGCACCACAACCTACTCCTAACCCACAAAACTCAACCAATGACCACCATTACGCCCCAGATTCCCAAAGTCCACCAAAGCAATCCCATATATGTAGAAACCTTACCCCACAACCCATAACAGACCCTATACATACCCGAATCCGCCGAGAAGGACCTGCTCATCAAGAACATGGCGGAGGAACTCAAGAAACTTACTGGCGGGGTTCAAAGTGTCGAAGGGGGCAAAGGCATTGAGGGTTTGAATTATAAAGATTTATGTATTCAGCCAGATGTAGAACTGCCTGAGAGTTACAAACCTCCTAACTTCGAAATGTTCGATGGAACTGGTGATTCGAAGGTGCATTTGAGAACATATTATGACAAGCTTGTAGGAGTTGGCAGGGATGAAAGAATATGCATGAAACTGTTCATGAGAAGCCTCACCGGAGATGCCCTATCTTGGTACATCAGTCAGAACCCAAAGAAATGGGTTAATTGGGTGAGCATGGCATCAGATTTCCTGGATCGATTCAAGTTTAACACAGAAAACGCACCAAACATTTTCTATATTCAAAATCTCAAGAAGAAGCCAACGGAAACTTTTCGCGAGTATGCTACTCGGTGGAGGTCTGATGCTGCAAAAGTAAGGCCAGCGCTGGAAGAAGAATAGATGAATAAGTTCTTCGTCAGAGCTCAGGATCCGCAATACTACGAAAGATTGATGGTTATTGAAAACCAAAAATTTTCTGATATCATCAAGTTGGGAGAGAGAATAGAAGAAGGGATCAAAAGCGGAATGGTGACAAATTTTGAAGCACTCCAAGCCACAAATAAGGCCCTGCAAGCATGAGGTATCTCCAAGAAGAAAGAAGTAGGTACAGTAATGGTAGCCTAAGGTCCGAAGTCTCCTCTCACATACCAAACACCTCCACCCACATATCAGCCTTCACCTCCCAGAAACCAACAACCTGCCACCACTTGCCATACCTATAACACCCAACTCGCATTCTACCACTCACCACCAGCCCGCAAAAACTACCAAAAATCTAGACCAAATTTCGATCGCAGACCACCCAGACAATATACCCCAATTGCTGAACCTATAGACCAGCTATACGAGAGATTGAAGGTTGCCGATTATATCACTCTCATTCCCGCTGTTGCTATGGAAAACGCTTCCCAGTGGATTAATCCAAACAAGACATGTGCCTATCACTCAGGCATGAAAGGTCATACTATTAATGAGTGTCGTACTTTGAAGGATAAGATTCAGACATTTATTGACACCAAAGTCATACAGGCAAAATAGTCTGCACCCAATGTCCATAACAATCCTCTCCCATATCACAGGGGTGGAGGAGTAAACGTGATAGAGACCGATGAAGAATGGGACTCAGAGGGGTCAATTGGACTCATTAGGGAAGGGGATAATTCTGAAACATCTCCAATCACTCTCACACCTATCATGGTACAGACTCAGGCACCAATTGAAGTCGAGGTAGATACACAAACTCCGTTTGAGGTTGAAGTAACAACGCCCTTCACCGTGATGGTAGCACCAACGTCATCTTATAAGTCTAATGCTATACCATGGGATTATGTTGCGGAAGCAAGAAGAAAAGGAAAAGCAAAAATGAAAAAAACAGGTGCAGCGCAAGGCATGACCAGAACTGGTAGGGTTTATACACCCCGAGCATTTAGGAGGAACGAGCAAAGAAACTGCATCTAAATCACCTGTCATTGAGACTGGCCCGGATGACCTTTGGAGAAAGGTGCAAGCAAGGGAATATTCTGTGGTTGATCATCTGAACAAAACCCCTGCTCATATATCCATTTTATCACTGCTGCAAAACTCCGAGGCACATAGAAATGCCATGATGAAGGTTTTGAATGAAGCCTATGTACCCAACAACATCACTAGTGGAGAGATGGCCAACATGGTAGGGCAAGTGTTGGAAAGCCACAAGATCACTTTTCATGAAGATGAGCTGCCACCAGAAGGATTAAGTCACAACAGGGTACTGCATATCACAATGAAGTTTAAAGACAAGTTCATTGCCAGAGTCCTGATAGATGGGGGTTCGAGTCTCAATATTTGTACACTAACTACTTTGAAAAGGTTGGGTAAAGGTTTGCATGAGATACGAGCAGGAAATATGAATGTGAAAGCATTTGATGGGTCTCAAAGGGCCACAATTGGGGAGACCAACCTCAGCCTACAGATGGGCCCAACCTGGTTTGATGTTGAGTTTCAAGTGTTGGACATATCTTCTACCTACAACCTATTGTTGGGATGACCTTGGATACACGCCGCTGGAGTCGTAGCTTCTACTCTACATCAGGTCGTGAAGTTTGAGTGGAACCATCAGGAAGTGATCATCCATGGGGACGGGAGTAATCCCATTTACACCAATCAAACTGTTCCGGTCACTGAGAATAGCAGGAAGTTGGGGGAAGAAATATACCATCGCATCGAGCGCGTCAACGCAATTGAAAAGTACAAATGGTGAAGCAGTAAGATAGAAGGCATATTGGCATGGATAGGGTATGAACCTAGCAAAGGTCTCGGTAAGAATCTCCATGGGATCACCAAACCAATACAGCTAAAGCGTCACGGCACAACCTTTGGGCTTGGGTATGAATACACCTGGAACGAGTATCAGAATTGGTCGCCACCATGGCGTGGTCCTTATTACCCTCTAGAGCAACCAGTACCACATTTGAGCCAGTCATTTCATCAAACTGATATGATGTGGGAGTCCGAAGAAGATGAAGTTCTAGCTGGTATAAGGAATCTATTTTTGGATGATGAAGACATGGATTGCAGTGCGATAGTTGAGGAGGAGGAGGAAGGCCTCATTATTCAGACCATGGAGAAGGGAGTTATTCTCAAGAACTGGACTGCTACACCATCAAGGGCCCGTCGAGTTCCTGGGTAGCCTGGCAATTAGCATCATTTATTTTAAAAGCAATTTTATGAGCATTTAAAGCATTTTCAGTATTTTGTTATAAGCATGTTTTGTTTGAAATAATTGCTCGGGTCATCGAGCCGTACTTGTTTGACTTTTTCAAGATTTATCTAATACATTGTTATTTTTAGTATTTATTATTATTCTTTACATTTTTCTCTACAACATTATTATTACTTATCCCGATGAACTTACGACTGTGACATGTAATGAGATAACGCAACATAAGGATAATGATTCAGAGGATCTGGAGGAGGATATAATACCCGAGGAAATTGTCAGAGAAGTGGAAATCTTTAAAAACAAGCATAAGTCTAATTTGGATGAAACTAAAACAGTTAATTTGGGAGACTCCGAAACAGTCAAGGAAACACGTGTAAGCATTCACCTATCACCATCAGAGAAGGCAGATGGCCGGTTTGAGCACGTCCATTGTGGCTCATAAACTACCTACCAACCCTATGTGTCCGCCTGTAAAGTAGAAGCTCAGAAAATTCAAGCCAGATATGAGTCTGAAAATAAAGGAGGAAGTCACCAAGCAGATCAAAGCCAAGGTTCTCAGAGTGGTTGAATATCCGACCTGGTTGGCTAACATTGTGCTAGTTCCAAAGAAAGATGGGAAGGTCAGAGTGTGTGTCGACTATCGGGACTTAAACAGAGAAAGTCCCAAAGATGATTTCCCGTTGCCCAATATACACATACTGATCGACAACTGTGCTAAGCATGAACTCCAATCCTTTGTGGATTGCTTCGCGGGATATCATCAGATCTGGATGGATGAAGAGGATGCCGAAAAGACATCCTTTATTACACCATGGGAAGTGTATTTCTACAAAATGATGTTGTTTGGACTAAAGAATGCTGGAGCCACTTATATGAGGGCCATGATAACCATTTTCCATGACATGATACACAAGGAGATAGAGGTGTACGCGCATGACATCATCATCAAATCCAAAAGAAGCACAGATCATATAGTAGATTTGAGGAAATTCTTTGATCGACTTCGAAGGTACAACCTGAAACTCAACCCCGCAAAGTGTGCCTTCGGGGTCCCCACTGGAAAGCTACTAGGGTTCTTCGTCAGTCGTCGAGGAATTGAGCTAGACCCGTCAAAGGTCAAGGCTATCCAAGATTGCCACCTCCAAAGAACAAGAAAGATGTGCTGAGTTTCTTAGGGCGTCTCAATTACATCAACCGTTTCATAGCACAATCAACTGTGATTTGTGAACCGATTTTCAAAATGTTAAAGAAAGATGCTGCAACAAGTTGGACTGAAGAATGCCAGAAAGCCTTTGGCAAGATCAAGGAATATTTATCCAAACCATCTGATCTGGTCCCGCCATAACCTGGGAGACCTCTGCTACTCTATTTATCTGTATTGGATGGGGCTTTCGGCTGTGTCTTGGGACAACACGACGAGACGGGAAGAAAGGAACAAGCCATATACTATCTAAGCAAGAAGTTCACACCCTACGAAGCACGATACTCTTTGCTGGAGCGCACCTGCTGCGCTTTAACTTGGATAGCTCAGAAGTAGAGACACTACTTTTGTGCCTACACCACATATCTCATATCAAGAATGGATCCGTTAAAATACATCTTCCAGAAACCCATGCCTACGGGAAAATTGGCAAAATGGCAAATACTACTGAGTGAGTTCAACATCATCTATGTAACTCAGAAAGCGGTCAAGAGACAAGCGTTGGCAGATCATCTGGCAGAAAATCCTGTGGGCAGAGAATACGAACCACTGAAAACGTATTTTCCCGATAAATAGGTATCATTCGTAGGAGAAGATATCACCGAAACCTACGACATTTGGAGAGTGTTTTTCGATGGAGCTACAAACTTCAAAGGAGTAGGTATTAGAGCAGTTTTGGTATCAGAGACGGGTCAACACTATCCGGTATCCGCAAAACTTAGATTTTCGTATACTAATAATATGGCAGAATACGAGGCTTGCATCTTGGTGCTCAAGTTGGCCATTGACATGAACGTTCAGGAATTGCTGGTAATTGGAGATTCAGACCTTTTGGTACATCAGGTTTTAGGAGAATAGGCTATAAAGAATAACAAAATATTTCCATATTTGTACTACGTACAAGAGTTGATGAAGAGGTTCACAAAAATAGAATTCAAACATGTTTCGAGAATCCAGAATGAGTTCGCAGATGCGTTGGCCACTCTATCTTCCATGATATAACACCCAGACAAGAATTTCATCAATCCTATTCCAGTAGGGATCCATAATCAGCCAGCTTATTGTGCTCATGTTGAAGAAGAAAATGATGGGAATCTATGGTTTCATGACATCAAAGAATACTTGGCAAAAGGAGAGTACCCGGAGCACGCAAATCATACTCAGAAATGCACACTCCGAAGATTGTCCAACCATTTCTTCCAAAGTGGAGGAATTCTGTACAGAAGGACTCCAAATCTAGGATTATTACGGTGTGTCAACGCCAAGGAAGCATCCAAATTGCTCGAAGAGATACATGTCGGAACTTGCGGACCACACATGAATGGCTTTGTTTTAGCTAAGAAGATATTAAGAGCAGGCTATTTCTAGATGACTATGGAAACGGACTGCATCAGGTATGTCCAAAAGTGTCATCGATGCCAAGTACATGTGGATATAATACGAGTTCCACCCAATGAACTCAATACAACAAGTGCACCTTGGCCTTTCTCCGCTTGGGGAATGGATGTCATCTGTCCAATCGAACCTGCCGCTTCAAATGGGCACAGGTTCATTCTAGTGGCAATAGACTATTTCACAAAATGGGTTGAAGCTGCATCTTACAATGCTGTAACTAAAAAGGTCGTCGCAGATTTCGTTAGGGATCATATTGTCTGTCGATTCGGGGTGCCAGAATCCATCATCACCGACAATTCCACCAACCTTAACAACAACTTAATGAAATCTATATGTGAAACCTTCAAGATCAAGCATATTAATTCAACAGCATACATGCCTCAAATGAATGGAGCTGTGGAGGACACCAATAAGAACATTAAGAAGATATTAAGGAAGATGGTAGATAATCACAAACAATGGCACGAGAAGTTACCATTTGCCCTGCTTGGATATCGTACCACGATTCGCATATCAACCGGGGCAACTCCTTATTTGCTGGTCTATGGCACTGAAGCCGTCATTCCCGCCGAAGTAGAAATTCCTTCTTTGAGAATCATACAAGAGTCTGAACTCAGTAATGCAGAATGGATACGAAGTCGTTATGAGCAACTGGCTCTCATTGATGGAAAAAGAATGAACGCAGTATGTCACGGTCAACTTTACCAGAACAGAATGTCCCGAGCTTTCAACAAAAGGGTCAGGCCTAGACAATTCACACCGGAGCAGTTGGTGCTAAAGCGGATCTTCCCGCATCAAGATGAAGCCAAAGGAAAATTTTCACCCAATTGGAAAGGGCCCTACATGATTCACAGATTGCTAACAAGAGGAGCGCTCATACTCGCAGAGATGGACGGAGAAGTTTGGCCAAAACCTATCAACTCAGACGCAGTCAAGAGATACTATGTTTAGATTGTTTACATTTCTTCATTTGACATAACTAAACTACGCTTGACCTGATTCCCGTTTAAGAGGCAGCCATGTGGGTTCGTTCACAACTCAATAAAGTCTTCATTTTTGCCATGATTAGAAAACTAGGGTAGAATTTTGAGGACCTCAAAATTCTGAAGCAAGTTCAGCCGACATCGTCATAGACAAAACAATCAAAGAATTGCTTTTAAAATGGGGCAGAATTTTGAGGAGGACCCTCAAAATTCTAAAGCAAGGAGGTCGCAATGTCTCTAAAATATGTCACAGTCATTGGTTCATCTAACTTAGTCGATATTGTATGCTACTATATCTCAAATAACTACATTCATCAAATGCACGCATTTCTTTCAAAAAACTTTATTTTCTATAAATAGCCAGATGCTACCCAGGGTAACTCAAACAGGATCTCAAGACAGGAGCACAGGCAAAGCAAAAGACAAAAGCGCGAACCAACCTTCCCCTGTAAATCTCACAATTTTTCCTTGGATGCAGGCATAGTAAGACAATAATATCTGCAGACACGTCATGTCACTACCTTCAAGATAGCGGATTATCTATCCCAAGCATCTCCAGCTAAGAAACACTCGACTGTCACTCATCATTTTCCTTACATCGAGACTAAGCATTGTCTCATATTTTTGCATGAGGCTAAGCATTGCCTCTCGAATTGTATAAGGCTAAGCACTGTCTTTCCTTGCATGAGACTAAGCACTATCTCCTCTCCTTGCATAAGGCTAAGCTTGGCCTTTCTTTGCATGAGACTGAGCAATGTCTCCTAATTGCATGAGACTAAGCATTGTCTTCCTTTTCTTTGCATGAGACTAAGCATTGTCTCCTATTTTGCATGAGGCTAAGCATTGCCTTCATAAATTGCATAAGGCTAAGCTCGACCTTTCTTTGCATGAGACTAAGCACTGTCTCCTCTCCTTGCATAAGGCTAAGCTCGACCTTTATTTGCATGAGACTAAGCACTGTCTCCTCTCCTTGCATAAGGCTAAGCTCAGCCTTTCTTTTCATGAGACTAAGCACTGTCTCCTCTCCTTGCATAAGGCTAAGCATCGCCTTTCTTTGCATGAGACTAAGCATTGTCTCCTCTTTCGCATGAGGCTAAGTATTGCCTCCCTAATCGCATAAGGCTAAGCTCTTCCTTTCCTTGCATGAGACTAAGCAATGTCTCCTAATTGCATGAGACTAAGCACTGTGTCCTTTTCTTTGCATGAGACTAAACATTGTCTCCTATTTTTGCATGAGGCTAAGCATTGCTTCCATAAAGCTAAGCATCGCCTTTCTTTGCATGAGACTAAGCAATGTCTCCTCTTTTGCATGAGGCTAAGCATTGCCTCCCTAATCGCATAAGGCTAAGCTCTGCCTTTCCTTGCATCGAGACTAAGCACTGTCTCCTTTTCTTTGCATTAGACTAAGCATTTTCTCCTTTCTCTGCATAATACTAAGCATTGTCTCCTTTCTTTGCATGAGACTAAGCATTGTCTCCTATTCACACGAGGCTAAGCATCGCCTCCTTAATTGCACAAGGCTAAGCATTGCCTTCTTTGCTTAAGACTAAGCATTGTCTCCTATTTTGCATAAAGTTAAGCACCGCTTCCCTTATACACATGAGACTAAGCGTTGTCTCATATTTAGCATAAGGCTAAGCTCTGCCCCTCTCTTGCATACGGCTAAACACTGCCTTTTCCTCGGGATTAAATATTATCCCCACTACGCCACCTAAGACCTAGCACTATCCTCTGTTCACCTAGGGCTAAGCACTGCCCTCATCATACACAAGACTAAGCCTTGTCTTGTCTCATCTTCGCATGTGACCAAGAGTCATATCTTTGCACTTCATAGGCTGAAATATCGCCATTTTGTCCAAAGGAGTCATAGTCCGAAGGCATCATCCTCATAGCCGGAAGACACCATTCTATGGTCTGGGTATCTCTCAGTATTGCACATCATTATTCAAAGGAGTCATGGCTCAGAGGCACCATTTTCATGGCCCGTGGACATCATCTCATGGCCTGCGAATCCCCTATCACATGATTCATGGCTCAGGACGTCATGGTCTAAGGACATCATCCCCACCGTCCAAAGACAACTTTCATGGTCCAAAGGAAATTTGCATCATGTTTAAATTCTCGCAATAATCCATATATACTTGCATGCATCGTGTTTAAGTTTTGCAGGTAATCCAAGAAGTAATCATTCTCCTAACGGGAGCAATCTTCGCTCTAGTTTCCGTTCAACGTTTACATCCTGCAATTATTTCAAACGCAACCAACCACCATCAGTTACCCACTTTTACTTGATAACCGTTCATATACTCGTTTTGAGATACTACCATAACATTTTAGATTCACATGCGTGATTTCGTGCAAATTCATCTGATATTGTCCTACCCAAAAGAGCCTTTCCGAAGCATACGACTATTCCTACAACAACTCTATCGGTTCACTTCATCGTTGATCCAGAACTACACACGGCCTATTTCCCGTAACACCAGGGATATGTAGGCAACTCAAAAGCTAGGGTTCGACCTCCTTTTTTCAAATCACCCCAGCTGTTGATCCCCAATATTTTCCTCATATTTTCTAAAAATGCATATATACTTTCAACATGGCATATTTTGCATCATCATTTAGTTTACAAACCTATACAAGCATTTTCTATAATTTTTCATAATTTTTAGAGCTTTTATTGATTACTTGAATAATTATTAATTACTTCTTCAAAGTATTTGATGATGACTTAACTACTTAAAGTTACTATTTTCGCACCTATAATACATGTTTCAAATATTTTACTTCATTTTATGTAATTACATTAATATTGTTAATCTATTTGCGCATTTTTGCAGTAATAGCCTATATCTGTACAGAAATGCTCTTTATTTATATTACTTGTGTCAAAATAGCATTTTATATTTTTATAATATAAAGTTATTATTGTTAAGCATTTTAGTGTATAAATAATATTTTTACTTATTTGTAAAGCATTTTTATAAATTATTTTCGTGTATTTAAATAATAGCCTAGCTTTAAACTAGTTTTCTGAACCAAATTGGCCCAATATCTTTAGCCCAACCCTTGGCCCAAGACCAAACGACCCCTTAGTTATAACCCGGTCGGGACCCGTTCTGCGACCCGCCCGCTTCTCCTCTAATCCTGGTCGTTGATCTCAAATGATCAACGGCCCCTAGCCATTCCCCCATTTTAAATAACTACCCATCACCCAAACCCTAACCCCATTTCCTAAACCCGATGCCCCTAAACTCTCTCATCTCTCTTCTTCTCTGATTAAACCCTAGCTGTCGTAACCCTTAATCCTCTCTGATTCCGACTCAAACATGGAATCATTCCATGATCTACTTACTTATTTTGTGATACTCTATCATTATACGCATGTTTACGGTGTTACTTAGTTCTTGCCCGGTGTTACTTAGTTCTTGCCCTATTTTTGGCAAGAACTACTTCTCAAGAACGGACTGATTTACTTTGATTCTGTAAGGATCTGGACGATCTTTTGTCTATATGCATGTTATATTAAATGATTCTTGCATTATTGGTTTGATTCAAGTCGTCAGTCCCAACTAGGGTTTGAGACTTTCCTTTTTTTTCCTTTACTGATTTTTCGATTGATTGATACTTTTTCTTTTCCGTGTTTGACTATTATTTTCCTATTTTCTACTTTATTTTGCCCTAAATCTGACTCTAAGTGATTTTTGGTATGATATTTTCCTTATTCTCTGTTTAATATTCTGTATTCCTTTATTTTTAGTATTATTTGCGTGATAGTAGTTATTCCCGGTTGATTTACTGAACCCCTTTGCTCACGCCCTAAAAATAACCGATTCTAATTGACTCTAGTATATCTTTCCTTATTTTTGTTTGAATAATTTGTTTTCCATGTTTACTTGGTTGATTTCTACACTATATAAACCGCTCCCCTAAAACCCCTTGAAGGGACCTCGGAATCTCCTAATTACTACTATTATTCTCATTATTTACCTCCTTTCACTTACTCATTCACTCTGTTACACTCGAATATTCTGTGAAATTCTGGGCCGGCTGAAAGCCAAGGCTATTAAACGACCTCCTTCGGTGCAAGCACTGCTCAGAGCCCTTCTCGAGGCTCTTGTTAACTCTAAAGCATCGGAGATCTAGGGTTCTTGCTATTAAGCTCTTTACTATCCTTCTGTTCGTATAATTTTTGCTACTAATTAGTGCTTTAACCCCTGCAATGTTAATTTTCTTTCTTTCCTTCTGCATACTTATATGTGTTTGAACTATATGAGTATGATTTAGTTTGTGGATCAGATCATATAGAAACCATTTCTATAGAGCTTAATGACTTCAATCTTCCTCAATTCTGAAACTGTCTAATGCCTAACGTAAAAATCTATTTGCGTGCATTTACTGTCTAACCGCAGATAATAACTTGAGCCTTTTAACTATCCTTAAGTGCAGTCCTATTTGTTTTGAATTGTCGCCTAGTTTTAACATTTTTGAGCAGCCTAAGTCAATTCTAGAACCACCCAAAAATAGAGGTCCAAATGCCTCCTGGACCATAGGCATGGGACGGGTAGCGCACGCATAAGGCACGATTTATAATCAACTAGTGCGCTTTAGGTAATAACTTAAAGATAGTAATCATGTAGCCGGAGATGATAGTCTGTGCCCGTTGAATAATACGAGTAACACCCCATCTTGAGGGAGTTACGAAGTATTGTTTATGTTGCATGGGGTGATCCTTTATGCTAAAAACTTAGGACCCCCCATCTTATTCCCTTTTTAAATTTGAATCAAGTGTTTGTATTTCCTCAAAGCCTTTTAATAATAAAATTTCTCAAACTTCTTGCTTTCTCTGTCTTTATTTATCCGACTAATTCATATTATCCAAGTTCAGTCGGGATCTACAGTTGTGAACCTCAAAGAGTGCCTAACACCTTCTCTTCGAGGAAATTTCGAGCCCTTACCCGATCTCTGGTGATGCAAACTAGTCAAACCTGAGTCATATGTGAATAGGTGCCCTAACGCACCTTAAACTGTTAGGTGGCGACTCTCCTCTTTTAATGCCTCCTTTAAAAGAGTTGTCACATGTCGAAACCCGATTTTCGAGAGAGAAAAATGGGGGCGCGACACCATTAAGCCTTGGCGGTCGCAGATGTAGCCATACGATCGCATAGAAGGAAACCAGATGATAGTTGAAGCTAAGTAAAAACCAGATTTTCTAAGTTCCAAACCACTCGTAGCCTATCCGAAACTTACCCGAGCCCTCGGGGCTCCAATCCAAACATGCACCCAAGTCCAAAAATATCATACGAACTTGTTCGCGCGATCAAATCGCCAAAATAACACCTAGAACTACGAATTGAACACCAAATCAAATGAAATTTACCAATATATTCATTTACCAATTCTTATAAAAGAAATAGCCCCAATAATTACAACAATTAATATGAAATTATAAGACAACAAGCATACAATAATCATGATTTATTTATG
Organism: Nicotiana tabacum; assembly: GCF_000715075.1. Taxonomy (NCBI): domain Eukaryota; kingdom Viridiplantae; phylum Streptophyta; class Magnoliopsida; order Solanales; family Solanaceae; genus Nicotiana; species Nicotiana tabacum. The sequence continues at coordinate 91,125,397 of NC_134096.1, read as the reverse complement.
AAACAGACAATGACAAGTAGCAATTTATTTTGGAAATCAGGGAGAAAATAGGCAGCTTAATATTTAATATGCTAAATATCAAGTAACAATTAAGACACATAAATCAAATAAGCACGTAACAATTATTACAGGAATTCAAGAATTAATATTTAACAAAGAATAGGAGAAAAATAATTATTATAACAATTAATTCGTAAATTAAAACAAGTTTAGAATTTTCAAATAATTATGCAAACAATTAATTTGACGACATACAGACACTTGTCACCTCGTCTATATGTCGTTCACATGCATTTCACATGACAAATAATTTAAGGGTTTTATTCCCTCAAGTCAAGGTTAACCACGACACTTACCTCGCTTTGCAAATATCAATAAATTACTCGACCGCAACTTTTCCTTTTGAATTTGCCTCAAATAGCTTCAGATCTATTCACAAACAATTCGATATACTCAATACAAATCGTAGGAATTAATTCCATATGAATTTACTAATTTTCCAGATAAAATCCGAAATTCACTTTAAAAATTGACAGTGGGGCCCACGTCTCACATCTCGAAAAAACATACAAAATCCGAACATCCATTCCGAGACGAGTCTAACCATACAAAAATTATCAAATTTCGATGTCAAATGGACCTTCAAATCTTAAATTTTTATTTTTGAAAGATTTTATAAAAATCTGATTTTTCTCCCAATTTTCACGGATTCATAATATAAATGAATATAGGATCATAAAATATAATCAATATAGGATACGTAACACTTACCCCAATATTTTTTCGTGAAAATCCCCCAAAATTCGCCATATCCGAGCTCAAAAATGGAGAATGGTTGAAAATGGGACGAATACCATTTTCCAGAACTTAAGTTCTGTTTTCTCGGATTTTTACCTTATGCGATCGCGGACAATGCTTCGCGATCGCGAAGCACATTTTTAGGCTGCCCACTTTTTGCTCTACGTGAACGCAGAAGAGCTTATGCGAACGCGAAGGACAATTTCATAGCCTTCCGCGATCGCGGACATCATTGTGCGATCGCGTAGTACAATTTTTGTGCTTCAGCTTCTGCTTCATTGCTTCTACGCGAATGCGGCTTGGCCTTCGCGTTCGCGGTACTTTGCCTGCTGTCACTATGCGATCGCGGACATTACTATGCGATCGCATAGTTTAAATTTTTATAAGTGTCATTAAGCCTTCGCGATCGCGGATGTAGCCACGCCATCGCATAGAAGGAAACCAGATGACAGTTGAAGCTAAGTAAAAACCAGATTTTCTAAGTTCCAAACCACCTGTAGCCTTTCCGAAACTCACCCGAGCCCTCGGGGCTTCAAACCAAACATGCACCCAAGTCCTAAAATATTATATGAACTTGCTCGTGCGATCAAATTGCCAAAATAACACCTAAAACTACGAATTGAACACCAAATCAAATGAAATTTATCAATATATTCATTTATCAATTCTTATAAAAGAAATATCCCCAATAATTACAACAATTAATATGAAATTATAAGACAACAAGCATACAATAATCATGATTTATTTACGAAGCAGACAATGACAAGTAGCAATTTATTTTAGAAATCAGAGAAAAAATAGGCAGTTTAATATTTAATATGCTAATTATCAAGTAACAATTAAGACACGTAAATCAAATAACCATATAACAATTATTATAGGAATTCAAGAATTAATATTTGATAAAGAATAGGAGAGAAATAATATTTATAATAATTAATTCGTAAATTAAAACAAGTTTAGGATTTTCAAATAATTATACAAATAATTAATTTGACGACGTATAGACACTCGTCACCTCGTCTACACATCGTTCACATGCATTTCACATGACAAATAATTTAAGGGTTCTATTCCCTCAAGTCAAGGTTAACTACGACACTTACCTAGCTTTGCAAATATCAATAAATTACTCGACCACGGCTTTTCCTTTTGAATTTGCCTCCAAAAGCTTCAAATCTATTCACAAACAATTGGATATACTCAATACAAATCGTAGGAATTAATTCCATATGAATTTACTAATATTTCGGATAAAATCCGAAATTCACTTTAAAAATTGACAGTGAGGCCCACGTCTCATTCTCGAAAAAACTTATGAAATTCGAACACATATTCCGAGACGAGTCCAACCATACAAATATTATCAAATTCCGATGTCAAATGGACCTTCAAATCTTATATTTTCGCTTTTGGAAGATTTTATAAAAATCTGATTTTTCTCCCAAAATTTCACGGATTCATGATATAAATGAATATGGAATCATGAAATATAATCAATATAGGATAAGTAACATTTACCCCAATATTTTTCCGTAAAAATCGCCTTACCCGAGCTCAAAAATAGAGAATGGTTGAAAATGGGACGAATACCATTTTCCAGAACTTAAGTTCTGTTTTCTCGGATTTTTACCTTATGCGATCGCGGACAATGCTTCGCGATCGCGAAGCACATTTTTAGGCTGCCCAGTTTTTGCTCTACGCGAACGCGGAAGAGCTTATGCGAACGCGAAGGACAATTTCATAGCCTTCCGCGATCGCGGACATCATTGTGCGATCGCGTAGTACAATTTTTGTGCTTCAGCTTCTGCCTCATTCCTACTACGCGAACGCGGCTTGCCCTTCGCGTTCGCGGTGCTTTGCCTGCTGTCATTATGCGATCGCGGACATTACTATGCGATTGCATAGTTTAAATTTTTATCAGTGCCATTAAGCCTTCGCGATCGCGGATGTAGCCACGCGATCGCATAGAAGGAAACCAGATGACAGCTGAAGCTAAGTAAAAACCAAATTTTCTAAGTTCCAAACCACTCGTAGCCTATCCGAAACTCACCCGAGCCCTCGGAGCTCCAAACTAAATATCCACCCAAGTCCTAAAATATCATACGAACTTGCTCGCACGATCAAATCACCAAAATAACACCTAAATCACGAATTGAATACCAAATCGAATGAAATTTTGAAGAAAACTTTAAAACTTATATTCTTACAACCGGACATCCGAATCACGTCAAATCAACTCTGTTTCTCACCAAATTCGGCAGACGAGTCATAAATATAATAGTGGACCAATATCGAGTTTCGAAACTAAAATACGGATCCGGTATCAATAAATTCAACATCAGTAAATTCTTAAAAATCATTAAGCTTTCAAACTTTTTATGTTTCATCAAAATTCTATATCTCGGGCTAGGGATCTCGGAATTCGATTCCGGGCATACGCCCAAGTCTCAAATCATGATACGGACCTACCAGAACTGTTAAAACACTGATCCGAGTCCGTTTGCTCAAAATGTTGACCGAAGTCAACTCAGTTGAGTTTTAAATCTCTATTTCACATTTTAATCCATTTTTCACATAAACACTTTCCAGAAAAGTTTACGGATTATGCACGCATGTCAAGGAGTGATAAATAGTTCTTTTTGAGGTATTAGAACACATAATTAATTATTAAATTTAAAGATGATATTTTGGGTCATCACAAAAATATTGTTGTTGATTTATTTTGGCAAGTTGAAATATTTGGGCACTTGAGGTGCAAATTGTGATATATTGTGATATTGATACGCATGCGATGATATAAGGTCTGGGTGTTGAAATGCATGCGGTGAGATAAGGGTGGCTTGATACCGTGTCTAGTAGGAGAACTACTAGAAGTCATGCGGTGCGATAAGGATGGTTAAAACGCGGGATGCTATTTCGGGAAAAAAAATTAAATGTGAAGGCTCCCGCGGTGATATAAAAAAATAAGATATGAGATATTGTGAATTTATTTATGATTTGGGACTACAAGGCGGTACCTCGGGAGTGCCCTTGTTGATATTTCTTTATGGTTGCATTGCCTTTGATTATTTTGGTGTTTTCCTTAAAGTTGTAAATTTCTATTTTCCTTCCGCGAGGTGTTATTTGTCATTGTTCAGTGTAGTTAAATAGTGACATACTACTTAGTTGATTCATCCCCATTGTCATTATTATTATATTGTTAAACTTTTCTCCCTGTCTTTTATTATTTCAGTAGGATCTGACCTGACCTCGTCACTACTTTACCGAGATTAGGCTTGGCACTTACTGGGTACCGCTGTGGTGTACTCATACTACGCTTCTGTACATCTTTTTGTGCAGATCCAGGTACTTCATATCAGACCATGCATCAGTGAACTAGCCGTACGCGGAGACTTCAAGGTATATCTGCCAGCATCCGCAGACCTCGGAGTCCCCTTCTATCCTTATTATATTGTTTTCCTTATTCTCTTTAGACTGTGATGTATAAAGACATTTAGAATAAATTTTTAGAAGCTTGTGACTTATTTCTACCAGATTTTGGGAGTTGTAACTATTTGAATCGCGGTTTGATTTATTTTAAATATTGAGATTTGAGTTTCAGTTTTGTATTCCGCATAATTGATAGGCTTATCATTTTAAGGCAAAAGGATTCTTGTAGAATGTTTTCTACTATAACCACATTAGTATATTATGGTTAGTTGCTATTGATTTCCTCGAAGAAGATAATAACTTATGTATCTTCACCTCACGGACGTAATGACTATATGATTGCTGCTTTGATACAAAATATTCAGATGATAATAGCATTTCTCCATGAAGGAGACATCTGTCACAAAGTTGGCGGTAAAAATACTGAAATTCTTAATTTTTGTCATTTATAAATTTAGAATTGTCTTTATATTGTTCATTTGATTATATTTTCTCTCATGATACTAGAAGTGTATGAACAATATTGATAGTACAAATGTATCAAAAACTCCTTAAGAGCTAACTGTTTGTCTAGAAGATACGTGATACCAGTAATGTCCGAATAATATTAGATTGTGGATAGTAAATGAAGGCTCTCGAAGAGCTTATATACAAATATGTCATTCATATTGTATATTTATGATCAAAACATATGTTATAGTAAACCCGAAGTTTACTAATACAAATGGCTATCATATTGAGACCACAAATGATTGAAAGATTGAAAATCTTCATGTTTCCACAATCATAGAGGAAAAATTAATATGTATGTGAGAAGTTACCTGCCTTATTCTTCAATTTGTAAACCAAAGTTTACTAATGCAATAGAAGTCACAATAAATTAGAAGTTTTGTTGAGGCAAAAGTAGTTACAGTAAATAAGAAATTTACTAATACAAAAGTAGCTACAGTAAATCAGAAGTTTACTAATGTAAAAGTTTATGCCATAGTAAACCAGAAATTTATTAAGAGATAGCACATGCCATGATAAGCTTGAAGTTTTTATTTGTCATTTTTAGATGAGCTATTTGGAAATTCAGATAAGCATATACTAACGAACTCGAAGATTTTTCAAGAATTCTCTTGTGTTGCTTGTTCTCATAATAAATTGATTATACCAGCTAAAGCTGGGACTAAGACCCTAATCTGAAATATATAAAAGGTAAATATGTGCCCATTCACCTATCATGTGAACCACTTATAGATGCATATATGAGAAGGTTACATGTGTGTTTATTGTCAACCTGCAGTTTGACATTTGAAATTGCTTTTCTCAATTAAGAGCATAACTTTCAAATTATGAAATCAAGACAGTTCATCTTGATAACGTTGGTTTATATCCAAGTTGATTTAGTATTGAATACCTTCTGCTAATGTCTAAACTATTGCTTATGAGAATAAAGTTTCATGTGTTGGTCTAAAATTTTCTAAATTGCATACAATAGCATCTGTATGCATCATATCAACAAGATATGATAAGTCCTACCCTTACAATTAGTTTTGGATCAGAAATCAAATATTTTACTATCTAATAACATTTTATACGTGGTATATGATTAATTTTTCTATCACAAAGCACAAAGATAGGTTTTCCAAAGAAGATTTGGGATATATGTTAGTTTTTCTAACATTAGGGGGATGTAATAAGTTGTTGAAAAATATGTTATATGAATATCATTAGTGTGATCCTCATTCAGAAGATAATTCAAGTCAAATGTCAGAAGCATTTGTTGATCCAAAATGAAATATTATATTTCAGATGCAAGTGCTCATATCAATTTTAAAGTCCCTGAAGGATAGAGTTTACTGTACGCATGAAGCGTGGTAGACCAATCAGTTCCAAAGGTAACAATCCTTCAAAAGGATAGGAGCAAATGATCAAAATGATCATAATAAGGAAGAAATAAGCTCTAGAAGAGCTCATGACATAACATTTCATGAAACTCCAGAAGAAATTCAGGTACCAAAAAATAAAGTGATGAGATCTCAACAAGTTATGTCGCTTGTGAACCGATACGAAATGATCGTTGGCGATATATTTGATACAATATAGTGCACAATATTGTAAAAGATTGTAAGGATCAGACCTGCAGTCCAGACACCCGAAGATATCATGCCATTTAAATTTAAATGCAAGTCATAACATATATGACTCATTTAATTAAATCTCTATAAAGATCCCTGAAGGATTTAAAATGCTTGAAGCATATAGTTCAAAGTCTCGAGAAATGTACTAGATCATATTACAAAGGTCTTTGTACGGTTTAAAGGAATCTGGGCGCATGTGGTATAATCGCCTCAGTGAATATTTGCTGAAAGAAGGTTATGTAAGCGATGTTATTTGTCCGTGTACTTTTGTAATGAAAATTTCATCAGAATTTGTTATACTAGTTGTTTATGTTGATGATATAAATCTTGTTTGAACTCTAAAAGAGCTCCAAAAGGCAATCGAATATCTTAAGAAAGAATTTGAGATAAAAGTCTTAGAAAGACAAAACTTTGTCTTGGTATGCAAATTAAACATTTAGCAGACATAATTTTATCCATCAATCAGTCTATACAAAAAAGGTCTTGTAACGACCCAACCAGTCGTTTCGACTTTTAGAACCTCGTTCCCCTAAATAAAACTCTACGAATATATTTTTAATGATTTATGACTTACGGGGATGGTTGGTTCGGGATTTGAAAGTGTTTGGGTTAAAATTGGAACACTTGGTTCCTTAAGTTAGCCTTAAAAGAGCAAGTTTAACGTCGGTCAACATTTTGAGAAAACGACCCCGGAATCGACATTTGAAGGTTCCAGCAGGTTCGTATGTTAATAAGTGAACGAGTCATATTATAAATGATGTAGGGTCTAAGGAGATCCCTAATTATTAATCAAGTTGGAAATTATATGATAGACTAAAGTTCCAAATGAGTACACACAAAACATAACTTTGGACGAGCATGCCTATATATATATATATATATATATATAGAAAATGAGTTATATGGTGGACAACCTATCAAATGAAAGATCTTCGAGTCTAGTTTCTAACGCTTTTAACCGTTCATCATTTGGATATTTCTACAAGGACTTATGGAAGTTTTAGTAAAAGGTGTCCAGCAGGGCAAAACTTGTAATACGAGGTACAACCTGCATAGCGTAAGGTACAACTCGCTGAAGCACCTGTGCCTTTATAAGGCAGTCACGGGCAGCAACCATTTTTGGGGATTTTCTTGAGCTAGGGATTGGTTCTTTCATGGTGGATTCGACCTTGGGGACTACTTAAGAATACAAGGTGAGTTTGTTTTGGATATTTTAAGTTAATAACTTTCTATTAACATTAGTATTAACATCCTTCAATCTTTGAAATCCCTAGAAATCTTTCAAGTTGTTCAAGAACACCAAATTTTCCAAACATTAGAATTTCAAGGAAAAGCTTCAAGAAGGTAATACTAATTCTTCAAGCTCATTTCTTATGAGTCGGTGAGAGTAATTCTAATATTTGTTTCAAGTTGTTATGGCTGGATAATTTATTTCATAAACTCTAGTTCATGGCATGAATTAGTGTTCTTAAGAAAATGAGGGAAAGATAAATAGTGTTTTTAGAAATGAAATTAAAGGATGCAATGAACCTATGGAATCATTTTCTAGCTTAGTTGGAAGTATTCAACTAAGTAATCACCAAATTGAATGTTTTGGAAATGTTGGTTAAGGAAGACGATGAATAGTAATTTGACGGTGTTGGAGAATTAATTTAGTATTATTGATGATTTCAAATGGGTATTGAATGATAAGAGTGGAGTTGAATATGCTAGTAAGTGAACCTCTTAGACGATTTGAGCTAGAGGCTTGTAGCCAACTTGAGAGCCATAAATGGATATTGATAAATATCTTTGAGTCATATTTTGATTATAATTGGGATTGTAATTGTAGATATCAATTTGTTGGTGGCGTATGAGCATTTTACTCAATGTTACGATGTCGAAGAAGGATTAAAAGCTTGTGAATGTTAATAAAACGAAAGCGAGTTTTGGAGCGTTGGGCATCGGTTGAGTTATTTGAAAGGCTTGGGAGCCGGCTATGGAACTTCGGAGCGAGGTAAGTCTCTTGTCTAATCTTGTGAGGGGGAAATTACCCCATAGGTGATTAAATTAATAATTGTTTCTAATTGTGGGGGCTACGCACGCACGAGGTGGCGAGAGTCCGTGCGTAGCTACTATTAATGCTAAAGTCCGGGTAGTTTAGGACACAAAGCATGAATTACTTGTGTAGATTGTATTCTTTATTTAATTGAATTATTTGATATATAAAAATCTCATATGCTTAATTTTCTGTTTAAATTAATTAACTGTTTAAAAAAATTGTTCATCCTCCCGAATTTATCTTATAATGAATATACTCTCCTTCCGGAAGTACATAAGAAAATGTCCTCCTTTCTTGTGGAGCGGGCCGAATGCCTCGGCGGGAAAGATGCATCTATGGATCGTACCGCACATCCCTCGGCGGTGTACACGAAACTCTGAATCGGGCCGTACGACCTCGGCAGAAATCATGCTTAATAATAATAATAATTACACGATACTTTGATAGTTTATTTCAGCTTGTGAAGCTAATTAAAATTTGGAAATTATTGGAATTTAAAGAATTTATTTATCTCTGCTTGTTAAGAAAATTATTGTTATTCCTGTAAATGAGGCTAATTAATAAATTAGAAATTTATTGGAATTGAAGAAATTTAATTACTTCTGTTGGTTCAATAAAATTAATGTTAACTCTGTGAATCACGTTGATATAATATATTTCTATTTTCATGATTATTTAATATTATTGACCCATAGTGAGTGTCAAAGTCGGTCATCTCGCCTCTACCTCTTCGAGATTAGTCTTGATACTTACTGGGTACACGTTGTTTTCGTACTCATGCTGCACTTGCTGCACATTTTATTGTTCAGGTATATATATGACTATGCGGTATTGTGGGCACAGAGGTGTGGTTAATAATTGTGGGGACATAGGTGAGCTGCATTTTGTATTACGATCAGCAGCCAACAGAGTCTCCTTTAGAGATATTATATTTTCCTGTCTGATTTGTATTCTGGACAGATGCTGTATTTTATTTTAATTCTCTAGTAAATGCTCATGCACTTGTGACACCGGGTTTTGGGAATGGTTGTGAATTGTTTAGAAATTTAGTTGCTAAAAATATTTATCATTTACTCTATGAGTTTTATCTTTATTATTTCATTGAAGAAGTTTTTGATTTCAAAAATATTACAATGGGTAATTAAGCTAAGTATGTATTGTTGGCTTGCCTGGCAGCGGTATCCGGTGCCATCACGACCTTTAATGAATTTTAGGTCGTGACAATATGGTATCAGAGCACTAGGTTCACTTAGATCTCACGAGTCATGAGCAAGTCTAGTAGAGTCTTGCGGATCGGTACGGAGACGTCTGTGATTTTCTTCGAGAGGCTACAGGTCTGTAAGGAATACTTCCCTTTTTGATTCATCATCGTGCGATTTGATTCCTTTGAGGCTTATGCCTATGTTTCCTTCCTATTCAATCTTATGCGACGTGAAGCGCTTGTTATAAATTGGGGATCGAGGAAATATTTAATGGTGCTACAGATGTAGTGCGGGATGCTTCTCCCTGTGTAATTAATTGGGCTATTGTCGTCACCTTGAGGGAGGCCTCTATGTCGTTTCCAAATTAAGTATCAATACTACCTAAGGTTTTGAGATTTGGCATTGATTGTTATGACGATTCGTGCGTTGTTATCGCACAGTGTTTATGAAATAGTAAAATGCATGTCTATGTGTCAGGGCAGTAAACGACTTGAAAGAAGGTTTTTCTCAGTACATGATTCAGAGGTTCCATATTTTATTTCCAGCAGAGAAAAGGCAACCGGACTATGAATGTTTATGTTTGGGATTGATGGAGTAACGAAGCTTGATATTTTCGAGTGTGGTAGAGTTCTCAATTTTGATGTGGTGTCATCGCCTTGTTAAATACGTTAAGGTTTGTCGGTGTTATAGTTTTCTTCAACTCGCCTTCACAGCGGGGTGTTAGGAATTGGTATAGGGGAAGCAGTCATTAGAGATCATGGTGTGCAATGATTCAGGATCGAAGCAGCGTTCCTAGTATTAATGGCTCGAGAAGGATAATCCACAGAAAGGTTTAAAGCTGGTAACGACCTATTGGTTCAAGTACTACAGAGATGGATTTTTAGTTAAGGCAACAACTAGGCAGCGAAGGATGAGGAAAGACATGTGAAAGGTGTCTTGTGGTGGTTAGGTTTCGAGAAGGCCAAGTGTAAGAAAACAAAAGTCGAGTAGTTTCTTAAAGGAGATGGTTGACCAAAGTGGGAGAGTGGCAAGGTAGCACATGGGTTATGTGGTAGGATGATTACATGTCTTGAGGAAAGTTTGGAGTGATTTGGGATGTAGATGGACAATGACTAGGTCTACGGACTTAAGTTTTAATATTAGCTGCTATATTGAGGAACATTGGAAACAACAGAAGGGAGTTGCTTGATATGAAGAAGGATACAACATGACTTTGGATTGGAATGTATTGTCGCACCTCTAGTTGACGTCCATGAGGAGTGAACGGACTGATGTAGCTGGTGAATAAGCTCGGACTCAGTATGATCTACTGATTTCGTAGTAATTGCACCCAGTGCAATGACGTTAGAATATGTTGGCATGTAATTTCCACATGTGGGTTATCTCTTGTGAGCAGGTTAGCGGCCGCGTGGTGTTGACGAAGTTTCTGCGAAGAATTATACTGGCTACATGGTAAGAGATTTAATATGTAAATGTGGCTAGTGGTTCAGAGTGTTTATTAAAGTTTAATATAAGGATTTCGAGAAATTTGGTGAGTTGCGTGTGCAGAATCATGTCATCGATGAAGAAAGAATCTCGGTGGATTCCAGAATTTATGTAATTGTAGCTTCAAGCTAAGTGGGAGAGTCCCACCATCTACAATTTGATTGCATGGTTGTCTATTTGTGAGGTTCCTGGTTATCGGTGTATTGGTGGATCATTGCAAGGGAATAAAACATCAGTGGTAATTTGAGCAAATAATTTGGGGAATGTGTGCCATATTTGGCATTATCGACTCATATTCAGGTTTTTGGAAGACTCTGAGTTTATGCTTCGTGTAGATGTAATGCACAGGGAAAGTGAGACAGTCGGGTGTTTTCTTGAGAAAGTGTCCATTCGCTAGCAGAGCCTTGGCGTTGATCATGTTTGGGAACAAGTCAGAGCAAGTGACTTTCGATAAGAGTTTTAGAGGGTTCAAAAATTTAAAGTACGGTGCCTAAGGATCTCGAGTCCGTAGTATGGTTGAGTATCGAGCTTTTGTAGCAGATTATGAAATGGGGCTTGGATTACTCTGCGTTATCTTCAGATTGTGGTGTAGCATTTGAGAAACGAAAGAAAATAACTTTGGATTCATAAAAGAAGTATCAGAATGGGTGCACCAGTTAAAGATGTAAAAGTGCGCAAAATGAGGGGTATGAGATGGTTCGTGGGTTTTGAAACAATGTGGTTTCGTGAAATAAGGTCACTCGGGATGAGTGCGAATTTGAGTTCATGATGTAATGAATGTAGCTATTATTATTTCTAAGGCAAGTTGAGAATAAATTGAGAAAAGACAGGTCGGCTAACAATGGTTGAATTGGCATGATGGTGGCAATGATCAGTTCCTTCAGCGCATTGAGTGATTGAGTTATGCATGTGATTTGTGGCGGTACGTGCGAGGCTTGGCAGACGTCGTAATTGATTTTTATTTGGAGGAGTTCAAGTATTATGGCATGTTATATGTAGATAGATCCTGGGAGAGTTATGGTGGTTTAGACCACTACTTGAGGAGTTTATTTCCTACAGATATGGGAATTCAGACACGTGTTGCAATGGTTCTCTTGAAATAAGTAAGTAGAAGGTTTCAATATGATGAAGTGTTTACCCTATTAGTGGTTCGGGAGTTATGATGGAATTCTTGTACTCCTGCGCATTTGCGTGATTAAGTGCAATAAGTAGCATGGAATTCAAAAGTTGAGGATTCAAGATTTCGGTTCGGTGTTGACAAGGATGTCATGAGCTCGGATGAGCAGGAAAAGGATTTAGATGTTTAAAGTAAGATGGTATTATTTTCGGCATAACCTAAGGTCGATGCCAGGTGTAAGAGACCCTGTGTGTTGATTTGTGGATTCTTGATATGCTTTACAGCATTAGAGTAACCGGTAAAATGGATGTGCAGACTTGTTACCTGTTGCGGAAGGTCGTGGGAGCGTGTCTCGCGGACGGTCGTGGGAGCGTGTCTCACGGAAAGATTGTGTAAGAGTGGCATGTAGTCACTTGATTGAGTGAAGATTAAAACCAAGTATGAAGATTGTGGTAATATCGCTGATTCGAGAATTTATTCCTGGAGGGCGATCGATTCATTTGGTTGTGGACTGTGGAAGTTTGTTCCGGTTATGATGGTTGTTCTTGTGCGTTATGGGAAAAGGGTTATTATGGATCCTTGAAAGGTTATTAGCCTAGTACGGTGCGATCAGAATTGGCTTGAGGTCTGTGGATGGATTTAAATATGAATATGGGCTCTATATCAGGCCGGATGTGTTCATTTCAGCATATGCACTCCATATGGAGGAGTATTCGGATGTTGGATGTCGTTTCGTCGTCGATTATTTCATGTAATACTATATTATGCCGTGTGAGTAGTGAAACGGCTTGATAAATTTCTTATGTGTTGAGGTTCCGCAGAGCAATGGTGTTATGTGGGCAGGATGGCTCTTGAAATTCAGATCATATATCGCACCTTAGTTGTGTTTGAGTTTTGTAGCATATGGCGATGTCGGTCCTTCCAGGGATGGTATTATGCACTTAGCGTGCTTGTGTCCGATATTCGGATATTTTGTATTAATGAGCATTCTAGCTCGGTAAGTATTTCCTTATAGATTCTTTATGTGTGTATCGGGTGGCATGCCGCCACGGGTATGTTGTTTGGATCGGGTTGCACGCCGCAATAGTGTGATGTTGAGTACAGTCCCCTATATTCTATTTTGTGTGTTTTGTGTCCCATTTTCTGAGGAAGGTTCATGACACCTTTCCAGTTGTCTAATTAGTCACGTGGGTTGAGTAATCCTTTCTAGAGTTCGTTTTCCTTATGTATCGCAATCGAATTTGTACCTTATTAGCTTATTGTGGCGTCATATGAGGCTTTTTGCCGTGTCTGAGGTGGCTTATTGCCTGAGTAGCTCATGCTGGGGGAGACGAGAATTTTGGATCCGGGATCAAGGCGATCGGATTATGTGAAATATAATAAAGAGCAAATACCACTATTTGGTTATAATGGGGTGATGATTCTAGTCAGTAGGAGAGACTCAATAATTTGTTGACTCGGCAGTTGGTTATGAATTTCTACACATTTCTTCTATCGTGGAAGCATTTCAAGAGTTGGAACAGGACTTATATGTATCATGAGGTGTGTTGTGAACATCAGATTCGTGGAATTTTGGCTATTGTTATCGGAGGATTTTATTATGGTCATGAGAATGATGCGGTACATGGTCTAAATTCAACAAAGGTATGCAATCATGTATTTATGCATCGTGAAGTGATTGATACGATGTTCATAGGTTGGAAACAGGCATAGTGGAAAATTCTGGATGTTAGAACTGGGCTCTAAGGCTTAATTGCCTAAATAAAGGGGAGAATCTTCAGATTGGCTCGAGCTAATGTGCTCAATTGGTTGTGGTAGCACGGGTAGGTGCTCGAAGTGTTAAACAGTGATTTTGGACAACTCCAAAATAGTTCTTACCACGTTCGAGGACGAAAGTATATTTAAGTGGGAGAGAATGTAATGACCCAACCGGTCGTTTCGACTTTTAGAACCTCGTTCCCCTAAATAAAACTCTACGGATGTATTTTTAATGATTTATGACTTGCGGGGATGGTTGGTTTGGGATTTGAAAGTGTTTGGGTTGAAATCGGAACACTTGGTTCCTTAAGTTAGCCTTAAAAGAGCAAGTTTAACGTCGGTCAACATTTTGAGAAAACGACCCCGGAATCGACATTTGAAGGTTCCAGCAAGTTCGTATGTTAATAAGTGAATGAGTCATATTATAAGTGATGTAGGGTCTAAGGATATCCCTAAGTATTAATCAAGTTAGAAATTACATGATACCCTAAAGTTCCAAATGAGTACACACAAGACATAACTTTGGACGAGCATGCCTATATATATAAAAACAAAATGAGTTATATGGTGGACAACCTATCAAATGAAAGATCTTCGAGTCTAGTTTCTAACGCTTTCAACCGTTCGTCATTTGGATATTTCTACAAGGACTTATGGACGTTTTTGTAAAAGGTGTCCAGCAAGGCAAAACTTGTAAAATGAAGTACAACCTACACAGCGCAAGGTACAATTTGCTGAAGCACCTGTGCCTTTATAAGGCAGTCATGGGCAGCAGCCATTTTTGGGGATGTTCTTGAGCTAGGGATTGGTTCTTTCATGGTGGATTCGACCTTGGGCACTACTTAAGAATACAAGGTGAGTTTGTTTTGGATATTTTAAGTTAATAACATCCTATTAACATTAGTATTAACATCCTTCAATATTTCAAAATCGCTAGAAATCTTTCTAGTTGTTCAAGAACACCAAATTTCACAAACATTAGAATTTCAAGAAAAAGCTTCAAGAAGGTAATACTAATTCTTCAAGATCATTTCTTATGAGTCGGTGAGAGTAATTCTAATATTTGCTTCAAGTTGTTATGGCTGGATAATTTATTTCATAAACTCTAGTTCATGGCATGAATAGTGTTCTTAAGAAAATGAGGAAAAGATAAATAGTGTTCTTAGAAATGAAATTAAAGGATGCAATGAACCTATGGAATCATTTTCTATCTTAGTTGGAAGTATTCAACTAAGTAATCACCAAATTAAATGTTTTGGAAATGTTGGTTAAGGAAGACGATGAATAGTAATTTGACGGTGTTGGAGAATTAATGTAGTATCATTGATGACTTCAAATGGGTATTGAATGATAAGAGTGGAGTTGAATATGCTAGTAAGTGAACCTCTTAGACGATTTGAGCTGGAGGCTTGTAGCCAACTTGAGAGCTATAAATGGATATTGATAAATATCTTTGAGTCATATTTTGATTATAATTGGGATTGTAATTGTAGATATCAATTTGTTGGTGGCGTATGAGCATTTTACTCAATGTTACGATGTGAAAGAAGGATTAAAAGCTTGTGAATGTTAATAAAACGAAAGCGAGTTTTGGAGCGTTGGGCATCGGTCGAGTTATTTGGAAGGCTTGGGAGCCGGCTATGGAACTTCGGAGCGAGGTAAGTCTCTTGTCTAATCTTGTGAGGGGAAAATTACCCCATATGTGATTAAATTAATAATTATTGCTAATTGTGGGGCTACGTATGCACGAGGTGACGAGAGTCCGTGCGTAGCTACTATTAATGCTAAAGTCCGGGTAGTTTAGGACACAAAGCATGAATTACTTGTGTAAATTGTATTCTTTATTTAATTGAATTATTTGATATATAAATTGTGAATTGTTAGGAAATATAATAAAGATGAAAATTTCATATGCTTAATTTTCTGTTTAAATTAATTAACTGTTTAAAGAAATTGTTCATCCTCCCGAATTTATCTTATAATGAATATACTCTCCTTCCGGAGGTAAATAAGAAAATGTTCTCCTTTCTTGTGGAGCGGGCCGAACGCCTCGACAGGAAAGATGCACCTATGGATCGTGCCGTATGTCCCTCGGCGGTGTACATGAAACTCTGGATCGGGTCATACGACCTCGGCAGAAATCGTGCTTAATAATAATAATAATTACACGATACTTTGATAGTTTATTTCAGCTTGTGAAACTAATTGAAATTTGGAAATTATTGGAATTTAAAGAATTTATTTATCTCTGCTTGTTAAGAAAATTATTGTTATTCCTGTAAATGAGGCTAATTGATAAATTAGAAATTTATTGGAATTTAAAAAATTTAATTACTTCTGTTGGTTCAATGAAATTAATGTTAACTCTATGAATCACGTTGATATAATATATTTCTATTTTCATGATTATTTAATATTATTGACCCATAGTGAGTGTCAAAGTCGATCATCTCGTCTCTACCTCTTCGAGATTAGGCTTGATACTTACTGGGTACACGTTATTTTTGAACTCATGCTGCACTTGCTGCACATTTTATTGTTCAGGTACATATATGTCTATGCGGCCTTGTGGGCATAGAGGTGTGGTTAATAATTGTGGGGACATAGGTGAGCTGCATTTTGTATTACGATCCGCAGCCAATAGAGTCTCCTTCAGAGATATTATATTTTCCTGTCTGGTTTGTATTCTGGACAGATGTTGTATTTTATTTTAGTTCCCTAGTAAATGCTCATGCACTTGTGACACCGGGTTTTGGGAATGGTTGTGAATTGTTTAGAAATTTAGTTGCTAAAAATATTTATCATTTACTCTATGAGTTTTATCTTTATTATTTCATTGAAGAAGTTTTTGATTTCAAAAATATTACAATGGGTAATTAAGCTAAGTATGTATTGTTGGCTTGCCTGGCAGCGGTATCCGGTGCCATCACGGCCTTTAATGAATTTTGGGTCATGACAGGTCTTAAAATACTTTTACATGGACAAAGCACACTCATTAAGTACACCAATGGTTGTTTGATCACTTGAAGTGAATAAATATATGTTCCGACCTCCAGAAGAGGATGGGGAACTCCTTGATCCTGAAATATCCTATCTTAGTACAATTGGTGCACTTATATATCTTGCTAATGCTACAGGGCCTGACATAACATTTTCTGTTTATTTACTAGCAAGATATAGCTCTTCTCCTATACGGAGAAATTGGAATTGGATTAAGCATAAATTGCGATATTTAAAGGGGACTCTTGATATGAGTTTGTTTTATGCAAACAAAGGTAGTGCAAATCTTATTGGTTATGCAGATGCAGGTTATATATTTGATCCCTATAAAGCTCAATCCCAAACCGGCTACGTGTTTACATGTGGAGCAAGTAGGAAATGCGTATGGTTGAGATCAGTGTTTAATTTCATTCTAGAAAAATATGGTTTGGAATGTGATAGAAGACCCACAATTTTATACAAAGAAAATGCTGCATGCATAGCCCAATTGAAGGGAGGATATTATAAAAGGAGATAGAACGAATCACATTTCACCAAAATTATTCTACACATGTGATTTTCAGAAAAATGGTGACATTGAAGTGAAACAAATCCGTTCAACTAAAAATCAAGCAGATTTGTTCACCAAGTCTTTGCCAACTGCAACCTTCAAGAAGATGCTATACAAGATTGGAATATGGAGACTTAGGTATTTGAAATAATGTCTTTATCACGGGGAGTAAAGTATGTTGTACTCTTTTTTTCCTGCCCAGGTTTTTTCCCATTGGGTTTGCTGGTAAGGTTTTTAATGAAGCAGATTGCAATGTATATTATTAGTGTACTCTTTTTTTATTAGGGTTTTTTTCCACGGGATTTTTTCTAGTAAGGTTTTAACGAGACACTTGATAATGAACATCCAAGGGGTAGTGTTATGAAAATATTATTGTGGATGTCGATTTATTACTCCGCTGTAGATAATCTTCCTGAATAAGATTATCCATTTTATACTCCATTGAAATTTATCTACAAGCAACTGATATAGGCAGATTGCAAACAACTCAATGAAATGACTTGCATCAGCTTCTTATTAAACATGCAAGTTGCGAGCAGCTCATACAGACAATTTACAAGCAGCTCAAGAAAAATCTCGCAGCTGCTTCCTGAAAAGCCTCGCAGCTGCTTTCTGAAAAGCCTCGCAGCTGCTTCCTTTCTTCTATAAATAGAGGAGATTTCAGTTTATTATGTACATCAGTTTGAAGTTGAATAAAAATATCAATCTCCCTCTATACTTGTTTTCAGTTTATTTACTTTATAATCTTTATTTTATAACAGAGTGCATATATATATATATATATATATATATATATATATATGACAATGCTACATATTATATATATGCATGGCGACTATATTGATATGCATTGAGATTCATACAGATATTAAGAGTACTCCTTTTTTGGGAAACCAGATTATATAAGAAAACCATAAATCTATTTCAATGTCGAAATAATATATTTCTCTAAAGGATTACCTACACTCACTTCTAAAGCCTTATACGAAACATAATTTATTCAAACACGAACTTATCATGTCATATAAAAACAAAGAAATATGTCCCCTAAAGTGCAACCACCTGAGGAGTAACTTTATTGGACAATTGCCAAATTGATTCAATATCAGTAAATACAAGGAACAAAAAGTGTTGATGGTTTTGATTAGCAGCCTGAAAATCCGACCAAGATTGTTGGCATAGTTATAAAGATGAAAATAATTAATGAATGTGCTTCCAACTTGTCCACATTACATTAGTTCCTCATTAGTTGTATAATAATTTTCTAAGAAATTTATAACGATCTATTGAACTATTCCATTCTTTGCCCTTAAAAATTCAAACTGAATGCTCAAATTCTGCTACAATCCACCAGTCTCCTTGAACTGAAACTTTTTTATTAGACGTTCTTCTTTCATCTTAGAGTTACATGTGATTATTCTTTTGAGCGTTAAAGGTGAATGTTGAATACTCGTATAACAGTGGAGTTGGGTGCAGAAAATGATGACAACGGACATTTATCTCAACACTAGGACAATTGATTCACTTTGTCTTGCTCTGCAGCTGTCTTTTCTGATAAGGGGCACAAACTGATTACTCTCAATATAGTATCAAAAAGTTTAAAGTCAAATCACTTTGAGGAAAAGAAGAAGAAGAGAGAGATAAACGTGAGAAATGAGAGTGAGTTGTTTCTACTTACTTCCAAGTTAAATACATCTAAATACGTTTATCACTTATAGTTAGTCCAATAGAGAAATATTAGGCTATTTCAGCAAAAGAAAATCTAATTTTTTTTCAATACTTGTAGTATATTGGAGTTCTAAGACAACAAACTAAAATTCTAATGCTAATTATGTTTGTGTTGAATAAACATAAATAATTCCCTTTTCTTGTTGAGATGGATAAGAAAATTATAATCCCATCTCCAACTGAGACCACTCGACCGAGTCATCCACTTAAAAATTCGTGCAAAAAATTACTAAAATTGTAAATTTGGGAAGAACTTTAATTGCTCAAGAGAAATATGCACTTGACGACCTTGATGCAAACAATTGAGGAGGAAGATAAATGAGTTATACAAAGTAAGAGGACGAAAAAAAAACAATGAAGAGTAACATTCATTAACTAAAATTAGTGATCTTTATTTTAGTGAAAACAAATTATGGACTAATTTGATTTTTGAAGTTGTATTTATATATTAAAAATGTATTATCATTGTTGAATCAATCTATATGTCACTATTTGTGTTTTTCTTCATATTAAAAGCAACCTGTGCGGCATAGTGCATGCATTAAAAATTTTAGTTTCGTAGTCTTGTCATCTTCATTTTAATCTATAATTGTTCTAACACTTTTATTTTTTATTAGTTTTAACATATTATCTACCTATATTTATATATGAACACAATTATTCAATTAAAAAAGGCATCGATGCAATCTATACTACGTGTATAAGTTAATTCTTTGTTATTATTTGTTTAGCTAAATATTAAGGGTGTGTTGCAAATAAACTTATTATACTAATATGTTGGTATTAGCTTGTATTGTTCTCAAATATTATCAAAAGGTGTATATGATAGATCCATTGATTATTTACAAGAAATTATTTTATATACTTTTATGTATAATTGATTTGATATATACGTCGACGTGTAAAGAGACTAGTACGGTAAAAAGTATAAGATCAAAGAATTAAGAGCCTCTTTCCCAAGAAGAAAAAACAATAATATATAGTGAATAAGCTATCGACTAACTCATGTCAGCAATCACATCATTGTAATTGTAATACAAGAATGCTAGCGTTATTGGAATAAAAGAAGCGTTTATGACTTTTTAAGATTACCTTCGATTTCCATAGTTCAAATCTAGACAAGTCAACGGAGCCGATGGAGCTATGAATGTGAGACTAAGATAAAACAATTTGATTCTTTACCCAAATAATCCGCCGAATTTATTGTTTACTTTTTCTAACCAATATATAGACTACACATATTATACTTAAATCTATGTATATATTAGTGACATTTGTAAGCTATTTTTTAGATTAAACGGTTGAGTGAACCGTGAACTGTTTGATTAAGAAAAATTTACATGCCATAACTAAATCTAAGAGCTATTAATGGATCATAACTACCTTTTAATTTAATTATTTTTTATAACTACCATGAATGTTTTTGGCGGGAAGAGTTCCAACTAATTTTTAATTTACCCATTATAGCTAATACCAAATACACAAAGTTATTCCACTGTATAATCTTTTCTCCCAACCCTCTTTCTCTCTTCTCCCTCAACCCTCTCTCATTTTCCCTCTCTTTTTCCCTCGGCAACAGAGAAGTCATCGCCGGCCGTATTCTCCGGCTGAGTTCTACGGAGCCCAACTAAACAACCGCCTCTTTCTCTCTTCCCCACACGTCACCACCATTTGCCGTATTCCCCCCTCATCGGGAATCACCCTTAAACACTGTTGCCACCCACCATCAGATCCAGATCTTAAATCACGAAGTTGCGATCAATCTATTACCGGCGGCAAAACAATGGAGGAGGAAGATCGAAGGCGTCAACGGATCTGGATCTAACGGTGTCACGACCCCAAATTCCCTCCGTAAGATGCCGTGATGGCATCTAGTCTCTAAGACTAGGTAAGCCTATCAATGCAGAATAACAATAGAAATCTGAAATAAATAAATCTGCAAATTCACATAATTACAACTCCCAAAACCCGGTAGGAATAAGACACAAGCTTCTAAGAATTTATCCTCAATGTCTCTATATATTAGAGTCTAAAGAAAAATAAGGAAACAACATAATAAGGATAGAAGGGGACTCTGGAGTCTGCGGACGCTGGCAGATATACCTCGAAGTCTCCGTATACAGGTAGCTCACTGATATCTGGGCTGGGAGAAAGTACCTAGATCTACACAAAGAGATGTGCAGAAGCGTAGTATGAGTACACTACAGCGGTACCCAGTAAGTGCCAAGTCTAGCTTTGGTAGAGTAGTGACGAGGTCAGGTCAAGCCATACTGGAATAATAAAAGACATGGTGAAAAGTTTAACAATAAAATAATAACAAAAATAAAAATGGGAATAAATCAAGTAAGTGGTATGTCACCATTAAATTACACAAAATAAGGGAAAATAATACCTCGCAGAAAGAAAACAGAAATTTACAACTTTAAGAAAAGTCACAACAATAATCAAAGGCAAATGCAGCCATAAGGAAATATCAACAAGGGCACTCCCGAGGTACCGCCTCGTAGTCCCAAATCATAAATAAATTCACAATATCTCATTTCCTTATATCACCGCGGGAGCCTTCACATTTAATTTTAAAGAAAATATTTTTCCTGAAATAGCATCCCGCGTTTTAGCCACCTTTATCACACCGCATGACTTCTAGTAGTTCCCCTACTAGCCACGCGTGTCAAGCCACACTTATCTCACCGCATGTGTTTCAACACCCAGACCTTATACTACAGCATGCGTATCAAAATCACAATATATCACAATCTACACCTCAAGTGCTCAAATATTTTAATTTACCAAAAATAAATCAACAACAGCAACATTTTCCACAATAAGGAGCTCACGACTCAATTACAATGAGTACAAAATCTCACAAATATTCAGAAATGAATAACTCAGCAAAATAATATTTCACAAATTTAACACCTTACCTTAATATCAAATTTTAAATGTAAAATACTTTATTTTAATAATATTTAAATTAAGAAATCCAACCTTCAAATAATGCACAGAACCAAAGAAACAGGGTTTCAACTAAATAGGTAAATCACTTAGCAGGAACAGGTCAGGCAAATTTAAAATACGAAAATATATTAATGATGATGAATATAATAGAATAAAATAATTTAATTAATATGCAACAGTGGTCTACACAATTTAAAGATAAAATCTTCCATATTTAGCCTGTGTACACACTCTTCGCCTCATGTACACGACTTTCAACAAATCAACATTTTCATATCAGTATCAATCCTAAGGAAAATTTTCCTCACACAAGGTTAGACAAGTAACTTACCTCAAACCGTGCTCAATCAGTCAAGTAGTATGCCTTTTCCTCAATTTTCCAACTCCGGTCGACTCGAATCTAATCATAATTAATTCGATTCAATCAATACAAATTATAGGAATAAATTCCATACGAAAATATAATTTTTTTAACAAAATCCGAAATTTAACCCAAAAATCGCCCGTGGGGCCCACGACTCTAAACCAAAAAAAAGTTACAAAATACGAACGCACATTCAACCATACAACTTTTACTAAAATCCGACATCAACTCGACCTCCAAATCTCAAATTCTTATTTTGAAATCCTTAGGCTCAAATCCTCTAATCTCACCTCAAAAACGTGTAATCTAGTCGAAATACTTAATGATAATCCAATATTACTGTCTAACAATGATCATATGTGACTTACCTCAAGTTTCCCCGTGAATTCTCTCCGAAAAATCGCCCAAGACCGTGTTGAAAATGTCCAAAATGACAAAAATATCGGAACCCCTTTGTTTTGTAATCTGGTCAGTGCTTTCGCACTTGCGGAACATGGTCCACTTCTGCGCAACCGCAGGTGCGACCTTGCCTTTCGCTTCTGCGGTAGGTTCCATCGCAGAAGCGGCTTTGCTTCTGCGGAGATCTTTCCGCTTCTGCGGCTCCAACTGGGCAGCCCTTTGTCCGCTTCTGCGAGCCACAGCTCACTTGTGCGAGTCCGCACCTGCGGTCAGTCCCTCCGCAGGTGCGATGACACCAGAAGCTGCAAATTTCAGAATTTGCATAAGTCCAAAAATTGATCCGATTTTGATCCGGATCGCACTCGGGGTACTCGGCACCTCGTCCGAATATACCAAAAAGTACTAAAATATCATACGAACTTAGTCGAAACTTTAAATCATATCAAACAACGCTAAAACCACGAATCATGCTCCAATTCAAGCTTAATGAAACTTAAAAATTCCAACTTCTATATTCAATGCCGAAACATATCAAATCAAGTCCGATTCACTTCAAAGTTTGCACACAAGTCATAAATGATATAACGGGGCTATAAAAATTTTTAGAATTGGATTCTGACCCCGATATCAAAAAGTCAACTCCTCGGTCAAACCTTTTTGTAATGACCCTGCCGGTCGTTTTGAGTATTATAACTCCGTTCCCCCATTTACTGCTCAATTTATGCTTTACAGTTGATTTATGACTTATCGGGTTAGTTGGTTCGGGTCCGCAAGGAATTCAGAGTGAAATGAGACACTTAGTCTTATAATTGCAAATTTAAGTTAGAAAAGTCGACCGGATGGGAACTTATGTCACGACCCAATTTTACCTATAGCTCGTGATGGCGCCTAACACTATAGCTAGGCAAGCCAACAAATAAATTAAACGTATATCAATTATTTTCAGAATAATTTTCTAAGTAATTTTATTCTTTTTCTAGCAATATTAAGGAGAATAGAAAAGATACCGATTAATTTAAATTCAAGAAAATAATACAATTCCAAATTCTACCAATGTATGTGCCAAGACCTGGTGTCACAAGTGTATGAGCATCTAGTAGATTATACAAAACTCCAAATACTGTCTGAAATAAAATAGATAGAATGTAAATACAAGAAGAGACACTCGTAGCTACAGAACTGCTTAGAAAGACAGCTCACCACTACGCCTCTAGATAACGTGGATGTGCGATGATAGGTCCTCCACTAGTGTCTATCTCAGATCCTACACAAAAAGTGCAGCAAGTGTAGTATGAGTACGTAAACGTGTGCCCAGTAAGTATTAAGCCTAATCTCGAAGTGGTAGAGACGAATTGGTCGACTTTGACACTCACTAAGGGTCAACAATATTAAATAGAATAAAACAGAATTTATTTAACTAAACATGATTCACAAAGTCAACAATAATTTTATTTAATCAGCAGAAATAATTAAATTCCCTCAAATGCAACAATTCTCAATATATTAATTAAATTCCTTCAATTTCAATAAATTTCCTTCAATTCTGAATAGCGAGTGGGCGCTAAGAACTCTCTGGTATATCACTGATATAGGGTCGCACTGGAGCACCTTGAGGAGGCGGTGGTGCTGGATATGGGGGCCTGTTGGACTGCCCTCTCACGAATTGACCTCTGCCCCCAGACGGAGCACCTCTGAACTCTCTAGAATACCTAAACCGCTTATCTCTCATAATCTGCTCTAGGCTCCGTTGATGTACACCCTCAATCCTGCGGGCTATCTCCACGACTAGCTCATAAGAAGTACCCATCTCAACCTCTCGGGCCATACGGTCAAAATCCTAAGACTTAAGCTTCCGTTTTATGGACTAAGTGTCCCAAATCACTTTGAGACATCTGGCACTAGGGGCCCGAAACTGATTGGTCAGTTTAAAACTCGAGGAAGACTCGCCCTAGCTCTTCTTCGGAGCCTCCAAGTCACTCAGCCTGGTGACTTCTTCTACCTAACAAAATAACCACGGAAAGGATCTTCCTCTCCATGGGCTCCCTCCCCGTGACAAATCTCCACGGCCTGAGCGTCACGTATCATCGACTCGGAAAATGAAGGAAACGAGGGAGAATCCCCGATCTCTATTGCCCTAAGTGGGTCTTTTGGGGCGCTGCCTCCATCTTGGGGAGTCTCAAGCCTGGTTTCTACACCGGCATCCACCGCCTCTTCAACGGTCTCTTCACCCCAAGATAAAGCATCTTCGGTTCCTCTCAGCTTGGAGACTTGGGCCGAAGTCTCCTCCTCGACCTCATCAAGCCTAGACGGAGCAGTATCAACTCCCACCAGTTCCGAAGGTACCTTGTGGATGTAGGCATGAGTTGTTATAGCTGGTTGAGACTGATACCGGTTATGGATTTAGAATCGTATCTTTTGAAGATAGATAGAAGGTGAGAATGTTGACTCTAAGGATTATCGGTGTTGATAGAAAGGATAAATTACAATTCGAATGGTGTCCTCAGGCTTAGGTGAATTGGGGTGATATAGGGTCCCCCGCGGGTGTATGTTGGATATATACTTTCAGTGAATTCAAAAACTTCGAGGCGATTCTTAGCACGTTCGAGGACGAACGTTTGTTTAAGAGGGGAATGATGTAACGACCCAGCCGGTCATTTTGAGAATGCCAGTATGTAAACCCACAACAAACCTCCGCACTCTCTCCGCCTCAGTAGGGAGTATCATAAGTGCATGGCGAGATAACTCAGAAAACCTCGCCTCATAATTGGTCACTGACATCTGACTCTGCTGGAGCTGCTCAAACTGAAACCGCAACTCTTCCCTCTGAGAGGATGGAATATACCTGTCCAGGAAGATACGGGTGAACCTGTCCCAAGTCATGGGAGGAGAATCTGCTGGTATGCCAAGAACATAAGACTGCCACCATCTACGGGCTCTTCCCTCTAGCTGAAAAGTAGCAAAGTCTACCCCATGAGACTCCAATATCCTCATGTTGTACAGTCTATCCTTGCACCGATCAATGAAATCCTGGGGATCCTCATGTCGCTCACCCCCAAAGACAGGAGGATGAAGTCTAGTCCATCTGTCCAATAGTTTTTGCGGATCAGCGGCTGCAGCTGGCCTGGGCTCAGGTGTAGCTGCTGCCACTGCTGGGCTTCACCCACGGGTAGTGCACCCTAGGTCTGATATACAGCAGCTGCCTGCGCGGTAGGGGTCTGTGCTCCCCCGCCCGCCTGAGATGTGGCTGGGTCTGCCAGAAATAAACCGACCTGAGTCATATTGTCCATGAACCGCAGCATACGACCCATAACATCCTGAAATCCCGGCGCAGATGTGAAATCCACCCGAGCTGGCTCTGCCACAGGCACCTCATCCTGTTCCTCAACAATGGGGTTCTCTGCTGGACCCACTGGAGGCATAACTGGAACAGTCCTGGGACGTCTTCGCCCTCTACCACGGACTGGAGCCCTCCCTCGGCCTCTAGCAACTGGGGGAGTAGCTCTTCCCTGGTCTGGAACCTCATTAGAGCGTGTTCTCACCATCTGTGAGAGAATAAGAGAAGGATATTTAGTACTACATCAATTGCACGATGGAATATGAAGAAAGGTAGTTTCCTAACACCTTATAGCCTCTCGAAGATAAGTACAGATGTCTCCGTACCAATCCGCAAGACTCTATTAGGTATGCTCATAACTTGTGAGACCTACGTGAACCTAGTGCTCTGATACCATGTTGTCACGACCCAATTTTACCTATAGGTCGTGATGGAGCCCAACACTATAGCTAGGCAAGCCAACAAATAAATTAAACCTATATCAATTATTTTCAGAAAAGTTTTCTAAGTAATTTTATTCTTTTACTAGCAATATTAAGGAGAATAAAAAAGATACCGATTAATTTAAGTTCAAGAAAATAATACAATTCCAAATTCTACCAATGTGTGTGCCAAGACCTGGTGTCACAAGTATATGAGAATCTAGTAGATTATACAAAACTCCAAATACTGTCTGAAATAAAAATAGACAGAATACAATGCAAGAAGAGACACTAGTAGCTGCAGAATGACTCAGAAAGGCAGCTCACTACTACGCCTCTGGATAACGTGGATGTGCAATGATAGGTCCTCCACTAGTGCCTGTCTCAGATTCTGCACAAAAAGTGCAGCAAGTGTATTATGAGTACGTAAACAACGTGTACCCAGTAAGTATCAAGCCAAATCTCGAAGTGGTAAAGACGAGTTGGTCAACTTTGACACTCACTAAGGGTCAACAATATTAAATAGAATAAAACAGAATTTATTTAACTCAGCATGATTCACAAAGTCAACAATAATTTTATTTAATTAGCAAAAATAATTAAATTTTCTCAAATGCAATAATTCTCAATATATTAATTAAATTCCTTCAATTCCAATAAATTTCCAATTTATCAATTAGATTTACAAGCTACAATAAACTATCCATGTATCGTATAATTATTATTATTAGACACAATTTATGCTGAGGTCGTACGACCCGATCCAGAGTGTCGTGTACACTGCCGAGGGACGTGCGGCGTGATCCACAGATGCATCTATCCTGCCGAGGCGTTCGGCACGCTCCACAAGAAAGGAAGACATTTTCTTATATATCTCCAGAATGAGAGTATATTCATAATAAGATAAATTCGGGAGGATGAACAATTATTTTTAACAGTTAATTAATTTAAATAGAACATTAAGCATGTGAGATTTTCATATTTTAATATTTTTATCGAACAATATATATATATATATATATATATATATATATATATATATCAAATAATATTAATTAAACAAAGAATATAATTTGCACAAGTAATTCATGATTTGAGTCCTAAACTACCCGGACTTTAGCATTAATAATAGCTACGCACGGACTCTCGTCACCTCATGCGTACGTAGCCCCCACAATTAGCAATAATTATTACTTTAGTTACCTATGGGGTAATTTTCCCCTCACAAGATTAGACAAGAGTTTTACCTCAATTTGCTCCAATTTAATCCACTAGAAGTACTTTTCCTCGATTATCCAACTCTGAATGGCTTGAATCTAGCTAAAATAATTCGATACAATCACTAAAAATTATAGGAATCATTTTCATAAAATAATACTATGTTTTTCAATAAAAATCCGAAATTAATTAAAAATTTATCTGTGGGGCCCACGTCTCGAAATCCGGCGAAAGTTACGAAATCTGATAACCCATTCAATTAGGAGTCCAACCATACCAGTTTCACTCAAATTCAACCCCGAATCGATACCAAAATCTCAAAAATTCTTTTCTATGAGATTTCTAAAAGTTTCCCAAATTTCAATCTCAAAACACTAATTAAATGGTGAAAACAATGATATATTCGTGTATATTGACCAAATCCGAGTTAGAATCACTTACCCCAATGTCTTTTCATTGAAAATCTATCAAAAATCGCCTCTGCTCAAGCTCCAATTTGTTAAAAATGGCGAATGGGGCGAATGCTCTCTTTTATAATTCTGCCCAGGCAGCCCTCGATCATGACCTCGATCCTCGGCCTCGATCGTGGCTTCGATCATGGCCCTCGAGCCTTTGCCTTCGATCATGACCCTCGAGCCCTGCCTTCGATCATGACCCTCGATCATGGCCTCGATCTTGGGTCTCGATCCTGGGCCTCGATCCTCAATCCTCGGCCTCGATCGTGGCTTCGATCATGGCCCTCGAGCCTTTGCCTTTGATCATGACCCTCGAGCCCTGCCTTCGATCATGACCCTCGATCATGGCCTCGATCTTGGGTCTCGATCCTGGGCCTCGATCTTGGGCTCGATCACAACCCAGAATTTCCAACAAAAAGGAAAAATTGCAACAGATGTTTTAAGTCCAACTTTTGATCTGTTAACCATCCGAAACTCACCCGAGTCCCTCAGGACCTCAACCAAATATACCAACAAGTCCTAAAATATCATACAAACCTTTTGGAAACGTCAAATCACATAAAACGCCGCTAAAATCACGAATTATGCTCCAATTCAAGCTTAATGAAACTTAAAATTTTTAACTTCTACATTCGATATTGAAACCTATCAAATCAAGTCTGATTGACCTCAAATTTTGCACACAAGTCATAAATGACATAACAGAGCTATGAAAATTTTCGGAACTGGATTCAGACTCAGATATCAAAAAGTCAACTCCCCGGTCAAACTTCCAAACTTAAATTCCTATTTTAGCCATTTCAAGCCTAATTTAAGTACAGACTTCCAAATAAAATTCCAAGAATCGTATAATTTTTATTATTAGACAAGATTTCTGCCGAGGACTTATGGCCCGATCCAGAGTATCGTGTACACTGTCGTGGGACGTTCAGCGCGATCCATAGATGTATCTATCCTGCCGAGGTGTTCGGCCCGTTCCACAAGAAAGGAGGACATTTTATAATTTCTTTTAACAATTAATTAATTTAAATAGAAAATCAAGCATATGAGATTTTCATCCTTTAATATCTTTATCTAACAATTCACAATATATTCATATATATCAAATAATATTAATTAAATAATGAATACAATTTATACAAGTAATTCATGCTTTGAGTCCTAAACTATCCGGACTTTAGCATTAATAGTAGCTACGCACGGACTCTCGTTACCTCGTTCGTACGTGGCCCCCACAATTAGCAACAATTATTACTTTAGTTACCTATGGGGTAATTTCCCCCTCACAAGATTAGACAAGAGACTTACTTCAATTTGCTCCAATTTAATCCACTAGAAGTCCTTTTTCTCGATTATCTAACTCTGAATGGCTTGAATCTAGCCAAAATAATTCGATACAATCACTAAAAATTATAGGAATCATTTTCATAAGAAAATACTACATTTTTCAATAAAAATCCGAAATTAATTCAAAATTCGTCTATGGGACCCACGTCTCGGAATCCAGCAAAAGTTACGAAATCTGACAACCCATTCAATTACGAGTCCAACTATACCAGTTTCACTCAAATCCGACTCCGAATCGATACCGAAATCTCAAAAAATCTTTTCTATGAGATTTCTAAAAGTTTCCCAAATTTCAATCTCAAAACACTAATTAAATGGTGAAAATAATGATATATTCGTGTTTATTGACCAAATCTGAGTTAGAATTACTTACCCCAATGTCTTTTCCTTGAAAATCTATCAAAAATCGCCTCTGCTCAAGCTCAAATTTGTTAAAAATGGCGAATGGGGCGAATGCTCTCTTTTATAATTCTGCCCAGGCAGCCCTCGATCATGACCTCAATCCTCGGCCTTGATCGTGGTTCGATCATGGCCTCAATCATGGCCACGATCATGGCCTCGATCCTCAATCCTCGGCCTCGATCGTGGCTTCGATCATGGCCCTTGAGCCTTTACCTTCGATCATGACCCTCGAGCCATGCCTTCGATCATGACCCTCGATCTTGGGTCTCGATCCTGGGCCTCGATCTTGGGCTCGATCACAACCCAGAATTTCCAACAAAAAGGAAATATTGCAGCAGATGTTTTAAGTCCAACTTTTGATCTGTTAACCATCCGAAACTCACCCGAGTCCCTCAGGACCTCAACCAAATATACCAACAAGTCCTAAAACATCATACGAACCTTTTTGAAACATCAAATCACATAAAACGCCGCTAAAACTACGAATTATGCTCCAATTCAAGCTTAATGAAACTTAAAATTTTTAACTTCTACATTCGATGTTGAAACCTATCAAATCAAGTCTGATTGACCTCAAATTTTGCACACAAGTCATAAATGACATAACAGAGCTATGAAAATTTTCGGAACTGGATTCCGACTCAGATATCAAAAAGTCAACTCCCCGGTCAAACTTCCAAACTTAAATTCCTATTTTAGCCATTTCAAGCCTAATTTAACTACAGACTTCCAAATAAAATTTCAAGAATCGTATAATTTTTATTATTAGACACGATTTCTGCCGAGGTCTTACGGCCCGATCATGAGTATCGTGTACACTGTCGTGGGACGTTCGGCGTGATCCATAGATGTATCTATCCTGCCGAGGTGTTCGGCCCGCTCCACAAGAAAGGAGGACATTTTCTTATGTACCTCCGGAAGGAGAGTATATTCATAATAAGATAAATTCGAGAGGATAAATAATTTTTTTTAACATTTAATTAATTTAAACAAAAAATTAAGCATGTGAGATTTTCATCTTTTAATATTTTTATGTAACAATTCACTATATATATGTATATATAAATTAAACAAAGAATACAATTTGCATAAGCAATTCATGCTTTGAGTCCTAAACTACCCGGACTTTAGTATTAATAGTATCTACGCACGGACTCTCGTTACCTCATGCGTACGTAGCCCCCACAATTAGTAATAATTATTACTTTAATTACCTATGGGGTAATTTCCCCCTTACAAGATTAGGCAAGAGACTTATCTCAATTTGCTCCAATTTGTTCCACTAGAAGGTCTTTCCCTCGATTATCCAACTCTGAATGGCTTGAATCTAGCCAAAATAATTCGATACAATCACTAAAAATTATAGGAATCAATTCCATAAGAAAAGATAATATTTTTCAATAAAAATCCGAAATAAATTAAAAATGGATTGGCTGTCACCTTATCATGCCATATTGGATTATCACGCCAAAACTGTGACCTTAGCCATGCCGGGGTTACCTCGATTAGAGTGGAAAGGAACACATGGTCATTCTACCAGCAGGATTATTTCTTATATGAAGGCTCAACATATGTTCGTGAAGGGGTGTCTAGCCTATTTGGATTATATTCACGATCCCAGTGCGGATGTTCCTTCTATAGACTCAGTACCAGTTGTTCGTGAATTTTCAAAAGTATTTCCTGCAGATTTGCCGGGATGCCACCCGACAGATATATTGACTTCTGTATTGATTTGGCTCCAGGCACCCAACCCATTTCTATTCCACCATACTGTATGGCCCTGCCAGAGTTGAAATAATTGAAGGAGCAGTTAAGCGACTTGCTTGATCAAGGATTCATTAGACCTAGTGTCTCTCCCTGGGGTGCACCAATGTTATTTATAAAGAAGAAAGGTGGTTCAATGCGGATGTGTATAGATTATCGGCAGTTGAACAAGGCTACTATCAAGAACAAGTATTTGTTGCCAAGAATTGATGACTTATTCGATCAGCTTCAGGGTGCCAAGGTGTTTTCAAAGATTGATTTGAGGTCTAGTTACCATCAGTTGAAGATTAGGGCATCCGATGTCCCTAAGACAACTTTTCAGACTCGGTATGGGCATTACGAATTCCTAGTGATGTCATTTGGGCTGACAAATGCCCCAGCAACATTTATGGATTTGATGAACCGGGTATTCAAGCCCTATTTGGATTCTTTTGTGGTTGTATTCATTGATGATATCTTGATTTACTCCATCAGTCTAGAGGAGCATGAGCAGCATCTTCGGAGTGTGCTTCAGACTTTGAAAAATAATCAGTTATATGCCAAATTTTCAAAATGTGAATTTTGATTAGACTCAGTTGCCTTTTTGGGGCATGTTGTATCGGCAGAAGGCATAAAAGTGGATCCTAAGAAGATTGAGGCTGTTCAGAATTGGCCTAGACCTACTTCAGGTATAGAGATCCGGAGTTTCCTGGGTTTGGCAGGTTATTATTTCCGGTTTGTGGAGCGGTTTACATCTATAACATCTCCATTGACTGCTTTGACTACAACGCTAGTGTTGGTAATACCCACAGGTTCAGGATCTTATACGGTATATTGTGATGCATCTCACGTTGGGCTTGGTGCGGTATTGATGCAAGATGGCAGGTTGATTGCATATGCATCGCGGCAGTTGAAAGTTCACGAGAAGAACACTTAGAATTGGCAGCCATTGTTCATGCGCTGAAGATTTGGAGACATTACCTTTACGGTGTCTCGTGTGAGGTATTCATTGATCCTCGTAGTCTATAGTATCTGTTCAAACAAAAATATCTCAATTTGAGGCAGCGAAGATGGTTGGAGCTATTGAAAGACTATGATATCACCATTTTGTATCATCCCGGAAAGGAAAATGTGGTGGCCGATGCTTTGAGTAGAAAGACTGTAAGTTCAACAATCACCACTACAACCGTGATGTTATAAGCTTATAATATATAGTAGAACCAAGACACACAAATTTAATAACAGTAACCAGCTCTTCTAGAGCTCACATTAACATCACTCGCACGGACAACTCACGTGCTATAGTATCAATATCTGGACCCGCACAGACAACTCACGTGCCAATAATATAAATATCCGGACCCGCACGGATAATTCACGTGCCAATAATATAAATATCTGGACCCACACGGATAACTCACGTACTAATAATATCGGTATATGGATCCGCACGTACAACTCGCGTGCCAATAACCTAATCCGTCTGGCATGGTCACAGGCCTCTAATCCAAGCATATCATACATGAGCAATCAAATAAGTACAAATGAACCATCATAACTGATCACAACTCCAACACTCACATGGCTATCACATCCTTCATGCACGATCATCCCACTAGAAAAATTTCCATAATTCCTCTGTGCCACATATCAATAACTCGTATATCAGTAGTCTATTAACTATGAGAGTATCGCAATACTAATGAACATCCGTAATTCAAAACACCACGCCCCTTTCAACCGCGCACCCTTCTCAGGGATTACCGAGCAACTACAACATTCATCTAAATATATAACACTGACCATTCTGTCCAGAATTCGTGATCTTCCTTTCAAGAATGAACTGCCACCTTGTACATATAAATCTAAATCCTGCAAAACACACCACATCTATCATGTGAAAAGAACGAGAATCTCATTATAAACTCTGAGTCACCAGCAAATTACATACCCTATTAGTTAGAAAATTTTCTCTTGCTTCTTTCCAGGAGAAAATCACAATGCACAACACGTTCCCCACACAGGTAGAAAATATCCGGTTCAAACCATGGTAGAAACCATTAAGAACACTTTGAAATACTTTTTCACCTAATCAAGCTATCAGAATTAATTTCCTCTATTCGTCCAAGCCACGCAGGTCACCAAAACCCAAAAAAAAAAATTGCCACCAAAACATCGGTAAAGCCTCCACATCATTATTACCCAAATGAACCGAGCATGTCATTACCATACCGGTCTAGCCTACTTCCCAGTGGTCCTATTTACTTGAGCTTCTTCTGAATAATCCTCAAGTTGATACTTCTCCTTGTCAGAACTCCACGATCTTTACCCAAAGCTCACTACCAGACGTCCTAACATGAAATCACATCGCCCTAATGCCCATAAGTTCCTGTATTCTTCTTAAGTACCCCCATAAGTAACACAACCGAAACGTCCACTCTGAAAATACCCTATGTGAATTTACAATTATTCTTTTACCCTTCTTATACTGGAATGTAAAGCCAATACACAATTCGGAAAAATTCTCAATTGCTATATATAAATCTTTGAATCAGTTAAAACCTTCTCGGGAGTCACCCACTTTGCTTAAATCTAAATTGCATCACCTAAACGGGCTGAAAGACACGTGCCTTATTAGCACAGCAACACTCGAAGAGGTAAACCTGCCTTAACACCACCGATCAAATTCATGCTCCGTGCGCACTACATCATTCAAAACAACAATTTAATCATCTCATGATTTCTCATAAAGTGCAATATAACCCGCATTCAAGAAATTTTCTTACTCAAGTCATCCCTGACCTTAACTCTGCAAGTCATAACTAATCCACAAGTGTACCTTGGACCAAAACCAATACCGCACATAATCGCACAATCAAATTGTAGATAGCAGGCTCCCCCACTTGGCCCAAAGCCATATAACAAAATATCTGATATCTCACCATACCCAGGTAATATCTAAATTGACCATACTAAGCAATAAAAGATCAACTCTTGTCTCATCCCCTAATAATTTCCACACACGAACAATACACACGGTACACAATTATAGTATCGCCTACCTGCATAGATACCTGAACAGGTGAAACTAAGTACTCACGGGGCATATCTAGAAAATGAACAAAATATGAAGAAACATACGAATATGTGGAGCCAGGGTCAAATAATATAGATGCCTCCCTATGGCACACTGAGACAATACCTGTGATCACTGCATCTGAAGCAACAACATCTGGTCTGGCAAGAAAAGCGTAAAATCGGCCCTGACCGCCACCGGATCGGCCTCCCCCTCTTGGGCTACCCCTAGCTAACTGAGCCCCACCCCGAGCTAGCTAGGCGGGTGGTAGAGCAACTGGTGCAGAAGTTGTAGACTCACTCCTCTGCTGAACTAGACCTCGCATATGGCGGGGACAATATTTCATCACATTACCCAGCTTTCCACGCTCATAGCACTCCATCTTGAAGAATGGTCCGAGACGAACCTTGGGAACTAGAATAACTACCAGAAGGACCTAGTACATATGATCCCTGAACTGATGGCGCACGGGGCGTACTCGGGGCTGGAAGTGCACTGAGAGATGACTGACTCTCACGAGAACTGTATGAATCATGGATGGATGATGCACCACGGTAAACTGGACGACCTCTCTTGTGGTAGGACTGCCCTCCAGAAGGTACCCTACCAAAATCGCCCGAACCTCGAGGCCTCTTAGCCTCCCTGTCACCATGCTCCTTGCTACGGACCACCTATATCTATCGAGCAATGTCAACCACCTCGTCAAAAGTGGCACCAGATACCCTCTCCCTAGTCATAAGCAACCGTAGTTGATACGCGAGGCCATCAATGAACCTCCTGATCCTCTCCCTATCAGTGAGAACCAACCAAACTGCGTGACGAGCAAACTCAGAAAAATCTCATATTGTACTGCGTCACGGACATGCCATCCTGACGTAAGTGCTCAAACTATCTGTGCAGCTCCTCTCTGCGAGACTGCGGCACAAATTTCTCCAAAAAGAGAACGGAGAACTCCTACCATGTAAGTGGTACTGCACCAACCGACCTGCGCCTTTCATAGGCCTCCCACCATCTGAAGGCAGCCCCAAAAAACTGAAAAGTAGTGAACGAGACCCCACTGGTCTCCAGAATACCCGCTGTTCGAAGCATCCGCTGGCACTTATCCAGAAAACCCTGAGCATCCTCTGACTCAGCACCGCTAAATGATGGAGGTCGAAGCCTCCCAAATCTCTCAAGTCTTCTCTGCTCATCATCTGCCATAACAGGGACTACCGGGGCCTGGGCGGCTGTAACTGACTGGGCTGGTAGTGCCCCCGGTATATAAAGTCCCTGTACTACCTGATCTTGAGTACGGGCAACAGGGATATGCGTACCTCCCCCGGCCTGAGAAGTGGCAGGTGCGGCCTAAGCCGAAACCACCTGAGCAAGGCCAGTACAAACTGCCAATATCTGGGCCAAAGTCTCCTGAAGGCCTGGAATCTCAATGGGCACACCTGGTGCAACTGGATGTACTACAGGTTCTGGTCCCACTGTGGTATGAGCTACACCTCGACCTCTACCTTGGCCCCGACCTCTACCATGGCCCCGACCTCTCGCGGCCCTAACTGGTGGCACTGGTGGCTGACTGTCCAATCCGGTAGTATGTGTCCTCACCATCTGTGAGAGAATAGAATAATAGGATTTTTAGTTTCTGGAATCAACAAGTTCGCACGACTGAATACAATAAAGTGAAATTTCCTAAGGGTTCAGCAGCCTCTCGAAGATAAGTACAGACACTTCCGTACCGATCTGCAAGACTCTACTAAACCTACTCATGACTCGTGAGACCTATATAACCTAGAGATCTGATACCATTTTGTCACGACCCAAAATCTCACCTGTCGTGATGGCGCCTATCTCACTACTAGGCAAGCCGACAATCTCAATAAACCACCATATCGTTTAGGTTTAAAAACAAATATTTAAATTCAACGAAAAATTCTCACAATACAGATAAAAATCACTCCCCAAAATCCGGTGTCACTGAGTACATGAGCATCTAATATGAATACAAAGTCTGACTTATAAAATCACTGTTTGAAAATATAGAAGAGTAAAATAATTAAACAGGAAAGGAATCAAGTCTGCGGATGTCAAGCAGCTACCTTGATAGTCCCCAATAGAATTAACTTTAAAATCTAGCAGCCGCCGTATCCGGGAGAACCTGGATCTGCACACGAGGTGCAGAGTGTAGCATGAATACAACTAACTCAATCAGTAATAAGACTAACCTCTGGGATGAAAGTAGTGACGAGCTCCGCAGGTACAGTCCAGTATAAATAATGGTACAAAAATGTAGGCATGCTTTCAAGTTCAACAGTTAATCCCTGTACAAGTGAAATAGATCAATACTGCATGATATGAGGAATATGACATCTCAGTTGAAAGACCTCATGTAAATACTGGTCACAAATTATTCGGTCACTCGATACTGTTCATGGCCAATCCAGCCCAGGGGTATTCCAACTCGTATATAAATACACATCGACTGACAGTCAGTCACTCAGTACCGTATAAGGCCAATCCATCCCTAGGGTAATTTATCCCCAAATGTAAATGAAACGGACAAGATCCATGTCCAGGTAAATTCATTACAATATAAATAAGTAAGGCAAGTCCATGCCCCGGAAAATTCATCCCGAATATATATAATCATCTACGCTCACTGGGGTGTGTACAGACTCCGGAGGGACTTCTTCAGTCCAAGCGTGATATAAAGCCTTTATGGCTTACTGCAGGCGAGCAGTCCCGATAAGGCCTGCTGCAGGCAGGCAGCCCCGATCCATAAAATAGTAAAGCCTGTAAGGCCTGCTGCATGCGGGCAGCCCCGATCCATATAATAATAATAATAATGTATAAAGCCACTATGGCCCGCTGCAGGCGGGCAGCCCCGATCCATTTAATGATAAAATATATAAAGCCAATATGGCTTGCTGTGGTGCGCAACTCGATCCCATAAATATCCTCACAATGGACGAATATGAATGAGTGTGAAATGTATATTTTTGAAACAATTAACTCAACAGCAACACGACCCCACGGGTCTCAAAAATATTGGCACGTAGCCCAAACATGATATTTAATAAGAGTCTCAACTCAATTTCTCTAACGCGTGGAACATGTTCAGATAATAACATGATTCACTAATTTTACAACTGCATAAGATTTATTCAAGATACAATTTCTGTGGTGCACGTCTACATGCTCGTCACCTATCGTGTGTGTCACCTCCAAACAATTTATATCATACCAAATTTCGGGGATTCATACCCTCAGAACCAAGTTTAGAAGTGTTACTTACCTCAAACCGTGTAATTCTTTAGTCCGCTATGCCTTTGCCTCGTGAATTGGCCTCCACACGCTTCGAATCTAACCACAATTAATTCGATTCAGTTAATAAAATTTATTAGAATTAATTCCATAAGAAAATACTAATTTTCCAACAAAATCTAAAATTTAGCTTAAAAATCGACGTCTCGGAACCCGACAATAGTTACAAAATCCGAAAGCTCATTCAACCAGGAGTCTAACCATACTAATTTTACCAAAATCTGACATCAACTCGACCTCCAAATTATCAAATCTTAATTCTAAATCCCTAAGTTCAAATTCCCGATTTACACCTCAAAAATATGTAATCTAGTCGGATTATTCGATAATAATTCAATATTATGGAGTAGAAATGATTACAAGTGATTTGCCTCAAGTTTCCCTTGAATTTTCTCTGAAAATCGCTCCAAAAACCGTGCTTGAAGGTCCAAAAATGGCAAAACTCGGAACCCCTTCGAAATGTATACTGTCCAGGGGTTACGCACCTGCGACTCACTTAGCCGCTTCTGCGGTCTCGCAGGTGCCAGAATTCAACCGCTTCTGCGGTTTCGCCAAGCCTCCGCTGGAGCTACTTCTGCGAGCTAAGAGCCGCTTCTGCGGGCTCGTATTTGCGAGACTCGCTTCGCTTCTGCGGAAAGCTCGCTTCTGCGATAGCTGGTGCGCACATGCGGCTTCGCACCTGCGATCAAACCTCTACAGGTACGAAAATACCAGAAGCAAAAATTCCAGCAGTGGTTTTATGTTCGAATTTGATTCGTTAACCATCCGAAACTCACCTGAGGCACCCGGGACCTCAACCAAACATACCAACAAGTCCTAAAATATCATACGAACTTAGTCGAACCCTCAAATCACCTCAAACAATGCTAAAACCATGAATCATACCCCAATTCAAGCCTAATGAACTTTAAAATTTTAAGTTTCCACAAACGACGCCGGAACCTATCAAATCAAGTTCGATTAACCTCAAATTTTGCACACAAGTCATAAATGACATAAAGGACCTATTAAAGCTTTCAGAATCGGATTTCGACCCCGATATCAAAAGGTTAACCCCTCGGTCAAACTTCCCAAAAATTCGACTTTCGCCATTTCAAGCATAATTCCACTACGGACCTTCAAATAATTTTTCGGACACGCTCCAAGGTCCAAAATCACCATACAGAGCTATTGGAATCATCAAAACTCCATTCCGGAGTGGTTTACACATAAGTCGACATCCAGTCACTATTTTAACTTAAGCTTTAAACCTTGGAACTAAGTATTCTAATTCATTCCAAAACCTCACCGGACCCAAACCAATTAATCCGGTAAGTCATAAAATAACTATAAAACATAAATTAAGCAGTAAATGGGGAATCAGGGTTGTAATGCTCAAAACGACCGGCTGGATCGTTACACCTGCCTTAGCCTCGTCACTACTTCGTCGAGGTTAGGCTCGACACTTACAGAGTACATGGGATCGGTTGTACTCATACTACACTCTGCACTTCTTGTGTAGATACTGGAGTTGGTCCGGAGTTGGTCCCATCGGCGTACTGTTAATTTGCCCGGATTCAACTATCAGAGGAGACTTGAGGTATAGTTACACATCATTCGCGGCACTGAAGTCCCCTTCTACTTTATCTTAGCCGTGTGTTTTCTTTCAGACAAATTTATTTTATTCAAACCCTTATTTGTATTATTCTAGAAGCTCGTGCACTTGTGACTCCAGTTCTGGGATGGTATTTAGACATTGTATTATTTTTGTTTGCTCATTTAAATTCAGATATTATTCCGCTTGTTGGTTTCTTTACTATTTAATTAAGATAAATTATCAAAAATATTAAAATTAATCTAAGGTTGGCTTGCCTAGCAAGTAAAATATTAGGCGTCATCACGGTCCCGAAAATGAGAATTTCGGGTAGTGACACAAAGTTGCCTACAAAATTTTCATCTCAATATAAACTCAGTGATATATTGATATAACTTGACTCCCCAAAGTTACTTTTCCTCTTTGAAATATCGAGTGCACTCTAAGTGATATATTTGTTGCTATAACAACTGTATTTGATTTTCAGAAAGAACTAGATGAGTACTAACTCACACAGGGGAGTCTAATGCATCAAGAAAATTTGGAACTCGTCCAGTAAGGTACTTCAAGTAGTTGAAGTCGAAACTCCTTGTCTTGGTTCCGTCAAGTATCCGAGTAACATTTTTGCCTGCCAAAAACAGCCAAGCCCTATTAAGATTGAGTTTTCCATCAGTAAAAATTTTCACTTTACGATAAACAAATAACACCAGTAATGTACAAAAATTCTATCTTTAAAATAAACAATAAGACAAGTAAACAATAAAAATTCAATCTTTATGGTAAACAATAAGCACAAGCAAATAAAACTTAAGGGAATCAAAACAAATAGAAACCAACTGAAATTTCATTAATAAAAGAAATTTCATTAGGAAGATAAAAAAATATGCTTCTCTTTCTCCACTGTTTCGGTCTATCTTGAGCAATAGTTTTTCCTCGAGTTCTTTTACCTTTAGCATTCGAATCAGGTGCTTTCCCAAAATTGTCATTGATTCCCTCCATTTGATTCAAGATGTCTGACCCTGATAATGCTATTGGTGGCTCCCGTTGCTCGATTTTTCCATTAAAACGGACACGCTGCAATCTAAACCGATGGTCGCTTTCAAAGAAAATGACGATGACCCATGAAACACTATCTTCTACTATGCTTTGTCGTACTCATCGCTTTGTCAGTCATTCGGCACAAATACTTGATATGATACAATTTGACTAGAAAGGACAATTTGGAATACTTCGCGCACCCTTCGTATAATGGTTTGGTTGCCATCTTCGACCAGTTCATAGAACTTTGCATATTCTTCATTATGCCCATCAATATGCTCTTCATTAAATGTTTCTTCTCTATTAATAGGCTCACAAGACACACCAGGCTCATTTACATTATTTTCTATGAAACCAAAAGCATCGTTAATCATGGTTACCATTGGATCTTGGGGATGCAGAGTTTCTTCTTTGACATGTGTGCTCTGAAACATTTGTGGCGTAGTTGCATTTAATTCTTCACGATGTAAACACCAGACTTTATAATTTTTGAGAAAAGGCTTACAAGTCAGGTGCTCTTCAACTACATTTCTTCTTTGCCACTTATTAAAATCGCATTTAGGACAGGGACACTTAATTACGCGCCCATCGATAGAACCATGTTCAAAAGCAAAATCTAAAAATCTTTTTAGCCTACATGCATATTCAGATGTGTTTCGTGGTTTGCTAATCCAAGAGTTATCAATTGGCATAATTAGAAAGAAAGAATAAAAAAACATCACAATATCAAAACAAAAAAAGTTAGTTCACAACTTTTGAAGAAGAAATAAACAAAGAAGTGAACAACTTGTTTATGGAAAAACAAAAAATACAGCATGCAAGAACTACCTAAAAGTGTGTGTGTGTGTGTGTGTGTGTGTATATATATATATATATATATATATATATATATATATATATATATATATATATATATATATATATATTACAAGAAAATACACGTGGAGTTATGTTCTGTAACAGTGGAGTTTGGTTAAGATAATACACAGCTATTTCAAGAATGTATTGTTTTAGGCCATTCTAGGTGCTTTTGTATGCTTTACATGTTGTTCAGTCTTGTTCTGTGATAGTGTTACTCATAAAAGATGATCAATGTATTCCTTACACAACAAAGTAAAGCAACAACATAATTAATCATCAAATCTACAACAACCATTAACTAATCATTTAATTGACAAAAAAACAGCCAAAAGTTAAATCTTTAACCAATTTAGAGTGTCTAGTGACAGGATAAAGGTAACTACATCAGGAATATCTTCTGCTACCAATGATCAGTCGCAAATGAGTACCTAACTGTAATTTCCCAAACAATGTCCTGAATTACATTGTCTATATCTGAAGAATGCAACAGAAAGCATAAATAGACATTTCCCAGTTATGGCATCATGCATGGTGCGATGGCCCTCAAGTAAAAGATTATAACATCGTAGTTAAAAGATACATGTTTATTCACTAGAATTACAACACTTCTAAATTTTATAATCAAAATCAATTGACAACTAAAGAGCAGCCTAGATAATTATAATACAGTACAAGAATAATGCATACCTAAAATTGTTCATTGTCGACGTCGATCCCAATAGCTTCAGCTACCTATCAAGCGAATATATAATAATTTAGGTTAGTATTAGATTGAACAACAACTAAAAATATAAAAAATAAGTGCATGTATTTAACTACAATCAGACCAATTGAACAGAAAAAGAACAAAAAATAGACTAAAAACTAATAGAAAGAAGAAATAAAACCATTAGTAGAAATTGAGGAAAATCAGTACACTCTCAAACATGCATGAACCCTAGCAAATAGAAAAGAGAAGTCGATAGCTAAACCAATAAAATCGACGGTTGAATCAGTAAAATTGACAGCCAAAATGGTGAAATTGACAGAAAAACCAGGGAATTGATAGCTAAAATCAGTGATTTAAACTGATATTCATCCAATATACACACATGCACGCCTTAAATCAATGAAATTAATGGCTAAATCAGCAAAATTGAAAACTAAATCAAGGAAATTCACGGCATCAGTGCTTTAAACTGATATTGTCACGACCCGAAATTCTCACCTTTAGGACCGTGATGGCGCCTAACATTTCACTTGTTAGGCAAGCCAATGTTAGAATATAATTAGCCATTTTAACACAATTTTAAATTAATTAATAACAAAGAAAATAAATGCGAAAATAAAGTCTGAAATAAAGTGAATAATCCACAATAGACGCGATATCTAAATACCATCCCAGAATTTGGAGTCACAAGTGCACGAGCTTCTAGAATAATACAAATAAAGATCTGAATAAAGATCAAGCTATTTGAAATATAATACACAGTTGAGATAAGTTAGAAGGGGACTTCAGAACTGCGAACGTTGTACAGTTATATCTCAAGTCTCCACTGGTAGCTGTATCCTGGCAAATCAACAGTACGCCGATGGGACCAACTCTGAAATCTGCACAAGAAGTGCAGAGTGTAGTATCAGTACAAACGACCCCATGTACTGATAAGTGCAGAGCCTAACCTCGACGAATTAGTGACGAGGCTAAGGCAGGTCACTCACATTAACCTATACGCAATAATAATAATAATAACAACAATAATAGAAATAACTCAGATAACTTATTTTAACAGTTGAAGTCAACTCGGCAGTCATAACCAATTATTATTTCAATCAACTTGCGTTGCGGCGTGAAACTCGCCCCAACAATATAATTCCTCAATAAATTTCCGTTGCAGCGTACAACCCGCTCCAACAATATAAACTTTAAATAAATCTGTTGCAACGTGCAACCCGATCCTCCAATATAAACTTTAAATAACTCTGTTGCGGCGTGCA
Source organism: Nicotiana tabacum (assembly GCF_000715075.1). NCBI lineage: Eukaryota > Viridiplantae > Streptophyta > Magnoliopsida > Solanales > Solanaceae > Nicotiana > Nicotiana tabacum. The sequence goes on along the minus strand of NC_134096.1, from coordinate 91,081,684 downwards.
ACCTGATCCCCCAATATATTTATTTTCATTTATGTTGCGGCGTGCAACCCGATCCCCCCATGTATCTTAACAACTCTTAAATATAATAAAAATACTCCAATAAATACCACGTTCAATGAGAAACTATTAAGCATCAAGGCATACAATAATTATAATTCATTTATGAAACAAACAATGACTAGTAGCAATTAATTGTGAAAATCAGGGAGAAAATAGGCAGTATAATTTTTAATATGCTAAATGTCAAGTAGCAATTAAGACATATAAATCAAATAAGTATGTGACAATTATTACAGGAATTCAAGAATTAATATTTGACAAGGAATGGGAGAGAAATAATTATTATAATAATTAATTTGTATCTTAAAATAATTTAAGATGTTTAAATGATTAAGCAAATAATTAAATTGATAAAGTATAGGCACTCGTCACCTTGCCTATACATCGTTGCACATGAAATTCACATAGAAAATAATTCAAGGGTTCTATTCCCTCAAGTCAAGGTTAACCACGACACTTACCTCGCTTCGCAACCAAATTCAAGTTTCCAATACACCCTTCCCTCGCGAATTAGTATCTGAAATTCTCAAATCTAGTAATAAACAATTCAATATATTCAATACAAATCGTAGGAATTAATTCCACATGAATTTACTAATTTTTACGGATTAAAATCTGAAATTTATTTCAAAAATCAATAGTGGGACCCACATCTCGAATCCCAAAAAAAATTATGAAATACAAACACCCGTTCCGATACGAGTTCAGCCATATAAAAATTATCGAATTCCGACATCGGATTGGCTTTCAAATCTTCATTTTATATTTTTGAAAGATTTTATAAAAATCTGATTTTACTTCCATAAATTCACGGATTCATGATGTAAATGAGTATAGAATCACGGAATATAATCAATAAAGGATAAGGAACACTTATCTCAATGTTTTCCCGTGAAAATTACCCAAAAATCATCTTACCCGAGCTCAAAATCGAAAATGGGACGAAATCCCATTTTCAGAACTTAAGTTTTGTTGTCCAGATTTTTACTCATCGCGATCGCGAGAATTCGTTTGCGAACGCGTAGAACTATTTCTGCCCAGGTCTATTTTACCCTTCGCGATCGCGAATAATTCTTTGCGATTGCGAAGCATATTTTGGCTTCCCGGATTTTTAACTCTACGCGATCGCGTAAATGGTCATGCGATCGTGGAGAATATTTTCTTAGCCTTACGCGATCGCGTACTGCCTTATGCGACCGCGTGGCACAAATGGCGTGCCCAGCTTCTGCCTTCATTCCTTCTACGCGAACGCGGCTTGGCCCTCGCGTTCCCAGTGCTTTGATTGCGGACAATGTGCAATCACAGACGTGACTATGTGATCGCATAGTTTAAATTTCATCAGTGACATTAAGCCTTTGCAATCGCGGATGAAGCCACGCGATCGCATAGAAGGAAACCAGAACTGGAAAATACCAGATTTCCAGCCATCTATTCTTGAACAAAAATGGTCCGAAACTCACCCGAGCCCCTCGGGGTTCCAAACCATATATGCACACCAGTCCAAAAACTTAATACGAACTCGCTCGCACAATCAAAACACCAAAATAACACCTAAAACTACGAATCAGATACCAAATCAAATGAAATTTGTAAGAAAACTTTAGAATTTGTATTTTAACAACCGAACGTCCGAATCACGTCAAACCAGCTCCGTTTCTCACCAAATTTAGCAGACAAGTCATAAATATAGTAATGGAGCTATATCGGGTTCCAGAACCAAAATACGGACCCGGTATCAATAAAGTCAAACATTAGTCAAATCTCTTAAGTCATTAAACCTTTAAACTTAAAAATTTCGACAACATGCGATAACTCGAGCTAGGGACCTCCGAATTAAATTCTGGGCATACGCCCAAGTCCCAAATCACGATACGGACCTACCGAACTGTCAAAATACTGATCCGAGTCCGTTTGCTCAAAATGTTGACCAAAGTCAACTTAGTTGAGTTTTAAGGCTCTATTTCTCATTTTAATCAATTTTTCATATAAAAACTTTCCAGAAAATTATACGGACTGTGCACGCAAGTTGAGGAATGATGAATAGTGCTTTTCGAAATCTTAGAACACAGAAATAATTATTAAATTTAAAGATGACTTTTTGGGTCATCACATTCTCCACCTCTAAAACAAACGTTCGTCCTCGAACGGAATTAGAAAAAGTGCCTGAGCTGGTGAAAAGGTGTGGATATTTACTCCGCATGTCCGACTCAGACTCCCAGGTAGATGCTTCTCTCGGCTTACCTATCCATTATACCCGAATTGAAGGATAACTCTTAGACCTCAATTGTCGGACCTGGCGGGCTAGATTAGCTACCAGTTCCTCTTCATAAGTCAAATCTTTGTCCAACTGGACTGAGCTGAAATCTAGTACATGGGACGAATCACCATGATATTTCCAGAGCATAGACACATGTAACACCGGATGAACTGCTGATAAACTAGGTGGTAGTGCAAGCCTGTAGGCTACTTCACCCACCCTTTCAAGAATTTCTAAGGGTCCTATATACCTAGGGCTCAACTTACCCTTCTTTCCGAACCTCATTACACCTTTCATAGGTGAAACCCGAAGCAATACTCTTTCTCCAACCATGAATGCAAGATCACGAACTTTACGGTCGGCATAACATTTTTGCCTAGACTGAGCTGTGCGAAGTCGATCCCGAATAATTTTGACCTTATCCAAGGCATCCTGCACCAAATCGGTACCTAACAACCGAGCCTCTCCCGGTTAAAACCAGCCAACTAGCGAACGACATCGCCTCCCGTACAATGCTTCATACAGAGCCATCTGAATGCTCGACTGGTAGCTATTATTATAGGCAAACTCCGCAAGTGGCAAGAACTGATCCCAAGAACCTCCAAAGTCTATAACACAAGTGCAAAGCATATCTTCCAATATCTGAATGGTGCGCTCTGACTATCCATCTGTCTGTGGATGAAATGATGTGCTCAACTTAACCCGCATACCTAACTCACGCTGTACAACCCTCCAGAAGTGTGAGATAAATTGCGTACCTCGATCTAAAATAATAGACACGGGCACACCGTGAAGGCGGACAATCTCACGAATGTAAATTTCAGCTAACCGCTCTGAAGAATAGGTAACTGCCACTGGAATGAAATGTGCTGACTTGGTCAACCTATCCACAATGACCCAAACTGCGTCAAATTTTCTCTGAGTCCGTGGGAGCCCAACAAGAAAATCCATAGTGATATGCTCCCACTTCCACTCAGGAATTTCTAACTTCTGAAGCAAACCACCCGGTCTCTGATGCTCGTACTTGACTTGCTGACAATTTAGACACCGAGCTACATATGCAACTATATCCTTCTTCATTCTCCTCTACCAATAATATTGCCGTAAATCTTGATACATTTTGGCGGCATTTGGATGAATAGAATATCTGGAACTATGGGCCTCTTCCAGAATTAATTCACGAAGCCCATCCACATTAGTCACACAAATACGACCATGCATTCGCAGAACTCCATCTCCCCCCACAACAACCTATTTGGCATCACCGTGCCGCACAGTATCTTTAAGGACAAGTAAATGAGGATTATCATACTGTCGCTCTCTGATGCGCTCATATAAAGAAGAGCGAGCGACTGTGCAAGCTAGAACCCAACTAGGTTATGAAATATCTAACCTCACGAACTGATTAGCCAATGTCTGGACATCTACAGCTAACGGTCTCTCACTAACCGGAATATAACCAAGGCTGTCCATACTCACACCCTTTCTACTCAAAGCATCGGCCACCACATTAGCCTTTCCGGGGTGATACAAAATGGTGATATCATAGTCTTTCAACAACTCCAACCATCTTATCTGCCTAAAAGTAAGATCTTTTTGTTTGAACAAATACTAAAGGCTACGATGATCAGTAAATACCTCACACGAGACACCGTAGAGGTAATGCCTCCAAATCTTCAGCGCATGAACAATGGCTGCCAATTCTAAGTTATGAACAAGATAATTCTTCTCGTGAACTTTCAATTGTCGCGACGCGTATGCAATCACCCTGCCATCGTACATTAATATTTCACCAAGCCCAATGTGAGATGCATCACAATATACCGTATAAGATCCTAAACCTGTGGGTAATACCAATACTGGCGCCGTAGTCAGAGCAGTCTTGAGCTTCTGAAAGCTCAACTCACACTCGTCTGACCATCTGAATGGGGCACATTTCTGGGTCAGTCTGGTCAATGGGCTTGTTATAGATCCTAACCGGATAGGACCGGGACCGTGGGGTGGTGGGCCGGGTAGTGGGCCGGTCTCATAGGGGAGGCACGCGAGACCGGGACCGGCTCAGAAGTGGGCCGGTTCAAGCGGTCCTAAATGGGCCCAACAGATAATTTTTAATTATTTTTTTTGACCGTTTGGCCATTTAAAAACTAGCCGTTTGGTTTGCCAAAATAGCTGTTGGCTATTTTGCAAATAGCCATTTAACCCCCCAAATTTTATTTTAACCCCAAACTTTTTATAATTATACTTTTTCCCTATTTTCAACTATAAATACCCCCTCATTCTTTCATTTTTCTCACAAAATCATCAATCTCTCTCTAATATTCTTCTATAATTGCTTACTTAATTTTTACAATTTGTGCAAATTTGTGAAGTTGGTGAATTAAAGTCTTCAAGTCTTCAACGATAATTATTTTTCAACAAGTTGTTCGTCAATTCGGTAAACTCGTTCCAACTCTTAAGTTTTAATATTATAGTTTTGTTTGTTTTATTTACTTTGCTTGATTAATTAAGATGGCTTATTCCCTAAAAAAAATGTTTAGTAAAAATAAGGAAAAATTCAAGAGTGATGAATCTAGTGGCCAATCTGTTCCTCCTCCACTTCCCCCGGCTCCCCGGCCAAAACCTGTTACCCGTCCTACACCTGCTATTCTTGATAGCGATAATAGTTTATTACAATTTACCGAGAGTCAATTTTGCTATAATATTGCACCCGGTGACTAATTAAACCATGAATATATGAATGCTCTTTATGGTAATCCAACTATTGATGAAAATGATGATGAAGAAATAGATTTTGATGAAACGTAACCGGATGACGATACACCCACTAGTCCTGCTCCTGAAGTTAACCCAACTAATAATAATCCAGATGATCCCCTGTCTGACCCTCCTATTAGTGCCCCTACTTTTTCTAGACAACCTTCTAAATGGGCAGAAACATCTCTTGTTTGGCCATTTTTTACTCAACTAAGAGAAAAAAATAGGGCTAAGTGTAAAACTTGTGGCAAAGAGTTAGTTTTTAAATATGTCGGAAGTCGAGGGGGAGGGGGGGAGTTTGACTAGATACATATTGCTACACCCTCAAGATAAAGCTAGATAAAGTTAGATATTTTAGTATGAAAGCTTTGGCCGAGAGGACAAGTGCACCTAGTATGGCTGACCTTAGTACCGGGTCAAATCAATTTCAACCGGGAATTAACACTATTACTGGTGGTATTTTATATTATGATCCAAAAAAAGATCGGGAAGAATTGGCAAAAATGGTTACTGTTATGTGCTTACCCTATAGTTTTCCTTCTAACCCTCACTTTGTGCAATATATTAAAAAAGTTTATAATCCTACTTATAAAGGTTTTTCTCGCACAACCGTAAAGAGTGATATTTATAAATATAAACATGAATATGAACAATATTTGCGCTATTTATTTACTCATATAAATTATCGTGTTGCTATTACAACTGATATTGGTAGAAGTGGTAATGACTGTGATTACCTTACTGTTACCAGTCATTGGATTGATGAGGATTGGATAATGCAAAAGCGCATTATTGCTTATAGAATAATTAATTCACGTCACACAGGGCAGTTTATTTCTAGCACGATTACGGATATTTGTAGATATTTTTGCATTAGTGATAAAATAATGTCAGTTTCAATGGATAATGCTACTAGTAACACAAATGTTGTAGCCTTGCTTACCACTACACTAAGTCCTGCATTTAGTAATATTTTTCATGTTAGATGTATTTGTCATATTTATCATTTAATTGTGGGTAATGGTATGCGAATTTTAAATGTTGAAATTGAAAAGGTTAAAATGACTCTTAATTAGCTTTTTTATTCAAACCGTAGAAGTAGACTTAGAGAATATTTTAAAAGATGCGATGAATTTGGCCTAAGAGAAAGAAAGGTTCCTAAACCTTGTCCAACTAGATGGAATTACATGTATGAAAGTTTAGTTGTTGCATATGAATATAGAAACCCCATAAACTCAACATTTAATGCTCATGTAAGTGATGATGATGAGCACCTTACAAATGCGGATTGGGCTAATGTTAAAATGCTTGTAGATTTTTTAGAAAAATTTCATATTGCTACAAATAAATTTTCTGGGCAATATTATCCTACTATTTCTAACTGTTTAGTTTATATTGCAGAACTTGCAAATTTGTTTGATCATTTTTCAGAGAGTGGGGAAATTTATCAACTTTCTATTGATTCCATGAGAAAAAAATTTAAAAAATATGTTTTCCCTATTCCCCCTATTTATGGTGTTGCTGCATTGTTAAATCCTACTATGAAATTAGGAGGTCCTCAATTTTGGTATGAAACTGTTTATAATGGTTTAGCACTTGAAGATGAGGAGTTGTCTACACTTGCGGACGCAATAGCCTCAATTAAAATAAATGTTCAAACTATTTATAATGCTTATCAAGTTGCATTAGATCATGCTAGACCAAATGTTCCAACTCCTTCTTCTTCTAGTTCTCAATCATCTAAAAGAACTGCGGGAGTAAGAGCACTTAGTGCTTGGGCAGGGTTCAGGGGTTCTCAAGGTTCTAGTACTAGTGATTTTTCACAACTAAATGAGCTTGAAGTTTATTTGTCACAGAGAATTGAGGAAGTGAATCCCGACGGCTCCTTTAATATTTTGGAATGGTGGAAGGACAAAGAAAAACACTTTCCGATTCTTTCAAGGATGGCCCAAGATATTTTAACTATTCAAGCTTCAACAGTGGCATCAGAGAGCGCTTTCAGTCAAGCAAGACTTCAACTCGGTGATTATAGAGCGTCTATGAGGGAGAGCTTGGAAAAATAAGTACTTTTGAGAGATTGGATCCGTTCGGAAAGAAGAAATTTTGGACTTGCTGAATCACAACCAGAGGTAGACGAAGCTTATGAAGAAATGCTAGCTGAACTTGCGGAGGATGATGCTTCGCCTGGAAGCAGTGATGACCAAGATTCATTTCCGCCACCACCAACGGAAATTTCTCCGGACCTTGAAGGATTTATAAAATTTGTAAGAGATACCATGTAAATTAATATGTAACTTGTATTTTGGCACATCTTGATTAGTTTCTTTTTCTTCTCAATGTTGGTATTAGCACCTTGTTGTGCTCATTCCATAAGGGGGAGGAAGACTAAGAAAGATATTGCCATGATTTTTTAATGCTATAATAAAAATATAACGCACTGCTTTGAATATCTCTTTACAATATTTTTATCTTTTTATATACCTTAAGCTATACATATAGTATAATATAGTATATACTATAATATATATATATATATATATATATATATATACATCTTACTATATACATAGTATATAAGCCATATTCGATAGTATACATCTTACGATATACTATATATACATCTTAATATAATAAGATGTATATTTAGTATATATATATATATATATATATATATATATATATATATATATATATATATATAGTATATATATAAGCTATATTCGATATATATAGATATATACTATACTATATATACATCTTATATAGTATAATATAGTATATAAGCCATATTCGATAGTATACATCTTACGATATACTATATATACATCTTAATATAGTAAGATGTATATTTAGTATATATATATATATATATATATATATCTTAAGCCATATTCGATAGTATATAAATAAATATATATATATATATATATATATATATACTATCGAATATGGCTTAAGATCTCTCTCTCTCTCTCTCTCTCTCTCTCTCTCTCTCATATATATATATATATATATATATAGTATATAAATCGAATATTAATGTATAAATATTAAGATGTATATAGTAAATCGAATATAGCTTATATATCTTAAGATGTATATATAGTATAGTATAGTATATATATTATAACACATTGATTTGAATTTCTCTTTACAATATTTTTGTCTTTAAATTTGAATTAAAAAATTTAGGTGACAATTCTATAATATAATTTACTAGGAATTGCCTTAGATATTTTTATTATCATTTTTTTTCTCTAACTTGTATAAAAATAATTTTAAAAATAGAAAGTTTTAGTTGGGCCTACTTGGGCCCGCTTAGGACCGTTTGGGCCCGAGACCGGCCCACTTAACACGGGCCACTTAAGACCGGGCCCGCGAAGCCCACTTAGGATCGGGCCCGGCCCACATGCCACCCCAACTCAACACACACTCGTCTGACCATCTGAATGGGGCACCTTTCTAGGTCAGTCTGGTCAATGGGCTTGCTATAGATGAAAACTCTTCCACGAACCGACGATAATAACCTGCCAAACCCCGAAAACTCTAGATCTCTGTAACTGAAGTAGGTCTAGGCCAATTATGAACAGCCTCAATCTTCTAAGGATCCACCTTTGTGCCTTCTGCCGATACAACATGTCCCAAAAAAGAAACTGAGTTTAACCAAAACTCGCATTTTGAAAATTTAGCATATAACTAATTATTCTTTAAAGTCTGAAGCACACTCTGAAGATACTGCTCATGCTCCTCTCGACTGCTGGAGTAAATCAAGATATCATCAATGAATACAACCAGAAAAGAATCTAAATAGGGCTTGAATACCCGATTCATCAAATCCATAAATGTTGCTGGGGTATTTGTCAACCCAAATGACATCACTAGGAATTCATAATGCCCACACCGAGTCCGAAAAGCTGTCTTAGGGACATTAGATGCCCTAATCTTCAACTGATGGTAACCAGACCTCAAGTCGATCTTTGAAAATACCTTGGCACCTTGAAGCTGATCAAATAAGTCATCAATTCTTGGTAGTGGATACTTGTTCTTGATAGTAGCCTTGTTCAACTGCCGATAATCTATACACATTCGCATTGAACCATCTTTCTTGTTTACAAATAATACTGGTGCACCCCAGGGTAAGACACTGGGTCTAATGAATCCCTGATCAAGCAAGTCTTGTAACTGCTCCTTCAATTCTTTCAACTCCGACGGGGCCATACGGTATGGTGGGATAGAAATGGGCTGAGTGCCCGGAGCTAAATCTATACAGAAGTCAATATCTCTATCGGGTGGCATCCCCGACAAATCTGCACGAAATACTTCTAGAAATTCATGAACAACAGGTACTGAGTCCATAGAAGGAAACCGCATTGGGATCACGAATATAAGCCAAATAGGCTAGACACCCTTTCTCGACCATACGCTGAGCCTTCATATAAGAAATAACTCTACTGGTAGAATGACGAGGAGTTCCTTTCCACTCTAACCGAGGTAACCCTGGCATGGCTAGGGTTACCGTCTTGGCATGACAATCTAATATAGCATGATAAGGTGACAACCAATCTATACCCAAGATGACATCAAAATCTACCATATCAAGAAGTAGAAGATCCACACTAGTCTCAAGACTACCAATAGTAATCACACATGAACGATAGACACGGTCTACTGCAACAGAGTCTCCCACCAGTGTAGATACACACATAGAAACACTCAGAGAATCACGAGCCACAACCAAATACAAAGCAAAATAGGAGGACACATAGGAATAAGTAGATCCTGGATCAAATATAACTGAAGCATCTCTATGGAAAACTGGAATAATACTTGTGATCACGGCATCGGATAACTCGGCCTCAGGCCTAGCTGGAAAAGCATAAAATCGGGGCTGGGCCCCACCACTCTGAACTGCGTCTCTAGGACGGCCTCTAACTGGCTAGCCTCCACCTCTAACGACCTGACCTCCACCTCTAATGGCCTGACCTCCACCTCTAGCTGCCTGACCCCTACCTCTAGCTGGCTAAACAGGCAGTGAAGCAACCAGTACTGGTATGATGGTACGAGAATCCTGCCGAGATCTGTTACTCGACAACCTAGGGCAATACCTCTTGATATGGCCAATGTTCCCACACTCATAACACCCATCCTTATGTTGTGGCTGCTGAAGCTGACTCGAACAGGCCGGATAACAGCTGTAGTGACTCTGGAGTGGTGGTGCACTGATAGGAGCTGAATGTGCACTAAATGTTGGCTGCCCAGAGTAAGGCATAATAGGATCGTGACTTCCTGAAGCACCGTGAGAAGCCTGAAGTGCTGAATGAAACGGCATGAGAGGATGACCCCTACCAGAATTACCCCTGCCTCTAGACGAGGCACCACTGAAACCACCGAACTGACGAGGTCTCTTATCAGACCTCTGCCCTCTCTCCAGTGCAAGAACCATCTCGATCCTCCTCGCGACATTAGCAGCTGCCTGAAAAGAAATCTCACTAACGGTCCTTGGCCATCTGAAGCCTGATAGGGTGAGTGAATCCCTCAATAAACCTCCTTACTCTCTCTCCCTCAGTAGGTAATAAAAGGAGAGCATGACGGGCTAAATACACAAAAAGGGATTCATACTGAGTAACAGTCATACTGCCCTGCTGTAGATGCTCAAATTGCCTGCGGTAATCCTCTCTCAATATGATAAGGAGGAACTTTTCTAGAAATAGCCGTTAAAACTGCTCCCAAGTCAATGCAGGTGATCCAACTGGTATGGTCAATGTATAATCTCTCCACCACCTCTTGGCAGAACCCATCATCTGAAATACGGCAAAATCGACCCAATTGGTCTCAACTTTACCCATGTTCCCCAACACCTCATGGCAGCGGTCAAGATAATCCTATGGGTCCTCAAAAGGTGTACCACTGAAGTAAACTATAAAGAGCTTAGTAAACTTATCCAGTTTCAATAAGGCCTCAGAAGACACGGCGAGCCTATCACCGGCCTGTGCCGCAATAACTGGCTGAACTACCCCAACTAGCGGGGCTGCTGGAGCCAGATTTTGGGGAGCCATCTACTCCGGAATGGGAGTAGTGGGAGTTTGTGCTCCTCCCCCAGCCTGTGAGACAGCTGGTGCCACTGGAAATGTACCATTCTAGGCCACGCCCTCCATAAGACTTACCAAACGGACTAGAGCGTCCTAAAGCACTAGAGTAGCTATGAATCCTTCCGGGGCCTGAACTGGTCCAACTGGTACATTCTGAACTCGAACCTCCTCCTGAAGATCCACCTGAGGTTCTACAACAGGTGCGGCTACTCGAGCTCTAGACTGAGCTCTTCCTTTGACTCGGCCTCTAGCACGACCTCGACCTCTACCCCTGGCCATAGTTTCCACCGGGGGCTCTGGTCCCTGTCCGTCGGTAGATGTATTACGTGTTCTCGCCATCTGCGAGAGAATAAAAATAGAATGGTTCAATTATCGATGATAGAATAAAATCGCACGACAAGATAAGAAAGAAGTGATATTGTTCCTAAACTTCATAACCTCTGAAAGATAAGTACAACCGTCTCTATACCGATCCTTCAGACTCTACTAAGTTTGCTCGTGACTCGTGAGACCTATGTAACCTAGTGCTCTGATACCAACTGTCACGACCCGAAATTTATACCTTTAGGACCGCGATGGCGCCTAATATTTCACTTGCTAGGCAAGCCAACGTTAGAATATAATTAGCCATTTTAACATAATTTTAAATTAATTAATAATAAAGAAAACAAACGCGGAAATAAAGTCTGAAATAAAGTGAATAATCCATAATAGACGCGATATCTAAATACCAACCCAGAATTTGGAGTCACAAGTGCACGAGCTTCTAGAATAATACAAATAAAGGTCTGAATAAAGTTCAAGCTGTTTGAAATATAATACACAGCTGAGATAAGATAGAAGGGGATTTCAGAACTACGAACGCTATGTAGTTATACCTCAAGTCTCCACTGGTAGCTATATCCGGGCAAATCTACAGTACGCCGCTAGGACCAACTCTAAAATCTGCACAAGAAGTGTAAAGTGTAGTATCAGTACAACCGACCCCATGTACTGGTAAGTGCAGAGCCTAACCTCGACGAAATAGTGACGAGGCTAAGGCAAGTCACTCATATTAACATGTACACAATAATAATATTAAAAACAATAATAGAAATAAATCAGGTGACTCATTTTAACAGTTGAAATCAACTCGGCAGTCATAACCAATTAGTATTTTAATCAACTTCCGTTGCGGCGTGCAACCCGCCCCAATAATATAATTCCTCAATAAATTTCCGTTGCAGCGTGCAATCCGCTCCAACAATATAAACTTTAAATAAATCTGTCGCGGCGTGCAACCCGATCCCCTAATATAAACTTTAAATAACTCTGTTGCGGCGTACAACCCGATTATATTTATTTTCATTTCCGTTGCGACGTGCAACCCGATCCCCCCATGTATTTTAACAACTCTTAAATGTAATAAAAATACTCCAATAAATACCACGTTCAATGAGAAACTATTAAGTATCAAGGCATACAATAATTATAATTTATTTATAAAACAAACAATGACTAGTAGCAATTAATTGTGGAAATCAGGGAGAAAATAGGCAGTATAGTATTTAATATGCTAAATGTCAAGTAGCAATTAAGACGCATAAATCAAATAAGTATGTGACAATTATTACATGAATTCAAGAATTAATATTTGACAAGGAATGGGAGAGAAACAATTATTATAATAATTAATTTGTGTCTTAAAATAATTTAAGATGTTTAAATGATTAAGCAAATAATTAAATTAATAAAGTATAGGCACTCGTCACCTTGCCTATACATCGTTGCACATGAAATTCACATAGCAAATAATTCAAGGGTTTTATTCCCTCAAGTCAAGGTTAACCACGATACTTACCACGCTTCGTAACCAAATTCAAGTTTCCAATACACCCTTGCCTCGCGAATTAGTGTCCGAAATCCTCAAATCTAATCATAAACAATTCAATATATTCAATACAAATCATAGAAATTAATTTCATATGAATTTACTAATTTTTCCGGATTAAAATCCGAAATTTATTTCAAAATTCAACATTGGGACCCACATCTCGAATCCCCCCAAAAAACCTCATGAAATCCAAACACCCGTTCTGATACGAGTTCAGCCATATAAAAATTATCGAATTCCCACATCGGATTGGCTTTCAAATCTTCATTTTACATTTTTGGAAGATTTTATAAAAATCTGATTTTTCTTCCATAAATTCACGGATTCATGATGTAAATGAGTATGGAATCACGGAATATAATCAATATAGGATAAGGAACACTTACCCCAATATTTTTCCGTAAAATTGTCCAAATATCGTCTTACCCGAGCTCAAAATCGAAAATGGTAGAAAATGGGACGAAATCCCATTTCCAGAATTTAAGTTCTGTTGTCTAGATTTTTACTCATTGCGATCGCGAGAATTCGTTCGCGATCGCGTAGAACTATTTCTGCCCAGGTCCTTTTTACTCTTCGCAATCGCGAATAATTCTTTGCGATCGCAAAGCATATTTTGGCTGCCTAGATTTTTAACTCTACGTGATCACGTAAATGGTCATGCGATCGCGGAGAACATTTTCTCAGCCTTGTGCGATCGCGTAGCACAAATTGCGTGCCCAACTTGTACCTTCATTCCTTCTACGCGAACGCAGCTTGGCCCTTGCGTTCGCGGTGCTTTGACTGCGGACAATGTGCGATCACGGACGTGACTATGCGATCGCATAGTTTATATTTTCATCAGTGACATTAAGCCTTCGCGATCGCGGATGAAGCCACGCGATCGCATAGAAGGAAACCAGAACTGGAAAATACCAGATTTTCAACCATCTATTCTTGAACAAAAATGGTCCGAAAATCGTTCGAAACTTACCAGAGCCCCTCGGAGTTCCAAACCATATATGCACACCAGTCCAAAAATATAATATGAACTCGCTCGCGCAATCAAATCACCAAAATAACACATAGAACTACGAATCAGACACCAAATCAAATGAAATTTTTAAGAAAACTTTAGAATTTCTGTTTTAACAACCGGACGTCTGAATCACGTCAAACCAACTCCGTTTCTCACCAAATTTGGCAGATAAGTCATAAATATAGTAATGGAGCTATACCAGATTCCGAAACTAAAATACAGATCTGATATCAACAAAATCAAATATTAATCAAATCTATTAAGTCATTAAACCTTTAAACTTAAAAATTTCGACAACATGCGATAACTCGAGCTAGGGACCTCCAAATTAAATTTCGGGCAAATGCCCAAGTCTCAAATCACGATACGGATCTACCAGAATTATTAAAATACCGATCCAAGTCCGTTTGCTCAAAATATTGACCAAAGTCAACTCAGTTGAGTTTTAAGGCTCTATTTCTCATTTTAATCAATTTTTCATATAAAAACTTTCCAGAAAATTATACGGGCTGTGCACGCAAGTTGAGCAATGATGAATAGTATTTTTTGAGGTCTTAGAACACAAATATCTATCCAATACACACACATGCACGCCTTAAATCAGCAAAATCAATAGCATTTTGAAAGGAATTACACGAACGACTTGAAACATGAGTCGTATTGAAACGAGTATTTATCAAAAAAGGGTTATTTATAGACGTATTGAAACACATTACCACATATAAACGAGTTTAAATCTGATCTCCTTACAAAAAGCTAAAGGATTTGGGAGAATCGTTAAACGATTTTGGGGAATTGTCTTTTTGAGAGAGAGAAAGAGAGAGAGAGAGAGAGAGAGAGAGAGAGAGAGAGAGAGAGAGAGAGAGAGAGAGAGAGAGAGAGAGAGAGAGAGAGAGAGAGAGAGAGAGAGAAGGCATAACAGATTTCATATTCACTTCTCCCTACTCTTCTCTTTTTCTTCTTCTATTAGCGGGGGAATTCTAAATATGCAGAGGAAAAATTAGAATTATTAAAAACTTGCTGTAATTAGTGGCAGTTTTGAACCGCCGTAATTTTGAAAAGAACGATGTTTTAACATATGCCCTAATGGTTTCTGGAACGCCTCCGTATTATGATCTATATTACGGCGATTTTAATGAACCGCCATTATATGACCGCCGCAATAATTCCGTTTTTTTGTAGTACCTCCACAAATTTCATTTGTGAGATTACACTGGGTTCTTTGTTGTTGATAGTTGTGTGCGCGCGCACGTATAATGATTGCACGACGGTGATCAACAGATCGTGCATCAACCAACTTTTATTAACAATATTGGATATTAGGAATAGGGAGATGACCAAATAGATGATAAGGGAGACTATTGAAGACCCAAAAGATAGAGTTGTCAAAAATATTACTCCACTTCATTAGGAGCATAAATCAATACATTTTGGGTAAACAATATAGCATATTTGTTCTAGTTTCTCATTACTTTTCTTTTGCAAAACAAGAAGCATAAAGATAAATAAAGTCTTGTTAGTTGCAGTATCTTGTTGAACATTCTTCCAAGCAGCTTCCCATCAGCTTCGAATCTACAAATAATTTGTTAAAATATATGTCACAAATTACGTTATATAAACTTCATGACATGCCAGCAAATATAGAGAATTGTTGAAATAAAGAAAGTTAGAGAATTGTTAAAATAAAGAAAGTTACGGAAAGAATTATACCTTCTTTAAACTTAGAGCAACGTTCAACTGAACAAGCAAAATTACAATTCAATACTTCAGGAGAAACAAGAAAATTGCATTGTTTGAGGCAATCGTCAAGGCAATGGGGAGTTCTACTTAAAGGCACAAGCAAGTATACATTTTGCTTTGCAAGATATTCCATCGTCGCCAACAACTTCACTATATGTGGCTTCAACATTTGTTAAAATAGACACAACGAGGAAAACTGCAATTAGAACTTTCGTGAAGTTCATGATTTGTAATATGATGCACTTCCTCTCCTTGATTGAATTTTTTTTCTTTTGTACCTTGGATGTTTGATGAAAGCAAAGTAGTGCTATTTATAGTAAGAGATCTATGTCAAATTTAAGACAAATTAAACTATAATCTGAACAAATAGATTAGATTACACCTAAATAAATTATTGGGTCAGGCCTTTCATGTTTTCTCAAGATGTGTACAGCCTGTACTATAGTTATATCATTCCTTTCCCAGAAAATACTTACATGTACTTCGTGTTTATATAGTTAAAAATTAAAATAATATAATAATACATAGTACTTAATCATGAATTAGTTATAGTTGTGTGTGTAAAGACGCATCTGAAATTTATTAATTTAGTATAAATATCGTGTGCGAGTAACTTTTTACGATGGGCTTCTTTGCAGCATTCCTAGTTCTTCTTTAAAGTTTCGAGAGAATATAATTGTTATTAGAACAACTAAATTAATTTAATTGATATATTTTGTCGCATATATCAACTGGGATGGAGTCTTTAAGTCTTCAAACTCAAATGGACTAGATTTCAAGTTTTAATCTATTCTATTATTAACATCTAGGTTGATAATAATTTGCTAATTTTCCATTAAGTAATTTTTTCCCCTAAAGATAGATACTAATGACTTCTTGATGGTACGCTTATTGATGTCATGATATGCAGCTCAACAATGGTTAACTCACACAATAACCATACATCCCCACGCATATTCAACAAAGAAAAATTAAGAGAATATGATTTAACAGAACAAATCAAATATGAAAACTATAGAAAAATGTACGGTGCATCAATATAACGTAACGAATTAAAAATGTCTAGCATAATACAATCCACAACTTGTATAATACATTTTAAATGTTGTATTATATGAATCTAACTTCCAACTCATACAAATTAATGTTTAACAAATCTCCGCCAACTTGTGAATGACAAAGGTATTTATTTATAATGGTCGCAATTAATATGGCAGTTCCGTCGTGTTTTGTCCCTGTGATTGCATTTAGACAAATAAATTGATAGTACTATATACTACTGTTTGTCATGTGCTAATATAACAACAGCTGCGTTTAGGCAATATTTGGATTGAAGTTAGAAAAGATGTTAATTTTCAAATTTAAAACCCTTTACAATACGAAATGCTTTACATTTATTCTTTGTTAAACTTTAGATTCCTCCCTAACCTTGTCGTTAGCTGACAGAGCTCCTACGTGAATTAGATGAATTCTACATGTCTAAATACTCTAGGGGGAATTTCAAATTTACCCCTCTATATTACTTACTTTAGAAGTGTCACGACCCAAAATTCATTAGTCTTGATGGCACCTAATCCAACCCGCTAGGTAAGCCAACTAATAATTATCCAATTCCAATAATATTAACAAGACAATTAACAAAAGGAATTTTCTGAATCTTATACTTTTTCCAAGGACTGGTAGTACAAATCATGAGCTTCTAAGAATAGAATTTACAAAGTTGATATGAAGTAAAAATATCTTCTGTTTGAAAAGTACATAAACAGAGTTTTTATAAATCTAAGGCTACCATGAACAAGAGGCAGCTACAACAGGAACGCAAGTACATCTTCAAATCTGGCAACCATCGAGCACAGCAACAACAACAACAACCAACATCTGCACGCAATGTGCAGAAGTGTAGTATCAGTACAACCACCTACCCCATGTACTGAGTAAGTAACAAACTTAACCTTAGGTTGACAGCAGTGACGAGCTATCACAAGGTCGGGTCCAATACCGATATTCGACAACAGTTCATAACAGCATAATACAAGTAATAAAAGGTATCTTTGAAGTAAGAGTGCTCAGCACGTTTACAGTTCCAGAAAATGGTCATGCTTTCAAGTATCTCAGTGAGAAAATCCAAATCTTTTATCAAAAATACCAAAAATACGAGCAAGTTTGAAAACTGTAATCTTTTTTCCAAATAGCCTTTCCACAATAAATAAAATATTTCATTTTCTCTCCAGATAACAAGTATAAAATCCCTCTCTATGCCCACATATCAATGTATAATAAGTCATGAATGACGTGATACCATATAGCATGAGGAAAAATGCATCTTTGTGCATGTATGTCATGTGTGTATGCAAATGCCACGTATCTCAGAGATGAATCATGTACTCATACTCTTAGAGTAATCAATCTCACTATCTCACACTTTTTACTCATCACGCTCAACCATTCGGTACTGTATATGGCCCATACGACCCAGGGAAGACCAATCCCGGAATATATACATCACTGACCATCAGTCACTCAGTACCGAGGAAAAGCCAATCCGGCCCCATGGAGAAGATCCATCTCCAGGTATATAAATGCTTCGGACAAGATCCATGTCCAGGGAAGATCCATCCCTTAATATAATCAATCGCGCCCACTAGGGGTGTGCATAGGCTCCGGAGGGGCTCCTACAGCCCAAGTGCTATCATAAGCCAGATCCAGGCATAAATCAATATAACATGTTGCGGCGTGCAGCCCGATCCCATAACTGTCACTCATAATCAGGCTCTCAGCCTCACGCAGTCATCACTCTCTGCAGTCTCACTCCCGGGCTCATAATGTCATGAAACTAGCCCGACAATAATGATATGATGTATCAATAAACAACAACTGAGACTGAGATATGATATGAATGCATGCATATGACTGAGTACAAAATATCAATGAAATCAGTGAGATGACAGCAAGAAACGACCACTATGGGTCCAAACAATATCAACATAAAGCCTAAATATGATATTTAGCATGATTGATAGCTGAGTTACTTTATCACATGGTGAAAACACAAATATCAATAAAATAGGGCCACTATACAGTGCCATGGGAACAACAGAGTCCAAATTCACATGGTGCATGCCCACACGCCCATCACTTAGCATGTGCGTCACTTCTACACCAATCACATAACACGTACTGCGGGGTTTCATACCCTCAATACTAAGTTTAGAAGAGTTACTTACCTCGAACGAGCCAATGCCAATGCCGAGCAAGCCAAGCGATGCTCCAAAGATGCCATCCCGCGCGTTCCAACCTCCGAACGGCTCAAAACTAACCAACAACAATTCAAATACATCAAAGAATGCTAAAGGAACAGATCCCGATCGTAGAAGATCAAATCTTGAATAAAGCCCGAAATCGGCCCAAAAGGCCCAACCCAGGCCTGCACCTCGAAACCTGACAAAACTCATAAAATCCGATAACTCATTCGATTACGAGTCCAACCATACTAGTTTCACTCAAATCCAACTCCGAATCAATGTTCAAAACTCAAAATTCACTTTATGAAATTTTAGACAAAACTCCCAAATTTCACGTTGAAATCATCAATCAAATGCCAAACACAAAGATGGATTCATGAAATATAACCAAAATCGAGTATAGAACACTTACCCCAATCCATATGGTGAAAATCGCCTCCAAAAATTGTCCAAATCCGAGCTCCCCAACTCAAAATATGACCAAATGAACAAACATTTGATATTAAGTACTTTTGCTCAGCTGTTCTGCCTCGTTTTGCATTCCAAACAATCCCAAAACTTGATTTTGATGCCTCCAATGGATTCGTTGTGAAATTTCAGTCAAGATAGGCTTTTGAATCACTCCATGTGACCTTAAAATGAAAGAGATATGTTAGTTTCAATATTTGAAAATAGTGCAGATATTTTAAATACAAAGTCAGTGGCGATTGCGTAATTAATCTGAAAAATCTAGCAACCCAATTCTTAGTAAAATGATCATAAAATCCTCATATGATGTCCAAATTCGATGATTCTTTTTGCTACGGATCCATAATTATGATACGGATCTAATGCTTCAACCAAACCAGAAATCAGAGCTCATTCGTTCAATGTGGTACCATTTATGCTTGAAGAAACAACGTCGAAACCTAAGAAAAACGAGCGCAACACAACCCAATTCTATCCAAAACTCACCCGAGACCCTCGGGACCCCGTACGAACATACAAACAAGTACCATAACATAACACGGACTTACTCGAGGCCTCAAATCACGCATAACAACATCGAAATGATGAAACACACCTCAAATCAAACTTAATGAACTTTCGACTTCCAAAAACCCGCGCCGAAACATATCAAATCAACTCGGAATGAACTCAAATTTCGCACACAAGTCCTAATACATCATACGGAGCTACTCGTGCCCCCAAACTATCGAGCGAAGTACAAATGCTCAAAATGACCATTTGAGTAGTTACATTCTCCCTCACTTAAACATACGTTCGTCCTCGAACGTGCCAAGAGTTGTTCCCAAGGCCATCAAATCGCCATATAACTTTACCATGTACATACTCGGGGGTGATCTCACATCACCCTATTTCAACTAGACCCGACCACACCACACAACTGAATATCATTACTCCATCCTTAGTCCGTAAACCACAGTATCCAATTTCCAATACCCGGAATTACTACAAGACTCGAACTTCGCATATACACACTGTATAAGTTTGAAAAAGGTGTATCAAGCCATAACCATGACCCACGACACAATCACAGGATATACCACACAACTCAAATACTCATAGCGATAACTTCCGACCGTAATAGCTGCTCGATAACCAACTCGACACCGGTAACGAACCTCATATCAACTAAAATCTTGTTCTGAACCTTTGTACACTGACAATGATGAAAGAAACACGCAAAAACTCATAACCACTTATCAGACCAAAAAGTCATGAAACTTTCCCTCATTCGACAAGAACTATAGCCAATTTCTAAGCCGACTTCCGATATTATCCTTCCAACTATGCTATAATTAATTACGATAGTATCCATTCTAGGTCCAATGGCCTCATCTCATCCAACACAATCATTCTAGTGATATGCCACATCAACACAATCTAAAGCCACAACCCGTGCAATCCGTGCACCAATAAGCAACAATCCAAATGTACTCCAATCATGAAAAAATGACTCAAACGAGAGAATTGTCCCGCAAGCTTAACAAGTACTGCCATAACGAAATACTAAAAATCCATCACACCCCGTAGGACCATCACACGAATCTAACACAAAGGTTCATACCTCAACATAATTTCGCTGCAATGCGTGCCCCATCCAAACACTGATCCATGACATATACCTCAAGCAACCCTGCTCAAAATCAATAACCACACGCAATTCGACATCAAGTACTCAAAGTGCATTACCATAACCACGAAGAGGCAAATGACACAGTGCCATACAAACCCTGAAAGAACATAACCAATATGCCATCAATCATGCAATACTCAAATACTCATCTTGCTCAAATTCCGTTATAAGGCCCCAATACAACCACACCATTTGTGCTTATAACCCAAAATTCACAACTCCTCGTAGCATAGAAGAGTAACTCACAGATCATTTCAGAACACGAATAAGCTCAACAACAACCGAATGGAACATCCCTCAGCAATAACAGTATGGAGCCAACTAATTCGACTCAGTGAAGAATACACATCCTAATTGGGCCTACCAATGGACCCCCAAATCATCTCTAGTCACCTACAAATAGATAAATAACCCCTTGATGTTCCATAATGACTGAATCATAACACATACTATCATCTGGCTAGCTTCGGCCACGACTTCACAGTCCACAACCATGATACAATCTGCTCCTGAGAACTCCCAATCTCCAAAACTATAGAACATACGAATCACCATATATGATCCCGTCTCCACCGCCCGAATGTCTAACACATCTCTCATACATGATCATCCCACGAGGAATACTTATATAATTCTTCCGTACCACATAGCAAAATTTGAATATCTGCAGTCGATCAACCAGGGGAGTGCCACAGAACCAATGTAGTATCCATAAATCAAACACATTGCCCCTTTCGAAA
This sequence comes from Nicotiana tabacum, assembly GCF_000715075.1. Lineage (NCBI taxonomy): Eukaryota > Viridiplantae > Streptophyta > Magnoliopsida > Solanales > Solanaceae > Nicotiana > Nicotiana tabacum. The sequence continues at coordinate 91,059,774 of NC_134096.1, read as the reverse complement.
TGTATACTCACATCAAGCCATGCCAACTAGTAACATCATTACCTAGTCATTTGAAACCGTCCCTGCTGCCTACGAATTTTATGCTTTTCCCTTCAAAATCGAATCGTGACCTTGCACAAGCAAATCTCAATCCTACACAACACAACACACCTATTATGCCATCATATGAAAAATATAAAAATCTCAAAATCAACTCTGAGTCACGAGCAAACTACATACTCAATTAGCTAAGAATTTCCATTTGATCCCATCCAGGAGAAAATCATAATACGAAACATGTTCCACACACCAGTAGGAAATATACATCTCAAACCACGGTAGAAACCATCGAGAATACTTTGAAATCCATTAGAACATAATCAAGCTGTCTGAACTAAATCTCCCTAACTCAACCGAGCCACGCAAGTCACCAAAACCCAAGAGCATTACCACAAGACACCTGTAGAGACCAGCCACATCATAAGCACCTAAAGAACCGATCATATCCATTAATTTGTAGGTCCAATCTACTACCAACTTGTCCTAATTCTCCGAGTTCCTTCCGAATTGCCTTCAAGTTGATACTTTTCCTTGCTAGAACTCTACTAACCTTAACCAAAGCTTGCCCCACGAACTTTAGCATAGAACCACACCGTCTTAAGGCTCATAAGTCACTGAATTCCCTCTTAAGTATCCCAAAAGTACCACAACCCAAATACTTATTCTGAAGAGACTTTCCGTGAATCTAAAGCCGCTTATTTCCCCTTTTCTTATACTGAAATGTAGAATCTATAAGGATATAGAAATACCGCGAGTGTCTACACCATCCAATGTAAATCTCGGCTTCTAGCCGTATACAAATCCTGAAAAATTCTCAATTGCTACATATATATCTTGAACCCATTAGAACCCTTTCGAGAGCCTTCCGCTCCGCTCAAATTTCAATTAAACCGACTAGACGGACTGAACGACCTGTGACCCATTAGCACACCAACACCCAAGGAAGTAACCCACACTCCTAAGCAACCGAGCAAATTCCTACTCCATGCACACTACACCTTTCACGAATAACCACACCATTATTTCATGATTGCCATATACTCATAGAGTGTAATACAACCTGTATCCGAAAATTCCTTTACTCGAGTCATCCTCGATCTCCACCCCTGCAAGTTGTAATTGATTCACAAGTATACCTCGAACCCTGCAAGTTTTAATTGATTCACAAGTATACCTCGAACCGAAACCAATCCAACACATAACCGTGCAATCAACTCATCGATAGCAGACTCCCCCACTTGGCTCAAAGCCATAGATCAAAACACACAATAACTCAAAATGCTCATACTATATTACTGCCACAATACCATAGTGAAATTTAACTAAATCCTTCATAAGCTCATGCAACACCAACCATCTAATACCTCAAATCATATGCTAAGCTCGCATTCATTCTCGTGACGGTCCAGCCAACTTTCTCAACCAATCCAAACTCATAACTTGACAGAAACCAAACACCCAATAGTCCTTTCTATATCTCAAGTAAACTCTTCTCGTCACATTCGAACAATCTGAACACATCTCGCAGTCACATCATACGCACTACATAGTCATCCAATCACAAATCCCACTAATTAGGACACCAACAAACATATAAGTCCCAAAAGCAAGTGCTCACACAATCAAAATCTTCGAGCTCAAGCCACAGTCGAAACCCGGCCTCTAGTCCTCCAGACTAGCCCACCAACGGTATGCCAAAATCATATTTCGCACTTTAACCATGGAATCACAAGCCGTCGATGCACAGTTGATACCGAGTGCTCACATGCGCATACGAATGCATGGAAGGAATTCAAAGAGTTACGCTTCAAGCTGAATCAATGCCACACGATAAGGAAAGAAAGATGGGAAGTATATCCTAAATGTCCAGTAGCCTCTCAAAGATAGGTATGGACGTCATCATACCGATCCGCAAGAATTTACCAGACACTTTCTCATGACTTGTAAAACCTATGAACCTAGAGCTCTGATACCAACCTGTCACAACCCAAAATTCACTAGTCGTGATGGCACCAACCCGCTAGGTAAGCCAACTAATAATCATCTAATTCCAATAATACTAACAAGACAATTAACAAAAGGAATTTTCTAAATCATATACTTTTTTCAAGGACTGGTAGTACAAATCATGAGCTTCTAAGAATAGAATTTACAAAGTTGATATGAAGTAAAAATATCTTCTGTTTGAAAAGTACATAAACAGAGTTTTTATAAATCTAAGGCTACCATGAACAAGAGGCAGCTACAATAGGAATGCAAGTACATCTTCAAATCCGGAAACCATCAAGCACAGCAACAACAACAGCCAACATTTGCACGCAATGTGCAGAAGTGTAGTATCAGTACAACCGACCCCATGTACTGAGGAAGTAACAAACCTAACCTTAGGTTGAAAGCAGTGATGAGCTATCAGAAGGTCGGATCCAATACTGGTATTCTACAATAGTTCATAACAGCATAATACAAGTAATAAAAGGTATCTTTGAAGTATGAGTACTCAGCTCATTTACAGTTCCAGAAAATGGTCATGCTTTCAAGTATCTTAGTGAGAAAATCCTAATCTTGTACCAAAAATATCAAAAATACGTTAAAGTTTGAAAACTGTAATCTTTTTTTCCAAATAGCCTTTCCACAATAAATAAAATGTTTTATTTTCTCTCCAGATAACAAGTATAAAATCCCTCTCTATGCCCACATATCTATGTATAATAAGTCATGAATGACGTGATACCATATAGCATGAGGAAAAATGCATCTCTGTGCATGTATGTCATGTGTGCATGCAAATGCCATGTATCTCAGAGATGAATCATGTACTCACACTTTTAGAGATTGTCTCACACTTTCCACTCATCACGCTCAACCACTCAGTACTGTATATGGCCCATACGGCCCAAGGAAGATCCATCCCGGAATATATATATCACTGACCATCAATCACTCAGTACCGAGGAAAAGCCAATCTGGTCCCATGGAGAAGATCCATCTCCAGGTATATAAATGCTTCGAATAAGATCCATGTCCAGGGAAGATCCATACCTCAATATAATCAACCGCACTCACTAGGGGTGTACAGACTCCGGAGGGGCTCCTACAGCCCAAGCGCTATCATAAGCCAGATCCAGGCATAAATCAATATAATATGTTGCGGCGTGCAGCCCGATCCCATAACTGTCACTCATAATCGGGCTCTCAGCCTCACTCAGTCATCAATCTCTCCAGTCTCACTCCCGGGCTCACAATGTCATGAAACTAGCCCGACAACAATGATATGATGTATCAATAAACAACAACTGAGACTGAGATATGATATGAATGCATGCATATGACTGAGTACAAAATATCAATGAAATCAGTAAGATGACAGCAAGAAACGACCACTATGGGTCCAAACAATATCAGCATTAAGCCTAAACATGATATTTAGCATGAGTGACAGCTTAGTTACTTTATCACATGGTGAAAACACAAATATCAATAAAATAGGGCCACTATACAGTGCCATGGGAACAACAGAGTCCAAATTCACAGGGTGCACGCCCACAGATCCGTCACCTAGCATGTGTGTCACCTCAATACCAATCACATAACACGTATTGCGGGGTTTCATACCCTCAGCACTAAGTTTAGAAGAGTTACTTACCTCGAACGAGCCAATGCCAATGTCGAGCAAGCCAAGCGATGCTCCAAAGATTCCATCCCGCGTGTTACGACCTCCGAATGGCTCAAAACTAACCAACAACAATTCAAATATATAAAACAATGCTAAAGGAACCAATCCCGGTCGTAAAAGATCAAATCTTGAATCAAAGCCCGAAATCGGCCCAAATGGCCCAACCCGGGCCCGCGCCTTGGAACCCGACAAAACTCATAACATCCGACAACTCATTCAATTACGAGTCTAACCATACTAGTTTCACTCAAATCCAACTCCGAATCGATGTTCAAATCTCAAAAATTCACTTTATGAAATTTTAGACAAAATCCCCAAATTTCACTATGAAATCATCAATCGAATGCCAAAAACGAAGATGGATTCATAAAATATAACCAAAATCGAGTATAGAACACTTACTCCAATCCAAATGGTTAAAAGCACCTCCAACAATTGTCCAAATCCGAGCTCTCCAACTCAAAATATCACCAAATGAACAAACCTTCGATATTAAGTACTTTTGCCCAACTGTTCTGCCTCGTTTTACGTAACAAACAATCCCATAACTTGATTTTGATTCCTCCAATGTATTCCTTGTGACATTTCAGTCAAGATAGGCTTTTGAATCACTCCATTTGACATTATAATAAAGGAGATATGTTGGTTTCAATATTTATAAATAATGCAGATTTTTAAATACGAAGTTGGTGGCAATTGCGTAATTAATCTGAAAAATCTGGCAACCCAATTGTTAGTAAAATGATCATAAAATCCTCATACGATGTCTAAATTTGACGATTCTTTTTACTACGGATCCATAATTATGATACGGATCTAATGCTTCAACCAAAACAGAAATTGGAGCTCATTTGTTCAATGTGGTACCATTTTTGTTTGAAGAAACGACGTCGAAACATAAGAAAAACGAGCGCAACACAATCCAATTCTATTCTAAACTCACCCGAGCCCCTCAGGACCCCGTACGAATATACCAACAAGTCTCATAATATAATACGGACTTACTTGAGGCCTCAAATCATGCATAACAACATCAAAACGATGAAACACACCTCAAATCAAACTTAATGAACTTTCGACTTCCAAAAACCCGCGCCGAAACATATCAAATCAACTCGGAATGAACTCAAATTTTGCACACAAGTCCTAATACATCATACTGAGCTACTCGTGCTCCCAAACTATCGAGCAACGTGCAAATGCTCAAAATAACCGTTCGGGTCGTTACGAGAAGCTATTAATTTAATATCTTCATTTTATCCTTATGATACGACTTTCTGGAAGAAGTTATTAAATTTTAACTTTTACTTCCTTGCGATTTCATGATTTTTTATTTTTTCATAAGTGAGAGGATGGAAGAAGTTAAGAAAATATGATTTTTGTTATACGAGAAAAAGTAGAATCTTTTTTACTTAGAATGTCCAGAGTTAGGACGTCAAATTATCATAAATCTTTTTAACCATAGTGTGATAACCCAATATGTCATGTTTACTCTTAAACATTCATTTCTGTGTTCTAAGACCACCAACTTCCGACTTTTAACTGGTGTAACTGCTAGATTTCTCTGCATTCACTGGACATGTCGGGTATGTTGATGTGGTATGCTGCCGAGGACCGTTTGGTGGATGATAGATTGACTCAATCCCTAGGAATTATTTCCGATACTACAAATTTTTTCCTCTCGAGGCTTCTCAGAAGTTAATTGATCATAAACATGCTAGTGTGGCATGCCAGTATCTGTAGTCTCGGGCAAAGATTCTAATAGTTTCTGGATAAATTTAGTCGCAACTGGTTGGTGGAGCATATTATCAGCAGCATTTATGGAATTGATGAACTGGGTGTTCAAGCCCTATTTGTATTATTTTGTGGTTGTATTCATTGATAATATCTTGATTTACTCCAGCAACCGAGAGGAGCATGAGCAACATCTTCGAATTGTGCTTCAGACTTTGAAAAATAAGGCCAATATGGTGGTCGATGCTTTGAGTAGAAAGGTTGTGAGTATGGGCAGCCTTGCGTATATTCCGGTTGGTGAGAGGCCGTTAGCCGCAGATGTTGAGACTTTGGCTATTCAGTTCGTGAGGTTAGATATTTCAGAGTCCAGTGGAGTCATAGCGTGCACAGCCGCTCGGTCTTCCTTGTATGAGTGCATCAGAGAGCGACAATATGATGATCCTCATTTGCCTATCCTTAAGGACACGGTGCGGCATAATGGTGCCAAGTAGGTTGTTGTGGGGGAAGATGGATTTTTGCGGATGCAGGGTCATATTTGTGTGCCTAATATGGATGGGCTTCGTGAATTAATTCTTGCAGAGGCCCAGAGTTCTTGGTATTCTATTCATCCGGGTGACGCCAAAATGTATCAAGATTTGCAACAACATTATTGCTGGAGGAGAATGAAGAAGGATATAGTTGCATATGTAGCTCGGTGTCTAAATTGTCAGTAAGTCAAGTACGAACATCAGAGACCTGGTGGTTTACTTCAGAAGTTAGAAATTCCTGAGTGAAAGTGGGAGCGTATTACTATAAATTTTGTTGTTGGACTCCCACGGACTTAGAGAAAATTCGATGCAGTATGGGTCATTGTGGACAGGTTGATCAAGTTAGCACATTTCATTCCAGTAGCAGTTACCTATTCTTCAGAGCAGTTAGCAGAGATTTACATCCGCGAGATTGTCCGCCTTCACGGTATGCCCGTGTCTATCATTTCTTATCGAGGTACGCAATTCACCTCGCACTTCTGGAGTGTTGTACAGCGTGAGTTCGGCAAGTGGGTTGAGTTGAGTACAGAATTTCATCCTCAGACGGGCAGACAGTTCGAGCGCACTATTCAAATATTGGAAGATCTGCTTCGCGCTTGTGTTATAGACTTTGGAGGTTCTTGGGATCAGTTCTTGCCACTTTTAGAGTTTGCTTATAATAACAACTACCAATCGAGCATTCAAATGGCTCTGTATGAAGCATTATACGGGAGGCGATGTCATTCGCCAATTGACTAGTTTGAACCTGGAGAGGCTCGGTGTGATGACCCAAAATCTTATCTTTAATTTAAACATTTATTTCTGTGTTATATGACCTCAAAATGCACTATTCATCATTCCTCGACTTGTGTGCGGAGTCCGAATAATTTTCCGAAAAGATTTTATATGAAAAATTGATTAAAATGTGAAATAGAGCTTTAAAACTCAACTGAGTTGACTTCGGTCAATATTTTGAGCAAACGGACCCGTATCAGTATTTTGACAGTTCTAGTAGGTTGGTATCGTGATTTAAGACTTGGGCGTATGTCCGGAATCGAATTCGAAGGTCCCTAGCTCAAATTATCATTATTTAACGGAAACTAGAAATCTAAGAGCTAAAGGTTTTCAAAGTTTGACCACGGATTTGACTTTATTGATATTGGACTCGGATTGAGATTCCGAAAATTGGAATAGCTCTATTATGTCATTTATAACTTGTGTGCCAAATTTGAAGTCATTCCGGATTCGTTTAATATGTTTTGGCACAAGTTTTGCAAAGTAAAAATTTTGAAAAATCAAAAGTTCGAATTGAGGTGTGAATGGTAATTTCACTATTGTTTGATGTGATTTGAGACCCCGAGTAAGTCCGTATTATGTTTCTGGACTTGTTGGAATATTCGGACGAGGTCCCGAGTGGCTCGGATGAGTTTCGAACGAGCCACGAAGCATTCGTTGTGCAGGTGTATAGTCGCTCCAGCAGAATTCCAGTCTCTTCTGTGACATTGTATAGCCCTGCCGAGCTCCACTTCTGCGGAGAAATTTGCGCAGGTGCGCAACTGCTTCCGCGATGGGCAAGCCGCTTCTACGAGGTAGACCGCTTCTGCAGTCCCTGGTGCGCTTCTGCGATGTCGCAGGTGCGACATTTCTGGGCGCAGATGCGACCACTGGATAGGCTGCCCTGTTCCGCAAATGCGAGTCCGCAGGTGCGAAAATAAGTCCGCAAATGCGAAAAAGCTGGACAGAGTGCTTAAAAACGGAGGTTAACCATTTTTACTCATTTTTGAGTTTTGAATCTCGGATTTAGGCGATTCCAAAGGGATATTTTACGATTTCGACTTGGGTAAGTATTCTATATCCGAAAGTGATTACATTTCATAAATCCATGTCAATATACATCGGTTTTTTCGGATTTAGATGGAAGAAATTGGGATTTTTATAGAATCTTCCAAAAATGTAAAATGAAGATTAGAAAGCCAATCTCATGTCAGAATTCAATAATTTTTGTATGGTTGAACTCGTATCGGGACGGGTGTTCAGTTTTTGTGAGTTTTTCTGGGATTCGAGATGTGGGTCCCACTATTGATTTTTAAAATAAATTTCGGATTTTAGTTCAGAAAATTAATAAATTCATATGGAATCAATTCCTACGATTTGTATTGAATATATTGAATTGTTTATGACTAGATTTAAGGATTTCAGGCACGAATTTGTGAGGCAAAGGTTTATTGGAATCTTGAGTTGGTTGCAAAGCGAGGTAAGTGTCATGGTTAACCTTGACTTGAGGGAGTAGGATTTATTTGTCTATTTTCTACGTGATTTAATGTGCGGGTACAACGTATATGTGAGGTGACGAGTACTTATGCATTGTGGTTGAGTCAAAGCATGCTGGAGGAATTTATTTCATTTTGAATAATTGCTTATTTAATTAAGATATTCCTGCTTAAATTTATTATTGATTATTTTATCATTATTCATGAAATTTTTGTTGATTTAATTATTGTTGAATATGGTGAGAAAGAGTATAAAAGCACGAAGGGTGATGCTGTATTATTTTTATTATTTATACTATCATTGTCAAGGTGAGAAAGAGTGTAATAGCACGAAGGGTGTTGTCGTGTTATTTTTGAGTGTAAAAGCACGAAGGGTGATGCCGTGCCATTTTTGGAGAGTGTAAAAGCACGAAGGGTGATGCCGTGCCAAAAGAGAGTTAAAGCACGAAGGTTGATGTCGAGCCAATTATTATTATTTATTTATCAAATTATGGGAGGAATGAGAGTAAAAGCATGAAGGGTGCTGCCGTGCCGTTTTCCTATTATCAGCTGCTCATTTAATTATTGATGAATTAATTGTCTGCTATGTGACACTTCTCCTACTGAAATTTCTATATCATTCCCCTTCGCATGTTCCCTCCCAAATTTATAAATTTTTATTTATTGTGTTATTGTTGTTTCGTATTTGTATATACTTGTACAAGTTATTTACGTACGTGTCTTGTCATAGCCTCGTCGCTACTTCGTCGAGGTTAGTCTCGATACTTACGAAGTGCATGGGGTCGGTTGTACTCATACTACACTCTACACTTCTTGTGCAAATTGGAGTTGTTCTGAGTGGCGTACCATAGACTTGCTCAGATTCAGCTACCTAGAAGAGACTTGAGGTATAACTGCACAGCGTCCGCAACTCTAAAGTCCCCTTCTATCTTATCTTAGTTGTGTATTATCTTTCAAACAACTTAAATTTTATTCAGACCATTATTTATTTTATCCTAGTAGCTCGTGAATTTGTGACACTAGATTCGGGGATGTATTTTTATGATTCGGTTGTTGTGGTCTTCCGCATTTTATTTGAGTAATTGACTTCCGCTTAAATTGATTTGTTTAAAAATGGTTAAGATTTTTCTAATGTTAGCTTGCCTAACAAGTGAAATGTTAGGCGCCATCACGGTTCCGAAGATGGGAATTTCGGATCGTGACAAGTTGGTATTAGAGAACTAGGTTACTTAGGTTTCACGAGTCACAAACAAGCTTAGTAGAGTCTTAAGGATCGGTACGTAGACGTATATACTTATCTTTCAGAGGCTATGAAGTTTAGGAACAATATCACTTCTTTCTTATTCTTTCATGCGATCTTATTCTATCATCGATGATTGAATCATTCTACTCTTATTCTCTCGCAGATGGTGAGAACACGTAATACATATACCGATGGACAGGGACCAGAGCCCCCGGTTGCAACTATTACTAGCGGTAGAGGTCGAGGCCAAGGTCACACTAAAGGCCGAAGCAGAGGCAGAGGTAGAGCTCATTCTAGAGCTCTAGCAGCAACACCTGTTGTAGAACCTCAGGTGGATATTCAGGAGGAGGTTCCAGTTCAGACTGTACCCGTTAGACCAGTTCACGTCCCGGAAGGATTCATAACTACTCCAGTCTTCAGGACGCTCTAGTCCGTTTGGTGAGTCTTATGGAGGGTATGGCCCAGAATGGTACATTTCCAGTGGTACCAGCCGTCTCACAAGCTGGGGGAGGAGCACAAACTCCTACTACTCCCGCTCTGGAGCAGATGGCTCCTCAGTATCAGGCTCTAGCGACCTCGCCCGTTGGGATAGTTCATCCAGTTGTTGCGGCACAGGCCGGTGATAGGCCCGCCATGTCTTCTGAAGCTTTATTGAGACTGGACAAGTTTACTAAGCTCTTTCCAGTTCACTTCAGTGGTACACCTTCTGAGGACCCACAGGATTATCTTGACAACCGCCATGAGGTATTGCGGAACATGAGTATAGTTAAGACCAATGGGGTCGATTTTGTTGCATTTCAGATGACGTGTTCCGCCAAGAGGTGGTGGAGAGATTATATGTTGACTAGACCAGCTGGGTCGCCTGCACTGACTTGGGAGTAGTTCTCATGACTATTTCTAGAGAAGTTCCTCCCTATCACATTGAGAGAGGATTACCACAGGCAATTCGAGCGTCTCCAACAGGGCAGTATGACTGTTACTCAGTACGAGACCCATTTTGTGGATCTAGCCCGTCATGCTCTCCTTTTACTACCTACTGAGGGAGAGAGACTGAGGAGGTTAATTGAGGGATGCACTCACCCTATCATGCTTCAGATGGCCAAGGAGACCGGAAGTGAGATTTCCTTTCAGGCGGCTGCTAATGTTGTGAGGAGGATCGAGATAGTTCTTGCACAGGAGAGAGGGCAGGGGTATGATAAGAGGCCTCGTCAGTTCGGTGGGTTCAGTGGTGCCTCGTCTAGAGGCAGCGGATTGGTAGACTCCATCCTCCCGTGCCGTTTCATTCAGCGCTCTGGGCATCCCACAGTGCTTCAGGTGGTCATAGCCCTCACGTGTCTCACTCCTACCAGCTAGATTACAGTGCACCACCAGCTCCTATTAATGCACCTCCGATCTGAAGTCATCGTAATGGTTATCCATGTCTACTTATTCCTATGTGTCCTCTTATTTTGCTTCATATGTGGTTGTGCCTCGTGATTCTCTGAGTGCTTCTGTGTATGTGTTCACATCGGTGGGAGATTTTGTTGTGGTAGATCATGTCTATCGTTCGTGTGTGATTACTATTAGGAGTCTTGAGACTAGCATGGATCTTCTTCTTCTTGATATGGTAGATTTTGATGTCATCTTGGGTATGAATTGGTTGTCACCTTATCATGCTATATTGGATTGTCACACCAAAACGGTGACCTTAGCCATGCGGGGTTACCTCGACTAGAGTGGAAAGGGACTCTTGGCCTTTCTATAGGCAAGGTTATCTCTTATGTGAAAGCTCAGTGTATGGTCGAGAAGGGGTATCTAGCTTATTTGGCTTATATTCGCGATCCCAGTGCGAAAGTTCCTTCTATGGATTCAGTTCCAGTTGTCCATGAATTCTAGATGTATTCCCTGCAGATCTGCCGGGAATGCCACCCGATAGAGATATTGACTTCTGTATTGATTTAGCTCCGGGCACTCAGCCCATTTCTATTCCACCATACCGTATGGCCCCGCCGAAGTTGAAAGAATTGAAGGAGCAGTTACAAGACTTGCTTGATCAGGGATTCATTAGACCTAGTGTCTCGCCTTGGGGTGCACCAGTATTATTTGTAAAGAAGAAAGATTACAAGCAGTTGAACAAGGTCACAGTCAAGAACAAGTAACCTTTGCCGCGCATTGATGATTTGTTTGACCAGCTTCAAGGAGCGATGGTGTTCTCCAAGATTGATTTGAGGTCAGGGTATCACCAGCTGAAGATTCGGGACTCAAATATTCTTAATACAGCTTTCAGGACCCGATATGGCCATTATGAGTTCCTCGTGATGTCTTTTGGACTGACTAACGCCCTAGTAGCGTTCATGCATTTGATGAACATTATTTTTTAGCCTTATTTGGACTCGTTCATTATTGTATTCATTGATGATATCCTGGTGTACTCTCGTAGGCAGGAGGAGCATGCCCAACATCTGAGGATTGTGTTACAGAGATTGAGGGAGGAGAAGCTTTATGCAAAGTTCTTCAAGTGTGCGTTTTGGCTCGGTTCAGTGGCGTTCTTGGGGCACGTGGTGTCCAGCGAGGGTACTCAGGTGGATCCGAAGAAGATAGAGGCGATGCAGAGTTGGCCCAGATCATCCTTAGCCACGGAGATTAGGAGCTTTCTTGGCTTGGCGGGCTATTACAGTCGTTTTATGGAGGGTTTTTCATCTATTGCATCGCCCTTGACCAAATTGACCCAAAAGGGTGCTCCATTCAGGTGGTCGGATGAGTGCAAGGAGAGCTTTTAGAAGCTCAAGACTGCTTTGACCACGACCCCAGTTCTAGTTCTGCCATCAGCTTTTGGTTCTTACATAGTGTATTGTGATGCCTTGCGGATAGGTATTGGATGTATTCTGATGCAGGAGGGTAGAGTGATTGCTTATGCTTCACGCCAGTTAAAGATCCATGAGAAGAACTATCATGTCCATGATCTTGAGTTAGCAGCTACTGTTCACACCTTGAAGATTTGGCGGCACTAATTTGTATGGGTTTCATTGTGAGATCTACACTGATCACCGAAGTTTGCAGCATCTGTTCAAGTAGAAGGATCTTAACTTGCGTCAGCGGAGGTGGTTGGAGCTTCTCAAGGACTATGATATCACCATTTTGTACCATCCCGGGAAGGCCAATGTGGTGGCCGATGCCTTGAGTCGTCGGGCGGAGAGTTTGGGGGAGTTTAGCGTATCTTCCAGCAGTAGAGAGACCTTTGGCATTAGATGTTCAGGCCTTATCTAGCCAGCTTTTCAGATTGGATATTTCGGAGCCGAGTCGGGTATTGGCTTGTATGGTTTCTAGGTCTTCTCTTTATGATCGTATCAGGGAGCGTCAGTATGATGACCCCCATCTTCTCATCCTCCAGGAAAGGGTTCGACGAGGTGATGCTAGGGATGTGACTATTGGGGATGACGGCTTATTGAGGATGCAGGGCCGGATATGTGTGCCCAGTGTGGATGAGCTTTGGGAGTTGATTCTTGAGGCGGCCCACAGCTCGCGGTATTCCATTCATCCGGGTGCCGCGAAGATGTACCAGGATTTGAGACATCACTATTGGTGAAGGAGGATGAAGAAGGATATAGTTGGGTTTGTGGCTCGGTGTCTTAACTGTCAGCAGGTTAAGTGTGAGCATCAGAGATCGGGTGGCTTGCTTCGGAGGTTAGAGATCCCAGAGTGGATGTGGGAGCGGATCACCATTGATTTCATAGTTCCGCTCCCACGGACTTCAAGGAAGTTCGATGCTATTTGGGTGATTGTGGATCGGCTGACCAAATCCGCACATTTCATTCCAGTTGGTACAACTTATTCTTCAGAGCAGTTGGCTGAGATTTACATCTGAGAGATTGTTCGCCTTCATGGTATCCCAATTTCCATCATTTCAGATAGAGGCACACAGTTTACATCGCAGTTTTGGAGGGCCGTGTAGTGAGAGTTGGGTACTCAGGTTGAGTTGCGCGTAACCTTTCACCCTCAGACGGACGGACATTCCGAGCGTACTATCCAGATATTGGAGGACATGTTATGCGCTTGTGTCATTGATTTTGGGGGTTCATGGGACCAGTTTCTGCCGCGCGCGGAGTTTGCATATAACAACAGTTATCAGTCGAGCATTCAGATGTCTCCATACGAGGCTTTATATGGGAGGCGGTATAGATATTCGTTGGGATGGTTTGAGCTGAGCGAGGCTAGGCTCTTGGGTACAGAATTGGTCTAGGATGCATTAGACAAGGTGAAATTGATTCAAGAGCGGCTTCGCACGGCGCAATCTAGGCAGAAGAGCTATGCTGACAGGAAGGTCTGTGATGTGTCTTTCATGGTCGGGGAGAAAGTTCTGCTGAAGGTATCAACCATGAAGGGTGTTATAAGGTTTGGGAAGAGGGGCAAGTTGAGCCCTTGGTTCATTAGGCCTTTTGAGGTACTTCAGAAGATCGGGGAGGTGGCTTACAAGCTTGCCTTGCCATCTAGCTTGTCGAGTGTGCATCCAGTATTTCATGTTTCTATGCTCCGGAAATATATCGGCGATCTGTACCATATTTTGAATTTTAGCACGGTTCAGTTGGATGGTGATATGACTTATGATGTGGAGCCGGTGGTTATTTTGGAGCGACAGGTTCGGAAGTTGAGGTCAAAGGATATAACTTCAGTGAAGGTGCAGTGGAAAGGTCAGCCTGTGGAGGAGACCACTTGGGAGACCGACCGGGAGATGCAGAGCAGATATCCACACCTATTTGAGACTCCAGGTATGTTTCTAGACCCGTTCGAGGAGGGGTCTACAAGCTTGCCTTGCCATCTAGCTTGTCGAATGTGCATCTAGTATTTCATGTTTCTATGCTCCGAAAATATATCAGCGATCCGTCCCATATTTTGAATTTTAGCACGGTTCAGTTGGATGGTGATATGACTTATGATGTGGAGCCGATGGCTATTTTGGAGCGACAGGTTCGGAAGTTGAGGTCAAAGGATATAACTTCAATGAAGGTGCAGTGGAGAGGTCAGCCTGTGGAGGAGACTACTTGGGAGACCGAGCGGGAGATGCGGAGCAAATATCCTCACCTATTTGTTTAAGAGGGGGAGGATGTAACGACCCGGCCCGTCGTTTCGAGAATTATAGCCCCGCTTCCTCCATTTCTGCTTATTTTGTGCTTTAAGCTGTATTATGTCTTACCGGGTTGGTTGGTTCGGGTTCGCAGTGGTTTTGGAGTGAATTGAGATACTTAGTCTCTTAATTGGATGTTTAAGTTAGAAAAGTCGACCGAATGTCGACTTTTGGGAAAACGACCTCGGATTTGAATTTTTATGGTTTTGTTAGCTCCGTTGGGTGATTTTGGACTTAGGAGCGAGTCTGGAATGTGATTCGGAGGTCCGTAGTAGAATTAGGCTTGAATTGGCGAAAGTTAAAATTTTGGCAATTTTGGCCGGTAATGGAAATTTTGATATCAGGGTCGGATTGGATTTCTGGAAGTTGGAATAGGTTTGTGGTGTCATTTTTTACTTGTGTGTAAAATTTGAGGTCAATCGGACATGGTTTGGTAGGTTTCGGCGTCGTTTGTGAAATTTGAAAGTTTAGAAGTTCTTTTGGCTTGTATCCGGGTGTAATTGGTGTTTTGATGTTGTCTTGAGTGATTCGAAGATTCGACTAAGTTTGCATGGGGTTATATGACTTGTTGGTATGATTGGTTGAGGTCCCGGAGGCCTCGGCGTGATTTCGAGTGGTTAACGGCTTGATGAGAGTTGAGGGATTGCAGCTGAAGCTGCTGCTACTGGGCAGAGGACGCAAGTGCGATGGAATTTCCGCACCTGCGATGGTCGCAGAAGCGGATTTAGGGGAGTCGGTGCGAGTTTGGACCGTAGGTGCAACGTAGTTCCCGAACCAGCGAAGAGCGCAGATGCGGTCACTTGATCGCAGGAGCGGAGGCAGTGTGTAGGGAGTTTTCCATAGAAGTGGGGCTTTGCCCGCATATACGGCTCTGCAGATGCAGAAATGGAGCCGCATGTGCGAGAAATCTAGGCAGAACCTATAAATAGAACACTTCAAGATTTTTCACCATTTTCATCATTTTTGAGCTCGAATTTTGGGAATTTTGAGAGAGATTTCGGAGTAATCACTGAGGTAAGTTCCTTGTGCCTATTTATCTTCACTAATGGTATTTCCCCACTGATTTTACACCTAGTTGGTAAGTGTTTGAGGTGAGATTTGGGAGATTAGGTCTTGGGAAATGAAGAGTGAATTTTGGGGTTTTTGGAGGGGCAATTGAGGTCGGATTTTGATAAATTTGGTATGGTTAGACTCGTGAGTGAATGGGCTTTCAGGTTTTGTAACTTTCGTCGGGTTTCAAAACGTGGGCCCGGGGAGGCGGGTTAAGCCGATTTCGGATTTTGGACTATACTTTAGTAGTTTTCTTGTGGAACTGATCCTTTTAGCCAATATTGGTTATCTCGTACTGTTTGTGGCTAGATTCGGGGCATTTGGAGGCCGATTCGAGAGGCAAAGGCATTTCGGAGTAGGATTTCTGCACGGTTGAGGTAAGTAACAGTCTTAAATCTGGTTTTGAGATGAAACCCCGAGATTTGGTTTGATGTGAATATTTGGAGGTGACTCACATACTAGGTGATGGGCGTGCGAGCGTGCATCGTGAGGGATTGTGACTTGGTCCGTCCCGTAAGATTGTAAAGTCGAATAGCCATTGTTATTACTTGTTTTTTCTTGTCTTTAAACAATTGACTGCCTTTCATGTTAGAAACCATGTTAGGCCATATAATATTACTATTGGGACCCGTAACGGTCGTATACTTGTTGAATTCACTGTTAATTGTTGTCTTGTACTCAGTCACAGTCTTACTTGTGTGTTTTATCTCTCTTTCCTCTCATTTCTTGTTGATACTTGTTGTATTCTCTGTTTGGGCTGATTATTATGATATTCTATGAGCCCGAGGGGCTGGAGAGGTTAGTGACTGAGATAGGGCCTGAGTGCCGAGCTGCGATCTGTGAGGTATATGGATCGGTTTGCACGTCGTAATAAGCCTTCGGTCTCTCTATATATATATATATATATATATATATATATATATATATATATATATATATATATATATATATTGGATCGGGTTGCACGCCGCAACAATATTGGATCGGGTTGCATGCCGCAACAATATTGGATCGGGCTACACACCGCAGCAACATAGCGCTTGGGCTGAAGGAGCCCCTCCGGAGTCTGTACA
This sequence comes from Nicotiana tabacum, assembly GCF_000715075.1. Lineage (NCBI taxonomy): Eukaryota > Viridiplantae > Streptophyta > Magnoliopsida > Solanales > Solanaceae > Nicotiana > Nicotiana tabacum. Next base: position 91,043,085 of record NC_134096.1, on the reverse strand, counting down.
CCCCCAGTGAGCGCAGGTACCTATTGTGAGTGTGTATTTAGGGTTGAGAGCCGAGAGTATGAGCTGTTGAGATGAGTTGAGTGACTGCTGCCTTAAGATGTTGTACTTGCTTTTATTTATTGTTGCGCTTAGTTATTATCTGTTGTTGTTGTGAAATTTCTGGAAGATTCATACTGTTTCACTTGAGCTTGAACTGATTTAACTTATACCACCGGATTTGAAAGCATGTTCACTCTTCACTGAAAACCTATGAAATGATCTGTAATTTTTATAGCTCGTCGCTGCTTCTCAGTTCCTTATTTAATTTTGTTACGTGCTGAGTTGGTTGTACTCATACTACACCCTGCACTTCATGTGCAGATCCAGATGTGTACGATTTTGGCGGTCGCTGAGTTCATGCGCGAGCTGATTATTGGAGACTTATGAGGTAGCTGTTGGCATCCGCAGTCCTTGTTTCTCCTTTCTTATTATCTTTTCTCTCTTGTATTGGCACTTGGCACAGACTGCAGTAGACTTTGTTTCTAGATTGGTTGCTAGATGCTCATGACTTAGTGACACCCCGATGTCGGACTATCATTCCGCACTTGTGTTTTGGGTTTTTACTTCGTTATTATGTAAACCTTCAGTTAATTTAATTGATTTAGCTCACTTACGTCATATATTGAAAGCATATTGAGAATGTCAGCTTGCCTAGTTCCACGATAGGCGCCATCACGACTGGTTAGGTATTTGGGTCGTGACAGGATTTCATCTATTGCATCTCCATTGACCAAATTGACCCAGAAGGGTGCCCCATTCAGATGGTCAGACGAGTGTGAGTTGAGCTTTCAGAAGCTCAAGACTACTTTGACTGCAGCACCGGTGTTGGTATTACCCACAGGTTCAGGATCTTACACAGTGTATTGTGATGCATCTCGCATTGGGATTGGTGCAGTATTGATGCAAGATGGTAGGGTGATTGCATATGCATCGTGGTAGTTGAAAGTTCACGAGAAGAATTATCCTGTCCATGAGAATCTGCAGCCATTGTCCATGCACTGAAGATTTGGAGGCATTACCTTTACGGTGTTTCGTGTGAGGTATTCACTGATTATCGTAGCCTAGAGTATCTGTTCAGGAAAAAAGATCTCAATTTGAGGCAGAGAAGATGGTTGGAGTTGTTGAAAAACTATGATATCACCATTTTGTATCACCCCGGAAAGGCCAATGTGGTGGACGATGCTTTGAGTAGAAAGGTTGTGAGTATGGATAGTCTTGCGTATAGTCCGGTTGGTGAGAGGTCGTTAGTTGCAGATGTTTAGACTTTGGCTAATCAGTTCGTGAGGTTAGATGTTTCAAAACCCAGTTGGGTTCTATCTTGTACAGTTGCTCGGTCTTCTTTATATGAGCGTATCACAGAGCGGCGGTATGATTATCCTCATTTACTTGTCCTTAAGGACACGGTACGGCACGGTGGTGCCAAGTAGGTTGCTGTGGGTGAAGATGGAGCTCTGCGGATACAGGGTCATATTTGTGTGCCTAATGTGGATGGGATTTGTGAATTAATTCTTGAAGAGGCCCACAGATCCCGGTATTCTATTCATCCGGGTGCCGCCAAAATGTATCAAGATTTGTGGAAACATTATTGGTGAAGGAAAATGAAGAAGGATATTGTTTCATATGTAGCTCGGTGTCTAAATTGTCAGCAGGTCAAGTACGAGCATGAGAGACCTGGTGGTTTACATAAGGAAGACAATGTCGTTCGCTAGTTGGATGGTTTGAACCGGGAGAGGCTCTATTATTGGGTACCGATTTGGTACAGGATGCTTTGGATAAGGTCAAGATTATTCAGGATCTACCACGCACAGTTCAGTCTAGGCAAAAGAGTTATGTTGACCGTAAAGTTCGTGATGTTGCCTTCATGGTTGGAGAAAGAGTATTGCTCCGGGTTTCACTTATGAAAGGTGTAATGAGGTTTGGGAAGAAGGGCAAGTTGAGCCCTAGGTATATTGGACCTTTTGAAATTCTCGAAAGGGTGGGTGAAGTAGCCTACATGCTTGCATTACCGCCTAGTTTATCAGCAATTCATCCAGTGTTCCATGTGTCTGTGTTCCGGAAATATAAGGGTGATTTGTCCCATGTGTCAGATTTTAGCTCAGTCCAATTGGACAAGGATTTGACTTATGAGGAGGAGCCGATGGCTATTCTAGCCCGACAGGCCCAACAGTTGAGGTCTAGGAGTTATCCTTCAGTTCGGGTGCAATGGAGAGGTCAATCAATTAAGACAGCTACCTGGGAGTCCGAGTCGGACATGCGGAGTAAATATCCATACCTTTTCACCAGCTTAGGTACTTTTCTAATTCCGTTCGAGGACGAACGTTTGTTTTAGGGGTAGAGAATGGGATGACCCAAAATGTCATCTTTAATTTAAACATTCATTTCTGTGATTTATGACCTCGAAAAGAACTATTCATCATTCCTTGACTTGCGTGCGCAGACAAAATAATTTTCCGGAAAGTTTTTATATGAAAAATTAATTAACATGTGAAATAAAGCTTTAAAACTCAGCTGAGCTGACTTTGGTCATAATTTTGAGCAAACAGACCCGGATTAGTGTTTTGACAGTTCCAGTAGGTCGGTATCGTGATTTGAGACTTGAGCGTATGCCCGGAATCAAATTCGGAGGTCCCTAGTACAAATTATTGCTATTTAACTGAAACTAGAAATCTAAAGGCTAAAAGTTTCCAAAGTTTGACCACTAATTTGATTTTATTGATATCGAAGTGGGATTGCTATTCCGAAAATTGAAATAGCTCTGTTATGTCATTTATGACTTGTGTGCCAAATTTGAAGTCATTCCGGATTCGTTTAATATGTTTTGGCATGAGTTTTGTAAAGTGAAAAGTTTGAAAAATCAAAAGTTCGAATCGAGGTGTGAATTGTAATTTCGATGTTGTTTGATGTGATTTGAGACTCCGAGTAAGTCCGTATTATGTTTATGGACTTGTTGGAATATTCGGACGAGGTACCGAGTAGCTCGGATGAGTTTCGGACAAGCCACAGAGCAATTGGAACCTGCTACCCAGTTCTGGTGCGTCGCACCTGCGACATTCGTTGCACAAGTGCGTGGTCGCTCCTGCGGAATTCCAGTCGCTTCTATGACATTGGAAAGCCCTGCTGAGCTCCGCTTCTGCGGAAAATTTTGTGCATGTGCGCAACCGCTTCCGCAATGGGCGAGCCGCTTCTGCGAGGCAGACCGCTTTTGCGGTCCCTGGTGTGCTTCTGCGTGTCGCAGGTGCGATATTTCTGGGCGCAGATGCGGCCACTAGACAGGCTACCCTATTTTACAAATGCTATCTTTGTCTCGCAAATGTGAGTCCGTAGGTGCGAAAATAAGTCCGCAAATGCGAAAAATGCTAGACATAGTGCTTAAAAACGGGAGTTAACCATTTTTACTCATTTTTGAGTTTTGAGTCTCGGATTTAGGCGATTCCAAAGAGATTTTTCACGATTTCGACTTAGGTAAGTATTCTATATCTGAAAGTGATTATATTTCATAAATCCATGTCAATATTCATTGTTTATTTCGGATTTAGATGGAAAAAATTGGGATTTTTATAAAATCTTTCAAAAATGTAAAATGAAGATTAGAAAGCCAATCTGATGTCGGAATTCAATAATTTTTATATGGTTGAACTCGTATCGGGACGGGTATTTGGTTTACGTGAGTTTGGATTCGAGATATGGGTCCCACTGTCAATTTTTTAAATGAATTTTAAATTTTAATCCGAAAAATTAGTAAATTCATATGGAAACAATTTCTAGTATTTGTATTGATTATATTGAATTGTTTATGACTAGATTTGAGGATTTCAGACACGAATTCGTGAGGCAACGGTTTATTGGAATCTTGAGTTGGTTGCAAGGCGAGGTAAGTATCGTGGTTAACCTTGACTTGAGGTAATAGGATTTATTTGTCTATTTGCTATGTGATTTAATATGCGGGTACAACGTATATGTGAGGTGACGAGTACTTATGCGTTATGGTTGAGTCAAAGCATGCTGGAGGAATTTATTTCATTTTGAATAATTGCTTATTTAATTAAGATATTCCTGCTTAGGTTTATTATTGATTATTTGATCATTATTCATGAAATTTTTATTGATTTAATTATTGTTGAATATGGTGAGAAAGAGTGTAAAAGCACGAAGGGTGATGGCGTGCCATTTTTATTATTTATACTATCATTGTCATGGTGAGAAAGAGTGTAAAAGTACGAAGGGTGTTGCCGTGTCATTTTTGAGTGTAAAAGCATGAAGGGTGATATCGTGCCATTTTCAGAGAGTGTAAAAGCACGAAGGGTGATGCCGTGTAAAAAGAGAGCTAAAGCACGAAGGGTGTTGCCGTACCAATTATTATTATTTATTTATCAAATTATGGAAGGAATGAGAGTAAAAGAATGAAGGGTGGTGCCGTGCCATTTTTCTATTATCAGTTGCTCATTTTATTGTTGATGAATTAATTGGCTACTATGTGACACTTCTCCTGCTGAAATTTCTATATCATTCCCCTTCGCATGTTCCCTCCCAAATCTATAAATTGTTATTTATTGTGTTATTGTTGTTTCGTATTTATATATACTTGTATAGGTTATTTACGTAGGTGTCTTATCATAGCCTCGCCACTACTTCGTTGAGGTTAGGCTCGACACTTACGGAGTACATGGGGTCGGTTGTACTCATACTATACTCTGCACTTCTTGTGCAGATTTTGAAGTTGGTCTTAGTGGCATACCATTGACTTGCTCGGATTCAGCTACCTAAAGGAGACTTGAGGTATAACTGCACAATGCCCGTAGTTCTGAAGTCCCCTTATATCTTATCTTAGTTGTGTATTATCTTTGAAACAACTTGAATTTTATTTAGACCATTATTTGTATTATCCTAGTAGCTCGTGCACTTGTGACACCAGATTCGGGGATGTATTTTGATGATTCGGTTGTTGTGGTCTTCCGCACATTATTTCAGTAATTCACTTCCGCTTAAATTGATTTGTTTAAAAATGGTTAAGATTTTTCTTAACATTGGCTTGCCTAGCAAGTGAAATGTTAGGTGTCATCACGGTCGTGAAGGTGGGAATTTCGGGTCGTGACACTCGGTTGTTGGGTACTGATTTGGTACAGGATGCCTTGGATAAGGTCAAGATTATTCAGGATCGACTTCACACAGCTCAGTCTAGGCAAAAGAGTTATGCATACCATAAAGTTCGTGACGTTGCATTCATGGCAGGAGAAAGAGTATTGTTCTGGGTTTCACCTATGAAGGGTGTAATGTGGTTCAGAAAGAAGGGCAAGTTAAGCCCTAGGTATATCGGACCCTTTGAAATTCTTAAAAGGGTAGGTGAAGTAGCTTACAGGCTTGCACTACCACCTAGTTTATCAGCAGTTCATCCGGTGTTTAATGTGTCTATGCTCGGGAAGTATCATGGTGATCCGTCCTATGTATTAGATTTCAGCTCAGTCCAATTGGAGAAGGATTTGACTTACGAGGAGGAGCCGGTAGCTATTCTAGCTCAGCATGTCTGAAAGTTAAGGTCTTAGAGTTATTCTTCAGTTCGGGTGCAATGGAGAGGTCAGTCGATTGAGGCAACTACTATGGAGTCCAAGTCGGACATGCGAAGTAGATATCCACACCTTTTCACCAGCTCAGTTAATTTTCTAATTACGTTCGAGGACGAACATTTATTTTAGAGGTGGAGAATGTGATGACCCAATATGTCATATTTAATTTTAAATATTTATTTGTGTTCTGAGACCTCGAATAGAACCCTTCAGCATCCCTCGACTTGCGGGCGTAGTCCGTAAATTTTTTCGAAAAGTTTCTATGTGAAAAATTGATTAAAATGTGAAATGGAACGTCAAAACTCATTTGAGTTGACTTCGGTCGACGTTTTGAGCAAACGGACCCAGATCAGTATTTTGACTATTCTGGTAGGTCTGTATCATGATTTGGGACTTGGGGTATGCCCGGAATCGAATTTGGAGGTCCCTACCTCGAATTATCGCCATTTAATGGAAACTAGAAATCTAAAGACTAGAAATTTCCAAAGTTTGACCGTGAATTTGACTTTATCGATATCGGACTCGGATTGAGATTTTGAAAGTTGGAATAGCTCTGTTATGTCATTTATGACTTGTGCGTCAAATTTGAAATCATTCCGGATTTATTTAATACATTTCGGCACGATTTTTGTAATGTGAAAAAGTTTAAAACTCATAAGTACGAATTGAGGCGTGAATTATAATTTTGACGTTATTTGATATGATTTGAGACCCCCGAGTAAGTTCGTATGATTTGTTGGTATATTTGATTGAGGTCCCGAGGGCCTCGGGTGGATTTTGGATGGTTACCAGAATTTAATTTGGATATTCTAGAATGTTTCGACGTCGTTTCTTCAAGAATAAGTTATATCATATTAAGAAAATGAGCTCAAAATACAATTTTGATTGAAGCATTAGATCCATATTGAAATTTTGGAGTCATAGCAAAATGAATTATCGAATTTGGATATCGTATAAGAGAGTTATGCCCATTTCCATGTCAAAAAATATTTTCCGTCACCGCCAGCGCCCAGGGTAGCATGGAGTGCTAGCCCTGGCGCTGGGAATTGTTGGGGTTCTAGAAACTGTGACACAGGCAGTGCCCCACGCTACTTGTGGCGCTCGAAATAGCAGAGGCTCTATAAACGGGGTTTTTTGCCATTTTTGACAAAAATAGAGTTGGGGAGCTCGGTTTGGGCAATTTTCAGAGGGGTTTTAACAAATTCGAAATGGGTAAGTGTTCCTTATCCTATATTGATTAAATTTCATAATTCCATACTCATTTACATCATGAGTCCGTGAATTTAATTGAAGAAAATCAGATTTTTGTAAAATCTTCCAAAAATGAAAAATGAAGATTTGAAAGGCAATCTGATGTCGGAATTTGATAAATTTTGTATGGTTGAACTCGTATCAGAATGGGTGTTTGGATTCCGTAATTTTTTGTCGGGTTTCAAAAAATAGGACCCACGTTGACTTTTCTGAAAATGACTTAAATTAAGTCTCTTTCGAATTGTGAATAATTTCTAAAGCTCAAATTGAATTGTTGGTAAATAAATTGCTAGGTTTGGTTGGTTTGGAGAATAATTCGAAAGAAAAAGCCGTGGTCGAGTGATCACTTGAACTGCGAAGCAAGGTAAGTGTCGTGGTTAACCTTAACTTGAGGAAATAGAACCCTTGAATTATTTGTTACGTTAATTTTATGTGTAACAATGTATAGGCGAGGTGACGAGCGCCTATACGTCGTCAAATTGATTGTTTGCGTATTTATCTGAAAATCATAAATCATTTTAAATCATAATTAATTATTATATTAATTATTTCTCTCATATTCAATATTATATCTTGAATTCATGCTATAATTGCGACCTGCTTATTTGACTTATGTGTCTTAATTGCTACTTGACATTTAACATATTAAATATTAAATTACTTATTTTCTCCCTGATTTTCACAATTAATTGCTACTTGTCATTATTTGTTTCCTAAATAAATCATAATCATTGTATGCCTTGTTGCCTAATAATTTCTTATTGAATGTGGTACTTATTCGAGAATTCTTTTTACATTTAAAAGTTATTAAATTATATTATTGGAGCGGGTTGCACGCTGCAACGGAATTATTTTAAATTTATATTGTTGGAGCAGGTTGCACGCCGCAACGAATTTATTTTAAGTTTATATTATTGGAACAGGTTACACGTCGCAACAGATTTATTTTAAGTTTATATTGTTAGAGCGGATTGCACGCCACAACGGATTTATTGAAAGATTATATTGTTGGATCAGGTTACACGCCGCAACGAACTTTATTCTAAGTTTATATTGTTGGAACGGGTTACACACCGCAACGAAAATTAATTGAAGGTTTATGACTGCTAAATTGACTTCAATTATTATTATTATTATTATTATTATTATTATTATTATTATTATTATTATTATTATTATTATTATTATTATTATTATTATTATTATTATTATTATTATTATTGCGTACAGGTTAATGTAAGCGACTTGCCTTAGCCTCGTCACTACTTCGTCGAGGTTAGGCTCGGCACTTACAGAGTACATGGGATTGGTTGTACTCATACTACAGTCTGCACTTCTTGTACAGATACCAAAGTTGGTCCCAGCGGCGTACTGTAGATTTGCTCGTATTCAGCTATCAGAGGAGACTTGAGGTATAGTTGCACGACGTTCGCAGCTCTGAAGTCCCCTTCTACTTTATCTTAGCTGTGTGCTTTCATTCAGACAACTTTATTTTTATTCAGACCCTTATTAGTATTATTCTAGAAGTTCGTGCACTTGTGATTCCAGTTCTTGAATGGTATTTAGACATCGTATTATTTTTGGTTTTCACATTTAAATTCAAATATTATTCCGATTGTTGGTTTCTTTACTATATAATTAAGGTGAATTGTTAAAAATTATTTAAAATATTCTAACATTGGCTTGCCTAGCAAGTGAAATGTTAGGCGTCATCACGGTCCCGAAGGTGAGAATTTCGGATAGTGACAAGTTGGTATCAGAGCACAAAAATGAATGTTTAAAATTAAAGATGGCCTATTGGGTCATCACACATAGTGAAACAACCAATAAATTTGATCACTTAAGCTTCGATCACAAACTAGTAATGTACCGACAAAAATGATAGGGATAATGATGTCAAAAAGACAATAAGTGATGTGTGAGTTAGGCATATCACGAGTTTGAATCCTCCCATGACGAAATATAATATCAAACAGGTTATTATCTGTATTTCAAACTGTGCCCAACTAGACCTCAGGGATCAATCGATTATCAAATAAAAAGGGTAAGATAGAGGTAAGATGTCGCATACACATCAACTTTTTTCTTGCTTCTGCTTCGGAAGATAGTCAAAGATCTGGAAAAAATAAAGACCAAAGGCAAAGTGTAAGTAGCAAGGGAGACGGTAAAATCAAAAATATTTTGACCATCTTTTGGAATCGTATCACTTCTTTTATATAAGATCTTCTCCCTTATTCTTCCTTCTATCTATGATGAAGACTTGCCAAGTGATTTCCCAAAGCTCTCATTATGACTTAAAAGCTCCTACGAATTTAAACTCTATCCCAATAACCGCTGAGACATCGACACAGAAAGAATCAAATTTAGACTTATTGGTAATTCATGATCAAATGTGGATCATCTGATGTTGAAATAGGTTATCCTGACTATCCTAATCTTTTATTTGTTCCATACCGGCATCATAGTGAACCTCTCCTTGTGATCAGGATGAGGTAAATACCTCCCAGTCCGGGGGAGAGCAATTTTAGTCCAAGTAACGGAATGACATTGAAAGTGTCTTACCACGAGCAAGCTTTTGTCAGATATTTTGTAAAATAAAAATAATAAATATTTTTGGATTTAAATAAAAGATAGAAGTTCAGATATTTTGAATCAGCAAGATATCTAGCCTCATAGAAATGAGATTAAATGATGCATTGATATAAAAATTAACCCTTTTCTCTTTATTAGGAATAGGGAGATGACCAAAGAGACGATAAGGAGAATGAAGACTCAAAGAATAAAGTTGTCAAAAATATTACTCCACTTCATTAGGAGCATAAATCAATATATTTGGAGTAATCAATACATCATATTTGTTCTAGTCTCTTTCATTACTTTGCTTTTACAAAACAAGAAACATAAAAGATACATATAGTCTCTCTAGCTAATTGCAATATCTTGTTGAACATTCTTCCAAGCAGCTTCCCATCAGCTTCGAATCTACAAATAATTTGTTAAAATATATGTCACAAATTACGTTATATAAACTTCATGACATGCCAGCAAATATAGAGAATTGTTGAAATAAAGAAAGTTAAGGAAAGGATTGTACCTTCTCTAAACTTGGAGCAACGTTCAATTGAACAAGTAAAATTACAGTTCAGTACTTCAAGAGAAACGGGAAGTTGTCATTGTTTGAGGCAATCGTCTAGGCAATGTGGAGTTCTACTTAAGGCACATGCAAGTATACATTTTGCTTTGCAAGATATTCCATCGTCGCCAACAACTTCATTATTTGTGGTTTCAGCATTTGCTAAAATAGTCACAATGAGAAAAACTACCACTACAACTTTTGTGAAATTCATGATTTGTAATATGCTTGAATAATTGTCCTTGATTGAATTTTCTTTTTTTACTTTGTAACTTGGATGTTTGATGAAAGCAAAGTAGTGCTAATTATAGTAAGATCTCTATGCCAAATTTAAGACAAATTACACTATAATCTGATCCAAAGAATTAGATTACACCCAAATAAATTATTGGGTCAGGCTTTTCATGTTTTAAAAGATGTGTAAAGCCTGTATTGTTGCTGTATCACTCGATTCCCAAAAAATACTTACCTGTACTTCGTGCTTGTACCAATATGAATAAATTAACTCTAATTGTCACGACTCAAAATCTTTTAAAGGTTTTGATGGCGCCGGTCATCGTTGTCAGGCAAGCCAACAATAAATACTCAATTTGGTTCTCGTTTTTAATATTTTAAAATCATATTTTCCTTCAATTAAATAGTAAAAGATGAAATTTACAAGATAAATAATAATGTTTTCAACAAGTTCAATACAGGACAACTCATAATCACCCCAAAATCCGGTGTCACCAGTGCATGAGTATCAATAAGGAAGGAAAATGAAATACATCTGTCCGGAATACAAATCCTGGACAGGAGAAATATAAATATTCTGAAGGAGACACTGTTGGCTGCGGATCGTAGTAGAGAGTGCAGCTCACCTAAGTCCCCGCAATGATCGCGCCTATGCGCCCACTATGCCTCTAGACATATATATACCTGCACAAAAATGTGCAGCAAGTGTAGTATGAGTACGTAAATCAACGCGTACCCAGTAAGTATCCTGCCTAACCTCGAAGAAGTAGTGACGAGGGGTCTACTCGGACACTTACTATGGGCTATAATTAATATACTAATGATATAATTAAACATGGATCACGTAGAACGATTGTAAGCCCAATATCATGAAATAAGTAAACAATTCTTTTGTTAATAAGAAATTTCTCCAAATTCATTTTCATCGTTTAACAATTTATATCTCCGGCCAATGAAACAGTATCAATTATTATAATTTTCGAAGCAATTAATACAATCATGCGCAAGTCATGCCGAGGTCGTACAGCCCGATCCAACAAATAAATATAAACTATGCACTGCCGAGGGTCGAACGACACGAACCATAGATGCATCTATTACCACGCTCGCGGATCATACATGCGACGCGGTCAAATATAAATTTATCAATAAATCATGCGTCTATTACCCTGCTCGCGGATCATACATGCGACGCGGTCAAATATAAATTTATCGGTAAATCATAATCCTTTTCTTGATTCTTTTCAAAATAAAGACAATTCGACTTGAAGCTCTTACCCCGCTCGCAGATCATACATGCGACGCGGTCAAATATAATTTATTAATTTATTATAATATTCCTAAATTTCTTATCGAAAATACAAAGTCTTAATGAAAACTTTTTGAAAACTTAATTTTCTCAATTTAAATTCTTCTCAAGACAATTAATACGCAAACCTCAATCTTGCTTCTTTTCAAGGCAAATAGTAACCACAAATCAAATAACAATATCAACAAGGCAGGATGTAAACCTAAAACTACCCGGACATAGGCATAGCTAGTAGCTACGTACGGACTCTCGTCAATTCATGTGTACGTAGCCCCCTCATGTAGAAGCACATATTTAATCAATTCACCTATGGGGTTAATTCCCTCTTACAAGGTTAGAAAGGAGACTTACCTCGCTCCGAAATTCCATAACCGGCTCCAAAACCTTTCCAGCAACTCAAACTGATGTCCAACGCTTCAAAACTAGTCAAATAAGATGCAACTCAATCAAAATATGCTCTAATACTCATAATTAATCAATTTATAACAATTTCCAACTCCGCTCGAAAAGTCAATAAAAGCACCCTCGGGCCCACGTGTCCGGATTCCAAACCTTTTTGAAGATAAACTTTACCCATAACCTCACGAACTCAAATATATAATTTATTCTCAATTTCACGCTCAAATTCGTGATCAAATCCAAGAATACTAATTTCTTAGTTTTTCTTCAAAATCCCAAATTTTTACCAATTTTCATGTCTAAATCCTTACATAATCCAAGTATTCCAACATTCCCACATCTGCGCTCCATGTAGCACATCTGTGCGTCCGCTTCTGCGGTCCATGCGTCGCACCTGTGCCCATCGCCCGCTCCTGTGTTGCCCACTTCGCACCTGCGCCTTCGCAGGTGCGCCCAAATTTTTCGCACCTGCGGTTACTGACCAGCCTCCTCTCCTTCGCACTTGCGACTCGTGGCTCGCACCTGTGAGCTCGCACCTACGACCCTTTTCACGCAGGTGCGATTGCACCAGGTATCAGCTGCCTCAGCATTTCATCCAAGTCCAAACTCGATCCGTTAACCATCCGGATTTCACTCGAGGCCCTCGGGACCTCAACCAAATATACCAACACGTCCCAAAACACATCACGAACTTAGTCGAGCCTTTAAATCACATCAAAAAATGCTAAAAATACGAATCACCCTCCAATTCAAACTTAGTGAACTTTGAAACTTCAACTTCTACAATCGATGCCGAAACCTATCAAATCACGTCGGATTGACCTCAAATTTTGCATATAAGTCACATTTGATATTATGGACCTACTCCAACTCCCTGAATCGGAATCCGACTCCGATATCAAAAATTTCACTCCCGGTCAAACTCTCCAAAACCTTCAAATTTCTAACTTTCGCCAAATGACCCCGAAATGACCTACGGACCTCCAAATCCACTTCCGGACATGCTCCCAATACCAGAATCACCATACGGAGTTATTTCCAGGCTCGGAATCCCAAACGGACATCGATAACATTGAAATACACCTCAACCCAATTTTCATGAAATTCTTTCAAAATTCCAACTTCCATAATAGGCGCCAAAATGCTCCCGGGTCATTCAAAATCCGATCCGGACGTACGCCCAAGTCAAAAATCATCATACGAACCTGTTGGAACCTTCAAATCCAGATTCCGAGGTCGTTTACTAAAAACTCACACTTTAGTCAATTCCTCCAACTTAAGGCTTTCGAAATTAGAATTTTCTTTCCAAATCAACTCCGAACTTCCCGAACTTAAATTCCGACCACGCGTACAAGTCATAATACCTGAAGTGAAGGTGCTCAGGGCCTCAGCCCGCTGAACGATATGCTAGAACTCAAAACGACCGGTCGGGTCGTTACACTAATAGTTAAAAGTTAAAGTAATAATATACACATGTTACTTAACCATGAATCAACTATAGATGTGTGTATAAAAGACTGATTCCTATTACTGTAATCCAAATGTCAAACAAAAAAATAAATCAAGCTTTTTTTACGAAAAGCGCCTCTAGAAGTCCTATTACGCCAAAGGTCGAACAAAAAAGGTTGTGCAAAGGACAGTCAAGGGTTTGTTAAGGAAGGCAGCAAACCATAAAGTGGGGTAGAACTAAGGGTATCAAATTTAGCTCAAATTGACATGCGAGTAAAAAATCTCAAAATTTTTGTATGATATGATCTCGAACACGAATCTATTTAGAGTCTCTGTCTCTTAGACATGAATAAATGTTACTAGCAGATATCAAATTTTAAACAATTTAGAAATACTAATCTTTGTTTAATTCCAACAGCAATATATTTTGAAGCAACAACCCCGTCATCAAGTAATTCCTATCTCCCTTAATTACAAGTCTTCTAAAGAAGAGAAGAACAAGATGGCTCTTAATCGTGATCAGTTTGATAAGGGATAATATATTCCAAGTAAATTAATTTAGTTGCTCAAATAACACTTATACTCTTTGAAACTTTACTGAAGAACAAGGAATGCCGCAAATTGACAGGGGACGTGCATCGTAAAAACTTACTCGCGCTCGATATTTATACCAAATTAATAAATTTTAGATATGTCGTTTATACACACATCTATAACTTATTCATGGTTAAGTAATGTGTAATATTACTTTAATTTTAACGGTTAAGAGTTAAATTATTCGTTTTGGTATAAACAAAAAGTACAGGTAAGTATTTTCTAGGAACTGATTGATAAAGCTATAGTACAGGCTGTACACAACTTGCAAAACATGAAAGGCCTGACCCAGTAATTTTATTTTGGTGTAATCTAATTTTTATGATAAGATTATATTGTAATTTGTCTTAAATTTGACGTAGAGTTCTTACTATAAATAGCACTACTTTGCTTTTATCAAACATCCAAGTTACAAAGTAAAAAAAAAATTCAATCAAGGACAGGAAGTGCATAATATTACAAATCATGAATTTCACAAAAGTTCTAGTGGCAGTTTTCCTTATTGTGCCTATTTTAGCAAGTGCTGAAGCCACAAATAATGAAGCTGTTGGCGACGATGGAATATCTTGCAAAGCAAAATGTATACTTGCATGTGCCTTAAGTAGAACTCCCCATTGCCTTGACGATTGCCTCAAACAATGCCAACTTCCCGTTTCTCTTGAAATATTGAACTGTAATTTTACTTGTTTAATTGAACGTTGCTCCAAGTTTAGAGAAGGTATAATTATTTCCTTAACTTTCTTTGTTTCAACAATTCTCTATGTTTGCTGACATGTCATGAAGTTTATATAACGTAAATTGTGACATATATTTTAACAAATTATTTGTAGAGTCGAAGGTGATGGGAAGCTGCTTGGAAGAATGTTCAACAAGATACTGCAATTAGCTAGAGAGACTATATGTATCTTTTATGCTTTTTTTATGCAAAAGCAAAGTAATAAAAGAGACTAGAACAAATATGCTATATTAATTAATTACTCCAAATGTATTGATTTATGCTCCTAATGAAGTGGAGAAAATTATTTTTAATAACTCTATCTTTTGGGTCCTCGGTCTCCCTTATCGTCTCTTTGGTTATCTCCCTATTCCTAATAGAGTAATTTGTCTTAAATATTAACAGAAAGACCTTATACTAAATAAAGTTACTTTACTTTCATCAAACATCCTAGACAAACAAGTAAAACAAATATATTCAATTAAGAAGAGGAAGTGCATCATTATATTACAAAATCATGAACTTGGCAAAGTTTCTAGTTGCAGCTTTCCTCATTGTGACTTTTTTAGCAAATGTTAGAAGCTAATATTGGTGAGGAGGGAATAGGTTGCATATTAAAATGTGCATTACTATGTGGCGGGCTCGGCCCTGTCACTTGCGTGAAAGAATGCATGGATCATTATTGTCATCTTTCCGTTTCTCCGATATCACGACCCAATTTCACCTATAGGTCGTGTTGGCACCCAACGTCACAGCTAGGCCAACCAACTAGTGAATTAAACATAAAATTATTCTTTCAATAATTTTTTCGAGTAATTAAACTCTTTTTACTTGCAACATTTAAGAAAATATCAAAGATTCTATTTAAATAAAACCAAGAAAATAATTCAAACCCCAATTCTACTAGTGTGTGTGTGTGTCAAGACCTGGTATTATAAGTATTTGAGCATCTAGTAGATTTTATAAAAATTATAAATACTGTCTGAAATAAAATAGACAGAATACAAACAAGAAGAGGTACTAGTTGCTGCAGAACGGCTCAGAAAGGCAGCTCACCACTAGGCCTCGGGATATCGCGGATGCGCTCCGGTAGGACCACCTAAAGCTCCTCTCTCACATCCTGCACAAAAAGTGCAGTAAGCGTAGCATGAGTACATAAATAACGTGTACCCAGTAAGTATCAAGCATAATCTCGAAAAAGTAGTGACGAGAGGTCGACCTTGATACTCACTATGGGTCAATAATATTAAAATATAAATATTTAAATAAATATGATTTATGTGAACAACACTAATTTCCTTAACAATAAGAAATAATTAATTCTTTCAATTTCAATAAATTTTTAATTTATCCATTAGCTTCACAAGCTACAATAAAATGCCAAGGTATCGTGTAATTATTATTATTAGGCACGATTTCTGCCGAGGTCGTTCGGCCCGGTCCAGAGTATCGTGTACACTGCCGAGGGACGTGCGACACGATCTATAGATGCATCTATACTGCCGAGGCGTTCGGCCCGCTCCACAAGAAAGGAGGACATTTTCTTATAAACCTCCGAAAATGAGAAGATATTATAAGTTTAATATATAAGGATATAAAATTTCTATTAACAGTCAAGTAATTTACACAAAAATTCAAGTATGTGAAATTTCGGTCTTTTACTATTTTTCTCTAATAATTTTAAATATAATTCCAGTACTTTAATTAATAAAGGATGTAATTATTATAAATAATTCATGATTTGAGTCCTAAACTACCTGGACATAGCATAATTAGTAGCTATGCACGGACTCTCGTCACCTCGTGCGTACGTAGCCCCAATAATTAGCAATAATTATTAATTTAAATCACCTATGGGGTAAATTCCCTCTTACAAGGTTAGACAAGAGACTTACCTTGTTTCAAAGTCCACTTCCTGATCACAACGTCACGTTAAAGTCTCAATTTGATGCTGAAAAATCCGAAACTATCCAAATGTTATATAAAATAATTAATACATACTCAATAATTCGAAATTAGACTATTAAATTAATTACCCAACCCAAAATGGTAAAATTCCTAAAATTCACCCCGGACCCACTTGCCCGGATTCCGAAAATTTTTAGAGGAAAACGTTACCCATAATCTCAAGAACTCAAATATACAATTTTTATCCAATTCCATAACCATTTTCGTGGTTAAAATCTCATTTTTATCAAAACCTAATTTTTTTCATCTAAACCCTTGATTTTCATGATTTACAGGTTATAATCTACCCATAATCTATGTATTTAACTCAAAGTATATAAAATTAACTTACCTTCAAGTTTCTAGTTGAAATCCCCTCTCAAAAAGCTCCAAATTCGCCCAAGAATGAAGAAAATGGGATAAAAAATGGCTGAGCCCCGACTTAAATGGCATTCTGCCTTCTGTGATTTCCGCATCTGTGGCTCAACAACCACATTTGCGGAAAGGGCCTCGCAAATGCGGTCCTTCCTCTAGCCGGCTCCTTCGCTTCTGCGACCAGCGGCTCGCTTCTGTGAGACCGCTTCTGCGGTGCGTGTGTCGCACCTGCGACCTCCGTCCCCTCCTACGCTGCCTTTCTCGCACATGCGCCTTCGCAGGTGCGGTCCATTTCCCCGCTTCCGCGGTCACTGGGAGCCCCTCTCTTGGCCGCTTCTGCGGCTCGTGGCTCGTGGCTCGCGGCTCGCTTCTGCGAGCTCGCACCTGTGGCCGGCCAAGCGCAGGTGCGGTTGCGGTAGAAGCTAGAAGCTTCAGCTGCTGCTCCTAAGTCTAAACTTGGTCTGAGCCTCGTCTAGTTAACACCCGAGGCCCTGCCCGAACATACCGACAAGTTTGAAATCATAAAACGGACTCGCTCGAACCCTCGGAACGTGTAAAACAACATCAAAACTAAAAATCATACCTCAAACCAAATTGATTCAACTTGAAATTTTCAAATTCTTCAACTTACTCCGAACGCGCCGAAACGTACTTAAATTACTCGGAACGACACCAAATTTTTCGTGCAAGTCTTAAATCACCATACGGAACTATTCCCAGGCTCGAAATTTCAAATGGACCTCGATTTCTCCAAAACATACTCCAAACCAAATTTAAAGAACCTTAAAACCTTCAAATAACTAGTTTCATTGTTAAGCGCTGAAATGCTCCCGGGTTATCCAAAATCCGATTCGAACATACGCCCAAGTCCAAAATCATCATACGAACCTATTGGAACCGTCAAATCCTGATTCCGGCGTAGTTTTCTAAAAATGTTGATCGAAGTCAAACTTGGCCTTTTTAAAGTAAACTAAGGAACCAAGTGTTCCGATTTTAACCCTAACCCTTCCAAATCCCAAACTAACCATCCCGCAAGTCATAAATTAGTAAAATCACATACGGGGAGTTTTATTTAGGAGAACGAGGTTCTAAGAGGTAAAACGACCGGTTGGGTCGTTACATTCTCCACCTCTTAAACAAACGTTCATCCTCGAACGGGTTTAAAATTATACCTGTAGTGCTGAATAAGTGTGGATATCTGCTCTGCATGTCTTCCTCGGTCTCCCAAGTCGCTTCATCGACTGGTTGGCCACTCCACTGGACTTTTACCACATAAATCTTCTTGGACCTCAACTGGCGAACCTGTCTGTCAACAATGGCAATTGGCTCCTCTTCATAACCCAGACTTTTATCTAGCTGAACTGTACTAAAGACTAACACATGTGACAAGTCGGCATGATACTTCCGGAGCATAGATACATGGAAAACCGGATGAACTCCCGATAAATTGGGAGGCAAAGCAAGCTCGTAAGCAACCTCCCCAACTCGTCTCAACACCTCAAATGGGCATATAAATCTTGGGCTCAACTTCTGCTTTTTCCCAAATCTCATGATTCCCTTCATCGGCGAAACCTTCAAGAGAACTTTTTCACCCACCATAAACGATAAATCACGTGTTTTTTGATCCACGTAACTCTTCTATCTGGACTGTGCTGTATGAAGTCACTCCTGAATTAACTTTACCTTTTCCAAGGCATCTTTTAACAAATCAGCACCATATAACTTAGCCTCACCGGGCTCAAACTATCTGATGGCGAGCGACATCGCCTACCATATAAAGCCTCAAATGGAGCCATCTCGATACTGGATTGGTAAATGTTGTTATAAGCAAACTCGACCAAAGGCAAGAAATGATCCCACTGACCTCTAAAGTCAATCACACATGCACTGAGCATATCCTCTAAAATTTGAACTGTCCGCTCCGACTGCCCATCGGTCTGCGGATGAAAGGTTGTGCTGAGCTCTACACGGGTCCCCAATTCACTCTGTATTGCTCTCCAGAAATGCAAAGTAAACTGAGGGCCTCTATCTGATATGATAGATATTGGCACACCGTGCAACCGAACTATCTCTTGAATATAAATATGGGCCAACCTCTCTGAATATACGTAGTCACAACCAGAATGAAGTGTGCCGACTTGGTCAACCTGTCGACAATGACCCAAATTGCATCAAACTTCCGCAAGGTCCGCGGCAACCCAACTACAAAGTCCATAGTAATGCATTCCCATTTCCACTCCGGTATAGTCATCTGCTGAAGTAGGCCACCTGGCCTCTGGTGCTCATACTTAACTTGCTGGCAATTTAGGCACCTAGCTACATACTCAACTATGTCCTTCCTCATTCGCCGCCGCCAATAATGTTGTCTTAGGCCACGATACATTTTCGTGGCACCCGGATGAATAGAATACCTAGAACTGTGTGCCTCCTCTGGGATATTTTCCCTCAGCCCATCAACATTAGGAACACACAGAGGACCCTAGAGTCGCAGAACACCATATTCACCGATAGTAACCTCCTTGGAACCACCTCGTAGTACCGTTTCTCGAAGAACCAATAAGTGCGGGTCATCAAACTGGCGTGCCTTGATCCGCTCAGATAGTGACGACTGGGCAACAACACATACAAGAACGCGACTGGGCTCTGAGATATCCAACCTCACAAGTCTGTTAGCCAAGGACTGAATATCCAAAGCTAATGGACTCTCCTCTGCTGAAATAAAAGCCAAACTACCCATACTCTCCGCCTTTCTACTTAAGGCGTCTGCAACTACATTTGCTTTGCCCGGATGATACTGGATAGTAATAGCATAATCTTTTAGTAACTCAAGCCATATGCATTGTCTCAAGTTTAGGTCCCTCTGCTTGAATAAATGCTGCAAACTGCGATGATCGGTGTAAACCTCACAAGACACCCCATAAAGATAATGCCTCCAAATCTTAAGAGCGTGAACAATCGCAGCTAACTCCAAATCATGTACCGGGTAATTCTTCTCGTGGGGCTTTAGCTGACGTGAATCATATGCAATAACTCGCCCCTCCTACATTAATACACAACTCAAACCAACACGTGAAGCGTCACAATACACTGTATACATCCCCGAACCAGAAGGGAATACTAACACTGGTGTTGTAGTCAATGTTGTCTTGAGCTTCTGAAAGCTCACCTCACAATCATCGGACCATCGGACGGAGCACCCTTCTGGGTTAACTTGGTCAAAGGCTCTGCAATAAATGAAAAACCTTCCACGAACCGATGATAATAACCTGCTAAACCTAGGAAACTCCTGATCTCAGTCACCGAAGTGGGACGATGCCAATTCTGAACTGCCTCGATCTTTTTGGGATCAACTTTAATACCCCCCGCCCGATACAATATGCCCCAAAAATGCTATAGAATTTAACCAAAACTCACATTTGGAGAACTTAGCATATAGCTTTTGTTCCCGTAAGGTATGAAGCACCCCTCTCATATGCTACTCGTGCTCTTCCTTACTGCGCGAGTAGATCGAAATGTCATCAATGAAGACAATGACAAACGAATCAATATATGGCCTGAACACCTTGTTCATCAAGTCCATAAACGCCGTCGGGGCACTAGTCAAATCGAAGGACATCACCATAAACTCATAATGACTATATCTAGTCTGAAAAGCGGTCTTCGGAACACCCGAATCTTCGACTGATGGTACCCCGACCTCAAGTCGGTCTTAGAGAACACCCTAGCACCCTGCAACTAGTCAAATAGATTATCAATATGTGGCAACGGGTACTTGTTCTTAATAGTGACTTTGTTAAATTGGAGATAATCAATACACATTCGTATCGTTCCACCCTTCTTCTTCACAAATAATACCGGTGCACCCCAAGGCGATACACTTGGTCTGACGAACCCTTTGGCTAGCAACTCCTCAAGCTGTTCTTTCAACTCCTTCAATTCTTTCGGAGCCATGCGATACGGTGGGATAGATATAGGCTGGGTATCTAGAGCCAAGTCAATACAGAAATCAATATCACGATCGGGTGACATACTTGAAAGATTTGAAGGAAATACATCGAAGAACTCTCAGACTATAGGCACTGAATCAATTGCCATAGTCTTTGCGGTAGTGTCCCAAACTTAGGCTAGATAAGCCAAACAACCCTTCTCGACCATGTGTCGAGCCTTCAGAAAAGAAATAACCTGATTAGATGCGCTGATAGACGAACCCTTTCATTCCAATCTAGGTAACACTGGAATCGCCAAGGTAACAGTCTTGGCATGGCAATCTAGGATGGCATGATATGGAGATAACCAGTCCATGCCAAAGATGATCTCAAAGTCGGTCATCTCAAGTAACAAAAGATTTGCTCAAGTTTCATAACCACAAAATATCACAATACAGGACCGGTAGATCCGATCTACCACAACAGAATCGCCCACATGAGTGGACACATAAACAGGAGTATCCAATGACTCACGAGAAACACCCAGGAAATGAGCAAATAGAGATGACACATAGGAATATATAGTCCCTGGGTCAAATAATACAGAGGCATCTTTGCCGCACACAGAAATAATACTTGTGATCACGGCATCTGAGGCCTCTGCATCTGGTCTGGCTGAAAAAGCATAGAATCGAGCTGGAGCGCTAACTGGTTGGCCTCCACCTGGCTGGCCTCCATGGAGCAAATGGTGCGGTAATCATAGGCTGCTGGCCCTACTGCACTGGTCTACCCCGAAGCCTGGGGCAGAATCTCTGCATATGGCTAAAATCCCTGCACTCGAAACAACCTCTCAATGTGATGGGCTGCTAACCTGAAGTCTGGCCCTAGTGACCTGAATACCCACTGGAAGAACCCTGAATAGCCGGTGGGCGGTAAGAACTCTCTAGCATAGCACTGAAATAAGGTCGCACTGGAGCACCCCGAGGAGGCTATGGTGCTGGATATGGAGGCATGCTGGACTGCCCTCTCACGAACTGACCTCTACCCCCAGACGGGCCACCTTTGAACTCTCCAGAATAAGGGTGGCATGTGGGTCGGGCCCGGTCCTAATTGGGCTTCGTGCGCCCGGTCCTAATTGGGCTTCGTGCGCCCGGTCCTAAGTGGTCCCGGGCTTCATGGGCTTCTTGTTGGAACCGACCCGGGACCGGGACCACGAACTAACGGTTCCGGATTAAGTGGGTCGTCCCGGGCTTAGTGGGCCCAAGTGGGACTAAGTGGGCCCAATGGATACTTTCTATTTTTTTTTAAAAATTTATAGCAGTTGGAGAAAAAAATAGTAATAACAATATCTAAGGCAATTCCTTATAAATTATATTATAGAATTGTGACCTAAATGTTTTAATTCAAATTTAAAGACAAAAATATTTTAAAGAAATATTCAAAGCAATACGTTATAATTTTATTATAGCATTAAAAAAATATGGCAATATCTTTCTTAGTCTTCCTCCCCCTATGGAATAAGAACAACAAGGTGCTAATACCATTATTAAGAAGAAAAAAAACTAATCAAGATGTGCCAAAATACAAGTTACATATTGATTTTTGTTCATATAAGTTACATGGTATCTCTTACAAATTTCATAAATCCTTCAAGGTCCGGAGGAATTTTAGTTGGTGGTGGCGGAAAAGAAGCTTGGTCATCACCGCTTCCGGGCGAAGCAGCATCCTCCGCAAGTTCAACTAGCATTTCTTCGTAAGCTTCGTCTCCCCAATTTACCGAGAGTTAATTTAACAATGCAACAACACCATAAATAGGGGAATAGGGAAAAAATATTTTTTAAACTTTTTTTCTCATAGAATCAATAGCAAGTTGATAATTAATTATCGTTGAAGACTTAAAAACTTCAATTCACCAACTTCACAATTTTGCACAAATTGTAACAATAAAGTAAGCAATTATAGAAGAAAATTAGAGAGAGATTGATGATTTTGTAAGAAAATGAAAGAATGAAGGAGTATTTATAGTTGAAAATAGGGAAAAAGTGTAATTATAAAAAGTTTGGAGTTAAAACAAAGTTGGGGGGATTAAATGGCTATTTTATAAATAGCCAACGGCTATTTTGGCAGGTAAAATGGCCATATTTTAAATGCCATAACGGCTATAATGTGGTAGGTTTTTTTTAAAAAAAAATTAGTCGTTGGGCCCGGATAAGCCCGTTTAGGACCGCTTGAACCGGCCCACTTCCCAGCCGGTCCCGGTCCCAACCAGTCCTGGTCTCGCGGGCCTCGCCTATGGGACCGTCCCACTACCCAGCCCACCTCCCCACGGTCTCGGTCCTATCCGGTTAGGATCGTTTAGGCCCACCGCCCATTTGGGCTTGCGGTCCTAGGCCGGGCCCGGTCCTAACCGGCCCATATGCCACCCTTACTCCAGAATATCTAAACCGTTTATCTTTCATAACCTGCTCTCGGCTATGCTGACGTACACCCTCAATCCTCCTGGCTATCTCCACGACCAACTCATAAGAAGTCCCCATCTCAACCTCTCGGGCCATAGTGGTCTGAATGCCAGTGTGCAAATCCACAACAAACCTCTGTACTCTCTCCGCATCAGTAGGGAGTACCATAAGTGCATGGCGAGACAACTCAGAGAACCTCGCCTCATAATCGATCACTGACATCTGACCCTGCTGGAGCTGCTCAAACTAAAACCGCAACTCTTCCCTCTGGGAGGGTGGAATATACCTATCCAGATAAATACAGGTGAACCTGTCTCAAGTCATGGGAGGAGAATCTGTTGGTCTGCCAAGAATATAGGACTTCCACCACCTAGGGTCTTGCCCTCCAGCTGAAAAGTAGCAAAGTCTATCCCATGAGACTCCAATATCCTCATGTTGTGCAGTCTGTCTCTGCACCGATCAATGAAGTCCTGGTATTCTCATGTCGCTCACCCCCAAAAATAGGAGGATGTAGTCTAGTCCATCTCTCTAATAGTTTCTGCGGATCAGCGACTGCAGCTGGTCTGGGCTCAGGTGTAGCTGCTGCCACTGGTTGGGCTCCACCCACGGGTAGTGCACCCTGGGTCTAATATACAGCAGCTGCCTGCCCATGAGCATGTGCTGTAGGAGTCTGTGCTCCCCTTCTCGCCTGAGATGTGGCTGGGTCTGCCGAAAATAAACCGGCCTGAATTATAGTGTCCATGAATACCTCGCGGAAGGAAAACAGGAATTTACAACTTTAAGGAAAACACCAAAATAACTAAAGGCAAATGCAGCCATAAAGAAATATCAATAAGGGCACTCCCGAGGTACCGCCTCGTAGTCCCAAATCATAAATAAATTTACAATATCTCATGTCTCATTTTCTTATATCACCGCGGGAGCCTTCACATTTAATTTTAAAAAAAATATTTTTCCCGAAATAGCATCCCGCGTTTTAGCCACCCTTATCACACCGCATGACTTCTAGTAGTTCCCCTACTAGCCACACGTATCAAGCCACCCTTATCTCACCGCATGTGTTTCAACACCCAGACCTTATACAACCGCATGCGTATCAATATCACAATATATCACAATTTGCACCTCAAGTACCCAAATATTTCAGCTATCCAAAATAAATCAACAATAACAATATTTTTCCACAATAAGGAGCTCACGGCTCAATCACAATGAGTATAAAAATCTCACAAAATATTCGGGAATGAATAACTCAGCAAAAATAATATTTCACAATTTTTAGCACGTTGCTTCAATACCAAATTTTAAAATGTCAAATACTTCATATTAATATTAATTCAATTAAGAAATTCAACTTTCAAATATTGAGCACAAAATAAAAGAAACAAAATTTCAACTAAATAGGTAAAGCAATTAGCAGGAAAAATGTCAGAAAAATTTAAAATATAAAAATAGATCAATGATGATGAATATAACCGGTTAAATAATTTAATTAATTTGCAACAGAGATCTACACAATTTAAAACCATAGTTTTTCATATTTAGCCCGTGTACACACTCTTCACCTCGCGTACATGACTTTTCACACATCACAATTATCATATCAATATCAATCCTAAGTGAAATTTCTACCACACAAGGTTAGACAAGTCGCTTACCTCGACTTGTGTAATTCTTTACTCTACTATGCCTTTGCCTCGCGAATTAGCCTCCAAAATTCTCGTATCTAGTCATAATAATTTCGATTCATTCAATACAAATTATTGGAAATTAATTCCATATGAAAATACTAATTTTTCAATAAAATTCGAAATTTAACTCAAAAATCGTCAGTGGAGCCCACGTCTCAGAACCCGACAAAAGTTATAAAATACGAATGCCCATTCAACCACGAGTTCAACCATATAATTTTTACTAAAATTCAACATCAATTCGACCGTCAAATCTTCAAATTAAATCAAGAGGGTTTTCTAAATCTTCCAACTTAAATCCTCAATTAAATATTAAAAACAACCATAGATTCGGGTAATTTGACCAATATTGAGTAAAGAACACTTACCCCGTTATTTTTCTTAAAAATCTCCCGAAAATTGCCTCTTCCCGAGCTCCAATTTCAGAACTTAAAGTTTCTGCCCAGGGATTTCTTATTCGCGAACGCGACCCTTGCCTCGCGTTCGCGAAGCACAAAATGTGCTGCCCAAAATCTCCTCTTCACGAACACGATGACCAGGGGTCCCATGCCTTCGCGAATGCGACGCCTCATTCGCGAACGCGTAGGCTAACGCGTGAAGTCCACCCTAGCCCTCACTCTTCTTCACGAACGCGTGGCCTCTCTCGCGCTCGCGATGCACACTGGCCCTCACCCTTCGTGAACGCGTCCCTTGCTTCGCGAATGCGAAGAACAAACTCTCGCCTGCCCTAGTTCCCCTTCGCAAACGCGAGACCTTTCTCGCGAACGCGAAGAAGGAAACCAGAGCTGGACACCAGAAATTTTTCAGTTGTTCTCCAAGTCCAAAATTGATCCGTTAACCTTTCGAAACTTACCCAAAGCCCCCAGGACCTTAACCAAATACACCAACAAGTCCTACAACATCATACAAACTTAGTCGAAACCTCAAATTACATCAAACAACACTAAAACCACGAATCATACTCCAATTCAAGTTTAAGGAACTTAACAATTTCCAACTTCTACATTCTATGCCGAAACATATCAAATCAAGTCCAATTTACCTCAAACTTTGCACATAAGTCGTAAGTGACATAACGGAGCTATGAAAATTTTCAGAACTGGATTCCGACTTCGATATCAAAAAGTCAACTCCCCGGTCAAACTTCCAAACTTAAATTTCTATTTTAGCCATTTCAAGCCTAATTTAGCTACGGACTTCCAAATAATTTTTCGGACACGCTCCTAAGTCCAAAATTACCATACGGAGCTATTGGAATCATCAAAACTCTATTCCGGGGTCGTTTACACATAAGTCAATATCCGATCAACTTTTTCAACTTAAGTTTTCAACCTTGAGAATAAGTGTCTCAATTCATTCCGAAATCTCTCCGGACTCGAACTGACTACCCCGACAAGTCACAATACAGCTATAAAGTACAGAATGAGCAGTAAATGGGGGAATGGAGTTGCTCCTAATGAGGTTTGACAACTCCATCTTTTGGTTTCTCAGCCTCTATATATATTATCGTCTCTCTGTCACCCCCTTAATAAGGAAAAGTAGTTTATTTCTATATGAATGCATTATTTGATTAGATATATTCAATGCTCAGATCTAGAAATAACATCTCAGTGTGCATTCAAATTCTGACAATTTAATCTTAATGGTATTAAATGAGGCATTGATTATGAATACAGAGAACATGGAGAATTACTTCACAAACGAGAATAAAGATTGGAGAAACATTTTTGTAACATTTTTTTATTTTTATTAAAAAAGAAAAGAAAGTGTAGAGAGCTTCACTCTAGAAAAAGGCTGGGTATTGTAATGAGGAGGAAGACACAGATGGCCTCTTCTTTTTTCCGGTGGTCATAACAGGGGCGAGTTATGAGTTCAATTGAACTCATAACTTTTATCTTAGACTTGGATTTTCACTATAAAATTCATTAAAATTACTGAAGAAAATGAGCTATCAACCCATAACTCAAACAATGTGACGGGTTCAATGGTTGAAGTCGAAATCTTAAACCCGTAGAATTAAAATTTTGGATTCGTCTATGAGTCAAAAGAGTGAAAATGCTTATATATGAGTACTCTTCTAACTCTAAATCCAGCAGTACCTCCAAATTGAGAAACTAGCTCACAACAATAATGAGAGCTTACGGAGATAGAATTATTATTTTTATTTTACAAAATTGAACAACTCTCCTTTGATTAATTTAATTTTAATTCTCTGAACTAAGATACTTTATTTGTGCAGAAAAGCTTGTTCATGGTAAGACACTTTCAATGGGGTGATCCTTTTTTGCTTCGTAAATCTGAATCACATCAAGCAGATTGTAAAATATCGCAGTATTATAAACCTTGCCGATGGTGAGCCTTTTCGCAGTTTCATATACATACAGACAATCGACAATGTCAAAATAGGTAGAGCACAAAACTGAAGGAATAACAACTGTGACATATGACCAATGACTCACTAGTAATTGTATCTTTCTGGACCAAAAAAAGCACTTCTAACTAGCATTTACGTGATTTTCTAAGCACTCCTAACTTGCATTTACTTGATTGTCTACGTTGATCCAAATTCTGAAAACCATTTCTCGTGTCGTTCAATGTCCACTGCAGAAACTGTGGGTTGTATTTTATCTAAAGCTTCTAGGAAGTCATCCATCATAACTGGAATTTTCAAAATCTCAGCCTTGGACATGTTCTTAATCTCATCTGGGTTTTTCCCTGCTATCTTACGTCTCATGCCGCTTAAAGAAGCATCTCTGCAGATATTTGTTAGATCGTCTCCACTGAAACCTTCTGTTCTTCGTGCCACTTGGTCAATATCCAGGTCAGGAGCTAACTGGCATTCATGATACATGATACAGATTGTTAGTATCAACAAAATTTTCTGTTCAATCTCGAGGAGCAATAATAATCACAGGCAGATCTAGGGCCAGTTCTATGGTTCGACTGAACACATTTCTTTCAGCTCAAACGCCGCATGCAAATGAGAAAAACTTTAAAATTTGTTTTATACATATAATGAGATCACACAAACTCTAAATCCTGGATGAGGCTTAGCTCAAGTCACAATGTAACAAAAGTTTATGTTTAAAGTTCTTACTGATTTCCAGCACCACCCTTGTCATTCTAGTAACTTAAAAATTCTATTGAGATGTAACCAAAAGGTCTCTTATTATCAGCTTCTTCTTCTTTCTTTTTTTCTTTTATATATCCTAATATCGTATTCATTGTTAATACTATTAATAATCATTGAACTAGTATCGGCAATAACATAATGTAGTTTACTTAAAGCCACTGGAAGTGGAGACAGATTCCATGGAGGTGTTAAACCTACTTGAAAATGATTCCCCATTGTATAACACTATTATGGATTCTTGCAGGTGGTAAATGCTCCAGCTGGAGAGCCCTGTCATCAGGCATAGCTTCGGGGAAGCAAACTATGTGGCACACCTTCTAGCTAAAGATAGTACCAAGCTGGCCATAATTAACCAACAAAATCAATCTTCATGTTCCTACTCATTTTGTTGAATCCACTACGCTATCAGCCAAAGAAGGAACAATGTCTGTTAGGACCATACCATAAAATATATGTAAACATTTGTCTAGTTTCGGAACCTTTGTGCTCTACATAGCACTACAAGCCATGGATTTGATCCCCATGAGACATCCATGAGTGAACCTTGTAATTATTATGGTATGTACATTTTCTTTGTAAGTTGAAACTTGAAAATTTTCAGTGTGGTCATACTCATTCCTTTAGTGACTTTGAATCAAAACCTATTTTTTAAGTAGAGACATTAAGATAATATAGCAGATGAACTTCTTTCAAGACAATGAAGCACAGTACCTACAAATTAAGAAACTAGCCAACACCAATAATGAGAGCTTACCGTGATTGATATCAAGTTTATCTTTATAAGCTCCTTACGGCTCTTAAAATCAGGAAGTGGGATGTAAATCCGCTTTTCTAGCCGCCTCCTACAGTAGTACAGTGAATCACTAATTAGCCAAGATCCAGATACGAAACAGAATACAAATCAGACTAAAAAAGCTAATATTGACTAGGAAGTTAAGGAGTAAAGTTAACCTTAGTGCCTCATCAAGACCCCAGGGGAAATTTGTTGCTGCCAAAACTGTGACCGGTTTGCCTGCTATATTATTAGTGGAGTTGTTTAACCCATCAATCTGAACTAGAAGTTCAGACTTCACCCTTCGGGATACTTCATTCTCTCCAGGAGCCCTGAGAAACAGGTCCAGAGTTCATGAAGTTTTATCACTAGAAGTAAAACTAAAAAATTATAAGTTTAACATACTTAAGAACATTTTATGCTCAAATTAATGTTGATTGTTGAGCACATGCATAAATGTTATTGTGGGATGTGTGCGTACACACGAGGTAGGTGAAAGAAAGAGGAGCAGGACGAAATATTTAGTATGCAATAATGTTACAAAAATTATTCACAATCAGGTTACTTAAAATGTAGATATAAATCTTTATGATAACACATTAATCGGTGACCTGATAAAGATAATATAACAATCTATGATCTAGCAAATATCAGTTTAAAGTCACCGGCACTTCTCAGACGCATTATTTGGTAGCTTGATAAAAATCTCTATGGTTGAAAAACATAGACTTGTCAGTATGTACGGATGGGACTATCAGTTCAGACCAGACTAAGCTGCTCAAGTGATACTACAGTATGATCCAGTTTCCGAAAAACATACAGCCTCTAATTTCCTTCTACTAGGTATTCTATTAAGGTAATTGTTTTAACCTTCTCTGCTCTCTGCAGCTCCTATGCAAGGCTTTGGATTAGTAGAGGCCCTTCACTTATTTACTCGGGAAAAAGCAAGAACGAACTGGTCGTCAAACTAATATACGGTCCATCACCAATCATGTGTCTATTAGATGATTGAAGTCTAGTTACTATGACGTGTAGACCCGTAACATATAATCTATGCCTAGTACATAAATTTATCACATATGGTGATGAAAATAAATCTTACACAACAGCAAGACAATGAGAAAAATCCTCAGCTATTACATGTATATGAAATCATTTTAGAAAGAACAGATTGCTTACCCTCTGGCACTACAAAGAGAATCAATCTCATCAATAAAAATTGTACTTGGAGCACGAGCACGAGCAAGATCAAACAAGCACCGTACCCGTCGTTCACTCTCCCCATACAATTTTGCCAACAACGAAGAGCAAGAAACATTCAGAAATGTTGTCCCACACTCTGTAGCAACAGCTTTGGCCAAGAGTGTTTTCCCTGTGCCAGGAGGACCAAACATAAGAACTCCTCTCCAAGGTCTCCTGATTCCCTGCAAGTAACATTTGAATATGTGAACTATATAGAAGTTTCATAATATAAGTATTCATTATTCTTTTTATTAATGTGCCATGTAGTTACAACATGTGGATAGCTGCAAGTCAAAACTTGTACATAGCAAGAAGTTGCGACTTCCGTTGGATCAGATTGTATCCTCGTTATGTGATGACAGGTATATGAGACAGTTCAGTTTTCAATAGCAAAAACTATTACCAGCTTATTTTCTTAATTAACTTCGAGGACTGTTTCCACATCTAATAAACAGTTTGTAACAAGGCAAAAGAAAAGGAAACATAAGTGTGTTTGGTATGTCGGAAGTTATTTTGCCCCAAAGAAAACACTTTTTTCAGAACAGATGAAAATGCTTCAACATTTTTTCCTAAAAACAAATTTCGGTGTTTGATTGGTCAATGAAAAATATTTTCTGTAAATAATAATAAAATTAACAAATTCGGAAGTATTTTGATGAAATTTTTTAAGAACTAAGATTCAATAGTAATGTCTAAATGTTAGTTGGAGAAGATGAATATGAAGTTGAAAGTTAAGGTAGTTATAAAGAAAATGACATCATTCTAGCTTTTTTAACACCAGAAAAGGATGAAAAATATTTTCCTAAAATATGACTTCCATCGTACCAAACACAGATGTATCATTATTTAGTAGTCTTATAATCAGAATAAACTATCTGCAGTACCTGGAAGTATTCAGGCATCCACAGTGGGAGTACCACTGCTTCCTGTAGAAGCCTCTTTGCTTCATTTAGTCCCGCAACATCATCCCATCTCACCCCTGGATTAGTATCCAATATTTCTTTTTCAAGACGAGCAGCCAGTTGGGGATCAGGCCCGTTATACTCTCCTTTTGGCTTAACGCCAGCTACAGCATTCTGATAGTTGTAAAGAAGGACGCTGTGAATATTATAAAGAACTTAAAGTCTCAGCTTCGTACAAATAGAGTAAAGCAGTTTTTGCAGTGTCACTACACCAACTGCTCTAAAACATTATGTGTTAGTTTCACGCATGGTTACTGAATTTTATATAGCAGTAAAGTCTACCGCTTTTATATTAAATCTCATCTATAATCAATTTGGCCTTGCAGAGCGAAGATTAAACATTATTTAAGATTGGAGTTTAGTAAAATACTTTGTGATTTGAGCCTAGATGGTGCCCAAAAAGCAACATTATCAAAATGTTCTCGAATAGTATTAAAGGCAGATGAGGTATTTGTACCACTTGTTGCACTGTGTTTCTATAATTGTTCACCTGCCCAGGCAGCTGAGGTGTTTGTACCCCTTGTTGCACTGTGTTTCTGCAATTATTCAGTGTTGGTATCGCTTGTTGCAGTGTGTTTCTGTAATTATTCACCTGCCCAGCAAAACTGTAGCTTCCCCCCTATAAAAATTTCATTGGACAACAGAAACTTTGTAACCTAATAAAAGAAAGAAGTTGGAAAAAGGAAAAGAAAATAATATAACAATCCCAGCGACTACTTAAGATTGAAGTTTCATGAAATACTTGCCTGAACTTGGTTAGATAATTGTGTCATTAACCGACCTTGGGTAGCCTGAAGTTGAGATAATCGCGTTGCTGCCTGAACTTGGTTAGACATTTGTGTCATTGCCTGAACTTGGTTAGATATTTGTGCCGTTGCCTGAACTTGGTTGGATACTGGTGGCGTCGCCTGAACTTGGTTAGACACTTGTGCCGTTGCCTGAACTTGATTAGACACTTGTGTCATTGCCTGAACTTGGTTCGATATTTGTGGCGTCGCCTGAACCTGGTTAGACATTTGTGGCGTTGCCTGAACTTGGTTAGATATTTGTGTCGTATTCTTCTTCTCTATTTGTTTTGTGGGTGATAGACTGACACTCCTTGAAAACTAACACACAAATTAAAGCAAACATTACAGTTTTAATTTGGGAATCCAAGTAGTAAAGCCTTTATTAAAACCCTAGTGGCAAAACGGATTGGAAAAAACAGTTATCCACCTATATTATCGACTAAAAAATGGGTTGGAAAATAAACTTTTTAAAAACGGGTCAAATATAGATAAGAACCGTATTATCCACTTAGATTAAAAAATGAATAACCAATGGATAACTAATGAGTAACTTTTACATTTGTAAAAGTTCAAATTGGGGTTCATCAAATTTGGGAGACAAGTAATTCTCCAAAAGTGATATATTCAAGAAGCATGTATATTATCCGCCGGTTAACCCATTTTCTATCCGTATTAAATATGGGTCGGGTCGGATAATTTATCCATTTTGCACGACACGTTTTCGACCCCGACCCGCCTGTTTGCCAGCCCTACCAGTGACATAAGGGTTGGGGAAACAAACAAAACAAAAGAATTATTACCTGCTGAATTGCAGAATTGGGTTGAAATTGGAGACCGAGGGAGTTGAAGTCATGATCAACGTTACGAAAACCTTGAGCATAAATGCGGGTGAAGCCAATATAGTTTAGGCTAACATTACCAGCTAGGACAGCGTAGTAATTGGGGGTGAGGAAGCTTGAAAGTTTGAACTGAATGCTCTGCACATTGTTATTCAATTCGGGTTCTAAAGCCTTGACCCATTCCACCAGCTCCGTCATGTCGAGATGGCCATCTTTGTTAACGTCGAACTTGTCGAAGATTTTCTTCATCTTCTCATCTCTGCTACAATTAGAATTAGGAGCCACCGCCACCATCTTCTTCTTCAATTAACAATACGACTTATATGCTTACTAGATGATCAAGAACAAGATTTGCAACTAAAGGAACGAGATACAGAGGCGGTTCAGAATTTGGAGATTTTGGGTTCTGGATTTTATAAAAGTTATTCAGTGAATTTCCTAATATATTCTACTAAATCCATAGCTAGAATTCTAACTCCACTTGATGAC
This sequence comes from Nicotiana tabacum, assembly GCF_000715075.1. Lineage (NCBI taxonomy): Eukaryota > Viridiplantae > Streptophyta > Magnoliopsida > Solanales > Solanaceae > Nicotiana > Nicotiana tabacum. Next base: position 91,009,778 of record NC_134096.1, on the reverse strand, counting down.
CGGTTTTCCCCTCAAAATATAGGTGTATTGGTTTTAGAAAGATTTTTGCTAAAGTCTTACCGAAATGGGCTTTCTAGTGTGGTTTTTTCTTTTTTCGGCTAATTTAAAATTATTAATAAAAGGAATGATGTTTGCTATTTTCTCGAGTCGAGAGAAAATTATTGTATGTAATGAAAAGGAAATAATGAAAACTAAATTATAAACCCTCGTAACATATTATTACATCAACTTTTTAATTTAATATTGGTGAATTTACATTGTTTAGCAAATTACGTAATTGGATTAGTTAATCACTTAGTAAAGTTGTCCACGCTTTTCGCGTTTGAGAAAAAGTAATTATATTAGATTTACAGGATAATATTTTTTTCTAATATCAACTATTGCACATTTTAATAAAGTCTTTTAGTCTTCAAATTCAAATGGAGTTATTTCAAGGTTTTATCTATTTTATTATTAATATCTAGTTTTATAATATTTTTCGAAATTCTTGTTAAGTAATTTTATTTAGTTTTCTAAAGATACTAATGGCTTCTTGATGGTACGTTTATTGATGTCATGATAATCAACAATGGTAACCTGTGTTATTCTATTCTTAATATTTCTCAATCTGGTGCCTCACAGCGAACTATACATATATCCCCACACATATTCATATAAAAAAAAATTAAGAGAAATGATATAACAAAACAAATCAAATATGATAATTTTAGAAAAATGTTAAGGTACATCAATATGAATAATATTGAAATAAAAAATGAAGAGCAACTAAAATATGACTTGTGTTATAAATTCGGCAAGTGGAATCATCCACTTGCAACGAACCTTCATAACAGGTTTTGAATTGATTTTGTATTCATAACAGGTTTAGGATTGATTTGTAACATTGAAATATTTCTATAAATAGGTTCATTAATAAACCTAATAAAGAAAGAAACATTCCTTTCTAATATTATCATTCTCTTCAATTATTAGTCTTAGTTAATTACATAATTCTTGCTATATTGCTTTTATTTTATAACACATTCATTATCTCTAAGGGTTTGTTTGGTATGAAGGAAAACATTTTTCAATTTTCTCATGTTTGATTGGTTTAAATATTTTGGAAAATATTTTCCTTATTAACTCATTTTTCTCCAATTGGAGAAAAATATTTTCCTTATCAAGAGAAGGAAAATATTTTTCAAAACTCCTTCTCAACCTTCCCCGTCCTATTCCCTACCCTCACCAACCCACCCACCTAACTCCACCCCATGCCTACCTACCCCACCCCCTCTCTCAGAAAAGCTTTTGTTTTTTCAAATTTCAGTTTTTTTTCCATCATCCACCCTACTACTCCCCCCCCCCCACACACACACACATACCCCCCAAAAAACATTTTTTTTTTTTTGTAATTTCAAATTTTTATTTTTTATTTTTCTGCACCACCCACCCCCGCACAAAAAAACTTTTTGTTTTGTAATTTCAAATTTCTGCACCCCCTCCCCCCCAAAAAAAATATTTTCTTTTTGTAATTTCATCTGTTGTTTTAGTTTTTTCATCTTTCGGTTTACATGTTCGAAATTTTACAAGTTCCAAAGTTATGAGTTCGGAGGTTTATGTGTTTGAAAGTTTGCGCGTACCAAACACCGAAAAATAAATAAAATTACTACTTATTTTTCAATAAAACATTTTCTTGGAAAACAGCTCTAACCAAATTCATTATCTCTAAGTTGTGCTTATTCTCTTTCTCAGAACAAGGTATATTTCTTTTAAACTTATTCTGGTGCTACTGCTATGCGTAATAGAGTAAAAGGAGGTGGGTAAGGCAGAAATTGAGGCATTACATGCTGTCTTACCCAGTACATTTAATAGCTTCCATGGACCTACAAAAAAAGTATTTGTTCGAGAAAACCGCCTTAACATAACGGGAAGGACCGCAAGATGGTTACTGCTTCTATCTAAATTCGACATCACGTAAGTAACCAAAATTAGCTTGTAGGGTCTATTTCTTAATTCAAGATCCTTCTTACTAACCGGAATCAAAGAATTAGTAGATCTGTTCCGCCAGAAATAGAAATGGGCTAAGGTTATGAACTTATAATCTGATGATCTAGTTGATTCCATAATTATAAGTTCATTCCATACCGGACTAGACCTGAATAGGGTTATATACATTCTCATTATGAGAAGGGGGCATTCGGGCCTATCTTGATAGATACTATATTTACACATGGATTCCTATATCGTTACATTCTATTTAATTAGGATTAGGAGTACGCGTAATTGGACCTACTTTTTACATATCTCTATTGGAATCCTATTCACCTCTTTGATTGAATCGAGAAATAGGTTTGATTGTCCATAAGATTGCTTCTCACTGCATGCGTTGTTCATTCAGGGGCGGATTTATGTGGAAGGCTCGGAGTGCCAAGCCACTTAGATGCCTTGGTTGAAACTCTGTAGATATATATAAATATGTATAAGAAATAGATTAAATACAGGTATTGCATTCTCCGAATAATTCAAATTGAAGCAATTGAATATCCAATTCGGACCTATATTACATGAACGATAATAGAGTAAAATGATGATAATAGTTACATCTGCGGCTGGATAATCCCTTCACCAATATTTGCTTGACACCGTCATACTATTTATCAGTTGAAAATAAATTAGTAACTAGACACATCCTCCAGGCTAATATACTTAATAAATAACTATTATATGCAGGCCCGCATGTGTTTCCACTTTCCCTTCACTAAGCATACGTCCAAACATTTCTTAATAGTTGTGAATATGATGGTCAAATTTATACTGGTATTATTATGGGATTATCAGTTATAGTACAAATGGATCACTGTTTTGAAATTAATTTGTGAATTTCTTAGAACAATTAGAAAATCACTTTTAACATTAGGGGATGAGAATAAGCAGCTGAAAAAAGATATTGATTGGAATGCATTATCACTGTCTTATTTAGATTCTTGTATAAATCAATATGAACCGGAGGTTCAAAAGATAATTCATTTGCAAAGTATTATAAATCAAGTGCCAATGCATTTACCAATCTACCAAGGATTACTAAATCTCATATTTCAACTGCAAATGCTCCAATTCGAGTTGATGACCCGGTAGGACTCTGTTAAAGCAAATGAGTCTAAGTCGCACTTAAAACGTAGTAGACCAATCGGTTCAAATATTAAAAAAATCCTCAAAAAAGGGACAAATGATCAAGATGGTCATAATATGGAGGTAGTTACTCAAGAAGAGCCCCGAGACATAACAATTGATAAAATTTCAAGAGAGGTTCAAATACCTAAAAATGTTGAAAATGAAGAGATATTGATAAATTATATCTCAACTGAAAAAAGATGGAATCGAAATGATATAGTTGTCGATAATCTTTTGTTACTGTTGAAATAATGCAATAAGATGAGGATCTTGAACCGAAATCTGGCGATGAATGTAGACGGAGAAATGATTGGCCAAAATGAAAAGACGCTATCCAAGAAGAATTGACTTCACTTGAAAAACGTAAAGTTTTTGGATCTATAACCCGAACACCTGAAGGTGTAAATCCAGTTGGGTACAAATAAATTTTTGTGTGAAAAAGAAATTAAAAAAATTAAGTCGTAAGATATTGTAACGAGCCGATCGGTCGTTTTGAGAGTTAGAGCCCCGAACCCCTATTAACTGCTTTTTTCAAATCTATTTTCTGCTATTGTGACATGCCGGGATGATTGGTTTTGAGTTTCGGAGTGTTTTGGGACACCTAATCCCTAAATGAGAGCTTAAGCCTTAGGATTTGGACCGTAGTCGGAACTGTGTGAAGACGACTCCGGAATAGAATTTTATCGGTTCAGTTAGCTCTGTTAGGTGATTTTGGGTTTAGGAGCGTGTCCGGATTGTGTTTTGGAGGTTCGTAGCTCATTTAGGCTTGAAATGGCGAAAGTCAAATTTTTGGAGTTTTGGGCTGGAAGTTGGAGTAGGTCTGTAATGTTGATTATGACTTGTGCGCAAAATTTGAGGTCAATCGGACGTGATTTGATAGGTTTTGGCATCGGTTGTAGAATTTTGAAGTTTCAAGTTCTTTAAGTTTGAATTGGAGGGTGATTCGTGATTTTAGCATTATTTGATGTGATTTGAGAACTTGACTAAGTTCGTATGGTGTTTTAGGATTGGTTAGTATGGTTGGTCGAGGTCCCGGGAGCCTCGGGTGTGTTTCGGATGCTCAACGAGTCATCTTTGGACTTAGAGAAGTGGTAGATTTCTGGTATTTTATTGCAGAAAAATCTTTCATCGTGTTTGCGAGAGGTGCCTCGCGATCGCGTAGAGCATCTGGAAAAGGCAGCGAAGTTGTTCTTCGCGTTCGCGATGTTGTTCCCGCGTTCGCGAAGGTGTGGGACCTTAAGCCTACGCATTCGCGATATGGTCCTCGTGTTTGCGTAGAGGAACGGGGCAGAGGAAGCTTCGGGCATTAAGCCTACGCGTTCGCGAAGAGGTTCGCGCGTTCGCGAAGGGTCCGTCAGTGGAAGGTACGCGTTTGCGAGAGTCCCCTCGCATTCGCGAAGGAGGAATTTTGGGCCAGTGGAAGATTGTTCATCGCGTTCGCGATCGTGATGTCGCGTTCGCAAAGAAGAACGCACCTGGGCAGAATTTAAGGTTTAAAAATTAGGGTTGAGTTCATAACACAAAAATTTGATTGAGAGCTCGGTAGAAGGCGAAATTTGGAGAGATTTTTGGCCGAAGTTTTTGGATAATGATTCCTAACTCCTTTATGGTTATATTCCACTAATCTATGGTTGATTTCATCGTTTAATTTCGGATTTGGGGTGAGAAATTGAGAAAGATTCTTAGGCCAAAATTTGGGATTTTGATCGAGATTTTGGTATCGGATTTGAACAATTTTGGTACGAGTAAACTCGTGAGTGAATGGGTGTTTGTATTTTGTGAATTTTACCCGATTCCGAGACGTGGGCCCGAGGTAACTTTTTGGGCATTTTTCCTAATTTCACGCTTTAGCTTCGAATTAATTAGTTAAATTAGTTACTCGTAGTTATATTTACATTATGCAAATTATTTGAATAGATTCGGGCCATTTGGAGTCGGATACTCGTGGCAAGAACGTGTTATCGGGGTGATTTGAGCGGTTCGAGGTAAGCGGCCTGCCTAACCTTGTGTTGGGGACTTCCCCCTTAGGATATCTTGATATTATTTGGTATGTGGGCGCCGTGTACGTGAGGTGACGAGTACGTACACGGGCTATTATTACAAAAATCCTGTTTAACCTTTTTAAATCATAAATTGCTTCTCTTATTAAGTTGTACTAACATGTTTAATTGTGTAGTTTAGACTAGAAAAGCATATTTATGTATTTTAACTGCCTAATTGACATTCTGTGCGTCATGTTTAGCTAAGTCCTTATTTGACTTATCTGTGTCCAGTATAAATTGTATAACTCGATGTCATACCTGTCATTTCATCTTGCGTTGCATATTTACTTTGGGACTACAGACGTATTCCGGGAGATCCCCTTGTACTGCATATTTACTTTGTGACTACGGACGTATTTCGGAAGATCCCCCAGCACTGCATATTTACTTTGGGACTACGGACGTATTACGGGAGATCCCCCTGTACTGCATATTTATTTTGGGACTACGGACGTATTCCGGGAGATCCCCTTATACTGCATATTTACTTTGGGACTACGGATGTATTCCGGGAGATCTCCCTGTACTGCATATTATTTTAAAACTACGGGACGGTATCCCGAGAGATTTCCCACTGTGTTTACCTTGTTTTGAGTCGAGGGCTCCCTTAACTGTTAAATTTTCGAGAATTTCTTTAACTGTGTCACCATAAATTTTACTTATATATTTTACTATTTAATTTATTATATTTACTCCGGTAGGGCCTTGACCTGACCTCATCACTACTCGACCGAGGTTAGGCTTGGAACTTATTGGGTACCATTATGGTGTACTCATGCCCTTCCCTACACATATTTTCGTGTGCAGATCCAGGTGCGAGCTATCAGCCTCGGGGTTAGTACGTGCTGCTGATTTTAGGAGACTTCAAGGTACTACTGCTTGCGTCCGCAGATCTTCAGAGTCCCCTTCTACTCCCTCGCCTAGAGACTTTCTTTATTATCTTCAGACTTTTATATAGAGCTACATAGATTATAGCAGCTTGTGACTTAGTGATATACCGGGTCTTGGGAAATTATTTTGTATATACCGAGTAGTACTACTCTTGGCTATTTATAATATGTTGTTTATCTTTAAAATGTTGTGTTTCTTTATAGTTTTCGCAATATTAGACTTACCTAGTCGTAAAGACTAGGTGCCATCACGACACCTTACGGAGAGATAATTTGGGTCGTGACAAGTTAGTATCAGAGCACTAGGTTCATAGGAGTCGCGAGTCATAAGCCGGTTTATTAGAGTCTTGCGGATCGGTGCGGAGACGTCTGTACTTATCTTCGAGAGTCTATGTAACTATTAAGAACAATCATATTTCTTTAATTTCCTTGTCGTGCGAGTTATTGACACCAAAAAGAAAATTAAGATTCTATTCTATTCTTTCTCATAGATGGTGAGGACCCGCAACGGGAGGACCGACGATCAGGCACCCGAGCTTCCTGCCAGAGCCACCAGAGGCCGGGATCGGGGTAGAGGACAACCATGCGGTGCAGCCCGAGCACCTGCGAGAGCTGCGTCAAAGGAGCCCCCAACACCTCCAGCTGGAGGGCCAGCACCGGAGATCCCTATTGCTACTCCAGCCCTCGAGGAGACTTTAGCTCAGTTCTTGAGCATGTTCAGCACTCTGGCTCAGGCTGGACTATTTTCGATAGCTCCCGCTACATCTCAGGACTGGGGAGGGGCACAGATTCCCGCATCCCGCACCCCTGAGCAGAGGGTCCAGGTTGATCAGGCCCCAGAGTATATTCCTATTTCCCCAGTGGCTCCGGTTCAGCATGAGATCAGGATAGCTGCTTCTGAGGCAGAGCAGCTCAGACTTGAGAGGCACAAGAAATACCACCCACCTACTTTTAGCGGACTAGCTTCAGATGATGCTCTGGGTTTTCTTGAGGAGTGTCATCGTATTCTCCGCACTATGGGCATTGTGGAGACGAGTGGGGTTTCTTTCACCGCTTTCCAGCTGAGAGGAGCAGCATATCAGTGGTGGCGTGCCTATGAGCTGAGTAGTCCGGACGAGGCAGCCTCACTCACTTGGACTCAGTTTTCAGAGATGTTCTTGCGTGAGTATATTCCTCAGAGCCTCAGGGATGCTTGGCGCGCAGAGTTCGAGCAGTTGCGTCAGGGTTCTATGACTGTGTCGGAGTATGCAGTCCATTTCAGTGGGTTAGCTCGCCATGCACCGGCTCTGGTTGCTATAGTCAGAGAGAGGGTTCGTTGCTTCATTGAGGGACTCCACCCCAGTATTCGGACCAGTATGGCTAGGGAGTTGGAGATGGACATCACATATCAACATGCAATGAGCATTGCTAGGAGAGTGGAGGGCATATTTGCCCGGGACAGAGAGGAGAGAGAAGCCAAGAGGTCTCGAGAGACTGGTCATTATTCAGGAGCTCGTGCACCAGCAGCACGCTATGGTAGGGGTTTTGTGAGTCGCCCTGTTCATTCAGCTCTTCCAGCAGCCAGCGGTGTTCCAGCTCCTCCTAGACCTCAGGAGCCCTATTATGCACCGCCAGTATCCACTATGCCTCCTACTCGAGGTGCTATTATCGGCCAGTCCAGCAGGCCAGGTCCGAGTCAGTCTCAGCCGCCGTGTCCTCCGAGAGGTTGGTTTGAGTATGGTGACACTCGTCACCTGGTTAGAGATTGCCCCAGAGCCAGGAAGGGTGCACCTCCACAGACTTATCAGCCTCCATGTGCTCCACCGGGTCCTCCGGCCATTCTTCCAGCACCAGCTGCTACCCCACCTCCTCAGTCAGCTCGAGGTGGAGGTCGGGGAGGTCAAGGTCGCCCTAGAGAGGGAGGTCAGGCCAGGTACTATGCCCTTTCTTCCCGTTCAGAGGTCGTTGCTTCAGATTCAGTCATCACAGGTATCGTCCATGTCTATCATAGGGATGCATCAGTATTATTTGACCCAGGCTCTACGTATTCATATGTGTCTTCTTATTCTTCTCCATATTTGGGGATATCTCGGGATTCTTTGAGTTCTCCTATTTATGTATCTACTCCTGTGGGAGATTCTCTCGTTGTGGACCGCGTATATCGGTCGTGTTTGATTGCTCTTAGTGATTTTGAGACCAGAGCCGATTTGTTATTACTCAGTATGGTAGATTTTGATGTTATCTTAGGCATGGACTGGTTGTCGCCTCATTATGCTATTCTTGATTGTCACGCTAAGACCGTGATGCTGGCTATGCCAGATTTACCGAGATTAGAGTGGAGAGGTACCTTAGAGTATACTCCCCACAGGGTCATTTCATTTCTTAAGGCTCAGCGAATGGTTGAGAAGGGGTGTGATGCATATTTGGCCTATGTGAGAGATGTCAGTATCGATACCCCTACAGTCGAGTCAGTTCCAGTAGTGAGGGACTTCCCAGATGTGTTTCCAGCTGATCTTCCGGGCATGTCGCCCGACAGAGATATTGATTTTGGCATTGATTTGTTGCCGGGCACTCAGCCCATCTCTATTCCTCCATATCGTATGGCTCCTCCTGAATTAAAGGAGTTGAAGGAGAAGTTGTAGGAGTTGCTTGATAAGGGCTTCATTCGGCCCAGTGTGTCACCTTGGGGTGCTCCGGTCTTATTTGTGAAGAAGAAGGATGGTTCTATGCGTATGTGTATTGATTATCGGCAGCTGAACAAGGTTACAGTAAAGAACATGTATCCTTTGCCTCGCATTGATGATTTATTTGATCAGTTACAGGGTGCCAGGGTGTTTTCCAAGATTAACTTGCGTTCTGGCTATCATCAGTTGAAGATTCGGGATCCGAATATCCCGAAGACTGCTTTCACAACCAGATATGGTCACTATGAGTTTCTTGTCATGTCATTTGGGCTAACCAATGCCCCTGCAGCCTTTATGCATTTGATGCACAGTGTATTCCGGCCTTATCTTGATTCCTTCGTCATTGTGTTTATTGACGACATCCTGGTATATTCCCGATCTCGGGAAGATCATGAGCAGCACCTGAGGATCGTGCTTCAGACTTTGAGGGAGAAGAGGTTGTATGCAAAATTTTCTAAGTGTGAATTCTGGCTTGATTTAGTGGCATTCTTGGGCCACACAGAGTCTTGTGATGGGATCAAGGTAGATCCGAAGAAGGTGGAGGCAGTGCAGAGTTTTCCTAGACCGTCATCAGCTACGGAGATCCGTAGTTTCCTTGGTTTGGCGGGGTATTACTGTCGCATTGTGAAGGGATTTTCATCCATTGCAACACCTATGACCATGCTGACCCAGAAGGGTGCTCCGTTCAGGTGGACCGAAGAGTGTGAGCAGAGCTTTTAGAAGCTTAAGACAACTTTGACTACAGCCCCAGTATTAATATTGCCTACAGGTTCAGGGTCCTACACTGTCAATCGTGATGCCTCGAGGATTGGCCTTGGAGCGGTATTGATGCAGGACGGTAGGGTGATTGCCTACGCATCTAGACAGTTGAAGGTGCATGAGAAGAATTATCCAGTTCATGATCTCGAGTTAGCAGCTATTGTTCACGCCCTGAAGATCTGGCGTCATTATTTGTACGGTGTTCCCTGTGAGATTTACACTAACCACCAGAGTTTGTAGTACTTGTCCAGGCAGAAGGACCTTAATTTGTGTCAGCGGAGGTGGTTGGAGCTACTTAAAGACTATGATATCACTATATTATACCACCCAGGGAAGGCCAACGTAGTGGCCGACGCCTTGAGTCGCCGGGCAGAGAGTTTGGGGAGTTTGGCATATCTTCCGGCAGCTGAGAGGCCCTTAGACTTGGATGTTCATGCCTTAGCCAACCAGTTCATGAGATTGGATATTTTAGAGCCTAGCCGGGTATTAGCTTGTGTGGTTGCTCGGTGTTCTCTTTATGACCGTATCAGGGAGCGCCAATATGATGATCCTCATCTTCTAGTTCTTCAGGACAGGGTTCGGCGAGGTGATGCCAGAGATGTGACTATTGGTGATGACGGTGTGATGAGGATGCAGGGCCGGATCTGTGTGCCCAATGTAGATGGGCTTCGGGAGTTGATTCTCGAGGAGGCCCACAGCTCGCGGTACTCCATTCATCCCGGTGCCGCAAAGATGTACCAGGATTTGAGACAGCACTACTGGTGAAGGAGGATGAAGAAGGATATAGTTGGGTTTATGGCCAAGTGTCTCAACTGTCAGCAGGTCAAATATGAGCACCAGAGGCCGGGTGGATTACTTCAGAGGTTAGAGATCCCAGAGTGGAAGTGGGAGCGGATCACCATGGATTTTGTAGTTGGACTTCCACGGACTTTGAGAAGGTTCGATGCTATCTGGGTGATCGTGGATCGGCTGACCAAGTCAGCTCATTTTATTCCAGTGTTGACCACTTATTCTTCTGAGAGGTTAGCTGAGATTTATATCAGAGAGATTGTCCGCCTTCATGGTATTCCAGTATCCATCATTTCAGATAAAGGTACACAGTTCACATCATGGTTTTGGAGAGTCGTACAGCAGGAGTTGAGTACTAGGGTGGAGTTGAGCACAACTTTTCACCCTCATACGGACGGGCAGTCCGAGCGCACGATTCAGATTCTTGAGGATATGCTATGTGCATGTGTGATGGAGTTCGGAGGGTCATGGGACCAATACTTGCCACTTGCAGAGTTCGCTTACAACAACAGTTACCAGTCCAGCATTCAGATGGCACCGTATGAGGCCTTGTATGGTAGGCGGTGTCGGTCCCCAGTGGTATAGTTTGAGCCGGGCGAGGCCCGATTGTTGGGTACAGATTTGGTCCAGGATGCCCTGGATAAGGTGAAGGTTATTCAGGAGAGACTTCGCATAACCCAGTCCAGGTAGAAGAGTTATTCAGACCGTAAGGTTCGTGATTTGGCATTTATGGTTGGTGAGCGGGTCTTGCTTCGGGTATCACCTATGGAGGGTGTCATGAGGTTCGGTAAGAAGGGCAAGCTGAGCCCGAGGTTCATTGGTCCTTTTGAGATATTGCGGCGAGTTGGGGAGGTTGCTTATGAGCTTGCCTTGCCTCCCAGCCTAGCAGGAGTTCACCCGGTATTCCATGTGTCTATGCTCCAAAAGCATCATGGTGATCCGACTCATGTATTAGATTTCAGCTCAGTCCAGCTGGATAAAGATCTATCTTATGTTGAGGAGCCAGTAGCCATTTTGGACAGGCACGTCAGAAAGCTCAGGTCAAAGAATATTGCTTTAGTAAAGGTCCAGTGGAAGGGTCAGCCGCTCTAGGAGGCGACTTGGGAGACCGAGCAGGATATGCGCAGCCAGTACCCTCATCTTTTCATAGTTTCAGGTATGTCTTTATACTCGTTCGAGGACGAACGATTGTTTTAAGAGGGGGAGGATGTAATGACCCGGCCGGTCGTTTTGAGAGTTAGAGCCCTGAACCCCTATTAAATGCTTTCCCCAAATCTATTTTTTGCTATTGTGACTTGCCGGGATGATTGGTTTTGAGTTTCGGAGTGTTTTGGGACACCTAGTCCCTAAATGAGAGCTTAAGCCTTAGGATTTGGACCGTAGTCAGAACTGTGTGAAGACGACTCCAGAATGGAATTTCATTGGTTCCGTTAGCTCCCTTAGGTGATTTTGGATTTAGGAGCGTGTCCGAATTGTGTTTTGGAGGTTCGTAGCTCATTTAGGCTTGAAATGGTGAAAGTTAAATTTTTGAAGTTTTGGGCCGGTAGTGGAATTTTTTATATTGGGGTCGTTTTCCGATTCTGAAAGTTGGAGTAGGTCCGTAATGTTGATTATGACTTGTGCGCAAAATTTGAGGTCAATCGGACGTGATTTGATAGGTTTCGGCATCGGTTGTAGAATTTTGAAGTTTCAAGTTCTTTAAGTTTGAATTGGAGGGTGATTCGTGATTTTAGCTTTGTTTGATGTGATTTGAGAGCTTGACTAAGTTTGTATGGTGTTTTAGGATTGGTTGGTATGGTTGGTCGAGGTCACGTGGGCCTCGGGTGTGTTTCGGATGCTCAACGAGTCATCTTTGGACTTAGAGAAGTGGCAGATTTCTGGTGTTTTATTGCAGAAAAATCCTTCATCGCATTCGCGAGAGGTGCCTCGCGATCGCGTAGAGCATCTGGGAAAGGCAGTGAAGTTGTTCTTCGCGTTCGCGATATTGTTCCCGTATTCGCGAAGGTGTGGGACCTTAAGCCTACGCGTACGCGATATGGTCCTCGTGTTCGCGTAGAGAAACGGGGCATAGGAAGCTTCGGGCATTAAGCCTACGCGTTGGCAAAGAGGTTCGCGCGTTCGCGAAGGGTCCGTCAGTGGAAGGTACGCGTTCGCGAGATTCCCCTCGCGTTCGTGAAGAAGAATTTTGGGCCAGTGGAAGATTGTTCATCGCGTTCGCGATCGTGATGTCGCGTTCTCGAAGAAGAACGCACCTGGGCAGAATTTAAGGTTCAAAAACGAGGGTTGAGTTCATAATACAAAAATTTGATTGAGAGCTCGGAAGAAGGCGAAATTTGGAGAGATTTTTGGCCGAAGTTTTTGGGTAATGATTCCTAACTCCTTTATGGTTATATTCCACTAATCTATGGTTGATTTCATTGTTTAATTTCGGATTTAAGGTGAGAAATTGAGAAAGATTCTTAGGACAAATTTTGGGATTTTGATCGAGATTTTGGTATCGGATTTGAGCAATTTTGGTACGTTTAAACTCGTGAGTGAATGGGTGTTCGTAGTTTGCGAATTTTACCCGATTCCGAAACGTGAGCCCGGGGTGACCTTTTTGGGCGTTTTTCCTAATTTCACGCTTTAGCTTTGAATTAATTAGCTAAATTAGTTACTCGTAGTTATATTTACATTATGCAATTTATTTGAATAGATTCGGTCCGTTTGGAGTCGGATACTCGTGGCAAGAACATGTTATCGAGGTGATTTGAGCGGTTCGAGGTAAGTGGCTTGCCTAAGCTTGTGTTGGGGACTTCCCCCTTAGGATATCTTGATATTATTTGGTGTGTGGGCGCCGTGTATGTGAGGTGACGAATAAGTACACGGGCTATTATTGCAAAAATCCTGTTTAGCCTTTTTAAATCATAAATTGCTTCTTTTATTAAGTTGTACTAATATGTTTAATTGTGTAGTTTAGACTAGAAAAACATGTTTACGTGTTTTAACTGCCTAATTGACATTCTGTGCGTCATGTTTAGCTAAGTCCTTATTTGCCTTATCTGTGTCCAGTATAAACTGTATAACTCGATGTCATACCTGTCATTTCATCTTGCGTTGCATATTTACTTTGGGACTACGGATGTATTCTGAGAGATCCCCCAGCACTGCATATTTACTTTGGGACTACGGACTTATTCCGGGAGATCCCCCAGCACTGCATATTTACTTTGGGACTACGGACATATTCCGGGAGATCCCCTTGTACTGCATATTTATTTTGGGACTACAGACGTATTCCGGGAGATCCTCCTGTACTGCATATTCATTTGAAACTACGGGACGGTATCCCGAGAGATTTCCCACTATGTTTACCTTATTTTGAGCTGAGGGCTCCCTTAACTGTTAAATTTTTGAGAATTTCTTTAACTGTGTCACCATAAATTTTACTTATATCTTTTACTGTTTAATTTATTATATTTACTCCGGTAGGGCCTTGACCTGACCTCGTCACTACTCGACCGAGGTTAAGCTTGGCACTTACTGGGTACCATTGTGGTATACTCATGCCCTTCCCTGCACATGTTTTCATGTGCAGATCCAGGTGCGAGCTATCAGCCTCGGGGTTAGTATGTGCTGCTGATTTTAGGAGATTTCAAGGTACTACTGCTTGCGTCCGCAGATCTTCGGAGTCCCCTTCTACTCCCTCGCCTAGAGACTTTCTTTATTATCTTCAGACTTTTGTATAGAGCTACATAGATTATAGAAGCTTGTGACTTAGTGATATTCCGAATCTTGGGAAGTTATTTTGTATATGCCGAGTGGTACTACTCTTGGCTATTTATAATATGTTGTTTATCTTTAAAATGTTATGTTTCTTTATAGTTTTCGTAATATTAGGCTTACCTAGTCGTAAAGACTAGGTGCCATTACGACACTTTACGGAGGGATAATTTGGGTCGTGACAGATATAAAACACGACTTGTGGCACAAGAATTTTCACAACGACCTGAAATAATTTTATGGAGACATATTCTCCTGTAGTGGATGAAATAACGTTCAGATATCTTATCAGTCTAGCAATTCATGAAAAAATTGATATGCGTCTTATGGAAATTGTCACGACTTATTTATATGGTTCACTGAACAATGATTTTTTTATGAAAATCGCCGAAGGATTCAAAGTGCCTAAAACATATAAAGATTCCCGAGAAACTTGTTCGATAAAGCTTCAGAAATCATTATACGGATTGAAGAAATTAGGGCGCATGTTGTATAATCGCCTTAGCATACCTATTGAAAGAAGGGTACAAGAATGACCCAATTTTTCCTTATGTCATTATAAAAGGATCTGGATTTGATTGTCATAATAGTTGTGTATGTTGATGAGTTGAATATCATTGGAACTCCTGAAGAGTTTTTAAAGGCACTAGAATGTTTGAAGAAAGAATTTGAAATGAAAGATTTTAGAAAGATAACACTTTGTCTTGGCATACAAATTGAGCATTTGCAAAATGGAATATTTGTCCATCAATCAATGTACACCGAAATTATTTTGAAGTGCTTTTATATGGATAACGCACATCCATTGAGTACCCGATGGTTGTGAAATCGCTTGAAATAAATAAAGATCCATTTCGTCCTCATGAAAATAATGAAGAACTTCTAGGTGCTGAAATATCATATTTTAGTGCAATTGGGGCATTAATGTACCTTGCTAATAATTCTAGACCAGATATAGCTTTCTCAGTAAGCTTGTTAGCAAGATTTAGTTCTTCTATAATATAAAGACAGTGGAATGGTATTAAGCATCTATTCAGATATCTCCGAGGAACCATTGATATGTGATTATTTTATTCAAATGAATTCAGTTCACAACTGATTAGTTATACAGATGCAGGTAAGGGTGGCAAGTGGGTCGATCCAGGTCTGGGACCGGCCCAGGACCGCGGACCAAACAGTCTTTTGGGCCTAAACGGGCCTGAACTGGTTAGAACCATGTACGTGGGCCTGGTCCGGTCTTTCGGGCCGGTTCTTCACTTTAGGACCGCTAGGTCCGGGACCGGACCGGTTCTTGGCGGGCCCAAACGGTCCCAACAGTCAAAATTCAAAAAACATAAACTTTCCCGTTGGGCTTTGAAAAATCTGGTCGTTGGCCTTTAAAAAATAGTCGTTGGCTATTTACAAAACAGCCATTTAACCCTCCAACTTTGTTTTAACCCCAAACTTTTTATAATTACACTTTTCCCTATTTTCAACTATAAATACCCCCTCATTCTTTCATTTTCTCACAAAATCATCAATCTCTCTCTAATTTTCTTCCATAATTGCTACTATTCCTTACTTTATTGTTACAATTTGTGAAAAAATTATGAAGTTGGTGAATTGAAGTTTTCAAGTCTTCAACGATAATCAATTTTCAACAAGTTGTTCGTCAATTCGGTAAACTCGTTCCAACTCATAATTTTTAATATTATAGTTTTGTTTGTTTTATTTATTTTCTATTATTTGATTAATTAAGATGGCTTCCTTAAAAATAATTTGGTAAAAATAAGGAAAAATCCAAGAGTAGCGAATCTAGTGGCCAATCTATTCCTCCTCCACTGCCCCGGCTCCCTGACCCAAACCCCATATTCGACCTACACCTGTTATTCTTGATAGCGATAATAGTTTATTACAATTTACTGAGAGTCAATTTGCAATAATGTTGGAGCTGGTGAACAAATAGACCATGAATTAATGACTGCTCTTTATTCTAATCCAACTATTGATGAAAATGATGATGAGGAAATAGATTTTGATGAAACTCAACCGGATGACGATACACCCACTAGTCCTGCTCCTGAATTTAACCCAACTAGTGATCATCCAAATGATGCCCCGTCTGATACTCCTGTTAATGCCCCTATTTTTTCTAGACAGCGTATCAAACGGACGAAAACATCTCTTTTTTGGCCTTTTTTTTACTCAACTAATTCCACAAAATAAAGCTAAGTGTAAAACTTGTGGCAAAGAGTTAGCTTTTAAATATTTTGGATCGCGGAGGGAGGGGGTGAGAACTTTGGCTAGACACATATTGATACACCCTCAAGATAAAGTCAAATATCTTCGTTCCAAAGCTTTGGCCGAGGGGACAAGTGTACCTACTCCTAGTCAAGCTGACCCTAGTACCGGG
Organism: Nicotiana tabacum; assembly: GCF_000715075.1. NCBI lineage: Eukaryota > Viridiplantae > Streptophyta > Magnoliopsida > Solanales > Solanaceae > Nicotiana > Nicotiana tabacum. The sequence goes on along the minus strand of NC_134096.1, from coordinate 90,993,331 downwards.
TCAAATCAATTTCAACTGAGAATTAACACTGTTACCGGTGGTATTTTATATTATGATCCAAAAAAAAATCAGGAAGAATTGACAAAAATGGTTACTGTTATGTGCTTACCCTATAGTTTTCCTTCTGACCCTAACTTTGTGCATTACATTAGAATTCTTTTTAATCCTACTTATAAAGGTTTTTCCCGCACAATCGTAAAGAGAGATATTTATAAATATAAATATGAATATGAATAATATTTGCGCTATTTATTTACACATATAAATTATCGTGTTGCTATTACAACTGATATTGGTAGAAGTGGTAACGACTGTGATTACCTTACTGTTATTAGTCATTGGATTGATCAGGATTGGATAATGCAAAAACGCATTATTGCTTATAGAATAATTAATTCACGTCACACAGGTCAGTTTATTGCAAACACAATTACGGATATATGTAGATATTTTTACATTAGTGATAAAATAATATCAGTTTCAATGGATAATGCTACTAGTAACACAAATACTATAGCCTTGCTTACCACTATACTAAGTCTTGCATTTAGTAACATTTTTCATGTTAGTTGTATTTGTCATATTTACCATTTAATTGTGAGTGATGATATGAGAATTTTAAATATTGAAATTGAAAAGGTTAAAATGGCTCTTAACTGACTTTTTTTTTTAAGCCGTAGAAGTAGACTATGAGAATATTTTAAAAGATGCGATGAATTTGGCCTAAGAGAAAGAAAGGTTCCTAAACCTTATCCAACTAGATGGAATTACATGTATGAAAGTTTAGTTGTTGCATATGAATATAGAAACCCCATAAACTCAACGTTTAATACTCATGTAAGTGATGATGATGAGCAACTTACAAATGCAGATTGGGCTAATGTTAAAATACTTGTAGATTTTTTAGAAAAATTTTATATTGCTACAAATGAATTTTCTAGGCAATATTATCCTACTATTTCTAACTGTTTAGTTTATATTGCAGAACTTGCAAATTTGTTTGCTTATTTTTCAAAGGATGGGGAAATTTATAAACTTGCTATTGATTATATGAGAAAAAAGATTAAAAATATTTTTTTTTCTATTTTCCCTATTTATGGTATTGCTGCTTTGTTAAATCCTTATATGAAATTAGGAGATCCTCAATTTTGGTATGAAACTGTTTATAAAGGTTTAGCACTTGAAGATGAGGAGTTGTCTAAACTTCCGGAAGCAATAGCCTCAATTAGAATAAATGCTCAAACTATTTATAATGCTTATCAAGTTGCATTAGATCATGCTAGACCAAATGTTCCAACTCCTTCTTCTTCTTCTGATTCTCAATCATCTAAAAAAACTGCGGGAGTAAGAGCACGTAGTGCTTAGGCAGGGTTTAGGGATTCTCAAGGTTCTAGTAGTAGTGATGTTTCACAACTAAATGAGTTTGAAATTTATTTGTCACAGGAAACTGAGGAAGTGAATGCCGACGGCTCCTTTAATCTTTTGGAATGGTGGAAGGACAAAGAAAAATACTTTCCGGTTCTTTCAAAGATGGCCCGAGATATTTTAACTATTCAAGCTTCAACAGTGGCATCGGAGAGCGCTTTCAGTCAAACAAGATTTCAACTCGGTGATTATAGAGCGTCTATGAAGGAGAACTTGAAAAAATCAGTACTTTTCAGAGATTGGATCCGTTCGGAAAGAAGAAATTTTGGACTTGCTGAATCACAACCAGAGGTAGACGAAGCTTACGAAGAAATGCTAGCTGAACTTGCAGAGGATGTTACTTTTCCCGGAAGCGGTGATGACCAAGCTTCTTTTCCGCCACCACCAACGAAAATTCCTCCGGACCTTGATGGATTTATGAAGTTTGTAAGAGATACCATGTAACTTGTATGAACAAAAATTAGTATGTATTATATAACTTGTATTTTGGTACATCTTGATTAGTTTCTTTTTCGTCTCAATGGTGGTATTAGCACCTTGTTGTGCTCATTCCATAGGGGGGAGGAAGACTAAGAAAGATATTGCCATATTTTTTTAATGCTATAAAAATTATAACGCATTGCTTTGAATATCTCTTTACAATATTTTTGTCTTTAAATTTGAATTAAAAAATTTAGGTCACAATTCTATAATAAAATTTACAAGGAATTGCCTTAGATATTTTTATTAACATCTTTTTTCTCTAATTTCTATAAAATTTAAAAATATATATATCTGTTGGGCCCACTTAGCCCGCGGGCCGGGACCGTTTAGCCTGGGACCATTAGTTCGTGGGTCCGATCCCGAGCCGGTTCCTACAAAAAGACCACCAGGACCGGGCCCGTTTAGCCCGGGACCATTTGGACCGGCCCACTTAGGCCCGGGACCTGCCCACTTGCCACCCTTAGGTGCATGATATTTGTCTGGCCCACATAAAGGTCGATCTCAAACATGCTATTTATTCACATGTGGAGGTACTGTCATATCATGGAGCAACAAAATAAATTATGGTTGCTGCTTCTTCAAATCATGCAGAGATAATAGCCATTCATGAAGCGAGTCGAGAATGTGTTTGGTTGAGATCAACAAAATCAACATATCCAGGAGATATGTGGTTTTTCATGGGAAAAGGATATTCCAATAACATTGTATGAAGACAATGCATGTATAGCTCAACTAAAATGAGGATGTATTAAAGGAGACAGAACAAAGCATATTTCACCAAAACTCTTTTTCACGTATGATATTCAAAAGAATGGTGAATTAGATTTTCAACAAATTCTTTCAAACGATAATTTGACAGATTTGTTAACTAAGGCATTGCCGACATCAACATTTGAGTAGTTAAGATACATGATTGGAATGCGGCGTCTCGGAGATATCAAATAAAGTTTTTATCGGGGGGAGAAATACGCGTTGTACTCTTTTTCCCTTAACCAAAGTTTTGTCCCATTTGGGTTTTCCTAGTAAGGTTTTTAATGAGGCAACTCTTCATGCATATTACAAGATATGTGTACTCTTTTTCCTTCAATAGGATTTTTCCCACTGGGTTTTTCTTAGGTTTTAATGAGGCACATTATCTGTTAATGAACATCCAAGGGGGAGTGTTATAAATCCTGCAAGTGGATTGCAACGATGGATGTCTTCGTAACAGGTTTTGAATTAGTTTTGTATCCATAAGAAATTTTGAATTGGTTTTGTATTCATAACAGGTTTTGGATTAGTTTTGTAACAATGAAATATTTCTATAAATAGGTTCATTGATGAACCTATTAAAGACACTCTGAAACTAAGAAAGAAATGTTCCTTTCTAATATTATCATTCTCTTCTATTATTAGTCCTAGTTAATTACATAGTTCTTGTTATATCGCTTTTATTTCATAACAACTTCATAGTGTTCTTGGCAATTAATAAAATATGAATAATGCAGTATGGTTAGTCACTAGTGACACAACAATCAGGACAGACATTTGCAACTATTTAGAAATTTTCCCGTACCTTACATAAACTATGAATAATGTACAGTTTGTTGTGTTAATGACATACATAATACTGACTTCGAAAGAATAACACTTATACCTAGAAAATGAATGAAAACGTAAAAAAAAAAAGAGTAAATTTCGCGACACGAAAATTTGATTTTCAAAATGAAAGATATATAAAGTAGTTTTTTAACCATCCTATATTTGAAGCTCACTAGCCAACTAATTCGGTTTAGCAACAAGTAGGCTCATTATGGAGGGTAAATGCTCTCTGCATACCAAGTAATTCTCTATTTCAAGGACTGGAACTTGAGACTCTGATTAATGGCGAAAGACCTCAACCATAGCCACCACACCCCTTGGTCAGGACATTAGTTGAGATATGAGAAATATACAGTTAAGCTACACCTGCCCAGAACATACTACTGCGCCCGGGAAATAGTAGATGGGCAGATTGTTTAAGCGGGACTAGACTTAACAAGTTAACATAACAATAGCTTAAGTAGGGAAGTGGGAATCTGAGCATGCTGAAACAAGTAGCTCAGACACCCCTGGGACATGGGCCAGATTTTAAGCATCACAAGACTCAAAGTGGTCAATGTCTAAATGCACTCGGTTCTCAACTGGCTTCACAATATGCCTGTTACAAGTTAAAATATAAGCAAGCAATTGCAGAGTCAGAAAGTATATAAGGAGATTCAAGAAAATAAAAGAATGTCATAGTTGGGATTTGAAGCTGCACCTAAAAGCAACTTTCAAAACCCCCTTTAACACTACGCTAGGGTATTGAACAAATTATATATAACAAAAACCGAATTGTTCTTGCATTATTTGCAAGTATAATCATCAAGGGGATTCAATTGAACCCCCGTACCTATATTTAGCTTCGCCCCTGTGAGCAAGCAAATCAAGAAAGTATATATACGCAACTAATCAAATTAGGAAAGGGGGAAGCCCTCCCACAAGTCCTAATAGAGGTGACCCTTCATCGAAAAAAAGTCCTAATAGAGGTGACCACTTCACCAGCCAACCTACTTAGCCTACAAATCTATATATGGGACTAGCTCAAGCAACCTAGGTCCAGATTAATGTGAGTAAGTTTCCAACAGCGTAAGACCTTAAAACTGAAGAGAATCTCAGGACACGTGTGTCGAAAATTACAGCGGTGCACGGAAAATCAGCTCAGCCCTCCAAGGAAGATTTCCTAGGATATAAGGGCAGTTATAGATATAGGGCACAAAGAGCTTATCAGGCAAAACAAACAGAGGGCAAAAAGAAAGCATTAAGATCAATTTCTGATAATTTTAGCAGTTCAATTTCCTTCAGCTACTTCTGCGCCCCCCCAGTAGTTCTCCACTAGTTTCCCATCCAGTTGCTATAATATTTGACTTAGTTGGAACACGGAAGGGCTGACATCTAAGTCTCTCTTTTTTCTTTGGGCTCTATCTTTAATCACCACCCAACTTATAACTGGTCCCCTATTACGGTTTCAATCTCTGTTGACATAGCAAAACCTAAGTAGCTTACCTATATCGCTCCATCGAAAAACCCCTTCCACATAAATGGCACAGGGAATATGACCACCGATGCTGAGTAATGACCTAGAGTTAGACCACCGATGTGTGCCCACCCATGAGGGCATTTGCAATGAAAACAAATTTAGTTCCATTTTCTTTCCTCCAAGATACGAGGCATTTTACACAAATATTTACCTTTTCAAGAAAGACCTATAGTTAAACGCAGCTTGCACACCACAATTATTCTACCTTACCTGCATCTTAACAGCCAGTATATGCAATGGTAAATCTACCAATCAAGGCTAATGAGAAGAAATCAGCTATTTTTGTGCATACAAGAATTTGAACCCTTCTCTCTTATGACATTCCGGCTTCATTGATGCTAGACCATACCCAAGAGTCTTCACATTATTCACGGGCTACAACAAATATATCGACTACACAGACATGTTCTGAGTTATTCAATATGGGAATACTAGTGGAAGTTGAGAAATGGAGTAAAGCACAAAGATAGTTCACAGACATAAAAGGTAAATCCATACTGAAATTCATCAAGGAAAACTATCAACACGTTTGTACAATGAAGAAGAGAGGACCAACTAAGCAGATACAAGAACAAGAATATATAAAGCTGAAATCAGACAAAAGCAAGAAATTCCATTAAAGTGAACGACGTGAAGCTTGACAACTAACCATAATTCATTTATTCATACATCCATCAGAGATTGCAATTTAAAAGAAAGAACTTTGTTTCCAGATTTCTATATCTTTCTTAATCTAAATATCAAACACAACTATATAAAATAATCCATAAACCTCGATCAGGGAGATGTGAAGGCGACAACACAAATTATAAGCCCCTCAAAATAGATTATTAGAAAAATTGGAAGAGTTGATTTAGCTTCTGTTTTGGAAATATTACTATCAGTATCATTCTAAGTAACAGCAAAGGAAATATCTTTCGGTCATTACAAAGCGGAAACAATGAACACTATGCCTGAAAAAGGGATTTCAAAACGGGCGAAGATGCAGCTTTAGTAACAAAGTCCTCACCAGATTAACACAAATTTACGTCTTTCTCCTCAAGCACTTCCTAAGCTTCTTCAACTTGTGCTTGTTCATCTTCCTCTTCCTCTTTTTCTTCACACTATCCGCCCAAATCTTTACTGAGTCTTCGTTTTCATCGTTCTCGGATTTAACCAACTCATTTGGAGAAATGGGATTAAGAAAAAACCCATTTGGGTTAAGAAAAAGACCAAAAGAAAAACTTGGGTAAAGATTCAATTTTGAATCCACTGTTTCTTTTTGGAGAAAAAAGGGTATCTGATTATGTCTGCTGCAAGGAGGATGGACCAAGATTTGTGGTGTAGAACTGAGAATTGCTGGTTCGGATTTATTAAGGTTTGTGAGGATTCTTGATTGAAATTGGTTTCTCAGAGCTTTTCGGAGAATTGAAGCCATTTCGATTAAAATTGTTACAGCATTGAACCACCAAAAAAAGGGAAAAATATATCACCTAGGGCTTTGGGAGATTTGTGCAAAAATGGGAAAAAGAAAGGAAGAGTTCAAAAAATAAGTGCTTTGCCCCCATGCAGGATCGAACTACAGACCTTCAGTTTACAAGACTGACGCTCTACCACTGAGCTATAGGGGCTTTGTGCTGTGCATCGAAATAGTTATTTTATAAACCTGAATTTGTGTCTATAAATTGAAGGCAAAATGGCCTCCTAGCCACTTAAACTTGCACTGGTTTGTCAACCCGGTAAACTAACTTAGAATTTTCCTATTTGAACACCTCAACTCAATAAAATGGATATCAATAAACACCTCTGACCGTTGACTATGCTTATGTGGCATGGCATTGTCCATGTGGCAAAGATGTGTGCAAATCACGCTTAAAAGGCGCGTTGATAGAAAAAAATTAATTAAAAAATGCTGAAATAGAAATAATTATAAATAAAGTAACTAAACGAATAAAAAGAAAAAGCAAATATAACAAATCAAATTCGTCCCATCTCCCCCTTTCTCCATCCCCCTCCCCCAACCCACTTTCTCCCTCCTGCTACCCACCCTCGGCCTCCCCTCCCCTTTCTTTTTATTCTTTCCCTATTTCACTTCTTGCCATTGCTCCACCATCTTTGTCACCTCCATTTTACCACAATTTTCTTTAACCAATGCAGTATCCAACAAAATCAAAGATCATTCCTTCCCTATAACAGAAAAATCACCATGGGAGGCGAAGGAATAGCTGGAATAAATGGACCAGCGATGAAGGTGAAAAAGATAATAAAACTATTGAAAAATGTAGGATGTTGCTGGAGAAGTACATAAGATTTATATTAACCATTTTTCATCTTTTTACCTCAATCTCATCTCTTAGCTGTGCAAATCATGGAGAATTACAAAGACAAATTTTTTGATGAAGAAAAAGGATATTTGGCCAGCAATCTGTCACGACCCAAACTGATGGGCCACGACGAGAGCCCGAGTCCTACCTATCGAACACCTCTGAGCATGCAACTAAGATATAAACATGAATAACATCTGCTGAATTACGAGAATAACATACATGAGGGAAATCTGCCCAAAAGACATATGTACATATACGTGCGGAATATCTAGGGCGAGCCGACAAGGCTGCTATAGACAACTATATACCCAAAACTGAAAGCCGGCAAGGCCACATACTATCCAACTATATATATTGTCTACAGACCTCTAATAGAATATACAACTGTACAAGGACGGGACTGGGCCACGTCATACCCATATATGTATACAAGCATATCATACCACAATCAAAAGCAGCTCCGTATCAAATGGAGCACGCCAACTCTCGCTGATCAAGGATCCTAAGAAGGGGGACCGTCTGCTTGTCTACCTGCACCTGCGGGCATGAAACGCAGGCCCCGGGAAATAGGGCGTTAGTACGAATAATGTACTGAGTATATAAGGCATAAAAATCAGTACATAATAGACATAGATGAAACATGGAATAAAGAATTCCGCCTGTAAGTCTAAATCACTTTGTAAATCCTGAAATATTTATAATGTCATGCACGTGCGTATAAATGTCGTGTCATGCATAGGTATAAGTGTACATAACATCATCAACCCTCTGAGGGCATCCCATCATATCATCTCGGCCACTGTGGGCAAAATCATCAACATATACCAGTTGATCAGGTGGTGGTGTGTATATAACGCCGTGACCTTTTTCCATATCCCATATACATATAATATATGCGTATATAACGCCATCTGGTCATGGGTCAATGTACATGTAAAAATGCATGAAATACATAAGAAATATGTTAATAAGATTTCTCGGAATGTCATAAAAATCAATATGCCTTTCGGATAAACTTTATCAAATACGTAATTTTCTGAGACTCATGAACGGAAGATATAATAATAATTCATATGGGGAATTAATAATATAGGCACCCCTAGTATTTCTATGAATAGAGTCATTTATGAAAGTTGCGTATTTTGCTCGTTTCATTTGTATTATTTGGATTATGCCAAAAAGAAAGAAAGGATAGCCTTAACATACCTGAGTCAATTCTCTTAACAATCCCTCTAACATATATTAATTACGACAAAACACGTGACAGCGAGATCGAAATAAGGAACAATTCGTATGAAATGCTCGAAGCAATAATGTTGCTATTGCAAAATTATCTTTGTTGAAACTCTTTCTTAAGAGATGAGAAATAACGTTACTATGTAAGGAAAGCTTGGCTGAAGCTCTTAGAAATAATGCTACTGTGTAAGGAAAGCTTGGTTGAAACTCTTTCTTAAGAGATTAGAAATAACGTTATTGTAATGACCTGGCCGGTCGTTTTAAGTATTATAACCCCGTTTCACCATTTACTGCTCAATTTATACTTTACATTTGTTATGTGACTTGCCGGAGTAATTGGTTCGGGTCCGGTGAGGTTTTTAAAAGATTTGGAACACTTAATTCCAAGGTTTTGAAATTTAGTTGAAAAGGTTGACCAGATGTTGGCGTATGTGTAGTGACCCGAAGAATTTTTACTAAGGAAAATTAAGGTTTTGTGGTATCGAGGTAGATCAATTAGTACAAAGGTTGCGGCTCGGACTTTTTAGGTTGAACAATGCACCGGAAAGTAAAGAAAAATTTTTAACAGAAAAACGTATTTCTGCAGTCCATTATGTGACCGCATAATCACTCTGCGGGCCGCATAATGGCCGCTGAAGTGAGGCAGAAGAGGGCCAGTTTGGATAAAATCTGCGGTCGACTATGCGACCGCATAACTGTTCTGCGGTCACTATGCGACCGCATAACTGTTCTGCGGTCACTATGCGACTACAGAACAGGTATGCGGGCCGCATAGTGACCGCATACACAGACAGATGTTTGCCGGTTTTGGACACCGATTATGCGACCGATATGCGGTACGCATAACCATTATGCGGTCGCATATGCGATCGTAGAACCTGTTCCGGAGCTTCATTTTTTTTATTTTATAAACCCGATCCCATTCTTATAAAACACTATTGGGGGTCATATTGAAGGGTTTCATATGATATTTTAGAGAGAGGTGAGAGCATTTTAGAGAGATAAAGTAAAAACTTAGTCATTTATCCATCAATTTCTTGTTCAAGGTTTGAAGATTTCACAAGGATCTTGCTAGGGCTTCATAGAGGTAAGAATTTCTTTCCTCAATTCTTCAATTTCGGGTTTGGAGTAAAGATGAGTAATTAATAGTATAATTCTTGGGTGTAAGAGTATTATGTATACATACCAATAAGGTTGTGGAAAGATTTTTAAGTTCAAATGGATAAAGATTAGGTTGAAAATGGTAGAAATCTTTATAGACTTTAATTGAAGATTTAAAGTTCGAGTTGATGTCGGATTTTGGTGAAATTTGTATGGTTGGACTCGTGGTTGGATGGGCGTTCATATTCTGTAACTTTTGTTGGGTTCCGATATATGGGCCCCGCAGACGATTTTGAGTTAATTTCAAAATTTTCGTTAAAATATTAATTTCGTTAATTAGATGAGCCTATTATTGTTGTATTTATGATATGTAATTGCTTTTGGCTAGATTTGGGCCATTCGGAGCCGGATACTCGTGGAAAAGGCATTGTGACCGATTGATTGAGCTTGGTTCGAGGTAAGTGTCTTGCCTAACCTTGCGTGGGGGAAATCCCCTTAAGATTTGAAACTATTATGCTATATGAGCGCCGTGTACGTGAGGTGGCGAGTACATACACGGGCTAGTTGTGGTAAAACCCGATTTTCTTGCCGAGGAGCAACATGTTTTCCTGTTATTCTGAGTTATACCATTTTAATGAATACTAATCTATTTTCATTCTTAATTGAGTCATTCCAATATATGTAGCTATCATGTTTAGTCTAATACAACATGTCTACGTGTCTTAATTGTTTATGTGAATTATGTGCAACATGCTTAGTGAATTTTCCTGCTTCTTCCCAGACTGGTACTTAGGCTAAATTGTAAGAATTTCGTGATGTAGTTGTATTTCTATAACTCGCGCTGCATATTTACTTTGGGACTACGGAACGATATTCCGGGAGATCCCCCTGCACATTTACTTTGGGACTACGGAACGGTATTCCAGGAGTTTTTCCTGCACATTTACTTTGGGACTACAGAACGGTATTTCGGGAGATTCCCCTGCACATTTACTTTGGGACTACGTAACGGTATTCCGGGAGATCCCCCTGCACATTTACTTTGGGACTACGGAACAGTATTTCGGGAGATCCCCCTACACATTTACGTTTGGGACTACGAGACGGTATCTCGGAAGATCCCCTGTTGTATTTTTTTTGTGTACTGAGCTGTTACCTTCCATGATTCCATTGTTGTTAAATTTTAGCCTTTATTTTATTGCGGTATTACACTCTATATTATTTTATTATATATATTTATCAGTAGGGCCCTGACTAACCTCGTCACTACTCGACCGAGGTTAGGCTTGGCACTTACTGGATACCGATTGTGATGTACTCATGCTACTCTCTGCACATATTTTTCGTGTGCAGATCCAGGTGCACCTTATCAGCCGCACTATCAGTGAGCCGGGACAGCTTTGGAGACTTCAAGGTATATCTGCCGCGTCCGCAGACCTCGGAGTCCCCTTCTACTCTTTCTTATGTCCATTATCTTCTGTATTTTCCTTGTTAGATTCTGATGTATAGAGACACTAGATTTTTCCTTCTGTAGGTTGTGATTCATGATGTTCCGAGTTTTGGGATTTGCTGTGTATTTTTGAACAGTTAGGTGTTAAAATTATGTTTTTATTTTATTATTTCGCGAATGTTAGACTTACCTAGTCGTAGAGATTAGGTGCCGTCACAGCGTTATACTAAGGAGGAATTTCGATCGTGACAGTTACTATGTAAGAAAAGTTGGCTGAAGCTCTTAAAAATAATGTTACTGCTCTTTCTTAAGAGATTAGAAAATATTTTTGAACTATAAATGTTATACTTACTTTTTGGTAGACCCACATTTCAAGCTTGGTGTCACATTTCTTTCTTAAAGTGTGACACCTTTCAACTTTTATTAATAGTCATTAAATGGGAAAGGGATGCTTTCCAGGTTGGGGGGTTAAATCTTATCCAGCTCTTTAATTAATTACTCAATAATTCCTCAATTAACTAGGCAATCTCCCACTACCCAATAATTAATCAATTACTTCAACTTACTTAAAATACTACTCACTTTTTAACATACCTTATATACCTTACTATCATGGTCATGTAGTACCTTGTATGGCACTAGTCCATAAATATTGAGTATTATAGCTAGAACCGTATTTTATCCCAAATCGTCAATCTTTCATGAAACTCATTTTCTTTGATTCGTTTACCCTTTAGCCTTCATGACACTTCACTTATTACATGTTATCAATAGCATGAATGCTTATAACCTCAAGGTAATCTCATCTCCGAGTCTACGTCGATTAACTGACGATAAAATTTTAATGTACGAAATCGCGAGATGTAACACAATCTTGCAGCCGGATCTTCAAGCAAAGTTCAAATTAATTAAATCATTAGTACATATTATCAAACTAATATTGATTTGTCCATTTGAAGCAACATTTGGTGACAGTCAGATCTGAATATTTTTCTTTTAATAGTTTTTGCTTTGTTGGTGAGAATAGAACGAAAGATGGAAGAGGAAGGTAGTGGAGTGAGAAAAATGACAGCAGCTAAAGAAAAAATTCCAGTAATATTTGAAGGGGTTCTGAATATTTTCGGCTAGTTCTAAAGAAGACGAAGGGGATGCAAAATTACAAGAAATCTGATAAAAATGATTATTAAAAGAAGAAGAAGAAGAAGAAGGAGAAGAAGTGGGACCCATAATTACAAGTGTCCAGAAAATATAGTAACGTGGAAGACATGGTAATAAAAAATATTAAATTTTATCCATGTCAGCAACTATTGAACAACACGCACAGTCATGTGTGTTTATTTATATGCATTTCATGGAGTTGAAGTGTTTAAATGAGAATTTTTTAAGTTCAACCACCAGATTGATAAATGGGTATATGTTTAAGTGGTCCGAACGCAATTTTGCCTAAATTGTAACGGCAGTTAACACTCCACGCTTCTTAACATTTGAAGAGAATGCAAGTTATTAAAGCCTCTATATGCTAAATTACATTAATTTTATCACAAGGATACAGATCTACAATACGGAGTGTGAGTATTTGAGGCTTGGACTTTTCTTTTGTCACTCATAAAGATCAATTCCTCTTATGTCGTGTCAAATTGGGTAAAAGGGTAAAATTAACTTGAACCTTATTCGGTTAAATAAAATTTACTCACATCTAGTATTTAAATACACCAAATCATATAATATGATATAGTTAAGTGAGAAATTAAAGTTAAAATACATACTTAATTAACCATAACCAAGTGATACAAGTGAATGTGAAAGACATTTGTCATATATTCATTGTGATTAGTAAACCACGCTAAGAGTGAAGGTTACATAATTTCAGCTTATGATTTGTGGTTGCTGATTACATATTGGGCTATACAACAAACTAAATATTGTTATAAAATAAAAACTGTAAAGTAAATAAATCGAAGACAAGTATAGAGAGAGATCGATATATTATTCAACTTCAAACTCATGTATATAATAAACTGAAATCTCTTCTATTTATAGAAGAAATGAAGCTGCTCTGTAAGCTGCTACTGCAAGCTGATGTGTAAGTTGCTCGCAAGCTGCTGTGTAAGCTATTTGCAAGCTGCTACTGCAAGCTGCTGTATAAGCTGCTTGTAAGCTCCTACCACAACCTGCTGTGTAAGCTTCTTGTAAGTTGTTATTCTACCAAATATTGATAATCTTCTACATGAGTAATATTTATCCACAACGGAGTGCCGAAATAATAAGCTTCTTTAGGAGGCTTATTTTCAATAGAGTACTAAATAGATAAATATATTTACGGCGGAGTCCAATATGGATAAGCTTCTTCAGGAAGCTTATTTACAACGGAGTACTAAATGGATATCAATAATATAATATATTTATAACACTCCCCCTTGGATGTACATTAAAAGATAATGTGTCTCATTAAAACCTTACTAGAAAAAATCCCGTAGGAAAAACTTCTAGTGAAGGAAAAAGAGTACACATATCTAGTAATATGTATTGCTAGCTGCCTCATTAAAAACCTTATAAGGAAAACCCTGTGAGAAAAATCTTATTAAGAAAAAAAAAGTACAACTCGTATTTTACTTCCCCTGATGAAACCTTATGTCAAATATTTGAGTCTCCGCATTTTAATCGTGTATACCATTTTCTCAAAAGTTGAAGTTGGTAAGGATTTAGTGAATAAATCTGGTGGATTGTCACTTGAACGGATTTGCTGCACATCGATATTACCATTATTCTAGAGATCATGTGTGAAGAATAACTTTGGTGAGATGTGTTTCGTTCTATCTCCTTTTATGAATCCTCCCTTGAATTGGGCTATGTATGCCGCATTGTCTTCGTATAATATTGTGGGTCTTTTATCACATTCCAACCCACATATTTCTCGAATAAAATGAATCATTGATCTCAACAATATGTATTCCCTACTTGCTTCATGAATAGCTATTATCTCAGCATGATTTGAAGAAGTAGCAATAGTAGATTGCTTTATGGAGTGCCATGATATGACAGTAGCTCCACATGTAAACACGTACTCAGTTTGAGATCGAACTTTATGGGGATTAGATAAATAACCTATATATGCATAACCAACAAGATATGCACTATCTTTGTTAGCATAAAATAAGCTCATATCAAGAGTTCCCTTTAAATATTGCAATATATGCTTAATCCCGTTTCAATATCCTTGTGTATGAGAAGAGTTATATCTTGCTAGTAAATTAACCAAAAATAATATATCGGGCCTTGTAGCATTAGCAAGATACACAAGTACACCAATTGCACTGATATAGGGTATTTGATCAGGACCAAGGAGTTCCTCATCCTCTTCTGGAGGTCGGAACAAATCCTTATTCACTTCAAGTGATCGAACAACCACTGGTGTACTCAATGGGTGCGCTTTGTCCATGTAAACGCGTTTTAAGATCCTTTCTCTTTAGGCAGATTGATGGATAAAGATTTTGTCTGCTAAATGTTCAATTTGCATATCAAGACAAAGTTTTGTCTTTTTAAGTTCTTTCATCTCAAATTCTTTCTTAAGATATTCAATTGCCTTTTAGAGCTCTTCTGGAGTTCCAACAAGATTTATGTCATCAACATAAATAATAAGTATAACAAATTCTGATGCCATTTTCTTTATAAAAATACATGGACAAATAACATCATTTATGTAGCCTTTTTTCAGCAAATATTCACTAAGGTGATTATATCACATACGCCCAGATTGATTTAAACCGTACAAAGATCTTTGCAATTTGATCGAATACATTTCTCGAAACTTTGAATTATATACTTCAAGCATTTTAAATCCTTCAGAGATCTCCATATAGATTTAATCAAATAAGTCATATAGTTTATGACTTGCATTTAAATGTCATGGCATCTTCAGGTCTGATCCTCACAATCTTTTACAATATTACGCACTATATTGTATCAAATATATCGTCGATGATCATTTTATATCGGTTCCTAAGCGACATAACTTGTTGAGATCTCATCACTTTCTTTATTTTCAGGTACCTGAACTTCTTCTGTAGTTTCATGAAATGTTATGTCGTGGGTTGTTTTAATTTGATCATTTTCTCCTATCATTTTCCAAGGATCGTTACCTTTGGAACCGACCAATTTACTACGCTTCATGCGTGCTGTAAACTTTATCCTTCAGGGAATTTAATTTTAATAGGTTTACATGATAGGTGAATGGGCTCATATTCACCTTTTATATATTCTAAAATTCAGGGGTCTTAGTCCCAACTTTAGCTGGTATAATCAATTTACAGCAACACAAGAGAATTCTTGAAGAATCTTCTAGTTCTTCAGTTTATGCTTATCCGAATTCTCAAATAGCTCATTTAAAAATGGTAAATGAAAACTTCAAGTGTATCATGGCATGTGCTATCTCTTAGTAAGCTTCTGGTTTACTATGTCATAAACTTTTGCATTAGTAAACTTTTGATTTAATATGGCTATTTTTGTATCAGCAAATTTCTGATTTACTGTTGCTACTTTTGCCTCAGTAAAACTTCTGATTTACTGTGACTGCTTTTGCATTAGTAAACTTCTGGTTTACTATGATACATGATATAGTACAAATTGAAGAATAAGACGGGTCACTTCTCACATACATATTATTTTACCCCTATGATTGTGGAAACATGAAAATTTTCAATCTTCCAATCATTTGTAGTCTCAATATGATAGCCATTTGTATTAGTAAACTTCAGGTTTACTACAACATATGTTTTGACCATAATCATATAATATGAATGATGTATTTGTATATAAGCTCTTCGAGAGCCTTCGCTTATTATCCACAATCTAATATTTATCGGACACTACAGGTGTCATGTGTCTTCTAGACAAACAACTAGCTCTTCAGGAGTTGTTGATACATTTTGTACTATCAAATATTGCTCAGACACTTCTGGTATCATAAAAGAAAATTATAACCAAATAAACAATATAAAATAATTGTTTAAGCACAAGAAAATACCTCTTCATAATATTTTCTTACTTTAGGAGGAAATTTTAATTGTGTTACTTCTTCATAAGCAAATTTAAAATACGAAATATTGAGTATATATTCTCTCAATCATATTAACTCTTCTGGAGGTGAATTGTAATATATTTACATCAAGAACACGTTCATATTTACGGCTTTATTAATATTATCACATTCACTTCAGGGAATGGATTAATATTTATCAAAAATTCTCATCCTTCAGGAGATCGAACATAATTATCTGAACGTGCATTAATCACATCAAATTGAGATGATTCATCCTCTTTTAAAATATTTATACTTCAGGAGTAAATTGAGGCGTGCATGTAATATAGAGAATATTTCTCTAGCTTATCTATAATTGTAACTATAGAAAACCTAAATTACTACTTCTAGTGGTCATAGGCATATACCACTTCTTGTGGTTAACAAAATTTAGTAACAATAAGACGATATAAAATATATATAATCACTTTTAGTGATCTTACATTTCTCATGAACTCTACTGGAGTTCAAGCGATGCTCTGCAGGAGCAAATTTGCTGCCTCTCAAAATATTTATCACTCCTAGTGATAATAGAAAGATTGGATGGGTTTTAAAAATCACTTTTTGGAGGTGACAAATCTCTTTCAATCATTAGCCATACGCATGCACCGATGCAAATTTTCTCTCTTACATGATATACATGATTGCTCTTTATAACACTTTTAATAGCTAAGATGAGTAATTAATGAAACAAATAATACTTGATACCTCCGAGCAATCGGTGCTTCGACACTAAATAATCATAATAGCTGGAAATACACTAGCTAAGCCTTTGATTTCTCCAACGATGTAGAGACTTGCTTTTCTTCCAGAATTTCTATGTTAGGCACCATCTATTAGTTCCCTCAGTGTTGTGACTTTGAATTACTTCTTATCCTGAAATAGAAAAACAAAATTCAAAGTAAGTGCTAGATATGATAGAGTCTCGTGATGATAACGTGTTATAAAATAAAAGTTGTAAAGTAAATAAATCGAAGACAAGTATAGAGAGAGATTGATATATTATTCAACTTCAAACTCATGTACATAATGAACTGAAATCTCTTCTATTTATAGAAGAAAGGAAGTTGCTGTGTAAGCTGCTACTGCAAGCTGCTGTGTAAACTGCTACTGCAAGATGCTGTGTAAGCTGCTTCTGCAAGCTGCTGCTCTAAACTGTTGTGCCAGATATAGATAAGCTGCTATATAAGCTGCTTGTAATCTCCTATTGCAACCTGCTGTGTAAGCTTCTTGTAAGTTGTTATTGTATCAGCTATAGATAATCTTCTACATGAGTAATATTTATCCACAACGGAGTACCGAAATAATAGCTTCTTCAGGAGGCTTATTTTCAATAGAGTACTAAATAGATAAATATATTTACGGCGGAGTCCAATATAAATATATTTACAACAGAGTACAAAATGGACATCTATAATATAATATAACAAACTAAATGTTACTATAATACATCCAAGTTTAGTACAAAGAACTTATAATTCTTCTCAAGTAATTAATTAATTGGTTCAAGCTAAGTGTAACGACCCGACTTGCCATTTTAAAAATTAACGCCCGTTCAGTGGATTAAGGTCTCGAGAAGCTTCGCAATATGTATTATGACCCGCGGGTATGGTCGAGTTTGATTTACTGAAGATTCAGAATTAAATTAAAAGAACAATCCTTATTTAGAAGCTAAAATGGAAAGAGTTGATTAGAGAGTTGGCTTTTGAGCAAACGACTCTGGAATAAAATTTTAATGGTGTCAATAGCTCCGTATGGTAATTATGGACTTAGGGACGTGTCCAAAAAATTATTTGGAGATCTGTAGAGGAATTAGGCTTGAAATGGCGAAAGATGAATTTTTGGGAAGTTTGACCGGTGGTTGACTTTTTGATATCGGGGTCGAAATTCAGTCCTAAAATTATTTTATAGCTCCGTTATGTCATTTATGACTTGTGTAAAAAATTTGAGATCAATTGGAATTGATTTGATACGTTTCGGCGCAAAATATAGAAGTTGAAAGATTTGAAAACTTATAATTCGATTCGATGCACGATTCGTAATTTCGGCGTTGTTTGGCATGGTTTGAAGCCTCAACTAAGTTTGTATTATATTTTGGGACATGTTGGTATATTTGGTTAAGGTCCCGAGGGCCTCAGGTGGATTTCGCAAGGTAAACGGAATGGATTTCGAACAAAGAGGGTTGCTGGAAATTTCTGTTGCAGAGCTGTTCGCCAGAAATTTCTGGTGCGTGGAGCCAACTTTTGAAGCTTATATCTCGCAATCTATAAGGAATCTAAAATATTTTAAAACTTGAAAGTTGTAGTACTTTTATTCCAGTTTCCCGAAAGGTAAACTATTTATCATTTGGACATTTGTACAGAAAGTTATGATGGATTGAATGAAGGCTGGTAAGGCAGATTCAAATTTCTGATGCACGGAGCCGATTTTGGAAGCTTATATCTCGCAATTCATAAGGAATCAGAATATTATCAAAACATAAAAGTTGTAGTCTTTTGATTCTAATTTCCAGAAAGTTAAACCATTCATTATTTGGACATTTGTACATAAAGTTATAGTCGATTGAATGAAGGCTGGTGCAAGCAACTTCTGGTGTGGACTTTTAGTGACAGAAAATGGACTTTTAGTAATGGAAAATGGACTTTTAGTGACTGATGGGCAGAAACTTAAGGACCAAAAATGGTGATTTCCTTCATTTCGTTTTGAATTTTTGGAGCACAGTTCTTGAGGGATTTTTGAGCGATTTTCACGGGAAAACATTGGGGTAAGTGTTCCTTATCCTATATTGATTATATTTCATGATTCCATATTCATTTATATCATGAATCCATGAATTTATGGAAGAAAAATCAAGATTTTTGCAAAATCTTCCAAAAATAAAAATTTAAGATTTGGAGGTCAAGTTGTTATCGGAATTTGATAAAATTGGTATGGGTGGACTTGTAATTGAATGGGTTATCGGATTTCATAACTTTCGCAGGATTCCGAGACATGGGCCCTACGGGCGAAGTTTTGAGTTAATTTCGGATTTTTATTGAAAAATGTAGTATTTTCTTATGGAATTGATTCTATAATTTTTGTTGATTGTATCGAATTAATTATGACTAGATTCGAGCGGTTCGGAGGTCAATTCAAGCAAGAAGGCAATTTTGGAATATCGACATAACTTCAAAAAGGTAAGTGCCTTGCCTAACTTCGAGTGGGGGAATTACCCCTCAGGCATCGAGTCTTATGTGCCATTTGTGGAATGTGAAAAGCCATGTACGCGAGGTGACGAGTACGTACTCGGGCTTATATGTGCAAATTTTATTGGATTAAAGTCTTAGGTATTATTGTGTATTAAATCAGATAATCGTTGGCATTTATTAAATCATCTATTTGCTGTACCTAAATCCTTGTTTGTTGAATTTGTTTTTATATGACAATTTGATGTGATTGTTAATTGAATATTTATGTAATTTCGTGAGTTTGTTTGTTTGATATTTCTTAGAATTTAATTTCATTATGGATTTTTTCTCTGTAAATATTTAATTAAATGAGCTTAAGAAGGGGTGTTTATATAATTATAGAGAATGTGAATTAATAAAGGTGTTGCCCTATGCTGAGTAAATTCTATCTATGTGGTTTGTTTTTGAGGTCTTATACACATTGTGTGGAGCCTTCGGCTATTTGTTTTGAAATTAATTGATTGGTAGTATCTTTGAAATTAGTTGTGGCCATTGAGCAAATTATGATATGAATTGATTTTGTTATATTGTCGTAATAATTTTCCGTGTAAATTATTGTATTGTGTGAGTTGTTATTTGAGGATATAAGGGTGGCATTCCACTGTTGATATTATGTGGGTATAAGGGTGGCATTCCACTGTTGATATTATGTGGGCAAAAGGGAGGCATTTCACTGTTGTTATGTGTGTTAGAATATTGTCTGGGCGGAGTGATAAGGGTGGTTATAGGAGAGATAAGGGTGGCTATAGGAGCGATAAGGGTGGCTATTGATATTTTCAGGGCAGAGGGATAAGAGTGTCTATTATAGGAGTGATAAGTGTGGCTATAGGAGAGATAAGGGTGGCTATTGCCAGGGATGATATGTGATGATGTGGGGTTGTTGCATTGGAAATTTTTATGTGATGTTGTGATTTTCATTGTGTTTATTTTTATATCTTGTGCAATTGGTCTTGTTGTTGGTAAATTGGTAATAGTCTGATTTGTGTTGAAATTGGGGTATGTGGCCATTGCTAGGCGGATTATGATATGAAATATGGGCACGAGGTGCCGTGAGTAAATAATGATGATATTGGTACGTGAATTATCCGTGCAGTTGTGTTATGAAATGAGGGCACGAGATGCCGAAAAAATATGATAATTTAATTATAGGCACGAAGTGCCGTAGAAATATGAAAGTGGACTGAGACCCGTGTTTATGAAAAATATGAAAATGGGTTGAGACCCGTAGTTGTATGATTATGAAACGAAGTGTCACATGGTGACTTTTTAATTGAAAGAATTATATTCAAAATATTTATTTGGAAGGATATTTATTCAAAATGATTTATTTGAAAGAATTACATTCGAAAGGTATTTATTTGAAGAAGTTATATTTGAGAGAGATTTATTTAAAGGAAGTATATTTGAAAGATATTTATTTAAAAGAATTATATTTGAAAGAGATTTATTCAGAAGAATTATATGTGAAAGATATTTATTTGAAATACTTGATTTAATTGGGTGTACTTATATTTATAAATTGTTGAGCATTATTAATGGTGTTCTTGTTGCCCTTATTGTTATTTATTTCCTATTATTTTGTATCTCTTATTGCGCAGGCTATTAGACTAGTAAGTATCTTGACTGTACCTCGTCTCTTCTCCACTGAGGTTAGTCTTGATACTTACTGGGTATCGACCGTGGTGTACTCATACTACACTTCTGAACATTTTTGTATAGAGCCAGATATTGGAGCTATCGGACTCGGACAGAGTTAAAGTGTGATCGCAAGGATTCAAGGTAGAGCTGTTTGGTCGTCGCAGTCCCTTGAAGTCTTTTTATTTATTGTACTGTTAATTATTAATCAAACAATATTGAGTATTCGATCCTTGAGATCATTTCATGTATTCAGTTAGAGTTCATGACTGAGTACTACCCGTCTTGGGAGGTTATTATATTCATATTTGTTCCGCTGTTGGTTTTGATTATCTATTTAATTCAGATTCTATTTTAAAAAAATGGCTTCGAAATGTAATGGAAATCGACTTACCTAGTCTTAGAGACTAGGTGCCATCACAACGCCTGTGGTGGGATTTTGGGTCGTGACAAGTTGGTATCAGAGCTCTAGGTTCATAGGTTGTACGAGTCACAGACGAGTTTAGTAGAGTCTTGCGGATCGGTACAGAGGCGTTTGTACTTATCTTCGAGAGGCTACAAAACTGTTAGAAAATTTTCACTTCTTTCATTCCTTATCTTGCGGTATTTATTCAGCTTGAAGCTTATACCTTATGGTCTTTTGCATCCACTCGTGTATAAAATTGTCGGTATCAACTATGCGCCAACGATTCGTGATACTACATAGGGGTTGTAAGGGAGCCAGGGTTGCTTAACCATTGTTACCATGTGTCGTCCAGATCGAGGATACGGAAGTATTGAGAGATCATTCAATTGTGCACATGTGGGTGCAACAGGTTCTGACATCTGGTTGATAAGTACGATCTTAAGAAGGTTTAATTAGTTACCCAATCATCACAATCGTGGTAGGTTCACGAGGTGGATGTATATCTGAAGATAGTTGGTGGTATTAGAGACTATGTAGTTTGTTTGGGATTTTTATTTAGCGAAGGGTACATACTAGCAGCCAAGACACTGGAGGAAGAGAGTTTAACTGTCATGAGGATGACATGCGCCAAATAAATGGATTGAGGTGTCTTATGACCGGTGTCATACGAGCGATGAAGGTTAGTGTTAGGGATCATCAGATTGTGTCCTATAACTTCGCGCCAAGTAAGGGGAGTCCACTATCATCTATCAGATTGTGGGGTCATGTGTTATATCAGCTTTGGCCTGAGATGTATTTATGTGGTATTGAAAGGTTCTCCGAAATTTGTATATGATTAAGAGCTGAGATTTGTATGGGATGAAGCTGGGACTTGTGGTATTCTTGCTTCCTTAATAATTCTACATTATAGTACCAGCGGGGTCACAAAAATAATTTTAGAATACTCGGGGTGCTACAGTAAGTTATTTTAATGCACCACTGGCACGAGGTTCCTATAATGGTTGTTCCAGTTATCCGGCAGAGACTCAATATGAGCAGTCGAACCCGCAGAAGAGTTGTTATCAGTGTGATTGTACTAGGCAATTCATGAGAAAATGTCCCAGACTTGGGAGAGAAGGGTTTCATCAGAATACTTAGGCTACAAGCTTTATTCCAGTTAATACTCTACGTGCACAACCAGTTATGGGTGTAGGACAAGGGGGTAGAGGGCGCCCAAGAGGGGGAGACCCGACCCGTTGATATAATTGCTATGACTTGGTTGAGGCAAATACAGCAGATGGTGTCGTACATACATGATTTAATTTATAATAAAAGGAGCACTATTCTTATTTTGATTCAATTCTGATTATCGAGGTGAGACCTCCTATCGTGCTCCATATAGGGCGAGTTTGTGATTTGTACACCACTCACGTGTTTACCCCTGTTGGGAGATTTGATGATGTTAGACCATGTCTATCATTTTTATTTTTTTCACTATTGAGGGCTATAAATCCAAAAATGACTTTCTATTACTCACTACAGTGGGTTTTGATGTGGTTTCTAAATAATTAATTTTAATTTTATGAATTATATGCCCTATTGGTATGGGGGGTCATTATGTGTTGTGAAAACTGTTTACAGAATTTATTAAAAAGAAGAAAGAAAGGGAATGGAAAATTTCAGTTGGCACAATGTGCAAAATACCTGTGATTCAATAATGTATACGAAATCCTCATATTTTTATATGATGTGAAATATTTAAACTGGGCTACAAGCCGCGATGGAAGTTATATAAGGACGAGGTCTTTGTGGTAAAAAATTTATGAGTTTTAATTCTCCCTTTATAAAATTAAATTTGAACTATAGTATTAATGGGGATTCATGCCTGTTAGGCTTATTTGATAATTCTTTTATATGTTTCTGTGCATATTTAGCCATATTCTTGTTGTAAACATTACGTTTTAGCCTATAAGTTGAGTACCCAGGTGGTGTTAAATGCAACTCGTTGATTCGGATAAATAATTATGAGGTCTTCATGCCTCGCGTGTTGCTGTCAGTGTTGCGAAAATTGAAAATGAGATTTTAGTTAATACGAGATTAATTGAGGATGCTGGAATTAATTATAAACAACTTTTAAGACTAGAGATGTGGTGATGGGCATACATATGATGTGCTTCATGTTCTGATATCATTATGATAACGCAATGCTTGTAACACGGAGATTAGTGTTATTGATATATACGTTGTGGTGCTTTGTTGGGTTGTGGATGTGTTGTTAAGAGTTATTTTAGTGTTACTCTGGCAGGTAGATAGACCCAATTACAGGGGAGATTCTGCCGAAATTTCAAAATAAAATAAAATTGGGAGTTAGTAAAAAATTTGGGGGATTGAGACGTGCAAAAGAAGAGATAAGTTATGTTATGTGTTTGAGGGCGAATGATCCTAAGCGGGGGAGAATGTAACACCCCGAAATTTTTTGAAAGACTTCAACACTATCAAGAAAGTTGACGTATGTGTAGGCACGAGTTGCTATAGCCAGTTGAGACTAATACCGTGCGTTGATGTGAAAATCAGTTCTTTTGAAAATGTTTGGAGTGTAAGAAATTGGTTTTAAGGCTTATAAGTGTGAATAAAAGAAATAATCTCCACTGAGATGATGTTGTTGGACCCCTGTTAAATTTTTGGCGATGTAGAATCACCCGTGAGTATGTGCGAAATAATGCACTCAGTAATTTAATGTCATCAGAAAAATTCTTAGCACGTTCGAGGACGAACGTTTGTTTAAGAGGTGGAGAATGTAACGACCCGACTTGTCCTTTTAAGAATTAACGCCCGTTCAGTGGCTTAAGGTCTCGAGCAGCTTTGCAATATGTATTATGACCCGCGGGTGTGGTCGAGTTTGATTTACTGAAGATTCGGAATTAAATTAAAAGAACAATCCTTATTTAGAAGATAAAATGAAAAGAGTTGATCGGAGAGTTTACTTTTGAGAAAACGACTCCGGAATAGAATTTTGATGATGTCAATAGCTCCGTATGGTGATTATGGACTTAGGAACGTGTCCAGAAAATTATTTGGAGGTCTGTAGAGGAATTAGGCTTGAAATGGCGAAAGATGATTTTTTGGGAAGTTTAACCGGGGGTTGACTTTTTGATATTGGAGTCGAAATCCAGTTCTGAAATTTTTTATAACTCCGTTATATCATTTATGACTTGTGTAAAAAATTTGAGGTCAATTGGAATTGATTTGATATGTTTCAGCGCAAAATATAGAAGTTGAAAGATTTGAAAACTCATAATTCGATTCGATGCGCGATTCGTAATTTCGGCGTTGTTTGGCATGGTTTGTAGCCTCAACTAAGTTCATATTGTATTTTGGGATATGTTGGTATATTTGTTTAAGGTCCCGAGGGTCTCGGGTGAATTTCGGAAGGTAAACGGAATGGATTTCGGACAAAAAGGGTTGCTGGAAATTTCTGTTGCAGAGCTGTTCGCCAGAAATTTCTGGTGCGTGGAGCCAATTTCGGAAGCTTATATCTCGCAATCTATAAGGAATCCGAAAATTTTTAAAACGTGAAAATTATATCCCTTTGATTCTAGTTTCCAGAATATTAAACTATTCATCATTTGGACATTTGTACAGAAAGTTATAATGGATTGAATGAAGGCTGGTAGGGCAGTTTCGCCAGAAATTTCTGATGCGTGGATCCGACTTTGGAAGCTTAAATCTTGTAATTCATACGAAATCTAAAAATTATCAAAACATGAAAGTTGTAGTCTTTTGATTTTAGTTTTCAGAAAGTTAAATCATTCATCATTTGGATATTTATACATAAAGTTATGATTGATTGAATAAAGGCTGGTGCAAGCAAATTCTGGTGTGGACTTTTAGTGACGGAAAATAGACTTTTATTGACGGAAAATGGACTTTTAGTGACGGATGGGCAGAAACTTAAGGACCAAAAATGATGATTTCCTTCATTTCATTTTGGATTTTTGGAGCACGGTTCTTGAGCAATTTTTGGGCAATTTTCACGAAAAAATATTGGGGTAAGTGTTCCTTATCCTATATTGATTATATTTCATAATTCCATACTCATTTACATCATGAATCCGTGAATTTATGGAAGAAAAATCAAGATTTTTGCCAAATCTTCCAAAAACAAAAATTTAAGATTTGGAGGTCGAGTTGTTTTCGGAATTTGATAAAATTGGTATGGTGGACTCGTAATTGAATGGGTTGTCGGATTTCGTAACTTTCGCCAGATCCGAGATGGGGGCCCTACGGGCAAAGTTTTGAATTAATTTCAAATTTTTATTGAAAAATATAATATTTTCTTATGGAATTGATTCTATAATTTTTGTTGACTGTATCGAATTAATTATGACTAGATTCCAGCGGTCCGGAGGTCAATTCAAGTAAGAAAGCAATTTTGAAATATCGACATAACTTCAAAAAGGTAAGTGCCTTGCCTAACTTCGAGTGGGTGAATTACCCCTCAGGCATCGAGTCTTATGTGCCATTTGTGGAATGTGAAAAGCCATGTACGCGAGGTGACGAGTACGTACTCGGGCTTATATATGCAAAATTTATTAGGTTAAAGTCTTAGGCATTATTGTGTAGTAAATTGAATAATCATTGGCATTTATTAAATCATCTATTTGCCGTGCCTAAATCTTTGTTTGTTGAATTTATTTTTATATGACAATTTGATGTGATTGTGTCATGACCCAATTTTCCCTCCGTGTGACGTCGTGACGGCACCTAATCTCTACAACTAGGTTAGCCTAACATTTTGCGGAATAATTAAATAAAAATATAAATTTAACCAACTATTCAAAAATACACAACAAATCCCAAAATCCGGAACATCGTGAATCACAAACTACAGAAGGAAAGATCTAGTGTCTCTATACATCAGAGTCTAACAAGGAAAAATACAGAAGATAATGGACATGGGAAAGAGTAGAATGGGACTCTGAGGTTTGCGGACATGGCAGATATACCTTGAAGTCTCCAAAACTGTCCCGGCTTACTGATAGTGCGGCTGATAAGGTGAACCTGGATATGCACACGAAAAAAACATGTGCAGAGAGTAGCATGAGTACACCACAATGGTACCCAGTAAGTGCCAAGCCTAACCTCGATCGAGTAGTGACGAGGTCAGGTCAAGGCCCTACCGGAGTAAATATAATAAATTAAACAGTAAAAGATATAAGTAAAATTTACAGTAACACAGTTAAAGAAATTCTCGAAAATTTAACAGTTAAGGGAACCCTCAGTTTAGAACAAGGTAAACACAATGGGGAATCTCCCGGGATACCGTCCCGTAGTTCCGAATGAATATGCAGTACAAGAGGATCTCCCGGAATATGTCCGTAGTCCCAAAGTAAATATGCAGTGCTAGGGGATCTCCCGGAATACGTCCGTAGTCCCAAAGTAAATATGCAGTGCTGGGGGATCTCCCAGAATACGTCCGTAGTCCCAAAATAAATATGCAAGACAGGGGGATCTCCCGGAATACGTCCGTAGTCCCAATTTAAATATGCAACGCAAGATGAAATGGCAGGTAAGACATCGAGTTATACAGTTTATACAGAACATAGATAAGGAAAGTAGGGACTTAACTAAGCATGGCGCACAGAATGTTAGATAGGCAGTTAAAACACATAAGCATGCTTCTCTAGTCTAAGCTGAACAATTAAACGTATTAGTGCAATTTAATAAGGGAAAGACAGTTTATGATTTAGAAAGGAAAAACGGGATTTTTGCAATAATAGCCCATGTACGTACTCGTCACCTCACGTACACGGCGCCCACACCTCAATTAATATCAAACATCCTAAGGGGAAAGTCCCCAACACAAGGTTAAGCAAGCCACTTACCTCGAATCGCTCAAATCAACTCGATATCACGTTCTTGCCGCGAGTATCTGACTCCAAATGGCCCGAATCTATTCAAATTAATTGCATAATATAAATATAACTACAAGTAACTAATTTAACTAATTAATTCGAAGCTAAAGCGTGAAATTAGGAAAAACGGCCAAAAAGTCTCCCCGGGCCCATGTCTCGGAATCGGGTAAAAATTACAAATTATGAACACCCATTTACTCACGATCTTACTCGAACAAAAATCATCTAAATCCGACGTCAAATTCCCATTCAAATCTCAGATTTTTAATTGGGGAACCTTCTCCCCCATTTCCAAACTTCTACCCTCAAATTCCATAATTAGACGAGAAAAACAATAATGGATTAATGAAATATACACGAATTAGAGTTAAGAATTGTTACCCACTGATTTTCTCTTCAAAACCCTTGCAAAATCGCCTTCTCCCGAGCTAAAATTGGAATTGGTGAAAAATGAGGAATGAACCCTCGAATCTGCCTCTTCAACCCAGCGATTTCCACACCTGCGGACCTAGGACCGCACGTGCGGGAAAATCCATCGCAGGTGCGAAGTCCACTTACTTGGGCTGGGCCTGCACCTGCGACCCTTGCGCCGCATCTGCGGTTCCGCTTCTGCGGACAACCAGCTGCACCTGCGAGCCTAGCTTGACAAGCCCATTTCCGCATCTGCGAGCTTCCCATGCCCACCTGCGAGCTCGCAGGTGCAGTCAAACTTGCGCACATGTGCTCCATCACCAGCCCCACCAGTTCCGCATCTGCGTACTTCCTCCGCACCAGCGTCTCTCGCACCTGCGGCCTCCCTTCCGCAGGTGCGAAAACACCAGAACAAGCAAATGCACCAGATTTTTCTTTAAGTCCAATTTCATTCCGTTAAGCATCCGAAACACACCCGAGGCCCCCGAGACCTCAACCAAACCTACCAACCAATCCTATAACACCATACGAACTTAGTCGAGCCTTCAAACCACATCGAACAACACCAAAATCATGAATTAAGCACGGATTCAAGCCTAAGAATTGAGAATTTTCCAAATTCTACAAACGACGCCGAACCACATCAAATCTAGTCCGAATGACCTCAAATTTTACACACAGGTCACAAATGACACTACGAACCTATAGTCACGTTTAGAATTCCATTCTGAGCTCGATATCAAAATTTTCACTATCGTCCGAAATCGCCGAAAAACTAACTTTCGCCAATTCAAGCCTAAATCTACTACAGACCTCCAAAACACATTACGGATGCGCTTCTAACCCCAAAATCACTCAACGGAGCTAACGGAGTCGACGAAATTCCATTCTGGATCCATCTTCATGCAGTTCTGACTACGGTCCAAACTCTTAAGCTTAAATCTCACAACTAGGGACTAAGTGTCCCAAAACTCCCCGAATTCTATAACCAATCACTCCGGCAAATCCCAAAAGCAGAAACAAATGTGGGGAAAACAGATATTAGGGGATCGGGGCTCTAATTCTCAAAATGACCGGCCGAGTCATTACAGATTGTTAATTGAATATTTATGTAATTCCGTGAGTTTGTTGGTTTATTTTTTTTTGGAATTTAATTTTATTACTGATTTTTCCTCTGTAAATAATTAATTAAATGAGCTTAAGAAGAGGTATTTATATAATTATAGAGAATGCGAATTAATAAAGGCATTGCCCTATGCTGAGTAAATTCTATTTGTGTGGTTTATTGTGGAGGTCTTATACACATTGTGTGGAGCCTTCGGCTATTTGTTTTGAAATTAATTGATTGGTTGTATCTTTGAAATTGGTTGTGGCCATTGGGCAAATTGTAATATGAATTGATTTTGTTATGTTGCCGTGATAATTTTTCGTGTAAATTGTTGTATTGTGTGAGTTGTTATTTGAGGATATAAGGGTGGCATTCCACTGTTGATATTATGTGGGTATAAGGGTGGCATTCCACTGTTGATATTATGTGGGCATAAAGGAGACATTTCACTGTTGTTGTTGTGTGTTGGAATATTGTCAGGGCGGAGTGATAAGGGTGGCTATAGGAGAGATAAGGATGGCTATAGGAGCGATAAGGGTGGCTATTGATATTGTCTGGTCGGAGGGATAAGGGAGGCTATTATAGGAGTGATAAATGTGGCTATAGGAGAAATAAGGGTGGCTATTGTCAGGAAAATCTGTGATGATATGGGGTTGTTGCGTTGAAAATTTTTATGTGATGTTGTGATTTTCATTGTGTTTATTTTTATATCTTGTGCAATTAGTCTTGTTATTGGTAAATTGATAATAGTCTGATTTATGTTGAAATTGGGGTTTGTGGCCATTACCAGGTAGATTATGATATGAAATGTGGGCACGAGGTGTCGTGAGTAAATAATGATGATATTGGAACGTGAATTGTCCGTGCAGTTGTGATATGAAATGAGGGCACGAGGTGCCGGGAAAATATGATGATTTAATTATAGGCACGAAGTGCCGTAGAAATATGAAAGTGGGTTGAGACCCGTGTTTATGAAAAATATAAAAATGGGCTGAGACCCGTAGCTGTATGATTATGAAACGAAGTGTCACATGGTGACTTTTTAATTGAAAGAATTATAATCAAAATATTTATTTGGAAGGATTTTTATTCAAAATGATTTATTTGAAAGAATTACATTCGAAAGGTATTTATTTGAAGAAATTATATTTGAGAGAGATTTATTTAAAGGAAGTATATTTGAAAGATATTTATTTGAAGGAATTATATTTGAAAGAGATTTATTCGGAAGAATTATATGTGAAAGATATTTATTTGAAATACTTGATTTAATTGGGTGTACGTATATTTATAAATTGTTGAGCATTATTAATGGTGTTCTTGTTGCCCTTATTGTTATTTGTTCTCTATTATTTTGTATATCTTATTGCACAGGCTATTAGACTAGTGAGTGTCTTGACTGTACCTCATCTCTACTCCACTGAGGTTTGTCTTGATACTTACTGGGTATCGACCGTGGTGTACTCATACTACACTTCTGCACATTTTTGTGCAGAGCCAGGTATTGGAGCTATCGGACTCGGACAGAGTTAAAGTGTGATCGCAAGGATTCAAGGTAGAGCTGCTTGTTCTTCGCAGTCCCTTGAAGTCTTTTCATTTTATTGTACTGTTAATTATTAATCAAATAATATTGAGTATTCGATCCTTGAGATCATTTCATATATTCAGTTAGAGTTCGTGACTGAGTACTACCAGTCTTGGGAGGTTGTTATATTCATATTTGTTCCGCTGTTGGTTTTGATTATCTATTTAATTCAGATTCTATTTTTAAAAAAATGGCTTCGAAACGCAATGAAAATCGGCTTACATAGTCTCTAAGACTAGGTGTTATCACGACGCCTGTGGTTGGATTTTGGATCGTGACATTAAGCTATTGTACTTTGGAGCTTTACATTTGAATACAAATTATTCATTCGTCAATTGGTTTGATGTTTCTGTAAGCTACAACTGCGTAAAAAGGATCAGATGAAGCTGATAACAACCCCATTAATTGCATTATCCAATTCAAAGGCGATTTATTTTGTGGAGCCGCACCATCTTTTCCAGTTGGTAATTTGCGTATCACCTCTGGCTGCGTAAATCCTTGAACACACTGGAAATATTGCACCACAAGTTGCACCTTACCATATCCTGTATTGTCCCTCCATGCACTAATTGCTTTCTCATAGAACAGTCTGTTACTGAAACTTACAATAAAAACTCCTCCTGGTTTTAGAACACGAAATACCTCCGCAAACACCTGAAAATTTAATTAATACTATTATAGATCGTTTGGTTAATTTGTGAGCGAGTTGTTTAGGAATTTTGATGCAAGAATTATAATACTATTAAAAGATCATTGGAGCGTTGTATTTGTTATCAGCATGTTTATATCGTGTTAAATTATAGATATTGGTTTATCATCTAAAACATGTGTTTGGTTTTGAATTTAATAGATGAATTCGTAAGAATTATTACACACCCATGACCTAGATTAATAAATCCTGATGTTGAAAAATTAAGATGATAGATACTAAAATAGGGCATATAAATAAACCTTGTACTCCTCTTACAAATATGTAAGTTCTATTAAAAACAATTTAGTTCTCATAATCTTAATCAATAGTTTAAACAAAGAAATAATACCCACGGGTGGATGATCAACTAAACTAGTAGCTAGTAATACTCTCAAGAGAAATTTTTTCATTTACTTGATTCGACACCAGTAGTGTTAATATGTATATTGTACGTTATGTCACATTATAAAGTCAATATAATATAAAAAGCCAATTTACAACATAATTAATATAGAGATTATTTAATATAATGATCAACATATAAACTAAGCCTCGTATTGTTAATGCAAAATTTAGTAGTACTAATATATCTAACGATCAATCCCTTATTCATGTTACGATTTCCTATTCACCAAAGATTTTACAATATATATATTACGATTTGGGACTTGTGTGGCTTATAATCAACCACACATTTTGCAACCTCTATGTGGTTGTGGTAACACTTGATTCTATCCTTCTCTTCCAAATTAGTTGCAAAAAATCTTTGACATTTTCGGATTAGTCATCCATTTTTATCATCTAATTAAGGGATCGTTTAGGTTAAAGTACTGACCTTCTCAGGCTGTTGAAGATATTGCACACTGACTGTACACAATACAGCATCAAAACTACAATTTTCAAACTCAAGTTTCTGATCTTGATTCAAATCCTTCACAATGAAATAGTCCAATCTGGGATTCTTGGCCAGCTCTTGAGCATTAAGTCCATGCCCCACCACCTTTTTATACTTCACCTCTTGTGGTAAATGACTGACCCATGAGCTCATGAGGTCAAGAATCTCAAACTCGGGTCTCAAGCGTTCCCTGTAAATATGTGTGTCAGATCGTCGAGTTGGGCTAAATAAAGGCGAATTAAATAGACTGAATCACTCATGCACCAACTCAACTTACTCAAACTTGGGCGGGTTATATTTTTATGGGCTAAATTTGACACTCGTACCTGTAAAGATTTGTTAAAGAGGAAATGAAACGATCATCAACGTGTGTCACAAATCTTGGGTAGGCATAGAATTCCCTGTCCGGTAAAATGTTAAGTTTGGTTCTTCCCTCTTGACTAAGAACCATACGTTTGATTTTTCCTGCTGCTGATTCTGTTGAATTATCATCTCCATTATATGCTTTGGGAATTATTGAGGGAAGTGCTTTGATTTTAGTTGGAAGAGGAAAGAATTGTAAGGTTGATGAATTGGTAAATTGCCATGTTTTAGGATGGGAGTTTGGAGATATAGTGAACGACATGACTAATTTGCTTAGATGAACATAGAAATCAACTTATGATTTTTCTTTGGGCTCTTTTAACATTCATCAATGGCTGAAATTACTTGTTGGCCCATAGTGAATGGGACTGGTGGATGCACGTAATTTCGACCATTTTCCACTCAGCCCACATGATTATCTGCACTAGCTATAAATTCTTGAAGAATTAAGAGAAAATGAGCCACTCAAAGATTTTATTAGCCCATATTTTTATTACTAATCCGAAATAGGCTTTCGGCCCAATTTATTTGCAATTTCTTGCCATTATCTATTTCCAATTCATTTATTTTCCCAAGACAATATTTATTCCTAACTTTTTTTTATCTTTCTTTCATTCTATCCAATGCACAGATTTTTCTTCCCATTGCCACTTTCATTCATATCCTCTTTCTTTCTCACCTCTTTCTTTCTCTGTGTCTTCTTCGTCTTCCTTTTATCTTTCTTTGGTTATTTTTTATTTTTTATATTTTCCTTCCCTTCTTTATCTCCCATTTCAGATCTATATTTTTTCTCTTTATTTCTTACTTCACACTGAAAAAACTTGTTTGAGTACCTAGAAAAATCACAAATTTTTTGATTCAATTCTTAAAAAGATTTACTCAATTACGATGCATGATATAAGAGTGGCAGCAAAAGTCATGGGGTTTTCTAGTCAAGCTTCTTCTACTTCTTCTTCTTCTTTGGTCATAATAGTGTTTTGTGAGTGAAGATCTTTTACAGTGAATATCGATGGTGGGTCTGAATTTAATGGGGTAGTTGGATGTTACTTATATGTAAATTTGCATATATATATATATATATATATATATATATATATATATATATATATATATATATATATATATATATATATACACACACACACTATTTTTACACATTGTATAAATTTTGTATATAAGTGTATCCTGTATTTTTCAGTGTATATTATAAAAATTATATATAAAATATATAAAAATTGTATATATACTATTACATTGTATAAATTTTATATATAAAATGTATCCTCTATATTTTAGTGTATCCTTAATATATCATTAATGTATATTCATGGCTTTGACTTCTTTGCAACGACCTTACAAATGTATATATGGTATATAAATAGTGTATATGTATAATTATACAATTTATATACACTGTTTATACAATGTAAATATTGTTGGTGTGTTGTCGGTGTTTTGCGAGATGTTTTGGAGGTTGGGGCTTCATGATTCTTTTGGGGGTGAGTTAATGTGCATTTCCTTGGAAGAAGTAAAAGGGTGAAGTGTATTTGTGCAGGTGGTTGCTGCTGCTATCTTCTTCTTCTTCTTCTTCTTCTTCTTCTTCTTCTTCTTCTTCTTCTTCTTCTTCTTCTTCTTCTTCTTCTTCTCTAAAGGTCTTTGTATAGAGATGTATAATTAGTGTATTCCATGTACAGTAAATATATATTTAGTGTATCTTTATGTATAATCCATGTATCTATATACACTTTGAGTTTTTATACAGTGTACGTTAATTATATATATATATATATATATATATATATATATATATATATATATATATATATATATATATATATATATATATATATATATATATATATATACACACACACACACACACACACACACCAACTATGAGAAGTTTTTCAGTCTTTGGGTTATTTTTAGCGACCAAAAAAATAGAGATAAAATTATATATACCCTAATACATTGTGTAAATTGTATATATAAAGTGTATCCTATATTTTTTGGTGTACCCCTAAAATATCTTTAGTGTATTCTAAGCATTTTAGAGTATCCAAAGTATATATATTATTCTACGATGTATAAAAAGTGTGTATATTATTCTGCAATGCATAAACGCATATATATATATATATATATATATAGTTCTACGATGTATAAAAAGTGTGTATATTGTTTTAGAGTATCCAAAGTATATATATTGTTCTACGATGTATAAAAAGTGTATGTATTATTCTACAATACATAAGAAATGTATATATTATTTTATGATGTATAAAAAGTGTATATACACTTTATACTAGTGTAAAATATGTATATTGCGTGTACAAGGTATACATTACCTTTTTCTTTTTCTTCTTATATCATGAGTATTTTTGCTTATGCAATATCATATATTTTTTAGATTAGATCAATAAAAAGTTTAGGCTCTTAGTAAAAGATAAAAAAATTATAATTTATGTATAATAGGAAGAGTTTGAAAGTTGCAGAAGTGAAAGTGCTCAAATTTTACTCCCAGAAATAAAAAAATCTGAAACATAAAAGGAGATGAAAGTGTTCGAAACTTAAAAAATTAATAATTTTTCGTGTGTCATAACAAAACAAAATCCTAAAACCTAAACGGAACTTTTTTATGGACATAAAAGGAATTGAAGATTAGGCGGCCGCTGGTTTTTTAGTTGTAATTGCTAGCCCTTGTAATTAGTTTTGGGCTATGAATTGTATGATGTATTTTGTGGCTACCGATTGTCATTAGTTTTTCCCGGATGGCTAGAAGTGATAATTGCTCAAGAATTAATCAAAGGGTAACCTTCAGAAATGACTACCTTTTAAGGAGCTTTTAACAATCCGTAGTTACATTTTATTTATTTATGTTTCGTAGACAGTTTTGAACAATTCATTGTATTTGAGTGTATTTGAATACAATATTCAGTTGTATCCAACCTTATTTGATGTAGTAAGGTTGAACATATTCGATTGTATTTGAATGTATTTACACACAAAAAATGATGAAATAAAGAATAGAGTCAAATCCGATCAAATTTCTGCGAACATACAAAATACACTATATTTAAAAAGGAAGAATACAATCAAACCCAATCGAATCTCCGGCAAAATACAAAATACCGCTGTATTTATACTAAAAATGAAGAATACATTCAAATCCTTTTAAAAATTAATTGTACTTAACTAAAAAAATAAAGAATACAGTCAAATCTCCGACGAGAATACAAAATATATTGTATTAAAAAATAGAGAATAAAATACAAAATACACTTTATTTAAACAACGATTTTCCGACGTGAAAGGCAGTGGCGAAGAAAGAGGTGGCTTCTTTTTCCAGCGTACAAAGTAGTGGTGGAGTAATAATTCTCAGGTCAAACGAATACACTCAGATGTGAGATACAATGAAGGAGAAGAAGCCATAGATTTCGGCATCTCCGTTTGTAACGACCCGACAAGTCGTTTTAAAAGTTGTAGCCTCGTTCCCCCATTTACTGCTCATTCTGTACTTTATAACTTTTATGTGACTTGTCAGGGTAGTCGGTTCGGGTCCGGAGAGATTTCGAAATGAATTGAGATACTTAGTCTCGAGGTTGAAAGCTTAAGTTGAAAAGGTTGATCGGATGTTGACTTGTGTGAAAACGATACCGAAATAGAATTTTATTGATTCCAATAGCTCCGTATGGTGAT
Source organism: Nicotiana tabacum (assembly GCF_000715075.1). Classification (NCBI taxonomy): domain Eukaryota; kingdom Viridiplantae; phylum Streptophyta; class Magnoliopsida; order Solanales; family Solanaceae; genus Nicotiana; species Nicotiana tabacum. Next base: position 90,957,239 of record NC_134096.1, on the reverse strand, counting down.
TTTGGACTTAGAAACGTGTCCGGAAAATTATTTGGAAGTCCGTAGTGGAATTAGGCTTGAAATGACGAAAGTCAAATTTTTGGGAAGTGTCACAACCCAAAATCCTAACATGTCGTGATGGCGCCTATCTCAGTACTAGGCAAGCCGACAACATCAATAACCCACGATTTCCTTTAAGTTTGAAAATATAATGTTTAATACAATACCAAAAATATAGCAATTTCCGATACAACACTCCCAAAACTTGGTATCACTGAGTACATGAGCATCTATACATTACAAATCTGGGAAAAATCTGGTATTTAATAATAATATGAGACCAAATATAATAACAAAAGGATAAGGAAGGAGAGACAAGATCTGCAAAACATGGCAGCTACCTCTGAATCTCCGAAAAATTGACTGTGCGAAAGAATCAACACCCATTGTATCCGGGATCACCTGGATCTGCACACGAAATGCAGGGTGTAGTAGGAGTACAACCAACTCAATAAGTAACAATAATAAATAAAGATCTGAAAGTAGTGACGAGCTTCTCAGCTAAGTCCAAATATAGTACTTTCCAATATAACAGAGTAGGCATGCTCGCAAGTTCAATATTTAATATTTCACAGGAATTTCATATCAAATTTGACTGACACAGAAAATAATATTTTTCCGAATTTTCAAAAATAGTGATATATGACAGCTGAAATGCAGCAAATAATGCAATCAATGCATCCTCTCAGAGTAACAATCACTCAGTCCTCCCATTCACTCCAACCTCACAATCACTCATTTCCTCACAGTCACTCAGCACTCGGCACTCACACTCGGTACTCACACTCAGTAGGTACCTGCGCTTATTGGGGGTGTGTACAGACTCCGGAGGGGCTCCTTCAGCCCAAGCGCTATATCAAGCCAATCATGGCAAAAATAAATAAACATGTTGCGGCGTGAAATCCGATCCATAAATATCCTCACAATTAGACCCTCGACCTCACTCAGTCATCAACCTCTCCAGTCTTTCGTGCTCTCAGAAATCATGATAAGCAGCCCAAAAATAGTGATATGATGCATCAATAATAAATAAGAGAGGCTGAGGTCTGATATTAAATGAATAAACATGACTGAGTAAAAAGTTACAATTTGAACATATTATTCAACCACAAAAATGACCCCAGTGGGTACCAATAATTACAGTATATGTCTAAACATTATTTTTAATACGAGTCTTAGCTCAATTTTTCCCTATCACATAGAGAATGTACTGTAACGACCCGGCCGGTCGTTTTGAGTATTACAATCCCGTTTCTCCATTTACTTCTAAAATTATACTTTACAGTTGTTGTATGAATTACCGGGATAATTAGTTCGGGTCCAGTGAGGGTTTTGAAGGAATTAGAACACTTAGTTCCAAGGTTTAAAGCTTAAGTTAAAATAGTGACCGGATGCGGACTTATGTGTAAACGACCTCGGATTCAAATTTTGATGATTTCAATAGCTCCGTATGGTGATTTTGGACTTAGGAGCGTGTCCGGAAAATTATTTGAAGGTCCGTAGTGGAATTTGGCTTGAATTGCCGAAAGTTAAATTTTTGGAAAGTTTGACCGGGAGGTTGACTTTTTGATATCGAGGTCGGAATCCGATTCTGGAAATTGGACTAGGTCCGTAATGTGAAATGTGACTTGTGTGCAAAATTTGAGGTCAATCGGACGTGATTTGATAGGTTCCGGAGTCATTTGTAGAAATTAAAAATTTCAAAGTTCATTAGGCTTGAATTGGGGTGTAATTCATTGTTTTAGCGCTGTTTTAGGTGATTTGAGGGTTCGACTAAGTTCGTATGATATTTTAGGACTTGTTGGTATATTTGGTTGAGGTCCTGAGGGGCTCGGGTGAGTTTCGGATGGTTAACGGGTTGGATTTTGGACTTGGAACTTTGTTGGAATTTTTTTGATGCACCATCTCGTTTCCTTCATCGCGTTCGCGAGTGGAGCCTCGCGTTCGCGAAGAGGAATTCCAGGAAGGCAGGATTTACTCTTCGCGTTCGCGAGGTGGTCTCGCGTTCGCGAAGAGGAGCTAGGTTGTGCATCGCGTTCGCGAAGGGGAGCTCGCGTTCGCGAAGAAGGGCTCCGTAAAGCATCGCGTTTTGTTCTCGCGTTCGCGAAGAACAAATGTTGGAAAGCACATTTTGTGCTTCGCGAATGTGAGGGACCTGTCACGTTCGCGAAGAAGAGAGGTCTGGAGAGAAAGTTTTAGTTCAGAAATACATTTTTAACGATTAGGAGCTCGGATTGAGGCGATATTTGGGCGATTTTCAGAGGAAACAACAGAGTAAGAGTTCTTAACTCAATATTGGTTAAATTACCCGAATCCATGGTTGTTTTTATCATTTAATTAGTGAAATAATTTAAAAAAGTTTTGAAAACCCTCTTAGTTTAAATTGAGGATTTGAAGGCCGAGTTGTGGTCGGATTTGAGTAATTTTGGTATAGTTGGAATCGTGATTGAATGGGGGTTCGGAATTTTATGATTTTTACCGGATTTCGAGACGTGGGCCCCACGGGTATTTTTGGGGCGTATTGTGGATTTTTGGAAAATATTATTATTTTGATATGAAATTAATTCCTATAATTTTTGTGGGCTGAATCAAATTATTTTGACTAGATTCGACCCGTTTGGAAGTTGATACGCGTATAATGGGATTTCTGGAGCATTGTTTAGCTTGCTCGACATTGGATTTGACTTGTTCGAGGTAAGTAACTCTTCTAATCTTGGAGTTGAGGGTATGAACCCTGAATATATGTATTATGTGAATTTTTGGGAGGTGACGCACATGTTAGGTGACGGGCGTGTGGGCGTGCACTATAGAAATTGTGACATAATTATTTCTGTGGAATTTTGTAGTTAAATAATCTTGGCATTTTCCATGCGATTTTATGAGTTAAAGAAATTAAGCTGAAAAGCATATTAAAATCATGATTAAGGCTATATGCTAGTCCTATTGGAACCCACAGAGGTCATATTGCTGTGAATTATTTATTTTAAATTAAAAATTCATACTGAGTCATATTCATTTCATTGCATATCATAACTCAGTTTAATGACTTTATTTTGATGCATATAAATATTTTGGGCCGATTGCCATGTTTTACTTAAATGCCCGAGTGGCTTGAGAGGTTTATGACCGAGTGAGGCCGAGGGCCTGATTTGTGAGGATGAGTATGGATCGTGGCTGCCCGCCTGCAACATACTTTATTATTATAGCACGTGAGTTGTCCGTGCATCACGTGAGTTGTCCGTGCAGATTATAGCGCTTGGGCTGAAGGAGCCCCTCCGGAGTCTGTACACACCCCCAGTGAGCGCAAGTACCTATTGAGTGAGAGTGCCGAGTGCTGAGTGACTGGGAGGCATGAGTGATTGTGAGGTATGCCCGAGTGGCAAGAGTGATTGTGAGGTATGCCCAAGTGGCAAGAGTGATTGTGAGGTATGCCCGAGTGGCAAGAGTGATTGTGAGGTATGCCCGAGTGGCATGAGTGACTGTGAGGTTTGCCCGAGGGACTGTATATGAGTGATGTTCTGCCCGAGGGGCTGTTTATGATTTTATCACTGAATTGCATCGCATTGGCATGCACATATGACATACAGGCATAGAGATGTATTTTTTCTCATGCTGTACAACATCACATTATTCATGATTTCTCACACATTTTTGACAGATGGGCATAGTGATGCATTTGTTTTACACGGGTTATCCGGAAGGAAAATGAAACATATTATTTATTATTGAGAAGATCTTTGGAGAAATTTATTGTTTTCAAACTATTCATATTATTGGCAACTTCGGCAAACGATTTGGGTTTTTACTGATGTATTTGAAAGAAAGAACTACTATTTTTTTTGAAATCATTACTTGGCTGAGTATTTTATCCCTGAGTTACTTCTGGTATTATTTGCTTTATGTTGTTATGGATTGTTGTGGACTATTGGTTTTGGACCCGACCTTGGTGGAAGCTCGTCACTACTTTCAACCTACAGCTATGTTTGTTACTTACTTAGTACATGGGGTCGGTTGTACTGATACCATACTTCTGCACATTGCGTGCAGATGTTGGCTGATGTTGTTGCTGTGCTCGATGGTTGCTGGATTTGAAGATGTACCTGCGTTCTTGTTGTAGCTGCCTCTTATTCAGGGTAGCCTTAGATTTATAAAAGCTCTGTTTATGTATTATTCAAATAGACTATGTATTTATTTTATTTTCGCTTTGTATACTCTATTCTTAGAAGCTCATACTTTGTACTACCAGTTCTTGGGGAGATGTATCGGTTTTAGATATTTTCTTTCAATTAATTTCATTGGAATTGGATAGTTGAAAATTGGCTTACCTAACGGGTTGGGTTAAGTGCCATCACGACTAGTGGGATTTTGGGTCGTGACATGTACGTATATCAACAGATAATTCTACTACACAGTTCCATGGAATTTGACCAAGTCACAATTCTTACGGTGAACGCCCACACGCCCGTCATCTAGCATGTGCGTCGCCTCAAAACCACTAAGCCTTAAAACTATTACTTACCTCACACCGTGAAATTCTTATTCCACTAAGCCTTTGCCTCGTGAATTGGCCTCCAAACGCCTCGAATCTAGCCACAAATAATTCGTTTCAGTCAATAAAATTTATTAGAATTATTTCATGAGAAAATACTAATTTTCCATAAAAACCTAAAATTTAGCTCAAAAATAGCCCACGGGGCCCACGTCTCGGAACCCAACAAAAGTTACAAAATCCGAAAGCCTATTCAACCACGAGTCTAACCATACCAATTTTACAAAAATCCGACCTCAACTCGACCTCCAAACCTTCAAATCTTATTTTCAAATCCCTAAGTTCAGACCCCCGATTTACACCTCAAAAATATGTAATCTAGTCGGATTATTCGATGATAATTCAATATTATGGAGTAGAAATGATCACAAGGGACTTACCTCAAGTTTTCCCGTGAAAACCTTGCTCAAAAATCGCCAAAACCGAGCTTGATATGCCCAAAAATGGCAAAAGCTCGGGACTCCTCCAATTTTATTCTGTCCAGGCCTTGTCGCACCTGCGACGAGATTAGCGGCATCTGCAGTCTCGCATGTGCGACTAAATGTCCGCATCTACGATCCCCCAAAAGGTTCCCTCCGCTTCTGTGCGTTCCTCTTCGCACCTGCAACCTCGCAGGTGCAGAAATTTCTTTGCACCTGCGACTACTGCTCCTCTTCACGTCTGGTCGATTCTGCGATAGCTGGTGCGCACATGCGACTTCGCACCTGCGATCAGACCTCCGCAGGTGCAAAAATACTAGAAGCAAAATTTCCAACAATGGTCTTAAGTCCGAATTTGATCCGTTAACCATCCGAAACTCACCCGATCCCCCGGGACCTCAACCAAATATAACAACAAGTCCTAAAACATCATACGAACTTAGTCGAACCCTCAAATCACCTCACACAAAGCTAAAACCATGAATTACACCCCAATTCAAGCCTAATGAACTTTGAAATTTTCAATTTCTACAAACGACTCCAAAAATTATCAAATCATGTCCTATTGACCTCAAATTTTGCACACAAGTCATAAATGACATAACAGACCTATTCAAATTTTCAGAATCAGATTTTGACCCCGATATCAAAAAGTCAACCCCCGGTCAAACTTCCCAAAAATTTGACTTTCGCCATTTCAAGCTTAATTCCACTATGGACCTCCAAATAATTTTCCGGACACGCTCCTAAGTCCAAAATCATCATACGGAGCTATTAGAATTATCATAATTTGAATCCGAGATCATTTACACATAAGTCTCCATCCGGTCGACCTTTCTAACTTAAATTTTTAATTATGAGACTAAGTGTCTCATTTCACTCCGAATTCCTTCCGGACCCTTGTTACCCTGTTGTTCATATCCCAAATTGATCTTTGTTGCCATCACTGCTACTTGTTTTATATTATCCTTGTATATTACTATATTGCACAGGTTAAATGACTAGTGAGTGTCTTGATTGTACCTCGTCACTACTCCACCGAGGTTAGTCTTGATACATACAGGGTACCGACTGTGGTGTACTCATACTACACTTTTGCATATTTTTGTGCAGAGCCAGGTATTGGAGATATCGGATTCGGACAGAGATTAGAGTGTGATTGCAAGGATTCAAGATAGGGTTGCTTGATCGTCGCAGTCCCTTGGAGTCTTTCTATTTTTATTGTACTATCTACTTTTATTCGAACAGTATTGTATATTCGATCCTTGGGATCACTGCATGTACTCAATTAGAGTTCGTGACTAAGTATTACCAGTCTTGGGAGGTTGTTAATTAATTCCGTTGTTGGTTTTAATTATCTTATAAAAAAAATGGCTCGAAATGTAATTGTAATCGGCTTACCTAGTCTTAGAGACTAAGTGCCATCACGACGCATGTGGTGGGATTTTGGGTCGTGACAAGTTGGTATCAGAGCTCTAGGTTCAAAGGTTCTACGAGTCACGAACAGGTTTAGTAGAGTTTTGCAGATCGGTACGGAGACGTCTGTACTTATCTTCGAGAGGCTACCGAACTGTTAGGAAATTTCCACTTCTTTCATTCCTATCGTGCGAATTTGTTGATTTTTGAATTTGAGCCTTTGTATCTCTATTCTCTCACAAATAGTGAGGACACGTGCTACCGGGTCAGCTGAGCAAACACCGCGCATACTGCTAGGGCCGCAAGAGGCCGGGGCCGAGGTAGAAGCCAAGGTATAGGCCGAGGAAGGGCACGTGTCACAGCTAGCACCTGTCAAAGTAACAATCGAGGAGCTGCTAGTAGCTCCGATTGGGGGACAGGTACCGGAAGCACCTGTTGTTACCCCCGAACTTCAGGAGACTTTAGCACAATTCCTAAACATGTTTGGTACATTAACGCAGTCAGGATTGATCTCCTTTTCACCAAATATTTCACAGATAGAGTGGGGAGATCAGACTCCTACCGCCTGTACTCCAGAGCAATAGGTTCACATTGGTCAGGTTCCGTGTATAGTACCGATACAACATGTTATTTCGGTTCATCCTGAGTTCAGGCCAGAGGCATCAGAAGAAGAACAAAAGAGACTTGAGAGATTTAAGAGGTATAGTCCACCTACCTTCAGTGGCACAGCTACCGAGGATGCCCAGGGATTTCTATAAATATGTCACTGTATTCTTCGCACCATGGGTATTGTGAAAGTGAGTGGAGTTGCCTTTACTACATTTAAGTTGTCAGGAGCAGCGTATTAGTGGTGGCAAGTTTATGAAGAAGGTAGACCAGCCGATGCAATGCCACCAACTTGGGCTCAATTTTCGGAGATATTTTTGAAAGAGTTTGTTCCACAGATTCTCCGGGATGCGTGGCTCATAGAGTTTAAACGGTTGCGTCAGGACACTATGACAGTGTCAGAATATGCCATCAGGTTCACTGAGTTAGCCCGTCATGCACCTACTTTGGTTCCTACCATCAGAGAGCGAGTCAGCACATTCATTGAAAGGCTCAGACATGATATCCGGTTCAGCATGGCTCGGGAGTTGCAATCTGATACTCCATTTCAACAAGTAATGGAGATTGCCAGGATATTAGAACGTGTTCGAAGTAAGGAAAAGGAGTCTATATGAGGCCAAGAGGTCTCGAAATTTTGGAGAATTCAGTGAATTATATTCTGTAGCTATCACTCAACATGGCGGAGGCTCGGGCAGTCGGCCAGCCCAGTCCGTAATTCAGAATACTCGCGATGCTCTGGTTAGTACTTTTAGTGCACCACCGGTACGAGATTCTTACAGTGGTTATTCCAATTATCCAGCACAACCTCAGTATGAGCAGCTGCCCCCGCAGAGGGGTTGTTATGAGTGTGGTCATACCAGGCACATCATGAGAGATTGTCCCAGAATTGGGAGAGGCGAATTTCATCATAACACTCAGACTACAGGCTTTATTCCAGTTACTACCCCACATACACAGTCAGTTAGGGGTGGAGGACAGGCGGGAAGAGGGCACCCTAGAGGGGGAGGCCCGACCCATTGATAAATTTTTTATGTATGGCTAAGGTCGCTACACCAGATGGTGTCATAACTGGTATGATTTAATTCATAACAGAGAAGCCTTATTCTTATTTTGATTCAATTCTGATTATCGTAGTGAGACCTCCTATCATGCTCCATGTAGGGCGAGTTTGTGATTTGTACACCACTCACGTGTTTGTCCCTGTTGGGAGATTTGATAGTGTTAGCCCGTGTCTATCATTTTGTTTTGCACACTATTTAGGGCTTTGAGTCCAAAAGTTACTTTCTATTACTCACTACAGTGGGTTTTGTTGTAATTTAGGGATAATTGATTTTAATTTTATGAATTATATGACCTACCGGTATGGAAGATCATTATGTGTTGTGAATTTGTTTGACATAATTTATTAAAAGAAAAAAAAAAGAAATGGAAAGTTTCAGTTGGCACAATGTGCATAATACTTGCGATTCAGAGTTAAGGATGGGATCCTCGCATTTTAATGTGATTTGATATGTTTAACCCGGGCTACGTCCCGCGGTGGAAGTTATATCAGGATGAGATCCTTGTGGTTAAATTCATGTGTTTTAAATTCTCCCTTTGTGAAATTAAAATTTGTATTATGGTACTAATAGGGAGTCATGTATGTTAGGCTTATTTGATAATTCTTGTATATATTTTTCTGTGCATATTTAGCCATTTCGTGCTGTAATTTTCAGTTTTAACCCACGAGGTGAGTTTCTGTGTGGCGTTAAATATGGCTCGTTAAGTCGGATAAATAATTATGAGGTCTTCATGCCTCACATTTTGCTGTCAGTGTTGTGAAAATTCGAAATGAGAGTTTGATTAATATGAGGTTAATTGATGATGCCAAAATTAATTATGAACATCTATTATGACCAGAGATGTGATTATGGGCATACATATGATGTGTGCGTAACAATAGCCGGTTAAGACTAATACTGTGTGTTGATGTGAAAAATCAGTCCTCTTTAAAATGTTTGGAGTGTAAGAAATTTGGTTTTAAAGTTTATAAGTATGGATAAAAGAAGTAATCTTCAACTAAGATGGCATTGTCGGATCCATGTTAAATTTGCGGTGACATAGAATCACCCGCGAGTATGCGTGTAGTAAATACACTTAGTAAATTAAAGTCCTCAAAAAGATTCTTGGCACGTTCGAGGACGAACGTATATTTAAGAGGGGGAGAATGTAATGACCCGACTTGTCGTTTTGTGAATTAGCATCTCGTTCAGCGACTTAAGGTCCCGAGCAACTTTTTGATGCGTATTATGACTTGTGTGTGTGGTCGAGTTTGGTTTTCGGACGATTCAGGATCAAATTGTAAGAACAATTCTTATTTAAGAATCTTAAAAGAAAAGATTTGACCAAAGAGTTGACTTTTGAGCAAACAACTCCAAAATGGAATTTTGATAGTTCCAATAGCTCCATATGGTTATTTTGCACTTAGGAGTGTATCCGGATATTTATTTGGAAGTCCATAGTTAATTTTGGCTTGAAATGGCGAAAGTTAGAATTGGAAGGTTTGGAAGTTTGACCGGGACTTGACTTTGGTGATATCGGGGTCGGAATGTGATTCCGAGAGTTGTATTAGCTTCGTTATGTCATTTGGAACTTGCATGCTAAAATATTTGACGCCATTCCGGGTTAATTTGATATGTTTCGGCACGAGTTTTGGAAGTTAGAAGATTTGAAAATTTATGAGTTCGATTTGTGGTGCGATTTATAGTTTCGACGATGTTTGATGTGGTTTGAGTCATCAAGAAGGTTCGCGTTATATTTTAGGACTTGTTGGTATGTTTGGTTAAGGTTCCGAATGGCTCAGGTGAGTTTCGGGGTGAGTTTTGAACGAGTTTGGGCATTTCGGCACTCTGACGATGTTATGTGACAGTTGAAGTGTGAAGGGCACATTTTAAAGTGCAAAAAGGCGGCCACAAAATCCCAAAGTGTTGTAGCAGTAGGAATTGTCCGGACCGCACTTGAAGATGTGCAGACCGCAGTTGAAAATGTGCGGTCCGCAGAATTCTTCTTGCGGCCGCAGAAAGGTGATTTCGTTGATTCGATAGTCCGACTTCAGAAACTTATATCCTTTAATCTACAAAGAATTTAAAGATGATTCAAACACAAATTTTAGCCCTTTTGAATCTAGTTTCCAGAACGATATACCATTAATCATTTGGACATTCGTAGAGAAAGTTATGGTGAATTTACTGAAGCCTGGTAGTGCAGAGCTGCTGAAGTGCGGCTGCACAATTTGGAGTGTGACCGCAGCACCTGGGATGGGCGACCGCACAAGAAAATCTGCGGTTAGCACAATGGGGATCAGATTTTGTACTATATGAACGAGGGTTTCATCTCATTTTTTATTTTTGGACTTTGGGAGCTTGGTTTGTGGCGCTTTTTCGTGGAATTTTCAAGAAACTCATCTAGGTAAATGATTCTAATTCGGATTTAGTTAATATGCATGAATATATCATTATTTTCATCATTTAATTAGTATTTTGAGATGAAAATTTGAAAAAAATTGTACAAATTTATAAAACAAAAAATTTAAGATTTGGAGGTCGATTCGTTATTGGAATTTAGTAAATTTGGTGTGGTTGAACTCGTATCGGAATGGGTGTTCGGATTTTATAAAAATTCTGTCGGGTTCCGAGAGGCGGGCCCCGCGTTGACTTTTTAATGTGAAATTTTAAGTTGACATTTTATTATCCAGAATTTATTTTCGATGAATTTTAATGAAGTTATACAATTAATTTGGTTAGATTTGAGCTGTCTGGAGGTCAATTCAAGCAAGAAGGCGATTTTAGAATATCAAAAATTACCCCTTAAGCAAGAATGCGATTCAAGTAAGTATCTTACCTATCCTTGAGTGGGAAAATTACCCCTTAGGCATTGAGTCTTATGTGGAAAACTATGTAATTGAAAACCATGTACGCGAGGTGACGAGTACGTACTTGTTTTATATGTGCAAATTATATCGGTTAAAATTCTTAGACGCCCTTATGTATTAAATTAAAAATTATTGGCACTTATTAAATCCTCTATTTGTCATGCCTAAATCCTTGTTTGTTGAATTTGTTTTTATATAATAATTTAGTATGATTGCCACCTTGATTTTTATGTGAATCCTGTTTTTGTTGAGTTGATATTTTCTGGAGATAATTTCATTATGGATTATTCATTTGCAAATAATTTGTTAAATAATTTTAAAATGAGGCATTAATCTATTTGCCAAAAACTTGGATTAAAGAAGGCGCTGTTCCTTGATGAATTACTTTCCAGTTCATGCTGTTGAAATTGGTATGAGTTATAAATGTAGTAAATCATATTGAGGCAAAGTGTTAAATTGTGAAATATTATTTTGTTGAGTTGTTCACTCTCGAATATTTTGTTCAGATTTTGTGCACATTATGGTCGAGCAATGAGCTCCTTATTGTAGAAAATAAAATATTGTTGATTCTTGTGGCAAGTTGTAATATTTGAGCACTTGATGTGCAATCTGTGATATGTTGTAATATTTGAGCACTTGAGGTATAATTTATGAGATGTTGTGATATTGGCACGTGATATTGTTGGGAGGTTTGTTCGGGTGTTTGCACGAGGTTTCTGTCGTGCTATTGTTACTATTGATATATGCATATGCGGCGTGACAAGGCGGGCTATATATGTGTGGGTTTGTGCATGTTTCGAGACAAGGTGGAAATTTTATTATGCGTGTGTGGCAAGACAAGGGGGGCATTTATTTTATTATTGCACACGTGGCGAGACAAGGTGGTCTATGTCGTGGATCAATTTGTGATGGCCTGGGGGCATTGTTATTTGTTGAAATTTATTTATGATTTGGGACTACGGGGCAGTACCTCGTGAGTTTAAAATTTATTTATGATTTGGGACTACGAGGCGGTACCTCGGGAGTGCCATTTTGTTGATATTTCTCTATGACTGCACTTGCCTTTGGTTATTTTGTTTTACCATAATATGTAAATTTTTGTGTTCTCCGTGATGTATTATTTGGCTTAATATTAAGTGTTTTGTATTTCTTGTAGTATTATGTTGGCTTTGGCTTTTTCATACGAGACTCTGAGGATTTGTATTCCTGGACTGTACTTGTTCTTGATGTTTGAGTTATTTTGAATAAAAGAAATTATTATTATGTTTTAATTTAATAAGTTGTACATCCAAATCAGTAGCTTATCTGATGCTTTATTTTAATTGAAACATCATTTTCTTCACCCAAACGAGTTCAAAAATAAACTCATTTCTTTGTTGATTTCTTACTTGGTCTAAAAATTGTAAACTTACTTTATTGAAAATAAATTGATCCTGCGGATCTTATATACATTGATATTTTGGTACGTGAGTTGTCCGTGCGGTTATAATAGAGATATGGACACGAGATTTTGTAAAAATATGAAAGTGGGTTGAGACCCGTATTTTATGATTATGAAATGAAATGTCATAGAGTTACTTTTATTTGGAAGAATTATACTCGAATGATATTTATTTGAAAGAATTATATTCGCAAGATTTTTATTTGAAAAACTTATATGTGAAAGATTTATATTTGAAGGACTTGATTAATTGGTTATACTTGTGTTCTTTATTCGTTTGAGCAATATTTATGGTGTTCTTGTTGCCTTGTTGTTCATATCCCAGATTGATCTTTGTTGCCGTCACTTCTACTTGTTTTTTATTATCCCTATATATTACTATATTGTACAGGTTAAATGACTAGTGAGTGTCTTGACTGTACCTCGTCACTACTCCACCGAGGTTAGTCTTGATACTTACTGGGTACCGACTGTGGTGTACTCATGCTATACTTCTGCACATTTTTGTGCAGAGCCAGGTATTGAAGTTATCGAATTCGGACAGAGATTAGAGTGTGATCGCAAGGATTCAAGTAGGGATGCTTGGTCGTCGCAGTCCCTTGAAGTCTTTTTATTTTTATTGTACTGTCCACTCTTATTCGAACAATATTATATATTCGATCCTTGGGATCACTGCATGTACTCAGTTAGAGTTCGTGACTCAATATTACTAGTTTTGGGAGGTTGTTAATTTATTCCGTTGTTGGTTTCAATTATCCTATAAAACAAAATGGCTCGAAATATAATTGTAATCGGCTTACCTAGTCTTAGAGACTAAGTGTCATCACGGCGGCTATGGTGGGATTTTGGATCGTGACACCTGCCTCCAGATGAGGCGCCTCTGAAATTACCGGAATTACGAGGCCTCTTTTCAGACCCCTGCCCTCTCTCCTGTGCAAGAACCATCTTGATGCTCCTAGTAGCATTAGCAGCTGCCTGAAATGAATTCTCACTTCCGGTCTCCTTAGGTGAATGCAGATATATGTGAATGCAAAATGAAATCAGCAGTTGTTTTTTCAAATGTCTGATAATTCTTTACATGGAATCATAAAGTTTCAAAGCTAGAATTTGTTATTGGTCGCAACTGATTTGGTATTGATGCATAATGACTGATTCACTTATATTATGCACCTGGCTTTATAGGTTATTTTCACTTACTGACGTGATTTATTTGTGTGCTTTTGGTCTATCTATGTTTACTGATTTGCTATGTTTGCATATGACCTTGGTTGTCACTTTGTTCAACCATGTATATAGAGCAGTCATCACATGCTCCGTCTCAAGCTCAAGCTTCATCTTCGTCTTCTGATCGACTCTCTTTATGTCATACACAGCCCATGGTTCCATCTTCATCAACTAATAGAGTCTCGGCACAGAATGTCATTCCATCTTCATCAACTAACTGAGTCTCGTCACATAATGTTATTGCATCTTCATCATCTGATGCAGTCTCTTCACTACCAACTAGACATAGACGAGTTACAGATGACTCGGAGCCTCGTGATTGGATTGTCGATGTTATAGGTACATATAAATTAAAAATTATTTTGTTTTCCTCGATTAATATTTTTATATGGTCTTTATTTTGTTGCAGATGAATATCAAGTGATAAAGTCTATTAGGTTGAAGGTTCAGGATGTCCATAACTTGGAGAATGGATTGCGTATAATTGTAGAATGTGATGAGTTTGCTCAACCTATTGGAAAATCAGCTGGCCTTCTTGCATGATTTTTGGGGCAGCTAATTTATCGCTTGCAATCTAATTTATCGCTTTGTATCAAGTTAATCCACATGTCCTTATATCCACTAACAAATTCAATTGTTATCCGATTTTGAGGGTAAACAAACTTCTTCCATCCTCTCTATTAAGAAAAAAACAAGTAAAAATCATGAAATTGCAAGGAAGTAAAAGTAAAAATTTAATAACTTCTTCCATCAAGTCGCAACATAAGGATAAAATGAGGATATTAAAATTAATAGCTTCTAAAGAGAGAAATAGTAGAGGGGGTAAATTTGATTTTTTTTTTCTTTTTCCCAAGAGTACTTAGACATGTATATGGTGCTCCGTTAGTTAACGACAATGTTAGGAGGAATCTAAAGTTTAACAAAGAATAAATATAAAACATTTCGTATTGTAAAGGGTTTCAAATTAGAGAATTAACATCTTCAATCCGAATATTGCCCAAACACAGCTGTTGTTATTTTAAAACTGGGCGAATATCAAATAGTAAATAGTACTATCAATTTATTTGTATAAATGCAATCACAAGGACAAAACTGCCGCCTTCTATTTTGTGTTGGATTTTTATGCTTTTATAATAACTAGTTTCTATACTCGTGCGTTGCACGAATATTTTAAGTCAAGTATCATATAATTTGTACAAAAGATAATAAAATTTTAATCGCATATATTCTAATAGTATCATTTGTTAGAATAATATAATGGAACTAATTAGCTACCATCATTAGTAAATTAATATGTTGATTCAAAGCGTAATTGGCTATTGCTTTGTAATTTATATGTAACTCGAATGATCTTTCGGGTTAACGGAAGAATCGTAACACCAACACCTTCAGTGGATGATCACCCAACACACATCTGTTTACTGTCACTTATCAACCTAAAATTGAGTTTTTTTTATATATATAAAGTAATTAAGATAGTAGACATCTTGTTCAAACTTTACGAGAGAATAAAGTTCCATTAAATTTATAAATCCTTGTGCAATTAATTTGAGTCATTGAGTGGATAATTCACCATTGTTCAACAATATTGTGTGGAATAAATATGAATTAAAGCTTCAGTTTAAGGAATTTAATGTTTAGCTAGTTTCCTTCAAAATATTAAATATTAGATAGTGCCAATGTGTTACGATTTTATTCAATGTGAAATTATCTCTATGAAAGCCTAATCCCAATAGTTTTAATTTTTTTTTAGTCCAATGTGATTTAGTCTTGATCGTACGTTGTAAATGTGATCATATAGTCCTTCTGTTGATCTACAGTTATATTAGCTTATAATTATTAATAAAGTTATATTATTAATAAGAAGAAAAAAAAGTATTAATGTCCGGAACTTGGAAAAGAGGGTCAAAATTAGATTTCTAAAACTATAAAACCAAACACAAAACCGTTTAAGTACGTTGAATTTGTAATAAAATACAGTGAAATGTACAAAAATTCTTTTGAATAACAATGCATTGTTAGTTTCAGGTACCGAACTCAAAATACTTTAAGAAAACAAAATTTAATCGAATCTTTGTTTTTTACGTCTTGGAATTCAAAAAGAAAACTAAAAAAATTTCTTCAATTTTGTAAACTAATTATTTTTATTTTAATACTTTGAAAATATCTGACAATATACAGTTGAACTAACTTCCTTCAATTCTAACGTATTTGTTCCACGTTTAGCCTGAGGAAAGTTTAGAATATTAGTTTTAGGATTTACTTTTTCTTATTCCATTCGTGATTCTAATTCTTCCACTAAAGTTCCTATTCTACTGTAACTCTTCATCCTAACGTGTTTATTTCCAGTTGTGTCATTCCATTATAAGTTCTTGTCAAAATTAATATAAATAGTTAAGGGTATAAAAGTCGATTAATATTTTAGGGATATTTTAGTCTCTCAATATTTAGCACGAAACATTCGTACTTTTATAATAATATAGATATAGATTTATTTATATTTAAAATAAAAATCATGATAAGTGAAACACATGATAAGCTTCTGTAATTATTACAATTTAAAAGACTTCAACTAACTGCCATATTAATTGCGACCATTATAAATAAATACCTTTGACACTCACAAGTTGGCGGAGATTTGTTAAACATTAATTTGTATGAGTTGGAAGTTAGATTTATATAATACAACATTTAAAATGTATTATACAAGTTGTGGATTGTATTATGTTAGACATTTTTAATTCGTTACGTTAAATTGATGCACCGTACATTTTTCTAAAGTTTTCATATTTGATTTGTTCTGTTAAATCATATTCTCTTAATTTTTCTTTGTTGAATATGTGTGGGGATGTATGGTTATTGTGTGAGTTAACCATTGTTGAGCTGCACATCATGACATCAATAAGCGTACCATCAAGAAGTCATTAGTATTTATCTTTAGAAACAAAATTACTTAATGGAAAATTAGCAAATTATTATCAACCTAGATGTTAATAATAGAATAGATTAAAACTTGAAATCTAGTCCATTTGAATTTGAAGACTTAAATTAATTTAGTTGTTCTAATAACAATTATATTCTCTCGAAACTTTAAAGAAGAACTAGGAATGCCGCAAAGAAGCCCATTGTAAAAAGTTACTCGCAATCGATGTCTATACTAAATTAATAAATTTCAGATGTGTCTTGATACACACATCTATAACTAATTCATGGTTAAGTAATACTCCATATATTATTATATTACTTTAATTTTTAACTTTGAGAGTTAAATAATTCGCTTTAGTATAAACACGAAGTACATGCAAGTATTTTCTGGGAAAGGAATGATACAGCTATAGTACAGGCTGTACACATCTTGCAAAACATGAAAAGCCTGATCCAATAATGTATTTGGGTGTAATCTAATCTATCTGTTCAGATTATAGTGTAATTTGTCTTAAATTTGACAGAGAGCTCTTACTATAAATAGCTCTACTTTTCTCTCATCAAATATCCAGGACAAAAGTAGGAAAAAAAAAAATTATTCAAGCATATTAGAAATCATGAACTTCACAAAAGTTGTAGTGGCAGTTTTTCTCATTGTGACTATTTTAGCAAATGCTGAAACCACAAATAATGAAGTTGTTGGCGACGATGGAATATCTTGCAAAGCAAAATGTATACTTGCATGTGCCTTAAGTAGAACTCCCCATTGCCTTGACGATTGCCTGAAGCAATGCAGTTTTCCTGTCTCTCCTGAAGTGTTGAATTGTAATTTTGCATGTTCAACTGAATGTTGCTCTAAGTTTAGAGAAGGTATTATTCTTTCCATAACTTTCTTTATTTCAACAATTCTGTATGTTTGCTCACATGTGATTTAACAAATTATTTGTAGATTTGAAGCTGATGGGAAGTTGCTTGGAAGACTGTTCAACAAAATATTGCAACTAGCTAGAGAGACATGTATCTTTATTGCAAAAGCAAAGTAACAAATATGCTATATAATTAGTTACTCCAAATGTATTGATTTATGCTCCTAATGAAGTGGAGAAAATTATTTTTGACAACTCTATCTTTTAGATCTTTAGTCTCTCTTATCGTGTCTTTGAACATCTCCCTAAAAGAGAAAGTAGTTAATTTATATATCAATGCATCATCTGGTCTAATTTCTATGAGGCTATATATCTAATAGTGTTAATATCTGTTGATCACTGTCGAGCAGGGGCGGAGCTAGAGGTTCCGAGCGGTTCAGCCGAACCCAATAGTTTTTGTTCGAACCATGTATTTGTCTTTAAAAAATTCATTGAAATATATATAAATTATTAATTTAGAACCAGTAGCTAAAAATACTTAAAATTCCGAACCCATAAACTTGAAATCCTGGCTCCGCCTCTACTATACACATACTCAAAACGTATTTTAGATCCGCATGCACGCACACGCGCGCGCATATATATATATATATATATATATATATATATATATATATATATATATATATATATATATATATATATATATGGTATGTTGGATAATAGATAATAATCCCGGGCTTAGATGCGGGATTACTTTATCCCACGTTTGGTTGAACTTTCGATTCCGGGATTAGCAATCCCGAGATTAATCCCACAATTGGTTAGTATTATTCTATCACACATTGAGGATGGGATAATAATCCTGAGAGTAATTAATCCTGGAATAAACATTAAAATGATAAAGATACCCTTCTCCAAAGCTCTTCTCCTAATGTCTTTTAAATAATTCAAGTTTAAAATAAAATAAAATTTTATCTCAACTTATGTAGTATACGCCATATACATATTTATATTATATCCCGCATATCCAATGAACCAAACATTTTCTAATAAGAATATATTTATTAAATAATCTTATTATTATTTAATCCATATATTATAATCACATCATTATAATCTCGACCCTACCAAATGTTTTTTACCGTCCCCCTTGCTACTTTTACCAGATCTTTGACGATCTTCCGAAGCAGAAGCAAGCAAAAAGTTGATGTGTATGCAACATCTCTTACTCCAACCTTTCGATTGATCGATGAGGTCTAGTTGGACACGTTTTGAAGTACAGAGAATAACCCATCTGCTTTTGTCACTTGAATACTATGCTTTTGTCCGTGGGAGGATTCAAATTCGTGATGTTCGCCTAACGCTTTGTCTTCTTGACATTATTTTAGTCGGTAAATTATTAGTTTGTGATCGAGGCTTAATTGATCGGATAATCCGGCGTCTAATTCTGGACATTCTAAGTAAAAATAAATTCTACTTTTTCTCCGTTACAACAAATTATGTTATTAGGAAAAAGCTTATTTTCTGTAACATCTTCCATACTCTCTGTTAAGAAAAAACAAGTAAATATTATGAAACTACAAGGAAGTGAAAAAAAAATTAATAACTTCTTCCAGCAAGTTGCGTAATTAGAATAAAATAAGAATTTTAAAATTAATAGCTTCTACAGAGAGAAATAGTAGAGGGGGTAAATTTGAATTTTCCCCCAACAGTACTTAGACATGTAAATTAATATAATTCATGCAGGAGCTACGTTCGCTAACGATAAGGTTATGGCGGACTCTAAATTTTAATAAAGAATAAATTTAAAACATTTCGTATTGTAGAAGGGTTTTAAATTTGAAAATTAACACCTTTTCTAACTTCAAGCCAAATATTTCCAAACACAGTTGTATTAGCACAGGGCGAATATCAAATAGCAAATAGTACTATCAATTTATTTGTCTAAATGCAATCACAGGACTAAACACGATGGAACAATTCTGCCACCCTTCTACTTCGTGTTGGTATTTCATATTTTTATAATAATACAGATTAATTATCTTTAAATTATATAACCATGAAGTGGTACACATGAATAACATGATAAACTTTTGTAATTATTACAATTTACATGACTGCAACTAACTCCCATATTAATTGCAGCTATTTTAAATAAATACCTTTGTCATTCACAAGTTGGTGGAGATCAGTTAAACATTAATTTGTCTGAGTTGGAACTTTGATTCATATAATACAACAGTTAAAATGTGTTAAACAAGTTGTGGATTGTATTATGTTTATTTATTTGGGTGTAATCTAATTTTCATGACCAGATTATTGTGCAATTTAATTTGTCTTAAATTCAACTGAAATCTCTTATTATAAATAGCGTTAAACAAAAGTAATATATATATATATATATATCAATCGAGGAGAGGTCCCAATTAAGTGCATTATATCACAAATCATTAGCTTTACAAATGTTCTAATGGCAATTTTCCTCACTGTGACTTTTTTAGCAAATGTAGAAGCTATTGGTGAGGAGGGAATGTCTTGCAAAGCCAAATGTGTTTTTTTATGTTTCTCAAGTAAAAATCCCTTTTGCCTTGATAAATGCATCGAACGATATTGTCATCTTCCCATTTCTCCTGAAGCATTGAACTGTAATCTTGCTTGTTCAACTGAAAGTTGCTCCAAATTTAGAGAAGGTATAATTTTATCTGTAAATTTCTTTATTTTAACAGTTTTATACGTTTGTTCCGACATGTATAATTAATATGACTAATTTGTGACATATTTCTTTTTTTAATAAACTCTTTGTAGATCCGAAGCAAATGAGAAGCTGCTTGGAAGAATGTTCAACAAGATGTTAGCATCAAGAAAGGCGTGTAAAGGTTATGCTTATTGTTATGCAAAAGCAAAGTAATGAAAAGAAACTAGAACAAATATAACTTAGAAAAGAAACGAAATTAATGTTTTTTTTTTAACTAGAGAGTAATAGATTTTCTGTTTGTGCCTCCATCCCAGTTTCCCTGATAGCATTTTTGCTTTTATGTTTGACCGGAGATTAAATATGAAGTGAAAGATTGTACTAAGCGAAGGTTCCAATATGAATTAAACATAGAACATAATTTTCATCGACTACGCAACTCTTTATTTCACTGTGCGATTTTTAAAGTTTAGTTCAATTCGATGTTACTATGTTTAGCATCAGAATTACTAAGATATAACAGGTAGCTAACTTGTTCGTTAATTTTAAAGACATTAGATATGATTAATAGAAATCTACGCGATCTACCTATTAAAAACACTAGTTAACTTCATATACCTAAAATATTTATTTTACATTTAAGCCCAAGCAAATATGACCCATCCAACCCGCAATACTATTTTTCTTCTCGGTAAAGAATGGAGTCAAATGCCTTAACTTTAATTTTCACTTTCTTTTTCTTTGTTTCAACATTTCTCTAAAACTTCGTGGGCGTTATGCTCCTCGTATGTATCTGTTGGGATATATACTATTAATCATGGATTTTGGCTTGGATATAGTATTTATTATGGAATAATTATTTATTCAATTTTAATAACATTTTAAATAAATTATATATTCGTTTGTGTCCTTTATTTATGCAGTAGATGATTTAGTGTATAGAGTTTAGCTTATACACGGAAGATTAAATCATCGGTTCTTATAAGTATAAAGATCATGTTCACAATCTAATGATGGAATTGGACAAACCATGAGGAATGATTGTAGCACAAAATTAAATATAATTTATTTTGATTAGGGGAATAGTTTAATTCCAACTTATTATGCTAGTACATTTTGTATGTATTGAACGGACTAAGTAGAGATAAATATTTTATACTGACTTAATAAAATAAAGTCTCTAGCCATTAAATGTACTTATACTCTTAATCTTGATATAATTATTATTAGTTGTGTATATTATTATTGTTTTAATTTATTAAAAGGCAAGATCCTTTCGTGGGTTAATATGCCTGGTAAATTGGACAATAATGATATACATTGACAAAGTAATAGTTAGTTGATGGAATCCATGTCTCTGGTCTAGAGATTGATGATACACCTTTATGAAAGCTTATAAGTTTTTAATGTGTAAACCCTGCAGGTGGATTTTGTATCCGTCACATGAAATAAGTTAAGCGAAAG
The DNA here is from genome assembly GCF_000715075.1 of Nicotiana tabacum. NCBI lineage: Eukaryota > Viridiplantae > Streptophyta > Magnoliopsida > Solanales > Solanaceae > Nicotiana > Nicotiana tabacum. The sequence continues at coordinate 90,935,685 of NC_134096.1, read as the reverse complement.
TCTAAAGGAAATAATCAATGAAATAAATTGTCTAGTAATTTAATTTATTTGATTCGTATTTGAATCTTAACAGGGAGTTAAATAAGGTTTAATAGAAAAATTTCGAAATTGAACTGAGGAGTGCAATTACGAATTTTTAGTGAATAATTCGTAATTTATTATGGTAGTATCAATTCGGATATTTCGAATTAAGTCCATAATAGGAGGTCTCGTTAATTAAATAATGCGGTCCCTGTTGTACCCGAATAATTAGGAATTAAATGGAATTTTATTTATTGGTGAAAAAGGAAGACCCAACAGGTTTAGGAAAATATTTTAAACCCTAAAACTTGTGGTTATATAAAGGGGTCTTATTCCCTAAGGAGGTTATGGTTTTTACTATATGGTTTTTGTAGGAGAAATTCGCCCACACGAATTTCGCTAATTCCGGGTATTATTCGAGTCACACAGCAGAAGATTGTGAAACTGGAGGATAATCTCGTGGACGATTTTCGCTCTTACTTAAAGGATCTTTTCGCGATCGCGGTCACGCTTCAAGAGATAAGTATCGATTTTATGTTTGATTAAAATCTGTGATTATGTGTTGTCTATATTACATGCAAGCGATCATGATTATTTGCTTTCGCTGTTTATATATGTTTCCGATTAATTGGTATTAGAGCTTACTTGCATCTAATTAGATAATGCGGTGATACATGTATATGTGATCGTGTATATAGTTACGTTCTCATCTATGAAGTCGTTTGTGCTATTGTCGGCGGCTATAGTGCAGAAACAATTTTTAAGAGTTTATAATTTTTCTTACCTTGTTTCTGTGAATGATGATTGGCGTGATATTCTTGTTTTTGGCAATAATTATTGCATCCTAGGTTACTACCATCTTGCCAAGTGTAGGACTAAAGTAGAAAGATAATATTAAAGAATCAAAGTGGAGATTTTTCCCGGCAGTGAAGCACAATTGCAGAATGTTAATTCTTGCTAAGAATTGACTCGAAGTTAATCAAATATGCCTTTTGACTTTGATATCAAGATGGCAATTCGTGCCGAGATTCGGAAAGGTGTTTGTTTCTCAAACTTTGTTGATACTGCTAATATTTTTCTTAACCAACTAGGCTGGGTCGCCAACAAGTATTAACTTGAAATTCAACTAAAGAATTAAGAATACTGGCCCACAGGATATAACTTGATTTCTAGTTTTTTTTTTAATTGGCAAGCTTTGAGCCGTAACCCACTAGAAAGAGTTAATTGTGATTGGCCTATTCTTTTTCTTTTGATGCTGAGTTGTGACGTGTGGCTCTTAAGAAGTTATAATTACATAAGCACTTTATTTTTCTCATATGTATGTAATAGTATAAATTAAGGATTTTGTGATTACTTAGTGGTTACCATTAAAATGGTTTATGTGATGACCCAAAAGGTCATCTTTAAATTTAATAATTATTTCTGTGATTTAAGATCTCGAAAAGCACTATTTATCATTTCTCGACTTGCGTGCACTGTCTGTATAATATTCCGAAAAATTTTATATGAAAAATTGACTAAAATGTGAAATAGAGCCTTAAAACTCAATTGAGTTGACTTTGGTCAACATTCTGAGCAAACGGACTCGGATCAATATTTTGACAGTTCCGGTAGGTCCGTATCGTGATTTGCGACTTGGGCGTATGCCCTGAATTTAATTTGGAGGTCCCTAACTTGAATTATCGCCAGCTGGCGAAAACTAGAAGCCTAAAGGCTTAAAGATTTCAAAGTTTGACTACAAATTGACTTTTATTGATATCGGGGTCAGATTCGACTTCTGAAAATTTTCATAGGTCCGTTATGTCATTTATGACTTGTCTGTCGAATTTTGGTGAGAAACGGAGTTGATTTGACGTGATTCAGACGTTCGGTTGTGAAAATAGAAGTTTTAAAGTTTTCTTAAAAATTTTATTTTATTTAGTGTCCGATTCGTAATTCTAGGTGTTAAATTGGTGTTTTGATCGCGCGAGCGAGTTTGTATGAGGTTTTTGGACTTGTGTGCATGTTTGATTTGGAGCCCCGAGGGCTCGGGTGAGTTTCGGATGGTTAACGGATCAAAAATTTGGACTTGAACAGCTGTTGGAATTTTCTAATATCTGATTCTGTTTTCCTTCTACGCGATCGCGTGAATGTGTCTGCGATTGCGTAGGCTTAGTTGGGCAGTGGAGTTTTGTTCTATGCGATCGCGTGGGGATATCCGCGATCGCGTAGGGTTAACTAGGGGGCTGCTGAGTTTTGTTCTACGCGATCGCGTGAAGAGAGATGCGATCGCGTAGCTCTGGGAGTTTGTGATTCGCGAATGCGTGATGAGGGATGCGATCGCATAGAGTTAGAATCGTGTGCTTCACGATCGCGTGGGATAGTCCGCGATCGCGTAGGTCTGTGAAGTTGTGCATCGCGATTGCGTGAATGTGTCTGCGATCGCGTAAAGTTAATTTGGGCTATAGAAAATTGTTCTTCGCGATCGTGTGTGAATGTTCACGATCGCGATGAGTAAAAATTTGGGCAAACAGAACTTAAGTTCTGGAAATGGAATTTCGACCCATTTACCACCATTTTCGATTTTGAGCTCGGGTAAGACGATTTTTGGGCGATTTTCACTGAAAAATATTGGGGTAAGTATTCCTTATCCTATATTGATTATATTTTATGATTCCATACTCATTTACATCATGAATTCGTGAATTTATGGAAGAAAAATCGGATTTTTATAAAATCTTCCAAATATATAAAATGAAGATTTGAAAGCCAATCCGATATTGGATTTCGATAATTTTTGTATAGTTGAACCCGTATCGAAAGGGGTGTTCGGATTTCGCGAGTTTTTTCGGGATTCGGGGCGTGGATCCCACTGTTGATTTTTAAAATGAATTTTAGATTTTTATCCGAAAAATTTATAAATTCATATGGAATTAATTCCTATGATTCGTATTGAGTTCATTGAATTGTTTATGACTAGATTTGATGATTTCGGACACGAATTTGCGAGGCAAAGGTTTATTGGATTCTTGAAATTTGGTTGCAAAGCGAGGTAAGTGTCGTGGTTAACCTTGACTTGAGGGAATAGAACCCTTGAATTATTTGCTATGTGAATTTCATGTGTAACGATGTATAGGCAAGGTGACGGGTGCCTATACTTTGTCAAATTAATTATTTGCTTAATTATTTAAACATCTTAAATTATTTTAAGACACGAATTAATCGTTATAATAATTGTTTCACTCATATTCCTTGTCAAATATAAATTTTTGAATTCCTGCAATAATTGTTACATGCTTATTTGACTTATGTGTCTTAATTGCTATTTGACATTTAACATATTAAATATTAAACTGCCTATTTTTTTCCTAATTTCCACAATTAATTGCTACTTGTCATTGTTTGTTTCATAAATAAATTATAATTATTATATGCCTTGATGCTTAATAGTTTCTTATTGAACGTGGTATTTATTGGAGTATTTCTATTACATTTAATAGTTGTATATATATATTATATATATATATATATATATATATATATATATATATATATATATATATATATGGGGGATCGGGTTACACGCCGCAACAGATTTATTTAAAGTTTATATGGGGGAACTGGTTGCACGCCGCAACAGACTTATTTAAAGTTTATATTGGGGGAACAGGTTGCACGCCGCAATGGAAACAAGTTGAGGGATTGTGACTGCTGAATTGATTTCAATTATTAATATTATTTACTGGTTTTACTACTATTCCCGTTATTATTATTGTTGTTATTACTATTATTGCGTACAGGTTAATATAAGCGACTCGCCTTAGCCTCGTCACTACTTCGTCGAGGTTAGCCTCGGCACTTACTAGTACATGGGGTCGGTTCTACTGATACGACACTCTGTACTTCTTATGCAGATTTTGGAGTTGGTCCCAGCGGCGTACCATAGACTTGCTCGGATTCAGCTACCAGTGGAGGCTTGAGGTATAGATGCACGACGTTCGTAGCTCTGAAGTCCCTTTCTATATTATTTCAGCTGTGTATTATATTTCAAATAGCTTGAATCTTATTCAGACCTTTATTTGTATTATTCTAGAAGCTCGTGCACTTGTGACTCCAGTTCTGGGATGGTATTTAGATATCACGATTATTATGGAATACTCACTTTATTTCAAACTTTATTTTCGCATTTGTTTTCATGTTATTAATTAATTCAAAGTTTTGTTTAAAATGGTTAATTATATTCTAACGTTGGCTTGCCTAGCAAGTGAAATGTTAGGCGCCATCACGGTCCCGAAGGTGGGAAATTTGGATCGTGACAGTTGGTATCAGAGCACTAGGTTACGTAGGTCTCACGAGTCACGAGCAAGCTTAGTAGAGTCTGAAGGATCGGTACGGAGACGTCTGTACTTATCTTTCAGAGGCTATAAAGTTTAGAAACAATATCCCTTCTTTCTTATTCTATCGTGCGATTTTATTCTATCATCGATGATTGAACCATTCTATTCTTATTCTCTCGCAGATGACGAGGACACGTAATACATCTACCGATGGACAGGGACCAGAGCCCCCGGTGGCAACTATGGCCAGGGGTAGAGGTCGAGGCCGAGGTCGTTCTAGAGGCCAAGGCAGAGGAAGAGGTAGAGCTCAGTCTAGAGCTCGAGCAGCAACACCTGTTGTAGAACCTCAGGTGGATCTTCAGGAGGAGGTTCCAGTTCAGACTGTACCGGTTGGACCAGTTCAGGTTCCGGAAGGGTTCATAGCTACTCCAGTACTTCAGGACGCTCTAGTCCATTTGGTGAGCCTAATGGAGGGTGTGGCCCAGAATGGTACATTTCCAGTGGCACCATCCGTTTCACAGGCTGGGGGAGGAGTACAAACTCCCACCACTCCCACTCCGGAGCAGATGGCTCCCCAGAATCAGGCTCCAGCAGTCCTGTCAGTTGGGGTAGTTCAGCCAGTTGTTGCAGCACAGATCGGTGATAGGCCCGCCATGTCTTTTGAGGCCTTATTGAGACTGGATAAGTTTACTAAGCTCTTTCCGGTTCACTTCAATATTACACCTTATGAGGACCCACAGGATTATCTTGACCGCTGCCATGAGGTGCTACGAAACATGGGTATAGTTGAGACCAATAGGGTCGATTTTGCTGTATTTCAAATGACGGGTTCCGCCAAGAGGTGGTGGAGAGATTATATATTGACCAGACCTGTTGGATCGCCTGCACTTACCTGGGAGCAGTTCTCTCAGCTATTTATAGAGAAGGTCCTCCCTATCATATTGAGAGAGGATTATCGCAGGCAATTTGAGCATCTGAAGTAGGGCAGTATGACTGTTACTCAGTATGAGTCCCGTTTTGTAGATCTAGCCCGTCATGCTCTCCTTTTACTTCCTACCGAGGGAGAGAGAGTGAAGAGGTTTATTGAGGGACTTACTCACCCTATTAGGCATCAGATGGACAAGGAGACCGGAAGTGAGATTTCCTTCCAAGCGGTTGCTAATGTCGCGAGGAGGATCGAGATGGTTCTTGCACAGGAGAGAGGGTAGAGGTCTGATAAGAGTCCTCGTCAGTTTGGTGGTTTCAATGGTGCCTCGTCAGGAGGCAGGGGTAATTTTAGTAGGGGTCATCCTCCCAGACCGTTTTATTCAGCACTTCAGGCATCTCCCGGTACTTCAGGGAGTCACGGTCCTATTATGCCTTACTCTGGCGGCCAGCATTTAGTGCACATTCAGCTCCTATCAGTGCACCACCACTCTAGAGTCACTACAGCGGTTATCCGACCCGTTCGGGTCAGCTAAAGCTTCAGCTTCAGCAGCCACGATATCAGGATGGGTGTTATGAGTGTGGGAACATTAGTCACATCAGAAGGTATTTGCCTAGGTTGTCGAGTAACAGATCTCGACAGGATTCTCGTGCCATTATACCGGCACCGGTTGCTTCACCACCTACTCAGCCAGCTAGAGGTAGGGATCAGGCAGCTAGAGGTGGAGGTCAGGCCATTAAAGGTGGAGGTCATGCCGTTAGAGGTGGAGGCCAGCCAGTTACAGGCCGTCCCAAAGATGCAGTTTAGAGTGGTTGGGCCCAGCCCCGATTTTATGCTTTTCCAGCTAGGCCTGAGTCCGAGTCATCTGATGCCGTGATCACAGGTATTATTCCAGTTTGCCATAGAGATGCTTCAGTTCTATTTGATCCATGATCTATTTATTCCTATGTGTCCTCCTATTTTGCTTCGTATTTGGTTGTGCTTCGTGATTCTCTGAGTGCTTCTATGTGTGTATCTACACCGGTGGGAGATTCTGTTGTAGTAGACCATGTCTATCGTTCGTGTGTAATTACTATTGGTAGTCTTGAGACTAGTGTGGATCTTCTACTTCTTGATATGGTAGATTTTGATGTCATCTTGGGTATGGATTGGCTGTCACCTTATCATGCTATATTAGATTGGCATGCCAAGATGGTGACCCTAGCCATGCCGGGGTTACCTCGGTTAGAGTGGAAAGGAACTCCTGGTCATTCTACCAGCAGGGTTATTTCTTATATGAAGGCTCGACATATGGTCGGGAAAGGGTGTCTAGTGTATTTGGCCTATATTTGCGATTCCAGTGCGGATATTTCTTCTATGGACTCAGTACCAGTTGTTCGTGAATTTTCAGAAGTATTTCCTGTAAATTTGTCGGGGATGCCACCCGACAAAGATATTGATTTCTGTATTGATTTAGCTCCGGGCACTCAGCCCATTTCTATCCCACTATACCGTATGGCCCCGCCAGAGTTGAAAGAATTGAAGGAGCGGTTACAAGACCTGCTTGATCAGGGATTCATTAGACCCAGTGTCTCGCCCTAGGGTGCAGCAGTATTATTTGTAAAGAAGAAAGATGGTTCAATGCGAATGTGTATAGATTATCGGCAATTGAACAAGGCCACTATCAAAAACAAATATCTGTTGCCAAGGATTTATGATTTATTTGATTAGTTTCAGGGTGCCAAGGTATTTTCGATGATCGATTTGAGGTCTGGTTACCATCAGTTGAAGATTAGGGCATCTGATGTCCCTAAGACAGCTTTTCGGACTCGGTATGGGCAATACGAATTTCTAGTGATGTCATTTGGGCTGACAAATGCCCCAGCAACATTTATGGATTTGATGAATCGGGTGTTCAAGCATTATTTGGATTCTTCTGTGGTTGTATTCATTGATGATATCTTGATTTACTCCAGCAGTCGAGAGGAGCATGAGCAGAATCTTTGGAGTGTGCTTCAGAATTTGAAGAATAATCAGTTATATGCCAAATTTTCAAAATGTAAATTTTGGTTAGACTCAGTTGCCTTTTTGGGGCATGTTGTATCGGTAGAAGGCATAAAGGTGGATCCTAAGAAGATTGAGGCTGTTCAGAATTGGCCTAGACCTACTTCAGTTACAGAGATCCGGAGTTTCCTGGGTTTGGTAGGTTATTATCGTCGGTTCGTGGAAGGATTTTCATCTATAGCAAGCCCATTGACCAGACTGACCTAGAAAAGTGTCCCATTTAGATGGTCAGACGAGTTTGAGTTGAGCTTTCAGAAGCTCAAGACTGCTTTGACTACGGCGCCAGTGTTGGTATTACCCACAGGTTCAAGATCTTATACGGTGTATTGTGATGCATCTCACATTGGGCTTGGCGCAGTATTAATACAAGATGGCAGGGAGATTGCATACGCATCACGACAATTGAAAGTTCACGAAAAGAATTATCATGTTCATGACTTAGAATTGGCAGCCATTATTCACGCGCTGAATATTTGGAGGCATTACCTCTACGGTGTCTCGTGTGAGGTATTTACTGATCATTGTAGCCTTCAGTATCTGTTCAAACAAAAAGATCTCAATTTGAGGCAGAGAAGATGGTTGGAGTTGTTGAAAGACTATGATATCACCATTTTGTATCACCTTGAAAAGGCTAATGTGATGGCCGATGCTTTGAGTAGAAAGGTTGTGAGTATGGGCAGCCTTGCTTATATTATTCCGGTTGGTGAGAGACCGTTAGCTATAGACATCCAGACTTTGGCTAATCAGTTCGTGAGGTTAGATGTTTCGGAGCCTAGTCGGGTTTTAGCTCGCACAGTCGCTCGGTTTTCTTTATATGAGTGCATCAGAGGGTGGCAGTATGATGATCCTTATTTACTTGTCCTCAAGGACACGGTGCGGCACGGTGATGCCAAACATGTTGTTGGGGGGGAAATCTGGAGTTATGCGAATGCAGGGTCGTATTTGTGTACCTAATGTGGATGGGCTTCATGAATTAATTCTGGAAGAGGCCCACAGTTCCAGGTATTCTATTCATCCAGGTGCCACCAAAATGTATCAAGATTTGCGGCAACATTATTGGTGGAGGATAATGAAGAAGGATATAGTTGCATATGTAGCTCCGTGTCTGAATTGTCAGCAAGTTAAGTACGAGCATCAGAGACCTAGTGGTTTGCTTTAGAAGTTAGAAATTCCTGAGTGGAAGTGGGAGCGTATCACTATGGATTTTGTTGTTGGGCTCCCATGGACTCAGAGAAAATTTGACGCAGTTTGGGTCATTGTGGACAGGTTGACCAAGTCAGCACATTTCATTCCGGTGGCAGTTACCTATTCTTCAGAAGGGTTAGCTGAAATTTACATTCGTGAGATTGTCCGCCTTCACGGTATGCCCGTGTCTATTATTTCAGATCGAGGTACACAGTTTTCCTCACACTTTTGGAGGGCTGTACAGCATGAGTTAGGCACGCAGGTTGAGTTGAGTACAACATTTCATCCACAGACAGACGGACAGTCAGAGGGCACTATTCAGATACTAGAAGATATGCTACGCGCTTGTGTTATAGACTTTGGAGGTTCTTGGGATAAATTCTTGCCACTTGAGGAGTTTGCTTATAATAATAGCTACCAGTCGAGCATTCAAATTGCTCCATATGAGGCATTATATGGAGGGAGATGTCGTTCGCCAGTTGGATGGTTTGAACCGGGAGAGGCTCAGTTGTTGGGTACCGATTTGGTACAGGATGCCTTGGATAAGGTCAAAGTTATTCAGGATCGCCTTCGCACAGCTCGGTCTAGGCAAAAGAGTTATGCCGACCGTAAGGTTTGTGATATTGCATTCATGGTTGGAGAAAGAATATTGCTCCGGGTTTCACCAATGAAAGATGTAATGAGGTTCGGAAAGAAGGGTAAGTTGAACCCCAGGTATATTGGACCCTTTGAAATTCTTGAAAAGGTGGGTGAAGTAGCCTACAGGCTTGCATTACCACCTAGTTTATCAGCGGTTCATCTGGTATTCCATGTGTCTATGCTTCGAAAATATCATGGTGATCCGTCCCATGTGTTAGATTTAAGCTCAGTCCAATTGGACAAAGATTTGACTTATGAAGAGGAGCCAATAGCTATTCTAGCCCGGCAGGTCCGACAGTTGAGGTCTAAGAGTTACCCTTCAGTTCGGGTGCAATAGAGAGGTCACCCGGTAGAAGCATCTACCTGGGAGTTCGAGTCGGACATGCGGAGTAAATATCCACACATTTTCACCAGCTCAGGTACTTTTTCTAACTCCGTTCGAGGACGAACGTTTGTTTTAGAGGTGGAGAATGTGATGACCCAAAAGGTCATCTTTAAATTTTCGGATTTCGTGAGTTTTTCAGGGATTTGAGATGTGGGTCCCACTATTGATTTTTAAAATGAATTTTGGATTTCTATCCGGAAAATTTATAAATTCATATGGAATTAATTCCTATGATTCGTATTGAGTATATTGAATTGTTTATGACTAGATTTAAGGATTTCGGACATGAATTCGCGAGGCAAAGGTAAATTGGATTCTTGAAATTTGGTTGCAAAACGAGGTAAGTGTCGTGGTTAACCTTGACTTGAGGGAATAGAACCCTTGAATTACTAGGCTCGCTCATAACTCGTGAGACCTAAGTGAACCTAGTGCTCTGATACCACGTTGTCACGACCCAAAATCCATAAAGGTCGTGATGACGCCGGACTCCACTGTCAGACAAGTCAACAATAAATACTTAATTAAATCCTTATTTTAATATTTTTGAAATCGTTAATTTACTTCAATTTATCTAGTAAAAGATGAATTTACAGAATAAATAATAATATTTTCCAATTCCAATAGTGAACACTTCATAATCATCCCAGAACCCGGTGTCACAAGTGCATGAGCCTTTTCTAGAAATTTAAAATAAAATACAATAACTGTCCAGAATACAACTTGGACAGGAAAGAAAATACAATACTCTGAAGGAGACTCTGCTGGCTGTGGTGCGTCGTATAGAATGCAGCTCACCTAACTCCCCGCCATAATCGCGCCTCTGCGCCCACAAGGCCGCTAAACATATGTGTACCTGCACAAAAATGTGCAGCAAGTGTAGCATGAGTAGGTAAATCAACGCGTACCCAGTAAGTATCCCGCCTAACCCCGAAGAAGTAGTGATGAGGGGTCGACTTCGACACTTACTAGTAGTCCAATAATATCATGTACAGTAAAGAAGTGAGTGAATATGAGACAGAGTAAATATATGAAACAACAAGTATAAAATACGTAGTACAATGTTTTTTTTAACAATTTACTCAAGCTCTCAACTAGCAAGTTCCCTCCATACCCGGAGCATATGTATAGATATAGTGGATTTCATCAAAGAGGTTGTCATAATCCAAATCAGGGAAAAACCCTCAGATACACTGGCTTCTTTCCAAACGTTACGCACGATTCCATGAGGATAATATATATATATATATATATAGGAAATGCCGAGGCGTACGGCCCGATCCAACATAAAAGTAAATTGTGCACTGCCGAGGGTCGAACGACGCGTACCATAGATGCATCTATTAACCTACCGAGGCGAACAACCCAATCCCATAAGAGTGGTAGAAAGAAATACCCCGCTCGCGAATCGTACGTGCGACGCGGTCAAATATAAATTCAAGGAATCTACCCGCTCGCGGATCATACTTGCGACGCGGTCAAATATAAATTTAACATTAAGATGATATCTCTTTCTTAATTCTTTTCAAAATAAGGGAAATTCAGCTTGTAGCCTTTTAAGGAAATTACCCCGCTTGCGAAACATACATGCGACGCGGTTACACATAGATTTCTTAAGCTATTATAACATTACTCAATCCTTCTCGAAATTACGAAGTTCAAATGAAACCTTTTAAATCTTAAGTTCTTCAATTTCAACTCCTTTCAAAACATTTAATAAGCAAACTCAATCTCGCTCCCTCTCGAGGCAAACAATTAAACATAAATCAATAACAATATCAACAAGGCATGATGTGAGCCTAAAACTACCCGGACATAGGCATAGCTAGTAGCTACGCAGGGACTCTCGTCACCTCGTGCGTACGTAGCCCCCACAAATATAAAAGCACACAATAATTTTGTTCACCTATGGGGTTAATTCCCTCGTACAAGGTTAGAAATGAGACTTACCTCGCTCCGAAATTCTATAACCGGCTCCAACGCCACTTTAACACCTCAAACCAATGCCCAACGCTCCAAAACTTGACATAGATGATGAAGATGGAGCTCCAAAATCACTCCAAGACCGGCTCCCATGGAGGAAATGAAGTGCAAATGAGCGAAAACCTCGATTTAAAAAAAACACTGCCCAGGTCTTTCCCCTTCGCGATCGCTTAAATCCACTCGTGATCGCGAAGGCCAATCAACAGCTGCCTAAAAGCTTCTCTTTCGCGAACGCAATGCCCAGAACGCGATCTCACTGCTCAGCCCCTTCCTCTTTCGCGATCGCGAACCCTGCTGTGCGATCGCATAAAACAACCTTCACCAAACGGGCCATCCCCATTAACACAGCGCGTTCGCGATGGCCCCGACGCAAACGTGAAGAACCTCCAGCTCGACCATCCGCGAACGTGAACTATTATACACGATTGCGTAGAGTAAAAATCCCACCAGTCCACTTAACCCTTCGCGATCGCGGCCCTTTCTTCGCGATCGCGGAAGAAGAAACCAGATGCCCAGAAACCAGCAATTCCTCAAAGTCCAATATCCGTCCGAACTCTATCTGAGACACACCCGAGGCCCTCGGGACCTCAACCAATTATACCAACACGTCCCAAAACACATTACGAACTTAGTCGAGCCTTCAAATCACATCAAACAATATCGAAATCATGAATCACACCCCAATTCAAACTTAATGAACTTTGCAACTTCAACTTCTACAATCCATGTCGAAACCTATCAAATCACGTCCGATTGTCCTCAAAATTTGCACACAAGTCATAATTGACATTACAGACCTACTCCAACTTCCGGAATCAGATTCTAACCCAGATATCAAAAAGTCCACTTCCGATCAAACTTCTCAAAAACCTTCAAATTTCTAGCTTTAGCCAAATGACTCCAAAATGACCTACGGACCTCCGAGTCCACTTCCGGACGTACTCCCAATACCAGAATCACCATACGGAGCTATTCCCAGACTCGGAATCCCAAACGGATATTGATAACATTGAAATGCACTTCAACCCAAATTTATGAAATTCTTCCAAAATGTCAACTTCCACAATAGGCGCCGAAATGCTCCCGGGTCATCCAAAACCCGATCCGGACATACGCCCAAGTCCGAATTCATCATATGAACCTGTTGGAACCTTCAAATCCTGATTCCAAGATCGTTTACTCAAAAATCCAACCTTAGTCAATTCTTCTAACTTAAAGCTTCTGAAATGAGAATTATTTTTTCAAATCAACTGTGAACTTCCGAAATTTCATTTCCGACCACGCGTACAAGTCATAAAACCTGAAGTGAAGTTGCTCATGGCCTCAAACTATTGAACGACACGGTAGAGCTCAAAACGACCGGTCGGGTCGTTACATTCTCTCCCACTTAAACATACATTCGTCCTCAAACATGCTAAGAACTCCGCTGGAGTTGTCCGTAATCACTGTTTAACACCTCGTGCACCTAACCGTGCTACCACAACACAGTTGAGCACATTAGCTCGATCCAATCTGAAGATATTCTCTTTTATTTAGGCAAATAAGCCTTAGAGCCCAGTTCCAACATCCGGAATTCTCTGCCAGGTCGGCTTCCCACATACGGACACCGTAACAATCACCACACGATGTACCAGAACATGACTGCATACCTTTTCTGAATTCACACCATGCACCGCAACATTCACATGACCATAATAACATTCTCTGATCATAATAGCCAAAATCTCACGAATCCGATGCTCACAATACACCTCATGACATATATAAGTCCTGTTTCAACTCTGGCAATACCTCCACGACGAAAGAGATGTGTAGAAATTCATAACCAACTGCCGAGTCAACAAACCGTTGAACCTCTCCTCTTGACTAGAATCATCACCTCGTTATGAACCAAATAATGGTATTTGCTCTTTAATATGCTTCATATAATCCGATCGCACTGATCCCGGATCCAAAAATCTCGTCTCACCCAGTACAAGCTACTCAGGCAATAAGCCACCTCAGACACGATCAAAAGTCTCATGTGATGCCACAATGTGCCGACAAGCTACCAACTCGAACGTGATACATAAGGAAAATGAACTCTGGAAGGGATTACTCAACCCACGTAACTAATTAGACAATCGAAAAGGTGTCATGAACCTTCCTCAGAAAATAGGACACAAAACAGGCAAAATAGAATATAAGGGACGTACTCAACATCACACTATTGCGGCGCGCAACCCGATCCAAACAACATACCCGTGGCGGCGTGCCACCCGATCCACACATAAAATCTATAAGGAAATACTTACCGAGCTAGAATGCTCATTACTACAAAATACCCGAATATCGGCCACAAGCACGCTAAGTGCATAATCCCATCCATGGGAAGACAAATAGCGCCATACACTACAAAACTCAAGCACAACTAAGGTGCGATATATGATCTGAATCTCGAGAGCTATCCCGCTCACATAACACCATCGCTACGCAGAACCTCAACACATAGGGAATTTATCAAGCCGTTTCAGAACTCACACGGCACAATATAGTATTACATGAAATAGTCGACGACGAAATAACATCCAACGTCCGAATACTCCTCCATAAGGAGCGCTATGCTGAAATGAACACATCCGGCCTGACATAGAGACCACATTCACATTTAAATCCATCCACATACCTCAAGCCAATTCTGATCGCACCGTACTAGGCTAATAACCTTTCAAGGATCCATAATAACCCTTTTTCCCATAACATACGAGAATAGCCATCATAACCGGAACAAACTTCCACAGTCCACAACCAAATGAACCGAGCGCCCTCCAGGCATAAATTCTCACATGAACAATAGTACCGCAATCCCCATATTTGGCTCCAATCTTCGATCAATCAAGTGACTACATGTCACACTTATACAATCTCCCCGTAGGACGTGCTCCCATGACCTGCCGCACCAGATAACAAGTTTGCACATCCATACCACCGGCCGCACAAATGCTGTAAAGCAAATTAAAATCCGAATTCATTACTCAAATCCTCTTACACAGGACACCGATCTCAGGTGACGCTAAAGACAATACCAGCTTACTCTAACCATCTGAATCCTTTCCCGCTCATCCGAGCTCTTGACATTCTTGTCGACACCAAACTGTAACCTTGATCCTCAACTTCCGAATCCCATGCCGATCACTGCACTTAGTCATGCCAATGCGCAAGAGTACAAGAATTTCATCTTAGATTCCGAACTACTAATAAGGTAAACACTTTATCACAAAGAAACCTTTTACTTAACTTGTTTCAAGAGAACCATTGCAACACGTTACTGAATTCTCATATCCGTAGAAAATACCAATCTCAAGTAGTGGTCTAAACCACCATAACTCTTCTGGGATCCATCTACACATAACATGCCATAATACTTGAATTCCTCCAAATAAAATCAATTACGGCGGCCGTCAAGCCTCGCACGTACCGCCACAAATCATATGCATAACTCAATGAGCTGAAGGAACTGATCATTGCCACTATCATGCCAATTCAACCATCGTTAGACAACCCATCTTTTCCCAATTTATCCTTAACTTGCCTTAGAAATAATAATAATAATAGCTCCATTCATTACATCACGAACCTAAATCCGCACTCATCCTGAGTGACCTTATTTCACGAGACCATGTTGTCCCAAACCTACGAACCATCTCATACCCTCCTTATGCACATATTCGCATCTTCAACTGGTACACCCATTTTGGAAATTCCTTGATAGATCCGAAGCTACTTCTTCCCTTCCTCCAATACTGCGCCGCATACCCAATGATAACATAGAACATTCCAAGTCCTTAGGCACTGCACTCAAACTCTTGAACCCACTAGGACCACTGTTGAGAGTCACCCACTCTGACTTGGCCCTGAATATAAGCCAAACTCTAGTGCCTCTGCTAGCACGTGAACACCCTATCCGAAAAGCACCCGACTGAATTCTTTTCCCTTGTACATTACTCCTACTAGAAGCAGAAATTCTCAGTCTTCCCAAAACTGAACATGAATCGATAAGGCCCAAATATAGCACACATTCCTCAAGTCCTTTGCTCGGATTACCACTAATATTCTCTTCTCTTAGTTGTAATAACCCACCAATAAGTCGATCACCAGAAATCTCACAAATGGATGACCATGCAATCCAACCGTAGGTGATGGGACTCTCCCACTTAGCTTAAAGTCACTTATTACATAACTCTGGAACCCACCAAGATTCTTTCGCCATCGTTGACCTAATCTTGCACAACCAACCCGCCAAATTCCTCGAAACCTTTCTGTTAAACAATTCACGAACACTCTAAATCACTAGCCATATGCACATATTCGACCTATTCCTGGATAGTCAGTAGAAATTATCCGTAGGAGCTTCGTCAACACCACGCGACCGCTAACCTGCTCACAAGAGATAACCCGCTTGTGGAAACTCCATGCCGACATCATCCAATGCCGCTGCACTGGGTACAATTACTATAAAATCAGTAACCCATATGCTACTCTGCCACTCTCCCACTTTGGTCAAACCCTCTCCCTTAAGCAACTTCCCAATTTCTGCTTCTCACACTTGGCCTTCTAGAAACTTAACCGCGACAAGACACTTCCCACACGTTCTACCTCATCCTTTGCTGTCCAGTTGTTGCCTTAAATCCAAATCTACCTCTCTAGCACTTGAACCCATCGATCGCTACCGACTTTAACCTTTTCGAAGATCATCTTCCTTGAGCCATCAATACTAGAAGTACCAATTCGATTCTGAAACCGCTACACTCCGTTATCTCTGACAATCGCATATCAAGCACTATTTCACAGTTTGAGAACTCTACTACGCTCGAAAATACCAAGCCTCGTTACTCCATCAACCCAAATCTGGACATTCATAGGCTAATAGTTTTTCCTCCGCCGGGAATGAGATACTGAATCTCGGAACCATGCACTGAGTAAACCTCATTCCAAGTCATTCACTGCCCCGACACATAGGCAAGCATCCTACCATCACATCAATACCGTGCGATTACAACACATGAGCATCATAACAACCTGTGCATAGTCTCAAAGCTCCCAGAAGTACAACTACTGAGCTGAAATGACAGAATATCCTTCCACAAGGCGACGACAATAGCACAATCAACTACGCAAGGAGGAACATCCTGCACCATATCTGTAGTACCATTAAAATTCCTCAATTCTCGATCGATAGAAAGCGCTTCATGTCGCATAAGATTGAATGGGAAGGAAATAAAGGCATAAGCCTCAAAGGAATCAAATCGCACGATGAGGAATCAAGAAGGGGAGTGCTCCTAACAGCCCTGTAGCCTCTCGAAGATAAGTACAGACGTCTCCGTACCGATCCGCAAGACTCTACTAGACTCGCTCATAACTCGTGAGACCTAAGTGAACCTAGTGCTCTGATACCACGTTGTCACGACCTAAAATCCATAAAGGTCGTGATGACGCCGGACTCCACTGTCAGGCAAGCCAACAATAAATACTTAATTAAATCCTCATTTTAATATTTTTGAAATCGTTAATTTACTTCAATTTATCTAGTAAAAGATGAATTTACAGAATAAATAACAATATTTTCCAATTCCAATAGTGAATATCCCATAATCATCCCATAACCCGGTGTCACAAGTGCATGAGCCTTTTCTAGAAATTTAAAATAAAATACAATAACTGTCCGGAATACAACTTGGACAGGAAAGAAAATACAATACTCTGAAGGAGACTCTGCTGGTTGTGGTGCGTCGTATAGAATGTAGCTCACCTAACTCCCTGCCATAATCGCGCCTCTGCGCCCACAAGGCCGCTAAACATATGTGTACCTGCACAAAAATGTGCAGCAAGTGTAGTATGAGTACGTAAATCAACGCATACCCAGTAAGTATCCCGCCTAACCCCGAAGAAGTAGTGATGAGGGGTCGATTTCGACATTTACTAGTAGTCCAATAATATCATGTACAGTAAAGAAATGAGTGAATATGAGACAGAGTAAATATATGAAACAAACAAGTATAAAATACGTAGTACAATTTTTCTTTTTACAATTTACTCAAGCTCTCAACTAGCAAGTTCCCTCAGTAACCGGAGCATATGTATATATATAGTGGATTTCATCAAAGAGGTTGTCATAATCCAAATCAGGGAAAAACCCTCAGATACATTAGCTTCTTGCCAAAATTTTTGTATATAACATACATAATGTGTGTGTGTATATATATATATATATATATATATATATATATATATATATATATATATAGAGGAAATGTCGAGGCGTACGGTCCGATCCAACATAAAAGTAAATTGTGCACTGTCGAAGGTCGAACGACGCGAACCATAGATGCATCTATTAACCTGCCAAGGCGAATGGCCCGCTCCCAAGAGAGTGTGGTACATAAATTCTGCCGAGGCTAACGGCCCGACCCCATAAGAGTGGTAGAAGAAAATACCCCGCTCGCGAATCATACGTGCGACGCGGTCAAATATAAATTTAAGGAATCTCCTTGCTCGCAGATCATACTTGCAATGCGGTCAAATATAAATTTAACATTAAGATGATATCTCTTTCTTGATTCTTTTCAAATTAAAGGAAATTCAGCTTGTAGCCTTTTAAGGAAATTACCCGCTCGTGAAACATACATGTGACGTGGTTACACATAGATTTCTTAAGCGATTATAACATTACTCAATCCTTCTCGAAATTACGAAGTTCAAATGAAAACTTTTAAATCTTAAGTTCTTCAATTTCAACTCCTTTCAAAATATTTAATAAGCAAACTCAATCTCGCTCCCTCTCGAGGCAAACAATTAAACATAAATCAATAACAATATCAAAAAGGCATGATGTGAGCCTAAAACTACCGGACATAGGCATAGCTAGTAGCTACGCACGGACTCTCGTCACCTCATGCGTACGTAGCCCCCACAAATAGAAGCACACAATAATTTTTTTCACCTATGGGGTTAATTCCCTCTTACAAGGTTAGAAAGGAGACTTACCTCACTCCGAAATTCAATAACCGGCTCCAACACCACTCTAACTACTCAAACCGAAGCCCAACGCTCCAAAAGTTGTCATAGATGATGAAGATGGAGCTCCAAAATCGCTCCAAGACCGGCTCCCACAGAGGAAATGAAGTGCAAATGAGCCAAAACCTCGATTTTAAAAGAACACTGCCCAGGTCTTTCCCCTTCGCGATCGCGGAAATCCACTCGCGATCGCGAAGACCAATCAACAGCTACCTAAAAGCTTCTCTTTCGCGAACGCAATGTCCAGAACGCGATCGCACTGCTCAGCCCCTTCCTCTTTCGCGATCACGAACCCCACTATGCGATCGCATAGAACAACCTTCACCAAACGGGCCAACCCCATTAACACAATGCGTTCGCAATGGCCCCTCCGCGAACGCGAACTATTATACGCGATTGCGTAGAGTAAAAATCCCACCAGTCCACTTAACCCTTCGTGATCGCGGCCCTTTCTTTGCGATCGCGAAAGAGGAAACCAGATGCCTAGAAACGAGCAATTCCTCAAAGTCCAATATCCGTCCGAACTCGATCCGAGACACACCCGAGGCCCTCGGGACCTCAACCAATTATACCAACACGTTCCAAAACACATTACGAACTTAGTCGAGCCTTCAAATCACATCAAACAATATCGGAATCATGAATAGCACCCCAATTCAAACTTAATGAACTTTGAAACTTTAATTTCTACAATCGATGTCGAAACCTATCAAATCACGTCCGATTGTCCTCAAATATTGCACACAAGTCATAATTGACATTACGGACCTACTCCAACTTCCAGAATCAGATTCCAACCCAGATATCAAAAAGTCCACTTTCGGTCAAACTTCTCAAAAACCTTCAAATTTCTAGCTTTAGCCAAATAACTCCAAAATGACCTACGGACCTCCGAGTCCACTTCCGGACGCGCTCCCAATACCAGAATTACAATACGGAGCTATTCTCAGACTCAAAATTCCAAACGGACATTGATAACATTGAAATGCACTTCAACCCAAATTTATAAAATTCTTCCAAAATGCCAACTTCCACAATATGCGCCGAAATGTTCCCGGGTCATCCAAAACCCGATTCGGACATACGCCCAAGTCCGAATTCATCATATGAACCTGTTGGAATCTTCAAATCCCTATTCCGAGATCGTTTACTCAAAAATCCTACCTTAGTCAATTCTTGCAACTTAAAGCTTCCGAAATGAGAATTTTCTTTTTAAATCAACTCTGAACTTCCGAAATCTTAATTTTGACCATGCGTACAAGTCATAAAACCTGAAGTGAAGTTGGTCATGGCCTCAAACTGCTGAACGACGCGCTAGAGCTCAAAACGACCGGTCGGGTCGTTACATTAAATTGTTTTAAGACACGAATTAATCGTTATAATAATTGTTTCACTCATATTCCTTGTCAAATATAAATTTTTGAATTCCTGCAATAATTGTTACATGCTTATTTGACTTATGTGTCTTAATTTCTATTCGATATTTAGCATATTAAATATTCAACTACATATTTTCTCCCTGATTTCCACAATTAATTGTTACTTGTCATTGTTTGTTTCATAAATAAATTATAATTATTGTATGCCTTGATGCTTAATAGTTTTTTATTGAACGTGATATTTATTGAAGTATTTCTATTACATGGGGGATAGGGTTGCATGCCGCAACAGATTTATTTAAAGTTTATATGGGGAAATGGGTTGCACGTCGCAACAGACTTATTTAAAGTTTATATTGGGGGAACAGGTTACATGCCGCAATGGAAAAAAGTTGAGGGATTGTGACTGCTGAATTGATTTCAATTATTAATACTATTTACTGGTTTTACTACTATTCCCATTATTATTACTATTATTGCGTACAGGTTAATGTAAGCGACCCGCCTTAGCCTCGTCACTACTTCGTTGAGGTTAGCCTCGGCACTTACCAGTACATGGGGTCGGTTGTACTGATACTACACTCTGCACTTCTTGTGCAGATTTCGGAGTTGGTCCCGGCGGCGTACCATAGATTTGCTCGGATTCAGCTACCAGTGGAGACTTGAGGTATAGCTGCACGACGTTCGTAGCTCTGAAGTCCCCTTCTATATTATCTCATCTGTGTATTTTATTTCAAATAGCTTGAATCTTATTCAAACCTTTATTTGTATTATTCTAGAAGCTCGTGTACTTGTGACTCTAGTTCTGGGATGGTATTTAGATATCACGATTATTATGGAATACTCACTTTATTTCAAACTTTATTTTCGCATTTATTTTCTTATTATTAATTAATTCAAAATTTTGTTAAAATTGGCTAATTATATTCTAACGTTGGCTTGCCTAGCAAGTGAAATGCTAGGCGCCATCACGGTCCCGAAGGTGAAAAATGCGGGTCGTGACAATTTATTTATTTGAAATCATTAATACTTTATACATGTGAGATGTTATCATATATGGATTAAGAATTTATGATTAATAAATAGTGACAACCAAAATAGTTTATTTATTTAAAATTATTAAAAATTCTTAATGATTTTATACATGTACGATTATATCAACACATGGATTGGAGTTGTAGTTAATAAATAGAATCCACAAAAGTGGTCTATCTATTTGAGCTATGAAAAAATATACTCAGTGTACCATGTGGAAGATTGTCCTTGACAAGTTTACGCTAGTGGTGGAGTTTTCATCTACCCCAAAGAGGTTTACCTCTTGATACTAGTGACGTAAAACTAATTCATGAGAAAAGACATTAAGGTTTTCACCAATTATGATGAAAAATAATATCTTAGATTTTCATGTGTATAAAATGAGAAGACAATTTGATGTAAGAGGCGGTTTTATGTACCTTACGAAAAAGGAAGGGCATAATCTATGTCTTGTGTTCATGAATTAATTATAAGAATAATAGAAAGCATGATCATATTATTTTAATCCATAAAAATGCCTAAAACGGATATTCTCCGGATTTGGTCATAGATTTGGAGGTCATGATTTTGATGAACTCCAATTGACTTGAAATTTGGTAGGTCCATCGAAAATGATTTGGTGAGAAACACTCATTGCTATGCGGTGAATCACGTTATTTTTGGATGTTTCGAGGTCGTTTAGATGGGGTTTTAAGCAGTTTATCGGATTAAATGAGCTTAAATATAAAAAATTATTCTTTATATATCAGTTTTATTTTGTGTTGAATCTGGAATATGATTACACGATATGATTTAGCTTGATATGATATATGTAAAGAATGCAAATCACATTGATTTAATCTCTAAATTTGCCTGAAGCAATTAATTCGAATTTGGTCTAGTTTTGCTCATCATGAATTTCATGATCTCTAATTGACCTGAAATTTGGTGGGTCCATAAAAAATGACCTGATAAGAAATACCCACTGCGTTGTAGTGAAATAACGTCGTATTTCGGTAGGTTGGGATCGTTTAGATAGGTTTTTTGGCGGTTTGCGGTATTAAAAATGTAATTTGGATATGAAAAGTCATTCCTTTTATGTCAGCCTTATTTTTGTTAAATCTGAAACATGATGACGCATGTTTATTTAACATGAATTGATATATGGTTGGAATGTATGTTATATTTTAAATTAAAAATGCTTAAACGATAATTTGTTTTGTAAATTTTGGAACTTAATCCTCAGAGAAAACTTCGTGGTTGTGATTAAATGGTGATATTAATTAACATCTATGATCTCCACTATCTATTTATAGTGAGATAATAAATTTATGCGTCGACTTTAGGTCTTTCTCCTTATCGGATAAATTTATTATGAAATTACAGAGTATAATTACTAGTTATTGATAACATGTATTGACTCTCCATCTGAGTTTACATGTTGAATCAATTTTGTAATTATAATGCAACCATGATTAAGTGGTGATAGGAATATATTTCTATGGTCTCCCACTATTAATTTTAAATGAGTATAAACTTATGCGTTGACTTTAGGTCTTCCTCCATATCGGATAAAATTATTGCAAGCGCACTAGGTGAAATACTAATTATTGATATCAAGTAATTACTCTTCATTTGAGTATACATGTTGGATCAACGAAACTAGAGCTATTAGTTATGATATTCACTTGACTTAAATTAACGGTATACTTTCCATCTGAGTTGGGTCTGTTTTAATTTATTGGAGTGAATAATCTATCATTACATGTATATATTGCATGAGTAGTTCTTTTTCCATCAAAATTTGAAATTTTCATATTAAATGGTTATATACAATTGACTAAAAATAACAGTTTGCACTCCATCTGAATTAGTTCTATTTCTTTTTGGATTGTATAATTCTTGTATTATATAATATACTTTGCATGAATGACTCTTTTCCCATCGAATTTTGCTATTCGAGATGCATGTACATATATATATTGAATGTAGTCTGAATTTTATTATTCAGTGTTAATTGACTTATTATGATCTATTTAATGTTGTATATCTCAACTCCACAATGACTTCATGTAGTTTGTCGTATCACTTATCAAAATTATTTTTCTTTGGTCATGATAAAACATTAATTTAAAGGATGTATTATATGTACTTTTTGCAATATGGAATTTAATTCCGTTTTTTTAGGCAAAATAAGAGATGAATATCTAGTTTATTTTTGAATAACTCTTGTACTATTGAGCTTGATAAATATTTTATCTCTTGTGGTATATGGATACATGACCTTGTTATTGTTAATGTCTTTCTTGAACTGAACAATATTAGTCTACCTTATAAGAGATAATGTTCTTCAAAGCCGGAGTTGAATTCAAAATAAAATGCGAAAAGACAGCCCAGACATCGGGGTGTCACCAAGTCACAAGCATCTAGGTATCCAGTCTAATAAAAATAGTGTCTAAGTATCAATACAGGAAAGAAAGAAAACATAGAAGGAGAGACAAGGTCTGCGGTCGCCGGCAGCTACCTCGTAGTCTCCGGTACTCGATCGCGCATGAACTCAATGACCTCCATGATCAAACACAGATGGATCTGCACATGAAGTGCAGGGTGTAGCATGAGTACAACCAACTCAGCAAGTAACAGAACTAAATAAGGAACTGAGAAGGTAGTGACAAGCTATACAAATACAATTCATTTTCAATATTTCCAGCAAAGAATAGACATGCTTTCAAATTCGGCAGTTCAAATCAAATCAGTTTTACACAGTTACAGTGCAGGTAAATCCGGATATAGAGTCTTTCAGAAATTTTATGACAATGACAGATAGAAACTAAGTGCATCAACAAATGAAAAGGCAAGTACAGCCTCTTAGGGCAACAGTCACTCAACTCGTCACAACAGCTCAATCACTCAGCTCTCAGCCCTTAGTACTCACACTCAATAGGTACCTACGCTCACTGAGGGTGTGCAGACTCCAAAGGGGCTCCTACAGCCCAAGCGCTATAATCCGCACGGATAACTCATGTGCTATAATATCAATATCTGGATCCGCACGGACAACTCACGTGATGCACGGATAACTCACGTGCTATAATATAATAGCCCACAATAAGGCCCTCAACCTCACTCAGTTATAAATCTCTCTAGTCTCTCGGGCTCTCAATAAGCATAAAATAAGCCCAAACAACAATGATATGATACATCAATAATGAACAATAGAGACTGAGATAAAATAAATAAGTAAACTGTGATTGAGTACAAGTAACAATAAGAAGGAATGTTCAACAGGTATCATGACCGTTGGGGGTCTTTACAGCACCAACACATAGCCTAAGCATGATTTCTAACATGATTCACTGTCAAATTTCTATAGCACAGAAAGGGCACATAACTAACAACAAGCTTATTCAACTTTCCAGTTTCACGAAATGGACCAGGTCCCAATTCTCACGGTGCACGCTCACACACCCGTCACCTAGAATGTGTGTCACCTCCAAAATACTCACATAATACAATAATCTGGGATTTCATACTTTCAGGAACAGATTTAAAACTGTTACTTACCTCGAACCGCGCAAAATCCTACTCCGCAATGCCTTTGCCCCTCGAATCAATCTCCAAACGCCTCGAATATAGCCACAAGCAGTACGATATAATTAACATAGGCTAAAAGAATCAATTCCACAAGAAAAATACAAAATTATAAGCCAAAATCCGAAATATACTCAAACCGCCCCCCGGGACCACGTCTCGAAATCCGATAAAAGTCACAAAACCCAAAAGCCCATTCACTCACGAGCCTAACCATACCAAAATTACTCAAATCCGATAACAAAATCCCATTCAAAACATCAAAATTCTAACTCAAGAGTTCTTCCTCTTTTTCCCAAATTTCTCACCCCAAATCACAAATTAGATGATAAAATTAAAGATGAAATCATGGGATTTAACCAAAACCAAGTAGGAATCACTTATCCCAATCAACTCCACAAAAATCCCTTCAAGAATCGCCCAATTCCGTGTTCTCTAGCTCAAAATATGTAAAATGAGTTCAAACCCTCGTTTTGAAATTAATACTGCCTGCCCAGATTTCCTTCTTCGCGAACGCGACCGTCCTCTCGCGTTCGCATAGGCCAACTCAGACTACCTCCCAGTTTACTCTTCACGAACGTGATCAACGCATCGCGAACGCGATCAACGCTTCGCGAACGTGAAGCTTTACATCAACACATCACGAACGCGGCCCATACCTTGCGAACGTGTAGACCAAACACCTAGGGTCCCCAGCTGCCTCACTTCACTTCGCGAACGCGACACCACTCACGTGTTCGCGGTGCACACGCAGACCACACCTTCGCGTTTGCGTCCTCTTCTTCGGGAACGCGAAGAACAAAAATCTGCCCAGCTCACATTAACCCTTTCACGAACGCGAGGCTCCTCTCGCAAACGCGTAAAAGGAAACTAGAAAATATACACCAACAGATATCAACCATCAACCAAAGTCCAAAAATGATCTGTTAACCACCCGAAACTCACCCGAGGCCCCAGGGACCTCAACCAAACATACCATAAAGTCCCAAAATACTATATGAACTTAGTCGAATCCTCAAACCACCTCAAATAACATCAAAAATACGAATCACTCTCCAATCCAAACTTAATGAACTTCAAAATTTCCAAATTCTACAAACGATGCTGAATCATACCAAACCATGTCCGATTGACCTCAAATTTTGCATATAAGTAATATTTAGCATTATGGACCTACTCCAACTTTCGAAATCGGAATCCGACCCCGATATCAAAAAGTCAACCCCCCGGCCAATCTCCCCAAAAGTTCGACTTTCACCATTTCAAGCCTAAATTAGCTATAGACATCAAATTCACAGTCCGGACACGCTCCTAAGTCCAAAATTATCCAACGGAGCTAACAAAACCTACAGAGCTCCATTCCGGAGTCGTCTTCACACAATTTTAACTACAGTCAAAATCCTAAGACTTAAGCTTCTATTTTAGGGACTAAGTGCCCCAAATCACTCCGAAACCAAAAACAAGACCTCCCGACAAGTCACATAAGTAGAAACAGATACGGAAAAAATAGTAAATAGGGGATCAAGGCTAATACACTCAAAACGATCGGTCGGGTTATTACAGAAACCCATAGAATTGTGGACTTAACGTAAGTCCGGTCTGCGGCAAGTTCGGATATGGAATTGTCCAATATATATATATACTGAAAGGAAAAATAGATATATATATATATAAAAGGGAAAATGTATAAGATAAAATCAAGGATGAATTTTTGCGCGTTTATTGTATATCCAAGGGAAATGAGGTCTATTTTATTTTCCTAAAGAAAAGAAGGTAATTGTTGGCACAAATACCAGTTATCTATAATAGGATTATTTAATAAACTATGTTCCTAGAAGTAAACTAGTTTTACAGGAACTTAGCAAAGAAATAACAAATGAATCATCTGAAATTCAAATGCTCAAGAACATACAACTCTATATGTCAGAATTGATGTTCCATTGCATTTAAGTAGTGGGAGAAATGTTAATAGACAAAAAGAAATTTGCTACCTCCAAGTAGTGGGAGTGATGTTGAGCAAAGAACACTACATGAAGAAGTTATTAATATTTCAATACTGTAAGGTAATGAAGATAATATTAGTAGTACTTCGTCGTAGTGGGAGAATAGTAAGGAAATCATAGTTTGGTATGTACTCTTGGGAGAGTTTCATAACAAGATCCCTGAAGAGCTTAATACAAAACTAGATAGCTACGACAAAGCACTACTACACAAAGATTATATTTGAAAATAACTTGGCAAGTTCCTTTTAGCAAAAGTTTATTGGCAAAGACTTTTAATAGTCGTGCAAAAGGATATCTGTGAAAGTTATAATGCATGGTTATGAGTCTAAGTGGGAGATTGTTAGGGCATATACTATTAATCATATATTTATATATAGTATATTCTAATAATTATCATAGTTAAAAGTCTAAGTGGTAGATTATTTGGATATATACTATTAAGGCTAAATACCTATACAACCCCTTAAACTTGGACCAGTTTCCATTTAGACACTTCAGCTAAGGCCAATACCTATTGTATACTTTAACTTATTATAATATGTACCTATTAAATACCTCATGACTGGTGGCATGATGTGTGATTTATACCCAAAATTAGGCGTGTGAAGAAGAAATGTTTGGCCTGTATTTTTTTCTGTTTTCTTCTTCAAATAATTTTTTTATTCTTCTTTCTCTTTCATCTTCTCCATCGCTACCTCCATTTACCACAAGATTCTCTTCCTCCCAATTTTTTCCTGAGTCGTTTTAAAGATTCATCTTACTTCCAATATTGATTAACTTATCAATTCACTGTAAAGAATTTCGTACACGTCAAAGAAAGAGTAAAACCCAAAAATAATATATTAAAAGAGGCTGGGATAAATCTTGAAATTCAAACTCGAATTTGCAGTAATGTTAAACTTTATATTTGAATTACCTTTTCATTTTAAAGATACACCTTAGAATTCACTTCAAATTTAAATTTTTTACAAGTCAAACCCATTTTGCAGAGAGAACGCAACAACAAAAAACGCAGCAATTTCAGAAAATAATCAAGAAAACTCGAATAGATTTTTTAATACTCGATTTTACAAAGATAAACCCAACAAGAAAAGATGCAGCAATTTCAAACATCAACCCTGTAATATCAATCCGATTTTATATAGAAATATCATCCAACAAGAAAAATCCAGCAGTTTCAGACATAAAAAACAAATAATTTTGACTTGATTTTGCAGCTGCAAACATGGAGATTAACCAAACTATTTCTTCTGCATCAACATTTTCCGTCCAGATGTGAAATTTTACGGCCAAGCTGCACATCTACAAATATGAAAAATTTCCAACCAAGTATACAATATGCTTTTTGTTTAGACATGGCTAGAGAGAGATGAAAACATAAATGGGCAGGGAAGAAGATGATAGCTTGAGAAAAAGAGAGGGGAAAAAAGATGGTCGTCTGGAAAAGGTGAGTTTGTTGTGGGAGGGGAGGGGGGAGGAGTAGAGTTTTAAATTTATTTTGTAATTCTTTTTCAATTTAGATTATTTAGACTTAAATAAAGAAAAAGAAAAATGGGAACAGCCACATGTCACTCTTTAATTCGATGTTTCACCATGTCATCCGAAAGTGAACAACACACACTTAACTTTTTAAACCGGGTGAGTGAAAGGTCTTTAATAGGTACTTATTCTATTAGGTTAAAGTGTACAATAGGTACTGGCCTTAGTTGAAGTGTCTAAATAGAAACTGAAGCCAAGTTTAAGGGGTCGTATAGGTATTTGGCCTACTATTAACCATGGATTTTGGTTTGGATATAGTATTTATTATGAAAAATTTGTTTATTCAATTTTAATAATATTTTAAATAGATTATATATTCGTCTGTGTCCTTTACTTATGCAGTAGATGATTTAGTGTATAGAGTTTAGCTTATACACAGAAGATTAAATCATCGGTTCTTATAAGTATAAAGATCATGTTCACAATCTAATGATGGAATTGGACAAATCATCAGGAATGATTGTAGCACAAGATTAAATATAATTTATCTTGATTATGGGAATGGTTTAATTCCAACTTCTTGTGCTAGTACATTTTGTATGTATTGAACGGACCAAGTAGAGATAAGTATTTTATACTAACTTAATAAAATAAAGTCTCTAGCCATTAAATGTACTTATACTCTTAATCTTGATATAATTATTTTTAGCTGTGTATATTATTATTGTTTTGATTTATTAAAAGACAAGATCCTTTCGTATGTCAATATGCCTGATGAATTGGACAATAATGATATACATTGGCAAAGTAATAGTTAGTTGATGAAATCCATGTCTCGGTCTAGAGATTGATGATACACCTTTATGAAAGCTTATCAGTTTTCATGTGTAAACCCTGCAGGTGGATTTTGTATCCGTCACATGAAATAAGTTAAGCGAAAGTCTAAAGGAAATAATCAATGAATTAAACTGTCAGTAATTTAATTTATTTGATTCGTATCTGAATCTTAACATGGGAAGTTAAATAAGGTTTAATGGAAGAATTTTGAAATTAAATTGAGGAGTGCAATTACGAATTTTTAGTGGAATAATTCGTAATTTATTATGGTAGTATCAATTCGGATATTTCAAATTAAGCCCATAATAGGAAGCCTCGTTAATTAAATACTGAGGTCCATGTTGTGCCCCAATAATTAGAAATTAAATAAAATTCTATTTCTTGGTAGAAAATAAAGACCCAACAGGTTTAGGAAAAAGTTTTAAAACCCTAAAACATGTGGCTATATAAATGGGTCTTATTTCATAAGAAAGTTATGGTTTTTACTATATGGTCTTCTTAGGAGAAATTCGCTCACACGAATGTCGCTAATTTCGGGCATTATTCGGGTCACACAGCAGAAGACTGTGGAACTGGAGGATAATCTCGTGGACGGTTTTCGCTCTTACTTGAAGGCTCTTTTCGTGATCGCGATCACACTTCAAGAGATAAGTATTAATTTTATGTGTGATTAAAATCTGTGATTATGTGTTGTCTATATTACCTGCAAGTGATCCTAGCTATTTGCTTCAGCTGTTTATACCTATTTCCCATCAGTATCACCAACACCATCCTCCAAAATAAAGATTCTACCTTTTATGAGCATCATAATTTAAATGGCATAAGACGGAACTCATATTATGAGCATGCATTATAATTTAGAAAACTATCCTCTACGGCCCCTCAAAATTTTAATAGTTTATGTTTTTTCCCATTAACATGAAATAGCCCTCCGGTCCAAATATATTATATCTAATAGCCCGAAATATCTATTTTGTATATTTTTTGTATAGTGACAGTCTATTTTGTATATATTTTGTGTAGTGACAGTCTATTTTGTATATTTTTTATATAGTGACAGTCTATTTAGTATATTTTTATATAGTGTTAGTCTATTTTGTATATTTTTTGTATAGTAGCAGTCTTTTGTATATTTTTTGTATAGTGACAGTCTAGTCTGTATATTTTTGTATAGTGACAGTCTATTTAGTATATATTTTGTATAGTGACAGTCTATTTTGTATAGTGACAGTCTATTTTATATATATTTTGTATAGTGACAGTTTATTTTATATATATGTTGTATAGTGACAGTCTATTATATATAAATTGTATAGTGACAGTCTATTTAGTATATTTTTTAGAGTATATATAAGCTAAATAATGTGTAATCAGATACTCAGAAGCCCAAGTCTGCTTTACCACTGTTCTCTTCCAAATTCTAGGCCTCCCCATGCCCCAACTACTTGTTAGGTCGGGTTGAACGCTAGCTTACTTGGTGCATTTTTATTTTTTACAATTGAAATAAAAAGTTCAAACTCCGTGAGTATGGTAGCATTCCTTTCTTCCTCCCCTACACAACACATTTGCGTACCTAGAGGTGAGCGAAACTGGAGAGCATCGAAAATGGATAAAGTGAAGAAAGATAAAACTTGGGAGATTTGCAGAATTGCACCTGAAGCAATATACCAAGGAGGGAAGACTCCTTCAAAGAAGGAAACTCATTATTTATAAAAGGAGTAGTAATCAAATGTTGTTAAGTCTATCTTATGTCATCATTTTATTGGCCAATAAAAATGAATTGAACTCGTGAGTCATAAGTGGGGTTTGTTGGATGATCTCTTGACGTAAAGACTATCTATAAAATTAAAATAATTAAACACCCACCGAGAAATAAATGTAATAATTTAATTGTGGATTAATAGACAAACGGTCCTTCTCCATGTATAACGCCAGCTTAACCCATTAACTAATTAAAAAAAAAAAAAGACATGCAACTTCTTGGTTACAGCGTGAAACGTCCTTCAGTTCATTATTTATGGACTCGCTTCTATTAAAAATATAAAAGATTATTGTTTGAATATGTGGCAGAGTAAGGGGAAGGTATGGATTAAAGTAGGTCACTTGTTCAAAAGTGAGAAATTTGAAGGGGAAGAGTGGCAGTGATTTTGGACTAGCCCTTGTAATTGATTTTGGACTATTAATTGTATAGTTTATTTTGTGGCTATCTATTATCATTAGTTTTTCCCAGAATGGCTACAAATGAAGTTTGCTCATTATAATTTACATCAATTACTCCTATTTGAGTCGAGATGCAAGTGTTAAAACTAAACTCACATTTTATCATGTTTTAAAACAATTATTTTAGCAAAGCTAGGAAAAAGATCTAGTTTAGCCTCAAAGTGGATGGTCTTGAATTTTTATGCCCACTTACTCTATTGGCATAATTTCGAGATTAATAAATGTTGCCTCTAACTTGTTCCATGCGCAACACTTTTAATTTTTAACCTTAAAGATTCTGTCTATGGGCAAGCGGGAGTCAAAAGTTAAACTCAAAAATTCTCATATTTCTGCAATGTTTTTTGGTTTTTGGTTGTATTGGATTTTTAAGTTTAAATGGACGTGACAAATAAAATAAATTTATGTATACTGATTAGAAAAAGTAAACGGTGAATCATATCAGTTATTTGTGTAAAGATGCCATATATCATTAATGATGAAAAGAGGCCCAAAAAAAGCCACTCAAACAATGAATTCATGACTCGCCATTCAGAACGGAGGAACACATAAATACACCCACGAATAATTAGTCAATAAACAGAAGAAAATCCTGTCCTTCCTTCCCCGTTTAAGGTTTACCTTCAATTTTTTCTTTTTCAATCTGCCAATGATTTTGGTAATTAATTTGGCCTAACACTTGTGAACTCTGACCTTTGTCCTTTAACCACCCTATAAAAACCACTCCCCTATAACTCCTTCATTGTCCTCGATCCTTAAGTTGCGCAGTATTTCTCCAAAAACAAAAACTACTGCAAATCTTAAAGGATCATTCTCTCTATCAAATCTCTACATTTCCATTCCCCATCAATAAACCAAAAAAAATATTTATATACAAAAAGATAATATAAAAAAAATGGCACGTCAAGTTATTGTTTTGGCTCTCCTCTTTGTTGCCATTGCTGGATTAGCTTCGGCCGCTAATTCCCCTAGCAGCTCCCCTTCTTCATCCCCATCGTCATCGCCATCATCATCTCCATCATCATCCACATCATCATCATCGTCATCAACCCCATCATCATCTCCTTCTGCCTCTACTCCGTCAGCTGCAGCTGCGCCAAAGAGCAGTGCTAATGCCCCCACTGCTGCCACCCCCAAATCATCCCCTACCCCTGCCTCTTCCCCTAAAGCAAGTACACCATCATCGTCAGTATCACCATCATCATCATCATCGTCATCATCTCCATCTAATTCCTCCTCTTCTGATTCTGATTCTGTTCCAACTTCAAATTCCCCTGCTGATGATGAACCCTCATCTCCACCTTCCCCCGACAGCGACTCTTCTTCCCCACCCACCCCCACTACTGCTGCGGGTCCCACTGCTGACAGTTCAACTCCTGCTGAAGCACCCACTCCGCCTAGCGCCGCCAATACTTTAAAGGTCTCCTATGTTTTTGGGATTGCAGCTTTCGCTGGATTATTTTTCTAAGATTTGTTTAATTATTACGCGATTCGTTACTCATCTGACGTTACAGAGTAGAGTGATTAGTTAATTCTTCTGTGAATTGTAAAATTTTCGCGGAAGACAAAGAGAGAGGAGCCAGATATTGGTGATTCCTCTAATTTTATGTAGTGACTTAGCTCTGTTACGTACCTGTGGAAAATTCTTTGATTTAGTGACATGTTGTAAGGTGTCGATCATGTGTATTTTATGTTTTTAGCTTAAATAATACCATCAAATGTACATCTGTGTCTTTGAATAAATTCATTTGCATTAGCTACCCTTTTTTCCAACGTCAAATTATGTTCTGCTCATATATAGCAGTCTTGAACCACCAGTTCTGAGTATTTGAAAAACGAATGCAGATGTGGTCTATGTGAGCACCTAATTTTTTATCATATTTGTGATTTTTCAACACTTTTTAGTATGTAAATAATTTTAAGTTTAATCTACATATTTTAACCTTAACTTCATTTTTAGTAGGTTTTATTTAAGAAAATTAAAAATCACAAAAATTATATGTTCTTGATTTTAAAATATTTAGCTAGTATTTTTATTTTACACTCTTAAAAAATATATATTAATTAAAGCAAGAGTCAATGAGTCATTTCCATGTGGCAAGATTCTTCCTTATCTTTTGTAACAAACTCACATGCTCTCTCAAAAAATGTACATGCTCATACACGCTCTTTTTCTTGGCCACTAATTAATCCCTATACCTAGACCTATATATTTTTCACTCACCCAATATAAAAAGAGGAGAGATCTGAAAACACAGAGAACAGAGGAGAGACGAGAAACATAGAGGAATTCGGGCAGAGAGAAAAGGGGATTCTAGGTTTCTTGTTTTCAATTTTTTCCGGATTCTTTTAGGCTAGCAAAAAATTCCAAAAAACCAAAAATACAAAAAAATATATTTTCAGTTTCTTCTATTTGAATTTTCGTTTCCAAAAATGGTTGAAGTTGAGTGATTACGTTGAGGATTGAAGCCGACTTGAGTTTCCGTTCAAGGTATTCGGCCGAGGTCAAGTTTTGCCGGTCTGAGCTCTCGTGTCATCTCCATAGCTGTTTGGTTTGAATTTCGTCACTGTTTCGTGCATACAATTGGTCCGAGCATATATTTGTACTCACTATTTCACTCGTTTAAAGAAAGCACATCTCAGGTGCATTTTTTGACATCCTTCTCTTCTATTTTCGTGAGCTTACATGCTTGTGAATTTTTTGTCGAGTTAATCGTGTGAGCTGATGTTATTTCACCTTAACATAGTTTAGTCTCATCTATGCTTCCTGTGTAGGATCTCTTGAGTTCAGATCAATTGCTCTTGGTTGAAAATTGCAGCAATCGGCATGTCCTCTTCGCTTAGTAAATCTGTTTGTTATTGATTTCCCTGTGCCATAGTTTAATTAGTTTAGATCACAAGTTGATAGTGCAGAACAGTGTTCGGATTCGAAAGAAGTAGAATTAAAATATCACGTTCGCTAATTTATCGCTTTAATTAAGTCCTTCGGCAAAAATAGATAGTTTCAAGTTTCGTTTTGGATTCAGTTTGTTATTTGAAGTTTCCTAGTTTGAAATTAGTTTCTGGATCTCTGTGTGGGGAAGTTTCTTTTGTTTCTTCTCAGATAGCGTTTTCAAAAGAAATTGAACAAGATTTTTATTTGAGGCTTACATATCACCGTTGAAATCCACCAATGCAACTACTATGCTTCTTCTGAAAAACTATTTCCATTTATGCTTAGATTGAGTCCACACTTTGATTTTGAAGTCAATACAACACTTCAGTTAACTAATTTTTTTGGGATTTAAAGTGATTTTTCATGGATTACATTTTATTTTATTTGGTTGATTTGGTTTGAAGCCTTTCTAACTCATTGATCAAGATATATGTTCATTCTACTTCCTGCTAAGTCGAATGATGATTAACAACACTCGTGGGTCACAATTATTAAGATAGTGCATTCAGTGATTAATATTGTTAAGTATGTGTTACTCTTATCTGTTAGGCCAAATTTAGGCAGAAACTATGTGAATTGTTTATGTTTTGTTCACCCGTTTTGCCTAGAGTTCATTAATCTCAAAGCCTTAGGAAAATATTTAAACTCATGAACATCGTAACTTGCCTTAGGCGTGATTAATAAATAAATCATCGTGACTATGGGTACGGTTCCCGTGGCATAGTCATGATACGTAATCCCCAATTCGGGTGTGCATTTCATGTGGCCCGATCATAACTTCAAACAATAACTAAAATAAACATGTCGTGAATCGCGGGTGCATTTCATGTGACGCGATTTGCAATATGTACCAAAACGACAAGTGTACGACATCGTGACTTGTTCCAGAAATAATTCCATAAATAATTAAAAGCGGTTAAAAAGTAAAAATGCACAATAGGCTTTAAATGTGTAATAAATCAGATAATTAGGCCAAGTATTAATTGTTAAGCGACCGTGCTAAAACCACGGAACTCGGGAGTGCCTCACACCTTCTCTCGGGTTAACAGAATTTCTTACCCGGTCTTCTGTGTTCGCGGACCATAAATAGAGTCAAATTTCCTCGATTTGGGATTTAAAATAAACCGGTGACTTGGGATACCATAAATTATCCCAAGTGGCGACTCTGATTTAATAAATAATCCTATTTCGAACATTGTCACTTTAATTGGAAAAACTCCCTTATTCCCTGTCGCCGCGGAAAAAATGAGGTGTGACAGCTCTGGCGACTCTGCTGGGGAACGAACCCAGAATCTCTGGTTCAGGGTTCAGAATTCGAGCTAAGATGACTTTATACTTGGCTTTTACTTATTATCTGATTTTTACGTGTTTTAGCCTAATGTGCTAAATGCTTCTTTTTACCGCTTTGATATTGTTTTGATTGTATATAAACTGTCACGAAACCCTTCTTCTCTCTGAGTCTTCTAAATCTTCTGGGAAGTGCACGCTGGCGTGACTTCTTTTCTGTTAATGTCATTTCCTAATTTAGAACGATGATCGGATCAGTTACAAAGCCGGATGGCCTTTTGGTTACCGGTACGTTGCCCCCCTCGGCTCGAGTTGTCCGCTCGGGTAAGCCAGGTCTAGAACAATACACCCAAGATTTAAACTTAGAATAACATAGCCTCATGCCGGATCCCTAGTAGGTACGTTTGCTTGCATCATGTGCATTTGACTTAGGGGACTCAACACAGGGGTTGGGTCCGTCTAGGACAGGTGTACCCAAAATTAAAGGACCATCTTGACGCATTCTTTACGTGCTACTTGTGCATTAATTTACTTGGCTTGTATGTTGACCGGCTTCGTGACTAAGAAAAAAAAAATCCAAAAAAAAAAAATAAAAATAAGAAGAGAAAAACCAAGAGTGAGGTAAGATAGAAAAACACCTGGTTTTGATAATTCCGGTATTCAAAAATTCCGTTACTCTGTCGAAATTTCAAAAACAAAGAGAGAATTATTTCAAAACAAATCACATTTTTCTGTGCATCAAAATGGCAGAACTACGCGGGTCTGATTCTCACCGGATGTGAGATACGTAGGCAAACCTCATCGGTTCCGGCCCACAATTGTCAAAAAAAAAATCCAAAAAAATATTTTCCTTTATCTCCACTTTAGAAAGTCCTTCTTTTAGACCTCAATTTTCAAAAAATCTAAAAATATTTTCCTTTATTTCCTTGTTTAGAAAGCCTTTCTTTGAGACCCCATTTTAAAAATCCAAAAATATTTCCTTTAATTCCTTCTTTTAGGAGTCTTTTTTTTTTAGAAAAATCTCAAACAAATAAAAGATTAAAAAATAATATTTTATTTATAGGAGTCTTTCATTAGAAAAAGAAAACAAATGAAATTAAAATCCAAAAAAATATTTTCTTTCTTTTTATAAGTCTTTCTTTTTCTTTTCTTTTTTTTAAAAAAAAAATTAATTTGCAAAAGTGGCCGTGATTTGTTTTTTCATGGTCAGTTTTGTACAAAATTTTAATCTGGTCACCCTAATTTAAAATGTGCAGAATGAGCACCGTTCAGAACTTACCTGTGAAGGTTATGGATCAGATTCTACTGGCACTCCACATATGGTGGGAGGATTTGGGAAAACAAGGACGAGACATGGTCAACCAATACCTGGGGGCGCTCACTGGACTATTGAAAATTCAACCTAGAAGGGACCTGATAGAGGCATTAGTGGCATTCTGGGACCCAGCTCATAATGTTTTGCACTTCTCAGATTTTGAGCTTACGCCTACTTTGGAAGAAATGGCGGGTTATACTGGGAGCACAGAGGGATTGAGACACAAGTACCCGGTATCTCCAAGGACTGTTACTCCCCACAAGTTTCTGGACTTACTAAAGATAAGCAGACAAATCAAGACTGGAAGTCTAGCAGGGGGAACTTCCACTTTTCATTTTCTATATCAGCGATACGGGCATTTAAGGGGATTCGAAGACCCGGAAAATGGACTCTGCAGTAAAGGAAACCGATCAAAATGGGAGACCCATAGATGTTTTGCCTTCATGGTGGCATTTTTAGGCCTTTTGGTGTTTCCAAGGGAAGATGGGCATATTGATTTATGGGTAGCCGGGGTTGTCCACGTTCTGACTACTCAGGCCAAGAGTACTCTCGCACCCATGATCGTATCAGATATATTCCGAGCCCTCACATTCTGTAAGGCCGGAGTCAGTTTTTTCGAGGGATGCAACCTGCTGTTGCAAATGTGGATGATCGAACACCTTTGTCGTCGTCCTCGATACATGAACTATGGGTCTACGGGGAAAAACTGCATTGAGGAGTTTGGTACGCGAGTAACAGGATTCGAAATGCCGAAAGGGATCAAAGATTGGATTACCCGCCTTCGATCTACGACCGCAGATCAGATAGAGTGGACATTGGGTTGGCTTCCCGTTGATGAGATTGTTTATATGCCCGCCACTGGTCCCTACTTCTTGCTAATGGGTCTTCGAAGCATCCAACCCTATGCTCCGTACCGGGTTTTAAGACAGCTTGGAAGATGCCAGACAGTTCCTAGAGATGAAGATCTTAGCACTTATGTGGTCGAAATCCGCTCTGATACCCAATTTCCCGAAGAAGCGGTTCACCAAATTTGGAGCGAATGCCAGTATTTGGGGGCAAACACCCGAGTACATGATTTGTCTAGGGGTGAAGTCTTACCTAGTTATGTTGCCTGGTATGGAAAGAGATTCGCGATGAATGGTGAATCTGAACGACCAACTAAAAGACCTCATATCCAAGAATTTGTTGACGCATCGCAGGAGCAGTGGGCTTGGTTAGCTAAAGAAAGGGAGTACCGGACCACCATAAGCAAGCTAGAAGAACAAATCGAAAAAATCAAATTTGATAGTAGTTTGCAGGCAGCTGAAGATGAAGGGGAAAAGAAGAGGTTGGCCAAGGAAAATGAATCCCTTCGAGCCCAAATCCAGAGAATGAAAATAGCCGCCGAGACACCAGCAAGAAGTGAGAGAGATGAGAAAATTATAACCAACCTGAGGCGGAAAGTGCATGATTACGGTTTTGAATTGACAAAGGCCGAAAGAGACTTGTTAAATGCTCAAGCAAAGTTGGCCAAAGGTGCGGAGGAACAAGCTAGATTAGTCCACCAGTTGAAGCAGAAATATAACAAAGAAGCAGCAGTTTTACAGAAAAGGATGGTTGCCCTTGAGAATGAAATGGTCAAGCAAACAAAGGATTTCAAGGCAGAAAGAGAGCATTGCTATACATTGATTTATCAATTACAAGAAAGCATGCAGCAGTTACAAGACCAAAACAATGCAGATGCACAAGTGTTGGAGGCTCGGGCCCAGCAGATTGGACGTTTGCTTCAAGAAAAGGGTGTCATCAAAATGTGGATTAAAGAGATAGCTGATTATGTTGCAATGAAATGCCATGAATGTGAAGACATGACCAAGTCTATGTTTTTTGCTTCTATAATGACATTCGTCCAACAAGTGATGGTTGACCTAGACCGCCTTCAAGAAGATATTGCCCGCAGGCCTGTGCGGAGACCGGCTGATGTCCCGCAAGCCTCCGGAGTACCAGTGGAGGCTCTTATGTATTTTTGATTTCCTTTAGTAGTCTGTATTTTACTTTCTCTGAGTCTTGTTCGTCTTTGTCAAGGTTGTCTATTACTTTATTTCGAGTCTGTAGATTTTCCTTTTGCAGTCATCGCTACTTTAGTCCTTGTAATAGAAAATCTAAAAAGATGTCTTTTATTAATGAAATAAATTATTTCGTATCTATTTATCTGAACTACGTAATGATCTGATTCATGCGGCGTCATGATACGTAGGCAATCCCCATAGGATTCGATCATATTCTTAAAAGAAGAGAGGGAAAAAGAAGAGAGAGGAAGAAAGAAAAGAGGGGCCAAACTAAAAAAAAAGAAGGGGAAAGAATAAGAATTGAAAGAGCGAAACACAGCAGGAGGTGAAAGGGAAAAGTCAGGATTTGGAGAATTTGGAAAAACCGGGATGAAACATACGAGCCGTCGCAAAGCATTTAGGAATGTTAACTGCTCAGGTGCATTGCATACCCAATGTGCGATTAACTATCTGTAAATTGCTTTTAAAACTGACCAAGTTTTTGGGTGCACATAGACAGGTTTTGTTTTAGGTGGTTAGTTTGTTGGCATCCTGGCAAGTCACCCTTATAACACCAGATCAAAGTGCAAGGCAGTCATGACTAGCAAAGAATTGGACACGGGTGTTGTCGACCCGCCAAGGGAGACTGTAGAATCGGAGTCTGAATTGAAAGAGGAGGTTTACAGGTTGAAGCATCAAATGGAAGAAATGTATCAAGCCTGGGTCAGGGGGCATCCTCCACCTTCATTCCCCGCTAACTACCCAGAAAATCCCACTTTCATCCCACCACTGTCACAAGCCCAAGATCCCATTACCATTGATCTTTCCCCTCAGCACGCACCGGGCTTTACCCCTTATCGCCACTACCCTGGCACCTCGTCCCAAACCTTTCATGCTCCACCAACCAAAACAACTGCATACCCTGCTCCGACATCCGCTCCTGTTTTCGTAGCCCCTCCGCAAGCTACCCTTCACAGATCTTCTAGTGAACCCACGTTCCGAGCTCCAGATACCCAATATTATGTTCTGGAACCAACTTTCAAAGTCGCGGATCCTTATTCCCATGCCCCTCACTTTGAACCTCTTGTCGAAACTGAGAAACCATCCCGGAATGTGGAGCAGGACGAGATGTTCAGGAAAGTAAAGATCCTAGAGCAATCTTTGAAGAACATGCAAGGGATAGGAAGCCAAGTAAGTGTGGCTTACAAGGATTTATGCTTATTTCCGGATGTTCAACTGCCCGCTAGGTTCAAGATGCCCAAGTTTGACCCGTACGATGGACATGGAGATCCCGTGGCCCATTTGAGAGGCTTCTGCAGCAATATGAGAGGCGCCGGTGGGAAAGATGAATTATTAATGGCATATTTCAGTCAGAGTCTGAGTGGGGCAGCTTTAGAGTGGTACACCCGCCAAGACACTAGCAGGTGGTACACATGGGATGACTTGGCTCAGGCCTTTGCTCGGCACTTTCAGTACAATATAGACATTGTCCCGGATCGCCTATCTTTGACCAAGGTAGAGAAGAGGCCCAATGAAAGCTTTAGGAAATATGGTTTCAGATGGAGAGAACAAGCTGCACGAGTCTACCCTCCAATGGAGGAAGATGAGATGGTCGAGTACTTTCTTCAAGCCCTAGAGCCCACTTACTTTGGCCATTTGATCTCAGCCATAGGTAAGTCCTTCAACGATGTGGTAAAGATGGGAGGAATGGTGGAAGAGGGACTCAAGTCAAGTAAGATCATGAGCTACTCTGCCATAAAAGCGACCACACAGGCAATTCAAAGTGGCACCGGAAGCCTGTTAGGCAAAAAGAAGAAAGAAGATGTCGCTATGTTTGTCTCTGGATCGTGGCGTGGCCCAAGGGGTCCGCCTCACCAGTACACCCAAACTCGACCCCAACCTCAAGCCTACACCCAAGCTCCATATAATCCATCTCAGCACTATCTCCCGCCACAAGAACCTAGATATTCTGTCGAGCTACCCCAATACCATGTTCACCACGCACAGTCATATGCTCAACCCCCTCCTTACCCGCAATGGCGTGCTCCAACTCCACAAAATATTTATACACCCCCACAACCATACCAAAACCCTACTGGTCTAAGTTTTCGACCAAGGCCAGATTACAGAAAAGAGAGGCAACAGCGGAAAGAAACCTTCACCCCTCTTGGAGAGTCCTATACCAGTTTGTTTCAGAGGTTGAGGCAGTTGGACGTTTTGAGGCCGATTGAGCCCAAGATACCAAATCCGCCTCCAAGGAACCTTGATTACTCCCTTAGATGCACATATTGTTCTGATGCCCCAGGGCACGACACGGAGAAGTGCTGGCATTTGAAGAGGGCGATCCAAGAGCTTATTGATAAAAATCAAATTATGGTCCAGAGCCCGGAGGCGCCAAACATCAACCAAAATCCTTTGCCGGCCCATGCAGAGACACATATGATCAAGATAGTTCATAAAGATGGGGAGCCCAAAAACTTTTCCAAGTCTGTCATGATGATCCGGGCTAGGGAAAGTAATCCAATCAAAGCTCTAGATTCTGCAAAAGCAATGTCCTTGGCGATTAAAGGGGTGTCGGAGAAGCCAAGCGCGCTCAACGTGAAGCCTTCTGTATTGGTTGTGAAAGGGCCTCCGGTTGATGTTGAAGCGAACCAGGAGAGGCAAAAGGTGGTCGTGCCAGGGGCCCCGGGCAAGCCTGTCATAATCGTGGAAGGGGCTCGTGTTACCCCCGTTATTATTAAGCCAGTGACCCAGTTGCCAATGGTTGACACAAAGGCCGTCCCGTGGAATTACAAACAGGTGATAGTAACGTACAAAGGGAAAGAAGTAGAGGAAGAAGTCAATGGAACCGGAGGGCTGACTCGTTCCGGGAGATGTTTTACCCAGAAGAACTGAGGAAAACCAAGCCATCCAAGGATGGCCACATCCCAGTAAAAAAGCCGGTCACCGAAGAAGAGGCTGAGGAATTCCTGAAAAAGATGAAAATGCAAGACTATTCCATTGTAGAACAGTTGAGGAAAACACCAGCTCAGATCTCTCTTCTGTCGTTGCTGATACATTCCGATGAACACCGCAAAGCCCTGATGAAGATTTTGAACGAGGCTCATGTTCCTGATAAGATCACGGTGAACCACTTGGAAAAGATTGCTAACAAGATTTTCGAAGCAAACAGGATCACTTTCTCGGATGATGAACTCCCTATATAGGGTACAGAACATAATCGAGCTCTTTATCTCACAGTGAAGTGCGAGGATTCTGCTGTCTCAAGGGTACTGGTGGATAACGGTTCTAGTGCAAATATTTGCCCTCTGTCCACTTTGCAAAAGTTGAAGACTGGCACTGAAAGGATCCACATTAATAATGTATGCGTTCGAGGCTTCGATGGAGGAGGGAAAGATTCTGTCAGTGATATAATGCTCAATTTGTCAATAGGGCCAGTTGAGTTCACTATGGAGTTCCAAGTGCTAGATGTGGCTGTCTCTTATAACTTGTTGTTGGGCAGGCCCTGGATCCATGCTGCCAAGGCAATCCCGTCTTCTCTACATCAAATGGTAAAGTTCGAATGGGACAGGCAGGAAATAGTTGTGCACAGTGATGAGAACTTATCTGCTTACAATGACACAATCGTTCCATTTATTGAAGTCGAAGATGATAAAGGGCCTTGGGTTTACCAAATGTTCGAAACAGTGTCTGTCGAGAAAATTCCCGAAGGAGAATGCACTCCAGGTCCGAAGATACCATTCGTGTCCGTCATGGTAGCAAATGAAATGTTGAAGAATGGTTTTCTGCCGGGCAAAGGTCTAGGTTCATCTCTGTAGGGCATTATGCATCCGGTGTTTCCACGTGAAAGTTTCGGTACATTTGGTTTGGGATTCACACTCACAGGGAAGGACGTGAGAAGGGCTAAAAAGTTTGAAAGGAAAGGCATGGTCACTCCCTAAACCTGTTCCACATATCTCCAAGTCTTTCGTCAAGTCAGGGGTCGCCAAACGCCCAATATCAGTGGTCCCAAAACCTGTGGTCGACTTTGATGAAGATCTGATCAAGAGGTTCCAGAGTCTGTTTGATGAGGTTAATATGGTCGAAATCGGGGAAGGTTCCAGTAATGCCGATGTGCAGCCTGTTGGGCCAAATGTGAAGCTTAGCAATTGGAAAGCTACTCCTCTCCCCATCCGGAAGGAGTTTTGGTAGTTTGCTTTGTTTTCCTTTCTGTTATCTGGGTTATTTCAGGGTTGTAATCCAGATTTTTCTTAGTTTTTGCTTGTTTCGATGTACAAACCCTTCTATCCTTTTATTTTCAATGAAATACAATTTTTCGTTTTCCATTAATCCTGATAGCGTTTCATTTTTGTTTTTGCTTTTCTTTCTATACAGTTCTTTTTATGCTGGTTTCAATGACATGACATGCATGAGGAATTTTCCAAATCTTAAAAGCCAATCTAATTCTGAAATAACGATCCAAGAAGTAGAGGGTGATGATGAAACAGAATACGATGAAGAGGCGGCATTTGAGGAAGTCAGTAGAGAACTAAAATACTTCGAAGAAAAACCCAAGCCTAATTTGAATGAAACCGAAGCAATCAATTTAGGGGATCAAAATAATGTCAGAGAAACCAAGATAAGTGTGCATCTAGAACCGCAAATCAAGGAAGAAATAATCAAAACACTATTTGCATACAAAGATGTCTTTGCATGGTCGTATGACGACATGCCGGGCTTGAGCACTGATTTGGTAGCTCATAAATTGCCAACCGACCCTACATTCCCTCCTGTCAAGCAAAAGTTAAGAAAGTTCAAGACTGATATGAGTGTGAAGATTAAAGAAGAAATCACAAAGCAACTGGAGGCAAAGGTCATTCGGGTCACTCAGTATCCCACTTGGTTAGCTAATGTGGTACCAGTTCCAAAGAAGGATGATAAGACGAGGGTGTGTGTTGATTATCGTGATCTCAACAAGGCAAGTCCAAAGGATAACTTTCCATTGCCGAACATCCACATTCTGATTGATAATTGTGCCAAGCATGAGATCGGGTCTTTCGTGGATTGTTATGCGGGATATCATCAGATCCTGATGG
Organism: Nicotiana tabacum; assembly: GCF_000715075.1. NCBI lineage: Eukaryota > Viridiplantae > Streptophyta > Magnoliopsida > Solanales > Solanaceae > Nicotiana > Nicotiana tabacum. Next base: position 90,891,982 of record NC_134096.1, on the reverse strand, counting down.
ACGAGGAAGACGCAGAAAAGACAGCATTCATTACGCCTTGGGGGACGTATTGCTACCGGGTAATGCCATTCGGTTTAAAGAATGCTGGGGCAACTTACATGAGGACAATGACTACCATATTTCATGACATGATACACAAGAAAATTGAGGTTTATGTAGATGATGTGATCATAAAGTCAAAGAAGCAGTCCGACCATGTTGGAGACTTGAGAAAGTTTTTCCAAAGGCTCCACAGGTACAACCTCAAGCTCAATCCGGAAAAATGTGCATTTGGTGTCCCGTCCGGGAAACTGTTGGGATTCATAGTCAGTCGACACGGTATTGAGTTGGACCCATCAAAGATCAAAGCCATCCAAGAATTACCACCGCCAAAGAACAAAACCGAGGTAATGAGCCTTCTCGGAAGGTTAAACTACATCAGCAGGTTTATTGCTCAACTCACGACAACTTGTGAGCCCATCTTTAAGTTGCTGAAGAAGAATGCTGCGGTTAAGTGGACTGATGAGTGTTAGGAAGCATTTGATAAGATCAAGAATTACCTGTTAAACCCCCCTGTGTTGGTCCCGCCAGAACCTGGGAGACCTTTAATTCTCTATTTGACGGTCATGGATAATTCTTTTGGTTGTGTGTTGGGTCAACACGACATCACGGGCAAGAAAGAGCAAGCCATTTATTACCTCAGCAAGAAGTTCACTCCCTATGAGGTTAAGTATACTCTTCTTGAAAGGACATGTTGCGCCCTGACTTGGGTGGCGCAAAAGTTGAAGCATTATCTGTCATCCTACACCACTTACCTCATTTCTCGCATGGATCCTCTAAGGTATATCTTTCAGAAGCCTATGCCCACAGGGAGGTTAGCAAAGTGGCAGATTTTACTCACAGAATTTGACATCATCTATGTGACTCGGACCGCGATGAAAGCCCAAGCCCTAGCCGATCACTTGGCCGAGAATCCGGTGGATGAAGTATATGAGCCACTGAAGACTTATTTTCCTGATGAAGAAGTGATGTGTGTTGACGAGGCTGATCATGATGAAAAGCCAGGTTGGAAACTTTTTTTCGATGGGGCTGCTAATATGAGAGGTGTCGGAATAGGGGCTGTACTCATTTCTGAAACAAGGCATCACTACCCCGTAACAGCTCAACTTCGATTTTATTGCACTAACAACATGGCTGAATACGAGTCATGCATTCTGGGTTTGAGGCTAGCTATAGACATGGGAGTTCAAGAAATATTGGTTTTGGGAGATTCAGATTTGTTGGTTCACCAGATTCAGGGAGAATGGGAGACTCGGGATTTGAAGCTCATACCGTATCGACAATGTCTGCATGATCTTTGTCAACGATTCAGGTCGGTAGAATTCAGGCATATTCCCAGGATTCATAACGAGATTGCCGACGCCTTGGCTACTCTGGCATCAATGTTACACCATCCAGATAAGACTTACGTCGACCCTCTGCAAATCTAAATCCGTGATCAGCATGCCTATTGCAATGTGGTTGAGGAGGAACTTGATGGAGAGCCTTGGTTCCATGATGTCAAGGAATACATCAAATCGGGGGTATATCCAGTACATGCCACAGGCGATCAAAAGAGAACCATTCGACGTCTGGCTAGCGGATTCTTCTTAAGTGGAGGAATATTGTACAAGAGAACTCCAGATCTAGGATTACTAAGGTGTATAGATGCTAAACAAGCCTCGACTATCATGGCCGAAGTACATTCCGGGGTTTGCGGGCCACATATGAGTGGGTATGTCTTGGCGAAGAGGATTTTTCGAGCAGGTTATTATTGGCTCACCATGGAACGTGATTGCATCAGCTTTGTTCGCAAATGTCATCAATGCCAGGTGCACGGTGATTTGATTCGTTCCCCGCCATCTGAGCTGCACACAATGTCGGCACCTTGGCCCTTTGTTGCTTGGGGCATGGATGTCATTGGACCGATTGAGCCGGCAGCATCAAATGGACATAGGTTTATTTTGGTGGCCATTGATTACTTTACCAAGTGGGTCGAAGCTGTAACCTTCAAGTCCGTGACCAAGAAGGCAGTGGTAGATTTTGTTCATTCAAACATCATTTGCCGGTTCGGAATTCCCAAGATAATCATCACAGATAATGCTGCTAACCTCAACAGTCATTTGATGAAAGAGGTATGCCAACAGTTCAAGATTATGCATCGAAACTCCACTCTGTATCATCCTAAGGCAAACGGAGCTGTTGAGGCTGCTAACAAGAACATAAAGAAGATACTTCGTAAGATGGCGCAAGGTTCTAGGCAATGGCATGAAAAGTTACCTTTTGCTTTACTGGGTTATCGCACTACTGTTCGCACTTCAATAGGCGCAACTCCCTATTTTTTGGTATATGGAACCGAGGCAGTTATACCTGCGGAAGTTGAGATTCCATCCCTGCGGATTGTTGTTGAAGCTGAAATTGATGATGATGAGTGGGTCAAAACCCGGCTAGAGCAATTGAGTTTGATTGATGAAAAAAGATTGGCGTCAGTATGCCATGGTCAACTGTATCAGAGAAGAATGGCAAGAGCATACAACAAGAAGGTGCGTCCCCGAAAATTTGAGGTGGGTCAGCTGGTATTGAAACGCATCCTTCCACATCAGGCTGAAGCTAAAGGCAAGTTCGCCCCAAACTGGAAGGGGCCGTTCATTATGACAAAGGTGTTGCCCAATGGTGCTTTGTATTTAACAGACATAGAAGGTAAATGTGTGGATATGGCTATCAATTCTGATGCAGTCAAGAGATATTATGTATGATTTCTTTGCTTATCTTCAATCGCATTTTGTACTAGGCATGTTCAAAGTTGGAATGACGAAGGCATTTTATTCTGCTATCCCAAACACTTTTATCATTTGTTACCCCTTTTGAGCCTTTTATTTTCTTTCATACCCCTCTTTTGGAATCAGAAGCAGAGTTAGAAATTTTTTTTTTTAAAAAAAAAAAAAAGAAGAGAAGGAAAAGAGAAAAGCAAAGAAAGAAAAGAGAAAAGAAAGGAGAAAAAGAAAAGCAAAGTAACGAAAACAAAACTCTTATGTTGGAACTACGTTAGACTTGATTCCTTTTAAGGATACGTAGGCAGCCTTACTCTGAGGTTCAGTCCCATCAAATAAAATTCAAAATTCCCCATATTCAAAAACTGGGGCAGAAGTTTTAGTTTTGCAATAGGTTTGATTCCAAAAGTTGTAATTTTGAACCCTTTCATCTTAAGTCATGTTGAGCCTTATACTACCTTTTCTTTCTAACCCTTTCCAAAAGCCTATACTACAGTCCAAAGAAAGACCTTCCGATCAATCTTTGAGGATGCCAAGTCGAGTGAGATAGAGGTATGATCTCCATTATGGGTAACACTTTGTTCATTGGGTACAAGAAAAATAAATAAAATGAGAGAGTCTTATTGGTGAAAACCCTCACGGGCACCGTAAGGCAATGGTGAGCTGAGGAAAAATTTAAAATGAGAGAGTCTTATTGGTGAAAACCCTCACGGGCACCGTAAGGCGGCGGTGAGTTGAGAGATGAACAAATGAGAGAGGCTTGTTGGTGAAAACCCTTTGGGGCACTACAAGTCAAAAGAGGTTGGTGACTTTACGGAAAAGTTGGATCGTTGAAAGCCCGGGTTTTGAAGTATGAAGACATGACATGAATAGAAATGTGATTAGTTGGATGGACTAGTCTGATCAATCCGAAATGCATGTCATGATCTGTAGAGCCAGCTGATTCATTCAGATAAGTCTCTTTTCAATTTTTCTTCAAATAGTCATCTCAGTCTTTCTTTTTATTCCTAATTCTCGAAGTCACTTCGCTTCGTTTCTTTTTGGGTCTATTTGTCTAAGTCTCTGTCAAATTAGTCTTTTGTTAAGCAAGCAAGAAAGGACTTCAAAGCTCATTACCGGCTTTTTATTTGCACCAAGCGATTTGGCCAGGCACATTCCAAGTGACATGGTTTAGAATGAGCAATGCGATGGTAACTGAAGTTCAGGTGGTCAAGTGATTCGTGAGTTTGTAGGAAATGCAAAGGTCCCACAGTTGTCAGAATGAAAGTGTTATACGACGAGTTGAGTGTAAGGGATTCAAGTTATTCAGAGGTTTTGTGATCGAGGTCCGATTGAAAGGTTAAACAATTCTTCGTAGCCCGAAGAAGCTAATCAGAATAAAGGAAGATAGTGACAGAAGCAGACACCTTCAGCAAGGATGCCGCAAACTAACCGCCACAGTTTCAAACTAACCAAATTTTTCTTTGTTTTAAACAGGGGAAAGAAATCTTGTTTGCTTTGCTAGGAATCCCCCATGAGGAAAGTATGTTCCAGATAAGTTCAGTCTTAAGTTTTCGGGACCCTCCTGGATAATGGGATCTAATTTTTAAGTGTCAGGACCCTCCTGGATAATGGGATGCAACTAACAATCAATGAATGTTCCTGGTACAAACTGGGGCAGAAAATTTTCTCCGTTTTGTCTATGTTGTCAGATTGCAGGCACCCACCTGGAAAACGAGGGAATTCATTTCAAGTTTAAGTCAACCGCAGGCGCCCACCTAGAAAACGAGGGAATTCATTTCAGGCTTTAAGTCATCAGGCGCCCACCTGGGGAATGAGGGAATTTATTTCAAGTTTTTAAGTCATCAGGCGCCTACCTGGAAAACGAGGGAATTCATTTCTATTTTAAGTCATCAGGCGCCCACCTGGAGAACGAGGGAATTCATTTCAGCTTTAAGTAATCAGGCGCCCACCTGGAGAACGAGGGAATTCATTTTAGGTTTTAAGTCAACATCAGGCTCCCACCTGGAGAACGAGGGAATTTATTTTAAGTTTCAAGTCATCAGGCGCCCACCTGGAGAACGAGGGAATTTATTTTCAGTTTTAAGTGATCAGGCGCCCACCTGGAGAATGAGGGAATTTATTCAAGTTCTAAGTCATCAGGCACCCACCTGGAAAATGAGGAAATTTATTTCTGTTTTAAGTTAGCACAGGCGCCCACCTGGAGAATGAGGGAATATATTTCAAATTTTTAAGTAAGCAGGCACCCACCTGGAGAATGAGGGAATTTGTTTTAATTTTCAAGTCATTATCAGGCGCCCACCTGGAGAACGAAGGAATTTATTTCAAGTTTTTAAGTCATCAGGCGCCCACCTGGAAAATGAGGGAATTCATTTCTATTTTAAGTCAGCACAGGCGCCCACCTGAAGAATGAGGGAATTTATTTCGAGTTTTAAGTCATCAGGCGCCCACCTGGAGAACGAGGGAAGCCATTTGAGGATTCAATTCAAGTTAGAAGTAGCAGAAGCTCACCTCAAGAATGCGAGCTGACAGTCCGAGATGACCAAAGGAAGAAGTCTCGATCCAGAATAAAAGAAAAAAAAAAAAAGGAAAAAAGAGCGTAAGCCGATGAAAGACATGAACTGCTCAAGACATGGCTAAATATACGAGCACTGCATGTCCGGTCTTGATCCGAAGAAGCTGTAGAAGAATGAATCAGCACCTGCGGTTAGCAAGCAGCAAGGTTCAAATCAAAAGTCTGCATGAAGAACCATTCAAGCCTCAAGATCAAGCTTCAGAAGACTTATAGATAGGAATCTTGTAACTCATAGCTGACAGGCTTAGTTAGTCTTTTTCATTTTTTTTTTATTTTTGATGTAATAACAGGACCGCAGACCGGAACCTCGACGGAACGGTATCTCACTCGACTCCTCAACCCATCATTCCATCACTCCCCTTGAACTACACGCAATCTGATTCCCTTATGACCCGGGATATATAGGCTGTCCAGAACCAGGACTCGGTTGCACCCTTTCCTTTGTTTATTTTCCCTTTTGAATAAAGATTTGGTAAAACATTAGTCACATGGCTCACTTTTGTCTTTGCCTGAAAACTCTTCATGTTCCCAAGCAAAGAGGGGCAGCTGTGAGCACCTAATTTTTTACCATACTTGTGATTTTTCAACACTTTTTAGTATGTAAATAATTTTAAGTTTAATCTACATATTTTAACCTTAACTTCATTTTTAGTAGGTTTTATTTAAGAAAATTAAAAATCACAAAAATTATATGTTCTTGATTTTAAAATATTTAGCTAGTATTTTTATTTTACACTCTTAAAAAATATATATTAATTAAAGCAAGAGTCAATGAGTCATTTCCATGTGGCAAGATTCTTCCTTATCTTTTGTAACAAACTCACATGCTCTCTCAAAAAATGTACATGCCCATACACGCTCTTTTTCTTGGCCACTAATTAATCCCTATACCTAGACCTATATATTTTTCACTCACCCAATACAAAAAGAGGAGAGATCTGAAAACACAGAGAATAGAGGAGAGACGAGAAACATAGAGGAATTCGGGCAGAGAGAAAAGGGGATTCTAGGTTTCTTGTTTTCAATTTTTTCCAGATTCTTTTAGGCTAGCAAAAAATTCCAGAAAACCAAAAATACAAAAAAATATATTTTCAGTTTCTTCTATTTGAATTTTCGTTTCCAAAAAATGGTTGAAGTTGAGTGATTACGTTGAGGATTGAAGCCGACTTGAGTTTCCGTTCAAGGTATTCGGCCGAGGTCGAGTTTTGCCGGTCTGAACTCTCGTGTCATCTCCATAGCTGTTTGGTTTGAATTTCGTCACTGTTTCGTGCATACAATTGGTCCGAGCATATATTTGTACTCACTATTTCACTCGTTTAAAGAAAGCACATCTCAGGTGCATTTTTTGACATCCTTCTCTTCTATTTTCGTGAGCTTACATGCTTGTGAATTTTTTGTCGAGTTGATCGTGTGAGCTGATGTTATTTCACCTTAACATAGTTTAGTCTCATCTATGCTTCCTGTGTTGGATCTCTTGAGTTCAGATCAATTGCTCTTGGTTGAAAATTGCAGCAATCGGCATGTCCTCTTCGCTTAGTAAATCTGTTTGTTATTGATTTCCCTGTGCCATAGTTTAATTAGTTTAGATCACAAGTTGATAGTGCAGACTAGTGTTCGGATTCGAAAGAAGTAGAATTAAAATATCACGTTCGCTAATTTATCGCTTTAATTAAGTCCTTCGGCAAAAATAGATAGTTTCAAGTTTCGTTTTGGATTCAGTTTGTTATTTGAAGTTTCCTAGTTTGAAATTAATTTCTGGATCTCTGTGTGGGGAAGTTTCTTTTGTTTCTTCTCAGATAGCGTTTTCAAAAGAAATTGAACAAGATTTTTATTTGAGGCTTACATATCACCGTTGAAATCCACCAATGCAACTACTATGCTTCTTCTGAAAAACTATTTCCATTTATGCTTAGATTGAGTCCACACTTTGATTTTGAAGTCAATACAACACTTCAGTTAACTAATTTTTTTGGGATTTAAAGTGATTTTTCATGGATTACATTTTATTTTATTTGGTTGATTTGGTTTGAAGCCTTTCTAACTCATTGATCAAGATATATGTTCATTCTACTTCCTGCTAAGTCGAATGATGATTAACAACACTCGTGGGTCACAATTATTAAGATAGTGCATTCAGTGATTAATATTGTTAAGTATGTGTTACTCTTATCTGTTAGGCCAAATTTAGGCAGAAACTATGTGAATTGTTTATGTTTTGTTCACCCGTTTTGCCTAGAGTTCATTAATCTCAAAGCCTTAGGAAAATATTTAAACTCATGAACATCGTAACTTGCCTTAGGCGTGATTAATAAATAAATCATCGTGACTATGGGTACGGTTCCCATGGCATAGTCATGATACGTAATCCCCAATTCGGGTGTGCATTTCATGTGGCCCGATCATAACTTCAAACAATAACTAAAATAAACATGTCGTGAATCGCGGGTGCATTTCATGTGACGCGGTTTGCAATATGTACCAAAACGATAAGTGTACGACATCGTGACTTGTTCCAGAAATAATTCCATAAATAATTAAAAGCGGTTAAAAAGTAAAAATGCACAATAGGCTTTAAATGTGTAATAAATCAGATAATTAGGCCAAGTATTAATTGTTAAGCGACCGTGCTAAAATCACGAAACTCGGGAGTGCCTCACACCTTCTCCCGGGTTAACAGAATTCCTTACCCGGTCTTCTATGTTCGCGGACCATAAATAGAGTTAAATTTCCTCGATTTGGGATTTAAAATAAACCGGTGACTTGGGACACCATAAATTATCCCAAGTGGCGACTCTGATTTAATAAATAATCCTATTTCGAATATTGTCACTTTAATTGGAAAAACTCCCTTATCCCCTGTCCCCGCGGGAAAAAGGAGGTTTGACAGTCTATGGGGACAAGAGCCCTTTTAAACTTAACTAGAAACTCTAGTAGAGAATGCTTCCTCGTCAATGGGACCTAAGTAGCCTGAATCTAAATTATATATTCGAATTTCAAATACCAGATTATTATAAATTAAAAAAAGAATTTCAAGAATCTAACGACACCACCAAGTTCACGGTTTATATACCAATGACAAGCGGAAAATACCTATAATCCAACTTCAAATATAAAATATTCAAATATTTGCCTAGCTGGAGGATGAACTGAAGTTTACTGGGTCCTCTCTTTGCGCCTTCTCTTCGCATATCAGGAAAAAATTATAAAAAGAAAATGAAAATGATCATATTAATTAAGCCATAATTTTTGGAAGATAGAGCTTTTTCTTACACCAGAGTTTTTCTTCCAGAATCTATCTATGACTATTATGCTTGTTAATATAATTTAATCTAGACCTTTGAAATTTAAATATAACAAATGCCACTCATTCAAACATGTACTCGTGAAATTTCTTTTTTTTTTTTTAAGAAAAAAAAATTCAATGAGTAGGAGCTAGATCAATTTACTTAACTTAACAAACATATAAGGGTGTGAAGGGTTGTGCTGATTTTGGGCAGGTCAAAATGGGCCGAGTCAATAAATGAGTTGGTCATTGACCCACCCAAAAGTTACTTGGGCTGAGATAAGCTAGGTCAAGATGGACTAAAATTTGGTTCATAGCCCAACACGCGCAATTCTTACCAAACTTTAATTAAAGTGTATTATTTTCTTACGAATTGCTTAATTACTAAATAAGACTTCTTTTCTTTTGTTAGGGTCATATATAACATATCAAACAAAAAAATTATTTTTAAGATATTTAACAAAGTTGTCTGTGTATCAATTTGGGCTGAAAATCAACCTAACTTTATATGGATTAAAATTGGGTTGGGTCAAGATCGACCGAGTTCAATAGTAGAAGGGTCTGAGCGGCCCAACATTGAACAGATTAGACGGGTTGAATAAGTTTGGGCAATAAGAAAGCAATAGAAATACATATGTAGCAGTTCATTTAGCTTACTAATTAAATATTTTGATGCCTTCACTTCTAGCATAGCAGGTGGTTCTTAATCCACAAGTGATTCATGTTGTCAAAACGTTGAATTATCAATAATAATGTCGAAAGTGATCGTTCATTCCTTTTGTAGCAAATGGCCATTTCCATGATTGACGGAAAAAAGCTAAGAGAGGAAGGAAAAAGGAAAAAGTATTGCAAGGGTTGATAAATAAGGTGGGAGTAAATTTTGCTCACTGTTGCAGTGTAGACTTATGACTTGCCAGTGCTGAACGGACCAATCAATTTCTTTTAATTTGCCACACTTTTTGGTCACTGTGCCTAAATTGACCACTGCAGTCGTAGAAATCCCATGCATGTTCTCATTTAACATCGGATGATACCCCAAAAATACCCATGCGTCACATTAGGCGTCACTGATGATCCACACAGGCTAAGCGTTAACCGATTCAAGTCGGAGGGAAGTGGTGTTTCCGGTGGCGGACGGGTGAGTAACGCGTACGAATCTGTACGAACCTGCTCTTGGGAGGGGAACAACAGCGGAAAATAGTTGCTAATACCCCGTAGGTTGAGGAGCAAAAGTTTAACCGAATTAAAAAAAATTCGGTGTAAACATAAATTCTTTAAATATGAATTCTGAATTCACTTCTTTTTTACCATGCATTTGCAGGAGAGTATATATTTGTGAAGACTTTTTTCTAAAATCACGAAATTGGGGCACCAAAGATCTGGTTTAAAAAGTCGTTAAGCATGCAAAAATTCGTGATATTACGAGTGAACACTTAGTTGCTGTTTCAACTAACATATTAGGGGGAAACAAAGATAACCACTCTATTGGTAGAGTTATCAAGAACAAACTTACATAGGTTAATACTTAATAGTTTGTCCTTGGAAAATTCATGATAAAAAAAAACGATGAAATATAGTTTGCAAAAGGGTACTCCATATTTTGACACTCCGTACCACTTTCAGCTTAGTAATACCACTACTTTCACTATCATCATCTAGTAATTACGACTCCCTCTTTTAAAATAATTGTAGTGGCAGCTTGGCCAAATATTTTGAAAATTTTAGTTCCGTCTCTGACTAGCAGCGAGAACTTATTTTGCAGTTGAGAGGACCGGCGCTTGTGGTCATGGATCCAACCAAGGTAGAAGGCCTTGCACTTAAGCTTGATGCCCTAGCATAAGTAGAAGATGATGCACCTGCACCTGTTTGCCTGAAATAGGCACCATTTAACATCAAGTCACCTTCTGACCTCCAGTTCCAGCTTCTCCACTCACTTTCTGGTGCATCCTCATGCTTTGTCACCTGTTAAATTTTCAACTATTTAGTGTAATCTCGCGGAGTTTAGAAAGGATTTTTAAACTATCATGTCACTAAAAAAAAAGACAATTACATGTAACCGTTCAAAAGAAAAGGTGGGAGCCCTTGAAAATTAAAATAGATAAAAAATCACTTATATTAGGTAATGGAACAACATTACTATACCATATGCCTGGTAGTACTGTAGTACGTAAATTTTCTCTTCTCCTACTTATATAAGTATATATTCTTTCTGTTTCATTTTATGTGACGTGGTTTAGAGAATAAAAGTTAGTAATTCAGCATATTTTTAATATATTTCAAAAATCGAGATAAAAGAAAAATTATTAAACAGTAAAATTATCACATAAAGTGAAACATATGGAGTACCTCTTTGTTGAATTTCTGATTGGGAGCAAGAAACCTGTTGCCTTGACTATTAATAGTAGGGGCAGCACTACCACCAATGGCATACATTTCCCAGTGGGTGTAGTCATTGTTCACCACATGGAAATAACCATGTCTACACCTCGGCATTCTCTGCACCAACCCTTCACCAAAATGATTAAAGGCAACTGTAACTTGCATGCCTTTGTCCTGCGTAAAAGAATCACTATGCCCCAATAACATGACCTTATCATGATGAGTAAAGTAGTTGTTAGAAATGGTAATTGCTGTGGATCCATGAATTGCATCAATTAGACCGTCGTGGCAATTTGACAAGGAGCAATGATCTACCCAAATATTCTTTCCTCCGAAAATTGAAATGCCGTCTCCGTCGGAAACATCCCACCATCCGGAATGGTGCGGTGAGTCCCTAATGTTGCCGTTACCACTCTGCTTGCAGTCGTGTATATTAATCCCGTGTATAATAATGTTCGTGCTGTAATGGATTGTAATGCAAGGACCACCTGAAATAGTCGTGGAGTAACGTATTCAGTCATTATAAGAATTAAAAAGGTTAAACTCGTCAAATTTTAAATTCTGGATCTGCTTCTGACCTGATATGTGAACGCTGGTGCCTCGACCGTCTATGGTCTTGAAAGAGTTCATGACAAGTTCTTGCTTGAGCTGAATGACCATGTCTCTTTTGAAAATGATCCACAAAGGCTCATCTTGTATAACCGCATGTCTAAGGGTTCCGGGCCTGGGGTTGACTGGGTCATCGTTTCCTGAGTCAGTGACCACGTAAATTCTTCCATTTCTTCCTCCAATAGCATTCTTTCCAAAGCCAATGGCACAATCAGCTAAACGCTGGCGATTTTTCTCCCAATTGGGGTCACAACGCCAACAATCATCAATCGGATTTCCTGTTCCACACGACAAATAGCCCAAGTTCCTCCTTGTCAATGAAGCATTGATGCTCCTGCTCAAAACAACAAGAATTAGTAAGCAAAAATAATACTATGAACATAAAAATTTAGGTCACTAGTGACATTTGTTTTACCTATGAACTTCTTGTACCACAAGCTCTGGATCTTGGATTGAAGAAACAAGTAGTGGGGTTAGAAGTAGTGTGACAAAAAGAACAAATATGAAGAGAAGGCTTGACATTTTAATGGGGCTAAACTATAAAGGAGAGCCCTATACTAAGATAAGTACTAAAGTGTTTTTTGTTTATTGGTGTTGAGATGAGTAAAAGACGAAGAGATGGGGCAGGGCTTATAAAGCAGGGGAAAGCCGGGAAGAATGGCGTGATTAAACTAGAGGTGGGCCACACTTGATCATAATTTCAGATGATGTTTTGCTTCGATTCCCACTTGGTAGTTTTTGATCGTTAGGTTAGTTATTTTTTTTCCCCTAGTTTCCCATCGCATATGGTATTCGTATTCGGTTCTATTAAATTTAAGGAAAAAGGTTAAAATTGTCCTCGAACTATCGAAAATAGCTCAAATATACCCTTCGTTTGTTTTTGGTACCAAATTTATCCTCGTCGTCTAAAAATTAGACCATTATTGCCCTAAAAACTAACGGCCGTCACATCATCTTTTGGACATACTTAAATATTACGAAAAAAGGGTCAAAACTGCCCTCAAACTATCGAAAATAGCTCAATTTTATCCTCCGTTTGTGTTTGATACCAAATATGTCCTTGCCTTAAAATCTAACGGCTGTCATATAAGCTTTTGGACCTATTTAAATATTATAATCATGTTGACATGCCAGTACAACATGACCCAAAAAAAAAACTTCTCCACCCGCAAGAACTCATGTTTTGCGAGGGGTTGCTGCATTTCCCGTGAAGGCGCAGTGAAGCACTTCAGGTGGCCTGCTAGCTAGGCTAGTGAGGAGGGGAAAGATTAGGTGGTGTCTAAAAAGTGTATCTTTTTATGAGATTTTGGGTCTAGGTCTTATTTGCCGTCGGTCTTCTTTTCTTTTCTATTGATGACGGCCGGAAGTGGAAGGGTATAGTATTTTAGAGGATGGTCTCATTCTAATAGTTTTCGAGTTCTTTATAAGAGTTGTTTTTAAGAGGATATATCTCTGCAACTAATTTGTGACATTTTTGAGCTATGAGCTTGGATAGCTAGCCATGGGAGTATTGCAATATGCAGCTTTTGTTGTTCTCCACTATTTTTGTGATAAGATTTCTGATTTTAAGTGAAAAAAGTTGGTATTTTATTTTTTGTATAGTATATTGGATTTTTTTTACAGATTTGTGAATCTTAAGAATAGCCCAACTATACTTCTCATAATAAGATTGGTGTAGCTTTAATTATTTGGAAGGAGCAACACTTAGATGAGTCAACGAATGAAAATGGAGAAAGAAAATTTATTCGTGGGGGCTTTTGTCAAGATGGAGGATCGTCTGTTGGAGATAGACTTGTGTTGTTCACATGAACTCATGTGTCGGCCGTTAGTTTTTAGGGCAGTAATGGTCCAATTCTTAGACGTCAATGACATATTTGGTACCAAACACAAACGGAGGATATAATTGAGCTATTTTCGATAGTTCGAGGTCAATTTTGACCATTTTTTCGTAATATTTAAATATGTCCAAAAGCTGATGTGGCAGCCGTTAGTTTTTAAGGCAATAATGGTCTAATTTTTAGACGTCGAGGACAAATTTGGTACAAAAAACAAACGGATGGTATATTTGAGCTATTTTCGATAGTTCGAGGATAATTTTGACCCTTTTCCGTTAAATTTATGTTCGCATTTGAAAATCCCACATTGGGGGATAATGTGCTTTCTAACAAAGACAACCTCGTTATAATTCAGGTTAAGATGATAGAATACTTACCACTCAAACACCATCCTTATTTGTAGGATAATTTATACTAATTCCTATTAAAAAATACAAAATAGAAAAAAATACTCCCTTTTCTCTTTCTTATCCTCTGTATTCAAAAGCCTATTGTATTTAGCATTCCAGTATTCAATGTTTGCCTTCCCACCCCGTTGAAAAAAAAGATACAAGCACATGACCCATCTTTAGTAGAGATTAGTATAAAGTAGAAACTGACATTGCATGTGATTACGGCGACCATAATGGTAATTGGTAAACGAAGAATTTGATTATGCTGCGTCTGCTTCTGAATTCTAAACTCGTGGGGGATTTAAATAACAACAATTATTTTCAGCATTTCAATATTTTATACTCAACAGCAGCTACAGGTGACTGAAAATTTGCCAGCAATCTAGTTTTTATATTGAGCTAGATTAATAAGGTGTCCTATGGTTGTTTTTTTTTTCAAACAAAAAAAATGATTTATTCCTTTAGAAGAATGCAACATCATAAAGGGGTTATTAGAAATAACACGTTTTTATTTACTTAATAATTAACGTTAACACATTATCTATGATACAATAAAAGTGTTTTACACTCTTTTAGATTACTAGTGTATAATTAATGTAGACACTTACCTCTAGGTGGTTTCAAATGATGTGATTGAATAAATATTGGCCGAATAACCTAAAAATCACCTTAAACTTGACACGAATTATTAGTTACACTCCTAAACTATTCGTGCTCTTAATTACCCCACTGAACTTGGCCTTTTGAGAGAAATTACCTCCATGGACGCTGATGTGGCGAAGAGTATGGGTACACTCTCTTTTAAGTGCGTGGGAGTGAAGAAAAATTGAAAAATCAGCTTCCAAGTAGGTTATTTTTTAACTTTTAATTGTCATATAATCATATATAATGATTTATTTGTTACAACTATGTATTTCTTCTTGCTTCATCTTAACATATAATGTGGACTTTAGTCTAACTTTTACTCTTTTTAATTTCTTCTATAGATATAATGTCTATTTGTTCCAACTGCATATTTCTTCTTTTTTTTGGGCCGAATTTGTAAAAGTTTGGTTGGAACTCCATCATTTTAGCTAAATAGAGAACTTTTAGGAAAAATAATGGAGTACTAGTTGTGTATTTTCTGTTATTTTTTTCTTTATATATAATGTCTATTTATTTTAATTGTGTATTTTTATTTTCGAGTCAAATCAGTAAACAAAATGGCGACAACTCCATTATTTTTTACCAAATAAAAAGGTATAGCCAAAATAATGAACTTGCAATTGTACACTATTTTTATTTCTTCTTTTGATGCGATGACTATTTATTTCAACTGTGTATTTTACTTTTTCCAGTAATATCTGTAAAAACATATATTTTAGAGCTCCATAATTTAGAGCTATATAAAAAATTATAGCCAAAATAATAAAAATCAAACTATGTATTTTTTTATATCTTTTTAGATGTCTTGACTATTTATTTCAACTGTATAAATCTTTATTTCAGGTCAAATTTAAGAAACAATAACTAAAACTTTATTATTTTTAGCCAAATAAAAAAAATTAGCCTAAATAATGTAGTTGTAGCCATGTTTTATTATAAATATTATTCGAAAAAGATTATCTAAAAATGTAACACACTTAAAAAGGTATAAAATATATTTTATTTTTCAAAAAATACCACATGAACAGGAAAACCCACATGGCATACGAGTGCATGCCACTTTCCTAGGATAAGATCGTCGAAGGGGATAACATTTTTGCCATAAATATTCTTTAAATCACGAGGGAAAAATAAATGCTAATAAAGTCAGCTGCCATGCTGTTATATATGGACGGCAAATCATTTCTCTTTGTGACATTAATTACTACTCCCTCCGTTTATTTTTACTTGTCCACTATGAACTTTATACACCTCTTAAAAAATAATAAATGAAATGCATAATTTACCATGATACCCATATTAATTGATGTATATTTTTAATGAATTTGAAAAAAATAATTTGAGATGAGTAATTAATATTATGGGTATAACAGGAAAATAAATATTGTCTTCTCTTGATATGCTAAAAGTGACAAGTAAAAGTGAAAATCTATTTTTATAATACTGGACAAGTAAAAGTGAACGGGGGAGTAGGTGATAAAGTGATTTCAGAACTGTGTCCAAATATGTTTCCACATTTTAATCCACAATATATTTTCCTCACGAAAACAACATGTACTCTAAATAAAACTATAATGTGTTGTTTGATAGAATGTATTAGGAAAAATAATACTATATGTATTCGCTCCTTTCGACCTGATCTCCCAAAAAGAATCTCCTGTGACTTCATCCTCCCCTTTTGTTCATAATTAAGCTCTTCTTCACCAAGTGTTTTGACTTTTTAGTAGTGTTTTTCAACCTATGTATAACTAATACCTATATTAATTATACATCCTATTCAGTACTACTCTTATACATAGCAAACCATGACATTAGAAATACCATAATTTTTAATACATAGATAAGCATGTATAAAGATAGAACTACCCTTTCAGGACTAGTTCCAAATCCTTTCGAAAGAATATGGAGGGTATTTTATAAAGAAATAATTTTAAAAAATAAATATGCAATACATGTAATTTTTAATACATCAAATCAAACAGTCGATTATAAAAAATTACAGTATAACTAATCCTAGCTAACTTCTCCTAACATTATTAATCCCAATATTATTAATATATCATATTCAGTACTATTATTATATGTCCTACCAAACAACCCCTAAATATGTAAACTACTAAACAAGAAGCAACTGAAGGGATACTTACTGTTACAGGGCCAATTGTTCGCAAACGGCACTGCACGGCAGCAGTCTGACACTCAAGCCACTCAGCCTTATTTTTTCACTCACAGTTTAGGACTTAGAATATTTTCAGACTTGTAAAACGAAAGCAACAAATACAATACGGGTAAACACTCAACCTTTTATTATTCTCACAGAATATACAAAGGAACTCAGTTGCAAGGCTCACATATGCTTTCTTCCTTAGCTAACGAAATACAAAATATATAAAGAGGCTGCCAATGGCAGGTTACAAGGGGAGCAGTTGCAAAGGGGCAGTTATATGGGTGTGCCTCTCACATGCCAGGCCTATAAACAAACACAAAACACTTAGCCACTATCTAAAGCACTTTCCACGAAATGAGCCCATCTTCAACACTTCAAGCCAACTGCCACATGTATACTGCACATGGCTTAACTTCCGCAGCACATGCACAACACACTTCTTTGCAGTCACATGTTTCGCACACTTGTTCCATAGCTTTGGCCACACTTTGTCTTAGCCTGCCTTGATTGTCTTTTGTACCATGCCTCATACATATAGATCATGACAATATTATTGTCATAGCCTTGCCTTCCTACTGATCTGCACGCATGCCTTAGCCAAGTGCCATGCGCCTGCCTTTATTTGCCATAGTCGTCGCCCAAAACCAAGGCTGCATTGCCATCACTCAAGGCACCTCGTTCAACTAAACTACCCAAGACCATGCACTAACTTAGGCACACTCCCAGCTCCGCACATTGCTTGCAAACGTCCGCACGAACCCATGTCAAGGGATAATGTATAAGTCCTTGGTATTGGTTCTACCCGACATCCGTCACGTCTCAACATTAAGGGCTAACAAACCACCCCCACTAGTTGAACTCGACATCCTCATCGAGGCTGACTTCAAGTAGTCCTCTATTTGTTGTTCATATTGCCACAATGAAGTACCCTTTTCCCAAGTTGCATATGCCTAGGGCTTTCCTTTCCATTGAATCAGTAATTATGTCCGCCTATTCTTCTTATGCATCCCAAGAATTCGATGGTCAAGAATCTTATCAATTTCTTTCTCAAGCTGAGTGGGCATCTTAGGAGGAGCTCTCTTTATTTTGTGTATGTCCGGATCTTCAGGATCTTCAACGTAAGGCCTTATAAAACTCACATGGAAAGTCGGATGTATCTTCATTCTTTCAGGTAGCTTCAATCGGTAAGCAACTTCACCAACTTTTGCAGCAACTTCAAAAGGACCATCAAACCTTGAAACCAAGGCTCTATGTATAACTCGAATGTCAATCTTTTTCCAAATCTGCAGAGTTTTAACAGCATCGTATCACCCACTTTGAACTCCAAGGGGCATGTTCCTATCAGCATATTTCTTCATTCGTTTCTGGGCCTTTGTCAAGCTATCTGTTGCTTCCTTGATCATAGCTTGCTTATCCCATCCATAGTGGTAGGCAACTGGACGTTTACCCCCAGTCTTTTGTTGTGCAATCGCTGTTGGTTGTGCAGGATGCTTCTCCAAAACAATCTCAAACGGACTCATCTCTGCTCCTGAAGACTTGTGCAAATTATAGAAGAATTGTGCACAATCTAGCAAAATTTGTCAAGTTGCGTTGACTAGTAATCCCAAAGTGCCTCCAGTATTCCTCTAACAAATAGTTAATTTTCTCGATTTGGCCATCAGTTTGGGGATGATTCGCCATTGATAACGTCAAGTTCGTACCCATAAAGTTGAACAAATAAGTCCTGAACCGGCCTGTAAATCGAGCATCCCTGTCACTAATAACATCCTTTGGCATTCCGAAAAGTTTAACCACATTCTTGATGAACAATTCAGCAAGAACCTTTGAAGGACATTATGTAGGGGCAGCAATAAAAATAACATATTTAGAAAACCTGTCAACCACAACAATGATCGACGACAAACCATTAGCCTTAGGGAACCCGCTGATAATGTCCATTGAAATAGATTTCCATGGTTCTTCTATAATAGGCAGAGGTTGTAGCAAACCTACATCCTTTTGCTCAGTTTTATCAATCTGACACACAAGGCAACTCTTAACATAAGCTTCCGCATCATGCTCCATCTTGGGCCAAAAGTAGTATCGGGACAGTAGGGCCATCATCCTTCTAGTTCCTGCCTGACTAGCCCATAGAGTATCATGCGTCTCCTTCAACAGTTCGTGATGCAACCCATCACCAAGTGGCACTACGATTCCCCCCTCCCCCCCAACATAGAGGAGATCGTCCTCGATCCAGTACTGCCTTACCGTCCCTTCCCTCACATGATTCATTATTTTGATGTACAATGGATCATTAGCAGCACACGACTTGATTTTATCAAGAAAATCATATTCAAGTCGAGTAATGGAATAAACAGCAGCAAATACCTCTTTCCGACTCAATGCATAGGTAACTTGGTTGTGTCTTCCCGGCTTATGCTCCCAAATAAAATCATATTCTGCCAAGAATTCTTGCTAACGTGCTTGCTTCGGACTTAGATTTTTCTGTGTCTTGAAAAATGTATTAGCCAGACTATCCGTACTCACGACGAATTTAGTTCCCATCAAGTACACCCGCCAAATCTGCAAGCAGTGGATTACATCAACGATTTTTTTTCATAAGCCAAATATCTTTGCTCCGCTTTATTCGACTTTCTACTTTCAAACGCCACTGGGTGGCCTTCTTGTACCAACACACCTCCAACAGCCTTGTCGGAAGCATCAGTATGAATTTCAAAGGGCAGTTCAAAATCTGGAAGCCGCAAGTAGTTTCTGAGGCAATAACTTCTTTCAGCATGTCAAATGTGCCACTACATTTTTCAGACCACGCCCACCTAGCATTTTTCTTCAACAAATCAGTTAAAGGAGTAGCTTTCTTTGAATAGCTAGCAATGAACTTCCGATAATAATTTTCTAACCTAAGGTAAGATCTCAACTCTTTCACATAATTAGGCGCGTGCCACTCCACAATGACCTGCACCTTTTTCGGGTCCATTCGCACTTGATTCTGGTTCACCAAGTGCCCAAGAAATTTGATCTCTTATCTAGAAAAGTTACACTTCTCCATTTTCACATACAGTTGGTACTCCATCAAACGAGACATCACCTTAATTAAGTGTGAGATATGTTCATCCAAAGTCCGACTATAGATGATGATGTCGTCTAAGTAGACAACGACAAAGTCATCCAAGTATTCATACAACACATCATTCATCATGTTGCAAAAAGTAGCAGGGGCATTTGTCAACCCGAACGGCATAACAAGAAATTCATATGAGCCATACCCTGTAACACATGTAGTTTTAGACTCATCACCTTCAGCTATCCATACCTGCCAATAACCAGGCGTTAAGTCAAGCTTTGTGAACCAACAAGCCTTGCTCAATTTGTCCATCAAGTCTTGTACCAACGAAAATGAATATTTGTTATTTACAATCACTTTATTCAATGCCCTATAATCAACACACATACGAAGCGTCCCATCATGTTTTTTTTTAAAATAAAACAGGTGCACCAAATGGAACTTTTGATGGCTGAATTAGTTCCGCATCAAGCAACTCATTCAATTGTTTTCGCAATTCAGCCAACTCTTTTGTCGCCATCTGAGAAGGAGGTTGAGCAGGGGGCATAGAACCCGATGACAACTCTATCTTGTGATCAATAGCCCTCCGTGGTGGTAAATTCTTAGGCAATTTAGGTGGCATCACATCAGAAAAGTCACTCAATATTGGAGCGACACAGTCCGACACTTCAACCTTCACATCAGGCTTTACCTCAACTATATCAGCAAGGAAAGTATCATCTCCCCTTTTTAGACCTTTTTCAACCATCATGGCAGAAACTAATGAAGCCATCCGTTGAGTTTCTTCTTTCCCATAAGGATGAACAACTTTCACAAAACCAGGAGCTATTTCATGTATGATCATCACTCCGTCCAAGTGGGGCATTAGAACAAAGCGATTTTTCTGCATAAAGTCGATTCCAAGGATTACCTCAAAGTCCTCTGGTGGAATCACCATCAAGTTAACTTTCCTCTTCCAGTTCCCAACAGACATAGGAACATTGTAAATCATACCCACAAAAGCTTGAGTTTTAGCATTCACACTCTTCATGTAAGAGGGACACTTGCTCACATTCAACCCATATTTATGCGCCAACCTTACCGAGACAAAGGTGTGAGTAGCTCCCGTATCTACCGTTGCTATCACACCCTTCTCTCTAATTTTTATTTCAATGTGCATCAGTAAAGAATGAGGGTTGGTTTTGTCACTTGTACCATTAAGTAATGAAATGACATTCAATAATTGCAAAGGGTTCACTAAGGTAGCAACTTCTTTACATTCTCCTTCCCGATTGTTTTCTATAGCAAGCAAAGAATTAACTAGTTTCTGGTTTGGGTAGATTTTGGCAATATGAGGTCCACCGCAAGTCTAGCAACCATCGTCCTTTTTGTTAGTGTTGCCTTTGTTTCTAGCAGATCCGTCAACAACAACCTTGCCCTTTTCCACAATTTCTTTTCGAACTTCTTTCTTCTACTCCCCTTTCTTCTCTACCTTTTTCTTAGGTTTATGTCCAGCATTAACGAAGTGAATTCCTTAATGTAGTCACGAACTGTTCTGGTCTGCCACAAGCATTTCAAGTGATCCTTAGCAAGCCAAGATGTGTTGTTAGGCAAGAATTGGTCTTTCATTTCCTTCCGGAGTTTCTCCTACATATCAATCTTGGGTCTGCTCGCACTTTCTTCATCAGCCATGCGAGTTCTCCACCATAATTTTGCATCTCCCATCAGGTATATGCTTGTTATGGTTACTTTCTCCCCGATCGGAATCTTGGCAACAACAAAATATTGCTCCATATCACATAGAGAGTTCTCCAATTCTTTAGCATTTTGCGTTCCACCAAATGCCTTCGGTTCCGGGATCTTAACCTTGGAACGTTCTTCACTGCCCTAGCCAGAAGCAACCAAAGTCCTTCGAAGAACAACAATTTCTAGGTTAAGAGTTTCATTTCCTTTTTCAAATCTTCAACCTGAACATTCGTGGCCTCACACATTTGTTGAATAGTTTCACGAAACTGATTCAACCCTGCCTTTAGACGATAGATCTCAGTAATTAGATCTTTCAAATCCAAAGGATCGTCAATCACATCAATCAGCGCCTCCAACTTCTTCCCACGATCACACAAGTTTGAAGTGGAATTTCCTCCGGCCATGGTCCCAAATCACGAGCAAAGTTCTGATATCAGTTGTTACAGGGCTAATTCTTTGTAGACGATACTGCACAGCAGTAGCCTGACACTCAAGTCACTCAGCCTTACCTTTTTTCTCATAGTTTAGGACTTAGAATATTTTCAGACTTGTAAAACGAAAGCAACACACACAATTACGGGTAAACACCCAACCTTTTATTACTCTCGCAGAATATACAAAGGAATTCAATTGGACGGCTCACACATGCTTTCTTCCTTAGCCAACGAAATACAAAACATATAAAGGGACTACCAATAGTAGGTTACAAGGGGAGCGGTTACAAAAGGGTAGTTACATGGGTGTGCCTGGCATGTGCCAAGCCTATAAACAAGCACAAAACACTTAGCCACTATCTGACGCACTTCCCACGAAATGAGCCCATCTTCAGCACTTCAAGCCAACTGTCATATGTGCACTGCACATGGCTTAACTTCCACAGCACATGCACAACACACTTCTTTGCAGTCACATGTTTCGCACACTTGTTCCACAGCTTCGCCCAAACTTTGTCTTAGCTTGCCTTGCTTTGTCTTTTGGACCATGCCTCACACATATAGCTCATGACAATGTTCTTGTCACAGCCTTGCCGTCCCACTGATCCGCACGC
Source organism: Nicotiana tabacum (assembly GCF_000715075.1). Classification (NCBI taxonomy): domain Eukaryota; kingdom Viridiplantae; phylum Streptophyta; class Magnoliopsida; order Solanales; family Solanaceae; genus Nicotiana; species Nicotiana tabacum. The sequence continues at coordinate 90,869,474 of NC_134096.1, read as the reverse complement.
TTTCCTTAGCCAAGTGCCATGCGTCTGCCTTCATTTGCCATAGTCGTCGCCCACAACCAAGGTTGTCTTGTCATCACTCAAGGCACCTTGTCCAGTTGACCTGCCAAGTCCATGCACTAACTTAAGCACGCTCCCAGCTCCGCACATTGCTTGCCAACGCCCACACGAACCCATGCCAAGGGACAATGTACAAGCCCTTGACATTGGTTCTGCCCGACATTCGTCATGTCTCAACATTAGGGGCTAACACTTACCTATCCTGAGTATTTACAGCTAATAAACGGTTAATCTTAAGAACTAGTAAATTAATTAAAGTGGAAAAATATACTTAAATCTAGATGACACATTTTGCTTATTGAGAGTCAATTTGACAAAATTTTGAAGCTAAATTTGATTAGTTTAACTCAGTATTTTAAAATTAAAATATAAATATTCAAAAACTATACTAAAAGTATTGTAAGTTGTAATTTTTCTCATGTCAATACGATAAATAAAATTTTTAAATGTTGATCAAACTTCATACAATTTGATTCTCGATAAGTGAAATATGTCATCTAAATTAAAAAACTTATGTCATCTAAATTAAAATAGATGAAGTATTATTTAACCATGGATAGATGAAGTATTATTTAACCATGGATAAATGTTAAGAAGTGCATATATAGTTTATCGAGAATTGAGCGGGGTAACATTTTGTCACACGAGCCGAAATAAGAGGCATTTCTTCCATCAATTAAGGTTGATGCTAGTGATATAAAACCAAACTCACGACAAAACTAAAACTTCTTTGTGTGAATATTGACTGCTTTATTTTTGCTGTTTTTGTTTTTCCACTCGTGCAACCATTTTTGCACTTTAGTTAGTTTTTTGGAGTAGTTAATTAGGTATAATTTAATGAACTATAGTGATTATAATTAGAAAACACTATTGTCTTTCAAGTTTTAAGCACCAAATAGTCCCGCATAAAAACAAAACTAAATTCACTATAGTCAACATTAACGACAACATGATAAGTTTTGGTGACCTTTTCCCCAATTTTCCTGGAATTAGAGGGTTATGTCCAAAGGTTAAAAAAGGGAGTTTTTTGTTATCTAAAATACGGGCAGTATGATTGTTACTAGCGTTTAAACAAAAAGTAAGACCGTAAGTCAAAATAATCGGTTGGTTGACATGCACCAATTGTAATGCTTATGGCCCACATATCCTTTCACTAATAAAAATAAATTTCTCTATTTATTTTTTTTGACAAAGTCTATTGAGATAAGTGAATTTAGACAATTTAGAGTATTCAAATTGGCCCATATAATTAGGAATTAGCCATTTCCAAATCCAATCCGCCTAAACTTGAAGGAGTTGAAAATTATACTTTTATGTACTAAATTTAATGCCACTAATGGTACTCTGGACCAATGTCATGAATCTTGAAAGTAGAAGGTCCTAGACGAAAGGGATTAAGTTCCATCTAAATTTTTCCTAGTAGATTGTGGACGAGAAGGAAGACGGTGGTAACTATCCTTGATCGGTAGTAGAACGACAGAGGCGAATACATGATTTATATATTATGAGTTTAATTTTAGGATTCTATCACATGCCATTTCATTTATAGAATCTAAAATCTATTAGTTGTACTTATTTATATACTCTAATACTCTAAAATATGAGTGTAGAGTCTTCATTTTCTCCCACAGGCCACGGGGTAAAAGTTGACTTGGACAAGTAATTGCAACTTAGATTATACAGCACAGATTTGTAAGATAGTGTTCAGGGTAGGGGTAAGGTCTGCGTACACACTACCCTCCCCTAACCTCACTAGTGGGATTATACTGGGTTGTTGTTGTTCTTGTTCATTGAGAGAAGTTCATTTGTAGCCACTAGGGCCAAATTTTTATCACCTGATAGCCACAAAATAACCCATACAAGTCATAGCCTAAAATCAATAACAAAGGCTAGCAACTGAAAGTTTTGAAACCATACGCTCAACGCAAATCAAAAGGAAATCACTCCTAATCGATTTTGTATCCTAAATTCATGCCTTAATTATGGAATCTTCAACCCCCAAGAAGTATAAAAGTCGCCTAATTATTCACATTGTCAATTAAATTCTAGGGGTTCGGAAGAGTAAACCTAGAGCAGAGCTCCAAAAATGTCATGCTGAAATTCTCAATTTTTGCACAATTGCGGCCTACAATCAGCTTAATAGAATTGAGATTAGAAATTGATACAAAATCGACAAACTCAATTAATGTCTATGGAGATTGTGAATGTTGGAACTACTATTCTAATTTTGATTTCGATTTTACTTCAACACAGTGGTGAGTGGGTAAGTGAGAGTAAATTTATTAATTTTCTTGTTAATGGCGTGTTGATCAATTCGGACTGTAGCTATGAGTATTTTGTTGATGAGATATACAAGCAATTGGGTAGAGATTCAATTACAAGTGCGATGGAGATAAAATATACAATGAAGGATGGCTATGTAGCAATTCCAATATACAATGATATGAGTGTGTGCTTGTATATGGAGATGAAAAAGAAAAACTTCGATATCACTGAATATCCATTATGCATAACGTTGAAAACGGTGTGTTCAAATGCCGAATGCTCATATTCAAGTTCATACTTGGGTGGTAACTTACTCGGAACAACTTCAGCTGGTTTACAATATTAGAACGTAGAAGAAGTACACAGAACTGATATTGTTGAGATGATGAATAACCATGGAAAAGAAGACAAAATTGAGATAATAAAGGGAAATTGTATAATAGACAATCCATAACATGAAAAAATTGCAGAAGGTCAGTTATATTGGGACAAAGATGCACTCATTAGTGTAATAAAGCACAACGCAATACGAGAAAAATGTCAATTTATAGTGGATAGATCATCTACAACAAGGTATGATTTCTATGTATGAGATTGCACTTCTCTGTAAGTTTGTGTATACTGCTTGTATAAAAAATATATAATTATTGTATAATGAGATTGCATATGTATACTGCTTGTTTATTTGAGACACAAGTGTAAAAATAGGTATTGTATATCTGAAAAAGTGCATTATCATAACACTATATTTTAAATAGGTATTGTCTTATATGCGTGGATAAAAGTTGCAAATGAAGTCTTAGATCTTCAAGTCTACACAAATCAAATGTCTTCAAGGTTAGACAGTTCAATGATGTTCACACTTTCCCAAAGACGAGTAGACTATTTTCACAACGTCATGCTACTTCATCAGCCATTGCAAAGATGATTTGCAACAAATATGCCAATCCAAAAATAATATACACTCCGGCAGACATCATGAGCGACATGAAAAAATAATATGGGATTAATATGAGTTATGTAAAAGCTTATAGAACAAAAGAAAAGGCGCTTGAACTGCTAAGAGGGATACTACGCAAATCTTATAGTAAACTGCTGGGTCACTTGTATATGACAAATCCTGGTTCTGTCACAATGTTACATAAATCAAATGACGGACGCTTCATGTATGTTTTTGTCGCACTAAATGCATCAATCATAGGATGGAAATACTGCTACCCTATTGTAGTGGTTGACGGGACATTCCTTAAATCATCACACAGGGGGACAATGTTAACAGCTAGCGCACAAGATGCGGCAGGTGAATATGTCGCAGTCTCGTATAATAATTATATATGGTATAGATAGTTGTTATTCGTGTATAACAAAAATAACATGTGAATACTTTCTTATTTGCTTAACCAGATAAAACTTTTTCACTAGCATATGTTGTTGTCGATTCTAAAAATAATGCTTCCTAGGAATGGTTTTTTGAAATGTTTAGACAGGCTTTTGGGGAAAGGGAAAGGATGTGCATCATATCCGATCGTCATGCAAGCATATTGAGGGGTGCTTCGATTGTGTATCCGGAGGTATCTCACTGTGTATGCATCTTCCATCTTTGGAGTAACATAAAAAGCAGTTCAAGAAGAACCATGACCGGCTGAGGGAAGTATTTTTTGCAATGTCCAGAGCATACAAAATTGAAGATTTTAATTGCCTTATGCAAGAGATGGACAGGATTGACAAGAGGGTAAGGGGTTACTTGTTCCAAGTTGGTTATGAAAAGTGGTCCATAGTGCATTCCACTGTTAATATATCCATGGTGATGACTTCAAATATTGACGAGTCACTCAATGCAAGAAACAAAGAGGCAAGAGAGCTACCAATCATGAGTTTGCTAGATTACATGATGAATTTGGTTATGGAATGGAATAATATAAATAGAATGACTGCAATGAGTACAGTTACTGGCCTAGGAAAAAAATATAACGAAGTACTGAAGGAAAATAGCAGTTTGTTGCAGAAGATGACGGTAAATATTTCTTTATCATGTATTACTTCATACGCCTAAATAACATACTTTAATAAAAGTGCATTAATACTTATCATATCCTTATTTTACTAATGATATCTATTTAAATTTAGGTGAGGCCTTCAACCGATTATGTATATGTAGTAACGGATGCTGAACAAAGGTGGAACATAGTCTGCATGCAAAAAAGGGATTTCAAGTGGATGAGATTCCTTATCCACATGCTATGGCAGTATTAGACTACACACACATAGAAGCACCCAAATATTATTCTGCCTATTACACCAAGGAATACTTCAAGAAGACATATGAAGTGTCAGTTAATCTACTTCCAGATGAAACTACATGGGACCTTCCAACAGAGGTGTTAGATAATGTGGTCCTACCACCGATAGTGAAGGGCAAATCAGGAAGACTGATGAAGTCGCGACGCAAGGGACTTTATGAATATTTGTATACTGAAACAGCTACCTGTGCACTGTATGGAAAACAAGGACACAACAAAAGAACATGTAGGAATGCTCGAGACAACTAGTAGATATTGCTACAATGATTTAGCATTTTGTAACTCTTTTCCTTGTGAATGTTACAATTAGAATATTGGAAAAATAATGAGATTTGCAATCAAATTCTCTCTGATGTATAAAGATACTACTTTTTGTCGTAATGAAAGTATTAGTAGAAGTTTTATTCCAAATACTATTATGGATGTCACTATATAGATGTCAATATACAAAATATATACAAAAAAAGACTGTCACTATAAACTATACAAAATAGACTGTCACTATACAATTTATATATAAGACTGTCACTATATAAAAAATATACAAAATAGGATTTGTATATTTATACAAAAGAAAAATAGACCGTCACTATTGTATATACAATTTACATACAATAGACTATTATGGATGCCACTATATAGATGTCAATATACAAAATATATACAAAAAAACTCACTATAAAAAAATTATATAAAAACTATACAAAATAGACTGTCACTATACAATTTATATACAATAGATTGTCACTATATAAAAATATACAAAATAAACTGTGACTATACAAAAAATATATAAAGTATATGTCACTATAAAAAAAATATACAAAATAAAATTTGTATATTTATACAAAAAAAAACAAAAATAGATCGTCACTATCACTATACAAAATATATACAAAAAAGACTGTCACTATACAAAATATATACAAAATAGATGTCACTATACAAAATATATACAAAAACGACTGTCACTATACAAAATATATACAAAAACGACTGTGACTATACAAACAGATGTCACTATACAAAATATATATATATATATATATATATATATATATATATATATATATATATATATATATATATAAAAAGAGAGATACTATACAAAAATTACATAAAATAGACTCTCGCTATACAGTAAATATACAGTTTAGCTGCCCCCAAAACTTCCTATAACAACTTAGCAACACCAGCTAAATTTGCAAAACCTATCGAAACAGATTAAAACTGTATAAATTACAAAACTAAAACTGTAGAAAAGTCAAAACTACACAAAATCTGAAACTTTCAAAATTTCACTATTAACTGAAAACAAACAAGTTGCAATTAAAAGTAATATTCAACATTAGCATTTCAAACATATTGTTCAAAAATATCCCAAATAAAAAGCATAAAGCGTGATATAGGTATGCAACTGTATCCAATCATAAAACAATATCAGAACCAAACTACTTCATCTTAAAACTACATGTCAATTTTCCTCTAAACTATCCCAACCTACTTCATCTTGCCCTTCAACTTGCCCTTTTTCTTGATATCCTTCAAAGTCTTGTCATTACCAACGGTATGTGTCTTGCCCTTTTTCTTGTTATCCTTCAAAGCCTTGTCATTACCAACGGCATGCGACTTGCCATTTTTCTTGTTATCCTTTTCTGTCAGATCCTTCAATCTACCAGTAGACTCGTCATTACTAACAGCATGTGCTCTTTGTTTCTTCACTCTATAATCCCATAGCAATATACCATATCGGTTCCGTATCACATCAATATCAATAGCTTTAGGAATACTGTTGCCTTGAATGATGAATTCAACAAAGGCAGCAACATAAATACCACACTCACTACATACAAGGTCGCACATAAACGTTGAATAAGTTAGTATAATAGGAACTCATGTACAAAAATGAATTAAGAATCAGAAATATAATTTATGTGTTATCTTGCGTTGGCAACCCATCAACGACATGAATCTCAAAAGGATCAATGGCGGGAATTTCCATATGATTCTCCTTTGTATCCCAAAAACCAATACGATGAAGGAAATATGGGAGCAACACTGAGTATGGCTTAATTGATCTCTGCACTGCACTATTTTGCCGCGCGCCACTCATGGAATCGTATACATAAATGCGCATATCTTTGAATGACAGTCTCGCCAATATCCAATTCCACTTATCAGACAGATTTAAAGGAAAAATGACTTCATCAACAATACACCAATGAACATTACATCTTAAAAAATATCCAAGTACATACTTAACAATTGGATTTGTTTCAGTAATCAAATTCATGTCTCTGTTTTTTTCCAAAAAATCCTTGTACAAATTCGAAATCAAGCAGTTAAACCAACAGTCTGTAGTTGTGAATCTTACTAGAACATCAACACCGTACTTCCCTTTCTTTCTCAAATAGTAAAAAATAACATCAATATGCTGAAATATGAAGAATAAACACACATAGTCAGAAAATTACATTATGAAAAAATTACAATGTATATTTTATGCATAAACCGATTATATATTTTACAGAAGATACTGCAAATATACATAAAAGATACTATCCAAGTTGATACTATGGTTTCTATTGCCATTATTGTTTTAGTCCTTTCTTCTGGCTACTATCCAAGGGTTGCCGAGTCTCATTTCTCATTTTATTACAGATAGAATCTATAAATAATTACAACATGGATAAAAGAAAAGAAAGGCCATTTATGATAACAAATTAACATCAATATGCTGAAAATATGAAGAACCATTATAATGTTGACTTACTGAATCACACTGGGGTAGGCCGGGATATGCAAATGTGAAGAACCATTTTTTTTCTCCAATATCATCAACTCCAAATTCAAAGATTTTATTTAGCTTATTGCTAAACTCTCTATAAACACCGCCTCTGATAAATCATGATAAAGAGATATGGTTCATTACACGAAATACGAAAAATAAATAAGGAAAAAAAAGAAAAAGAAAAAATTGAAACATAAAACTTGCGGTGCATTAGTCCTTACGCCTCTATTGATGAAAGTGTTCCACTTACACAATATTCTGAAATCAACAGGATTGTTAATATTTTCCTGAAAAGGATACTTTATAGTGAAGATGGACTTATTTGACTTATTTGTCAAGATGGGCTTCTTTGACTTAGTTGGCTTATTTTGAGCAACTTGGATGGTGCCACAAGAGTCAAATATGTTCCTGAATGGTGAGCTCATGACCCCTGTTGATTTCCTTTCTCTAGGGATCAATTCAGGTGTGTCATGATCAACAACAACTATACGATCTTCCTACATAGTAGCAATATTTTTCTACACTCCTAAACAATCACCATATATAATATTTTGATCAAAATACTTTTGGGTGATTGCAGTTATTTGAGCCTCAGCATCACTAGTCCACCCATTGTCCTCACCAACTTCCTCACAACTATATTTACCAACAACTTGTACAGAATCCTCCACCAAACCCCCCATATTAGCAGTATTTTTCTTAACTTCTATAATATTAAGTACACTATCACCATCTACATCATTTTTGTCACAACACTTCTGGGTAATTTCAGTGATTCCAGGCTCGGCATCCTCAATCATGGCTTCGTCATCACCAACTCCTCACTACTTTTACCAGCTTCTATAGAATCCTTCACCACACCTTCCATAACATCAACAGTTTGCTCTAGACTTACCTCAGTGCCAACTTTTTTCTTTACAGCTTCCTCACTGCCAATATTTTTCTCCATAACTTCCTCTCTACCAAAATTATTCTCTGCAACTTCCATATCGCCAAAATAATCATTATGAATATCACCAGCATCATGATGGCCATGACTATCATGATGGTCATCATCTTTTCTATTACCCTGTTTAGAAAAAATATACAAAAAGTTGTAAAGCTTATAATAACAGGAAAAAATAACAAATAAGCATAGTCATGAGAATACATTTGAAGCGCCGCGTTCATCTAAAGCTTTAAAAACTTTTTCAAATGAGAAAATCATTAACTGCTCCAAAGACGAAACCTTGTCTTTTACCTATAAAAGAAAAAGTGAAACCGAATATAAATTAAGTCAGAACTGCTCAAAGCCAAAATAGAACTGACCTTGTTGATTTCACTTCTCAGAAGTTTCAGCTCATTCTCTCTTGAAGTCAAGTTACGGGGCTGTGGATCCGCATTCTCACTATTTATAGGTTGTGATTCCATCTTATTTTTGGGGTACTTCTTAGCATTTTTTAGGTCGAGTGTTGAAATCATCAACATCTTCTCTTGGATTAACTCCAGCTACGACTCTAGATTCGATATACATCTCATTTTCATCTTCATACACCGGGACAAAATCATGCAATTCAAGCCTTGTTTGTTCAACATTTGTTGGGGCAATGTTACCAAACACCAACTACAAATAAAAAAAAACTTAGCAATCATGAAATTTAAATAAAATAATAAAAGATAACCAATATATTACTTGTAGAAACTACACATCATACAGTTAATTGATATTATGTATATTAAAGGTATAAATTATGTATCAGAACTGTATAATTTATGTATCAGAAATGTATAATTTATGTTTCAGAAGTATATAATTTATGTATCAGAAGTAAATTCATATGTATTTCTACAAAATGTTATAAACTAAACAAAAATATTTTTTACCTGCTCCCGACTTAAAAGAAAAAATTCTTTCCTCAACCTCTTGAAGGTCACCTTCTTCTTTACAGTCCAGTTTAGTATGCGTGGCACAAGATCTCCAATCCGGTAAGCGATGTTTTTGCGAGTATATGGGCATCATTCATAAAACCAATACTGGAATGCCAAAGGCAAACAACCATATCAGTACATCTCTCTCCTACTACAAACCCTATCTTTCATTGACTCCAACGTAGCTTTGAAACCCACATTTCCCCAAGGCAAAGTCTCAAAATCACCAGATTCAACCAACAGAAAATCATTTTTTGTTATGAAATCATCATTCGTAATAGAAAATAGAAAACTGTTCCTGATTAATCACTATAATATTTCAATTTTCCACGGGAGCGAAGCATGGAAAATGGTCACTTTGTTTTAACACAAGACTACATACATGTACAGTTCTTCAGATTCTTATGTAAATTATTCTCTCAATACAACATGAACAATCAACCAAGCAACTATGACTCAATCCCCCATAATAAAAATTTTGTATCATTATGCTATACACGACATGGTATTGCTACTTATTATCAACTGTGAACTTCTCAACAGTAAAACAAGGATGATTCTTGAAAAATAACTTGTCTTTCTGCATCTTATGCTTATAATTGTTTAAACTGAAGTTCATATTTTTTCTGCACTTATGCTTTTTTACTACATGGTGTGTTTTATACTTCGGGGGTATTTAGTCATGTATTTAATTGGTCAAACATGTCATTTAATTCACTGAGCATTTCACTAATAATTGGCAGTTTTATGAAATGGAAATTGCAAGCCTAGTTTGTTAACCTGTTTATATGATTATGGTTCTGAAACAATAAAGTCTAGTATGGGTTTATACTTTATACTTTATACACAACAAAGCCAGTTACCATAGCACCAAAACATACTTGAAATGGAGGAATGCTCCAAAAAGAAGCATGTTCTATTCGGAATACATGGTAGCTGTATGGCAAAAATATTTTCTAAAAAATGTGATATTTAACCCATTCTTGGCCTTATCTCAATTCCTTCAACAATAAGCCCTTCTTTGTGAGATACACAGTCCTTCACCTCGTACACAAGGTAAGCAACGTAGGAAGTCTGTGGTGACAGAATCCCAGCTCTTATTGTGCCCCAAATTTCAAGCCAACAAACAAGTATGAACTCAGCCACCTCTGGAAACCTGATTAGACAAACAATTGTCATTAATCCATATACTCACTGTTTCAAGAAAAGGATAGTAGATATCCGCTGAAAATGGCAAACCTGGACTCTGGTAGTGAAGTCCATTTCCAATAGCTTGGTGTATCACCCCCAATGCAATATTAAGATCCCTTGCACCTAAAAAGTAGCATTTCTTTCCAGTCAATTTTTCCACTGAGAAACTCTGTTGAACAATAGCATAAAGTAAGAAACGCACAACTAATGTCTAATGAAAGACGACAAGCTTACAAAAAACATGTATGATGTTTTATAATTCAATGCCAACATAGATTATAGAAGGACCGGTTCTTCTATGTGTTACTTATACTACTGTTGCGGAAATAATAAATACGGAAAGTAAAGAACACAAGTATTTTTACATGAAAAACACCCGGCTCACTAAATCACTGAGCCAAAACATCATTTACAAAACTCTTTGTAAACCTAAGGATTACTTCTAATCTCTTTGTGTCAACCAACCTCTAATTGTTGCGACAGCTTCAAGTTAACTCTAACTTCAATACAATATTCAGAGTACCTAGTACAATTGCTTCTAGATAAAGCTGAAAAGTACAATTTAAAATCCCTACTACAATGAAACTAGAATAAAAGACAGACACTTGGAACTGGTTCTTCTATCTGGTTCATGTAGCTTCAGGTTTGCACACTTGAATCACGCGCGAATTGCTTGCAAAATGCCATGCTATTTTGCTCTCAACTCACGTTTAACTTCAGCATTTGTGTATTACCTGTAGAAGAGAACAAACATATATTTATAAGTTAGCAGTATGAAATTAACTAGAGTTACTACGCTATACTCTTCCTTGGTGGAAAAGTTCTAGTTATCTTCAACTTCTAACTCCTTCCTTATCTAGGATAGAGTTCTATTGATTAAGGAGTCTTTCTCCTGATCATTTATGCAACCTTTTCGATCAGAAGATATCAGATATCACAACTTAATCTTATCTCCTTTACGTGCATCCTTTGTGCTCGAATCTGCCCGTGTCTATGTACACTGTGTATAGACCTGGTTCATGCTTGAGTTCCTTTGTCAATTATCAAAACAAACTTCACTTGGGCAAACAAATTTCCCATTTTTAATGATGACAAACTCTGTGTTTTTCATAAGCATAAGCACTGTTTCAACTCAGGTCAACATCAACACAATGTTAGAACACTTTCCATTTTAAAGTCACTAATCATCAAGGACCAAGTTCATTGGGTAATAAATATCACAGTCCAAAGTAAAAAAGCACAACTTATCTTTCCCATTTTGGCATCATCGAAAAGTTGCATAATTATGTTAGATAACCAGATTTTAATAGATATTACTCATGGCCACTGGGCTACTTCAAATGCAATCATGGAGTCAAGTACTATTTGTCAATCTAATGATATTATCCATCTAAGAAGCATCAACAAAAAATGTTAGAGCACAAAAATAGTTGATTATCATTGATACTAGTCATCCACAAAGCATAAAGAGAAATAAAGATATTGGATAATGAGCAAAAAAAATAAAAATAATCCCATCCGGGTCACTAGTTTGTCTAACTAGGCTAGGAAGATCTTAAGGATGGGAAGGACCAGGTTCTTGGTTCTTGGCTTGAAGCAGTTTTAACATATCATGAAGAATACCTTCATTCTTCTCCTTCTCCTTTGCAAGCTCAACTCTGAGAAGCATCTCTCTCAGTTTCTATTTCTGCCAACATCTTCTTCAGCCTTTCAATTTCAGCATCCTTAGCCCCACTCTCTTGCACCAAGGCTCGTACTTTGCTGTTCACAGATACCTTTTTGGATGAACCAGGTTCTTTGGGAGTAGTGTGGACTTCATAGTCACAAGCAGTCAAAGTGTTTGCCCCAAAGTGGTCCTTACTTGTACCAACTTCCCATTTCTTGAGGGGTACCTTGAAGTGAGCAAGTACAACCGTGAGAATAAAACCATAGGATATGGCATGAGTTTTGATGCCAGTTAGAACCCTATCAAGAAGCTGGATGATGAACCCAAGCCAATTGATTTGCCTCTTACTATCCAAACATTCCATAAGGACCAGGTCCATAAATGTGGCAATGTTCCTTCTTTCCTGCCTGGGCAGCACAACCTTATTGACAAATTCAAACAACACTTTGTGGGGTGGCTTCATCTCACTTTTATACACAATCTTGGCTTCTAGCTCTAACTCAGTGTCAGCAAATTTTCTTGTAATGGCAAGTGATGTGGGGAGGTTTTCTAGGCTTGGCCATTTTAATTTTTTATAGTCATTGTACCCTTCGGCAGATACTCCCAGAATTTCTCCCAACTCCTTGTCAGCAAAACTCACAGTCACCCCCTTTACCACACTAGTGACTCTGTCATTTTTTATCTTACAATTTGCCATGAACTCCACAATCTCAGTTCTAGCAAGCTTTCCATCCATCTGAAGGACCATGTTCTTCCAACCCTGCAGTTGTAACTTTTTCAGCAGCATCATCATGGCCTTCCTCCTCCAAGTCCCTGAGGAGTCTATCTTTCAAGATGGTTCTTTTTCCAAACTTAACCATCTTGTCTTTCTCTGTATCAGATTCTTCTTCTTCTTCACTCTCTTCTTCCTCCACTACTTTCACTTTTCTAAACATCAAGGCAGACCTGGTTCTTTTTGCCAAGGTAGAAGATTCTATTGACTTTGATTTCGAAGAAGACTTCTTTTTGGAAGTCTTGATTTTCTTTGCTTTTGGAGTTACAACCTCCAACTCTTCTGCCTCCTCTTCATCATGAAGAACCAGGTCTATCTCCCCGATTTCAACTGCCTCAACATGCTCAATTTCTTTCTTCTTTCCCTTTGCAACAACTTTTCTTTTATTCTCATCTAGGGCTTTTTCCAGTTCAGCCTCACTCTGGTTCTTCTGACTCCTTGTAGCTCTTCCTCTTGTAGGAGGAGTTGCTACATGGATAGAAAAGGCAACCTTTCTTTTCTTGTTTGCCCTAGCAGTACCAAGAATTTTAACTCCTGAACTTTTTCTCCTTTTTGGATTGTAATTGTCAGACACTCTTTTCAATAGGTCTTCGAGGGGTTCCTACACAGATGGAACGGGTTCTTGGAACCTCTTCCTCAACCTTACCAATCCCTATTTTTTATTTTTACCACCCAATTTTCTAGACTCAACTGTTTCAACCCCAGCCATGGTTCCTACCAACACAAACCTATTTTTCAGATTTTCAGCAACCTCAGAGATAGTCTGAGATGTAATTTTTGGACCACATGTTACCTGCTCTGTTTCAGATTAAACGGTTTCTTCCCCCTCAGTTGCAGACTTGAAGGAATCTTCATATTTTTGGGGTTCATCTGCCTGACTTGCCTTTAGTTGCTCATTGATTTTCTTGATTTGTTCTCTTCCACCAACTACTTTTCGAGCAATCATCTTAAATGGGACATTGTCAGAAGTGTTGGAGGAGTAGGTGTAGATTCTTTGGGTGATGATGAGGAATTTTCAGAAGTGTTAGCCATTGATGGTTAGAGGATGAGAGAAAATGATTATGTGTGTGTGGAAGATGAGAGAAGATAAAGAGAATTATTTGGCGGTTGTAAGATTGAAGTGAAGAAATGACTAAGGCCAAATCAATTTAAAAAGGGATAATTTGATTGGGTAACAACAGCTTTTTCAGAAGCTCAGGAGTCTAATCAAACTGGGAGTCAGTTTGAAGAGACATTGAGGACTCTCCCTAGAATCTAGAAACTTATTGTGTTTTGGGACTCTATTTGGATGAAATCGGTTCATTTCGTAACGGATAAACTCAAGGAGGTTAGGATTAAATGGGACTCTCATTTTGATCATAATCCAAATATAATTATTTTAAAATATGCAGGGTGGAGAGTATGTACCATGTAATCTTGATGAACCAGGTTCTTCACTGAGAAATCTCTTGTGTAAGTCTGAATTTTTCAAGAAAATAAAGATAATATCATTAGAGATTAATGAGTCAATTTAGCACATGGCACAAGAGTATAGTGATGAAAGTATAAGACTGAGCAAAATCTAATCTAATTATGTACAAAATTTACAATACTGTAATTTTTAATGCGTCCTCATCAGATTTCTACATCTTTTTTAAGAAACAATCAGTTAACAATTTCATAGACACTTTCGACATGCTTGGAAAGTACAATTCCATCAACCGACTCGACTGGACAGATTTATAATCCTTATTGGGATCACCATTATACTTTAAAACTGTGATAATACAAACCTCAGCAAGTCCAAAGCGCAACTTGGTGCTATTCACTTTAATCCATAACTCATCATCTTTAGGTGACACCATTTTCCCTAAGCAATAGTGAATAGATAAGTTGATTTTGTATAAAAAATTCAGGAAAATCCACAAAATAACCAAAACATGTTCTTCTAAACATCTCAATCTGCTGATCATCCAAAGTATCTTTTAAATTTTCACTTTACTGCAGTTTGTATGCACACTGATACGAGTACTATAATGATCACCCAAAGGAACATAGTAATCCCAAAGCTGCAGACAATACAAAAATATAAATATATATAAGCTTCATAACAATTACAAATATGCACTTTACAAAATTAAGTAACACTATGTGGATAAATGATAAACTTTATATACAAATTGCACATTACTTATTGACTTGATACAAATTGTATACATTATTAAAAAAATAATATATTTTATATACAAATCTGGAATATAACTGCTATATTGGATAAATTTTCTATATACTAAAATAAACTAAGCGCACACAAGTCAGATTTTAGAAAATACCTTCAAATCAGATGAGCTAGAACATTTTTGATCAACGTAAACTTTTCTCTTTTTTGATGGAACATCATCCCTATCCCTTTTAGCCTTCCTTTTAGAACCTTTACCCTTATCCTTCACAACATCCTTTCCCACCATTTTAATCTTTCTTTTTGAACTTGTGCCTTTTTCAACAACTACACGCTGAGCAGTTTGTGACCTCGTTACTCTATCGCTGGCAGTCCCGCTCAGTGAACAAGTCCTTCTATCAACAGGGGTACTTTGCATTCCTTCAATAGCGGTATTTTGTATTGCTTCAACAGATTTAGGGGTTGCATGCCCCAAATTGCACCCAAATTCTGGTAAATCTTCAAAATCGTCATCATCATTCCTACTGAAACTAGGGTTATATTTCACTAATTTACCAGCTAATTTTATAGAATTTGGAGATGCCCTAAACTTTCTATTTTTCTTCAAAGACTTCTTTTCCTCCATTATAGACTCGATTATGAACAAAAATCGAAAAACATATTGAAATTTTGACTTACATTGAGAGTAAGACTTAAAATGGTGAAGTTGTGTTAAAGAGAACCGAGTACAAAGAAGGGAACCAAGTACAATAGAAAAAAACGTGAGTGATTTAAAAGTGTGGGTGAGTCAGTGTATTATGGATTGGGCTATGAAATATAATATGTTTGGGCCGGAGGGACATTTCGGGTCCGTATTATGGATTGTGCTATGAAATATAATATGTTTGGGCCGGAGGGACATTTCGGGTCCATAGAGGAAATTATGGGCTATTAAAATTTTGAAGGGCTATACAGGGTAGTTTTCTCTTATTCATTAAGACGTAATTTGGAATTGAAAGGTTTGAGCTTTTGGACGATGTTATGGGCCTGAAACCAAAATCGATGCCCTCTGCTCGGGCTATCATTTAAATTTTGTCCATATTTTTAAAAATTATGCAAATATAGCCCCTGGAAAATTACTCTTTCGGACAACGTTATTTGCTCAAATATTGCTCAACCTTGCACACAAAATATTAGATTATTGGCCAACATTTGCTATAACATATAAAATTTCAAACTGCGGTCTAATGTTTCTCATAATATTTTGAGTTTGCTCAAACGGGGTCTTTAGACTTGGTCTAAAAGATCCATAACTAAGTTATGATAACTTACGAGAGAAATGAAAAAAAAAAATGATCATGTAATAGACAAATTCTGAATGATTGCACATGGGTTTCTATAGTTTTGGGCTGGAAAGCTGAACCACTGACTATCAATTTTGCCTTAATACCGTATTCTATCTTTTTTAAAATTGGGGTTGTTCGCAACAAATTTTCATCGTACGGAAAATAAACTGTAACAAAAATAATATGAAGAAAAAGAGATTTTATTGATAAATATTTGTGAGTACAATTCTATATTATCCCTTGATTCTTATCTATGAAATTCTCCGTGATTCGAGGGCTTGAAAAGCGTCTTTCTCGGTTGATCTCCGGAAAGAACTCCGTTGATCACTCCTTTGTTGAAGAACTATGCACTTGATGATTGATCTCTCTGTTTGCGGATGCCTTCACCAATTGCGGAATGCTCTTCGCCAACTCTCTGAATCTCCCCTGAGAGTTATGTAACCCTCTATTTATAGTTGTTGGACAATCCAACTACATATGAACTCTCTTACTTGATTTGATTGGCTCCGGTGAGTCATCAAACTTATCACATAAGCTATGTCATAAGCTTGCTTGTGATTGGTCAAGACATGTCATTTTAGACACTTGGAAACTCTTAATTGGTCTAGATTGCCACATCATTTTAACACATGGCGTCACCTTATTGGCCTGGAGTTTGACTGGATATGCCATGTCACTTGACACATGGCATGAGTTTGGGCTTTAAGATGAAATGGACCTTGGGTTTAAAAATATTAAAATAGACTTATTTAATTTATAAAGTCCAAATTAATTATTCGCCCCAAAGTAATTTAGAATTTAATCCAAATTTTGTATGGACTAAATTCAATAATTTTTACTTGTCTACAGATGCCTCCTACTTCAAGCCTTGTCGCAATGTAGACTTGTCGAGTCTTGATGACGAGGTTTGAAGTACCGGTGAATAACACAATCCTTTGAATCCACATCTAATATTTTCTTGAGACTTATTTCAAAGTGTGGTTTGAAGAGATTGACTCTTAATTTCTTGTAATACTAAATAGATAAATATCCAAAGTCAATATTATATTCTTCCAATCCGATT
Organism: Nicotiana tabacum; assembly: GCF_000715075.1. Lineage (NCBI taxonomy): Eukaryota > Viridiplantae > Streptophyta > Magnoliopsida > Solanales > Solanaceae > Nicotiana > Nicotiana tabacum. The sequence goes on along the minus strand of NC_134096.1, from coordinate 90,851,978 downwards.
TGTCTTACCTGCTTCCAAGCCCAAAATTAATGCACGTTGAGACGCATTCAAGAATTGTGATAATTTTGATTCCTTAAAGAAATAAAATTTTATCACTTTAAGAAACTTACAGCTCATGCACTTCTAATTAGAGTGGGAACACCGCCCTTAAGCATCTATAAATAGACAGGAATTGGGCCCTCAAAATACATGAGAAGAACAAGATCACCACGAGCTAGGGGAAGAAAATCACAGTCTTCGAAATCTCTAGTCAAGTATCTATTTTTTTTTTTGCATAATATATGGTCTTTCTTTGCTTCTTTTTATTTCCTATTCTTGCCTTAATTTTTGCAACGTACTACTATGCTTTTTTTCTTCTTATAGATTTCTACTACAAAATAATAGTGAGTTACTCAGGTATGGATGAGCCATCCTTAACCGCATTGGTTACACAGAGGAGTCGTGCCGCAAGCCCAATGATTACAGAGAAGAGTCATGCCGCAAACATATTGATTACACGGAGGGGCCATGTGATTTAGAATAGCAGGCCTCACGGACATATGCCCGATCATGATAAGCTTGATATTACCGCTAACTTAATTTTTTAATGACGACAAAGTATTCACAGGCAACACCGCAGTAGGGATGTACGACGCTAGGGAGGCCCCTAAACTCAATAGAGATCAACCAGAGCACCAAAGAGCTTCGTGCACTAAGCATCGTAGGCTCCTGATGTCTATCATGCCGAATCAAAGCTGTAACGACCCAACTTGTCATTTTAAGAATCTATGCCTCATTTAGCTACTTAAAGTCTCGAGCAACCTCGTAATACGTATTATGACTTGTGTGTGCGGTCGTTTGATTTTGTGAAGATTCAAATTTTAAATTGAAAGAACAATTCTCATTTTTGAAGCTTAAATGAAAAGAGTTGATCGGAGTTTGACTTTTGAGCAAACGACTCCGGAATGAAATTTTGATAATTTCAATAGGTCCATGATGATTTCGTACTTGGGCGTATGTTCAGGTCGAGTATCAGGTGGCCCGGAAGTATTTCGGCGCCTATTATTGAAGGTTGGCATTTTTAAAGTTTAAGAATTTTCTAAGTTTGGGTTGAAGTGGATTTTGATGTTATCGATATTCGTTTAGGATTTCGAGTCTGGGAATAGCTCCGCATAGTGATTCTGTTCTTAGGGAAGCATCCGGATGTGGATTTGGAAGTTTGTAGGTCATTCCGGGGTCATTTGGCAAAAGTTGGAAATTTGAAGGTTTTTGGGAAGTTTAACCGAGAGTGAACTTTTTGATATCACAGTCAGATTCCGATTTCAGAAGTGGGAGTAGGTCCGTAATGTCAATTATGATTTGTGTGCAAAATTCTAGATCAATCGGATTTGATTGGTTAGGTTTCGGCGTCGAATGTAGAAGTTTGAATTTCTAAAGTTCATAAAGCTTGAATTGGGGTGCAATTCGTGATTTTGATATTGTTTGATGTGATTTAAGGCCTCGAGCAGGTTCGTGTTATGTATTGGGACTGGTTGATTAGTGTTGCCATTATTGTTATTTATTTTCCTATTATTTTTGTATACTATATTACACATATTATTAGACTAGTGAGTGTCTTGACTGTACCTCGTCACTACTCCACTGAGGTTAGTCTTGATACTTACTGGGTACCGACTGTGGTGTACTCATACTACACTTCTGCATATTTTTTTGCAGAGCCAGGTATTGGAGATATCGGATTCGGACAGAGTTAAAGTGTGATCGCAAGGATTCAAGGTAGAGCTGCTTGGTCGTCGCAGTCCCTTGGAGTCTTTCTATTTTATTGTATTGTTAATTATTATTCTAAGAGTATTGAGTATTCGATCCTTGAGATCATTCCATATATTCAGTTAGAGTTCGTGACTCGGTATTACCAGTTTTGGGAGGTATTTATATTTATTTCCGCTTTTGGTTTCGATTATCTATTTAAAAAACAAAATTGGCTTGAATTGTAATTATAATCGGCTTACTTAGTCTTAGAGACTAAGTGCAATCACGATACTTGTGGTGGAATTTTGGGTCATGACAGAAGCATTGTGCTATTGGCATCGTATCCGCAGAAGCAGAAACATCGTGATATGGCACCGATATCCATTAACCGAGCTGATCGTCGTGCTACTCGCATCGTATCCGCAAAAACGTCATGTTGTTGGCACTGAAGGATCCAAAATCTTTTCTTATTTTTGTAGGTTTTCAAGAGAGTGCAGCGGCAACTTGGTACATCCCTTCTTGCGGCTCGACGAGAGACATTTAGAGTAGTCCTAAGCGAGATTGATCGGCGAGACATATCCCCACTTTGCAACCTGTGAGTGAGAACATAGTTCATCTCAGCCTTGCGGCTTGGCAAGAAAAAAGTTTGGAGCTGGAGCGACCGTATTCCATCCTTGGTAGGTGATTACTTGGCGCACCTTTGTAGAAATATTCATTCCTTGATGTAGGAGTGATGAAACCTCAAGCCGCTTACTTTCGAAGACTAAAAACATAAAAGGTTGCATCCTATATAAAATTCACGGATAAATTCCTTGAGAATTAGCCAGAGTCGACTTTTGAAGCTGATATACATGTCTGATATCTTGATTTTACAACATTGTATGCTGTCATTAGAACGTACATATCTCAAGCTAGGAAGTTCCAAATAATAAGCTGTCTGTGCTATTGGAAAGAATACTGAGAGATAAGAAAATCCTCAAAATATCGTAGAAGTATTCCTTCCAAATTGGCCACAGAAATTTCTTGAAATTGATTTGGATGTCTGCCATACTCATTTTTTCGGCTTTGCGCACTCTCGTCGAAGAATTCATATCTCGAGCTAGGAATCTTCAAATTGCGATCCATTTATGCCATTAAAAAGTAAACTCAGAGACCTGTAACATATATTAATTTCATGGCATAACTCCTTTTAAGCTGGAAACAGAAAATTCTCAAATTCGACCTAGCTGCAGTAAACTCTCAGATTCGTGTAGTTCCCGGCGAACAGTTCGTATCTTGAGATAGGAGCCTCCAAATCGCAAACCGTTTGTGTTGTTTGAAACTAGACATCCAAATCTACAACATATAAAATGTTAGGAGCAAAATATCTTCCATATAGACTGCAGTAGTTTTCTAAAGTTGATCCTGTCGTCCGTTGAGCTAGCTTTCCATCTCTATGCTCTCTGAGTTGTCTGGTGAATGTTGTTATTTTCTTGAATTTGACTCTATAGTCTTGCATATAGTAACTTTAGCTATCATGCTTTACAAATCTTATCTCTTCATTTACTTTTTTTGCAGACTTGCAAAGGAGCTCAAAGGGTCCAGATATCAGACTGAGGTGTAATGCAAGATGCAGAGCCACCCCTTCACCAACTATTGTACTTGATTTGTTGATAGTCTTGAAGTCCATCAATGGCGGCTCCTATGGTGATTGAAGATTTTTTTTCAAGAGAGATGACTTCTCATATATGGGAGCTTCAACCAACACTTGCACAAGAGAAGCAAACTATCATGCTCGAGGCATAACAACAAGAGACGTGGTCAAGAGGTCATCACAACTACTGACGGCGAGAGACGTACATTGAGAATGTCGTATTAAATGTGGAGACGTCATACAGACTTGGAAAAATATTTAAGACGCATCAATAACAAAGTCTAGTTGACGATCATTTTCATTACTTAGGCTTTTGTATAGGATAATGTCTAATCCCTTTCGCCTCCACATTTTTGGTTGTATCACCTTTGTAACATTAAAGCAATAAAATATATTTTACACTTCAAAGCCAATCGTCTTCTTTTTCATATTTATATATGCCTCTCTACTTGAAAGAGTTAATGTGATGATCCCAAAAGCCAAACCTTTTTTTTTAAACTCATGCGACTGAACTTAGAATGAGACTTTAAGCTGCCTACGTACCTCGGTGAAAAGGATCAAGTCATAACGTAGTTCAGAGGGATGAGTTGTTTTTTTGATTTTTTTTATGTCCTAATTTTTTGCCTAGACCACCTCTCGCTAGGTTTTCAACCTAGCGGACTTTGTTTTTTCTCGGTCATACACAATTTAGACTCATGCGGGCCAGGAGTGTAGCAATGTACAGTTTAGGCTCATGCATCAAGGAGAGTCATGACTTGTAGTTTAGGCTCGTACGTCGAGGAGCGTCATGACTTGTAGTTTAGGCTCGTAGGTGACTTTCATGGGAAGTACTGCTTCAGAAATTTCCCGTTGATCGGACCAACTCTAAGACCATCCTTATCAATAATTTTGTATGCGCCACTTGAATATGCTTCCTTCACAACATATGGACCATCCCATTTTGAGGTAAACTTGTCGCATATGCGTTTGTTGAGGATTATAGGTCGTCGAATAGCTAGGACTAAGTCTCCCACTTGGAATGATTGTGGGTGCATTATATATTGAAGACTTATGTTGCTCCAAACCAAATTTCTCGCATAGACTCCTCACGAGCTTGTTTTCAAATGGCGTTCTATTATCCGTGATTATGTATCTTGGTATGCAGTACCTAAAATTTATGTTCGACTTGATAAAATCGGCAACCGTTTCCTTTTTTACTTCCTTGAGTGAACAACTTCAGCCCATCTAGAGAAGTAGATTGTGTCAGCCAATATGTACATCTGTCCCTTTGATGACTTTGGAAGCGGTCCAACAACGTCAAGTCCTCATGCATCAAAAGGCCATGAAGCTACAGTTGGATGAAGAGGCTCTGGAGGTTGGTGGATATAGTTAGCGTGGAATTGACACACTTGACATCTTTTGGTATGTTCCATGCAATCCTTCACCATTGTCGGCCAGTAGTAGCCCATCCTTTTGATGCAAAAATGGAGCTTAGAACTAGATTGATGTGCTCCACATGAGCCAGAATGTGCTTCCTCCATCGCTTGGTGGGCTTCTTCTTTGTCAAGACATCGCAAGAATAGTCCTTCAAAAGAGCGGCGAAATAATGTCCCCTTATAGAAGATGAATCATGGTGCCCTTCGCTTGATGTCTGTTCTTTGTCGTGGATCCTCAGGTAACTTTCCATGTTCAAGGTACTCTATCAATGGTTGCCTCCAATCCTCTTCTTCAATCATCTGAATGGACGTATGATGACTTTCGTTGATTTGAAGATCAAGAATTACAGGAATGACCTATCGATGACACACATGTATCTTTGTTGACTCATTCTCTCCAAGTGCCATCGTCGTGCCCAAGTTAGCCAAAGCATCAGCCATGCTATTTTCTTCTCTTGGGACGTGGTTTAAGAGCAATTGGTCAAATCTTTCGAGTAAACAAGAAGCATATTGGTGGTATGGCAAAAGATCTTCCTTCTTTATATCGTAAATCCCCAACTGTAGAATCTTCATGTCTAATGCCATTTCAAGACCGATGATCAAAGCTTGGTACTCTGCAACATTGTTGGAGCATGTTTCACCTAAAACAAAGGAGAATGGCAAGACTGGTCTTTCTGGAGAGATCAACACAACACTTGCCCCTGCACCGTTCCGACATGCGGATCCATCAAAGAATATTGTCCATCGTGGCGATTCTTCAACGAACAAAATATCTTCATCTGGAAACTCATCAGAAAGCTCCCATTCCACCGGAAGAGGGTGATCAGCTAGAAAATCGATGAGTGCTTGTCCTTTCACAGCCTTTTGAGGTGTGTATATGATCTCATATTGGTAAAAAAATATGGACCATCTTGTTAGGCATCCAAAAAGAACAGGTCGAGTCATCACGAACTTCACAGGATCTAATCGAGAGATGAGTTTGATGGTGTATGCTTCAAAATAATGCCTTAGTTTCTTTATTGCATAAAGTAACGCTAAGCATATTTTCTCAACAGGCGTGTAGTTCAACTCAGCTCCTATCAGAGTTCGACTGAGGTAGTACAAGGCTTGTTCTTTTCCTTCATCATTCTCTTGAGCAAGTAGTGCCCCAAGTGAGCGTTCTTGTGCCGCAATAGAGATATTGACTTTTGTATTGATTTGGCTCAAGGCACTCAGCCCATTTCTATTCCACCATACCGTATGGACCCGCCGGAGTTGAAAGAATTGAAGGAGAAGTTACAAGACTTGCTTGATCAGGGATTCATTAGACCTAGTGTCTCGCCCTGGGGTGCACCAGTATTGTTTGTGAAGAATAAAGATGGTTCAATACGGATGTGTATAGATTATCGATAGTTGAATAAGGCTACTATCAAGAACAAGTATCCGTTGCCAAGAATTGATGACTTATTCGATCAGCTTCAGGGTGCCAAGGTATTTTCGAAGATTGACTTAAGGTTTGGCTATCATCAGCTGAAGATTAGGGCATCTGATATCCCTAAGACATTTCGGACTCGGTATGGGCATTATGAATTTTTAGTGATGTCATTTGGGCTAACAAATGCCCCCAGCAACATTTATGGATTTGATGAATCGGGTGTTCAAGCCCTAGCTGGATTCTTTTGTGGTTGTATTCATTGATGACATCTTGATTTACTCCAGCAGACGAGGGGAGCATGAGCAACATCTTCGAATTGTGCTTCAGACTTTGAGGGATAATCAATTATATGCCAAATTTTCAAAATGTGAGTTTTGGTTAAACTCAGTTGGCTTTGTGCGCATGTTGTATCGCTAGAAGACATAAAAGTGGACCCTAAGAAGATTGAGGCAGTTCAGAACTAGCCTAGACCTACTTCAGCTACAGAGATTCAGAGTTTTCTCGGTCTGGAGGTTATTATCGCTGGTTCGTGAAAGGGTTTTCATCTATAGCAAACCCATTGACCAGACTAACCCAGAAGGGTGCTCCATTCAGATGGTCAGACGAGTGTGAGTTGAGCTTTCAGAAACGCAAGACTGCTTTGACTACGGTGCCAGTGTTGGTGTTGCCCATAGGTTCAGGATCCTACACGGTGTATTGTGATGCATCTCGTATTGGACTCGGTGCAGTATTGATGCAAGATGGAAGGGTGATTGAATATGCGTCGCGGCAGTTAAAAGTTCACGAGAAGAATTATCCTGTTCATGACTTAGAATTGACAGCCATTGTTCATGCACTGAAGATTTGGAGGCACTACCTTTACGGCGTGTCATGTGAAGTATTCACAAATCATCGTAGTCTATAGTATCTATTCAAACAAAAAGATCTCAATTTGAGGCAGAGAAGATGGTTGGAGCTGTTAAAAGACTATGATATCACCATTTTGTATCATCCGGGAAAGGCTAATGTGGTGGCCGATGCTTTGATAGAAAGGCTATGAGTATGGGCAGCCTTGCGTATATTCCAGTTGGTTAGAGACCGCTAGATGCAGATGTTCATACTTTGGCCAATCAGTTTGTGAGGTTAGATCTTTCGAAGCCCAGTCGGGTTCTAGCTTACACAATCGCTCGATCTTCTTTATATGAGCGCATCAGAGAGCGACAGTATGATGATCCTCATTTGCTTGTCCTTAAGGACACGGTGCGGCACGGTGGTGCCAAGCAAGATGCTGTAGGAGATGATGGAGTTCTGCGGATGCACGGTCGTATTTGTGTTCCTAATGTGGATGGGCTTTGTGAATTAATTCTTGAAGAGTCCCACAGTTCCCGATATTTTATTCATCCGGGTGCCGCCAAAATGTATCAAGATTTGTGGCAACATTATTGGTGGAGAAGAATGAAAAAGGATATAGTTGCATATGTAGCTCAGTGTTTGAATTGTCAGCAAGTTAAGTACGAGCATCAAAGACCTGGTGGTTTGCTTTAGAAGTTAGAAATTCCTAAGTGGAAGTGGGAGCGTATTACTATGGATTTTGTTGTTGGACTCCCACGAACTTAGAAGAAGTTCGATGCAGTATGGGTCATTGTGGACATGTTGACCAGGTCAGCACACTTCATTCCAGTGGCAATTACCTATTCTTTAGAGTGGTTAGCTAAAATTTACATTCGTGAGATTGTCTGCCTTCACGGTGTGCCCGTGTCTATTATTTCAGATCAAGGTACGCAGTTCACCTCGCACTTCTGGAGGGCTGTATAACATGAGTTAGGCACGCGGGTTGAGTTGAGTACAACATTTTATCCACATACAGACGAACAATCAGAGCGCACTATTCAGATATTGGAAGATATGTTTCGCGCATGTATTATAGATTTTGGAGGTTCTTGGGATCAGTTCTTGCCACTTGCAGAGTTTGCCTATAATAACAGCTACCAGTCGAGCATTCAGGTGGCTCCATATGAAGCATTATATGGGAGGCGATGTCTTTCGCCAGTTGGCTGGTTTGAACCGGGAGAGGCTCGGTTGTTGGGTACTGATTTGGTACAGGATGTCTTGGATAAGGTCAAGGTTATCCAGGATCGACTTCGCACAGCTCAGTCTAGGCAAAAGAGTTATGCCGACTGTAAGGTTCATGATGTTGCATTCATGACTGGAGAAAGAGTATTGCTCCCGGTTTCACCTATGAAAGGTGTAATGAGATTCGGAAAGAAGGGAAAGTTAAGCCCTAGGTATATCTGACCTTTTGAAATTCTTGAAAGGGTGGGTGAAGTAGCCTACAAGCTTGCACTACCACCTAGTTTATCAGCAGTTCATCCGGTGTTCCATGTATCTATGCTCCGAAAATATCATGGTGATCCGTCCCATGTATTAGATTTCATCTCAGTCCAATTGGATAAAGATTTGACTTATGAGGAGGAGCCGGTAGCTATCCTAGCTCGGCAGGTCCGACAGTTCAGGTCTAAAAGTTATTCATCAGTTTGGGTACAACGGAGAGGTCAGCCAATTGAGGCAGCTACCTGGGAGTGCGGTCCAGACATGCGGAGTAGATATCCTCACCTTTTCACAAGCTCGGGTATTTTTCTAACTCCGTTCGAGGACGAACGTTTGTTTTAGAGGTGGAGAATGTGATGACCCAATACGTCATCTTTAATTTTAAATATTTATTTCTATGTTCTGAGACCTTGAAAAGCACTATTCAGCATTCCTCGACATGCATGCGCAGTCCGTAAATTTTTTCGAAAAGTTTTTATATGAAACTTTGATTAAAATATGAAATAGAGCTTTAAAACTCAACTGAGTTGAGTTCGGTCATTATTTTGAGCCAACAAACCCAGATCAGTATTTTGATAGTTCCGGTAGGTCCGTATCATGATTTGGGACTTGGGCGTATGCCCGCAATCGAATTCGAAGGTCCCTAGCTCAAATTATCGGCATTTAACGGAAACTAAAAATTTAAAGGTTTAAGTCATAATTGGTTTTTGTTGATACCGGGTCCCGATTTAGATTCCGAGAGTTCGATCAGTTTTGTAACAATATTTATGACTTATGTATAAAATTTGAAGTTATTCCGAGGTACGTAGGCACGTTTTTCATTAGTTTTTGAAAAGAAAAAAAAGGTTTGATTTTATAAAGCTTGAATTTTTAAAGTTTGATCGGAGATTTTAATTTTGAGCAAACGAACCCGGAATGGATTTTTGATGATTTCAATAGCTTCGTATGGTGATTTTGGACTTAGGCGCATGTTCGAATTTGGATTTGGAAGTCCGTAGGACAATTCAACGCATTTTGACGAAAGTTGGAAAATAGAACAATTTTGGAAAGTTTGACCGGGGATTGACTTTATTGATATCGGGGTCGGAATTTGATTCTGGAAATTGGAATAGCTCCATTATGTCATTTATAACTTGCATGCATAATTTGAGTTCATTCTGAATTGATTTGGCATGTTTCGGCGCGAGTTATAGAATTGAAAATTTCATAAACTCACAAGTTTGAATCGACGCGCGATTTGTAGTTTTGCCGTTGTTATGTGTGATTTGAGACCTCGAGTAGGTTCATAATATGTTTTGAGACTTGTTAGTAGGTTCGGACGGGGTTCCGAGGGGCTCGGGTGAGTTTCAGAGTGGTTTTGAACCATTTTTAGGTCATTGTTAACTGCTGATTTTTGACACTAGTGTGCGAAATTTCTGATGCGCAGAGCTGACTTTAGAAGCTTATATCTTGCAATTTATAAGGAATCTGAAAATTATCAAAACATAAAAGTTGTAGCCCTTTGATTTTAATTTCCATAAAGATAAACCATGCATCAGTTGGACATTTATACAGAAAGTTATAATCGATTGACTGAAGGCTGGAAACGCAGCTTTTGTTTGCCTTGCAGTGTGCATCGCCAAATATTTTAGATGCACAGGGCTAATTTTGGAAGCTTATATCTCGCAATCTATAAGGAATTTGAAATTTATCAAAACATGAAAGTTGTAACCCTTTGATTCTAATTTTCAGAAAGATAAACCATTCTTCATTTGGACATTTGTAGAGAAAGTTATGATTGATTGACTAAAGGTTGGTACCACAATTTTTGGCTTGAAAATTTTGAGACAAGTCGCATCTCACAGTTGCGACTTGCCTGGACAGAATATATATGTCCGGAGTCCGACATTTTTGTTCTTTTTTTTAGAGTTTTAGACCTCGATTTTGGGCGATTTCATAGGCATTTTTCATGAGTTTGAGTTGGTAAGTATTCTTTATCCGAAATTAGTTATATTTCATGATTCCTTACTCATTTACATTATGAATCCGTGAATTTATGGAAGAAAAATCAGATTTTTATAAAATCTTCCAAAAACGAAAATTTAAGATTTGAAAGCCAATCTGATGTCGGAATTCGATAATTTTTGTATGGTTTAACTCATATCGAAACGGGTGTTCGGATTTCGTGAGTTTTTCGGGATTCGAGACGTGGGTCCCAGTGTTAGTTTTTGAAATGAATTTCGGATTTTAATCCGAAAAATTAGTATTAATTCCTATGATTCATGTTGAGAATATTGAATTGTTTGTGACTAGATTTGAAGCTTTCAGACATCAATTCGCGAGGCAAAGGTTTATTGAAATCTTGAATTTGGTTGCGAAGCAAGATAAGTGTCGTGGTTAACCTTGACTTGGGGGAATAGAACCCTTGAATTATTGTTACGTGAATTTCATGTGTAACGACGTATAGGCGAGGTGACGAGTGCCTATACGTCGTCAAATTGATTGTTTGCACATTTATCTAGAAATCATAAATTATTTTAAATCATGAATTAATTATTATGTTATTTATTTCTCTCATATTCCTTGCTCAATATTATGCCTTGAATCCATGCTATATTTGCTACATGCTTATTTGATTTATGTGACTTAATTGTTACTTGACATTTAGCATACTAAATATTAAATTGCCTATTTCCTCCTTAATTTCCACAATTAATTGCTACTTGTCATTACTTGTTTCTAAATAAATCATAATTATTATATGTTTGTTGTCTTACAATTTCATATTAATTGTTGCATTTATTGGAATAATTTCTTTTATAAGAATTGGTAAATTATATTATTGAGGAGCGGGTTGCACGCCGCAATAGAAATACAACAACAACAACCCAGTATAATCCCACTAGTGGGGTCTGGGAAGGGTAGTGTGTATGCAGACCTTACCCCTACCATGAGATAGAGAGGCTGTTTCCAATAGACCATCGACATCCTTCCCTCCAAGAGCTTCCCACCTTGCTCTTGGAGTGACTCGAACTCACAACCTCTTGGTTGGAAGTAGAGGTTGCTTATCATCAGAGCAATCCCTCTTGTCTATATATTGGAGGAGCGGGTTGCACGCCGCAACAGAATTGATTGAAAATGAATATATTGGAGGAGCGGGTTGCACACCGCAACAGAATTGATTGAAAAGATATATTGAGGATAGGGTTGTACGCCACAACGGAATTAAATGGAAATGAATATATTGTGGGATTGGGTTGCACGCAGCAACAAAAATTGAATATGAATATATTGTGGGATCGGGTTGCACGCCCAACGAAAAGTGATTTAAGTAATAATTAGTTATGACTGCCGAGTTGGCTAGATTGTTGATATGATTTACCAGATTAATTTCTATTCATGTTCTCCTATATTGTTGTTATTATTATTATTATTGCGTATAGGTTAATGTAAGTGACATGCCTTAACCTCATCACTACTTCGTCAAGGTTAGGCTCGGTACTATCTCAGTACACAGGGTCAGTTGTACTCATACTACACTCTGCACTCTTGTGCAGATACCGAAGTTGGTCCCAGCGGCGTACAGTAGATTTGCTCGGATTCAGCTATCCACAGGAGACTTGAGGTATAGTTGCACGGCGTTCGCAGCTCTGAAGTCCCCATCTACTTTATTTTAGCCGTGTATTTCTGTCAGACAGTTTATTTTCATTCACACCCTTATTTGTATTATTCTAGTAGTTCGTGCACTTGTTACACCAGTTCTGGGATGGTATTTAGACATCGCTATTATTATGGTTTACTAATTAAATTAAATGATTTTAAAAAATGGTTAAAATTATTCTAACATTGGCTTGCCTAGCAAGTGAAATGTTAGGCGCCATCATGGTCCCGAAGGTGGGAATTTCGGGTCGTGACACTTTCACGGAAGTTGCTTTCACTGCCATAGATTCTTTGGTTTGGTTCTTTGATGAAACATTTTTCTTGAACTCCTTCTAATCAGCAAATGGAGATGCCTTTCCATGGCTTGCGATGCTTAACTCCATGTCGTGAGATCGCGTTGCAAGTTCTTCAAAAGTTCGCAGTTTGATCTCTTATAGGATGTACAAAAGGCCCCAGTGCATCCCTTGAATGCACATCTCTATAGCAGATATTTTTGAAAGGCAATCCTTGCAGTCCAAACTTAACGCCCTCCAACGATTGATGTAATCCACCACGGGCTCGTCCTTCCTTTGCTTGGTGCCTGTCAACTCTATCATGCTTACAGTTCTTTGAATACTGTAAAAACGATTGAGGAATTCCTTCTCAAATTGTTCCCAGTTATTAATGGACTCGGGCTCTAGGTCAATATACCAGTCAAATGCGTTCCCCTTTAAAGAATGAACAAATTATTTTACCAAAAGGTCACCATGCATCCCAGCATTGCTACAAGTCTCGACAAAGTGGACAATATGTTGCCTTGGGTTTCCTTTGCCATCAAATTTATGCAACTTTGGTAGTTGATAATTGAGTGGCATGGTTAGACAATCAATCGTCTTAGTATAAAGCTTAGAGTAGTACAATGAACTTTGTGATGGTCCGCCATATTGAGCTCTGATGGTGTTTGTTATTATGTCTTGCAATTGTTGGAGAGATAACGCCGCAACCGAAGTGGATTGCTTTTCCTTCTCAATACTGAGCTTGGCAAGTGATTCCTCAACAACCGTTTTTTGCGAGGTGAAGTCAGGTGAACGAGAAGGGCCATGGCTCGACTCTCCAGGTGCATAGGCCTCCAATTTGTTCATGAGTTGAGCGATTTGAAGGTCTTTGTCATCAGCAGACTTCTTTAAGGCTTCTATAGTCAATTCCATCATGGCAAATGCTTCGTTCACGTTAGTTACGTCAGTAATCAAGGCATTGACTTTCATTGAACTGGAGAATCCACTAAATCCTCAAATCCACCAAGGTTTAGGGTTGTCTGAGAAAGTTCGTCAAATAGTGAGAATAGGGTATTGCCGCCCAGAGATTGTGGTTGCGGACGTCATATGAGATCTGCTCTTCTTTGCCATCTCCAAGGAGGCGAAGTATTCGGATCCATCCAAGCCACTAGCATTGAACTTGTTTCGAGTGATTGGGCCAACATGACTGAGCTCAGCGGATGCGGCAGCGAAATCATCTTTGCATGAAACATCATCGCACTTGCGGAAGGTCATTGCAATAGTAGATATGAAGTTTGCAGTTTTCAACTTGCAAGAGGAAGAGATGAAGGGCAGAATTGGTCCCACTAGGCATGCCAAAATTTGGTCGCAACAAATTTTTGTCGTACGAAAAATAAACTGCAACAAAAATAATATGAAAAAAAAGAGATTTTATTGATAAATATTTGTGAGTACAATTCTATATTATCCCTTGATTCTCCTCTATGAAATTCTCCGTGATTCGAAGGCTTGAGAAACGTCTTTCTCGAATGTAGGACGATGCAGATCTCCTTGTGATGTATTTAATTGCCAAGAACGTCGAGCAACACTTTGTTGTTTCGGGTTGATCTCCGGGAAGTACTCCGTTGACCACTCCTTTGTTGAAGAACTATGCATTTGATGATTGATATGCCTTCACCAATTGCGGAATGCTTTTCGCCAACTCTCTGAATCTCTCATGAGAGTTATATAACCCCTCTATTTATAGTTGTAGAAGATGGACAATCCAACTACATATGAACTCTCTTGCTTGATTCTGATTGGCTCTTGTGAGTCATCAAACTTATCACATAAGCTATGTCATAAGCTTGCTTGTGATTGGCCAAGATATGTCATTTTAGACACTTGGCAAATCTTGATTGGTCTAGATTGCCACATCATTTTAACACGTGGCGTCACCTTATTGGCCTGGGGTTTGACTGGATATGCCATGTCACTTGACACATGGCATGAGTCTGGACCTTAAGATGAAATGGACATTAGGCTTAAAAATATTAAAATTGACTTATTTAATTTGTAAAGTCCAAATTAATTATTCGCCCCAAAGTAATTTAGAATTTAATCCAAATTTTGTATGGACTAAATTCAATAATTTTTACTTGTTTACAGGGGTATTATCACTTTTAGCCCGCGCCAGAAACTATTTTGGTAGCCGAAAAAGTGTATAAAATTTGTATATAACATACATAATGTATATATATACAACAAATATATAAATTTTATATATTTTTTTTACTGTTATTTTTATAGCGGCTATAAATGTCATTTTTCCTTAAAAATTCCATATTCTGAAGTTGTGCAACCACTGAGCATTGAGTTAGGTGTGATATTAAAACCAAACACGGGAATAGTCTTACACTCTTACTAGACTCTGTTACTCCCATCCTTTGCACCAAAAAATCTAAGGCAGCACTAACGTAATCCAGATAACAACACAATCTCCATTTTTGTCCAATAACCAACCTCCACGTGTCAAAAAGCGCAGCTACATCAGCACGCCATGATATCAACACTGACCTTTCTGTGCTCCGTTCAATCACCAAAAGCATCATCAAAGATTCAAGTCTTCCCCACAAAAACTACACTTTTTCTCAACTTTTCCAATCACTCTTTTTTGTCACTTATTTTATTGAGCCGCAGTGTAAAAACCAAGAGATCTGAGTATGTCCATGGGCAAGAAAAATCGTAAATCCAAAACCAAAAACAAGCGGAGAAAACCTAAGTTTCTAAGTCTTAGTCTTCAGCTTTCTAATAAAAAATCTCAACCGTCAGATCATCATATGCCGGTATCATCCACCGCTAGCACCCATGATCATCAAAATTCTTCTCAACAGCTCAATCTCTTTCCTCTACACCCAGAAAATTTAGTCGACGACAAAGACAGTGGCCACGATGAGAACGTGGCCCTGTTTTTTTCCGGCGCTGAAAACAGCGCCACTACTCTTACCGAACTTCTCACTTCTTCTAAGGATGAAATTGATAGCAACCAAAGTGGTCCAAATTACATGACGGTTTCATCATCGGAAGCAAGACTAAAGTATGCCGACACTTACAGGTAAAGGTGATAAATAGGCGAGTTGAGTTGAACTTGGATTTGGATGAGTCTAATCAGGGGCGAAGCCACCTTTCGCAAAGGCCCTTTTTCGAAATATTATATTTCATACGTATATAACATTTATTGAACACCAGATTTCTTTACTTCTTTCAATTCTGAATACCCTAAGTGAATTTTCTGGCTTCGCCGTTGAGTCTAATGATTGTCATGATCCATACTGTCTAAAGTTTGAGTGTGTGTTACAGGGGACAAGAAGGTGAGCTAGTACGGACAGCTCTGAGGAACAAAGAGAGGGAACACAAGGAAGAAGAGAAGTGGGTTGTTTATTCGGACGTTGTTGATCTTGACCAACATAGTGAGACAACGAGGAAGGAGGAGGAAGTAAGCAGTTGTTCAATTGATCGTCCGAGGAAGAGAAATCAACAGCAGCAGTTGTCACTAAAGCTTGATTATGAGGAAATATTGAATGCTTGGTCAGATAAGGGTTCGCTTTATCTTCAGGCAGAATCTCCGCAGATCGTTCCCGATATCCATGACGATTTTCTCAATTATGAAACATCTTTTTCATCCCACGTGAGATTTTCTAACCTTTTTTTAATCAATTAAGGTTTAAGTTTATGACTAAGGCTTGCTATATCGCTGTTAGTTGTCACTTGTCATTTTGTTGAAATTAGGACCAAGGAAGAAAGTGCAATCTCTTAGAACCAAATATAGTGTAAAGTAGTCGCATTAGTATTTAACATTTTTTAATAATTGTAAAGTAGTACTGTTTGACATAAATCTATTAAAAACAAAATATTTGAACATGAGCAGCGATTGGTAATATGGTAATTGGAAATGCTTTAGATTGAAAAGGTAGTTGAAGCAACTTGAATTTCGCAAAAGATATTAAATAAATAGCTGAAATTTTGGTCAGCGGTATAAGATAGGGCATTACCTCGAGGCAGTTTCAGCTTTAGATAGGAGTTTCTCTTTCTTCTGCCGTCTGAGACTGCCTAGACACTGTAATTTTCATTTTTCATTCTTTTACTACTGTAGTTTTCGTTGGGTGAAACTATTTCCAATTTTTTTTTTAAACCTTTGTTTTTGGCATCAAATAGTCACAAGGAGTCCTCTAGAGTAAATGCCCAAAATCCAAATATAATAGTAGTGACTTGGTAAATTTTAGGTGAATAAACCACCTCTTGCATAAATATAAGGTAAGATTGTGTACGATAAACCCTTGTGGTCCGACCCTTTCTTAGACCCCGTGAATAGCGGGAGCTTAGTGCACCCGACTGCTCTTTTTTAGTGGATTGATGCATTTTTAATGTTGAAACCGTGTATAGTACTGAGTACTTGATTGGCCTGAGTTTTGGGGGCCCTGTGAATTTCGCTTTTACTTAATTTGCTGAAGCTTTTCGTGTCCTTATTCGTTTGCAAGCTGTAGGTTAGGAATCCACAAACAGTTCAGAAAGTAACTGCACCTCTCCATAAACACATAAGAAAAACATGTGAAGTTTGGTCTACAACTCTATAACTGACGGATCTGTCCAAGCCTGCCAACTTAGTCTATTCACGGGATACCGCTACCTATCACCAACATAAGTATTGGATAACTCTTATCAACTAAAGCTGAGTCAATCGGACTAGAACACCTAGTGTTTTTTGACTTCAATGAAATTTCCACCTAAGAGATAAGGTGGTTCTTCTTCCACTTCATTAACAATACTATAATTGTCTTTTTGGATGACGATAATTTACTTTATCCGTATATTATAGTTCACATTCGCATTTCTTTATGGTCATAACTGTCTTTTGGGAGGACGATAAATTAATGTAAATGCGAATTATAATAGTCGGACAAAATAATGCATAAAAGTATGAATGTCATTAAATTATTCTCTTGTGATGGAGAAGTGTCATTAAATTATAAGTTGATTATAGTCTGGTGTTTGGTTAATTATACTAAAATATAGGACATACAGACTTCAATTTAATTTATGTTTGATTCTTGTGATTAACTTTTGTTTTCGACATTAGCTAGCTAGCTTTGGACTAGTGTTCTTCATAATATAAGTGAAGACTACCTTTGTATTTGAGGGCTTCATAGTTCATATGGTGGATCAACTATCTACTTACATTGCTCCAACAAAAGAGATTTATAGCTTGGCCAGGTTTCAAAAATCAGCTTATTTTGAAAAGTGTTTTTAGTGAGAAATATTTTGTAATTGGCTAATTAATTTGAAAATCACTTTTGAGCAGCAATTAGTGTTTTGTCAAACTTTTAAAAAGTGTTTCTAAATATATTTTTCTCAGAAGTGCTTTTTGGATAAAAGCTACTTTTTTCGTTTATCCAAAATTGAATATAAAAGTACCGAAGCACTTTTTCAACTTTGAATATAAAAGTACTTTTAAAAAAAAAAAAATGCTTTTAGATTTAGATATGCTTGGCCAAAAAAGGCTATTAAAAAGAAACCTAGGCTTTAAGGAGCGGCTGGAAGTTGGGACACCTTATAGAGCATCTACGTTTTCTCTCTGTTCAAGAGTTTGGTATCGACATGTTAACAATATGAACTCGTTATTCTAGCAACCAAATGCTTGAGGTATTATGTTGACCTTTCTTTTGAAACGTTTAAAATGTTAGCCTATTTCCCGCAAATTAGGCAGACCGAAGCAGATGTTATGTTATATGTACGCGTGCGTGTGTTCAACATCAAGCATTTGGTGATATCACTTTTCCTCGAGTTCATTTCCGATATTTGTTACAATTTTAGTAAATTTTTATACATAAATTTATGCTTCACGTCAAAATTATTGAGATTCAGATGAACTCAGTGTCGCAACGCTACATCCACCTCTGCTGATGGGGCATGTTGTTTTCATTCTTGATGTGAATTGTGTAGGGACTAATGGGTGGCTGGGATAGCAGTGCAGTTCTATATAGAGTGCCAGAAGTTATGGCAAGTGAACAAAGTGCAAGTAGAACCACAGAAAGTTTACAAGAGGAAGAGTTGAAGGTTGGACGAAGAGAGGCCAGTGTATTAAGGTACAAAGAAAAGAGACAGAAGAGGCTCTTCTCTAAAAAAATCCGCTATCAAGTTCGGAAGCTCAACGCTGAAAAGCGCCCTCGCGTTAAGGTACTGTATAATGAGTAACATTTTACTTGATTACTCCTTATGCCATCAAAAAAATGTCCTAATTATTTTGAAATTGATGCATAAATAATACTACATAATTTGGTAATATGTAAAGGACATAGGTTCAAATTTGTCCATGCACTGTATGAAGTTGTTCAATTTTGTGTTCTGTTAAACTATTGGTCCATTCATTGACTTGCGGTTAGCAAACTGTCTAGTATTTGCCCATTGCCATTAACGGAGCTCTAACATAAAATATGGGGTGTTCACGTGTCCAAGTTATCTGAGAAAAATGCCACGCCCTTAGTCGTTAACTAAGTACACATGTAGTACTTGACAGTTCGCTCACGATCTTACATAACTTGCTCACGTTCTTGCTATACCAAGTCAGCCTTACTACACTCAAGAACGCTAAAAGAATGTTAGAACACGAGAGAATTGCCAAAGAAAGCTTTTTATTGTAGAGAACTTGATTGTTTTGCTTGGTGAATTACAAATAAATGACCCCCTTTATATACTAGTCTCCTAGGGGCTAGTGAGTAAATAATAATTATTACACAAGTCTCTTATTATTTACAAGTAAGACCCTTCTCTAGAATTCTCTACATAACTAGAATCTTCTAAGGGCTTTCCTAGCAAATCCATAGGGTTCTAGGGTCTTCCTAGGGAAACCTCTATATTTCTCTAGAACATTTCTACAACTTCTAGTCTCTTTCCTATGTAAGCTTTCCATATGACAAAAATATACGCCAAGTGGCACCTATGTGGCATGGTGATGTGGCGGATCATGACACTCTCCCCCACCCAATTTTGTGCCGCCCTCGGCACAAAGTATCGACTCGTACGTGCGCACCTCGCCTTGGCATCACCGGAGATCTTTGTCCTTAAGCCATGATGCCCTATGGAGCAGTTTCCTTCCCATGTCACAAGGTAATGGTCACCTTTCTTCTTGCCCCGTTTGTACTTTGAACAACTAGCAATGATGGCCTCGATCCTCCGCCCATCGGATGCCTCTCCTTGCTCTTGACCTGAATCTCCCCATGACTCAACAAAGTCTAGAAGCTTCTCAAGTATCGGGTACATGCTTCCACTCCCTATTTGGCTGCCCTCCGTGGTCACAACCTTACTGGCAAACTTGACTCCTCTGTTTGATGCATCGTCCAAGTCTGATAGTGTGCCATCACTTTGTAACTTGCCATCCTCTTCAACTATGTCCGCCCAACTTTTCTTACTACCACCATGCTCCATTTTCATAGCGCCAAGATAGGCTTTGGAATCCTCTACTTTCGGCATAGATTCCAAGCGCATCCCTTAATGCATGCGGTTTCTCCTGTATCATCCTTATGTGCCTGAGCAAAGTTCCCGATCATTGTTGCAAGCTTCCCAACTCTAGGCATTCACTTGCCCGATGCGATCCTTTATAGAAGTATCACCGTCCCTTGGGCACGTACTCACTAACGTTTTCCGGCCCCTTGCCATTTCT
The DNA here is from genome assembly GCF_000715075.1 of Nicotiana tabacum. Taxonomy (NCBI): domain Eukaryota; kingdom Viridiplantae; phylum Streptophyta; class Magnoliopsida; order Solanales; family Solanaceae; genus Nicotiana; species Nicotiana tabacum. The sequence goes on along the minus strand of NC_134096.1, from coordinate 90,831,892 downwards.
CTTGGACCCATGTCCGTTATGGGATGGCCCCTAGCTATCGTCCTTGTATACCTCGGCTATGCCTTTTCCGTTGTCCTTGTCATGATCTCCCCCACCCCTCTTGGCGTTGCCTTCTTTGAACTTGGCAGGCTCCATCTTGAAGTCAATGAGCGACTCGGCTACCGCTATGGTCTCGTCCACGTTGGCTACTTGATGTCTTCTCAACTCCTGCTTTGCCCAATTTTGCAACCCATCCATGAAGTAGAAAAAGGAATCTTTCTCGGACAACGGTGTGATTTGCAACATTAAGGTAGTGAACTCACACACATACTCCCGAATTGTGGTCGTCTGTTGGAGCTCCCTTAGCTTCCGCCTAGCCTCGTACACCGCATTCATCTGGTAGAATTGCTTTTTCAACTCCTTCTTGAACTGCTCCCACATCTCAATCTTGCATAGCCCCTAACTTTGTCATCCTCCTTGACTACCTCAAAGTACTTGTCCATCCTCAAAGGTAAGTTTGCCACCTCGCGTGCATCCCGTGCACTGCCATATTGCTTTCGCTTAGGGACCTTCACGTTGGTCCCTTTTGCAAGTACCAAGCCCTTGGTAATTCCGACCGTGGTTCCCTACAAAGCATCCTTCTAGCAATCTTTTGAATTTTTTCTAACATTCCTTTAGTCATAACCTTTGCTCTAATACCACGTTGTCACGTCCTTAGTCGTTAACTAAGTACATGTGTTACACTTGACAACTCGCTCACGATCTTGCACAACTTGCTCACGTTCTTGCTATGCCAAGTCAGCCTTACTACACTCAAGATCGCTAAGGGAATGTTAGAACACGAGAGAATTTCCAAAGGAAGCTTTTTATTATAGAGAACTTGATTGTTTTGCTTGGTGAATTACAAATGAATGGTCCCCTTTATATACTAGTCTCCTAGGGGCTAGTGAGTAAATAATAATTATTACACAAGTCCCTTATTATTTACAAGTAAGACCCCTCTCTAGAATTCTCTATATAGCTAGAATCTTCCAAAGACTTTCCTAGCAAATCCATAGGGTTCTAGGGTCTTCCTAGGAAACTTCTATATTTCTCTAGAACTTTCCTAGAAGTTTTAGCCTCTTTCCTATGTAAGCTTTCCATATGACAAAAATATACGCCAAGTGGCACCTACATGGCATGATGATGTGGCGGGTCATGACAAGTAGGTCTAATTTTATCCCTTTAACTTCAAATTACTATCGGACTGGATATCAAAAGTTGTTATCAGCATGGTAAAATTAGACCAGAAGTTTAATATTGGGCGAGTGCTCAATTTCGAATAGTACATGAGCAAACTTGGCACTTTTCCCCTATGTAATTGTGAATATCATGGTCTTTACATAAGATCATATTCTAATGTTGCCTTTAACTCTTTTGCGTTTCGTTTATTTGCAGGGGCGATTTGTTAAGAGGGATTGAAGCGTGTTTTGCCTCATTTTGAAGTTAGTGTGTTATTAATGGAAAGCGGGATGCTTTGTAGTCTTCATATATCTGGATATTGTAAATGAACTCACTCTTAAAAAGGAGAAGTATGACGAAAAGCAACTCTTATCAATCAATGAATAAAATTGCAAGTCAGGGCACATAAATGAGCAAATGCAGATATGAACGTTCATTTTGTTCAGATATTTACTGTTAACTTTCTTCAATTGTTCAAATAGAGTCTTGGTTCCAAGTATAGGGAGAAAAGGAGACCAGTGAATCAATTGGTTCAGCTCTGAAAATTGAGCGAGGAGAATTTGTCAACTTGGTCACCCATATCAAAGTAAAAGAGCCAAAAGTCCTTGATCGTGTTGTCACTAACACTGAAATTAATGGATGTAAAGATAAATAAAGTGAAAATGGTGTGCTCATTGTGACAGTTTCTAAAGAGGAGGTGAAGAATTCCAAAATAACCGAGATTGAAGAAAAATAGGAGACTTATAGGGTATATTTGGTAGGAAGGAAAATATTTTCTACCAAAAATAAAGTCATTTTAAGTTGTAATACTCAATTAATAAGTGCTCTATAAATTGTGTTTATACTTCGTAACGTTGTACACTGTGAATGCCGTTTCATATTTTCTCTATAAGTTTTCTTTTGATTAGTAAGTGAACATTGGCGTATCCATGCTTTCTAATAGATGTTTGCAGAATAAATAAATAAATAAGGAATATGTCTAATAGTAAAAATAATAAATTAACAATCTCAAGAGGAACCGTTTTAAATTCTCTCTATGTATACGATCAACTTGGTATCTGAATTCATTCTATTTTGGAGAATTTGCACAAATATACAACCCAACACAATACATCGCACTAACGTAGCCATATTTTGCAGTGGACACTGCATAGTCTATATTATTTTTGCAATAATATTTATACACTCTTATACATTGTTATACAATATTTATATGCCAATATAAGCATGTATCTAAGAATCTTGTATAAGAATGTAAAATAATGTATAAACATGTATCAATCTTGTACATAAAATTTTATAACAATGTATAAAATATATAAAGATGACTCAATCTTAAGCTTTCATCCTGCCAAAAGCAAGGAATATTACAATTTATATGACAAGAACAAAAACACTATTTCTATAGGAGATTGCTAGTCCCTTCGGGGACATCCAATAAATAAGGAGAGATTACTAGAATTCTACGTTAGTTTTCCTCAAAAAAGAAATTCTACTACAAGATCCAAGAAAGTAAAAAAATTAAGTTGATTAATCACAAAAACACAAAGAAAAAGATATCACCTTTCTTGAAATATATAGAGTCAGAAAACTAAGAAAATTTTGGCTTCAGAAAGTTTGATTCTTAAGTGTTTCATTTAAGCGAGCAATTCAAAAATTGTCATTGCTTGAGGAGGTCAGACTGTTTGAGTAACACGATACACCAAGTACTCTATTTGAAAGTCTTGGCCTCCACTACCTAAACTTAGTGGGGAATGTTGGGGAAGATAAGCAATTAAGATAAACGAGAATCTTAATATTGATGTATTAAGGATATCAAAAGTAATTCATGAAAAAGTTAACATTTTAAAATGCCAAGTAGCAATTTAGGACAGATTAATTAATATAGTTAAAATTAGTCTCTCTTTCAAAATTTTGAATTTGAAAACAATTAAATAGGTATATATTTTTTTTTAAATATTCAGTAGTTTCCACTGTTTTTAAAATTCAGTAGTTTTCTACTGTTTTTAAAATACTGTATTTTTTTTATAAGAAAGAGGAATTAGGACTTCGGCACTTCAATCCCACGCCATTAGTTAGTTTAGGTCAAATTAGTTTCTTTTTTAAAATTTTGAATTTAAAAATAATTAAATATGTATATTATATTTTATTAAAGAACCAGTACTTTCTACTATTTTTTAAAAATTGTATTTTCTATAAGAAAAGAGGAATTGGGAATTCGACAATTTAGTCCCACGCCCTTCCTTCGCCTATTTGCCCTACAAATAATCCTACAAATTTGGCTTCAATTCCACGATCTCTCACCACTATTTTTACTCCTCACCCACGAATTCTTCTGTCCTATATTCTCAGTAATATGATTTTACAGTTTTCTCAAATTAGTTTTCTACTTTTACAATATATACTTCTATTCTTTCTCCCTCGTGTGCATATCAAACAATAATTCTGGACTATAAGAGGTGATTAGTATAATTTGTATTTCATGAACAATCTTTATTCCTGTTGAGATTGTATTTCTGAAACAGATTATTTCTGTGAAGTTTGTTGACGGCGTAACTTCTATGGCAACTGTTGTTTACCAATCTTAAGGTTATACCACGGATTCTTGCTGATGACTTTTTGGAGAATCATCAGCAATAAGTCAATTATTTCACATGATCTTTTGATTCATATGTGTTTCTATAAGCATTTTGTTGGAGTTTCTACTTATATTTATAAATACCTCTGTCTATTTTCAGGACTTAATGGCGGCTGAAATAAATTTCGCTAGCGAAATTAACAGCAAGTCAATGAATTGAAAATTAAAGGTTCGTGTTATCAGACTTTGAAAAAATTCAGATCGCGACAGACCTGATACCCCTTTTTCTATTGAGATTATTGTTATGGATGAAAAGGTATTGTTTTAAATTTACGATTACTTTCTATCTTGCATTGTTTACATATGCGTAAGTATATTACAATCATATACAAAATAACTTAGTCATTTTAACTAGTTGATAATTTTTTTAGGGCGACCGCATTCACGTAAGTATTGGCAGGTCTTTTATCCAAAGGTTCAAACAACAAATTAAGGAAATGGGTTTGTACATCATGAATAATTTCGTAGTTTATCCAAATAATATGAAACTGAAGACCAAAGACCATAAGTTTAAGCTGATGTTCATACATAAGACCACTGTTGAGGATATACATGATCCACATTTCAACATGTGTATCTTCAAATTTAGAACATGTGAGCAACTGTCAAATCCCCAAAAATTTAATAATATTGAGCTATTCGGTAATTAAATTTCTCTCATTTTTTCTAGTTTTAGTTTACTTTTCCTTATTTGTTATCTATCTTATGAGTGCTAAGTGAGAAGTAAATCAATACTAATTATAGTACATAAGATTAAAACTTAAGTTTTAGATTAAAGCTGAATTTGTTGACATTGAGATACAAGATTATGAGTAAGGTTTATGTGAAACAAAACCTTCTGATTAATCTCTGTTTCCGTGGCATCAAAATGTGTTCAAACAAAATATTCAGGGCGATGTTCTCTTCACATGGAATTCCACTTCTGTATCTGACACTAATTTATTTGAAGAGAATTAACAACTATGTAACTTAACTAGCATCCTTTCTGACAAGTAAACTAACAGTTTGGTTCACCTAAGGATGGCGCCATGTGATGATCCAAAAGGTCATTTTTAAATTTAATAATTAATTATGTACTCTAATACCTTAAAAAGCACTATTTATTATTCATCGACTCGCATGCGCAGTCCGTATAATTTTCCGGAATGTGTTTATATGAAAAATTAATTAAAATGTGAAATAGAGCTTTAAAATTCAACTGAGTTGACTTTGGTCAACATTTTGAGCAAACGAATTCGGATCAATATTTTAACGGTTCCGATAGGTCCGTATCGTGATTTGAGACTTGGGCATATGCCCGAAATTTAATTTGGAGGTCCCTAACTCAAGTTATGGCCATTTAACGGAAACTAGAAATTTAAAGGCTAAAGATTTTCAAAGTTGACCACGGATTTGACTTTTTGATATCGGGGTCGGAATCCGATTCCGAAAATTGAAATAGCTCTGTTATGTCATTTATGATTTGTGTACCAAACTTGAAGTCATTCCGGATTCATTTAACATGTTTCGGCACAAGTTTTGTAAATGGAAAAGTTTGAAACTCTTAAGTCTGAATTAAGGCGTGAATTATAATTTCGATGTTATTTGATATGATTTGAGACCCCGAGTAAGTCTGTATTATATTACAGGACTGGCTGGTATAATTGAACGGGATCCCGAGTGGCTAGGTGAGCTTTGGGGTGAGTTTTGAGTGAGTCCAGGCGTTTCGGCACTCTAATATTGTTCTGGAACTTTAGGAAAAGTGCGGACCGCAAAGAAAAAGTGCTGACCACACAATTTTGAGTGCGGCCACACTTTAAAGAAAAAGTGCGGACTACGGAGGACAAGTGTGGAACGCACAATTTTGTGTGCGGCCGCACTTCAGGGGTTCTGCAAGTTCGATGGTCCAACTTCTGAGGCTTATATCTTTTAATCCACAACGAATTTAGAGATGATTTAAAAATAAAAATTGTATCCCTTTGAATCTAGTTTCCAAAAAAGTATAGTATTAATCATTTGAATATTTGTACAGAAAGTTATGAGCATTTTACTTAAGCCTGGTAAGCTGTCACAATGAAGTGCGGCCGCACAATTGCGGCAGCAAAACTTGAAAATGTGCGGCAGCACTTGAAAATGTGCGGACCGCACATTGGGAAATCAGAATTGTGTACTATATAACAGAGGGTTTGGGTATTATTTCATATTTTGGACTTTGGGAGCTCGGTTTGTGACGATGTTTCGTAGGTTTTCAAGAAATTCATTAGGGTAAGTGTTCCTTATCCTATATTGATTATATTCCGTGATTCCATACTCATTTACATAATGAATCTATGAATTTATGGAAGACAAATCAGAGTACATGGGGTCGGTTGTACTCATACTACACTCTACACTTCTTATGCAGATTTTGGAGTTGGTCCAGCAGCGTACTGTAGGATTGCTCGGATTTCAGCTACCCAGAGGAGACTTGAGGTATAACTGCACAGTGTTCGCAGTTCTGAAGTCCCCTTATACTTTATTTTAGCTGTGTGTTTTCTTTCAGACATCTATATTTTATTTAGACCCTTATTTGTATTATTCTAGAAGCTCGTGCACTTGTGACTTCAGTTCTGGAATGTTATTTAGACATCGCAATTATTATGGATTATTCACTTTATTTCAGACTTTATTTCCGCATTTATTTCTTTGTTATTAATTAATTTAAAATTATGTTAAAATAGCTAATTACATTCTAACGTTGGCTTGCCTAGCAAGTGAAATGTTAGGCGCTATCACGGTCCCGAAGGTGGGAATTTTGGATCGTGATAGTTGGTATCAGAGTACTAGGTTACATAAGTCTCACGAGTCACGAGCAAACTTAGTAGAGTCTGAAGGATCGGTACGGAGACGTATGTACTTATATTTTAGAGGCTATAAAGTTTAGGAACAATATCACTTCTTTCTTAATCTGTCGTGCGATCTTATTCTATCATCGATAATTGAACCATTCTATTCTTATTCTCTCGTAGATGGCGGGCACACGTAACACATCTACCGACGGACGGGGATCAGATCCCCCAGTGGAAACTATGGCCAAGGGTAGAGGTCGAGGTCGAGGTCGAGGTCGAGGTCATGCTAGAGGCAGAGGCAGGGGTAGATCTTAGTCTAGAGCTCAAGCAGTAGCACCTATTGTAGAACCTCAGGTGGATCTTCAGGAAGAGGTTCCTGTTCAGACTGTATTAGTTGGACCAGTTCAGATCCCAGAAGGATTCATAGCTACTCCAGTACTTCAGGACCTAGTCCGTTTGGTGAGCCTTATGGAGGGCGTGGCCCAGAATGGTACATTTCCAGTGGCACCAGCCGTCTCACAGGCTGGGGGGGAGCACAAACTCCCACTACTCCCGCTCCAGAGCAGATGGCTTGCCAGTAACAGGCTCCAGCAGCCCCGCCAATTGGGGTAGTTCAGTCAGTTGTTGCGACACAAGACGGTGATAGGCCCACCATGTATTCTAAGACCTTATTGAGACTAAATAAGTTTACTAAGTTCTTTCTAGTTCACTTCAGTGGTACACCTTCTAAGGACCCAACGGATTATCTTGACCGCTGTCATGAGGTATTGCAGAACATGGGTATAGTTGAGACCAATGGGGTCGATTTTGCTGTATTTCAAATGACGGGTTTCGCCAAGAAGTGGTGGAGAGATTATACGCTGACCAAACCAGTCAGATCGCTTACATTGACCTGGAAGCAATTCTCATGACTATTACTCAGTACGATACTCGTTTTGTGGATTTAGCCTGTCATGCTCTCCTTTTACTACCTACAGAGGGAGAGAGAGTGAGGAGGTTTATTGAGGGACTCACTCACCCTATCAGGCTTCAGATGGCCAAGGAAACCGAAAATGAGATTTCCTTTCAGGCGGCTGCTAATGTCGCGAGGAGGATCGAGATGGTTCTTGCACAGGAGAGAGGGCAGGGGTCTGATAAGAGGCTTCGTCAGTTCGGTGGGTTCAGTGGTGCCTCGTCTGAAGGCAGGGGTAATTTTGGTAGGGTTCATCCTCCCAGGCCGTTTCATTCAGCACTTCAGGCATCTTACGATCCTATTATGCCTTACTCTGGGTAGCCAGTGTTTAGTGCACATTCAGCTCATATCAGTGCACCACCACTCCAGAGTCACTACAGCGGTTATCCGGCCCGTTCGGGTCAGCTTCAGCTTCAGCATCCACGGCAGCAGGATGTGTGTTATGAGTGTGGGAACATTGATCACATCAGGAGGTATTGCCTTAGGTTTTCGAGTAATAGATCTCGGCAGGATTCTCGTGTCATCATACAGGCACCGGTTGCTTCACCGCCTGCTCAGCCACCTAGAGATAGGGGTCAGGCAGCTAGAGGTGGAGGTCAGGCCATTAGAGGTGGAGATCAGGCCGTTAGAGGTAGAGGCCAGCCAGTTAGAGGCCATCCCAGAGACGCAGTTCAGAGTGGTGGGGCCCAACCCTAATTTTATGCTTTTCCAGTTAGGCTTGAGGCCGAGTCATCCGATGTTGTGATCACAGGTGTTGTTCCAGTTTTCCATAGAGACGCTTCAGTTCTATTTGATCCAGGATCTACTTATTCCTATGTGTCCTCCTATTTTGCTTCATATTTGGTTGTGCCTAGTTGAAGTTTTATACGTCAATGCCATACAAGAGGAGATGATTTTTGTGGTGTCTGATTTTCGCGTGTACTGACTACTGAAGGACCTGATTCTTCTAAGTATTCATTAACCTACTGTTGCTGAAATAGTAAATGCGGAAAGTAAAGAACACAAGTATTTTTACGTGGAAAACACCTGGCTCAAAAGGTGAAAAACCCACGACCTACTACTCAGTAGGATTTTCTCCAACACTTCACTAAATCAATGAGCCAAAACAGCATTTACAAAACTCTTTGTAACCTAAGGATTAACTCTAATTCCCGTTGTGGCAACTAACCTCTAATTGTTGCGACAACTTCAAGTTAACTCTAACTTGAATACTCAGAGTACATATTACAATTGCCTCTAGATAAAGCTGAAAGGTACAAATTGAAAACCACTAACTACAATTGAACTAGAATAAAAGACAGACACTTGGAACTGGTTCTTCTATCTGGTTCATGTAGCTTCAGGTTCGCACACTTGAATCACACAAGAATTGTTTGCAAAATGCCTTGCTATTTTGCTCTCAACTCACGTTTAACTTCTGCTTTTGTGTGTCACCGTAGAATGAGAAAATCTTGCAATATATAGACTTATTAAAATGGAAAATAACTAGAGTTCTAATCCTATTCTTCCTCGGTGGAAGAGTTCTAGTTATCCTTAACTTCTAACCCCTCCCTTATCTTGGATAGTGTTCTCTTTGAGTAAGGAGTCCTTCTCTTTATCAAGTATGCAACCTTTTCGATCAGGAGATATCAGATATAACAAGTTAAGCTTATCTCCTTCACGTGCATTCCTCATGCTCGAATCTGCTCGTGTCTGTGTACGCAGGGGATGAACCTGGTTCATTCCTAAGCTTTCTTTATCAATCTTCAAAACAAAACTTCACTTGGCCCAACAAATTCCCCCTTTTTGATGATGACAAACTCTGTGCTTTTCATAAGCTTAGGCCCTGTTTCGACTTAGCTCAACATCAACACAATGTTAGAACATTTTACCTTTTTATCACTTATCATCAAGGACCAAGTTCATTAGGTTATAAACATCACTTTTCAATGTATAAAGCGCAACATTTTCCCCCTTTTGGCATCATCGAAAAGGTACATAAATATGTAAGATAACCAGATTTTAAAACTTATTTATGGCCACTAGGCTACTTCAAATGCAATTATGGGTTAATCATCATATATCATGCTAAGGATATTAACCATCAAAGAAATATAAACAAACAATTAGAGCAAAAAGACAATGAATTTCATTGATGATTGATAAGATCCTACCATAAAGCATAAGAAGAAATAAAAACACTGGAAACATGAGCAAAAGCAACACAAAAATTCCGAACTGGGTCACTGGTTGATCTACACTAGGATAGGAGGTTTAAGGCTGGGAAGGACCATGTGCTTGGTTTTTGGCTTGGAGTAATTTCAGCATATCCTGAAGAATGCCATCATTCTTTTCCTTTTCTTTTGATAGCTCAGTTCTGAGAGCATCTCTATCAGTCTCCACCTCTGCCAACCTCTTCTTCAACTTATCAATCTCAGCATCCTTAGCCCCACTTTCTTGCACCAAGGCTCGCACCTTGCTATTCACTGGTACCTTCTTGGATGAACCAGGATCTTTTAGGAGTGGTGTGGACTTCATAGTCACAAGCAATCAAAGTATTTGCTCCAAAATGATCCTTGCTTATACCAACCTCCCACTTCTTCATAGGTATCTTGAAATGTGCAAGCACAACTGTGAGAATGAAGCCATAAAGTATGGCATGAGTCTTGGTGCCATTTAGAACCCTATCAAGAAGTTGTATTATAAACCCAAGACAATTAATCTGCCTCCCACTGTCCAAACACTCCATGAGGACCAAGTCCATGAATGTTGCAATGTGCCTCCTTTCCTGCCTTGGCAGAACACACTTGTTGACAAATTCAAATAGCACTTTGTGGGGTGGCTTCATCTCACTTTTATAGACAGCCTTGGGCTCAATTTCCTCCTCATTGTCACTGAATATTCTGGTAATGGCAAGGGCAGTAGGAAGATTTTCTAGGCTTGGCCACTTGAGCTTCTTATAATCATTGTACCCCTCAGCAGGTACACCCAGAATCTCTCCCAACTCCTTCACATCAAAGGTGACTTTCACTCCTTTCACCATATTGGTAACCCCTCCATCTTTTACCTCACCATTGGCCATAAACTCCACAATTTCATTCCTGGCCAGCCTGCCATCCAACTGAGGGACCATGTCCTTCCATCCCTGCAAATGAAGAATGAGCCACTCTTTTACCCTTTCCCTTCACAGCACTTCGAATACCCTTGCTCTCTTTTTCTTTTCCTTTTTCATTTTTATCACCAACTCTTCCAGATTTAGTAATTTTAACGCCTGTCATAGACCCTACTGGTACAAACCTATTCTCCAAATTTATAGCAACTTCATAAATTGTTTCAGGAGTAACTATAGGGCCAAAAGATACCTGTTCAGTATCAAAAGAAACCGTTTCTTCCCCATCAGTAGCATATTTGAATGATTCATCAGATTTTTGGGGTTCTTATTCCCTACCCGCTTTTAATTTTTCATTTATTTTCTTGATTTGTTCTCTCCCCATAGTAACCTTGAGAGCAAGTATCTTTACTATTTTCTTAGAGGTTGGGGTGGTAAAAGAGGTGATAGTGGGTGTGGAAGTGGTTTCTTGTAGTGGTGATGAAGGATTCTCACGAGTGTTTTCCATTTCTGTGCTTGGGTATGGAAGAAAAGAGAGTTGGATTATGTTTTGAAGATGAGGGAAGATGGAGAGTATTTTGACAGCTTGAAAGAGATGAAGTGAAGAATACACTAAGCCTGATCAATTTAAAGAGAAGTGATTAATGGGGTAACGACATCTTTTCAGAAGTCTAATCAAACTTAATTTCAGTTTTGAAAAGACGTTGGAGTCTATCCCTAGAATCTAGGCAATTCAATTCGGTTAGGACTCTTTTGAACAGAACTGGTTCACTTGTAACGGATAAGTCCAAAAAATAAATTTGGGATTAAACGGGACTCTGTTTTTAATCTTGATCCAGATATAATTATTTCAAATAATGCAGAGTGTAGAAAACATACCGAGTGATCTTAATGAACAAGGTTCTTCACTGAAAGTTCTCTTGTGTAAGACTGATTATTTTCCAAAAAAATAAGGATAATATCATTAGATATCAGTGAGACATTTTAGCACATGGCACCAGAGTATACTAATAAAGGTATTAGATTGAGCAATATCTAATATGATTATTTACAAAATTCACAAATTATCTAACCAATCATTGAGTTAGAACTGGTTCCTCTTAGGTGATCTTAATCATCCCTAATTCTAACATGTTCCTTTCAAAGTAATTTCTACTTAGAGCTTTTGTGAAGATGTCAGTTATTTGCTTGTCAGTAGCACAAAATTCCACAGTGATCAAACCCTTTTCATAGTTGTCCCTCAAAAAGTGATGCCTAACATCTATGTGCTTAATTCTCTTGTGATGAACCGGGTTCTTGGTCATACTAATTGCACTAGTGTTATCACAAAAGATGGGGATACAACCAATATCAATTCCAAATTCCATTAATTATTATTTGATCTACAACAATTGAGCACAACATGAGGCGACAACAACTTACTCTGCTTCAGCAGTAGATAAGGCCACATAATTTTTAGTGGCCCAAGACACAAGACGTGAGCCAAGAAAGAGTGTCATACCTGAGGTGTTCTTTCTATCCACAAGAAAACTTGCATAATCAGCATCAGCATATCCCACTAAATTGAAATTACTACCTTTTGGATACCATAGAAAAAGGTCAGTGGTGCCTTTTAGGTATCTCAAGATTCTTTTGACAGCAGTCAAATGAGACTCCTTTGGATTCGCTTGAAATCTTACACAAAGGCCTACACTGAAAACAATGCCAGGTCTGCTAGCAGTGAGATACAATAATGAGCCAATCATTCCCCTATACAACTTCTGATCAACAGATGAACCAGGTTCATCTATATCCAATTTTGTAGTTGTTGCAATAAGAGTGTCAATTTATTTGGAATCTTCCATTTTAAATCTTTTAAGAAACTCTTTTACATACTTCTGCTGATGGATCATAGTTTCATTTGAATTTTGTTTAATTTGTAAACCTAAAAAGAAATTAAGCTCACCCATCATACTCATTTAAAATTCACTCCCAATTAGTTTAGCAAATTCTTTACTTAATTTATCAGTAGTTGCTCCATAAATTATATCATCAACATATATCTGATCTACCAAGAGATCTTTACCTTTTTCTTTCAAGAACAAAGTGTTGTCAATTTTACCTCTCTTGTAGTCATGCTCAAGCAAAATTTTTGATAGTCTTTCATACTATGCTCTTGGAGCCTGCTTGAGCCTATATAGTGCCTTGTCAAGCTTGTACACATGATCAGGAAATTCCTTGCTTTCAAAGCCCGGAGGTTGCTTAACAAACACTTCTTCTTTTAGATAGCAATTGAGGAAGGCACTCTTGACATCCATCTGGTGAAGAGTGAGTTCCATGTAAGCAGCAAAATCTATAAGGAGTCTTATTGCTTCCAACCTTGCAACTGGAGCAAAGGTTTCATCATAGTCTATGCCCTTCTCTTAGCTATATCCTTGAACCACCAATCTTGCCTTGTTCCTTGTAACTGTTCCATCTTCATCAAGTTTGTTTCTAAAGACCCATTTTGTGCCAATTACTGATCTGTCATTGGGTCTTGGTACCAGATTCCAAACTTGACTCCTTTTAAATTGGTTGAGTTTATCTTACATTACATTTACCCAGTATGCATCCTGCAAAGCCTCAACAACATCTTTAGGTTCAATAAGAGATAAGAAAGCATTAAAAGCACAAAGATTCTTTAATGAAGATCTGGTTTTGATTCCAAAGGTTGGATCAGTAATTATGTTCTCAATGGGATGAGAACTCTAATACTTGTAAGATTTTACAACCAGCTGGTTTCCCTTTGATGCTCCTTCAATGTTGTGTTGCTGAGGAACATGTTCATGTACAGGTTCTTTTGAGGTTTGAGGATCATTTCCTCTTTGTTTTATTCCCCCTTTCATGTTGCCCTGGGTGGAAGGACATGTTCCATCTCTTGTTCCTTCCTCTATTGCAACTTCAGTCTGGGCTATGGTTTCATTTAAGTTTCTTACCAGCCCAATTGCTTCATCATCATGTTCCTGTCTCTCAAAAAGAATGTTAGTTTCATCAAAAACCAAATGAACACTTTCTTCTACACACATATTTCTTTTTTATAGACCTTATAAGCTTTACTATGAGAAGAATATCCCGAGAATACTCCCTCATCACTTCTGGGATCAAACTTACCTAGGGAGTCTTTACCATTATTGTGCACAAAGCACTTGCATCCAAATGCCCTAAGGTGGGATATGTTTGGTTTTCTCCCTTTAAGTAACTCATAGGGAGTCTTCTATACAAGAGGTCTAGTCATGCATCTATTTATGATATAGCATGCAATGTTTACAGCTTCTGCCCAGAAGCTATGAGGCAGTTTACTAGAAAGAAGCATAGTCCTAACCATATCTTCAAGTGTCATATTCTTTCTTTCAACTACTCCATTTTGATGTGGAGTCCTAGGAGCAGAGAAATTATGATCTATGCCATGCTCATCACAAAATTCAGCAAATTTAGCATTCTCAAATTCGATGCCATAATCAGACCTGATTGATGCAAGTTGATTACCTAGTTATTTCTGAGTTTTTCTAACAAAAGAGGTAAACATGTCAAATGCTTCATCTTTAGATGTTAAAAACAATGTCCAAGTAAACCTAGAATAATCATCAACAAGCACCATCACATATCTTTTACCACCTCTGCTTAATGTTCTCATTGGACCACAAAGATCCATATGGACCAGTTTTATCGTCCTGGTGGTGCTTACCATTTTCTTGCATGTAAAAGAGGATCTTACCTGCTTTCCCCTTGCACAAGCCTCACAAATTTTATCTTACTTGAACTTGATGTTAGGCAGCCCTATCACCAGGTAGGGTTGTGCATGGATCGGATCGAATTTAGCACATTTCGAATTCGGATTTTGGATTTCGGATTCTACAAAATACAGTCTGAATCTGATCCGAATTAATATTGGATCGGATCGGATTTTAAATTTCGGATCGAATAAATATTTCGGATCGGATTGTACGTATTATTAAGGCTATTGCTAATCTATTTGTCAAATGCATCTGGCTAATTCGTGTGGTAGAATCCATTACATAAACAAAACACAATCTTCATAGCAAAATATAATTAACTGAAACCCCAATTAACTGAAATTCCAAGTTCCAAGTTCCAACTTCTATGGCCATCCCACTCAATCGTGGCTCCTTTTCAAGTTCAGCAATACTGCATTTGACAAAAACACGAGGATTAGTACTCTTAATCCTACTGCATTTCAATAGCAATAGATAATTAGATATGCCCTACTGGACCTAACCGAATATGGGATATATAAATATCCCTCTTAGCCACTGAAAAGATTAGCAAGGAGACAAAGGGAGTCCCTTTAAACTAGTAAACAAAAAGAATGCTTTCCAGCAAGAAAATGCCAGGCATCGTTCCTGCATATTTCCATTGGTGGATAAAGAGAGAGAGCGAGAGAACGAGAGAGAGAAGGAGTCCGTCTTACCTTTGCTCTGTCGCCGTCGATAATCAGAACACAGAGAAGAGAAGCGGAGGGAACAGACAGAGCAAGAGGGCATAAGTTTCTTTGAAGTGAACTTTGTTATGCAGAGGCAGACTGAAAGTGAAAATGAAATAAAGACCTAACCCTAAAATTAAAGTTTGGTATTTATACTTGCCTTTATAATTTCAGATTTCGGATCTGATCGGGTTATATTTATACTAATCCGAATCCGATCCGAATATTTGAAATTTTAATAATCATAATCCGAAATCCGATCCAAATATCCAAAATCCAAAATCCGAAATCTGAAATTGAGCGGATCGGTTCAGATTTTGGATATCCGATCCAAATGCACAACCCTATCACCAGGTCCTTGGAGACTAATTTGTTGAGTTGACTCAGACTGGCATTTCCAAGTCTCTTGTGCCAAGGAGGGGATCATTATCCAACACACTTAAGTAAGTGAGTTTATTTTCTGGAAGTATGGACAGATCTACAACATATATATTGTTCACTCTTTTTCCCTGCAAAACAATCTTGTCAGTGGTAAGATTAGTCTCAAAGCATTTGGTATAGGTGAATGCTACCATGCTACCTCTATCACATAATTGTGATATACTTATTATACTGTACTTTAGTCCATCTATCAAGTAGACATTCTCAATAGAGTGAGAATCAGTCTTACCTACCTTTCCAACCCCAATGATCTCACTTTCTTCCCATTTTCAAAGGAGACATTTCCTCATTTGAGGTCCTCAAGTGAAAGGAACTGGTTTTGTTTCCTGTCATATGCTTTGAGCAGCCACTATCCATGTACTATATTTGACTGCTCCCCTTCACTTGGACCCGCAAAAAGAAATCAGGGGTTAATCTTAGAAACCCAAACTAGTTTGGGTCCCTTTCTATTGGCAAAAGGATGAATTAAATTCTTTTTAGCCCAACTTGGTAGCCTATTTTTCCCTTGAACAAATTCTTTGTTCTTTTGGCTTGCATTTTCTTTTGCAGTGCATTCACTTTTATAGAGACCTGTTTTACCACAGTGTGTGCAAATATTGTTCTCAGAAAGTTTGAGGTACTTGCTTTTAGGATTCCATTTAGGTGTCAGGTTCCCAAAGATAAGTCCTCTTCTCTTGCTACTATGATGTTCCTGTAGCCATGAAAGTGCACCGGAGGACCTGTTCCATTTACAAGTTCTGTCTAGCTCATGCTTGACCTTGCTTAAATCCTCCTTTAGAATGTTTACTTGCTCATCCCTTTTATACAGCTCATCTTTCATTTTACCTACGTTTTCTTCTAGAGTGAGTTGTGTGTGATCAGCTATCCTTTTACCTGTTCCTAATTTTAGTTCTAGATTTTCATATCTAAGCTCTAGGACAGTTGAGTCAAGTGCATGAACCTGGTTCTTCAACACAACATTTTTTCTTACAGTTTCACTAATCCTAAGTTTTAGGTTTTTGCACTTAGCCTTCAAAATCACACATTATTTAGACAGCTGTTCCTTTTCATTACTTACATCCTCAGATTCATCAATTAGTTCTATAAGCAACTCAGACAACCTTTCTTTAGACAATAACTTAGTTTTATCTTTGAGATGAATTACACTTACCTCAGTTTCTTCATCAGATTCTCCAATAGACATAAGTGCTTATTCATCCCCATCATCATCATCTGAGCTTTCATATGAGATTTCTCCCCAAGCAGCGACCATAGCCTTGGTTGATCCTTTGTTGTTGCTTTTCTTGGGTTGAACCTGTTCCTTCTTCCTGTTCCTTCGTTCAGCTCTTTCCTTTTTCCACTCAATTTCCCATTGGGGACAGTTTTTTATATGGTAATCAGTCTTTTCACATTTGTAACATCCATCATTGGTTTACCTCTCAGAAACGTTTGATTTACTATAGCTTCCACTTCTTGAAGGACCCTTTCCTTTCCTCAAGTACTTCTTGAAATCCTTGGTGATCATAGCCACTTCATCATCTTCTAGATCAGAACCTTCAGTGATTCTGAGTGCCAGGCTCCTTTCCTTCTTAGGTACATCCATTTTAATGGTTTTTCTACTAAGTTCATAAGCAGTGAGATTTCTAATTAACTCATCCAATGGGAGAGTGGATATGTTCTTTGATTCCTGAATGGCAGTGATTTTGCTCTCCCAAGTAACAGGCAGAACCCTTGTCAAAATCTTTTCAACTCTATCTTCTTCAGGAATATTCCTTCCAAGAGACTTTAGTTCATTTGTCAATGTAGTGAACCTTGTGTACATCTCTTGAATGGTTTCCCCTTCCTTCATGGTAAAGTTCTCATATTGAGAATACAGTAGAGTTCCTCTGGACCTCTTCACTTGAGGTGTTCCTTCATGGGCCACTTATAAAGTGTCTCAGATTTCCTTAGTAGTGGTACGACTTTGGATTCTACTGTACTCATCTGGACCGAGTCCACAAACAAGCCATTTCTTGGCTTTAGCATTCTTCTCCCATTTTCTCAAGTCGTCAATAGCGCAATTAGCTCTTGTCTTTGGCACCTCTTCTCCATCGGCATTTATCTTTATGGTAGCCAGTGGGACATCTGTGACAATGTCCCATAGCTCATAGTATTCTTCTATGATGTGAGCTCTCATCCTGTTTTTTCACCAAGAGTAATACTGGCCGTTGAAGAGCAGTATCCTAGCAGTGGATTGTCCTTCCCAGTTTTTAAGTGGTGCACTCATCTTGATCTTCTCCTAAGGTGTTAGCTTCTTCAAGGATAACCTGCTCTGATACCAATTGAAGTTTTATATGTTAATGTCACACAAAAGGAGGGTGATTTATGTGGTGTCTGATTTTCACGTGTACTGACTACTGAAAGACATGGTTCTTCTAAGTGTTCATTAACCAACTGTTGCTGAAATAGTAAATACGGAAAGTAAAGAACATAAGTATTTTTACGTGGAAAACACCTGGCTCAAAAGGTGAAAAAAATACGACCTACTACTCAGTAGGATTTTCTCCAACATTTCACTAAATCAATGATCCGAAACAGTATTTACAAAACTCTTTGTAAACCTAAGGATTAACTCTAATCCCGTTGTGGAAACCAACCTCTAACTGTTGCGACAACTTTCAGTTAACTTGAATACTTAGAGTACCTATTACAATTGCCTCTAGATAAAGCTGAAAGGTACAAATTGAAAACCACCTACTACAATTTAACTAGAATAAAAGACAGACACTTGGAACTGGTTCTTCTATCTGGTTCATGTAGCTTCAGGTTCCCACAGTTGAATCACACAAGAATTGGTTGCATAATGCCTTGCTATTTTGCTCTCAACTCACGTTTAACTTCTGCTTTTGTGCGACACCGTAGAATGAGAACATCCTGCAATATATAGAGTTAGTAGAATGGGAAATAACTAGAGTTCTAATGCTACTCTTCCTTGGTGGAAGAGTTCTAGTTATCCTCAACTTCTAACTCCTCCCTTATCTTGGATAGTGTTCTCTTTGAGTAAGGAGTCCTTCTCTTTATAAAGTATGCAACCTTTTCGATCACGAGATATCAGATATAACAAGTTAAGCTTATCTCCTTCACGTACATTCCTCATGCTCGAATCTGCCCGTGTCTGTGTACACAGGGGATGGACCTGGTTCATGCTTGAGCTTCCTTTGTTAATCTGTAAAATAAAACTTCACTTGGCCCAATACTCGTGATTCTATGAGTGTTTCTGTGTATGTATCTACACCTGTGGGAGACTATATTGTAGTATATCATGTCTATCGTTCATGTGTGGTTACTGTTGGTAGTCTTGAGACTACGTGGATCTTATACATCTTGACCTGGTAGATTTTGATGTTATCTTGGGTATGGATTGGTTTTCACCTTATCAAGCTATATTGGATTGTCACACCAAAATGGTGACCTTATCCGTGTTGGGGTTACCTCGACTAGAGTGGAAAGGGACTCTTGGCCATTCCACCAGCGGGGTTATCTCTTATGTGAAGGCTCGTCGTATGGTCGCGAAGGGTTGTCTAGCTTATCTGGCTCATATTCAGGATTCTAGTGAGGATGTTCCTTCTATGGATTCAGTTCCAGTTGTCCGTGAATTTCCAGATGTATTTCATACAGACCTGCCGGGGATGCCACCCGACAGAGATATTGACTTCTGTATTGATTTAGCTCCGGGCACTCGGCCCATTTCTATCCCACCAAACTGTATGGCCCCGTCGGAGTTGAAAGAATTGAAGGAGCAGTTACAAGACTTGCTTGATCAGGGATTCATTAGACCCAGTGTCTCGCCTTGGGGTGCACCAGTATTGTTTGCAAAGAAGAAAGATGGTTCTATGCAGATGTGTATAGATTATCGGTAGTTGAATAAGGTCACTATAAAAACAAATATCAGTTGCCAAGAATTGATGACTTATTCGATCAGCTTCAGGGTGCCAAGGTATTTTCAAAGATCTATTTGAGGTCTGGTTACCATTAGTTGAAGATTAGGGCATCCGATATCCCTAAGACAGCTTTTCGGACTCGGTATGGGCATTACAAATTCCTAGTGATGTCATTTGGGCTGACTAATGCCCCAACAACATTTATGGATTTGATGAACCGGGTGTTCAAACCCTATTTATATTCTTTTATGGTTGTGTTCATTAATGATATCTTGATTTGCTCCAGCAGACAAGAGGAGCACGAGCAACATCTTCGAATTGTGCTTCAGACTCTCAAGAATAATTAGTTAAATGCCAAATTTTCAAAATGCGAGTTTTGGTTAAACTCAGTTGCCTTTTTGGGGCATGTTGTATCAGTAGAAGGTATAAAGGTGGATCCTAAGAATATTGAGGCTGTTCAAAATTGGCCTAGACCTACTTCAGTTACAGAGATTCGGAGTTTTCTGTGTCTGGCATGTTATTATCGTCGGTTCGTAGAGGGTTTTTCATCTATTGCAAGCCCATTGACTAGACTGACCCATAAAGGTATTCCATTCGGATGGTTAGGCAAGTGTGAGTTGAGCTTTCAGAAGCTCAAGACTACTTTGACTACGGCGCCAGTGCTGGTATTACCCACTGGTTCAAGATCGTATACGGTATATTGTGATGCATCTCGCATTGGGCTTGGGGCAGTATTGATGCAAGATGGCAAAGTGATTGCATATGCGTCGCGGTAGTTGAAAGTTCACGAGAAAAATTATCTTGTTCATGAATTAGAATTGGCAGTCATTGTTCATGCAGTGAAGATTTGGAGGCATTACCTTTACGGTGTCTAGTGTGAGGTATTTACTGATCATCGTAGCTTATAATATTTGTTCAAACAAAAGGATCTTAATTTGAGGCAGAGAAGATGGTTGGAGCTATTGAAGGACTATGATATCACTATTTTGTATCACCCCGGAAAGGCCAATGTGGTGGCCGATACTTTGAGTATAAAGGTTGTGAGTATGGGCAGTCTTGCGTATATTTCGGTGGGTGAGAGACCGTTGCAAATGTTCAGAATTTGGCTAATCAGTTCGTGAGGTTAGATATTTCAGAACCCAGTCGGGTTCTAGCTTGCACAGTCGTTCGGTCTTCTTTATATGAGCACATCAGAGAGCGGCAGTATGATGATCCTCATTTACTTATCCTTAAGGACACGGTGCGGCACGGTGATGCCAAACAGGTTGTTGTGGGGGAAGATGGACTTCTGCGAATGCAGGGTCGTATTTTTGTGCCTAATATGGATGGGTTTCGTGAATTAATTCTGGAAGAGGCCTACAATTCCCGGTATTCTTTTCATACAGGTGCCGCCAAAATGTATCAAGATTTACGGCAACATTATTTATGGAGGAGAATGAAGAAGGATAGAGTTGCATATGTAGCTCGGTGTCTAAATTGTCAACAAGTCAAGTACGAGCATCAGAGACCTAGTGGTTTGCTTTAGAAGTTAGAAATTCCTGAGTGGAAGTCGGAGCGTATCACTATGGATTTTGTTGTTGGGCTCCCATGGACTCAGAGAAATTTTGACGCAGTTTGGGTCATTGTGGACATGTTGACCAAGTCAGCACATTTCATTCCAGTGGTAGTTACCTATTCTTCAGAGCGGTTAGCCAAAATTTACATTCGTGAGATTGTCCGCCTTTATGGTGTGCCTGTGTCTATTATTTCAGATCGAGGTACGCAGTTTACCTCACAATTTTGGAGGGTTGTACAACATGAGTTAGGCACGCGGGTTGAGTTGAGTACATCATTTCATTCACAGATAAACGGATAGTCAGAGCGCACCATTCAGATTGTCACGACCCGGAATTCCCACCTTCAGGACCGTGATGGCGCCTAATGAAACCGTTAAGTCAATTATTATTCAATTCAATAGATACGGTCAATTAAACCAAAATAAAATAAAACCGAGTGCGAAATAACATAAAGTCCATAATATCTGAGACAATTCGGATCTGGAGTCACATCTCACGAGCTTCTAAAATTTTCAACAAACAAAGTCTGAAAGAAATACAACCGTTCTGAATAAAAAGATACAGTAAAAATAGGGGAGTCAGAAGGGGACTCCAAGGTCTGCGGATGCCAGCAGATCTACCTTGAGTCTCCAATAAGCAAGTCAACTGCTAAGCCTCGCGATCAGCTAGGGCCGATACCAAAATCTGCACAAGAAGTGCAGAGTATAGTATGAGTACAACCGACCCCCTGTACTCATAAGTGTCGAGCCTAACTTCGACGAAGTAGTAACGAGGCTATGACAAGATACCCACATAATAAACCTGTGCAGATAACAGTATATGTACAAGAAAACAACAATAACAGCTAAACATGTACTATTGGGAGGGGGACATGCTAAAGGGGCACAAGATATAAGAGATACAGCGGAAATGATAACTAGAACAGTCAACATGCTTTTAACCAGTGAAAACAACTAAACACAATGAAGAAAATTGCACGGCCCTTCGTGCATCAACTCTCATAACATGGCAAGGCATCACCCTTCATGCATTAACACTCACAATATGGCGCGGCATCACCCTTCGTGCATTAACACTCACAATATGGCATGGCATCACCCTTTGTGCATTAACACTCATAATATGGCACGACATCACCCTTCGTGCATTAACACTCTCCCTTACCACATAACAATGAACAAGTAATAGCAGGGAGATAGAATCAACAAGAACAAGCCTTACTTCAATAATGGTTCCACAATACCAATCTCAACTTTGGAATCAATACTCAATTATCACAAAAGCCCGTAAACACGATAAGAACGATCAATTTAGTAAGTAACTAGTCTAAGCATGGATAACAAGATCAAAGTAAGCAATAAACTACAAGGAACAAGTCCCACCCGTATGCTTTAACCCGACAACAACGCATAATTACTCGTCACCTCACACATACATTTTACCCAACATCTAAACATGTAGCAAATAGGCAAACCAATCCTAATCCCTCGAGTCAAGGTTAACCACGACACTTACCTCGCTCCAAAGGTCCACTCAAAGCTCAATCACAGCTTTGCCTTTCAAACGAGCTTCCGAACCAATAGAATCTAGCAAGTTACCAACCAAACGATTCAAATTAAACCTTATGAACTACCCATTATTGATAAGGATTCAATTTAGGTCATTATTGAAAAAGTCAACAAAAGTCAACTCCCATGCCCGATTGGTCCAATCCCGAAGTTCGGACCAAAACCCGATTAGCCATTCACCCACGAGCCCCGTTATGTAATTTGTTTTGGAATCCGACCTCAATTTGATGTCTAAATCCCTAATTTACCAAATCCCTAATTTCTACCCAAAACCCCCCAATTTTCACCATGAAAACTCTAGATTTTAGGTTGAAATATTAGGAAAATTAGTGAAAGATTGAAAGAAACTAGTTTAGAATCACTTACCAATGTTTTGGGGAAGAACATTTCTTTGGAAAATCGCCTCTAGGGCTCTTGAGTTTGAAAATTTTAAGAATGAACCAAAAATCCTGTCTAAGTCATATTTGATCAGTTGCAGATGTCGCATTTGCGACCTGGGGTTCGCAAGTGCGAACCCCGCAAATGCGAAGAATTTATCGCAAATGCGAGAATCATCACACCTCTGCTTTCTTCGCAAATGCAAAGAATAGTTCGCAAATGCGAAGTCTGGCTTGATCGCAAATGCGACCCAGTGATCGCAAATGCGAAGAATCCCCCTCCCAGCTCTCATTGCAAATGCGAAACATTGTTCGCAAATGCGAACTCTGGCCTCCCCAGCTACTCTTCACAAATGCGATGAGTAGATCACAAATGCGAACCCAATAGTGGTCGCAAATGCAATGATTGATCTCGCAATTGCGAGATCTAAGGCCTGCAACAAAAACTGAAGAACACCAGCAATGTTATAAGTCCAAATTCACTCCGTAGCCTATCCGAAACTCACCCGAACCCTCGGGGCTCCAAACCAAACATGCACACAAGTCCTAAAACATCATACGAACTCGCTCGCATGATCAAATTACCAAAATAACGCCTAGAACTACGAATCGGACACCAAATCAAAGGAAATTTTTAAGAAAACTTTAAAATTTTTATTTTCACAACCGGACGTCTGAATCACGTCAAACCAACTCAGTTTTTCACCAAATTTCACAGACAAGTCATAAATATGGTATTGGACCTATACCGGGTTCTGGAACCAAAATACGGACCCGATATTCAAAAAATCAAATATCGATCAAATATTTCAAAATCATTAAGCCTTTAACTTTCAAATTTCAACAAAGTCCGATAAGTCGGGCTAGGGACTTCCGAATTCAATTCCGGGCATACGGCCAAGTCCCAAATCACGATACAAACCCAACGGGACCGTCAAAACATGAATGCGGGTCTGTTTGCTCAAAACGTTGATCGAAATTAACTCAAATAGATTTTAAGGCAAAAAATTCATATTCTCTCAGTTTTTGACATAAAAGCTTTTCGGAAAAATACTCAGACTGTGCACGCAGATCGAGAAAGGCTAAAAATGAGGTATTTAAGGCTTCATGGCCCAGAATTCAGTTCTAAAACATAAGATAACCTATCGGGTCATCACACAGATATTGGAAGATATACTTCGCGCTTGTGTTATAGACTTTGGAGGTTCTTGGAATCAGTTCTTGCCACTTGCAGAGTTTGCTTATAATAATATCTAACCAGTCGAGCATTTAGATGGCTCCATATAAGGCATTATATGGAAGGCGATGTCGTTCTCCAGTTGGCTGGTTTGAACCGGGAGAGGCTCGGTTGTTAGGTACCGATTTGGTACAGGATGCCTTGGATAAGGTCAAAATTATTTAGGATCGACTTTGCACAGCTCAGTCTAGGCAATAGAGTTATGCCGACCGTAAAGTTCGTGATATTGCATTCATGGTTAGAGAAAGAGTATTGCTCTGGGTTTCACCTATGAAAGGTGTAATGAGGTTCGAAAAGAAGGGCAAGTTGAGCCCTAGGTATATAGGACCCTTTGAAATTCTTGAAAGGGTGGGCGAAGTAACCTATACACTTGCATTACCACCTAGTTTATCAGCAGTTCATCTGGTGTTCCATGTGTTTATGCTCCGAAAATATCATGGTGATCCGTCTCATGTGTTAAATTTCAGCTCAATCCAATTGGACAAAGATTTGACTTATGAGGAGGAGTCAGCAACTATTCTAGCCCGGTAGGTCCGACAGTTGAGGTCTAAGAGTTATTCTTCAGTTAGGGTGCAATGGAGAGGTCAGTCGGTAGAAGCATCTAGCTGGGAGTCCGAGTCGGACATGCAGAGTAAATATCCATACCTTTTCACCAGCTCAGGTACTTTTCTAATTCCATTTGGGGACGAACCTTTTGGGTCATCTTTAAATTTAATACTCCTTCCGTTTCAAATTAGATGAGGTACTTTCCTTTTTAATCTGTTCCAAAATAAATGACATATTTCTAAATTTGGAAATAATTCAACTTTAAACTCTTTATTTTATCCATTTTACCCTTAATGAGAAGCTTCTATAACCACACAAATATTATGGTCCCGCAAAGCTTTTACCCCTTAAGCTTTTAAGACCACAAGTTTCAAAAGTCTTCTTTTTTCTTAAACTTCGTGCCAAGTCAAACTACCTCATCTAAATTGAAATAGAGAGAGTATTGAATTTTGTGTTTTAAGACCTTGAAAAGTACTATTTATCATTCCTTGACTCACGTGCACAGTCCGTATAATTTTCCGGAAAGTGTTTATATAAAATATTGATTAAAATGTGAAATAGAGTTTTAAAACCGTCTTTGGTAAACATTTTGAGCAAACGAACTTGGATCAGTATTTTGATGGTTCCGGTAGGTCCGTATCATGATTTGGGACTTAGACGTATTCCCGGAATTTAAATTGGAGGTCCCTAACTCAAGTTATGGCCATTTAACGGAAACTAGAAATTTAAAGGCTAAAGATTTCCAAAGTTGACCATGATTTGACTTTTTGATATCGGGGTCGAAATCCAATTCTGAAAATTGAAATAGCTCTGTTATGTCATTTATGACTTGTGTGCCAAATTTGAAGTCATTCCGGATTCATTTAACATATTTCGGCACAAGTTTTGTGAATGGAAAAGTTTAAAACTCTTAAGTCCGAATCAAGGTGTGAATTATAATTTTGATGTTATTTGAGACCCCGAGTAAGTCCGTATTATGTTATAGTGCTGGTTGGTATAATTGAACGGGATCCCGAGTGGCTCGGTGATCTTCGGGGTGAGTTTTGAGCGAGTCTGGGCGTTTCGGCACTCTAATATTATTCTAGAACTTTTGGAAAAGTACGGACCGTAGAGGAAATTCATTGGGGTAAGTGTTCCTTATCCTATATTGATTATATTCCGTGATTCCATACTCATTTACATCATGAATCCATGAATTTATGGAAGAAAAATCAGATTTTTATAAAATCTTCCAAAAATGTAAAATTTAGATTTGAAGATCAATCCGATGTCGGAATTCAATAATTTTTGTATGATTGAACTCGTATCGGAATGGGTGTTTGGATTTTGTAAGTTTTTTCGGGATTAGAGACGTGGGTCCCACTGTTGATTTTTTAGATGAATTTCGGATTTTAATCCGAAAAATTTGTAATTTCATACGAAATTAATTTCTACGATTTGTATTGAGTATATTGGATTGTTTATGACTAGATTTGATGATTTCTGATTGTTTACGATTTGTATTGGAATCTTGAATTTTGTTGCAAGCGAGGTAAGTGTCGTGGTTAACCTTGATATGAGGGAATAGAACCCTTGAATTATTATTTGTTACGTGAATTTCATGTGTATGATGTATAGGCAAGGTGACGAGTGCCTATACTTTGTCAAATTAATTGTTTGCATAATTATTTAAAAATTATAAATTATTTTTAAGACATGAATTAATTGCCATAATAATTATTTCTCTCATATTCTTTGTTAAATTTTAATTTTTGAATTCATGCAATAATTGTTACATGCTTATTTGATTTATATGTCTTAATTGCTACTTGACATTAAGCATATTAAACATGAAATTACCTATTTTCTCCTTGATTTTCCCAATTAATTGCTACTTGTCATTACTTGTTTCCGAAATAATTTATAAATATTGTGTGCTTTGTTGTCTAATAATTTCTTACTGAATGTGGTATTTATGGGAGTATTTCTTTTATTTAAAAGTTGTTAAATTATATTGTTGGAGCAGGTTGCACGCTGCAACGGAAATGAAAATGAATATATTGGGGATCGGGTTGCACGCCGCAACAAATTATATTTTAAGTTTATATTATTGGAGCGGGTTGCACGCCGCAACAGAAATTTATTGAAGAATTATATTGTTGGAGTGGGTTGCACGCCGCAACGAAAATTGATTGAAATAGTAATTGGTTATGACTGCCGAGTTGGTTTCAACTGTTGAAATGAGTTACATATTTTATTTCTATTATTGTTGTTATTATTATTATTGCATATAGGTTAATGTAAATGACCTGCCTTAGCCTCGTCACTACTTCGTCGAGGTTAGGCTCGGCACTTACAGAGTACATGGGGTCGGTTGTATTTATACTACACTCTGCACTTCTTGTGCAGATTTTGGAGTTGGTCCCAGCGGCGTACTGTAGGATTGCTCGGATTTCAGCTACCCAAAGGAGACTTGAGGTATAACTGCACAGCGTCCGCAGTTCTGAAGTCCCCTTCTACTTTATTTTAGCTGTGTGTTTTCTTTTAGACAGCTTTATTTTATTCAGAGCCTTATTTGTATTATTCTAGAAGCTCGTGCACTTGTGACTCCAGTTCTGGGATGATATTTAGACATCGCGATTATTATGGATTATTCACTTTATTTAGGACTTTATTTTCGCATTTGTTTCTTTGTTATTAATTAATTTAAAATTATGTTAAAATGACGAATTACATTCTAACGTTGGCTTACCTAGCAAGTGAAATGTTAGGCGCCATCACGATCCCGAAGGTAAAAATTTCGGGTCGTGACACACCCATTGCCTTAAACTAGCAGTTTGTTTCACCTAAGAGTAAATGCAGATGGTATGTTAGGCAAGACACTCATAATCAAATTCCTGCCAAATATTTTACTTAAGTTGCTATACGTACCTCAAAGCTAACTACTTGTTTTTGTGGTAACTAATGAAAAGTAATTGTAAAATTGAGGCGTCCTCCATCGAAAATGACAATCTGATTTATGTCTTATAAGAATACAATTTTCAGTTTAAGTTAATATTCTGTAATCTCTTTTCTGTCTTATATGTTTGGTATACCAATTGCTATATCTTAGGTAAATCATGAAATTTAATAATTCTTTTACAATCTTTATTTATGTTGCATAATGATTACTAATTTTGCACATATTTCCTTGGTCAATGTTATTGTAGATGTTATTGGCGAAATTGTGAGTTATGAGGATTGAGGACGTACAATCTATCAAATAAGATGATAGCATCCGTATGTTCATGAACATTGAGATACAAGATTATGCGTAAGTTTGTCACAATGTATTAAACTAAGTAAATATTTCAACAATTCTTTATTTTGATTCCTATGTTTAACCTTATAATAATTGTAGTAGCAATAACATTTTTGCAACTCTTTGGAGAGACTTTGTCGAACAGATCAAGCCACTTTTGAATGGATCCAATGATAAGCTTGTCGCATCATGCAATTAATTAGAGAACATCGATATCGAGGTTATTAAATTATCCATTTACTTTACAATACAATGTCTCTATACAATTAGTAAACTCTTAAAAATTACTTTTATGTGTGCAGAACAATATTCGGTGAGGAACACTTGGCACGCGTAGAAACTTTGGATCAATTCAAATCTTCCTCAAGTTGTTAACTTTTGCTCCAGGTCTATAAGTTATACTTAATTTATGTATATTTCAAATTATATTTTAGTCTTAATATTTATTAACGTACCTCAATTTTAAAAATGAAACATAATAGTTTCTGTGCGTGGAGAAAGCTCACAAAGAATTTGTCACGACCCAAAATTCAACTAGTCGTGATGGCACCTAACCCAACCCGTTAGGAAAGCCAATTACGAACTATCTGATTCCAATAAAATTAATGAGGCAATTAATTAAAAGAAAATATCTAAAACCAATATTTTTCCCCAAGAACTGGTAGTACAATCATGAGCTTCTAAGAATAGAGTTTACAAAGCTGGTATGAAATAAATACATCATCTATTTGAGAAGTACATAAATAGAGTTTTATGAATCTAAGGCTACCATGAACAAGAGGCAGCTACAACCGGAACGCATATACATCTTCAAATCCAACTCCCATCGAACACAGCAACATCAGCAGCCTACATCTGCACGCAAGGTGCAGAAGTGTAGTATCAGTATAACCGACCTCTTATACTAAGTAAGTAACAATACTGAGTAAGTAATAAACCTAACCTTAGGTTGAAAGCAGTGATGAGCTTTTACCAAGGCCGCGTCCAAAATCAATAGTCCACAACAATATCCAGAAAACAAATCTCATAACAACAGAATTGAGGCAGCACAATGGATAACTCAATAATAAAGTGCTCAGTTCGTTCACAGTTCCGAATAAATAAATATTTTTCTTTTCAAATATAATAGTAAAACTCAATTCTTTTCACAAAAATCACCAAAATATGAGTAAGTCTGAAAACTGTGATTTCCCCAAAATCCTTTCAATAATAAATGAGATGTTTCATTTTCTTTCCAAATAACTCGTATAAAACAATTGCATCACTATGCCCATCTGTCAATATGTGTGAGAAATCATGAATGATGTGATACTGTACAACATGAGAAAAAATCCATCTCTAGGCTTGTATGTCATGTGTGCATGTAAATGAGATGCAACTGAGTGATAAAATTATATGCACACTCTCAGAGTATTATTTCACTCAGTCCTCACAGTCACTCAATCCTCCCAAATCACTCGACACTCGCGCTCGGCACTCGCACTCGCACTCAGTAGGTACCTGCGCTCACTGGGAGTGTGTACAGACTCCGGAAGGGCTCCTTCAGCCCAAGCGCTATATCAAGCCAATCATGGCATAAATCAATAAATATATTACGGCGTGCAGCCCGATCCATAAATATTCTCATAATTAGGCCATCGGCCTCACTCAGTCATCAATCTCTCCAGTCTCTTAGGCTCTCAGAAATCGTGATAAGCTGCCCAACAACAATGATATGATGCATCAACAATAAATAAGAAAGACTGAGGTATGATATGAAATGAATAAACATGATTGAGTGAAAAATTACAATTTGAACATATTACTCAACCACAAAAATGACCCCAATAGTTACCAACAATAACAACATATGCCTAAGCATGATTTTTAATACGAGTATCAGCTCAATTTTCTCTAACACGTAGAGAATATACGGATATCAATAGATTATTCAACTATACAGTCCCATGGAATTTGACCAAGTCATAATTCCTACGGTGCACGCCCACACGCCCATCATCTAGCATGTGCGTCACCTCCAAACAATTCACATAATACGTGCATTCAGGGTTCATACCCTCAGCTCCAAGATTAGAAGAGTTACTTACCTCGAACAAGCCGAATCCAATGTCGAGCAAGCTAAACAATGCTTCCAGAAATTTCATTCTACGCATAACAACTTCCGAACGGCTCGAATCTAGTCACAATTAATTTGATTCAGTCAACCCAAATTATAGGAATTTATTTCATATCAAAATACTAATTTTTTTACAAAAATCCGAATTTACACTCAAAAATCGCCCGTGGGGCCCACGTCTCGGAACCCAACGAAAGTTATAAATTATTAACGCCCATCCAACCATGAGTCCAACCATATAAATTTCACCAAATTTCGACATTACCTTGACCCTCAAATCTTCAATTGAAGTCTTTGAAGAATTCTACCATTTTCAACCCAATCTTTACCCATTTGAACTCAAAACTCTTTCCATAAACCTTATTGATACGTATAAATAATACTCTTACACTCAAGAATCATACTCTTAATCACCCATCATTACCCAAACTCAAAATTGAAGATTAAGGGTTAGAACCTTACCTCTTTGATGAAGAACTTGAGGGATTTCTCGTTGGATTTCAAGGCTTGGACAAGAATTTGATGAACAAGATACTTCATCTACTTCCTCTCTCTATAACACTCTCACTTCTCTCTAAAATCATCAGATAATTGCCCCAAAATAAGCCCCAAGGCCTATTTATCAAAATGGGGCCGGGTTATGAAAATAGAAATATTAACCCTCCGAAAGCAGGTCTGCGGTCGCATAATGGACCGCAGAATGGGTATGTGGTCCGCAAAATTGATCAAAAAATTGATGCCCGGAACTGGGCTCTTCTGCTCCATTCTGCGACCAGTTTACGGTCGTAGAAGCGGTTTTGCGATCGCATAATTGGTTGCAGAATTGCATTTTTTTAGCCTTTGGTAATTTGGTCATAACTTCTTGTAGGAATGTCCAAATGATGAACGGTTTGAAGCGTTAGAAACTAGACTCAAATATCTTTCATGTGATAGGTAATACACCATATAACACTTCGTGTCCTAAGAGTTATGCTCATTTGACATTAGGTCTTGTGCGAATTCACTTGACTTTAGTCTATTATGAAATTTCCAACTTTTACATTCGATACCGAAACCTTTCGAATCAAGTCCGATTGACCTTAAATTTTGCACACAAGTCATAAATGACATAATGGACCTATTCCAATTTCCGTAATCGGATTCCGACCGCAATATCAAAGAGTCAACCCCTCGGTCAAACTTTCCAAAAATTCAACTTTCGCCATTTCAAGCCTAATTCTACTACGGACCTCCAAATAATTTTCCGAACATGCTCCTAAGTCCAAAATTACCATACAGAGCTATTGGAATCATCAAAACTCCATTCCAGGGTCATTTACACATAAGTCGACATTCGGTCACTATTTTAACTTAAGTTTTCAATTATGAGACTAAGTATCTCATTTCACTCCGAAATCCTTCTGGACCCGAACCAACTAACCCGATAAGTCATAAATCAACTGTAAGACATAAATTGAGCAGTAAATGGGGGAACGGGGTTATAATACTCAAAACGACCGGTCGGGTCATTACATTCTCCCACACTTAAACATACATCCGTCCTCGAACGTGCCATGAGTTTTTTCCAAGCCACCACATCACTGTTCCATCTCACCACACATGTACCCGGGGTGATCCCAAACCACCCTATTCCGTGTAAATTGTATAGGCCTGACAACACAACATAACTAAAAATCGTTACTTCAACCTTAGCCCATAAACCTTGAAATTCAATTTCCAATATTCAGAATTTCTTTTCAAGACCTGAATCTCACATTAACACGTTGTATAAGTCTGAACAAGCTGTAATGAGCCCTAATCATAACCCCAGATATAATCACTTAACATACTACACAACTCGCATGCTCGCAACACCATTTTCTATCACATTAACTACTCCAAAGTAACCCGGTAATAGTATTAAACACCATATCAAAAATAACCTCATTCTAAAACTTTTGCACACTGCTGATAATGAAAGAAACACGTAGAAATCTCAAGACCCCTTATCAGATCAACAAGTAATGGAGCTCTCTCTCCCCAACCAGAACAATAATTACTTTCTAAATCGAATTGCAATATTATTTTCCCGAATATACTGTTTCAAACCTGATAGTACTCATTCTAGGTCCAATGACCTTATATTATTAAACACAACTATCCCACAGACACGCCATATCAATATAGCTCCAGCCACTACTGCGCAATCCGTGTACCCAAATATGGGAGATGTCTCAAGGAAGAGAACCATATTGTAAGTTCAACAAGCACCACCACAACCACAATGTTGCAACCAACTCCTCAAATTTCGTGACGAGGATAACCGTAGGCATATGTGCATAACTGTAGAGGAAGGAAATTAATGAATCGGATAAATTATCATAGAAATAGAATTCCCACACACGGCACGGATAACTCACATGCCAATAATATGAATCGCCCGGCATGGTCACAGGCCTCTAGTCCCAGCATATCATACAAGAGCAATTAAACAAGTACACGTGTATATGATAATGAAATAAGATTCTCATGCTCCTGGACTGGTATAAATGCCATAGTGTAAGCATGTGCAAAGTCCGCTATCACACTTCAAATCAGCAATTTCACGCAGAAATAGTAACTACCCCATTTATTCAGAGAATTAGCCTCTTTGTAACCACAAGTGTAGCCCTGATAGTTCTCAATAAATGTAAGAACACGAGAAACGTTATAACTTTATGCTTAACAGTCAACTCTAGGCAAATCATAGCCTAAGCATTCTTTCGAGTATAAATACCTGCCCCAATGCCCGCACATTGGCTCAAACCTCACATATATGCACACTTATAGCGCATAGCTATCACAAATAATTAATGCAACTAGTGCATCCACTGAGTTAAAATAAAATACTCACCTCAGATAGGCCACAACCCAAAACAATATACTTCTGAGAACTCTCAGTCTCCAAATTCATCGAACATATGAATCACCTTAACTGATCCCAACTCCAGCACTAAAATGGCTAACACATCTTTCATTCACGATAATCCCATGAGGAATACTTTCATAATTCTTCTGTGCCATATAGCAATAATTTGAATATCAACAGTCTATCAACCAGGTGAGTACTGCAATGCCGATGAACATCCGTAAGTCAAAACACAACGCGCCTTCTAAAATGCGCACCCTTCTCAAGAATTACCAAGCAGTTATAACACTCATCGAAATATCTGAAACTGACCATGTTGTCCAACATTCGTTATCTTCTCTTCAAGACTGAATTGTCACCCTGTACATGTAAATCCTAATCCCGCACAACACACCACATCTATTATGCCATCATGTGAAAAGCACAAGAATCTTATTATCAAATTTGAGTCACCAACAATTTACATACCCTATTAGTTAGAAACCGTTCTTTTGCTTCTTTCCAGGAGAAAATCACAATACACAACACGTTCTCCACATCGGTAGAAAAGTATCTGATTCAAACTATGGTAGAAACTATCATGAACACTTTAAAATCCATCTGCACATAACCAAGCTATTAGAACTAAATTTCTCTAACTCGACCAAATCACGTAGCTCACCAAAACCCAAGAATATTGCTATCAAAACATCTGTAAAGTCTTACCACGTCGTAATTACCCAAAGGACCGATCCTACCATTACCATACTAGTCCAGCCTACTACCTAGTTGTCCTATTTCTTTGAGTCCCTTCCGAATTTGCCTTCCGATTGATACTTCTCCTTGCTAAAATGCCACAATATTTAGCCACACTCACCCCACAAACCTTAGCATAGAACCACAACGCCTTACGGCCCTTAAGCAATTGTGTTCTTCTTAAGCACCTCCATAAATACAACTGTAACACTCACTCAAAAAATACCTTATGTAAATTTAAAATTGTTCTTCTTACCTTCCTTATATTGAAACATAGAGTCCCTAGTCATACAGAATTTCCGCAAGTCCAGTCGTCATTAAATGCAAATCTCAGATTTTATCCATACCCAAGTCCGGAAACATTCTCAATTACTATATATGATCCTCGAACCTATTGGACTTTCTCGAGAGTCTCCCCCTTTGTTCAAATCCAAATTACACCACCTAAATGGGCCAAGAGACACCTGCCCCAATAGCTACATCACACAACAACACTCAAATAATTAACTCTACTTTTTAATACCACCGATTAATTTCATACTCCGTGGGCACTACATCATTTACAAATAATAACTCACTCATCTCACGATTGTTTTATATACTCATAAAGCGCAATATAACCCGTATCCAGAAATTTCCTTACTAGAGTCATTCTCGAACTCCACCTCTGCAAGTTATCACTGATTCCCAAGTAAACCTCATACAAAAAAAAAATGGACACATACCCATGAACTGATTTTTCCATAACAGACTCCCCCACTTGGCTCAAAGCCATATTTTAAAACACTCCATAACTCACAATACCCATACTTATTTACAGTCATAATACTGCAGTCGGTCCAACAAAAATTCTTTTCAAGCTCGTGCAACACCAACCATAAAATACCTCAATTGTCTGCTAAGTTCGCATTTATTCTCTCAACACTCAAGTCAACTTTCTCAACCAGATTCAAATTCATATCTCAACACATACACCCCGCTGGTAGCAAAGAAACTCTTCATTCACATTATAAGGAACACATCTACGTAGATTTCTTCGCAGGGGATAACCCACCTCCTTAGCCTCAAATTGGTATCTTGTTATACCCTTTCGCAATTACAATTACTATGAAATCACTTAATCTTTCTGAATCCAAACTCATTTACCAGACCTGAGAATTCAATTTGTCCCAAATTTTAACAACGTGAAAGATCCTTCAAAACATTCATACTCGAGACTCTACGTCACATCAAATCGAAAATCAAGTACTCCCAATGGCATTTCCTTTACATTTCAAGAAAACACTTCTCGTCATATTTAAATCGTCTTAACACATCCCGCGGTCACATCATACCCATCACACAGCCATTCCATCGCTCATCGAGTCACAAATTCCACTCGTAGGGTCATTACCGAACATATGAGTCCAGTTGTACAAGTTACAACTGAAACTACCGAGCTTAAGCTGCGGTCTAACCATGGCCTCAAGTCCTCCAGACTGGCCCATCACCAAAACACAGAATACACATCTCACACATCATCCCTGAAATCACAAGCCGGCGATACACAGTTGATACCGAGCGCTCATGTGATCATACGAATGCGTGGGAGGAATTCAAGGAGTTATATTTCAAGCTAAATCAATTCCATACGATAAAGAAAGAAAGATGGAAAATGATCCTAAATGCCCTGTAGCCTCTCGAAGATAGTTATGGACGTCATCATACCGATCCGCAAGACTCTACTAGACACTTGCTCATGATTTGTAGAACCTATGAACCTAGTGCTCTGATACCACCTTGTAACGACCCAAAATCTAACTAGTCGTGATGGCACCTAACCCAACCCGTTAGGTAAGCCAATTACCAACTATCTGATTCATATAAAATTAACGAGGCAATTAATTAAAATAAAATATCTAAAACCAATACTTTTCCTCAAGAACTGGTAGTACAAATCATGAGCTTCTAAGAATAGAGTTTACAAAGCTGGTATGAAATAAATACATCATCTGTTTGAGAAGTACATAAACAGAGTTTTATGAATCTAAGGCTACCATGAACAAGAGGCAGCTACAACCGGAACGCAGATACATCTTCAAATCCAGCTCCTATCGAACACAGCAATATCAGCACCCAACATCTGCACGTAAGATGCAGAAGTGTAGTATCAGTACAACCGACCTCATGTACTGAGTAAGTAACAAACCTAACCTTAGGTTGAAAACAGTAACGAGCTTTTACCAAGGTCGGGTCCAAAACCAATAGTCCACAACAATATCCAGAAAACAAATCTCATAACAACAGAATTGAGGCAGCACAATGAATAACTCAATAATAAAGTGCTCAGTACGTTCACAGTTACGGAAAAATAAATATTTTTCTTTTCAAATATAATAGTAAAACTCAATTCTTTTTACTAAAATCACCAAAATATGAGTAAGTCTAAAAACTGTGATTTTTCCAAAATCCTTTCAATAATAAATGGGATATTTCATTTTCTTTCCAAATAACTCGTATAAACCAATTGCATCACTATGCCCATCTGTCAACATGTGTGAGAAATCATGAATAATGTGATACTGTACAACATGAGGAAAAATTCATCTCTATGCCTGTATGTCATGTGTGCATGTCAATGCGATGCAACTCAGTGATAAAATCATATGCATACTCTTAGAGTATCATTTCACTCAGTCCTCCCACTCACTCAGTCCTCACAGTCACTCATGCCTCACAGTCACTCAATCCTCCCAAATCACTTGGCACTCGTGCTCGGCACTCGCACTCAGTAGATACCTGCGCTCACTGGGGGTGTATACAGACTCTGGAAGGGCTCCTTTAGCCCAAACGCTATATCAAGCCAATCATGGCATAAATCAATAAACATGCTACGACGTGCAGTCCGATCCATAAATATCCTCACAATTAGGCCCTAGGCCTCACTCAGTCATCAACCTCTCCAGTCTCTCGGGCTCTCAGAAATTATGATAAGCAGCCCAACAATAATGATATGATGCATCAATAATAAATAAGAGAGACTGGGGTATGATATGAAATGAATAAACATGATTCAGTGAAAAATTACAATTTGAACATATTATTCAACCACAAAAATGACCCCAATGAGTACCAACAATAACAACATATGCCTAAGCATGATTTTTAATACGAGTCTCAGCTCAATTTTCTCTAACATGTAAAGAATGTACGGATATCAACAGATTATTCAACTATACAGTCCCATGGAATTTGACCAAGTCACAATTCCTACGGTGCACGCCCACACGCCCGTCATCTAGCATATGCGTCACCTCCAAATAATTCACATAATACGTGCATTCAGGGTTCATACCCTCAGCTCCAAAATTGGAAGAGTTACTTACCTCGAACAAGCCGAATCCAATGTCGAGCAAGCTAAACAATGCTTCCAAAAATTTCATTCTGCGCGTAACAACTTCCGAATGGCTCGAAACTAGTCACAATTAATATGATTCAGTCAACCCAAATTATAGAAATTTATTTCATATCAAAATACTAATTTTTTTACAAAAATCCGAATTTACACTCAAAAATTGCTTGTGAGGCTCACATCTCGGAACCCAATGAAAGTTATAAATTATTAACTCCCATCCAACCATGAGTCCAACCATATAAATTTTACCAAATTCCGACATCAACTCGACCATCAAATCTTCAATTGAAGTCTTTGAAGATTTCTACCATTTTCAACTCAATCTTTACCCATTTGAACTCAAGACTCTTTCCATAAACCTTATTGATACGTATAAATAATACTCTTACACTCAAGAATCATACTCTTAATCACTCATCATTACCCTAACTCAAAATTGAAGATTAAGGGTTAGAACCTTACCTCTTTGATGAAGAACTTGAGGGATTTCTCGTTGGATTTCAAGGCTTGGATAAGAATTTGATGAACAAGACACTTCATCTACTTCTTCTATCTAGAACACTCTCACTTCTCTCTAAAATTATCAGATAATTGCTCCAAAATAAGCCCCAAAGCCTATTTATCAAAATGGGGTCGGGTTATGAAAATAAAAAAATTAACCCTCTGAAAGCAGGTCTGCGGTCGCATAATGGATCACAGAATGGATATGCGGGCTGCAAAATTGATCGCAAAATCGGTCCCCAGAACTGGGCTCTTCTGCTCCATTCTGCGACCAGTTTGCGGTCGCAGAAGCAGTTTTGCGATCGCATAATTGGTCGCAGAATTGTATTTTTTCAGCCTTTGGTAATTTGGTCATAACTTCTTTTAGGAATGTCCAAATAAACAACCGGTTTAAAGCGTTAGAAATTAGACTCAAAGATCTTTCTTTTGATAGGTAATACACTATATAACACTTCATGTCCTGAGAGTTATGCTCATTTGAAGTTAGGTCTTGTGCGAACTCACTTGACTTTAGTCTATTATGAAATTTCCAACTTTTACATTCGATGCTGAAACATATCGAATCAAGTCCGATTGACCTCAAATTTTGCACACAAGTCATAAATTACATAACAGACCTATTTTAATTTTCGGAATCAGATTCCGACCCCAATATCAAAAAGTCAACCCCCCGGTCAAACTTTCCAAAAATTCAACTTTCGTCATTTCAAGCCTAATTCTACTACGGACCTCCAAATAATTTTTTGAATACTCTCCTGAGTCCAAAATCACCATACGGAGCTATTGGAATCATCAAAACTCCATTCCGGGGTCGTTTACACATAAGTCGACATCCGGTCACTATTTTAACTTAAGTTTTCAATTATGAGACTAAGTGTCTCATTTCACTCCAAAATCCTTCCGGACCCGAATCAACTAACCCGATAAGTTATAAATCAACTGTAAGGCATAAATTGAATAGTAAATAGGGGACCGAGTTATAATACTCAAAACGACCGGCCGGGTCGTTATAGAATTACTCAAATTTCATCTCACAAAACTCATTTTATTGCTGATAAGCTAGCATCTGGAAGTATTGATGTTAAAACTATTGAGGATTTGAGGGACCGTAAGCATGTGAGTACCTGCTTTTTAATTTTGTTAATTTTTAATTAGCACAACTTTTATCTTATCTTTCTCTACATAACATTTGTATATACAATGTTTATGCGCAGCAGAAAATTTTTGGGTTGTAGCAACTATTGTACACGTAGAATTAGACCGTGGATGGTGTTATTTAGGATGCAAAAATTGCCCAAAGAAAGTAGAAAGGGGGGGGGGGATTCTATTGTAAAAAATGCGAGCAGATTCAATCTGCCACTCATAGGTATGATCATAATTTACAGTTTTGTTTACTATTATTAAAGATTAAAAATTTAAAAACACAAACTCTTTCCAGATATAGGCTACAAGTTAAGGTGATGGATTGCACCAGTACAATTTCTTTGCTGTTGTGGGATAAGAATGCAACTAAGATTATCGAAAATTATCGAAAAGTCGGCAAATGATTTAAAGGATATGTATTTGAGGTATAAGACAATTACTTAGAAAAATAAGACCAATAACGTTGAAAGAAGTGGTACATGATTCATTCCCCTGCATCTCCTTTCCGTCTTATTTATAGGGTAGTTGATTTTGTGTCTATATGCATGTGAGGATTGATATACTTGGAAGAACTTTAGGTTAACCAAAAACGTCAAAATTCTTTTAAGTTTAAGTTACAAAGTCATTAAGATATGACTTTGAAATTTCAAATGAGCTTATTGCTAAATCTGTATGCCTTTGCTCTTATTAGATTTACTTGAGAGGTTTGGTAAGTTTGAACTTTGAAAGGATAGTAATAGTTCTTTATTTTTAGGTGTCCCTGAGTTTCGCTAAAGTTAAGATAGTTATAGTTAATCACTAAAAAAGTTAAGTACTGTTTTTAATAGTTCTTTGTTTTAAGCTTATCGCTAAAGTTTCACTTTATTTTGAAGTTCTTTAAAATCTGGGAATGTTCTTTTGCAGTTAAACACTTAAAAAATAATATAGACTCAAGCAGAGGCGGATCCAGGATTTCATGGCTACGGGTGCCACTATTTTAATGTAAAACGACCACTAGTGAAGAAGATTGAATTAGGGTGTGCATTAAGTCGCTTCAATCCGTTTTGGATTACTTCGGTTCGA
Organism: Nicotiana tabacum; assembly: GCF_000715075.1. Classification (NCBI taxonomy): domain Eukaryota; kingdom Viridiplantae; phylum Streptophyta; class Magnoliopsida; order Solanales; family Solanaceae; genus Nicotiana; species Nicotiana tabacum. The sequence goes on along the minus strand of NC_134096.1, from coordinate 90,792,006 downwards.
TCCATTTTGAATTTATTCAATCCAATTTAAAATTTATTTTATGCATAAACGAATATGCGATACACCCCTTCCATCTACATGTAGCTGATTAATATTATATTATGTCTTTAATGCATCACTATTAAAAAAATTATAATTAATAAAATAACATTAAATGGATAAAAAAATAATTAGATTACATCCATCTAAATAAAATACGAACAAATATTTAAGATGAAGAAAATAAGAGAAATTAAAAAAAAAAGAACAGAAAGGGAAAATAAGAGAAATTAACAAAAAAGAACAGAAAAGGAACAACAACAATTGCATTCGTAGAGTCTTGATCCCAAGTGTTGTGCATGGAACTTTAGCACTTTAACCATGGCACCTTCAGTAATTTTGTGATTTGGGGTGCCACTTGTTCGTTATGTAGGTGTTTGTGTAAAAAATACTAGTACGTATATAAAATTTTATCCGAGCGACCGGGTGGCGTGCCACCCCCAACTCAATACATAGATCTGCCCCTGGACTCAAGCAAATCTACTTTTGTTTACAAGTGTTGTATGAAAGCTAGAATAATTTTGACATTAACAAACAAAACAAGAAAAAATGGTTCAATCTCTGATGACGATGGTGTTGAATTTGAGATTACAAAATATTGTTAAAATGGTTGGAGTTTGGCGGCAGCACTAACAGTGCAAAATTCAGCAAGTATTAATGAATGAAGAGGCATTTTGCATCAGAAAAATTATGTTTTTATTTTAGTTTCCCATCTTCTACTTTAGTCTTTTTATATTAATAGCTTTATTTAGTGTATTATTCCTCGCATTTAGCTTATGCTTAATAACACACTTACTATGAGAATTGAAGCATCATCTTTTTAACAATTTAATCCATTCTAATAAGGAATAAACAAAATGTGTATATCGTATTATATTTACTTTTTACTTTGATTGTTAGTAGCTTCTATTAGCCACAATCATTATGTCTTTTTGTTAGACTTCTGGTGCTGCAAACGACTCTTCATGTCCAATGGAAATAGAAAATATTGTTGAAAAAAGGTGCATGTTTAAAGTTGAGGTTAAGAGTTCCAACAATCAAAATAAAGATGAAGTCTTAAAAGTTGTTACGCTTACTGACGACGAGGAAATTATAAAGAAATATATTCCTTCTCCACAAGAAGAGACGTTCAAAGTATGTTTCTATACTCAATTTTCCTCAGTTTTCCTATTTATGATTGAATTAAATTTTAATTATGATACACATTTTTTTGTAGGATCCAGATTTCAATAACAACGAAGTCAGTCATGAAGATAACGAAATCACGGTGATTTTAAAACTCATTATAAATATTATTTTACATAATTCATTCTTTTAATTTAATGATTTGCAGGTTGTAAAATAATAAAGCAACAAGAACTATAGATTAAGTATTGATTTTCACAAGTTTTTGTATTTTAAATATGTAGGATTCCACCGAAGATAATGAGTAGATCGATGTTGCAAATACACCTGCCAAGATAGGTATAATTAATCCAACAGCAATGGTTGAAGAAGATTCGAATGCACAATTATCGGGAAATAAGATCAAGAGAGTATTTAAAAAGAAGGCGATAGCATAAGTTGATATATTTCTCCATTAAGCTATCTATAATTGATGTGAGAGTGAAGCTTTGATGTGCAACGAGCAATCTTGAATTCATGTGAGTGTGAAGTTATCTCATTTTGTTGATAGATTTTTACATTAAACCATTGATAGCTTGCATCTTCCTCTAGGGATGGATCATAAAGTTAGTTGAAGAAGATTTCAACTACATGACTGAATTACTTTCCATAAAGTGCTAAGTTTGCTGAAATATTAAAATTAATTCTACATGACTCGAAAGAAGGAAGAAATTTATTCTCTTCATGGCAGGTATATTTTCTTAGGTCTGGTGAGAGCGTTGGAGTCGTTACAATCAATATTGATCTCAAGGCTACTGGATCTAATTTGTACTTAATAGTTTTAATTATTTTGCTATTACTTGATAGGACTATATTTTGTAAAATCAACTTAGAGTTAGAGATACTCTAAGTTGGTCATCACACCAAGCACAATTGTGGTGGAAATAGGAGATTCTGTTTCAAGAAATTCAACAAGGAGCCAGGCCAACAGCTTGAGATGTGGGTAAAAGTAAAGATAGTGCATTTTTTGCATTCGCAGTTGCTTATTTTATTCATCCAAAATACAAAACACCAAGAAAAAATATTTATCATATTTGAACCACAAAAATGAACAAAATGTAACTTTTTCTTCTGGATAGGCAACTAAGAATTGTAACAATTGAAATCCAGTTCCAAGCATAATCACTTCTATATCCATGTTAGTCCCAATAGTTTTCAAGAATATTGAGAATTAATTTTATTCTAAGTTTCCAGCAACATATGTTTGTTAAATATTAAACATTTAATTGTGCATTTCTTTAAGGTTGGAGATCTAATAAAAGATCATGAATGTTGGACAAGGCCAGAGAACATGAAAACACCACAGATTGCACTATTGATAGATCAAAATAATCGTGGAACAGAGATTGTTGAGAGGAACTGATGTTTGATTGTATTATAGAAGGTGGGCTTCACTGCTTATTTTAAGAAGTATGAGTTTTGTCTTGATGTTGTCCTACATAAGCATGTTACAAATGATCGGGTATCTTTTCATCTCATACGTAGAAGATTTAGTTAACAAATTCAATACAAGATTTAGTTACAATGACTGTTGCTTTATACAAAGGTTGTGCAGAGAATTTTCATAACTGATTTCAACTACCTTTTTTTTTTCCTTCTCAATATAAGATAATTTACCACTTATTAGTTCATTCTTGGTAATTTTTGTTCATAGGGAATGTCCTGAGGAGTGCAGAGAAGCTGTATCATACAAGATTCGCCGACGTGTTAGAATTACGCCAACTAAGAAGTGTATTTACTGAAAGATTTGGAATTTCCTTGAATGTTAAGTCAGTAAAGAAGTACTGACTCATTTTTTCACTGTTATAATATTTGTGCTTAAACTTATAACTGCAACTTTACTTTTTTTCTCTAATTTTAAAAAATATAACAAATTTTCTTTCTTGACAGTTTGTTCAAAACTTAAATTTAGAAGCTACAAAGGAGATGAAGCTTCAGTTGATGCAAGACATAGCATCAAAATCTGGTAAAGAATATAATTCCAAGGCTTTAGAGCAGAAGCTATACAATCCACTTGTATCAGAACAAGTAAGCCTTGCATAGAACCTCATAATCTCCTCTTTTCTTGCATCAAAGCCAACTTGAATTGCTCTTTAAAAGTAAATTTAACCAGTTAAGAATTGATAGTAGTTTTATTTTTTAACATGCTGCTATCCTTTCTGTTTGGAGTTTTCATTTTTAAGAAATATATCATTCTATTTCTATTTAACTTGCCTATGCACATTTTAAATATATTTGTCTTTGCCTACTCTTTATTTTATTTTTTTTCAATACAAGATTTATTTATAATGATTGTTGCTTTATAGAAAGGTGGTGCACAAAATTTTCATAACTGATTTCGACTACCTTTTTTTTTCCTTCTCAATACAAGATGATTTACTACCTATTGTTTTGCAACTTAATTATATATCCACTGTTTTGCAGGATTATAGAGCCACAATAGAACTAATTATCCCAACCATCTTTGAGCGCATAAAAAGCTACATAATTTGCTTATGGAGAAACAGGTATGCTCCTCATCAACTCTCTTTCTTTCGAACCCACCTCGCCGAGCCTAAGGCCATGTGGACTTTTTTACAAAGGCATAACTTGACAGGCCCGGACGGTCGATTCAGAAGTGTTTGACCATTGATCGGCTGCCCTACTAGGTAAGGCATGCGCTCACCAATTTCTTTATTGATATAGTGATACGTGTCGGTAGTGCCACACCTACTGAATGAATTTACTTCCTGCATACCTTAAATCTATTTAATACCTAACTAAAGATATTTTATTGTTTGATTACTTTCATACTCAGGCACGGTGGCACTACTCGTGGACTATAAGAATTGTACGTAAGTAACGATCCGACCGGTCATTTTGAGTATTATAACTCTGTTCCTTCATTTACTGCTCAATTTATGCTTTACAATTATTGTCTGACTTTTCGGGATAATTGGTTCGGGTCCGGAAGAATTTCGGAGTGAAATGAGATACTTAGTCTCATAATTGAAAACTTAAGTTGGAAAAGTTGAGCGGATGTTGACGTATGTGTAACGAACTCGGATTTGAATTCTGATGATTCCAATAGTTTCGTATGATAATTTTGGACTTAAGAGCGTGTCCGAAAAATTATTTGGAGGTCCGTAGTGAAATTAGGCTTGAAATGACGAAAGTTGAATTTTTGAAAAGTTTGACCGGGATTGACTTTTTTATATCGGGGTCAAAATCCGATTCTGGAAATTAGAATAGTTTCGTTATGTCATTTATGACTTGTGTGCAAAATTTGAAATCATTCTGGATTGATTTGGTGTGTTTCGGCACAAGATATAGAATTTGAAAGTTCAAAACTCATTGATTTCGAATTTAAAAGGTGTGATTCATCATTTTGATGTTGTTAGGTGTGATTTGAGGCCTCAGGTAGGTCCATATTATATTATGGGACTTGTCGGTATATTTGGACGGGGTCCCGAGGGGCTTGGGTGAGTTTCGGACGAGGTTCAGATCATTTTCATTTCATGTTACATTGCTTAAGATTTCTAGTTCTGGTGTGACTGCACCTGCGGAGTGTTGGGAGCAGGTGCGGCGCCGCAAAAGCGAGGGGCGCAGATGCGACCTCTTGTCCGCAGATGCTGAAGTCACTGGGCAGAAGCTTAAATTCAGAGTTTCGCGATTTTTAGCCATTTTCAATATTTTGGAGCTCGGTTTAGGGGATTTTAGAGAGGAATATTTCCACACAACTTGGGGTAAGTGATCTTTACTCCCTTGTGATTATATTCCATGAATTAATCTTCGTTTTCGGCATTAGATTATTGATTTTTCAAGAGAAATCAGAGAAATTTTCTTCAATTTCATAAAATAAATTTTTAAGATTTGAATATCGATTCGGAGTCGGATTTAAGTAAAATTAGTATAATTGAACTTGTAATTGGATGGGGCGTCAGATTTTGTGAGTTTCGCCGGATCTTGAGATGTGTGTCCCACGGGCGATTTTTGGAGTGTAATTTCGGATTTTGTGGGAAAATACTAGTATTTTGATATGGAATTAACTCCTATAATTGTGTGGACTGAATCAAATTTATTGTGGCTAGATTCGAGTCGTTCAGAAGTTGATATGCGCAGATTGGAATTTCTGGAGCATTGTTGATCTTGCTCGGAATTGGATTCGTCCTGTTCGAGGTAAGTAACTCTTCTAATCTTGGAGCTGAGGGTATGAACTCCGAATGCATGTGTTATGTGTTTGGTGTTGAGGTGACGCACATGCTAGGTGACGGGTGTATGGGCGTACACCGTGTGAACTGTGATTTTTGTTATTTCTGTGGTACTGTGTAGTTATCTGAACTTGTCTGAAATCATGAAATCTCTACGTACTATAGTTATCGAGCTGTGATTATGTTAGAAACTATGTCTATGCTACATGATTATTCTGTTGGGACCTACCGAGGTCATTTCTGTTGTTGAGTTATCTGCTTTCATTGCATTACATACTCAGTAATACACATTCATATGAATATCATATCTCAATCTCTATTGTTATTTATTGATACATCATATCATCATTTTCGGGCTAGTTTCATGACATTGTGAGCCCGTGAGAGAGAGACTGGAGAGATTGATGACTGAGTGAGGCTGAGGGCCTGATTGATTCTGATATTGATACTATGGCATGTGAGTTGTCCGTGCGGATTATAGCGCTTGGGCTGAAGGAGCCCCTCCGGAGTCTGCACACACCCCTAGTGAGCGCGGTTGATATTATTGAGGGATGGATCTTCCCTAGATATGGAACTTGTCTGAAGCATTATATACCTGGAGATGAATTTTCTCCACTGGCTAGATTTGTCTTACTCGGTAATGAGTGACTGATGATCAGTTGAAGTGTATATTCCGAGATGGATCTTTCCCGGGCCGGATTGGCCATACACAGTACCGAGTGATTGAGCATGATGAGAGGAATGTGTGAGAATGTGAGATTGAGTACTCTCAGAGTGTGAGTACATGAATTCATCTCTGAGATACATTGCATTGACATGCACACATGACATACAGGTATAGAGATGTATTTTTCTCATGATGTACGGTATCACGGCATTCATGACTTCTCACACATGTTGGCATATGGGCATAGTGATGCATTTGTTTTACACTGGCTATCTGGAAAGAAAATGAGACATCTTAATTATTATTGAAAGAATTTTTGGGAAAATTAATATTTTCAAACTTATTCATAGTTTTTGCAATTTCGGTAAACGATTTGGGTTTTCACTATTGTACTTGAAAGGCAGAATTATTTTCAGAAATCATGATTTAAGCTGAGCATTTTATCTTTGAGTTACTTTTTTTATTACTTGCTTTATGTTGTTATGAACTGTTGTTGGTTATTGGAGTTGGATCTGACCTAGGTACAAGCTCGTCATTACTTTCAACCTAAGGTTAGATTTGTTACTTATTGAGTACATGGGGTCGGTTGTACTCATACTATACTTCTGCACCTTGCGTGCAGATATTAGATGTTGATGTTGTTGTACTCGACGGGAGCTGGAATTGAAGACGTACCTGCATTCCGGTTGTAGCTGCCTCTTGTTCTTGGTAGCCTTAGATTTATAAAAATCTGTTCATGTACATTTCGAACAGATGATGTATTTATTTTATACCATCTTTGTAAATTCTAATCTTAGAAGCTCATGGTTTGTACTACTAGTTCTTGGGGAATGTATAAGATTTCGATATTTTCTTTTACTTAATTGCCTTGTTAAATTTTATTGGAATTGGCTAGTTGATAACTGGCTTACCAAGCGAGTTGGGTTAGGTGTCATCACGACTAGTTGGATTTTGGGTCGTGACAAGGTGGTATTAGAGCTCTAGGTTCATAGGTTCTACAAGTCATGAGAAAGTGTCTAGTAGAGTCTTGCGGATCAGTATGATGACGTCCATACTTATCTTCGAGAGGCTATAGGGCATTTAGGATATATACTTCCCATCTTTCTTTCCTTATCGTGCGGAATTGATTCATCTTGAGAAATAACTCTTTGAATTTCTTCCACGCATTCTTATGCACACATGAGCGCTCGGTATCAACTGTGCATTGCCTCTTTGAGATTCCATGAACGAGGATCGAAATGTGTATTATGTGTTTTGGGTATGGGCCAGTCTGGAGGACTTGAGGCCAGGTTTAGCCACAGCTTGGGCTTGGTAGCTTCAGTTGTGTGAACTTATATGTTTGGACTCATATGTCCGGTAATGTCCCTATGAATGGAATTCGTGGCTCGATGAGCGGTTGAATGGCTATATGATAAATATGATGTAACTGCAGGATGTGTTAGGATGGTTTGAATGTGACGAGAAGCGTTTCCTTGAAATGTAAAGAAATGGCATTGGGTGCTTGATTTTCATTTTGATGTGATGTACAATCTCGAGTATGAATATTTTGAAGGATCTTTCACATTGTTAAATTTTGGGACAAATTAAATTCTCATGTATGGTTAATGAGCTTGGACTCATATAGACTAAGTGATTGCATAGTAATTGTGACTGCGAAAGGGTATAACAAGATACCAATTTGAGGCTAAGCAGGTGGGTTATCCCCTGCGGAGTAATCTACATAGGTGTGTTCCTTATAATACGAATGGAAAGTTTTTTTTCTACCAGCAGGGCGTATGTGTTGAGATTTGAATTTGAATCTGATTGAGAAAGTTGACTTGAGTGTCAAGAGAATGAATACGGGCTTAGCGAACGATTGAGGTATTTTCATGGTTGGCGTTGTATAAGCTTGAGAAGAAATTTTTGTTGGACTGACTGCAGTATTATGGGAGTAATAAAGTATGGGTATTTAGTTATAAAATGTTTTAATCTATGGCTTTGGGCCAAGTGGGGGATCCTGCTATTGAAAATTCAATTCATGGTTATATGTTAAATTTTAGTTTTGGTACGAGGCATACTTGTGGATTAGTTATGACTTGCAGAGGTTGAGATCGAGGATGACTCGAGTACTGAAATTCCTAAATACGGGTTATATTGCGCTTTATGAGTATATTGAAATTTTGGAATGAGTGAGTTGTTATTCTGAAGGATGTAGTACGAACGGAGTATGAATTTGATCGGTGGTGTTAAGGCAAGGTTACCTCCTTGAGTGTTGTTGTGCTAATTGGGCACGTGTCTTTCAGCCCGTTTGGGCAGTGTAATGTTTAGATTTGAGAAAAATGGGTGACTCTCGAGAAGGTGCTAATGGATTCAAAAATGTATAAGTGGCAATTGAAAAAATTTCGGATTTGTATATCGTTAGAATCGGTTACTTATATTGGATGGTATCGGGACGTGCGGCAATTCTGTTTGACTATGGATTCTACATTTTAGTTTAAGAAAGGAAAGACGAACAATTTTAAATTCCCATAAGGTATTTTAGAATGAGTATTACGGTTGTGGTATTTATGGAGGTGCTTAAGAAGAATTCAGTGGCTTATGGGCCTTAGGGCGTTGTGGTTCTATGCTAGGGTTCGTGGGGTCAGTTGTGGTTAAAGATCGTGGTGTTTTAGCAAGGAAAAATATAAATCTAAATACAAATTCAGAAGGAACTCAAAGAAATAGGACAGCTTGGTAGTAGGTTGGATCAGTATGGTAATGGATATGATCGGTTCTTTGTGGCAATAGTCTTGGGTTTGGCGACCTGCGTGGATTGGTTGTGTTAGAGAGATTCAGTTCTGATGGCTTGATTATGTGTAAATGGATTCCAAGTCATTCTCGAGGATTTCTACCACGGTTTGAGATGGATATTTTCGCCGGCCTGAGGAGCATGTTGAGTATTGTGATTTTCTACTAGATGGGATCAAATGGAAGTCTTCTAGCTGATCGGATATGTATTCTACTTGTGACTCAGAATGATTATGAAGTTCTCGTATTTTTTATATGATGGCATGATAGATGCGGTGTGTTGTGTGGGATTAAGGTTTGCGTGTGCAAGGTCACGACTTAGTTTTGAAGGGGAGGTCATAAATTATTAGAAGACATGGACATTTTTCGCTGTTTAGATGAATGCTATAACTAATTGGTATTGCTTGAGTAGAGTGTACATTTCAGAAGGCGCACTATGTTTTGAATTATGGATATGTCATAGGTATTGCGGCACTCACCTGGTTGATCGACTGCTATTTTAAGATGTTGCTATGTGTCACGAAAGAATGGGAGAAGTATTCCTCATTGAATGAGAGATGTGTTAGGCATTCGGGCGGTGGAGATGGGATCAGAAATGGTGATTCGTGTGTTCTATGGATTTGGAGAATGGGAGATTTCAGGAGCAGATTGTTTCATGGTTGTGGACTGTGAAGTCGTGGCCGAAGCTAGCTAGATGATAGTATGTATTATGATTCAGTCATTGTAAATTTTCGGAGGGTTATTTATCTATTTGTGGATGACCAGAGTTAATTTGGGGGTCCATTGGTAGGTCCAATTAGGATGTGTATTCTACATCGAGTCGGATTGATTGGCTCAATACTGCCATTGTTGAGGGATGTTCCATTCGGTTGATGTTGAACTTATTCGTGGTCTGAAATGATCTATGAGTTACTCTTCTATGCTACGAGGAGTTGGGATTCATTGGTTATATGCACACATGGTACGGTTCTATTGGGGGCCTCATGGCGGAATTCGAGCGAGATGAGTATTTAGGTATTGCATGATCGATTGCGTATTGGTTATGTTCTTTCAAGTCTTGAGTGGCATTGTGTCATTTGCCTCTCCGTGGTTATTGATTTTGAGCAGGGTGGCTCGAGGTATATAATATGGACCAGTGTTTGGATGGGGTCACGCATTGCAGCGGGGTTATGTTAAGGTAAGAACTTTGTGTTAGAATCGTGTGATGGCTCTACGGGGTATGATGGATTTTCAGTATTTCTTTGTGGCGGTACTTGTTAATCTTGCGGGCAGTTCTCTCATTTGAGTCATTTTCCATGACTGAGTACATTTGAATTGTTGTGTATTGGCGCACGGATGGCACGTTTTGTGGCTCTAGGTTATATTGGTATGTCATGTCTATGGGATGGTTGTGTTAAATAATATAAGGTCATTGGACCTAGAATGGGTGCTATCAGGTTTGATTACGGTATATTCGGGAGGATAATCTTGAAGGTTGGCTTAAAAAGTGATTATGGTTCTGGTTGGGGCATGAGAGCTCCATAACTTGTTGATCTGATAAGGGGTCATGAGATTTCTGCGTGTTTCTTTCATTATCAGTAGTGTACGAAGGTTTTGGAACGAGGTTTTGTTTGATATGGGGTTCAAAACCAGTATCGTGTGGGTTTTGGAGTAGTTATTGTGATCATGAATGGTGCTACGAGCATGCGAGTTGTGTAATATGTTAGGAGATTATATCCGTGGTTATGGTTACAACTCGATGCAGCTTAGTCAGATTTATACAGTGTGTAACTGTGAGATTCAGGTCTTGTAAGAAATTCTGAATGTTGGGAATTGAATTTCAAGGTTTTTGGGTCTATCCACATAACCCATATTGTGTCTAATTTCTTCAAGGTCCATGGGAGTCCAACAATGAAATCCATGGTGATACTGTAACGACCCGACCGATCGTTTTGAGCATTTATGCTCCTTTCAACTATTTGAAGTCTTGAATAATTTTCTACAAGGTATTATGACTTATGTGAATCGTCGGTTTTGATTTTCAGGTTATTCGGAATTGATTTAAAAGAATGATTCTCAACTAGGGAGATTTAAATTTGAAAGAGTTGACCAAGTTTGACTTTTTGTGAATTTGAACCCAGAAAGGAGTTTTGATTGCTCCATAAGCTCCGTTGGGTGATTTCGGACTTAGGAGCGTGTCCGAATTATGATTTGGAGGTCTGTGGTTGAATTTGGCTCGAAATGGCGAAAGTCGAAATTTTGGAAAGTTTGACCAGGAGTGGACTTTTTGATATCGGAGTCGGATTCCAATTACGGAAGTTGGAGCAGATCCGTAATGTCAAATGTGACTTGTGTGCAAAATTTGAGGTCAATCGGACGTAATTTAAAACGTTTCGGCATCGGTTGTGGAAGTTGAAGTTTCAAAGTTCATTGAATTCGAATTGAGGTGTGATTCGTCGTTCCGATGTTGTTTTGTGTGTTTTGAGGTCTCGAGTAGGTCCGTGTTATGTTATGGGACTTGTTGGTATATTTGGACGGGGTCCGAAGGGGCTCGGGCATGTTTCGGATTGATTTCAGATCATTTTTCTTCATTTTGGTACACTTGTGTTATGTTGTTTTCTGGTGTCTCAGTTCTACATCGCGTTCGTGTGGCAAGTGTAGAGAACGCGTAGAGTATTTGGATGGCATTAGCATTTCTTCATCGCGTTCGTGAGTAATGGTCCGCGTTCGTGTAGTGTTGGGGAAAGTCTTCTTCGCGTTCTCATATGATGGATCGCAGACGCGTAGGGTTGAGCTGAGAGCCGGTGCCAGAAGCCTTCTTAATCGCGTTCGCGTAGTTGGAGCCGCGTTCGCGAAGGTCTGATCCAGTTGTGAGTCGTGTTCGTGAGGTTTTTACCGAGAACGCGAAGTGTATTATGGTGGCAGATTATTTTGTTCATCGCGAACGCGATGGTATTGACGCGTTCGCGTAAGAGGATGCTTGGGCAGAAGTATAAAGTAGTCTATTTCGAGGGTTTCGGCCATTTTTACATTTTGGGAGCTATGGAACTCGGATTGAGGCGATTCTTGAAGCAATTTTCACCATATGAATTGGAGTAAGTGTTCTTTACTCGGTTTTGGTTATATTTCATGAATCTATTTTCGTTTTTGGTAATGGGATTGTGAATTTTAAAGAGGCAATTGGGGGTTTTGGCCTAAAGTTTCATAATGTGATTTTTTGAGTTTTGAACATCGAATTGGAGTCGGATTTAAGTGAAACTAGTGTGGTTGGACTCATAATTGAATGGGTTGTTGGATTTTTTAAATTTTGTCGGGTTCCGAGGTGTGGGCCCGGGTTGGGAGTTTTGCCGATTTTGGGCTTTTTGATTCAAGATTTGATCTTTTTCAATCGGGATTGGTTGCTTTAGCATTATTTGATGTACTTAAGTTGTTTTTGGTTAGTTTCAGGCCGTTCAGAGGTCGGAATGCGCGGGATGGCATTTTGGAGCATCGCTTAGCTTGCTCGGTGTTGGAATTGGCTTGTTCGAGGCAAGTAACTCTTCTAATCTTAGTGTTGATGGTATGAAACCCCGAAATACGTGTTATGTGATTGGTATTGAGGTGACGCACATGCTAGGTGACGGGCGTGTGGACGTACACCATGTGAATTGAGACTATGTTGTTTCCCATGGCATTGTATAGTGGTCCTACTTTGTTGATATCCGTGTTTTCACCATGTGATAAAGTAATTAAGTTGTCAATCATGCTAGATATCATGTTTAGGCATTATGCCGATACTGTTTGGACCCATAGTGGTCGTTTCTTACTGTCATCTCATTGATTTCATTGATATTTCATACTCAGTCATATACATGCATTCATACCATATCTCAGTCTCAGTTATTATTTATTGATACATCATATCATTGTTGTCGGGCTAGTTTCATGACATTGTGAGCCCCTGAGTGAGACTGGAGAGATTGGTGACAGTGAGGCCGAGGGCCTAAGTGAGAGTGATAATTTGGGATTGGGCTGCAAGCCGCAGCATGATATATTGGTTTCATTTATATGGATCGGGCTGCACGCCGCATCGAGCCTTCGGGATATATATATATATATATATATATATATATATATATATATATATATATTATTAGATCGGGTTGCACGCCGCAACAATATTGGATCGGGTTGCACGCCGCAACAATATTGGATCGGGTTGTACGCCGCAACAATATTGGATCGGGCTGCACGCCGCACCAATATAGCGCTTGGGCTGAAGGAGCCCATCCGGAGTCTACACACCCCCAGTGAGCGCAGTCGACTATAGAAATGTGGATCGGGTTGCATGCCGCAACAGGCCTTATGGTCATATATGGATCGGGCTGCACGCTGCAGCAGGTATTGTACACCATTAAGTAATTGAGTGTGCTGAGCATTGAGCATAGTGAGAGAGAATGCGAGACAGTGAGATTGAATACTCTGAGGGTATGAGTACATGAGCGCATCATTGAGATGCATTGCATTTAACATGTGTACTTGAGATACATGCATAGAGATGCATTTCCTTCTTCTACCCGGTGTTGGTGACATTTATGATTTTACCTGTATCTTGACATGTAGGCATAGAGACGTACTTTCCTCATGCTATCTAAAAATGAAACATCTTACTTATTATTGAAAGGAGTTTTGGATAAAATTACAGTTTTCAAACTTACTCGTATTTTAGCATTTTTGGTAAATGTGATGATCCGATAAGTCATCTTATGTTTTATAACCTAATTCTTTGATCCGAAGCCTTAAAAAATATTATTTTTACCCTCCTCGATTTACGTGCACAGTTTGGGAGTGTTTCTGAGGAGCTTTTATGTTAAAACTGTGAAAATATGAAATTCTGCTTTGAAAACCATTTGAGTTGATTTTGGTCAACGCTTTGAGTAAACGGACCCAGATTCGTGTTTTGACGGTCTCGGTGGGTCCGTATCGTGATTTGGGACTTGGGCGTATGTCCGGAATCGAATTCGGAAGTCCTTAGCCTAAGATATCGGACTTTGTGTAAATTTGAAAGCTAAAGGCTTAATGAATTTGAAATGTTTGACCCATAGTTGAATTTTTAGATATCGGGTTTTTATTTTGGTTCTGGAAACCAGTATAGGTCCAATACCATATTTATGACTTGACTGTGAAATTTGGTGAGAAACGGAGTTGGTTTGATGTGATTCGGACGTCCGGTTGTTAATATAGAAGTTTCAAAGTTTTCTTGAAAATTTCATTTAATTTGGTGTTCAATTTGTAGTTCTAGGTGTTATTTTGGCTATTTGATCGCGCGAGCAAGTTCATATGATGTTTTTAGACTTGTGTGCATAGTTGGTTTAGAGCCCCAAGGGCTCGAGTGAGTTTCGGATAGGCTACGGAGTTGTTTGAACTTAGAAAAATCATAGCTGGTGTATCAGATCTGCAAACTTTGCATTTGCGAGGCCTGGCTCGCAAATGCGATCCTCGTATTTGCGAAGAGACCATCGCATTTGCGAGCAGTGGGCTGGGGGTGGACCTTCGCATTTGCGATGTTTTTGGTTGCATTTGCAAAGAACTTTTCTTCCCCAAATCGTTGGTAAGTGATTCTAACCTATATCCTTTCAATCTTTCACTACATTTCACAAGTTTTCAACCTAAAATCTAGAGTTTTCATGGTGTAATTGGGGGGTTTTGGATAGAAATTAGGGATTTGATAAATTGGGGATTTAGACCTCAAATTGAGGTCGGATTCCAAAACAAATTATATGACCGGGCTCGGGGGTGAATGGGTAATCGGGTTTTGGTCCGAACTTCGGGAATGGACCGAGCGGGCCCGGGAGTTGACTTTTGTTGACTTTTACAATAATTACCTAAATTGAATTCTTTACAATCGTGGGTAATTCCTAAGGCTTAATTTGAATCCTTTGGTTGGTAAATTACTAGATTCTATTGGTTCGGAGGCTTGTTTGAAAGGAAAAGTCGTGGTTGAGCTTTGAGTTTGGTCTTCGGAGCGAGGTAAGTATCGTGGTTAACCTTGACTTGAGGGAATAAGACTTGTTTGCCTATTTGCTACATGTTTAAATGTTGGGGAACAACGTATATGCGAGGTGACGAGTACTTATACGTTGTAGTCGGGTTAAAGTATGCGGGTGGGGCTTAGTTTCCTGCAATTATAGCTTCCTTTGTTCATGTTATCCATGTTTAGACTAATATTGTTAAATTGATCGTTCTTATCATGTTTACGGATCTTCTGGTGATAATTGAGTATTGATTCCGAAATTGAGGTTGATATTGTAGAACCAAATATTGAAGTAAGGCTTGTACTTGTTATTCTATCTCCCTGTTGTTATTTGTTCATTGCATTATGGTAAGGGAGAGTGTTAATGCACGAAGGGTGATGTCATTCCATATTGTGAGTATTAATGCACGAAGGGTGATGTCGTGCCATATTGTGAGTGTTAATGCACGAAGGGTGATGCTGTGCCATATTGTGAGTGTTAATGCACGAAGGGTGATGTCGTGCCATATTATGAGTGTTAATGCACGAAGGGTGATATCGTGCCATGTTATGAGAGTTAATGCACGAAGGGTGATGTCGTGCCATTTCAATTGATTTTATGGTGAGGTTGAGAGTAAAAGCACGAAGGGTGACGTCGTTCATTTTTCCTTTACTGTGTTTACTTGTTCTTATTGGTTCATAGTATATTGGTTGTTCAAGTTACCATTCTGTTGTACTTCTCTATCTTGTATTCCCCTCAGCATGTTTCCCATCCCAATAGTACTTGTTTAGCTATTATTTATACATATACTGTTAAATTGCACAGGTTTGTTATGTAGGTGTCTTGTCATAGCCTCGTCACTACTTCGTCGAGGTTAGGCTCGACACTTACCAGTACATGGGGTCGGTTGTACTGATACTGTACTCTGTACTTCCTGTGCAGATTTTGGTATTGGTCCCAGCTGATCGAGAGGCGTAGCAGCTCGGACTGGTTCATCGGAGACTCAAGGTAGATCTGTTGGCGTTCGCAGACCTTGAAGTCCCCGTTTATCCTTTCTGTTTTTTTTTTTTACTGTTTCTTTCATTCAAACAGTTGTATTTCTTTCAGAATTTTACTTGTAGTAAATCCTAGAAGTTTGTGAATTGTGACTCTAAATCCGAGTTGTAGTAAATATTGAGGTTGTTATATTATTTCGCACTCGCTTTAATTCATTTTACCGTATTTGCTATTATTTATTGAATTGAATAAGTATTGGCTTAATAATCCTCTAACATTGGCTTGCCTAGCAAGTGGAATGTTGGACGCCATCACGGTCCCGAAAGGTATGAAATTTTGGGTTGTGAAAAGTTGGTATCAGAGCACTAGGTTGCCTAGGTCTTACAATTCACGAGCAGGCTAAGTAGAGTCTGGAGGATCAGTACGGAGACGTCTGTACTTATCTTCCAGAGGCTATGAAGTTTAGGAACAAATTTCATTTCTATTCTTCTCAGTCGTGCAATTTTGTTCTCTCATTGCTAATTAGACTCTTTTACTCTTATTCTCTTGTAGATGGTGAGAACACGCACCGCATCTTCAGCTGAGCAGCAGCCAGAGCCTCCAATGGCAGCTCTTACAAGGGGCAGAGGTCGAGGCCGAGGCCGTACCAGAAGTCGAGGCCGAGGCAGGGACAGGGCTCAGCCTAGGGGCCCAGCAGTGGAGCCTCAGTTAGAGTTTGACGAGGAGGTTCCAGCCCAGACTGTTCTGGTCGGGCCAGCTCAGGTCCCGGAGGGGTTCATTGCCACCCTAGTGCTTCAGGATGCTTTGGTCCGTTTGGTGGGACTTATAGAGAGTGTGGCCCAGACTGGCGCATTCCCCATGGCACCAGCCGTCTCTCAAAGAAAGAGGAGGAGCGCAGACTCCTACTACTCACACTCTGGAGCAGGTGGCTCCCCAGTATCAGACTCCAGCAGCTCATCCAGTCGGAGTAGTTCAGCCGGTTGTTGCGCCACAGGCTGGTGATGGGTCAGCTATGTCTTCTTAGGCTTTATGGAGATTGGACAGGTTTACCAAGCTCTTCCCAGTTCACTTCAGTGGTGCTCCTTCATAGGATCCCCAAGAGTATCTTGACAGCTGTCATGAGGTGCTATGGAACATGGGTATAGTGGAGACCAGTGGGGTCGATTTTTCTGCATTTCAGATGACTGGTTCCGCCAAGAAATAGTGGAGAGCTTATTTGTTGACCAGACCAGCTGTATCGCCTACTCTTACTTGGGACCAGTTCTCTCAGCTCTTTCTAGAGAAGTTTCTCCCTATCACATTGAGAGAGGAGCATCATTGTCAGTTCGAGCGTCTCCAGCAGGGCAGTATGGTTGTTACCCAGTATGAGACCCTTTTATGGATTTAGCCCGACATGCTCTTTTTTGTGCTTCCTACCGAGAGAGAGAGAGAGAGAGAGAGGGTGAGGAGGTTTATTGACGGAATTGCTCAGCCTATCAGATTACAGATGGCTAAGGAGATTGGGAGTGAGATTTCTTTTCAGGCGGCTGCCAATGTCACCAGGCGAGTCGAGATGGTTCTTACTCAGGGAGGTCAGGGGTCTGATAAGAGACCACGTCATTCCGGAGGGTTCAATGGTGCCTCATCTGGAGGCAGGGGTAATTTTGGTAGAGGCCATCCTCCCATGCCGTTTCATTCAGCACTCCAGGCATCCCGCGGTGGCTTAGGTGGTCGTGGCTCTCATATGCCTTATTCCGATCACCTAGCCTAAAATGCACCACCAGCTCCTATTAGTGCACCTCCGCTCCAGAGTTATCAGGGTGGTTACTCAGGTCGACAGGGTCAGCAGTCACAGCAGCCGAGATCCTATTTCACTTATGGTGATCCGAGGCACATTTCTAGATTTTACCCTCAAGCATCGGGCAGCTCACAACATCAGGGTTCTTGTGCCATGGTCCCGGCACCGGGTGCTTCACCGCCTGCTCAACCAGCTAGAGGTAGGGGGCAGGCAGCTAGAGGTGGAGGTCAGGCCATAAGAGATAGAGGTCAGGCCACTAGAGGTAGAGGCCAGCCAACTAGGGCCCGTCCTAGAGACATAGTTCAGGGTAGTGGGGCCCAACCCCGATGTTATGCTTTTCCAGCCAGGCCTGAGGCTGAGTCATCTGACGGTGTTATCACATGTACTATTTCAGTTTGCAGTAGAGATGCTTCAATTCTATTTGATTCGGGTTCTACTTACTCCTATGTGTCATCCTATTTTGCTTTATATTTGGTTGTGCCACGTGATTCTTTGAGTGCTCCTGTGTATGTGTCCACACCTGTGGGGGATGCTATTGTTGTAGATCGTGTTTATCGTTCATGTGTGGTCACCATTGGGAGTCTTGAGACTAGTGTAGATCTTCTACTTCTCGATATGGTCGATTTTGATGTTATCTTGGATATGGATTGGTTGTCACCTTATCATGCTATATTGGATTATCACACCAAGACGGTAACCTTAGCCTTGCCGGGGTTGCCTCGATTATAGTGGAGAGGGACTCCTGGCCATTCTACCAGCAAGGTTATCTCTTATGTGAAGGCTCGGCGTATGGTCGATAAGGGGTGTCTAGTGTATTTGGCTTATGTCCACGATTCCAGTGCGGAGACTCCTCCCATGGATTCAGTGCCACTTGTTTGATTTCTGTATTGACTTGGCTCCGGGCACCCAGCCCATTTCCATTCTGCCATACCGTATGGCCCCATTAGAGTTGAAAGAATTAAAGGAGCAATTGAAGGATCTACTTGATAAGGGATTCATTAAACCTAGTGTCTCGCCCTGGGGTGCGCATGTGTTGTTCGTGAAGAAGAATGATGGATCGATGAGGATGTGCATAGATTACTGGCAGTTGAACAAGGTCACTATCAAGAACAAGTATCCATTGCCGAAGATTGATGACTTATTTGATCATCTACAGGGTGCCAAAGTGTTTTCGAAGATTGATTTGAGATCTGGCTACCATCAGTTGAGGATTAGGGCATCTGATGTCCCTAAGACAGCTTTTCGGACTCGGTACGGGCAATATGAGTTTTTGGTGATGTCCTTTGGGTTGACAAATGCCCCAGCAGCATTCATAGATTTGATGAACTGGGTGTTCAAGCCTTATTTAGACTCCTTTGTGATCGTGTTTATTGGTGATATCTTGATCTACTCCCGCAGTCGAGAGAAGCATGAGCAGCATCTCAGGATTGTACTTCAGACTTTGAGAGCCAGCCAGTTGTATGCTAAATTTTCAAAGTGCGAGTTTTGGTTGGATTCAATCACTTTCTTGGGGCACGTTGTATCAGCAGAGGGCATTCAGGTAGATCCTAAGAAGATTGAGGCATTTCAGAACTGGCCTAGGCCCACTTCAGCTACGGAGATCAGGAGTTTCTTGCGTTTGGCGGGCTATTACCGTCGATTTGTGGAGGGGTTTTTATCTATAGCAGCCTTGTTGACCAGGTTAACCCAGAAGGGTGCCCCGGTGAGACGAGTGTGAGGCGAACTTTCAGAAGCTCAACACTACTTTGACTACAGCGCCGGTGTTGGTGTTGCCCACAGGTTCAGGATCTTATATGGTATATTGGGATGTGTCCCATGTTGGGCTCGGTGTGGTATTGATGCAGGAGGGTAGGGTGATTGCGTATGCGTCGCGGCATTTGAAGGTTCATGAGAAGAATTACCATGTCCATGACTTAGAGTTGGCAGCGATTGTTCATGCGCTGAAGATTTGGAGGCACTATCTTTACAGCGTGTCGTGAAAGATCTTCACGGATCATCGGAGCCTTCAGTATTTGTTCAAGCAAAAGGATCTCAATTTGAGGCAAAGGAGATGGTTGGAGCTATTGAAAGACTATGATATCACCATCTTATATTATCCCGGGAAGGCCAATGTGGTGGCTGAAGCCTTGAGTAGAAAGACAGCGAATATGGGCAGCCTTGCGTTCATTCCAGTCGGTGAGAGGCCGCTTGCATCAGATGTTCAGACTTTAGCCAACCAGTTTGTGAGGTTGGATATTTTAGAGCCCAGGCGTGTTCTAGTTTGTACAGTCGCTCGGTCTTCTTTGTTTGAGAGCACTAGAGATCGGCAGTATGACGATCCTCATTTGTTAGTCCTTAGGGACACAGTGCGACATGGTGGTGCCAAGCAGGTTACTGCTGGAGACGACGGAGTTTTGAGGATGCAGGGTCGTATTTTTGTGCCTAATGTGGATGGACTTTGTGAGTTGATTCTCGAGTAGGCCCTCAGTTCCTGGTATTCTATTTATTCGGGCGCCACCAAGATGTATCAGGACTTGCAGCTGCATTATTGGTGGAGGAGAATGAAGAAAGATACAGTCGCATATGTTGCTCGGTGTCTAAATAGTCAACAAGTAAAGTATGAGCATCAGAGACCTGGTGGTTTGCTTCAGAAGATAGATATTCCTGAGTGGAAGTGGGAATGTATCACTATGGATTACGTTGTTGGACTCCCACGGACTCAGAGAAAGTTCGACGCAGTTTGGGTCATTATGGACAGGCTGACTAAGTCAACATATTTCATTCCTGTGGCAGTTACCTATTCTTCGGAGCGGTTGGCAGAGATTTATATCCGCGAGATCGTCCGTTTTCACGGTGTGCCCGTGTCTATCATTTCTGATCGAGGTAGCAGTTCACCTCGCACTTCTAGCGGGAAGTACAGTGGGAGTTGGGCATGCAGGTTGAGTTGAGCATAGCGTTTCAACCTCAGATAGAAGGACAGTCCAAGCACACTATTCAGATCTTGGAAGATATACTCTGCGCATGTGTTATAGACTTCGGAGGATCGTGGGATCAGTTCTTGCCCCTTGCAGAATTCGCCTATAACAACAGCTCCCAGTCTAGCATCTAGATGGCTCCCTATGAGGCATTATATGGTAGACGGTGTTGATCATCGATTGGAAGGTTTGAGCCGGGGGAGGCTCGAATATTGGGTACAGATTTGGTGCATGATGCCTTGGATAAGGTCAAGATTACTCAAGATAGACTTCGCACAGCTCAGTCCAGGCAGAAGAGTTATGCTTACCGTAGAGTTCGTGATGTAGCATTCATGGTCGAGGAGAGAGTATTGCTCCGGGTATCACCCATGAAGGGTGTAATGAGGTTCGAAAAGAAGGGCAAGTTGAGCCCTAGGTATATCGGGGCCTTTGAGATTCTGGAGAGAGTGGGAGAGGTGGCTTACAAGCTTGTGTTGCCACCGGGGTTATCATCAGTTCATCCGGTGTTCCATGTGTCCATGCTTCGGAAGTATCACGGCGATTCGTCCCATGTGTTAGATTTCAGCTCTGTCTAGTTGGACGAGGATTTGACTTAGGAGGAGGAGCCGGTGGCTATTCTAGCCCGGCAGGTTCGTCAGTTGAGGTCAAAGAGTTATCCTTCAGTTCGAGTGCAGTGGAGAGGTCAGCCCGTCGAGGCAGCTACTTGGGAGTCCGAGTCAGACATGCATAGTAGATATCCCCATATTTTAACCAGTTCAGATACTTTTCTATGTTCGTTCGAGGATGAACAGTTGTTTTAGAGGTGGAGAATGTGATGAGCCGATAAGTCATCTTATGTTTTAAAACCTAATTCTATGATCCGAAGCCTTTAAAAATCTAATTTTTACCCTTTTCGATTTACGTGCGCAGTCCGGACGTATTTTCGGAGAATGTTTATGTTAAAACTGTGAAAAATATGTAATTCTGCTTTAAAAACTATTTGAGTTGACTTTGGTCAATGCTTTGAGCAAACGAACCCGGATTCGTGTTTTGACGGTCCCGGTGGGTCCGTATCGTGATTTGAGACTTGGACGTATGCCCGAAATCGAATTCGAAAGTCCCTAGCCCGAGATATCGGACTTCGAAGAAATTTGAAAGCTAAAGGCTTAATGAATTTAAAATGTTTGACTCATAGTTGACTTTTTAGATATCGGGTCCGTATTTTACTTCCGGAACCCGATATAGGTCTAATACCATATTTATGACTTGTCTGTGAAATTTGGTGAAAAACGAAGTTGGTTTGACGTGATTCGGACGTCCGGTTATTAATATAAAAGTTTCAAAGTTTTCTTAAAAATTTCAACTTATTTGGTGTTCAATTCGTAGTTCTAGGTGTTATTTTGGCGATTGGATCGCGCGAGCAAGTTCATATGATGTTTTTAGACTTGTGTGCATAGTTGGTTTAGAGCCTTGAGGGCTCGGGTGAGTTTCGGATAGGCTACGAAGTGGTTTGAACTTAGAAAAATTATAGCTATTGTATCAGATCTGCGGATTTCGCATTTGCGAGGCCTGGCTCGCAAATGCGAGCCTCACATTTGCGAAGAGACCATCGCATTTGCGAGCAGTGGGTTGGGGGTCGACCTTTGCATTTGCGAAGTTTTTGGTCGCATTTTTTATCCTCTCTTATCCGTATTTGTGAACACTTGTTCGCACTTGCGAAGAAATTGTCGTATTTGCGGGTTCGCATTTGCGAACCCCAAGTCGCAAATGCGATACCTGTAGTTGAACAAAAGATGACTTAGATGGGATTTTTGATTCATTCTTCAAATTTTCAAACCTAGAAACACAATAGGCGATTTTCCAAAGAACCTTTCTTCCCCAAATCGTTGGTAAGTGATTCTAACCTATTTCCTTTCAATCTTTCACTATATTTCACAAGTTTTCAACCTAAATCTAGAGTTTTCATGGTGTAATTGGGGGTTTTGGGGTAGAAATTAAGGATTTGGTAAATTGGGGATTTAGACCTTAAATTGAGGTCGGATTCCAAAATAAATTACATGACCGGGCTCGAGGGTGAATGGGCAATCGGGTTTTAGTCCGAACTTCAAGATTGGACCAAGCGGGTCTGGGAGTTGACTTTTGTTAACTTTTTTAATAATGGCCTAAATTGAATTCTTTATAATCGTGGATAATTCCTAAGGCTTAATTTGAATCGATTGGTTGGTAAATTTCTAGATTTTATTGGTTCGGAGGCTTGTTTGAAAGGAAAGGTTGTAGTTGAGCTTTGAGTTTGGTCTTTGGAGCGAGGTAAGTGTCGTAGTTAACCTTGACTTGAGGGAATATGACTTGTTTGTCTATTTGCTACATATTTAAATGTTGGAGAAAAACGTATATATGAGGTGACGAGTACTTATGTATTGTAGTCGGGTTAAAGTATGCGGGCGGGGCTTGGTTTCCTGCAATTGATAATTGTTATCATGTTTACGAATCTTCTGGTGATAATTGAGTATTGATTCCGAAGTTGAGGTTGATATTGTGGAACCAAATGTTGAAGTAAGGCTTGTACTTGTTATTCTATCTCCCTATTATTATTTGTTCAAAGTATTATGGTAAGGGAGAGTGTTAATGCACGAATGGTGATGTCGTGCCATATTGTGAATATTAATGCACGAAGGGTGATGTCATGCCATATTGTGAGTGTTAATGAACGAAGGGTAATGTCGTGCCATATTATGAGTGTTAATGCACGAAGGGTGATGTCGTTCCATGTTATGAGAGTTAATGCATAAAGGGTGATGTCGTGCCGTTTCTATTGATTTTATGGTGAGGTTGAGAGTAAAAATACGAAGGGTGATGCCGTGCATTTTTTCTTTATAGTGTTTACTTGTTCTTATTGGTTCATAGTATATTGGCTATTCAAGTTACCATTCTGATGTACTTCTCTATCTCGTATTCCCCTCAGCATGTTTCCCCTCCCAATAGTATATGTTTAGCTGTTATTTGTACATATACTGTTAAGTTGCACAGGTTTGTTATATAGGTGTCTTGTCATAGCCTCGTCACTACTTCGTCGAGGTTAGGCTCGACACTTACCAGTACATGGGGTGGGTTGTACTGATACTGCACTTTGCACTTCCTGTACAGATTTTGGTATTGCTCCCAGTTGATCGAGAGGCGTAGCAGCTTGGACTGGTTCATCGGAGACTCAAGGTAGATCTGTTGGCGTTCGCAGACCTTGAAGTCCCCGTATATCTTTTCTATTATTTTTAATTGTTTCTTTCGTTCTAAGAGTTGTATTTCTTTCAGACTTTCACTTGTACTAAATCCTAGAAGTTCGTGAATTATGACTCTAGATCCGGATTATAGTAAATATTGAGGCTGTTATATTATTCCGCACTCGCTTTAATTCGTTTACCGTATTTGCTGTTATTTATTGAATTGAATAAGGATTGGCTTAATAATTATCTAATATTGTCTTGCCTAGCAAGTAGAATGTTAGGCGCCATCACGGTCCCGAAAGGTGGAAAATTTCGGGTCATGACAGTAAAAGATTTGGATTTTCATTGAGATACTTCAAAAGAAATGCCTATTTTTCTGGAACTGTGAACGAACTAAGCATTTTATTTCTGAGATACCTCTTTTATTACGTGTACTATGTTGTTATGACATGTGGTGGAATATTGGTGTTGTACCCGACCTTTTTGTTAGCTTGTCACTACTTTCAACCTAATGTTAGGTTTGTTACTTATTGAGTACATAGGGGCGGTTGTACTCATACTACACTTCTGCACCTTGCGTGCTGATGTTGTTGTGTTCAATGGGAGTTGGATTTGAAGATATACCTGCGTCCCGGTTGTAGTTGCCTCTTGTTCGTGGTAGCCTTAGATTTATAAAACTTTGTTGATGTACTTTTCAAATAGACGATGTATTTATTTCATTTTTGCTTTGTAAACTCTATTCTTAGAAGCTCATGATTTGTACTACCAATTCTTGGGGAAGTATTAAATTCAGATAGTTATTTACTTAATTCCTTTATTAATTGTTATTAGAATTGGTTAGTGGTTAATTGACTTACCTAGCGGGTTGGGTTAGGTACCATCACGACTAGTCAGATTTTGGGTCGTGACAGGTACGTGCGTGGTAAGAGGGAATAGTGATTTGATGGCTTGGAAAAAACTCTTGGCACGTTCGAGGACGAATGTATATTTAAGTGGGGGAGAATGTAACGACCCGACCGGTCGTTCTGAGTATTACGGCCCCGTTCCCTCATTAACTGCTCAATGTATGCTTTACAGTTGTTGTAAAAGTTGACCGAATATTGATGTATGTGTAAACGACATCGGATTTGAATTTTGATGATTCCAATAGCTCTGTATGGTGATTTTGGACTAGGGAGCATGTCCGCAAAATTATTTGGAGGTCCGTAGTGGAATTAGGCTTGAAATGGCAAAAGTTGAATTTTTGGAAAGTTTGACCGGGGGGTTGACTTTTTGATATCGGGATCGAAATACGATTTTGGAAATTGGAATAGATTAGTTATGTCATTTATGACTTGTGTGCAAAATTTAAAGTCATTCCGGATTGATTTGGTGTGTTTCGGCACAATATATAGAATTTGAAAGTTCAAAATTCATTGATTTCGAATTGAGGTGTGATTCATCGTTTTGATGTTGTTAGATGTGATTTGATGCCTCGAGTAGGTCTGTGTTATGTTATGGGACTTGTCGGTATATTTGGACGGGGTCCCGAGGGGCTCGGGTGAGTTTCGGATGAGGCTCGGATCATTTTCATTTCATGTTGCATTGCTGAAGATTTTTTGTTATGGTGTAACCGCACCTGCGGAGTTTTGTGCGCAGGTGCGGCGCCACATATGTGGCAGTGTTGTCACAGAAGCATTAAGGAGAGCTGGGCGTGAGAGGGTGCTTGGACGCAGATGCAGATGCGGGTGCTTGGACGCACCT
The DNA here is from genome assembly GCF_000715075.1 of Nicotiana tabacum. Lineage (NCBI taxonomy): Eukaryota > Viridiplantae > Streptophyta > Magnoliopsida > Solanales > Solanaceae > Nicotiana > Nicotiana tabacum. The sequence goes on along the minus strand of NC_134096.1, from coordinate 90,766,541 downwards.
GCGCAACCGCAAATGCGGTTCACGTGCGCATAAGCGAGCATCGCAGATGCGACCATGGCCATCGCAGAAGTGGCCTGGCTCGAAAATGCGTGCATTTTTCTGCAAAAGCGAGGATCGCAGATGCGACCTCTTGTCGGCATATGCGGAAGTGACTAGGTAGAAGCTTAAATTCGGGGTTTCACTATTTTTAGCCATTTTCAATATTTTGGAGCTCGGTTTGGGTGATTTTGGAGAGGAATATTACCACACAACTTGAGGTAAGTCATTTTGACTCCTTTGTGATTATACTATATGAATTAGTCTTCGTTTTCGGCGTCAGATTGTTGATTTTTCAAGAGAAATCGGAGAAATTTTCTACAATTTCATAAAATAAATTTTAAAGATTTGAACATCGATTCGGAGTTGGATTTAAGTAAAATTAGTATGGTTGAACTTGTAATTGGATGGGTTGTCGGATTTTATGAGTTTCATTGGATTCCGAGATGTGGGCCCCACTGGCAATTTTTGAAGTGTAATTTCAGATTTTGTGGGAAAATATTAATATTTTGATATGGAATTAATTCCTATAATTTTGTGGAATGAATAAAATTTATTGTGGCTAGATTCGAGCCGTTTAGAAGTTGATACGCGCATAATGAAATTTCTGGAGCATTGTTGATCTTGCTCGGAATTGGATTCGTCTTGTTCGAGGTAAGTAACTCTTCTAATCTTGGAGCTGAGGGTATGAACCCTGAATACACGTGTTATATGTTTGGTGTTGAGGTGACGCACATGCTAAGTGATGGGCGTGTGGGCGTGCACCGTGTGAACTGTGATTTCTGTTATTTTTGTGGTACTGTGTAATTACCTAAACTTGTCTGAAATCATGAAATCTCTACGTACTAGAGTTATCGAGCTGTAATTATGTTAGAAACCATGTCTATGCTACATGATTATTCTCTTGGGACCCACTGAGGTCATTTCTGTTGTTGAGTTATCTGCTTTCATTGCATTACAAACTAAGTCACACGCATTCATTTGCATATCATATCTCAGTCTCTATTGTTATTTATTGATACATCATATCATCATTTTCGGGCTAGTTACATGACATGGTGAGCCCGTGAGAGAGAGACTGGAGAGATTGATGACTGAGTGAGGCCGAGAGCCTGATTGATTCTGATATTGATACTATGGCACGTGAGTTGTCCGTACGGATTATAGCGCTTGGGCTGAAGGAGCCCCTCCGGAGTCTGTACACACCCCCAGTGAACGCGGTTGATATTATTGAGGGATGGATCTTTCCTAGATATGGATCTTGTCCGAAACATTATATACTTGGAGATAGATCTTCTTCATGGGATGGATTGGCCCTACTCGGTACGGAGTGACTGATGATCAGTTGATGTGTATATTCTGGTATGGATCTTTCCTTGTCCGGATTGGCCATATATAGTACCGAGTGATTGAGCATGATGAGAGGAATATGTGAGAAAGTGAGATTGAGTACTCTAAGAGTGTGAGTACATGAGTTCATCTCTCAGATACATTGCATTGGCATGCACACATGACATAGAGATGTATTTTCCTCATGTTGTACGGTATCACGCCATTCATGACTTCTCACACATGTTGGCATATGGGCATAGTGATGGATTTGTTTTACACTGTCTATGTGGAAAGAAAATGAGACATCTTAATTATTATTGAAAGAATTTTTAGAAAAATTACTGTTTTCAAACTTATTCATATTTTTGGCAACTTCGGTAAACGATTTGGGTTTTCACTGTGGTACTTGAAAGGTAGAATTATTTTCAGAAATCATGATTTAAGCTGAGCATTTTATCTTTGAGTTACTTCTTTTATTACTTGCTTTATGTTGTTATGAATTGTTGTTGGTTATTGAAGTTGGACCCGACCTAGGTATAAGCTCGTCATTACTTTCAACCTAAGGTTAGGTTTGTTACTTATTGAGTACATGGAGTCGGTTATACTCATACTACACTTCTGCACCTTGCGTCTAGATATTGGATGTTGATGTTGTTGTACTCGACGGGAGTTGGAATTGAAGACGTACCTGCGTTCCGGTTGTAGTTGTCTCTTGTTCTTGGTAGCCTTATATTTATAAAAGTTTGTTCGTGTACATTTCAAACAGATGATGTATTTATTTCATACCAGCTTTGTAAATTCTAATCTTAGAAGCTCGTGGTTTGTACTACTAGTTCTTGGAGAATGTATAAGATTTAAATATTTTCTTTTACTTAATTGCCTTGTTAAATTTTATTGAAATTGGATAGTAGATAATTGGCTTACCTAGCGGGTTGGGTTAGGTGTCATCATGACTAGTTGGATTTTGGGTCGTGACAACGTACCCTTGTGAGTTCAACTTTTTTCCTGTTTCAAATAAATAAGTTTCTGAAATTTGAGACTTAGAATTCGCAAGAAAAAATATTTCAATTTGGATTTGGCTTGAAAAATAGTTCAAGTTCTATCTTTATGATTTCTTGGACTTCATGACGTCTTAAGCCACTAGCAAGCCAAAGGATGGCATAACCATCAACTCTCAGACCAAAATTACACATTGTTCATCACTGCTAAGAAAGTTTCCCTTGAAATAGGCTTTAAGCATACAAGTGAAGAATATTGATTATCTTGCCAGTTTCTAATGATCAAGGATGATATGCAGGTTAACAAAATGGATGGAAAGATTGACTAAAGTTGTAAAGAAAAATGGACTAGGGACAGTGATGCAACTATACCTTCAACTAAACTGTCCTGCAGAGTCACTCATAAACTGAGAGTAAGTGGAACTATAAAATGATGTGTCTGTAGTGCCGCACTTACGAAATGATGTATTTGTAGGAATACGTGGAGCATAACCAAATCATCTTAGGCTAACTTATTCATTTTGTCATATACACAACGTGAGTTAGTTGCATTCTCTGTGAACACAATCATCTCTAATCCTATATAATCTGGTATTACCCATCATAGCATTTAAATTTCTAAGATACCTAGGCTCAGTATTTACACACATGTAACATTATTGGTCTTCCAATTATTCTAACGAGTCGCACTCGCTTTGCTAGCCCGCAAGGCTCCTCCATTTCAGTCATTCTGTTTGAATTCTATGTATTACATCTTCATCTACCATACCGTTCTTCTAATGACTGAGCTTGGATATATAAATTGCCTTCATTTTAAGAACGCAATTTGGTGCACCTCTACAAGTGAAGTTGGCGGTTCAAATCTCACTCTAGACTATTTATTTACAATTTCATTAAATCAATTCATTTGCTTCATGTTTTTAGTATTCCAATTAGACGAAAGTGATGTAAATCTTATGTTATAGACTGAATTGCAAATTGCAGTCTTATATTATTTGTCATTTAATCACGTTTTTTGCTTTACACAAATTGCAGAGTATTTCTTGCAGACAAGTATTATTCTTTCAGTGTTAGTTGATATCGTTGATGAAGAAAGGATTGAAAAGACAATTGCAAAATGTTGGATGATTTACTGGAGATTCGTCTTCTCCAGTAAATCACATCTATTCTTTAATATCGGATACGCTCCATATGCCACTAGCAACTTTTGTGGTTATAAGATTCTGAGCATACTATAGCCTACTATAATGAAATAGTTCTTATCCAATTTAACCCCTGATATTTGAGGTACTTAAAATTTCTATTGATGGTAATTCAAGTAAGTTGGTCGATTTATTTAATCAACTAATGTAGAAGCATACTTTAAGTCCTTAGGGATTAGTCGGAGTATTTATTTTGTCTCTCTTTAATTTTCTTTTTGTTTTCATGTAGCTTATTAAAAGGAAGTGGCAAGCCGCTAGATATATTAGCAAAGCTAAATGAGTTAGTTGGTTTTTCGCTTTATGAAGAAATTAAACTTTTTAAGGTTAATTTTTTTCTTCTTTTTCTTCTACTCGTGCTGCTAAGTTTTTAACTCAGACCCTTTTTTAACAAGTCACTTGGGATTGGTAGTCCTTGGCAACAATAATATAGAGACAACCTGATAAAATTCATCTATTTATTTTTTTCTCTTGTTTTGATTGCGATCACTAAATTAAATCTGTAATATACATATGTTTTTACTATCTCTCTTCGCTCTATTTTTTCTTTGAATCGATCCACGCATCGTGCGGATACGTATACTAGTTACTTTTAAAAAGATTACATTTTGGGTAAATTGCCATTATTTGCTATTTTTCGTAAGAAGGTTCTGAGACTAACCTGATGCACTACCCCGAAAAAAGATATCTTACTACAGGCTTCAAGAAGAAAATTTTTTATCTGACAATAGAAAACTTGTAAGGTTTCTCAGTGAGAAGAAATTGCAGAATTAAGCTATTTAATTAGTTGGAAACCGACTTACCAAACTATCTCAAACACCAAACGATTATCTAATAGAAAACAATTAAGACTCCTCACCAATATAATGTTGCTTTCCAGATTGTCAAGCATCTCCAATAATAAAATCAACTTGCAATTGATAGCGAATTTGTGGCCCCTCCTGCTGCTTGAAATGAAGCATCACGCGCAAACTTAAAAAGACCATACTAGTTTTAAAAAAATGCGGGCCAAGATTTTAATGTTATATTTTGAATTTTAAAATGATATTTTCAAGCGATAATGATTAGATTATAAATTTAATATATTTACATATTTAATAAAAAGTTTAATACACTGAATCCAAATTATGTATGCTTCTATCTTCTCTCTCAAAATGGGGATTGAGAAAATGTAAATTCTACTCCATTGAGCTTGTTCTTTATCCTCCTTAAGCAATCCATATTGGATAAATAAAAAGAAATATAAAGGTGAATATTATTCTCTGGATGTAGAGTAGGGACTTTTTTTTTCCCTCTTTTCAGCTCAACTTTTAATTATTAAATGATGCACACATGCACGCCTGTACTCTGATAATTTCGTGTGCCCATATTTTGTACGTACGCCGGCCAAGTTGGCCCCAACGGTCATTAATCTTCAATTCTTTACAAATGGAACATATATACTAGCATGTTGGACCGCCAAGGGGTTTAAACTTTAACGGGATAGTTAGATATTTTTAATCTGTAATCTCGGATTTGAACGATTTTAGGAAAAGGTATACTTTCTCTGTTTTAAATTAGACAAAATACTTTCATTTTAATTTGTTCCAAAATAAATTACGCATTTCTAAATTTAAAAATAATTCAACTTTAAACTCTTTATTTTACTCATTTTACCCTTAATGAGAGTTATTATAACCACATAAATGTCATGGCTCCACAAAACTTTTATCCCTTAAATTTTTAAAATCACAAATTTCAAAAGTTTCTTCTACTTTGTTAAACTTCGTGACGAATCAAACTAATTCGTCTAAATTGAAACGGAGGAAGTAGTTGATTTTCGATATCCAATAGTTAAATCGAAAAGGTATAAAAGGAACATGGAATATTAAGGAAAAAATTTTACAGTACAATTTACAAAGTCGATAACCTAATCGAGATGATGCGGACATGCACCAGTTACACATTTTAATATATGCTGCCTTGGGAACCCCATTTGGGCTCGCATATAAAATTTGCTATTACAGTAAAGAAAAGGAGGACCTACTCTAATTGAAGGGCAAGTTGGTAACCAGATTTATCACCAATCTTGATTCAATCACTCATTTTCTTGATGAAGAGGGGGTTAGTTTTTTTTTAGGAAAGTAATTAATCAAAACACTACACAATTAATGGCACACTAATAGCAATGTTAACTAGTTTTTAGACACAAATGGTGTGGTAAGAGGATTCTATGACTTGGACATGTCCATTTGCAGCCAAATTAAGAAGCTTTTTTCTCTCTTTGATAGCTGGATCTTCAAAGAGCAACACTTTGTCTTTGTCTTTCACTCCAACCATGTGCAAGTATTCATAATCCTCTCTTTCTTTCCCTCTATATAATAGCCTTTGCTCCTTTGGTTCTAAACCAGTTACCATTGACAGTATCATCTTTAATTCTCCTGAAAAGAACCAAACACACAATCAGGTAAGAGCAGGTCGTGAATTAAACATTATAGTAATGATCTATAGTAGAAATAGAATAATGTAACACATTTTTTAGCCAGTCACTGGTTGGTTATAATTCAAGTTGTTGACTTGATACAACGGGGTAAACCCGAAATGACCCGTCAAATTATTAGGTTAAAAACAAGTCAAAATGTGTAACCTGAATGATCACAAAACAAATACAAAATATAAAAAAATTAGAGATGAAGGGTTATGTATATGGAAGAATTTAAGAAAACAATCATTAGCTTTTATATTTTTTTTCACAAAAAAAAAAAGAAAGAGAAAAAAGAGGGTGAATCATGTTGGGTGAGTTAGGTTATGACTTATGACTCAGCTCATTATGCTCAAGCAGACGCTTAACGGGTTTAATCATGACCCGTTTATAAATTTGACTCGTTTTAACTTTTGATCCACCTATTTGCTACTTTTTTTTAGTATATAGGAAAGTGAACAAAATGGAAAACTTACCAAAAGTTGAAGTAGCTTGTATAGAAATATCATGCCACTTAGAAACAGTAGAAACCTTAAGCGTGATAATTGAATCTCCAGCTTTCTCTGCACATTCTCTCTTTTGAACTAGCATACCTCCTGGACGCAATTCCCATTTAATTTCACCACCAGCTAATTTGGTGTCGCCGCCTACTGCAGCGGCGGCGCCAGTACTTCCATTCTTCGAATTGCTTCGGAAAAACTTCTTGCACCTCAATTTGATCATTTTTGCTTTTGGCCGCTGCTTCTGCGTTCTGATCAATATTACAAACAAGTTTACAATAGCTTAGTGGGAAAAAGAAAGTGGACGAATTGGCTATTTATATAGGAGCAGTTGGGGGCCCGTATTGGGACAAATTGCAAATTGAAAAGGACATAAAAGCCACCAAGAGTTACATGCTTAACAATAATTTATTCTACTTAGTTGATAATCATTGCTAACGATAAACATATGTGGGGAACAAAAACAAAACTGCCACAAATTAAAGTAACTATACATACTACTAGTTTAGGGCACGATAATCACTTTTTTTAGTCTACTAGTTTTTTGGCACGGGCAACGCAACACGCGTTTACACCCTAATGAGTATTAGACTAAAAAATTAACATAAATATTATTAAAATATTTTTAGTTATAAAATAAAATTTAATTACAATTCTAAAATAATAAATGATGATTCTACTTAGTTAATTCAATAAAAAAAGAAATCTTACCCCATAATTAAGTCCTTGGATACCTTATATGTCAAGGATCCTTTATTTTAGATAATCCGTAAATATAATAGCAAAGAAGCCAATACAAAAGAACCGTGCAAAAAAATATCTCAATTTAATTGGGGAAAAAAATGCAATTGGCAATGACAAGAATATCGTAATTATAAGAATACAAGCTTTTGTGAAGCTTTTTTAAACAAAAAATTTAAGTAATCAAAAAACAAAATGATTAAGGATTAAACGTCCACTCAACATAAATTTATATCTTTGTGTGTTAGTGATATTTATTCATTTGTATACGATCAAAACCGGTTTCGACTTTCGTACGATTAGTCAAGATTGGAACATAATGGATCGAAGGTCATCTTTGTAATATCGGGTATAAGATCCAAAGCGAGGTTACCAAGCTCAAGTTTCGGGGACCGATTAAGTACCAAGCTCGAAGTCAATACAGAGCTCGATTCCAAATCGAACTATGATGTGAGGCGGTGTTGTCGAACTTAAAAGCCAGAGACCGACCAATACCGAGCCAAAGTCAATACCGGGCCCCGAGCCAATATCGAGCTCTAAACCTGAAAATCGACCAATACCAAGTCCGATCAAGATCGAGCCAAGATACAAAACCCGTTACAGCTGCACTAAGGGAGAGAATCTCGGCGGAAATTAGGGAAAAGCTAATTTATCATGGGATCCCCACTATGTATTTTAAATTATATCTAAAGTAGGATCCCTCCACTATAAGAGGGATAATTATTATTTCTGTAAGAAAAAGAATATTGAGGCATACATACACTCTTATATTCATATATTACTATTAAAAGAGGAATACAAAGAGATTATCCTCTTGTGACCTTTATACATTGATTCATCTTGCTAGTTCATAAAATCGCTTTCCAATTCGATATTGGTTTGTATTTTATTCTTTGCAAGTCAATATTCAATATATTTCTACTTACTTTCCGATTTGTGCCAAGTTGTACCACATATCCTTAGAACTACGTATAAATTCAACTATCTCCGTTTTTCGGGTAAACAGTTTGGCATTCACCGTGTGGCTAAGGATAACAGTAGTTGTTTGGTACGAATCTCCACATAACACACCATTTTACACTTACTCTTGGAAGTGTCTTTGATTTCAGATTGAAAACGACGAATTCTCAATTAATGGCTCTAGGTGTAAAGAATTTTTGAAGTGAGGAATTTTTTGGATTTTGACTTGGTGTGACTGAACCTTAAGGCTGCCTACGTATCTTGTTCCACATGAATCAGACAAAGCGCAGATGTGGAAAACTGATGGACAAAATAAACTAAAAAAATAAGAATCTTTTTGGATTTTTTATTTATAATTTTTTTTTGGTTTTTCAAATACAAAAAAGGAAGTATGATAATGAGAGACTTGACAAATTCAACTATACTACGACAAATTCTGACACCAACTAAAAGACTGAATACTATTAAACAAGACTAGAAAGCAAAAAAAACAATATGAATGACACAAAACATAAAAAGTCTCCCCAAGCAGCTCTTGTATGCAACGGTCCTGACTGGAATGGTCCAGGGGCGTCTATCATGCTCAAGCTCCGGTAAACGGATCCATACGTGAATAAGAAGATAAGACCAAATAGAGTTAGTGACTCAAGACACTATATGAGACCATAACCTTCCTATTGGACACACGAACATGCGGCTAAAAATGCAAACTCGGCTAGGATGACCTGTAAGACATGGAAAATACCGCACGAAGGCCTATAGGACCCCCGATCTCCCAGGAATCACGGTCTCTAAAATTACTTTACAAAAATGACCCGCTTTGCATAAATGACCTATGTGGTCAAAAATGATTAACATGCAAACTCAACAGGAATGGACCTTAAACTAAGTGGACGCCTTGTTGTGGACTCATGACTCTAAGACATGGGTTAACAAGCCACTTTTGTAAAAATATCCTTATTTCGCAAAAATGGCCGATATGGCCAAATGTGGCTAAACATAAAAATTTGACAAGGATGGGCCTTAAAGTAAGGAGACAACTAATTGTGGATTCAAGACTTTCCTAACACGGTTCAACAAGCCACTTTGCAAAAATAACCCTATTTTGCAAAAAGACCGATGTGGCCAAAAGTGGCTAGACATGCAAGATTTGGCTACGACCCCCGAAGCCAAGAACTTAAGACTCACTAGGAAGATCGGACCCTATATGGGCTGCCTACGTATCTCGCCCCGAAAGATGAGAATCAGGTATGCATAGTTCGGGAATATTGGATATGGGAGAGAATTTAAAAATGCAACTAACTTGGAAAAACTAATTTATGTCTTTTTTTCAAAAAAAAATGATGAGAAAATGTAAAATATTTTTGTTGGTTTTCTTTTAGAAAACGGGGCAAGAAACTAAAAGTGACAAAACCCTCAATATTCTCTCTTGCTTCATTTTTCACCCTTCTTTCCCAAACATCAATCCGCCAAGTGACTTTTCTACCCTCAAAGATGCAACATTTAGCACGTAGGATGATTGAAATGTCCTTTTGGGCTGGCAGGCCCATTTGACATAATTTGGATAGGCTTCCTACAAAGGACACGGTACCTAGCAACGGGAGGCTAGGTCATAATGATATGATGCAAATAAAAATAACCTAAAGTTGACCTACGTTTGGGGTTCACTAACAAGGCAATTCGGGGGAGCGTATGGTCGATGGTGGCTGCTCAAGCTTTCCACCCACTCCAGACGTTCGACGCCCGCCTCCTCCCCTCCCCCCACTAAAATAAGGGTGACTCAACAAAGAGTTCGTGTACGCGACGCGTACTACGAGACTTGTTACAGAAAAAATTGACCGGGTAATGCAAATGCTGACAGTTATAAAGCAGTAACACATAAAGGAAAAATTGTAAATGCGTAAACAACTAACAAATAATAAAACGACATAAACAAAAATAAAAATCAAATAAAGCAAATAAAAACATTAAAACTTCAACCGAATATTCTAAAAAGTCAACAACATCAAGTACCAGCTCGAACCTGCAACTCCCCAGCAGAGTCGCCAAAGCTGTCACACCCTTTTTTCACCTCTTTAACCCCTTTAAAAAAGATAAAGATGATTTTAAAGATCAAAAGGGTTTTCAACTAGAAAGTGACAGAAATTGTGTTTCAAAGGATATTTAGAGTCGCCACCTGACATTTAATTTCAGTGTGCCAGGTCACCGTTAAAAAATAATTTTTCCTTTTGAAAACATATTTAGACTCTAAAACATAGTCTGCACCAGAGATTATAGATAAGGGGGTTCATTTGACTCGGGAAGAAGGTATTAGGCATTCCCCAAGTCCTGTAACTAGTACGGTTGCGTACTCGATCAAATTGGCTTTAAAGAATATTCTAATTGAGGCAAAATACAGAAAAAGGAAAATAAGCATAAAAGAGGCTCGAGATCGTCCCCATATAATAAAAGAAAAATAAGAGAAAAGAAAAGGAAGTACTAAAAGAAAAAATACTAAGAGTTATAATCTATCCTACGCTATGTTTCCTCCGCGATGTAGCCTGGGCCTCCATTTACATTCACTTCAGGGCATACCCCGGATAAAAATATATACAAACTCTTTGGGGCATTCCCCTCATGAAACCATAATAAACTAAAGGGGAATGACCTCTTACCTTGAAAATTCAAACAAAATCCTAAGGTTTGCCTACCTAAGTGTGGTCGACCTAGGCATGCTCATACCCAAAAAAGTAAATAAAACAAGACTAGAAGAATAATACAATTATCCTAAACCTAAATTTCTTTGAATTTTACACAGCAACCCAAACAATGAAATCAATTCAAAATAAGTTTTCAAGTTGGAACCCCTTATTTCATTAAAGCTAAACCGCATTCGGTTGAAGCAGTAACATAAAAAACAATGCCAGCTAGCCTACTTTAAAGCACGTACACAACAAAGAAAAATAATCTTATTGTCACTTTCACGTCATTAGCGAATCCAGCTATCAAACTCAAACAAATTTCATCAAAGGATCAAAAGGTATCACAAATAATCATGGAAACCGTATGAATCAACCATTCAAACACATATGTGACAAAAATCAAGAGGTAGAATATTAAAGATAGAAATGGACCTTTAAGTAGTGTTTTAATAGCAGAATTTCCTCCAAACAACTCTACACTCACTCAAGCAAGGAAAGAATCCGTCGACGGGAACTCGACAAAGCAGCAAACAACAATAACTATTGGACATGAACCGCGAATCAGCCCGTGAGCGAACCCAGAACTCGAAAATCTCGAACGGACCACCGTGTGTACTCAATGAAGAAGAAAGACCCCATATATAGACAGTGTATCCATGGTCCTATGTGCCGCTGCGACTTAATTCCTCTAAAAGGGTCGATGGGTCAAAGGATTGGGCTCTGGTGGAAGATTCGAATTTGGGCTCAATTATGGACAAGAAAAGCTTAAAATTCATTAACAAAGCCAATTTTGTTCCAAATTAATATAAAATGCTTGTAAAACCTAAAATCATTCCTAATTGGTTAAAATAAAACTAAAAATTAAAAATGAAACTCTATATATTTTCTTGTATTTTCAAGTGTTATAATAAAGTAAAAAATAGTGAAAATAGGCAAAGTCGTGATAAAATTAAAATACTATAAACATAAATATAATAATTGACCTTAAACTAAAGATGAAAATATTTTTGTGTTTTTAAATTGTAATTTGAAGTAAAAATTGGCTAAAACTCCATAAAAATTAAAGTTGAGTTAAATAAATATTTTAAATATTACAAATAGCTCAAAAATATGGCGGGTCAAAAATTATATTCTTACAAAGGCACAACCATATATGATGCAAAATAGGAGGACACATAGGAATAAGTAGATCCTGGATCAAATAGAACTGAAGCATCTCTATGGCAAACTGGAAAAATACATGTGATCACAACATCAGATAACTCAGCCTTAGGCCTAGTTGGAAAAGCATAAAATCATGGTTGGGCCCCACCACTCAGAATTGTGTCTCTGGGACGGCCTCTAACTGGCTCGCCTCCACCTTTAACGGTCTAAACTCCACATCTAATGGCCTGACCTCCACCTCTAGCTGCCTGACCCCTACCTCTAACTGGCTGAGCAGGCGGTCAAGCAACCGGTGCCGGTATGATGGCACAAGAATGCTGTCGAGATCTGTTACTCAACAACCTAGGGCAATATCTCCTGATATGACCAATGTTCCCACACTCATAACACCCATCCTGATGCCGTGGCTGCGGAAGCTGAAGCTGGCCTGAACGGGCCGGAAAACCGCTGTAGTGACTCTGGAGTGGTGGTGCACTAATAGGAGCTGAATGTGCACTAAATGTTGGCTGCCTAGAGTAAGGTATAATAGGACCGTGACTCACTGAAGCACCGGGAGATATCTGAAGTGCTGAATAAAATGGTCTGGGAGGATAACCCATACCAAAATTACCCCTGCCTCCAGATGAGGCACCACTGAAACCACCGAGCTGACGAGGCCTCTTATCAGACCTCTGCCCTCTTTCCTGTGCAAGAACCATCTCGATCCTACTCGCGACATTAGTAGCCGCCTGAAAGGAAATCTCACTTCCGGTTTCCTTGGCCATTTGAGGCTTGATAGGATGAGTGAGTCCCTCAATAAACATCCTCACTTTCTCTCCCTTAATAGGTAGTAAAACGAGAGCATGACGGGCTAAATCCACAAAATGGGACTCATACTGAGTAACAGTCATACTGCCCTGCTGTAGACGCTCAAATTTCTTGCGGTAATCCTCTCTCAGTGTGATAGGAAGGAACTTCTCCAAAAATAGTTGTGAGAATTGTTCCCAGGTAAGCGCATGAGATCCAACTGGTCTGGTCAATGTATAATCTCTCCACCACCTCTTGGCAGAACCCGTCATCTAAAATACAGCAAAATCAACCCCATTGGTGTCAACTATACCCATGTTCCGCAGCACCTCATGGCAGCGGTCAAGATAATCATGTGGGTCCTCAGAAGGTGTACCACTGAAGTGAACTGGAAAGATCTTAGTAAACTTATCCAGTCTCAATAAGGCCTCAAAAGACATGGCAGGACTATCACCGGTCTGTGCCGCAACAACTGGCTGAACTACCCCAATCGGTGGGGCTGCTGGAGCCTGATTCTAGGGAGCCATCTGGTCCGGAGCGGGAGTAGTGGGAGTTTATGCTCCTCCCCCAGCCTGTGAGACGGCTGGAGCCACTGGAAATGTACCATTCTGGGCCACGCCCTCCATAAGACTCACCAGATGGACTCGACCATCCTGAAGCACTGGAGTAGCTATAAATCCTTCTCGGGACATAAACTGGTCCAACTGGTACAATTTGAACTGGAACCTCCTCCTGAAGATCCGCCTGAGGTTCTACAATAGGTGCTGCTGCTTGAGCTCTAGACTGAGCTCTACCTCTGGCACTACCTCAGCCTCTAGCACGACCTCGGCCTCGACATCTACCCCTGGCCATAGTTGCCACCGGGGGTTCTGGTCCCTGTCCATGGGTAGATGTATTACGTGTTCTCACCATCTGCTAGAAAATATGAATAGAATGGTTCAATCATCGATGATAGAATAAAATCGCACGACAGAATAAGAAAGAAGTGATATTGTTCCTAAACTTCATAGCCTCTGAGAGATAAGTACAGACGTCTCCGTACCGATCCTTCAGACTCTACTAAGCTTGCTCGTGACTCGTGAGACCTATGTAACCTAGTGCTCTGATACCAACTGTCACGATCCAAAATCCCCACCTTCGGGACCGTGATGGCACCTAACATTCACTTGCTAGGCAAGCCAACGTTAGAATATAATTAGCCATTTTTAACAAAATTTTAAATTAATTAATAACAAGAAAACAAATGCGAAAATAAAGTTTGAAATAAAGTGAGTATTCCATAATAATCGTGATATCTAAATACCATCCCAGAACTGGAGTCACAAGTGCACAAACTTCTAGAATAATACAAATAAAGGTCTGAACAAAATAAAGTTGGCTGAAAGCAAACACACAACTAAAATAAGGTAGACGGGGACTTCAGAACTGCGGACGTTGTGCAGTTATACCTCAAGTCTCCTCTGAGTAACTGAAATCCGAGTAAGTCTATGGCACGCCACTGGGACCAACTCCAAAATCTGCACAAGAAGTACAGAGTGTAGTATCAGTACAACCGACCCCATGTACTGGTAAGTGCCAAGCCTAACCTCGACGAAGTAGTGACGAGGCTAAGGCAGGTCACTTATATTAACATGCACGCCATAATAGTAATAACCACAATAATATAAATAAATCAGGTAACTCATTTCAATAGTTGAAGCCAACTCAGCAGTCATAACCAATTATTATTTCAATCAATTTCCATTGCAGCGTGCAACCCGCTCCCACAATATATTCACATTCACTTCTGTTGCGGCGTGCAACTCGCTCCTCCAGTATATTCATTTTAATCAATTCTGTTGCGGCGTGAAACCCGATCCCCCAATATAGACTTTTAAATAAGTTTGTTACGGCGTGCAACCCGATCCCCCAATATAGACTTTTAAATAAGTCTGTTGCGTTTTGCAACCTGATCCCCCAATATAGTTTAACAACTATTAAGCATTGAGGCATACAATAATTATAATTCATTTATGAAACAAACAATGACTAGTAGTAATTAATTATGAAAAACAGGAAGAAAATAGGCAGTTTAATATTTAATATACTAAATGTCAAGTAGCAATTAAGACACATAAATCAAATAAGCATATAACAATTATTGCAGGAATTCAAGAATTAATATATAACACGGAATGTGAGAGAAACCATTATTACAATAATTAATTCGTGTATTAAAATAATTTATGATATTTAATAATTATGCAAATAATTAATTTGATAAAGTATAGCCACTCGTCACCTTGCCTATACATCGTTACTCATGAAATTCACATAGCAAACAATTCAAAGGTTCTATTCCCTCAAGTCAAGGTTAACCACGACACTTACCTCGTTTCGCAACCAAATTTCAAGTTTCTAATATACCCTTGACTCGCGAATTAGTGTTCGAAATTCTCAAATCTAGTCATAAACAATTCAATATATTCAATACAAATTGTAGGAATTAATTCCATATAAATTTACTAATTTTTCCAGAATAAAATCCGAAATTCATTTTAAAAATTGATAGTGGGGCCCACAACTCAAATCTCGGAAATACTTACGAAATCGGAACACCCATTCTGAGACAAGTCCAACCATATAAAAATTATTAAATTCTGATGTCAAATGGACCTTCAAATCTTAAATTTTTATTTTTGAAAATTTTTACAAAAATTCCAATTTCTCCCATCTAAATCCGAAATAAATGATGAATATAGACTTAGATTTATGAAATACAATCACTATATGATAAATAACACTTACCCAATTCGAAATCGCGAAAAACGTATTTAAAATCGCTCATAAACCGAGTTCTAATTGAGGGTTTGTGAAAAATGGAAAAAATCCCATTTTGGTTATGTTTTAAGTTACAGGCGTCGGGCCTTCTTCGCGTTCGCGAAGGCATGTCGCGTTCACAATGAGCAGCAGCCCAAGTGGCTTTCGCGTTCGCGAAGGTTTCCCCCCCGGACTTCGCGTTCTCGAGCCAATATTCGCGTTCGCATAGAAGGACGACTGACCGCTCCCCCGGGTCACTAAAGCTTCGTGTTCACGTTGAGCTGGTCGAGTTCGCGAAGTGTAAAGTCCCCATAGCTCCGCGATCGCGATCCAACCTTCGCGTTCGCGAAGAATAAAAATTCAGCCAGCCCAGTTGCATTCGCAAACGCGATGAAGGAAATACCATAATCCTAAAGTTGCAAAAAATCAGATTTTCTAAGTTCAAATTCATCCCATAGCCTATCCGAAACTCACCCGAGCCCTCGAGGCTCCAAACCAAATATGCACCCAACTCCTAAAATATCATACAAACTTGCTCCCGCGATCAAATCGCCAAAATAATGCCTAGAACTACGAATCGGACACCAAATCAAAGGAAATTTTCAAGAAAGCTTTAAAACTTATATTTTCACAACCGGACGTCTGAATCACGTCAAATCAACTTTGTTTCTCACCAAATTCGACAGACAAGTCATAAATATTATGGTGGACCTGTACCGGGCTCCGGAACCACAATATGGATCCGGTATCAACAAGTCCAAACATCGGTCAATTCTTAAAATCATCAAACTTTCAAACTTTTAATTTTTCATCAAAATTCTATAATTCGGGCTAGGGACTTCGAAATTCAATTCTGGGCATACGTCCAAGTCCCAAATCACGATACGGACCTACCAGAACTGTCAAAACACTGATCCGAGTCCTTTTGCTCAAAATGTTGACCAAAGTTAACTCAAGTGAGTTTTAAAGCTCTATTTCACATTTAATCCATTTTCACATAAAAACTTTCCGGAAAATTGTACGGACTGCACACGCAAATCAATGAGTGATAAATAGTGATTTTTGAGGTCTTAGAATACATAATTAATTATCAATTTTAAAGATGTCCTTTTGGGTCATCACACCCTCCCATCGGCCCTAGGTAAGACTGAGTTTATTTTGTTTATGACTTATTTTTTTCTCTAAATGGGTTGAAGCACAGGCTTTCGAGAAAGTGAGAGAAAAGGAGGTGATAGATTTCATTTGGGACCACATCATATGTCTGTTTGGGATGCCATCCGAAATTGTATGTGAAAATGGAAAGCAATTCATCGGAAGCAGAGTAACCAAATTTCTCAAAGATCACAAAATCAAAAGGATTCTATCAACACCATATCATCCCAGCGGGAACGGACAGGCCAAATCGACCAACAAAACCATCATCCAAAATCTTAAGAAAAGATTAACCAACGCTAAAGGAAAATGGAGAGAAATACTACCCGAAGTCCTATGGGCATATCGCACAACATCAAAATCGAGTACCGGAGCGACACCATTCTCGTTGGTTTATGGCGCTGAAGCTCTTATCCCGGCTGAGGTCGGAGAACCTAGCATCAGGTTTTGATATACAACAAATGAGTCTAATAATGAGACGATGAACACGAGCCTTGAATTATTGGACAAAAAACGAGAAGCGGCCCTCGTCCGATTAGCCACTCAAAAATAGCGGATCGAAAGGTATTATAATCGAAGAACCAATCTTTGATATTTTAAAATCGGAGACTTAATGTTAAGGAAAGTTACCCTCAATACCCGAAATCCAAATGAAGGAAAACTAGGTCCTAACTGGAAAGGACCGTATTAGATTCTCGAAATCGTCGGTAAAGGATCCTACAAGCTCGGCGTGATAAACGGCAAACAACTACCAAGCAATTGGAATGTGTCGCACCTAAAATGATACTACTGCTAAGGTACGACCCCCCCTCCCCCATGTTCATTTATATTTTGAAACTAACCCTTGCAGGAGTTCGACCAGGAACAGGGATGGATTAGTCAATCTGAAGCCTTCAGGCCCGAAAGCACGCGTTGCACTCTTTTTTCCTTAGATCGGTTTTATCCCAAATGGGTTTTTCGGCAAGATTTTTAATGAGGCAACCATTGATCGTGCTAACTTAGAACAATTCGACAGTATCCAAGGCCTCTTTACAATCAACCTCGAATACTGGGGGGCATTACCGTCGAATATATCAAGTTCGATCATCAAGTTCGATGCAAAGAAGTTACTTCACGACAACAGGGTTTTGATAGGAAAAATTGTAAGAGTCAAATGGTCAAAACGAACTATACTCGTGTAGTTAGCTTGATCCCTAATACAAAAGAATAAGCATATGTATAATGGCAAAGAGAAAATTCTCCTTTACCGATATCTTGTGTCTTAGAATCCATCCCCCATTTCGTGATCTATTATGCAAACAGGCTCAAGGACCGACCATTACCCCATAAATCGGGGACTGCCAAACCGAAAAATCAATGAGATCAAGCCCCACATAAAGCCCACGGGCTACATCACATCGAGTTTGAGCAACACTCACTCGACTATAAAAGCCTAAGGGCTACCCCAACTCGAGTTCGAACAACTATTCTCACTCGGGGACTATCTACGAAGCCCAAGGGCTATCTTATTTCGAGTTCGAATAAACACTCACTCAAATACTAAGCCTACATGCAACATTACTTCGAGTTCGAATAAGTAATCGCTCGACTATTAAGCCTAAGGGCTACTCTTACTTCGAGCTCAACCTAACACTCACTTTGTTATAAAGACTATAAGGTCCGACTTCGATCAAACTGCCTAAGGCCTCGAATTTATGAAAACTTTCATAAGGCATGAATAAAATAATTTTTCATAAGGCAGAGAATAAAACAGAGACAAGTCGGGAAAGGAAAAGATCTTTATATATACAGAAGAGTATTTACAACGCCAGATCAGGACCCTACATAAAAAGATCAAAAATAAAAAAAACCTAAGGTTCCTGATTATCTCCGGGAGCAGTCTCTTCTCTATCAAGCTCCTCCCCGCTCTCAGACCCGTTCTTGTTCTCATCATCGTCATCATCATCGGAAGCTAGGGCTCTACCATCGGCTTCAAGCTCTTTAGCCTTTTTTATCTCTTCAATAAGATCGAAAACTCGGGCATGGATTTCCTCGAGAGTTTCCGTACAAGATTGACATTTGGAAAGTTTAGCAACATAATATGCTCGAGTTTGAGTGGTCTCAGCTGTCTCTCTTGCTTGTACTTAAGCAACTTCGGCATCGGCCCGATAGACGGCCACAAATGCATCCACCTCGACCTTTGCTTTTTCAGCTTCAGATTTGGTCTTGGCAAGTTTGGAAGCCAACCGAGCCTCGAGCTCCTCTATTTTTCTTGCTTGAACCGAGCTCATCTTCTTCATGCACTGAAGTTGACTTTCGGCCGATGATAATTGGGCTCAAGCAGCCGTTTTCTCTGCAGCAAGGCGGTTCATACCTTCTTTCCACCGAAAGGTCTCTGCCTTTATTATATCGACCTCCTCACGGAGCTGCATGATCATCTCGAGCTTATGCTGCAGCCGCGAGATCAAAATATTAGCCTCCGACACCGAATCGAACCCATATTTTTTAAGATTTTCATTACCTGCTCGGTCAGATCGGTATGATCTTGGTGAGCCTTGGTCAACTTGGCTCGAAGGTCCTTGGTATCTTCTTCTCTTTTCTCACAAAGAAGTCGGAGGGCATTTCTCTCCCCCGTGAGTGTTCGGAGGTCGGCCTCATACCGACTCAGCTCGGGACCGAGAACATGCTTCCCGATGAAGCGCAGAGGCCTACACAGACAGAAAAGAAGTTAGAAGAGGGAAACAAACATAGATAATACCAACCAAATTGAGAGTTAAGGCTTACCCGATTCAGAGCTCGCTGTACTTCGTTAAAAAGGCCGATGCCTCACCCAAGTCCTTCCTCGAGACTTCCAAATCGCTCAGGCCGGTAGCATCTTCGACCCCAGTAAAATTATCACGAAAGAGATCTTCCCTTCCGTGGCCTCCTTCGACAGAATGGGTCTTCAAGGCCCGAGCCTCTCGAATCATTTCCTCAGAAAATGAGGGGAGCAGCGGGGAGCCTCCAATTTCTATTGCCCTAAGTGAATCACTTGGGGCGTTCTCTCCATCTCGAGGGGCCTCGAGACCAGCCTCTGCAGTCGTACCCATTATTGGCTCATTATGGTGAGAGGAAGCCTCGATCCTCGATGACTCGGGGACTTCGACCGATTCTCTTCCCGAGACACCCTCATCACAAAATAGAATCTTTGCGGCCTTCATCGATTCAGTAGCCTTTAGAGACTCAACGTCTTTCTTGACTCGGGCCACCAGTATGGACCCATCGTTTTCTTCTTCCTCTTCGTCCCTCAGATGCCGAACTGACTTTTCGGTCAGAGGGATGTTGTTCTTCCTCGGCTTAGAGCCGTCTTTGTCTTAAGTGTTGGATCCTCGGAGGTAGAGGCCCTTTTTCTTCTGTTATCCTTTGACGGTTTTAGAACCAGGGCCGAAGTCTCTTCCTCGCCAGACGAGGGCCTTATGACCGCATCTTTGCCCAGGCCTACACACAAGAGAGTTAGTTAAGTGTAAGAAAGTCATTTCGTTCGAATCTTTGAAGGCATGGGGAAGAGGCTCACCATGATTTTTAGCCTCCCATCGGCTCTTTGACAAATCGCGCCACAAGCGCTCGACATATGTGGAGGTTGAAGCCAGGTCTCGTACCCAGCTCTTAAGGTTAGGAATAGCACCGGGCATCCAAGCAACTGCTACATCACAGAAAAGGATATCGGTAAGAAACAAATGAGCAAAACAATGGGAGCTAACAGTAGAATCATACTTACGAACCTTTACTCGAACGAACCTGGCCATCCACTCCCTCGAAAAATGGCATCTTCTCGGCCGGGATTATGTCTGAAGTCTTTACTCGAACGAACTTGCCCATCCAGTCCCGGTCTTTGTCCTCTTCTATGCTCGAGAACATCACTTTGGTAGCCCGACGCTGGAGTTTAATTAACCTACCTCGATAGAGGCGAGGGTTGTACAACCTAATGAGGTGGTCGAGGGTGAAAGACATCCCCTCGACTTTGTTCACGAAGAAGCAGATCAAAATAACGATCCTCCAAAAAGAATAATGGATTTGGCCTAGGGTTACTCGGTATTGGCGGTAAAAATCGATGATAATAGGGTCGAGAGGGCCTAATGTGAAAGGGTAAGTATACACACTTAAAAACCCTTTCACATGGGTAGTAATACCTTCTTCAGGAGACGGGATTATCACCTCTTTGTTCTCCCAGTCACAATCTTTCTTTAACCGTTCAAGGTGTCCCTCAGTTATCGAGCACATATACCTCGATACTGGTTCATTTCGACCGGGAACCAACGAGGCTTTATCGATCTTAAAATCGGAAGTAAGAACACCCCCCCCCCCCCCCCCGGGAACGCACTCCTCCGGTCGTGGCTCCATCGGTGTTTTATCGCCGGTGGGCCGCGAAGAAGAAGCTTTTTCTTTTTGAGGAACAGTTTTTTATGTTTTCGCCATTGGGATTTTAAGATTGAAGATAGAAGAAGATGACGAAGGTTTGGTGTTTTAAAGAGAGATTTTGCAGTAAAAATCGCAGATTTACAGATGAAGAACTCAGAAGATACAAGAAAGAGCTTAGAAGATTTGGAAATTGAAGATGTAAACATAAAAAATGATAAAAGGATGAGTTATTTATAGGGTTGGCAATGACAGTTCAATGTCAGCAATGGCCGACCATCGTCTGGCATGCATTTAATGCCTTGGTTATTGAACCGAGGGGACATCTACCACGTACGTCATGGTCGAGTTCGATGCAAACGTCAATGTATATCGAGTCATCCCGCTTGAAAATCATGTCGTTTCTCGCCACATTCTTATCGAAAAACGAGAGGACTATCTGTATATGTTCAAAATCAGCTTCGACCTTCGTATGATTAGTCAAGATTGAAACATAATTGATCGAAATTCATCTTTGTAATATCGGGTATAAGATCCGAAACCAGGTTACCAAGCTCAAGTTTCGGGGACCGATTAAGTACCGAGCTCGAAGTCAATAAAGAGCTCGATTTCAAATCGAACTATGATGTGAGGCGGTATTGTCGAGCTTAGAAGCCAGAGACCGACCAATACCGAGCTAAAGTCAATACCAGGTCCCGAGCTAATATCAAGTTCTAAACCTGGAAATCGACCAATACCAAATCCGATCAAGATCGATCCAAGAGACAAAAACCGTTACAGTCGCACTAAGGGAGAGAATCTCGACGGAAATTAGGGAAAAGCTAATCTATCATTGGATCCCCGCTATGTATTTTTAATTATATCTAAAGTAAGATCCCTCCACTATAAGAGGGATAATTATTATTTCTGTAAGAAAAAGAACATTCAGGCATACATACACTCTTATATTCAGATATTACTATTGACAGAGGAATACAAATAGATTATCCTCTTGTGAGCTTTATACATTGATTCATCTTGCTAGTTCATAAAATCGCTTTCCAATTCGATATTGGTTTGTATTTTATTCTTTACAAGTCAATATTCAATATATTTCTACTTAATTTCGATTTATGCCAAGTTGTGCCACGTATCCTTAGAACTACGTATAAATTCAACTCTATCCTTTTTTCGGGTAAACATAGGAGAAACTAACCACTTGCACTAAATTGCTTCACTTGCTGCATCCACAACTCAATTAGGCAAAATTATAACATCTATCTTACATGTGCAACAAAAATCACAAATTGGGGTTTAAGATAATATTATTTTAAATGAACCCAAATCAAAAAATATAAAATTACGAGTAATCAACGTGCATATATAAAAAAATAAAGTGGGGATAATTTAGTTTTTATCGTACAATAGAAAGTAATGTTACATCGTTAGATGAATTCAGATACGAAAATATAAATTCTTGAGTACTAAACTTACATATAGAAAAGAATGGAGATAAACTTTTGCCCTGAAATAAGAGGTAAAGCTAAGATATGAAAGGTTATCAAGATGAGTCAATTCAGAAGGTGTTTTCCTAAGTTTTTAAACGTAAGAATAAATGAGTGTCCTTGCAATTTAGTGTGAGTTAAAGAGCATAATAAAAGTATGGTGCCATAACTCAAAACAAACTTTATCGCAATATATGCTAAATAAACTTTGTATATATTGAATGAATAATTAATTATTTGGTGATAATTTGTATTCGGTAGATGAATTTGGCTTGTATTAAACTAGCCAAATGAATCTAGCCATTATTGAGTTACTCAATACAACTCTTTACATTTTCCAACTTTTAAAAAACTTTATTAGAATGTTTAATTCCATTTTTGCACAATTTTTTTTTACTTTAGTAGAAGGTGCACGTGGCTCCCATTGATGACAAGATGCGGGAAGCGAGACTTAGATGGTTCGGACATGTTCAAAGGAGAAGCCCAGATGCTCCGGTACGGAGGTGTGAACGGCTAGTTGTGGAGGGCACAAGTAGAGGTAGAGGGCGGCCTAAGAAGTATTGGGGAGAGGTGATCAGACAGGATATGGCGAGGCTCCAGATTTTCGAGGACATGACACTTGATATGAAGATGTGGAGGTCGAGTATTAGAGTTGTAGGTTAGGATATAGTTGAGTCTTGACTTACTTCGTACCATTGTGGGACTGGCTACGTAGGATTTTTGTCTAGGGTAGCTAGTGACAATGTTATATTTTACTACTTTGCTTTTCAGTGCATGTCCTATTTACTAGCTATCGTTTTTGCTTTGCATCTTTCCTCTACATTTCATGGTGTTCCTATTTTTTCTATGATTGTTGTGGTGATACTAATATTGTCTCCTCTTGTCGTTTTGTCTTTTTATTTTCTTGAGCCGATGGTCTTTCGGAAACAGCCTCTC
Organism: Nicotiana tabacum; assembly: GCF_000715075.1. Lineage (NCBI taxonomy): Eukaryota > Viridiplantae > Streptophyta > Magnoliopsida > Solanales > Solanaceae > Nicotiana > Nicotiana tabacum. The sequence goes on along the minus strand of NC_134096.1, from coordinate 90,742,938 downwards.
TACTCCTTTGGGGTAGGGGTAAGGTCTGCGTACACACTACCCTCCCCAAACCCCATTAGTATGATTCTACTAGGTTGTTGTTGTTGTAGTATTTGCTTGAAGGGTAAACAAAGTCATTTAACTTTTATAGGACAATTTGGTAATTAAACTTTCACTTTGAGTCTTCCTACTTATAATAATATTTATTTAGAAGCAAAAATAAATGGAAAATATAAGTTAATTAACATCTAAAACTTTATGGTTTACAATAAATTAACATGTTATTATAAGTCATCATTTAATAGGATTTTCAATTAACCACATTCATGTTAGTGGGGAATTATTTAACACTTAATAGGACATTACTTTTTAATGATGAAGATCAAGAGTTGCCAACTTTGTCTTTGTTTCAATTAAATATTATCTTTTTAATTAATTTTCGTAAAATGTACCTAACTTTGAACTTCACACTTATAATATAATATGATAGTATAGTATGATATTATAATGATTTCAAAAATAATATTAACTTTTCATATTTAACAACAAGGTTTAAATTTCAATATTACTTTTAATGATACTTTCCTATAGGAATAACATGTCATGTTTAAGACCACAAAATTAAAATAGTATTTTTGATATGTTATTTGCAATTTTAGCCTACAAACAACTCCACAAGAGATTCAAAAATATCATTTCATGTTTAAACTTCATATCGATAGAAGTATCAGTTAACCCTTTTAAATTGTAAATAATTATATATATAAAACTCTTCTTGCATTAATATGATTTTTTTTGGGCTGAAAATATACAATAAGGTTATTAAATGGTAGGGGCGCCTGATATATATGCTGATTTTATGGAGGGTTCAGGCACATGGGTGGGTGGCAGCTTGTGCTTGATTAGCGGGCCTATTTTGGTCTGACAAATACAGCCGGTGGGTCATTTTCATTAAACTACTTTTAAATAGTGTGTGACTTTTCATGATCAATGCTTTTAACTAACGTTTAAAGACCCTAATTATTTTTGAGACTTTAATTTGGGAAGGTGTAAAATCTAGAGATACACACAATGCCACGCTAGGGAATGTTGACCCTTTTCTCAAGGGCATTACCATCGACCTTATCCAATTTGGACAGAATATAATTGTTTTCTCCCGTTTCTACGTTAAGGCTTGATTAAATTCGAATTTATGTGGAGGATATTTTATAATTGAAGGTAAATCGTTACTTAATAAACGAGATTTTAAGACTTCAATTAAAAATGAAAGACTACTTAACTTCTAACTCTGGTTAGTTGAGAGAATATATCAATGGGAAAACTCGGTTAAACGTTCTTAACTTGCCTTTCCTTTCTCCTTCCTTATCGTGTACATTTTGGTCACTTTTGATATTCTATTGAAATAACAGAATTTTCGTGTTTCTTAGAAACTTGAAGGAATATAATCTAATTCTACTTATAGTTGGATACAGGTAAGAAGTTGGAGTTAGCTCCAGCTTTTAGATTGCTAAAGATTAGAATATATGTAGAAAAGATATCTTAAATGTCAAAAGAATTCATATATGTTTGTCTTAACTCGTTTACATTGTCATCTTAATCAATTCTTTAATTTCTTTTTTGAAGTTGAATATGGTAGAAGTAGGAGTTTGGGGGGTTATGATTGGGAGCTTCCTAATTAAGTAATAAGCTAAATTGCATGCCTTTAATTTGGTCTTATATTTGGAATTCGGTGGTTAGCTAATCCAAAGGTATCTTCCCATGTGCGGGAAGAAAGCTATAGCGACAAAACGCACACAACGCTTTGATTCTTTTGTCTAATTAGTCCTCCCTCAACTACCACCAGACTTTTAGTTTGTACACTGAAAAGTTCAAAAGAAAAAACCCCCTGAGTTTTACATGAGTTTGAGGCAAATCTAGAGCGAGTACAGCGAGTTGATTGTTTTTTCTCCCTCTGAAAATAGCTGCATCAGATTACTTCATAATATGTGTCAAATGTTCAAAGGGCAGTACTGCGTCATTGACAAGTACATTCCGAGAATCGCAAATATTTCTTAGATATTTTTTATATATTTTTTTAAAAAGTCTTAAAAGTATATATAAAAATTTTATATTTATATGTTAGGTTGATTCGGATTTTTTTTACTCAATACCAATCAAACCAAACATAATCGAAATTTTTAATTGATTTGGTATGTTTTCAAGTTCGGTTTATACACCCTACTTTTGCGCCTAATAATATTCTCTACCATATTTATACTTATTAGTGCAAATCAGCTCAGTTTTCTAACCTATATGCTACAAATTGAAATTAAAATCGCCCATCTTTCTTTCAAAATGAGGATGTCCAAGACATTATCTTCTTATTTTTTTAAGTGCACTAAAAAAACCCTATAATTTACTTCAATTTTGATAGGAATTACCCATACTCATATTAGAAACTTAGTGATACAATGCCCCCCTAGTGCATGACAATTGCTTCAAAAGCAACATTCAAGATAACTTTATGTTTTATTAAAAGATGGAATGGTGAAAGAAAATAGGAAATGTAAGAGTATTATGAGCAGTACGTACATAAATAAATAAATAAATCAAAACAAAACCTCTAGTAAATCTGTAGAAGTGGACAACCTCCACATGTTTGTTTGGCATATATAATTATATATGCATGAAATGAAATGAAAAGAATACCATAACAAGAAACATTTGAATCGGTTTTTGAGGAAATTCAGAGGACCCATAATCCCATGTCTGAAAAAGGAGGATTGTTTGTCGGGCCATTATTTGTTCAAATTTTTTGGTTTGGATTTTACAACACAGAGGATGTTGGATCAATAATGTGTCCTTCAATTTGTTTGTATCTTATATTTAACGTCAATGAAAAAATGATTTAAGGATTTCTTCAACAAGTGGCATCAACGAAATCTTATTGTCTCGTATTTGCATGTTACATGAATGGCAATTTTTTGTTCTTTTGTGGTAATTATTCATTCCCATCAATTATTGAGAAATGAAACTCGATGATCTAATTAGACAACTTTTAAGTACGATTTGAGATGACATAACCACACAATTAATCTACCAGGTTTCTCTCCAAATATAATTTAGATATTACCCATGTTCGTGTTCTCATGGTCTTAATCTATGATATTGATTAAAATAACAAAATTGGAAAGAGAAATTGAAGAACGATTAGTATTTTAAAAACGTTAGCTTAATAATTAACTGCTTATTGTTTCGTTTATGATATTAGATGTGTACAAATGAAACCGACAAACTGCACCAAATCCGATAATCCGAGTCAAAACCGAGAAAAAACCGATTATGGTTTGGTTTGGTGTTGAAAAAAAAAACCCGACCATATTTGGTTTGGTTTGGTTTTAATTTAAAAAAGTCAAACCGAAACCAACCCAACTCGACATTATATGTATAAAAGTTTTAAATATATTTAATACATAAAAATATTTTATGGTAGTGTAGTTTATAAATATTTCTTAAACTTTTTCATAATTTTATCTTTTAACGTATTATTTCAAGTTTGAACTTATAATTTTTGGATGCTCCAAAGTTTTATACTCCATAAATGTTAGTAACTCAAATAAATCCTAGACCAAAATCAATTCAATACTAATTAACGCTAATAAAAGATATTTAATTCAATTGTACTATGAATGAAAATAGTGTTCTATATATATTTTTTAGTTTTTTCATGATTTAGATAAAATGTGTAACTTATTTTTTTTAGTGGTTAGTCACATAAATAATAATAGTACTTATTAGTCATAATTTTAAATTATATTTGTTTTCATTATGGCTTATTAAGTAATATTTATTTTATGCGATTTTATTATTTTTATTCTTAAATATTTTAATACAATGTCACGACTCATCTCATATTTATGTTATTTTATTGAAAAACACTTTATATAGTTCTGTCTTATTAGGATTAAAGAAATATTTGAAGAACAAATCTTACGTTTTGTGCTATAAAGACTTTATGGAGAAAAAAAAAAACTGAAAAACCCAAAAATCGAGAAAATCAAGATTAAAAAATCTGATTTTTATTGGTTTGGTTTGAATTTAGATTTAATAACCCGATACAGTTAATTTGGTTTGATAATTAGAAATTCGAATCAAACCCGACCCATTTACGCCCCAACTCCTAGATGATGTGGTTCTCTTTGAAGATTCTATGAACGTTCTCCTATCCTGCTTTGGTGTTTAGGTCAAGGTTTTAATGTTAAAACATGTGGGTTGTTAACCTATTTAGCGTAAATTAATATAATTATAGCCATCTTAATTATCAGTACTTCAAACGTATCCACTTTAACATGTTGATATCTTCAGTCATAATGCCTCGTTTTGCAACACGTGCACAAGGTTCACCCTATAAGTTTAATTTGTGACAACCAAAATTACATTTACGTTTCAAATATTTGGATATGATTTAGTTGGTTATACGGTTCTATATTGGACATTGTAATTAATTATCTTATCACGTTATGACTTTATCAGTCAAACATGTAAAATTTAATTTCTACTGGATTTAAGTTATATCTATTAAAAGTATAAAGATTTTGCATTATTACTGCTATAGTTTAACATGTATACCAGGTTATTTGCCATATTTACTAAGTTACTACGTAACCTAACACTATTGAATTAGTAAGACTTATCACTAATTTTCCTCCATGATCAATTCTCCCACAACCCATTCCAACATGCACCATCAATCAGCGGCGGATCTAAAGGTATGAGTATGAGTTAACGAGAACCCAATAGGTTTTGGCTAGATCCAGTATTTGTATTAAAAAAATCATTCAATGTATAAGAATATTTAGTTGGAAACCCGTCCTTTAGTCCGATTATTAAAATATATTAGTTTAAAGTTGATATATGAACTCATAAACTTAAAATCCTCGATCCGCCTTTGCCATCAATACTCAATTTACATTTTATTTAAATTACCACAAATCTACATCGAATATAAAAAAGATTTAAAATTTAGGTCATTCCTCTTTACTAACAAGCCTAGTCAACATTGGTAAGGGTCAAGTGTTAAAATGTCAAATTCAACGTAACGAACTCAACCAACGTTAGGATATGTGAAGTGGGGCAGATGAACAAGACCAAATTAAAAGGCCTAGGCTATAATAAGGGCATTAAACACCAAGATTTTTAGATGAGATCAGATTTACATATGATTCCTTATTTCCCACGCCTCCCATAAGATTTCGATATTTGCAGATTCGTTCGTTGGCAAATGGCAAATGGCAAATCCAACCAAACTATTTAATTTCCAGTGAGTGGCTTTTACATTTAAAATAATGTTTTGAAACTATAAATTAGACGCGCCTTTCTTGCTCTGTAGTAGATATTCAAAATTCTTTGGAACTCAAAACATGTGGAGATCCAAGAATAAAATCTCTTCAAGATTTTGACTACATCTTATTAAGTGTTGTCAAAATTGATTATAGAAGAGATTAAAATACATGAAAACGTACAATCTTTGTAATGAGATTGGATACACATACACCTGGACAATTTATGTGTTAAGTTACATTTATATTACTGTATAATGGTATGTTGGCTTCTATTTATTTAGAAAGTTCAGGTCTATAGCTATAATGAGTCTCAATTTATCGATTTATTTATAGACTAAATGTACCTAAATTTATCGCACATAAATAGGACGCATGCCTTATATCTTATAGCATGCCAAACATGTATGTCACTCCAATGATAGGGGAATTCTTCATTGTTGACAAAAATAAATGGAACTTGATTCCGAAACTTTTATAATTCTTATGATTTTTATTTTTAAAGCAATCACATCCACTTGACTCAAAGAATAGTGAGGTTAAACAATCAATAGTATGTAAAAGAAAGTAATGAAACAAATCATTATGCTCCCTTCACTATAAATTAAATTTCACCTTCTTTTTGAGTCATTGCAAAAAAATATGTCTCATTTTCTTGGGACAATTTTTTTTAATCGTATATTGTTCCATCAAAATTTAATTAAGACCTCATTCTAAAAGTGACAAGTTTTCAATTACATTTCAAACAGCGACTAAATTTTAGAAATTGCAAAAATTGATCATCCCACCATTTCTACAACATCAAAATTTAAATTAGTGGATCGAGGCAGCCATAAGGGTGATTTGCACAAATACGATACTTTTGTGTCACTTTTGATTTTTTGACCTCACTTGTCCCATGTGCAATACTTTAAAGTTCAACTTTTAACTTTGACCTTAAAGGTTTGCCCATGGAGTAAGCGCGGATCAAAAAGTTAAGATCATCCATTTTCAAGATCATTGAGTTAAATTTCTTGCAGCCATAAATGGTTGGTAGCCCATTACATCTCATCATTCAATGAACCAGACTTGCGAGTATAGATCAATTTGAGCCCAAAAGTCTCTTAAGTAAAATCCAACGAGATATAAGCCCAACTAATTACTTAGCCCAATGGGCCTGCGAAATAAGTTCAAGCTCCTTGCGACATTCTTGTTTCCTTTGTGAAGAATTAACCCAAATAGCCGTCTATCCAATTGCTTAAACTAAAAATAGCCGTTGAGTGTATAATATATGCATAATTTATGTATTATATGTATATAATTATGTATATGACTAAAAAAAGTAAACAATAAATATGGTCGGCTATTTGCGTAAAGATAACCCTTTATTTGTCAGCATAACTTTCCCAGGCTCAGAAATAATCACTAACTTTCAGTTCACAGCAAAATGAATGGCCACGAGAAAGCAGTAATAATATGAATGGTTGAAATCCAAGTTCCATAATCAGTAAGCCCCACTTCAGAATTCCTCCCAACTGCAGCATCTGCAAAGTTATTTCCTTTCAACTCTCTACTCTTCAAGGTATGCTCTTCTGAATTCTTGAGACTGATTAATGAGCTACTGCTTCAGTATCCTTTGCTTTCCTCTGTTTTATCTTTGAAAAAGCAAGAATCTTAGAGGGGTTTACTTAATCATCAATGTTTGATTAAATCTGAATTTTGGGGTTTTGTTGGTAAATTTCTCTGAACAAAATGCCTTATCTAAATGTCTGGTCTTCAAGGAGTAATTCTAGTATGTTACCTCATATGGAATTAGAGTTGGCTTCATCTTCTAGTTCAGTTTTTACAAGACTTAGAGCTGAAAGTTGGGTTCTTGCATACTCTTTGTCACATAATTCAAGCTGTGATCATGTATCAAGAAGTGTTATTTATCCAAAGAATAAGACTAAGTTCAGAAAACAAGAAGGATTCTTTCCTTTTCGCCGCGGAAAGAAGGATTCTTTTGGCCCATCTTTTGCATTGACACAGGCCTCTGAAGAGCATGCTATTGATTGTGATGTAATAAAACAAAGTTCACAATCTTTCTCTAGAGGGGAAGGTGGGGTTGAGGGTTTCAGTTGTGTTGTATTGGAGGAAAAGAGGGTCTTGACTCATAATTATGATGATGATGATGATTGTGGTGTTAAAAGTGAGGAGGAAGATGTAGGAAGAGTAAAAGGCGAGAAGGTGGACGTTCGAGCTCTAGCAAAGAGCTTGCACTTTGTCAAAACTGCTGATGAGGTAGATGAAGTTCTCAAAGATAAGGTAGAGTTGCCCCTTCAAGTTTACTCATCTATGATTAGAGGTTTTGGCAAAGATAAGAAGTTAAACTCTGCAATGGCGCTCGTCGAGTGGTTAAGTAGGAGGAGCAATGATAATATTGGTTCCCTTAGCTTAAATGTATTCATTTATAACAGTCTTTTAGGTGCCATAAAGGAGGCGGGGAAGTATGATGTTGTTGATAAAGTGATGGATGATATGGTATCGGAAGGAGTAAATCCTAATGTTGTGACGTACAATACTTTAATGAGAATTTATATAGAACAAGGTCGGGAACTTGAAGCTCTCAATCTTTTCAAAGAGATGTCAAAGAAGGGACTCTTTCCTAGTCCTGCAACTTATTCCACTGCCTTGTTTGCTTATCGGAGACTTGAAGATGGACTTGGCGCTATAGCTTTTTTTGTCGAGACAAGAGAGAAATATCAAAATGGTAAACTAGGAAATATTGAAGAAGAAAACTGGGAGTCTGAATTTTCCAAGCTTGAGAATTTCACAATTAGAATTTGCTACCAGGTGATGCGGCAGTGGCTGGTAAAGGGCGAAAACTCAAGCACCAATGTTCTGAAACTACTAGCGGATATGGATAAGGCTAGGCTCCAACCTAGTTGTGCAGAATATAAACGCCTCGTGTGGGCGTGTACCCGTGAAGAACATTATGTTGTAGCAAAAGAACTGTATAATAGGATAAGAGAGAGGGACACAGAGATTAGCTTATCCGTCTGCAACCACATCATTTGGTTGATGGGTAAGGCGAAGAAATGGTGGGCAGCTCTCGAGATTTATGAGGATTTATTGGACAAGGGGCCAAAACCAAACAACATGTCATATGAACTCATAGTTTCTCATTTTAACATACTATTGAGCGCGGCCAGAAAAAGAGGTATTTGGAGATGGGGTGTCAGGTTGCTGAATAAGATGGAAGAGAAGGGGCTTAAACCAAGCAGTAGGGAATGGAACGCAGTGCTTGTCGCCTGTTCCAAGGCTTCAGAAACATCCGCTGCAGTACAGATTTTTAGGAGAATGGTCGAAAAAGGTGAAAAACCGACAGTTATCTCCTATGGAGCATTGCTGAGTGCTCTAGAGAAAGGCAAGCTCTACGATGAGGCCCTTAAGGTTTGGAAACATATGATCAAAATGGGTGTTGAGCCAAATTTGTATGCCTATACTATTATGGCATCAATTTACACTGCCCAAGGGAAATTTAACATAGTTGATTCAATCATCAAGGAGATGGTTTCCACTGGAGTTGAGCCTACAGTTGTCACGTTCAATGCTATCATCAGCGGATGTGCTCGAAATGGTATGGGAAGTGTTGCGTACGAGTGGTTCCATCGTATGAAAACTCAAAACATAACCCCCAACGAAGTTAGCTATGAGATGCTAATTGAGGCACTCGCAAATGATGGCAAGCCGAGGCTGGCATATGAGTTGTATATTAAGGCTCTAAATGAAGGCCTATCTCTTTCTACAAAGGCTTATGATGCAGTCATATCGTCTACACAAGCAAATGGTGCGAGTATTGATCTAAGCATTCTCGGCCCGCGTCCACTAGAAAAAAAAAAAAGAGTGCAAATCAGGAAAAACTTGTCAGAGTTCTGTAATATAGCTGATGTTCCTAAAAGAAGCAGACACTTTGACAGGGAAGAAATTTTTACTGCTCAGACAAAAGGAAAATGATAAGCCCAACTTTATATTGCTAGTGTGTGTAGTATCTGCTCTTGAAAACCCAACTCAAAGGTATACAACTCATTCTTTATATGTTGTGCTGCTTTCAACAAAGAGTATATGCCTCCTCTTGTGCAAAGCTACATAGTAAAGATAACTCTGATTGAATTTAGATGCAAAGTCAGGCCCTTTGTCAGTTTACATTTTCACTCCATTATAATACAATGCCTCCCTCTATTTTGAGTTCTCATCGAAGGGCCCAACGGATACCTAAAGAAAGAGCTGGAAAGTGTGATTCTTGATCCACTAATATTGTTCCATTGTACTGGAAAAAAAAAAGTAATGAAAGTTGAAAACTTTACAGTGTTTTTGAGTTGTTTCCATCCAGATACAATATAGAATTGCAGCTGGAATTAAAGGAATTATGCCACAACTAGCAGGTATACTATGAGGAAGCATAATTTATTCTTCTAGTACAAGTTCCAAAAGGTTGAAAATGCTTAGCAGAATAGATTCTTTGCGGTAGCTTCAGTTAACAAATGTTTGCGTAGGTATAGAAGATGAAAGTGAATGATACGATTGAATAGATGGTATTATTCAAATATCGAATATACTCCAAGAATAGAATAAAAAGAGATCCTCTACACTGGACATGAAAATGCTAATCAAATGGATATTTATCTTTTACTCCTATAAACTGACTGTACAAGTTAGTTTATATTAACCTTTTATAATTGAGTATTCACTTGACGTCTATGTTACGTGCTGTTATTTGTCCTCATGTGAAAAAAAAAACTTCATGATCAAAATACAGAAATTAAACTCTAATCAAAAGTGAATCATTGAAGGGTTGCTAACCACTAGGAAAGAACTGCACTGGAAACACAAATTCTGTAGCAAAATCTTGCCGATAGTCAATTAATATCTCGACTTCTAATATCTAGTTTTCTTTAAATTATTGTTCATTATTACTAGTACTAGCAGAGTAGTATATTACTCCATCTGTCTCATATTATCTGTCATGATTCTCTTGTACACACCCTTAAGAAAAATTAATTAGGATGGGATTTTGACTGCTTTACCCTTATTCATGTATTAATATTTAATCTTTCTTGATTGGTATTTGAATAAAGTTAGGTGTATGTTGTGTTTTAAAAGGCTTTTTGGGACTCGCCCTGGGGCGAGACACTATCAAAATGTCTTGAGACTTATGTGTGAGGCTTAGTTCTGTGAGACTTACGCCCTAAGCGCCCAGTTGTGCGCCCTAAACACGCCTAACGCTCAACGCTCGTGACTTGCCCCGCAAGTCCTATGCAAATCATGTGTTGAATTCACTAATTAACACTATTGACTCTCAAAATTCTTCAAATGAATGATTAAAGTTCTTTTTATCTATAGGAATATGAAAAATGTGAATAACTCAAACAACAAACGATCGTATTGCATATTTACTAATTGAGAATATCGTGAGGGTGAATATCATTTGAATATCTCTTCTGAAATAGATAACCAAAATTTATATCTTTACTTGATAGCTCTTCATGTCTTAGTTCTTTGTCTCACTAAATTATTATATATTTATTATTTTACTCTTTAAAAATAATTTTATATTTCTCGTGAAGGAGTAATAATTTAAATTATAATGTAGATAAAATTTATTGAGTATTTACTTTTAAGGAGGTAAAATATGCAGTTTGATAATATTTTTTAAGAAATTATGATTTTTAATCGTATAAAAGTTAAGAGATTGTAGTAAATTTATATTTCATAGTAACTTTAACAGTATTGCATTATTTATACTTGTAAAACACACTAGATATTTTATTTTATAAGAGTTTCTTAAATTCTTTTTAGTTTTCATGAACTTTTAATGTATCTTTTATATTTTTTTTTTGGTTATAATGCTATATTATTAATTCATAAATTTAAAAAATTAAAGATCCATGGGGCTTACGCCCCATGTCTCGAGACTTTCGCCTCACCCCGCCTCACGCCCCCGCTTTTTAAAACACTGGTGTATGTAATCTTCAAGGATAATTATTACTAAGGGTAAAAAAAGGAAAAAGATAATCAATTTTGTTTTGAACTTCTAAAGTGACAAAAAATTTAAGAAAACTATTTTTAATAACCACGACTGATAATATTAGACGGAGTGAGTACTATTATCATTATTACGACTTCCTATATCTAGTCTTCTTTAAACTTTACTACACAATTCAGTATTAAAAAGTTATGGACATTTCGAGCTGCCTAAGATATATAATTTTCAGATATTAATTCTTTCTTCGTTTCAATTTTATATGACACTCTTTTAATTTCATAATGTTTCAATTTGAATCGATATTATTCCATTTGTAAAATGTTTTCACAAAATTATAAGAATTTAAATTCATTTAGTAATTCAAATTTTAAACTCTAATATAATGTTTTCAATAATACATAGTCAAATTAATAACTTAAATTTTAAGTCCACTCAAATATGTTAGGGAGTATAATAATTCTCGCCAGAGCTCTTAAGTGATTCTTGGAAGTTTGTATTATGATTTGATTTATATTTACTTAGATCTGAATGATGTCCTCTTAACAACCAACACCAACATCATTAATCAAACATTTTGCATTCTGAATTATGCTTTAGAGTGAGTGAACTTCAAGTCTTACCAAACAAACTGCATTGTCGTATTACGAAATCAAACTCGTATTATACGCGCATTACCAAAAGTTACCTTAAAATGTTTTGAACGCTAAAACATATATACAATAACAACAACAATCCAGCATAATCTCACTAGTGGGGTCTGTGGAGGGTAGTGTACCATGGGGTAGAGAAGCTGTTTTTGATAGAACCTCGGCTCGTTCTCTCCAAGAACTCCCCACCTTGCTTCTTGGGTGACTCGAACTCACAACCTCTTGGTTGGAAGCGGAAGTTGTTCACCGCTAAAAGGAATATATGAATGTCCTAAATTGGTACTGAAAACTATCTCGATCTCAAAATACAAAACTCCACTGCTGCACCTGTCAGCAAAGCTGAAAATGATATTATATTATAGAATAAAAGAAAAAGGATAAGAGTAATAAAGTAGTATTCCATAATTAAAAAGTAGCACTTGAATACCTTGCTTTCAAAACGCTATCAAATTTGTTTTTTTCTTCTTCTTTCTTATTCACAGGCTCCAAACGCAATTGGTAGTATTTGGTTACCACTTTATTATCCCCAATATTTGACAGTTAACCAACTTTTTTGTTCATAAATCCTCAAAACCCACATCATAATTTCCATTTCACGTCCAGTTTTCACGAAGACTCGATTTTTCATTAAAAAGATGAGTTTTTTGGTTGCATTTTCCAAGTTTCATTGCTTGTGATAAAGATCCAGTGGTTCTTGATTTAGCTAAAAAGCATTAGGAATGGAACCCCCAAGGGGGTTTCTGGCTTCTTTGTGGAACTTCATCTGTTTCTTGCCTTACTTCATTGGCCTGCTTATTCTCGGTGTTTTGAAAGGTTTTCCTTCAATTACACTCCTATTTACTGTTCAATGTTGTTGCTTCTTTCATTTCCTCTTAAATTTGGTTAAACATACTGTTAGTCACTGTGTTTTTGGATAGCACCCTTTCTTTCTGTTCTAATCATTTGTGCATTTACCCCCCCCCCCCCTCTTTCTTTTTCCTTAATCTTTTGTCTATCAAGGCTTGAACATATGAGATGAAATCACATACCGGCTTTGTTTCAATTTATGTGAATCTATTTCTTTTTTAGTCTGTGTAAAAAAAGAATGACCTCTTTACTTATTTGTAAACAATTTACCTTTACACAATGAATTATAGCCCCATAAAATATATGTGTTCAAAAGTATTCTCTTTTCTTAAACTCCGTGCCCAGATGGGTTCACATAAATTCAGAGGGAGGGAGTAGTATTTTTGTCTCCGCTAGAATTTGAGCATAAGACCTCATGGTTCTCAACTCACTTCATTGACAACTAGGCCGCGCTTATTGCAGAACATTCTTTAATACTTACTGATTATGCTAGTTTCCATATATTTCCTTCAAATATGATTAGGACCAACTGCCAGATTAACTTTGGCTTTGGTTTTGCAAGTTCTTTCCCTTTACAATTGAGGCATCGTCTGCCAATATCGATACAAATTTGGTCTACATTGTCAATTCTTACCCTTGATTACTCTGTATTAATGTTATTATTATTCCGAAGTTATTCTCCTTGACTATGAAGAGAAATGACAGGGTTGTGCCCCTTACTTTTGGCAAGTGTCACTTTATGCCGGTTAATCGTCGTTTTATGCTAGTCTTTGTAATCTATTTTTTCCAAATGACGGTGGTGCCCGGCCAGCTTGTGCGCAGCTCAACTAATTCTAATGGGTACCTGCCAGTGTTGTTAAAGGCTCATTTGAGGCGCGCTTAAACCCTGAAGCTCAAAAAAGCTCAGGGTATGCGCTTTGCCTCACTTAGACTGCACTTTAATAGGGTAGGCAAGGCACTAAGGCCCACGCCTCATTGTCAATTAGTTCTATCTTGAACAGAGTGGTACAAAACACTAAATATAATTGGCTAAAGATATTATAAATTTTAAAGGAAATCATTATGAGTGAACTTGTTACTTTTTTTCTTGCATTACATATATACTTCTATTTTTTTTCTTCGTTGTGCTTTTTTTAACTAAAGCCCACACTTTAATTGCACTTTGCACTTAAAAGCCCTGATAGACCTGTGTGCTTTTTAACGTTTTTCGCCTTTGACAACACTAGTACCTGCTACCCCTGCTACCTCCTACCAACATAGGTACTGGGGAACTACGCCACTAAGGCTTGGGCAAATGGAAGAAATTACCTAGTGTTTTTGTCTCCGCTGGGATTTCAAATATGATGTGTACTAAGTGCCAGATTAACTTTAACTTTGGCCTTGCAAGCTGCTTGCCTTTACAAGTGAGCCATTGACCACAAATGTCTATACCATTGTGGTCTACATTGTGAAATCTCGCCCTTGATTACTCTGTATTAATGTCATTATCGTGCCAAAGTTTTTCTCCTTGACTATGAAGAGAAATGACAGGTTTTTGCCACTGACTTTTTGCAGGTGTCATTTTGTGCCCATTGATCCTCGTTATAGTCACTGTCGGAAACTCTGCCCTTATTTTGGGTCTTTGGCCTGTGCACCTGTTCTATACGTATTACTGTCTATGGAGGTGCATTCTTTAGCTATTGTGGTTCATGGTTAACCTCATGTATCTAAAGATACTAATTTTTAGTGACTTCCACCTTGTTTTATGAATTGCAGCTCAAAGCAATTAGGTCCAGCTTTAAAACTTGTGGTAAGCATATGTGTCATTATTATTTTACTTTTGTGGCCGTTGATTGGATTTGCAAGCAGCATTGTTGGTGGGGCAGCTTATGGCTTCCTTTCTCCTGTGTTTGCCACTTTCCAAGCTGTGGGTGGAAAGAAGACGAATGCCTTCTTTCACAGTATATATGTATGTCTTAAGTGGTTTCTATTTCCTACACTGCTTACATCTCATCTCTTCTTTTGGCTTCGAGTTTCTTAACTGCTTCATTGTTGATGGTAGGATGGGACTTGGGACACGGTGAAAGGAAGCTTTACTATTGTTAGGGATGTGAGGGATGTTTTATACCATTCCTACTTCTCGATCATGGATGATTTGCGACTTCAAGGACCTCCTGGTGGAAAATACTATGAGATCAGGTTTTGCAGAATTACCTATCTCGATGTTCTTTTTCCACTTTTTGCCCCATTTGAAGTTGGAAAATTTTCTGTATATTATCATATGTCAATCTTTCAATATCAAAGAGTTTCAGATATCTGGTTGGTATGCGAACTCAGTTAGTGAAGTATCTACACTGGTGCTGAAAAATACAATAAAGCCGCTTTTTGGTGTTTTAACTTCTGCCTCTAAAGCATCTTAAATACTCCATCTTTCCCCTTTGGTTTGATCTATTTTTGAATTAGTTCATTCCAAAAATATGTCCCTGTTACTAAATTGGCAAACTACACAAAAGGAAAGTTAAATAGGAGTATGTAATAGTTACTGTTTATAGCATCTTCATACCTCTTTACATCTTCCACCTATTCTATTAAAACATATTTCTACCAAAAACTAATTCAACAACACTGTCAAAGAAATTTTCTTGAACTCAGTAGGAGTCAAGTTAGTTCATCAAAATGTTATTGAGGGATAATTTACGAAAAGGAAGAAAAGGAAGTAAGCGTCTGTACTTGATTGCACGTATCTTTTCTCATCACTAGCAGATCTTCATGTGTCAACGTTTCAACCTTAAAACACTTATTAAGTTTCTCTTAATTCTAACAATACGAAAAACATTGACCCCCTGGGTTTTCTAGCTGTATTAGGATTACCGGAATGAGATCAAGATGTTATTCTACTTGTCCGTCAGTCAAAATCTCCATGCTCTATGACAGAACAGAAGTAAAGATGTACAAGATGTTATTCTACTTATCAGCAAGTCAGAATCTCCCTCTCTGTGTCAAACAGAAATACAGATGCAGTAGTTTTTGGAAATTTTTAGTACTTTGCTATAACTCCTTAGTTTAAGTTGGATCTTGTAGGTCTTTGCACTTAAGATATTAGCATTTTTAAAAGTCTCCTGTTTTCCTTAACAAGAGTGTTCATCAATTATCATGGATTCGACTTATGCTGTTTAGCTGCTAGCATATGTTGGGGGGTTTGGCTGGTTAATTATTCTTCATGAGAGATTTATTTTTTGCTCAGAAGTTACTTTTCAATCTATTACAGGTTGCTTTATATACCTTTGGCGCTAGTAGCCGTAGCACTAGGACTCCTGGTTGACATACCGACGATCACAGTAATTGCTGCTTGCAAATTTCCTTACATGCTTTTGAAGGGGTGGCGTCGCTTGTTTCATGATTGTATAGGTCGAGAAGGACCTTTTCTAGAGACCATCTGTGTGCCATTTGCTGGTCTTGCTATCTTACTCTGGCCAATGGCTGTTGTTGGGGCATTCATTGGATCAATGTTAGCAAGTATCCTCCTCGGTGCTTATTCAGGAGTAGTTGTATATCAGGTGAAGTTCCCTTTTTGTTTCAAGGACCTCAAAATTGTCTCTTGCGTTTTATACATTTCCTGAACTGCTAATGTTTTACCAATGCTTTCTACGTCAGGAGTCTTCTCTTTGGTTGGGGCTTTGCTATATCGTTGCTTCCTTGTCCATATATGATGAATATAGCAATGATGTGCTAGATATGCCAGAAGGATCCTGCTTTCCTAGGTTCCGATAGCTACAACCTTTTAACCTCAATACCTTTGATAATTGACAAATGTATATTTAATTTCAAATAATTTTGACAGTTGCCGTATATCTGTGGTATTCATATAGGCCTCGGTACAGAAAGAAGACTGCATCAAGAACCAGCTCTCGTTCAGCTTCTTTCTCAAGGCCTGAATCTTTCAAAAATCCACCATCTCGTACGAACTCCATCAATGCTCCCATGGTCGAGTTGAAGCCCCTCGAGGTATAGTTATTTTGCTTTTGTGATGCTTCACCAGAACCTGGCTGTGAAGTTTTGGTGCTAATTTTGCACTCTAACATATATTACTACTCTAGCTTCTTGATGGCTTATTCACGGGCTGTCAATATCATGGGGAAATCATGGTATCTAAAGGAGTAATTACACAAAAAGACATTGAAGATGCCAAGTCTAATAGAGATAGTGGTCAAGTCATTAGCATTGGTTTGCCTGCCTATTGCATCCTTCAGACCCTTATACGTTCTGCCAAAGCCAACAGCGCTGGTCTTTTGATAAGTAAGTCAAATATGCAAGTATTGACTGTTTAATGTAGAATTGGGGTTTTTATACCAAAAGGACTAATCATGTAAACCTTGTTTATACAGACGACGATGGTACCGAAGTAACCAGCACAAACAGGCCCAGAGATACATTCTATGAGTGGTTTCTCAATCCACTCTTGATCATCAAAGACCAGATCAAAGCTGAAAATATTTCCGACAGCGAAGAGGAGTACCTTGGCAAATTGGTTTTGTTGAGTGGTGATCCTGAGAGGTTGAGGAATTCAAATATTGGATCACCACCTGAATCTGATCTGAGGCGAGCTGAGTTTGAGGCGTTAGCTCGAAGGTGATAATCCGTGAAATATAGCATCTTGATTTTGTTACCACTTACAGCATTCTGATTTTGTGTTAACGCTCCTGCTTTTGTTATGAAGACTACGAGGCATCACAAAATCTATATCAAGATATCCAACATTCAGGCGCCGCTTTGAGAGTAGCATCAGGATTATCTTAGAAGAACTAGCCAAGAAGAACGGTGATGGTAGAAAATCAGAAGATTCAGGACCTCAAAAAGTTCCCAGGTCAAAAAGCATGTTTGTTCGCATGTTTAGCGATAAATCTTTCAAGAACAGAAATGGAAACAATGGATATGATCAAGAGGCTCAACTGGTAGATGCTTACAGAAATGTTGAAATCCAATGATAATATGTATAGCATTAACCATTTTCTGGTATTTATCTTCGGTTTAGGTGTTAATCTTATTTTTCCTTGTTGACATGATTGGATTTGCATGAGAATCCTAGTAGGAATAGGTTAGAGTGATTTCTTTTCTGCTGATGCTTTAGAATGAGCATGTGTTGTAAAATTGGCAAAAGAAGTAACCTTCCTTTCTTTTTTAATTTAAGGATAAAACTTTCTCCTTCTTTTGGAGGTAGAAACTAGCATGCTTTGTTTAATTCAACATATTATCATTGGATTTCAACAAAACTTTTATGAGGTGATAAAAAATTAACTACATTTTTCTTTGTCCGATGCTACTTCCTGCTGCAAATGAATTTTATATTTCTTGGATAAAGTTTATGAATCTGCGTATTAGTTAGCATTCCAGTTCTTTTTCTGTACTTAATACTTTCTTCTTGTTCCCCTTATTTAGAGGTAGAACAAGGTTGAGAATGTAACATCGTCATAATTTAGCCAATATTTTCAAAAAACATATAAAACCTCACCTCAATCTTGAAATGATAAGATATGCTCGTTTACAGTTGGGTAAAAATTTTTACAATCAAACTGAGCGAAATTGTCAAAGGATTATCTTCTAATACTTGAGACTGGAAAATCCAATAACAATTGTAATATCACAATTCTCAGAGAAATGAGTTTGGATACAATTCAAACCTATTCAAAACAATGAATTATCTGTTATATATTAAAACATAAGGTAATTCATTGGTTCAAATAAGCAAACACCAAGATTAAATCTCATCCTGTAACATCAAACTCAAAGAACAAATACAAACAGAATCATTCTCAATTACTTGCCCTGGAAAATGGTTCTTTTGGCTAGACATAATAGAGATCTGAGAACTCGAATTTCTTTTGGACTACTCTTGATTCAAACAACCTACAGCTAAGAACGCACAAGAACGAGATCAGGCTTGTTTAATAAGAACAAGACCAACCTTCTTGTTGCATTATCAGAATTAGCATTACCCAATTGGAAACAGGAACAGAAAGAAGAAGATAGGAATTCAGCTATTCAGACTCAAAGATAAGGGATGAGGTGAGGAAGGTGCTTTCTATTCCTTCTTCCTGGAGTCTTTCATCTGCCCCCTCTTCCGAATTCCCATGCAAAACTTCAGGCGCCAAGCATCAACAATCGACTCTGGCAATGAATATATCAAACCCCACAGAAGAGAATGGGGCCAGTAAGGCGTACACCTTGGCTCATAACCTATCCATCGCAGGCCAGCCCGAGCATAACCATCAGTCGAGGGAACAAAAAATGAAGATCTTTTGATCGACGCCATTTTTGTTGCCACATACAACGGCACCTATATTTGGAGAAGAAAGAATGATGTTACATGAAGTGAAAATAGTTCAGTACACATTATATAACTTCCTGACACAGAAGATATGGCAGTTTTAAACAGAGAAAGGAAAATTAAGAAAATGTAAAGGAGGAGGTCAGAATGTCCTCCAACTTTGATAAGAGCTTGTTCAGCGCATTTGTTGATGAAGTTGAACTAGACGCCACCAGACAACTTCATTTACCATAAAAAGAAGTTGCTCCTAATGCTTAGTAATAATAGAAGAGCAAGTTGTAGGTAGAATTCTGATTTATATTTATCAAAAATACATGAATTAAAAAATTCAATGTTATAATATCAACAATATTCCAATTTCCCCATCATCCCCCGCCACACACTTAGCCTCACATCTTCATCCATAATGAATAACTAGTAACAATAAACTCTTCATGTGGTGCCCTTTCTAAGATTTGGATATAAAGACTATATTTTTATGCTTCTATTGTGTATTTCAGATTGTGGAATAAATTTATCAAAGAGCAAAAGACAGCAGATAAAAGGCCTTCCACTGAAGTACCAAGAACAAAAGTAGAATCCAGAGTGTTAGGATATAACACATTTAATAATCTTCACATAGGACTTATACTCTAGCATAACAAAATTCAACAACTTTCATACTGACAAGAAAATGGGATCAAAAGACAGTAAGTGCAGCCAAATGATCACCCTGATATGTGGAGTGATTATGGTCCTAATCCAAAAATATTGGGACTCTGTAGTTCCAGACTCATAACTATTAAGAAGTAATATCCTGTAAGTCCTAAGTAAGTTTAAACTTTTTCAGTCAAGTAAATTTTTTTTATACCATGCTATACGTGGGGGTTACTTAAGGACAAGAATAAGTGTGTAGAAGCATGGAGCTCATTAGACCGGGCATGAAGGACAATTCCTCATCCAAATCCAAACAACACAAGATACCAATACATTAATCATGTGGTGAGTCATATAAAAAATACCAAATGAAGAAGCAGATAAACTCTGGTTTACAATAAAAAAGCAAAAAAAAAAAACTGCAAGTGAACAAAGTGTATAACATATACCTGACATTGCACATCAATCCCACTCTTCTTGTACTCTACATACAGGCATCTAGAGAACTGATCAACGTATCTGAAAAATAGATCCAACAAATCCACGCAGCACATAAGAATATTACGGAAAAATAATATTATGTGCTTAAACATTCAAAATCTTGCTAAAACATCGTCAGTATCATAAAATGAGGAATAAGTGGGAAGCATTAAGTGAGAACTTTCATCTTTGTCATTTGCATGCCACATTGCATGGCATCAACTTTGCATAGATTGCATGTCAAGTTATTTCTTAAGAAAGCACTATCTTCCAACTTCTTAGGTTTACCATCCTTCGAATTTCAGCAATGCACTGGCTTCAAGTTGAAGGGGAGCCTTGGAGCAACAGTAAAGTTGTACCTGTGTGACCTATAGATCACGGGTTCGAGCCGTGAAATCAGCCACTGATGCTTGCATCATGGTAGGTTGCCTACGTCACACCCCATTGGGGTGCGGCACTCGCCCTTCCCTAGACCGCCGTGAACGCGGGATGCTTCGTGCACCAAGTTGTCCTTTTTACCTATGTTGCGCGGACTCTCCAAAATGCTGCCGCACCCGTGTCAAATCCTCCAAAAATACACTACTTTTGAATGATCCGACACGCACCCAATGACATTTTTGGAGAGTCCGAACAACATACCTTTTTACTGGCTTCCAGTTGCTAACTAAATACCCTATTTTTTGGTCTGTGGAGAGAGGAAGGCCAACTGAGGAAATTGGTTGGTCAAGTGGGGTCACAAAGAAGAAGAGTGCATGGAGGAGCAATTACTAAGGGATACAACCACTATGGATATCTGTATGTATGTAGTAGACAGTTATGTTTGGAGGTGAAATTGGGATGATGGGAGGGCATTGAAGAAGAAAGAATATAAGAGCTACTAATTAATATAAAAGATTCATCGCAAAACAAGAACAAAGAGGTACTAATTAATATGATGTTGGATGTCATTCCTTGTACAGTAACCCAATCCCCATTCCCTATTTCCAGAATCAATTTAACTTCTACAGAAATTCATGTAACTTTACTGTCGGAACAAGTTGTCCTCTTTCTTTACTTTGCTTTGAGAAAAATAGAGGATATCCGGACTCATGTCATCCAATAATACAGCAAATTCCGGAAATGAGGACATCTCAGTATGCAAAGTGAACTGTCAAGTTTTTCACTTCAAACCTCCCCTTATATAGAGCTACCACATATGAAATCATACGCTTACAAGAGGGGTTGCTCAGATGGTCAGCACTCCCCACCTACAACCTCAAGTACGTGGGTTCGAGTCACCAAAGGAGCAATAGCTCCAACAAAAGGGGATCAAAGGGGACGAGAATTAAAAAAAAAAACTTCATCCATAACACAAGTTTTATTTTGCGTGTGTACATTAACATGAATATCAACTCTTATAGTTTATATGCAAGAACTTTTACCAATTTCTAAATGGCTTTAAAGTTTATCAACTTATGTATAACTTTTGCCTTTTTCTACTAAGTTTCAACTAAGATGCAATCATTTTGCTACAATTCAATCCAAAAGGAACCTCAAAACTAACTATAACCTAAAATCTTATAAATTAGAATTTCCAAAAGAGAATTAAAGACAGATAAAAGCAGCTAAAGAGTGTGCAAAACTTACGCTTTAGTAGCAGCATAAACAGCATAAAGGGGATCAGAGGGGATAACAATTGCAGCACCAGAACCAATATTAACAATAGCACCTTTTTTCCTCTTCAACATACCAGGCAAAACAGCTTGAGTAACCTTAGTAGTCCCTTCCACATTAACTTTAATCAAATCAGCCAATAACTTATCATCCACTTCATGAAAAAATCTAGCATAAGGATACGAAACCCCAACATTATTAATCAAAACACCAACATCTAACCCTTCAATTGTCTCCTTAATCTTCTCAACCCCTTCATCCAAATCACCAGAAAAATCAACAACCACTGATTTAATCTGGATTTGTCCATACTTAGCCTTAATTGAATCAGAAACGTCTTTCAATTTATCAGGATTACGACCCACAAGAACTAAATTAAGTCCTTTTCTAGCTAATTGAAAAGCAAAGCCTTTTCCTATACCATCAGTGGGCCCAGTAACAAGTGCCCATGACCCATATTTCTTGAGATTTTTGCCAGGTCTAAGGAAATTAACATAGACCCATTTGAGAAAGATGATTGAAAAGCATAAGATTTTTAAAGAACCTAAAGAAAGAAGAAAAAGAAGCCAAAAAGGCTGAGATTTGAGCTGATGATAGATGCAAGTTTCCATTGTGTGATGTGCAAGTGGAACAGAAACAGTACAAGATTTGTGCAGCTAAATATAGATCTAAAGATTGGATTTTTGAGCGTTACGTACGAAGATGGGGTTTAATATTAGCACAATCTACTATTGCACGTGGTTGGGCACAGCTGGGAGAATGGAACAGGGCTATGAGTGTTTAAAGAGCTACTATTGGATTTATTGTTAGGAGGAGACGGTTGGCCATTTAATAGGTGGCCAAATGGAAATTATTGTTTCGAAAGTCAAAGCTGGATCTTATATTATGGTTTGTTGAAGTTAGATGAACAAAAATTGGTATCGCCTTAGACTTAGGTGACCCATCCTGAGATACCAAATCTATTTCTTTTGGGAAAATCAGAAAAATACCCTGATTTAGAAAAATAGTCATTGTTTTAAACTAATCGAAATTTTATCATTTTTCATGTGAAGATAAAATTTGAACAAGAACATCTTTTAAAATCCGGAAAATTCCAGCATAATATGTTGGAATTCAAATTTTTTTTACATATGAGATTCCAGTATAATGTGATGGAATTTCATAATGTGTTGGAGTTCTAACATAATATGCTCGAAGTTTATATCCAGGAGTTCCAATGTCCAGCATATTATACTAGATTTTTTCGAGTGCTAGAGTTCCAACATAATATGCTAGAAGTTTATACATATGAGATCCATAACTCAGCATATTATGCTGGAACTTTCCGTGTTTCAGCAAAATAGTGATTATTTTCAATGACTTTGCAAACGCTGACTATTTTTCAATTATCAGTCACAAAACTGACTAACCCGTGCTATTTTTACATTTCTCTTTTGTGTGTAATCAAAGTATACAAAACTTGGTCCGAATTCGAATTTATATTGTGCAAATTCTTTAAAAATTAACTCTTTATCAGAAGTTTCTTTAGTAAAGTCCGTTTTATTTTTGCGTTGGTTTTATTTTATTGTACAGGTAGTTATTTTTTAACATATTTCTGTGACTGCTTGGGAGTGAAATCCACTGTTAGTATTTCAACTGTTATGTATGAAATTCACTGTTAATATTCGGGCGATAAAAGATATGTATGATGGAGCTAAGACTCGGGTTAGGACTGTGGGAGGGAACTCGGAGCCTTTCCCGATAGTTACGTGTGATGACCCAAAAAGTCATCTTATGTTTTAAAACTCGAATCTACGCTCTTAAACTTTAAAAATCTCATTTTATCCTCCTCGATTTGCGTGCGCAGTCCGAGCATGTTTCCGAAAAACTTTTATGTTGAAAATTGATGAAAATAAGAATTTTTGCCTTAAAAGTTGATTTTAATTGACTTCGGTCAATATTTTTGGTAAACGGGCCCGGATCCGTATTTTGACGGTCCCGGTGGGTCCGTATCGAATTATGGGACCTGGACGTATGCCCGGAATCGAATTCGGAGGTCCCTAACTCGAGTTATGAATTTTTGATAAAAATTTAAAAGTCTAAAAATTAATTATTTTTAAGAATTGGTTGATGTTTGGCACTGTTGATACCGAGTCCGTATTTTAGTTTCGGAGCCCGGTATAGGTCTAATATAATATTCATGACTTATCTGTGAAATTTGGTGAGAAACAGAGTTGATTTGACGTGATTCGAACGTCCGATTGTGGAAATAGGAATTTTAAAGCTTTCTTGAAATTTTCATTCGATTTGGTGCTAAATTCATAGTTTTAGGTGTTATTTTGGAGATTTGATCGCGCGAGCTAGTTCGTATGATATTTTTAGACTTGTGTGCATGTTTGGTTTGTAGCCCCGAGGGCTCGGATGAATTTCGGATAGGTTACAGGATGTTTTGGACTAAGAAAATCTGGTATTTTTGTTGTATCTGGTGTCTACTATGTTGCGCTTCGCGATCGCGTAGTCACTCTCATGATCGCGAAGGGGAAACTAGACTGGAGAGGATTTTACTCTACGCGAACGCGAGACCATGGTCGCGAACGCGGAGCATTGGGGGGGAGTTGCTCTACGCGAACGCGACCCGTCGAACGCGTAGCTTTAGCTAGGCTGGGCTGGGGACCTGGGAAACCCTATGCGAACGCGAGCCTTGTCTCGCGAACGCGAAGGCAAGGCGGGCTAAGCCTTCGCGAACGCGTAAGGCCTCCCGTGATCGCGTAAGTCCTTAGGAGGCTGCTCTTCGCGAACGCGACAGTGTTCACGCGATCGCGATGAACACTGTCGCCCAGCACTTAACAGAATCCGAAAACGAGAATTGGCCATTAACTCATTTTCTCAAAAATCAAACGGGCTAGAAACGATTTTCAAGAGATATTTTCTTCCTCAAAGTGTTGGTAAGTGATTCTAAACCATTTTCTTTCAATTACCCATTATATTTCATGAATTTTCAACCTAAAATCTAGAGTTTTCATGATAAAATTAGGGGTTTGGGTAGAAACTAGGGATTTCAGAAATTTAGGGATTTAGACCTCAATTTGAGGTCGGATTCCAAAATTAATTATATATCCGGGCTCGGGGGTGAATGGGTAAATGGATTTTGGTCCGAACTTCGGGTTTTGACCAAGCGGGCCCGGGGTCGATTTTTGACTTTTTGGAGAAAAAATTGAGAAATTTAATTTATACAATATAATTAATTTCTTTAGCAATATTTGATATTATTGAGTCATTTTTGAATAGATGGGAGTGGTTTGGAGGTGAATTCTAGAGGAAAAGCTGTGATTGAGAATTAAGTGGCATTCGGAGCAAGGTAAGTATTGTGTCTAACCCTGACTTGAGGGAATTAGGAACCTCAGATTATTTGCTATGTGAAATTCATGTGAGCGGCGTATATGTGAGATGACGAGTACTTATGCGCCGCCAATTTACCTGTTTTTCCCTGTTTTCTCCCATTTTTCTTATATTGTCTCTTTCCTATGCCTAATTGTTACGTGTTTAGACTAGTGTTGTTAAATTGATCGTTCTTATCATGATTACGGATTCTCTGGTCATAATTGAGTATTTATTTCAAAGTTGAGATTGATATTGTGGAACCAAATGTTGAAGTAAGGCTTGTACTTGTTATTCTATCTCCTTGTCGTTACTTATGCATTGCATTATGGTAAGGGAGAGTGTTAATGCACGAAGGGTGATGTCGTGCCATATTGTGAGTGTAAAAGCACGAAGGTGATGCCGTGCCATATTGTGAATGTAAAAGCACGAAGGGTGATGTCGTGTTATATTGTGAGTGTTAATGCACGAAGGGTGATGTCGTGCCATATTCCGAGTGTAAAAGCACGAAGGGTGATGTCGTGCCATGATATGAGAGTTAATGCACGAAGGGTGATGTCGTGCCGTTTCTATTGATTTTATGGTGAGATTGAGAGTAAAAGCACGAAGGGTGATGCCGTGCATATTTTTTTTCTTTACTGTATTAGTTGTTTCTGTTGATTAGTAGTATATTGGTTGTTCCAATTATCATTCTGCTGTAGTTCCTTATCTCGTATTCCCCCCAGCATGTTTTTCCCCTCCCGATACTTCCTGTCTTGCTATTCATTACTGTTATTTGTATATACACTGTTAAATTATACAGGTTGATTTGTAGGTGCCTTGCCTTAACCTCGTCACTGCTTCGTCGAGGTTAGGCTCGACACTTACCAGTATATGGGGTCGGTTGTACTGATACTGTACTCTGCACTTTCTGTGCAGATTTTAGTACCGGCTCGGGTTGATCGAGATTTTTGCTATTGGACTACTATTCGGAGACTCAAGGTAGATCTGTCGGCGTCCACAGACCTTGAAGTCCCTATCTATCTTTTTTGTTCTACTGCTTCTTTTATTCATACAGTTGTATTTCTTTCAGACTATTACTTGTAGTAAATTCTAGAATGCTCGTGAATTGTGACTCTAGATCCGGGTGGTAGTAATTAATACAGTTTTTATATTATTCCGCACTTATTATATTTCATCTTAGCTAATTATTGTTATTTACTGAATGGAAATAAGGATTTGGTTTAATGATTCTGTAACGTTGGCTTGCCTAGCAAGTAAAATATTAGGCGCCATCAGGGTTCCGACGGTGGGAATTTCGGGTCGTGACATTACGGGGTTACACCAAGGATCTGCGCTCAGCCCGTTCTTATTTTCCCTGGCGATGGACGCACTGACACACCATATTCAAGGGCAGGTGCCATGGAGTATGTTGTTCGCTGATGATATAGTTCTGATTGATGAGACACGAGGCGGCGTTAACGAGAGACTGGAGATATGGAGGCAGGCCCTGAAGTCCAAAGGTTTCGAGTTGAGTAGGACCAAGATGGAATATTTGGAGTGTAAGTTCGGCGATATGTCGGGGGAAGCGAATATGGAAGTGCGGCTGGATTCACAAGTCATCCCTAAGAGAGAGAGTTTTAAGTACCTAGGGTCTATTATCCAGGGAGATGGGAAGATCGACTGGGATGTAACGCACCGTATCGGGGTGGGGTGGATGAAATGGAGGTTAGCGTCTGGAGTCTTGTGTGACAAGAATGTGCTACCGAAACTTAAAGGTAAGTTCTATAGAGCGGTAGTTAGACCAGCTATGTTGTATGTGGTTGAGTGTTGGCCAGTCAAGATTTCACATATCCAGAGGATAAAAGTAGCAGAAATGAGGATGTTGAGGTAGATGTGCGGGCACACTAGGATGGATAAGATTAGGAATGAGGACATTCGGGAGAGGGTGGGCGTGGCTCCTTTGGATGACAAGATGCGGGAAACGAGGCTTAGTTGGCTCTGACATGTACGAGAAGAGGTAGAGGGCGGCCTAAGAAGTATCGGGGCGAGGTGATTAGGCAAGACATGGCGCGACTTCAGATTTTTGAGGATATGGCCCTTGATAGCAAGGTGTGGAGGTCGAGCATTAGGATTGTAGGTTAGGAGTAGCGTGCGTGTATCCTCGTTGTGCAGGCTAGGCTGATAGTGTTTTTTCTAGGAGTGCTAGCGGTTTTTGTTGTGTTTCACATTTTTGATGTCTTTCACATTTTGGCCTTTCTATTTATTTACTGTCTTTACGATATTGATTCTATTTTTCAGGTTTCTGTTGTTGTCACGGATCTATTGTCTTTGAGCCGAGGGTCTCCCGGAAACATCCTCTCTATCCTCCGGAGTCGGGGTAAGGTCTGCGTATACTCTACCCTCTCCAGACCCCAATTGTTGAATTCTAGTGGGTTGTTGTTGTTAAAACAACTTTGCATTTTGGCGTTTAATATTGTGTAAATCCACAAATGTTTAATTTTTTCAAAGCAGGCAGTCGGAGGCGTTTTGGGAGTTTGAAGGATTTTTTTCTTAGCTACCTCATGTGAATGTGAATTAGTGTTACGAATTTTTATTTTTCATTAATATTAGTGTTACAAACTCAATCTCTGATGTTTCCGTTAACGATTTTAATTTAGAATATTAAGTGAGAAAGGCAAGGTATCTGCTCAAACTGTATTTTGCAAGGTTTTGAATTGGTCAATGTGGCTTTTTGTTTTTAATAAATTCCGCTATTTTTACAGTTTTAATAAACTAAATTAAAAAAAGGAATTGCAAAGCGTAATGAAGCAAGTCTAGCCAGGATTATAGGTGTTAACCGGACGGGCTGGATACGGAAAAAAATAGCCCGTTCAGTTATTGTTCCGGACTGGTTAGTGGGTTGGATAAACGGGCTGGGAAATTCCGATCTAATTAGGGCACGTCCGGGTTCGGGCTTAACGGGTCCGGACCGGGCCGAGTTACTTTTTCTTGTAGTGTATTATCTTTATTTTTCTTATTCAATGTTATTGATATTTAAGTGTTTGCAAACTTTTAAGGCTTAAAATTAACTTGAAAGTTTTAAATTTGAAATTTGAAAGTAAGTGGCTATAAAAAATTATTTAATAAGACCAATAAGCAATATGTAAGGATCAAATTGCGAAGGCTTTTGTTTTATATTTTTATTGTATAATAAATAATACTTCAAATTAATTTGTAAGTTCTATTTTTATTTTTATTTTATTTTTGAACTTGCAAATTAAAAGTTTACAACAATTATAAAAAATACGAAAGAGTACATCATATGCTTTGCATCATTTTTGTAAGTTCATCCATGTCAACATGAAGTTCTTGATTTCCGGCATTGCTTGAATCGGAACCATAAACCATTATATCTCCAATTTCTTGGTCCTCCGCTTCATCTAACTTTTCACGCCCTTGATTTCGCCGTTCTGATCTTATCCAATCTCTGAAGCACACTAGATTTTTCAAAGCATTGCTGCCCAATGAATGACGAGTATCTCCTAGTTGCTGTCTTGCTTGGCTAAATGCACTCTCTGATGCGACTGTTGAAATCGACACATTTAGCACGTCTCGAGCCATGGCCCAAAGAACAGGAAATTAATTTGAGTTGCTCCTCCACCAACCCAGCGGTAGTAATTCTTTTGTGCGGGGCTCTAGTGACTTTTGCAAGTAGAATTGGAGTTCATCAATGTTCCTGCTACTAGTTTGTTGATGCTCTCCTAGTGTAGACCAAATCAAATAATCTTCAACACCATCATTATCCTCCAAAACACCAGATGCAGATGTTGAAACTAAACTTGAAGGAATATTTGCATCTACAGCAGCAGAAGCATCAACAATGTTAGCATAATAATTATATAAAATTTGTAAATATTTGTGTAGATCAGAAATACAAGTTTCAACATCAGGGGTTTCAGTTGGTCCAATATCCATATAAATATATAAAGCAGTGATTAATTGACGACAAATGAACATTTTGATATAAGGGTTTAAAATAGCACCAATTAAGTAAATAGGGGGAATTGGATAGAAATATTTCTTAAATTTTTCTAGCATAGATTCAACAATAGAAGTTTATCCTTTTTTTTTTCTTCAAATTATGGAGTAAAAGAGAAATTTCAGCAATATGAACAAAACCATTTGCAATAGTAGGATAATAAGCTCCAGAAAACTCAAGTGTAGCCACATAAAATTTTTGTAAAATTTTTACAACATCTTCAATGACATCCCAAGTTCTAGATGTTAACAAACGGTTAGGATCGATACAATGAGAATTAGCAACTTCAGTTATAGGCATTTTATATTTATGACAACATCTTAAGAATAAATAAGTATAATTTCACCTAGTAACTATTTCTTGAGGCATGAGTCTTGGTTTTAGTCTATATTGTAAATATTTTTCCTTAAATGCATTTAATCTAGCACTTCTATTATTTTCTTGAATTACACAAACAACTCTTCTAATTAAAGTGATCTCATCTCTAAATAATGTAAGGCCACTCTTCACAATTAAATTATAAATATGACATGCACACCTAACATGAAATATTTCAGGAAGTGGTGGGTGTAGATGCAATTTTAATATTGTAATAGTAGAATTGTTGTTAGAAGCATTATCAAATGACATACACAAAACTTTTTCTTAAAGATTGTAAAATATAGCAATTTCATGGATAGTATTACTTATAAATGCACCAGCATGACTTTGATCTTTATCATATTTAAAAGCAATAATACATTTTTACATACAAAAATTATCATCTATCCAATAACATATAACAGTCAAATAATTATTTTCATTAACAACACGACCAATATCAGAAGTAAGAGAAACTCTACAAGAAAGACTGACGAACAATATATGTCTGATATTGTCCAAAAAGCCTAAAGATATCAGCTCTACAAGTACTTCTAGGAATACCTTTAAACAAAGGGTTACAAATTCTTTGAGTACAAGTAACAAGATATGGAGAAGCAACAAAACTAAAAGGTAAACAACCTAAAATAATCATTTTAGCTAATTCTTCCCGATCTTTCACTATATCGTATTTACCCATTAAACTGCCAGTACCCAGGTTAAGTTTTAGTTCCCACCTTCCTCATCAGCACCCCATGCAATAGGGTGGTTATCTACCATGTGCCTACGAAGTTGTCCCGTTCTCCCTGCCTTACCTTCGGTATAAACTTCCTTACAAATTTGACATCTTACATAATTTTTATCTTCTTTTAGTCTTTCAAAAAAATTTTACACTTACTTCTTAATCTTCGATTTCTCTTAATAGGGAGGGGAGGCCTATCTGTATTACCACGACCTCCACCCCTAGTATTTTGAGTTTGACTAGCATTACTAGGTGTAGCTGGTGGTGTTTCAAGATTATCAGGTGATTGAATATCCTATAAATTATCATCTATACCATAATTTTCTTGAAGTTGCTCACAATCTCCATTTAAATTTTCAAGTGAACTTTCAGAAATATGTGTAAAGCTACTAGAAGAACCACCACCACCTCTTATTTTTTTTAGAAGTTTTACTCTTACTACTACCATTCATACTAGTACACGCTTTTTTGGCTGCTCTAAATATATCCATTTTGTAAATTAAATTAAGAAATTAAATTAATAATTCTAAATAATAAAATAAAAATATACACCAAAGAAGAGAAAGAGATGGAACGAGTGTACCGGGATTCCGAATGCCGCACTAAATTTGATATCAAACTTCAGTTGATATTTGATAATTATAATTTCGTAGTGACTAAAATAAATATTTGATGAAACTTGAAATAATAAGTAATTGAGAATTTAAGAGCAATAAGCAATATTATCAAGAGAGAATTAGAATAGTAAGAGAGCAAATTATGAGAAAAAAATAAAGAAGAAGGGGGCTATTTATAGTTTTTAAAAGGTTAAAATTGTAATTTTTCAATTATTAGGGGTGGGGGTGGGGGAGGGGGCTATTTTCTCGAGGGGTAGGCCGGAATGGCAAAATTTGTAAAAAATGGCCGTTGCCCAACGATCATTTTTGAATTTGACCGTTGGCAACGGTCAAAATTTAAAAAAATAAAATAAAATTCCAACGGTAACCGGGCTGGACCGGGTTGTAGCCCTTAAAAACTCGGTAGTGGGTAATCGGGCTAACCGGGTTCCGGGGCACCGGTTACCAAATTATGTCCGTTCCCGTCCGGCTCCCTCCCCAACCTCCCCAACCCTCCCCAAACCGTCCCACCCTCTCTAGCGTACCGGACTGACCCGGGCTGAACCGATTCGAACCGGGCTGTCGATGGGCTGGCCCGCTTGATTAATAGGTATAGCAAGGATACGAAGTCACCAGTACTTTTCCCCTTTTTTTCTCCTGCCATTTTAATTTCTTCCATACGGTTAGCTCATAATATAGTAATGACTCATTAATATTATTAGCCATACTTCATTAATTTTCTCCATACCTTTTTTTCATTTTCCGTGTTCTCATACGTCACGTTAGATATTTACATCAAACTAGTAAATACAAAACGTGTATCTTTCATATACATATTTATCGCTTAATTAACCATGGTTAATTGATATGCATTTTTACTTTAATATTTAGTTTCTAAAGTCAAATTACTTATTGGTGAATGATATATGCAGTTACCTACTAACTTGTACTGCACGCTACTTCTTGTTGATTAATTTAACTGTATTAATAGATGATACACTATATAATAAGTTTATAGGAGTTAATTTTTATGTTTGGCTCACAATTTGTGAATAAATAAATTGACTTCTTCTGAAAATTGAAACTGTTGTCCTCCACCTCAAGTCAGTATTATAAGTGAGCTTGAGGGCAACTAAAGAAAAAAAATAAAATAACAGAAGACAGATACTGTGGGTTCACGAAATAAGCAAGAGGATAATGCAACAGTTAATTAGGAATAAATATTTGGGATTTGCATTTCAGCCACTAAGCCCACCACCACCTTCACGTTTCCATTTTTTCCTCCCACCCACGTTAAGTATGTGCACGTCTATTTAACTGATATATATATATATAATAACTGCTCACCTATGATACTAAACACAAAGATTTGTTAATTCCTTCGAAATTCCTCATTATCATATCACACTCTGAAAAAGCTTTTTAATTCCCTCTAGGCAATTTCCTCATCATCTCTGAGCTCTTAATCAATTACCTAACTTCTGATCATGGCTTTCCTATGCTCTCGTTACATGCTCGTCTCAATTTTAATGATGATTTCTCTTCAAGTCGTGTATGTCTCCTCCTTGGAATTCCAAGTTGGTGACACTACTGGTTGGGCAGTTCCTCCCGCAAATGACACCAATTTTTACAACAATTGGGCGTCCAATATGAGGTTCAAAGTCGGCGACACCATTCGTAAGCGCTGTTTAACTAACAACTTTCATGTAAATAGCAGCCTACTAGCACAAAGGATTTAAGTTACTATAGTACTATTAATTAGGTTTAAGTTTTGTACGCTTAACAGTGAATAGATTTTATAATGCATCAAGTTAAATTAACCTATAATAATATGTCGCTCTTCATATCACGACGTTGTACATATTTATTTTTCCTTAATTTGGTTTACTAACATTCATAGCAAGTCGAAGATAAAACAACAACAACGACCCAGTAAAATCTTACAAGTGGGGTTTGGGGAGGGTAGTGTTTACGCAGACCTTACCCCGACCTCGATGGAGTAGAGAGACTGTTTCAGGAAGACCATCGGCTCAAGAAGACGGAAAAGACGAGAAGAGATAGTAACTTGAAATTTTGTTATAAATTTCTCTCTGCGTCTATAAAATTCTTTACATGCTTATAAAAACTTAATTTTTTTTGTTTTTAGAGAATCACTATATTTTAATTGCTTTTAACATGCATGTTTGCCTTCTTTCTATGTTACCAATTAGACAGTTAGTTGTAGTTGAACTTTACTTAACCTATGATAGTACAAATTTTTACACCAAAAGTGTTGGAATTCAGGTTTCAAGTACAAGAAGGACTCAGTAATGGAGGTGACAGAGAATGAATACAAGAAATGCAACTCAACACGCCCCCATTTCTTTTCCAACACAGGAAACACGATGTTCAAATTGGATCGTTCTGGCTATTTTTATTTCGTGAGTGGAGCAGCAGGACACTGTGAGAGAGGAGAGCGTATGATCGTCAGGGTTCTGGTACAGGATGTGATCAATGATTATTCTGCAGCTTTAGCTCCCACATTGGCACTCTTTCGACAACTTTATGCTCTTCCTCTTGTGTTCTTTCTTTTCATTTCACATCTCTACTAAATAGCTAGATCTTTAGTTTTATCAATTTGTTGCTGATTTCTAGCACTAGTTTATGTTGGATTGTTGTTTTACGCCTTTTGGGTTTTGTGTCTGTTCATTACTTAGTACTTTGTTGAAATGTTTTTTCCTTATTTACTCTAAATATATATTTTTGATCTGTTCCATTTTATATGATATTATTCCTTTTTTTATTAATTAAAAAAGAATGACACGTCTCAAAAAAAAGGATGGCGGGGGAGCATCTTTCAGTTGCTAGAACTGAATCAAGAATTAAAGACCAAGGTAACAAATCAATAATGAAATGACGGACGAAAGTTGTACAAGTTTTAACGATAGGAAGGCATGAAAGGGAAAAATGAGAGAGAACAGGGCATTCAAATTTGAACAATCAACTCAAGTATATACTGTTGATATTGTAGTATGCTGCATTACTTACTCCCATTCACCCTTTTTTGGCCTTTTAATCTATTATAATATACATTGTTTTTAGTGTTTAACTTCACTAGAAAAGAAAATTTTAGGAGAGTATGATTCAACGTCTTACATATTCATCACAAGTAAACTAGTGAGGGGAAATTTGATGGGTAAAGGTCTAAATGTGATCGCTCTACGTAAATTAAGATAGCATGTATTGACGACTAGATTCCAGTCCTTAAATCACTTTGGTGACAGCAAAAAATCTAGTCATAACTTCTTTTAGCAACCAATTTTAATTTCCCGTTGCTTGTTTGTTAACTTTCAATGATGGCCAAGAAATTAAATAATTACAAAGAAAACAAGGAACGGCAATCTGCCATTTTAGAGGTTAAGCAGTTACCATTTTAGAGCCCGTTTGGCCTGCCAAAACTAATTATTTTGAAAAGTATTTTTGTCCAAAAGTGCTTTTTGAAAAAGTACTTTTGCAAAATAGCATTTTTGTTTGGCCAACTCATTTGGGTAGTGCTTTTTGTAAGCAAATTGTGTTTGGCCAATCTTTACAAAAAAATACTTTTGAGTATCAAATTACAAAAAGGGACAATAAGGATTCAATTTGTAATTAGTATTATTTAAAAAGAGATAAGCATTTAAATATTTATTATAATGGAATTCAACTAAAATATAAAACATAAAGTAACAATATAAATTTAAGATTTTGATTAATATAAAATATATTTATTTCAAAGCAATAATATCGGGTAACTAGTATTATTATTATTGACATGATGATTTAAATATATCAAAATACATCATTCAATATAAATTTAAATCTACTCTTATAAATCTTATATAGAAGAGGAACATGAAAAAGAGAATAAAAAACAACAAAAATAAAAAAGAGAAATATAAATTAATAAGGGATAAATTGAAAAATATAAATTTATTGCAAGAAAGCTAAAATTTATAGCTTCTCCTCAAAAGCAAAATTGTTCTGCTCAAAAGCACTTTTTCATCAGGCCCAAACATCTCAAATTTTTTAATAAGTACTTTTTTTTGAGCAAAAAAGGCACTTTTAACAGGCACTTAGGCTCTAAACTTATCTGTCTACAACTGAAATTCAAAAGGTTGTTACTAGTTAGAAACCTGTTTACACATTCCTCCCCTCTTTTTTCGTTTTCCTTTTCTTTTTGGGGGGTGGTTTTCCTTACTCAAAATTGCAATAAGCTACCAAGAAAAGGTAGAAATAGCGTACATGTCGATTAATTATCTTTTCAAAGCTTTCTGGAGAATTATATTACAATACCCTTGTAACAGAAAAAGATGAAAACTTTGGCTATTACATTGGGATCTTGACCAATTCTGAAACAGATAAACACGAGTTGACATTCAGAAAAAATAAAAATAAAAATAAAAATTGAGCAAGACATACAACAGCACATAATACTACTAAGTATTAGTATCACAAAACGTTCTTCTGTTAGTGAGCAGGAAAAATCAAGGTACTGACATTAGTCACATTACCAGCTACAACATTATACAAGAGTTAACGCCGTTATCCTTTATATTATTATAGCCAGCATCATCAAGTACAGTAGCAGCTGCAGCTGCCAAACTGCTCTGATCTTTAGTCCCTCGCCGTCTCTGGTACGTGATTTCATAGTGATAGGAAAGTTTTGCAGTACTTGGATTATTCAGCTTTTGATCATGATCGCGATGCACAGTTACCTTGTCAAGAAAAATGGTATCAGACATTAATAAGTCATATTTAGCAGCATATATTTCCCATTCTCCTCCAATATGATATTCATCCTTCTCAGTATGCACCAATTTCATCTCCACCACATTGTTTCCTACTGGATCAAATAAAGGTAGTGCAATTTCTCCGCCAACTGCAGGAAGAGAAAGATCGCGGCCCAGATTTTTTTCTACTTCTTTCTTTGGTAATTGTATGAACATTACACCATTAGTACCACCATATCTGTACACAATTTCAGAACATAATTTCATCTCAATAACTGGTTCTATCTCTATTAATCCAGTATTACCACTATAGGAATATTGTTCGCGCAACTTTTGTACATATAGTCCTTTAACGTCAGCTCTAGACAAACGCCTGAGAAATATAGGATTGTTCAAGTTAATAGCTTTCTGGTCTGAAGTGCATCCAATTTTAAGTCGCTTTTTGTTATTAAAAATCTCAATTACTACCAAATCTTTTGCTTTCGACTTATTTTCATTGACAAAGTCCTTCCACTGTCCAGTGAATTGACATTCACGATCGCCCCAATTA
Source organism: Nicotiana tabacum (assembly GCF_000715075.1). Lineage (NCBI taxonomy): Eukaryota > Viridiplantae > Streptophyta > Magnoliopsida > Solanales > Solanaceae > Nicotiana > Nicotiana tabacum. The sequence continues at coordinate 90,706,718 of NC_134096.1, read as the reverse complement.
TCCAATTGCAAATCCATTTCCCAGTATTTTTCTCCAGGATCAGCGCGTTGTAATTCCAGACTCTGTATATAATGCGCCATTCTCTTGGGAATCTGTAAGTGATCACTAGTAATGTCATCTTCAGTTAATTGCTTTTCAAAAATCTGTTTTCCGTTTTCATCTCTATAAACCCACGCCGTTCCCATGACGCAATGTGCGCCAGCAGACTCACCTCTGCCATTAAATATAAGAAATTAAGATCAATCCGAATTACGCAATACATACGTTTTAATTTTTCATATTGTATTACAATATTTTATGTATTGTTTTGATATATACAATATTTGGATAAATTGTATTGTTTGACGTCGTTTCATGATGTCATGCACTAACTATACGAAGAATAAATTTGTAATATTATAAAAAAAGTAAGGTACGAGGTAATATTATAATTATATAAAAAGATAGGGTAAATGATAAAATAAGATTATTTAATTATAAAAAATGGCAAAATGAGAGAAAAATAAGGTAATGACGCGAACACACCAAATCGGTCATTCCAAATATGTTGTAAGTGGAATTGCATCACTTTCTTGTTCACTCTGTTCATTTCGTTAAAGAGTCATGAAATTAACTAGTTATGGTTCTGGTTTAAAGAATAGGGAGTTAATCAAGACTGAGGAAATTGAACATAATATTGAAAACAGGAGTAATTAACATACTTGGAGTCTTTGGTTCGCAGAAAACCAGTACTTGAATTTTCAGCGTTATCTTGAAAGTTATCGTAGATTTCATTCTTTTCCAGTAGATAATCAAGGAGCCCTGAATTGTCTTCCCTTTCAGACATTTTCAATTTCTTTATTTTTTGCTTCAAATTCTTTTGATAATATGATATAAATCTCTTTAGACGTAGAAGAATACAGAAGAGCTGATGGAAATTTGGTTGTCAAGTTTCTATCGTAATTTATAGCTCAAGTCTGAGGTGTGTAGCGCACCCTCACTTATTCAAACCACATTTTCTTTATTTCCCAAAAATTTTTAGTATTTGAATTTTAGCTATATATGACATTGACAATCACCCTTTTGAAATATTAACCTAAATAATTAGTATACTCCAATTAGTAATTTTTTCCAAGTCAATTGACAGGAAAAGGTTCATGCATTATATAAGTTCAAATTGTTTCTCATTTTCTGAAATATATTACAAAATCTTATTGAGCTGTACACGTCCATATTAATAGTGGAAAGTTTCTTAAACACTTCAAAAGTCTTCAAACAAATTTGGTCGGTTAAATTATTTGGATTTTTCTTTTGAGATTTTTAGGAATTTTTAATGTCTGAAAGTGCCTGTTTTTATTAAAAATACAAAAAATAATAGGAGACACTCACAATATTGCACAATCATTTCTTCACAACATTTATCCAAAAACTTATCCAAAATTTTTTCCAAACGCAGCTTATTGCCACCCAACAGGACCAAGAGAGGACATGACTTTTTGAATTTATGATATACTATATTCAAATAGGAATATAAGATGGGAATGTCATGCGTGCAACTTTTCTATATGTGGAAATTTTCTTAAACACTTTGAAAAGTCTCAAAAAAATTTGGTCAATTAATTTTTCCGTTTTTTTCTTTGAGATTAGAAAATACTAAGTTAGAAAGTGCCTTTGCTTTATAAAAAAGAAACCATAAATAAAAAGGAGAGGAAACTCACAAGATTGAAAAGGGAAAAAACAGAGAACTATCCGAATAAGTTTTTGTTTTGCACAAACATTCGGATTATTCATCCAACAGCTTTTCCTAAAAATTCTCCAAACGCTATAGCATTCATAAGAAAGTAATAGAAAATATTGAAATAACAATATTTTGGGACACAATGACACTATAGGAGACAAATGTATGGGCGGGTTGGACTATATTAAGAGTCCGTTTGGATTGACTTATTTTAAGTGCTTTTAAACTAAAATAACTTTTAAGTCTTTGTAGTGTTTGAATAAATTAAAAAAAAATACTTTTAAACACTTATTTTTAAGCTAAAATGACAAAAACAAATCAAAAGACAAAAATTAAAATTCCTAACTTATTGACTTATGCTTAAAAGCCACTTAAAAAAAGTCAATCCAAATGGGCTCTAATTTGGGCATATGCAACTCATATTATTCCAAACTTTTAGAATGACTAACTAAATTTATGCTCAAAATGACTTGTAAATGGATATACCTAGTTTGATCGGACATGTTAAATCCACTCAAAAATTTTGCCAGCAAATTAATATATTGTATATAATATATGTGTATTACCTAGAAAATATAAATATTTGAAGAATTAATCTAAATAATTTAGAAATAATGGGTTAATAATTTACACATATATATTACACACACACACACACACACACACACACACACACACACATATATATATATATATATATATATATATATATATATATATATAAAATTGCGCCAAAGGTAACAGTCTTGGATTGAAATCGGCCACAAAGTCGGCCAAAATTTATGACTTAATCGCAGTCCTAGGTTTATACTCTATGTCAAATTCACTCATTTCGACTTCCCAGTTGGCCAGCCTAGTTGAAAGTTCAGGTTTATGAAGGATATTCCGCGGGGGGAAAGGTTGTCATCACGGCTATCGGATGACATTGGAAATAAGACCTAAGCTTTCGAACGACGACTACGAGAGCTAAGGCCAATTTTTCCAGATGTGGGTAGCGGGTTTTTGCTCCCGATAAAATTTTACTAACATAATAGATAGGAGATTGCATACCTTCGTCTTCACGAAATAAAACAACAATTACCGCTACCTCCGAGATCGCCAAGTAAATCAGCAAATATTCGCCTTCCTCCGGTTTCGACAATAATGAAGGGCTTGACAAATGCCTTTTCAAATCTTTCAGAGTTTGCTGGCATTTCGGAGTCCATCCGAATTTGTTCTTCTTTTTTAGGAGTGAAAAGAAGTGATGACATTTTTTCGAAGACCGGAAAATAAATCTGCTTAAAACCGCTAGTCTTCATGTCAATCTTTGAACCTCTTTCACGCTTAATAGCTGGTCAGGGATGTCTTCGATGGATTTAATTTTATCGGGGTTGACTTCGATCCCCCTTTGTGACACTAGGAATTCTAGGAACTTACCGGAGCTGACTACGAATGCACACTTTTAGGGGTTAAGCTTCATATTGTGCTTTCTTAGGATATCAAAGGTTTCTTGCAGGTGTTTAAGATGATTACATGCGTTCAAAGACTTAACCATCATATCATCTATGTAAACTTACATGGTTTTCCCTATTTATTTCTCAAAATTTTTGTTTACGAGCCGCTGATAAGTGGCTCCGGCGTTCTTCAGCCCGAAAGGCATCACATTGTAGCAATATATACCGAAGTTCGTTATGAATGAGATTTTTTTCTGATCCTCCGGGTTCATCTTGATTTGGTTGTACCCGGAGTAAGCATCGAGAAAACTCATTAATTCGTGCTCGTCCGTCACATCAATCATTTGATCGATATTCGGCAATGGGAACGAGTCTTTTGGGCACGTCTTATTTAAATTTTTATAGTCTACGCACATGCAAAATTTATTCTTCTTCTTTGGAACTACTACTACGTTAGCTAGCCAGTCATGATACTTTATCTCTAAGATTTAACCGATATCAAGTAAATGTGTTACCTCTATTTTGACGAACTTATTTCTGACCTCGGCAATAGGGCATTTTTTCTGCCTCACCGGAGGGATGTTAGAATCCAGGCTTAGTTTGTGCATGGCCACTTATGGGCGGATACCTGTCATATATGCATGCGAGCACGTAAAACAATCAACATTAAATTTAAGAAATTTGATAAATCCTGACATGAGCTCGGGGTTTAATCCTGTCCCCAAGTGGAACTTCCTCTCTAAGAAATTTTCGAACAACTCAACTTGCTCAAGTTCTTCCGTTGTGGACTTTGTTGCGTCCGTTTCTTCTGGTACCTGATAGGATTCTGATGACTCCTCTCCCTGGTTGACTTCGTTCGGCTTGGGTGCAGGCGTCGGTTCCTGTAATTGCTATGATGCATGCTCCTTCCCTTTGTTACTGGAAACAGAGATTGCGTCCATCTCCCTTCTCGTCGGTTGGTCACCTCTTATTTGTTTAATTCCCTCGGGAGTTGGGAATTTCAGTAATTGATCATATGTTGACGGCAAAGCCTTCATCTCGTGCAACCATGGTCTCCCTAGGATAATATTGTAGCCCATATCACCGTCTATTACTTCAAAAAGGGTCGTCTTCATTAATCCTTCGACATTCGTAGGCAATAGAATCTCTCCTCGGGTTGTCACGCTTGCCAAATTGAACTCAGCGAGGAGTTTTGTGGCCGGAATAATACTTCCGGTCAGCTTGGCTTGCTCCAGCACTCTCCATTGGATAATATTGGCCGAACTTCCTAGGTCCACCAAGACACGTTTAATTTTAAAATCTAAAACATTAAGAGAGATTACCATGGCATCGTTGTGCAGTAGCAGCAGTCCATCTGCATCTTCCTCCGTGAAAGTAACATCATCCTCAGCGAATTCCCGGAGTCTCTTACTATGGGTTATTGACACCTTCGTCTTTTTTGCCGCCGAAGATGTCACACCATTAATCTCGCCCCTCCCCCCCCCCCCCCCAAAATCATGTTGATCGTCTGTCGAGGAGGATCTTCTCACGCTCTCGAGGATTTCGCGTTATCCCGGTTACGGCCGTAGTTGTTTTTGGCCTGCTCACTTAAGAATTCTCTGAAGTGGCCGTTTTTTAGCAATGTCGCCACTTCCTCGCGCAGATGCCTGCAGTCCCTAGTCTGATGGCTATTGGTCCCATGGTATTCGCACCACAAATTAGGATCTCGCTGACTGGGATCGGAGCTCATTGGCTTCGGGAAGCGTGCTTCCTTAATGTTCCTCATAGCCGATACTAGTTCCACTACGTTGATGTTGAAGTTGTATTCAGATAGCTTAGGGTAAGAGGAATCTCGGGAACCTAATATCTCCTTGTCCTGCAATGACCTGCTATTCTGCCAACGATCAGCTCTCCTATCGGTAGCGAATCTATCCGCCGACCAGAAACCTCCGTCGTGCCCTTCGGCCCTTTCATAGGGTAAGAATCATCATTTAGAAGACTGTCGATCTGTGTCTAAATCATCCCTCGATTTCTCCTTATTCTTCTTCCGGTCCCGACCCTTGGTTGATGCCAAGGAACCGAGCTGGTCATCCCCAATTCTTATCTTCGGCTCGTACCGGTTGTGAAAATCCACCCGTGTCATTGCCTGGAACTCGAGCAGACTTTCTTTCAATTTTTGGGAAGCGTCGGAGCTTCTCGGATTCAGCCCTTTAGTAAACTATTGCAGCTGCCCATTCGTCTGTTACAACCGGTAACAACATCCTTTCTTTCTGAAATCTGGTCACGAACTCCCGTAGCAATTCGCATTCTCCTTATGCAATCCTGAATATGTCGGCCTTTCGGGCCTGTACCTTCCTGGCTCCGGCATGGGCCTTGATAAAAGAATCTACGAGCATCTCAAAGAAATGTATTGAATGCTCGGGTAAAAGCGAATACCATGTCAGAGCCCCTTTCGTGAGGGTCTTCCCGAATTTCTTCAGTAAGACTGACTCAATCTCATGCGGAGCTAAGTCGTTCCCCTTCACCGCTGTTGTATAGGTAGTGATGTGTTCCTGAGGATCCGAAGTCCCATCATACTTCGACACGTCTGGCATCTTAAACTACTTCGGGATCAATTCTGGTGTCGCGCTTAGTTTGAACGGCAACTGAGTGTATTTATTTGAGTTTAATCCTTTCAATACTGGTAGTGCACCTAGAATTTGATCCATTTGGGCATTTATTTCCCCCGATAAACCGCATGAGTTCGGTTTTAAAGAGATCATTCTCATTGTTGTTATCGGGTCCGCTACCGTTTCCCCCATCCCTGTCAAAGCTGACTTCGCCCCTCGGGGTGTTATTATCGGCCCTCTTTGTTGTTTGGTTTGTGGGAGCACTGGGAGGAACTGGACTCCGTCTATTTGCGTTGTTGGAAGAGCCTAACAATGCTTGCCTCAACTCCGTCATGATCTGATCCTGTCGTGAGAGGTGACCCATAATAGCTTTTTGTTTCTCCCTCAAGATCCTTACTTTTTCAGCGACGTGCTCGTCTTCAGCGTCATCAGGAGTTGCTTCTCGAACATGTCGTGGATATTTCCCGCCATGGACCGGTGTGGCCCCATCCCTCTTGTTGCGAGGATGCGAGTATCACTGATCGAGTTTTCATGCTGAGGCTGTTTTCCTTGGGCCTCAATGTTGTGTGCGATGTTGACATTATTATCTGCCATTTTTTAATGATTTTTGCTAAGAACAGAGAATCAAACATGTTAGTAATTTATGCAAGGATCAATTCAATTACATAATTGTCTAAGCCCCACGGTGAGCGCCAAACTGTTTACCCGTAAAATGGTACAATGGAATTTATACGTGGTTTATAGACAAGTGAATCGATATGATCCCAAAATGGTAAATAAATCAAACAAGAATATAAGACTTAGCATTGAAATCGAGATAAGACAGCAGAAATTCTGGTTCCGAGAGCAAATCTTCCGGAGGCAGTAGTAACGATATTAATAAACAAGAAGATAAAATATTATTGAGCTTTGAACAGTATATAACAAAAGCTTATCAGAAAATTCCTCTTCCTACAATGGTTGTTGAACTCATTATTCATAGTTGCTTTTAGGGAACAAGGTCCTAGGATCAAGCTCTCTTAAATGATAATTATGGGGGCCATTGAAGAATGTGTAACGGCAAGCTATAAATGTCATATTCTCTGTAATGGGCTACGTACTTAATGCTATAGAATATTTTTCATTAAATATTACCGGGTGGCAGACATTTATTTTGTCTTCATGAGCAACATTTCCTTCGGGAACAAACAAGATTGCTGCCCTCAAACTTGATTGCCATTTGTCTCCTGATTGTCTTATGTCTTCGGCTTCATGTGTCGCTTTATCATGAGAGCATTTAATATGAACATATTTTACCCTATACAAATAGTCCCCCTACTTTCCGGTGGCATAACCTTGTATCACCAGGCTATTTGTGTAACAATCCCAAAAAATATATACGTAAAATTTGTAAAAATTACACGGGGCGCCCTATTTGGTCGCCCCCATTTAACCTATACTCACTTTTTAAAAAAGTTTTAACTTGTACCCACTTTTTAAATAACTTCAGGCCTCTTTCTCCTCCTCCTTCGTTTTCTGAATGCTAAAACTTGGGATATTGTTATGCGTTCTAACCTGATGATTCATATATATCTTCTTGTCCCATTATGTTCAGTTTGGTCTTATTCACAATAATTTAACCTCTTAGATATTTTAGCTGTACATGCACATTGGTTTTTAGTTCTAATTTATCTGTAGTAACTTATTTTCATGTCGAAAATATTTTTCATTCTTTAATCTTTGAAATGAACATCATCAATCGTTGCTAATCATGATATATTAAATTCATTGTTGTTTAGTACTATTTTGTTTATGTACAATATGTTCTTTTGTTGAATTCTTTTTTTGAAAGATTATCTTCCTCGTTTCCGTGTGCAGACTTAGAACTTCAGCTCTAAGAATGCTAAAGTTCAGCAAATATAAACAAAAATTTCAGCTCCTAGAATGCTGAAGTTCATCAAATACAAAATAAACTTCAGCCCTAGAATGCTGAAATTCAGCAATTACAAAACAAACTTCAGCTCCTAGAATCCTGAAGTTCAGCAATTACAAAACAAAAATTTCAGCCAAAATATGTTGTAGCTTTATTGAGCTGAAGTTTGCCATTGCACTATGAACTGAAATTTGCGTGATTGCCTTTGCAAGTCAGGCCAAACTTCAGGTAAAAATATCTGAAGTTTTGTTACACTTCAGGCAAAACATTCTGAAGTTCAAGCTTTAGACATAAATTTTTGCTACTTCAGGCCCGTATGTCTGAAATTACCCGAAAAATGGGTATATTTATAATATTTTTTACAAAGCGGGTATAAATTAAAAGTTGACCAAAAAACTGGGTATAGATGCAAATGACCCGTAAGTTTCCCTATACTTTACGGGTTAAAATTGACACTTCGTAATGATACTAGGATAAAAATTTCCACGCGCCTCCATAAACACGTGCTCTCCCTTTTTTTTTTCTTTTTTTTAAAAATTTTAATTTTGATTTCTAAAATTTATCTTTTTTGGGCAAACCAAAAGAAAAAAGAAATGCAATTTTCAAATAGGAAAAAGAGAATGTAACAGGGTGGACCATCTGTGGGTATATGACTTTTTTTTAACTATATTAAAATATAAGATGGGGGAGTCATGGGTGCAACAACTAATTTGCAAATTGATGCCCACCCCTTTCCCACAAGACTCGTTCTGATCATCCTCTTTCTCTCTGTTTTTTTCTTTTATTCCTTTCATCCGTACAATTACAGGACCTAAAATCTCATATTCATGACTTCTGTAAGTTTCTCTCTCTTCCAATCTTTTCAGTTCTTATTTTTTCTTTTGCATGAATTTTACTTTGCTAGGAATATGAACGTTCTTGAATTTGTCATCCAATAAGATGAAATTATAACGAGATTCAAGAATATGAAACCTCATAAAATTCCAAAACCCCGAACCACATTTCTCCTGGAATGAATTAAACGTTAGGAAAAGTTGTTTGATTCCGAGACCAATCCTAGTAGTATAATTTTTGCAATATGTATATGGCTGTTTTTGTTAATGCTGAATTAAAGAGGGCATGGCTTTAACCAACGTTATTCGCCTTTACATTCTCAATTCACTTTCCGGGCTGCTCTCTTTTTTGCTGCATTTCATTCACCAATAGTTATTACTCCATATTTTCTCCTTGATATTTATGGCTAGATGGAGCACCTCTAGTTGGTAGGAGTAATTCTTTCCCATCGGTTTAACAAAGATGTTTGAATGTTACTTCACCTAGGGCTAGCTCACATTGCCGATTCCAAGTCCGGATAAATGAGGAGGATTGCGGCAAGCTGACTGCCAGTGTAAATTAGTTAATTAATTAATTCTAACAGTACAGAATGACAAGCTTAAATGAAACAGTATGATTAGTGATAGATATATATGGCCGACCAAAATTTGCTTGGAGTTGAGGCGGTGTTGTTATTAAAAGATGTTTGATTCTTCTTAGAAAACAGAAAGATGGAGAGAAAATCATGTGTTAGACTTGAGATATAAGCACCCCAATATGTACTAGTTAGAGAAAATGTACAAAACAGAACATAAACAAAAAGACTTTATTTACTTATGGCTAACTTACATGTCTTCATTTCTCGGTTTTGACACCATTTTCTAGCAAGAGAAAGGTCGGCCATTGCCGAAATTCGGGGAGTGGGATGTAAACAATCCGGCCTCGGCAGATGGATTCACTGTCATATTTGCAAAGGCTAGGGATGACAAAAAAGCCAATGGAACTGCGGCACCAACACAAGCGCCCAGGAATGACTATGCTTATGGACAATCTAATCCTTATCAGCAAGAACCCAAGGTATTCACGGACTACTAAATCTTAATATTTCTTCTTTTGTGCTACAAGCATTCAAGAATGTTACTCTTGCTTTTACCTGCAAAGAATCACTATGCGATATCAACTATTTGGAGTTAAAGTCTAGCTAATTGTTGTTGTTCACTTACATTAGGTTATGTGTTTGTGAGGGGCGGCTCAAGTATATGTGGGGCCTAAAGCCAAAATTTAATATGATGCCTAAATTTTTAAAAGAAAGTTATACGATATGTTTTTATTTAAAATCTATTTTTCTAGCTTTTTGAGATAAAAAATGTTAATAATCCTTTTTTATAGTCAATTTTTCCTAATAATTCATTTTCAATTGATAATATAGCCAACTCATTTGATCTTTCTTGAGATATTGATACTTTTAGATAAGATTTTATAGAGCAATAGAAGTATAGAACTATTGGAATCTTAAATTTCCTAGAGAAAGAAGGTGAGTAAGAATATTAAAGAGAAAGACGAAATATGTAGGGGTTTCTGAAATATGAAGAGATCGGGAATAGAAAGATTGACTTGGACAAATTAAGAAAGGGAGAGTAAAATTTTTACACGTTATCTAACGAAGGAGTAAGAAGTAAAAATTGAAATGTTGGGAACATCTACCCATGTTTAAGTAAGTCAAATTATTACTTTATTTATGTATCTAAAGAGTTTTCTTTCCTTTTATATTAAAAACTCTACTTTTGTATTAAAAGTGCTAAATATTATTTTTTAAATACCTATAAACCTATTATTTTTAAAAATCGGGGCCCCCAAAATTTTGAGGCTAAGGCACAAACCTTACTACTCAACACATTAGAGTCGGTCCTGTTTGTAGGAGCTCCTTTTAGGTTTGGTTAGAGACTTGTCTGTCTATGTAGAACTAATTGTGAGATTTATAGAACACCTTTTCCATAAAATAATTAAGGTTTAGACATGTCGGAGAGTTTATATCATGTTCAATGTTTGTTAGGAGTTCTTGTAATCTTGTTAAAGATTTGTATGTCAGTAGAAAATGTAAAGAACTTCTGATGTTAGATAACCAAATTATTGAGCATTCTAACGAAACGTGTTCATATAGCCAGACTCCAACTGCAGTATAGAATTAATGCAGGCTGATTAAATGGTTGATTCTTATACATATATTATGTGCAGAAAAAATGGTTTTGCTGTTTCTGAAACCAGAATGCTTCTGTGGCTGTGAGTGAAGAGACTTAAGATCATATTGAAGTTCAAGTCTGCCAGTCTAGTTACAGAGGTGGGAAACTGCATGCTGCTGCTGCTTCTGTTTCTATTTTCGTCTATTGGTTTTATGTTGCATAAGGTTTCTTAAAAGTCTCTCTACTGTCCCCAATATGTATTTAGGGGAAGCGCTGACCATCACAAACACGCTAATGTATTGTGCTCAACGACAACCTTAGTCACTCTGTCGATTTATATCACCTCTCTAATAGAACATGGCCACTAGATTGAATGGTATATCTTCTTTTGTGCTTTGCTCTGAGTAAATTGTTTACCCGAAAAATAAATATAATTGAATTTATACGCAGTTTCGAAGATATGTGGTATAACTTAATAGAGAATGCTAGGATAAATAAAAGGATGAATATAGGTTGGAGAAAACGTAATCCAGGCGAATCAATTATGAACAGTGAATTTAGGATTTAACAAAATAGAATCAATCTAAGAAACTAGAAAGATCACTCTTGCTTCTAGAAGAAATAATACAGTTTTAGATAGTCTAAGTCTCCAAAAAGATGCCCTACAAGAATGATAAACAAGCCCTTTTATAGTGAAGGGGTTTGGCTCCAAGTATAATAAAATAAACATTCAGTGGGAGACCCATGATAAATCAGTTTTTCCATAATTTCTGCCAAGATTTCCTCTAGTGGGATTACAACGGCTTTTGTCTGCGAGCTCGATCTTGCTTAGAATCCTCGATTTTGGTTCGAGCTTGATTTCGGCTCGAACTCGTGATCTTGGTTCGAGCCCGATCCTGGTTCGAGCCCCCGGATGGATTCTAGGTCGATGTAGGTTGATTTTTGGATTATCAGCACGATAGATCTACCTGCGCCATGGTTCGATTCTAGTTCGAGTTTGATTATGATATCGATCTCAACATGGACCGGCCTCCCCAGGCTCTACGTTAGTTCGTGCCCCTCTTCGGGATCTTACTTCGATACACCACCCTTCGAACCGTACCGGACATGCCAAGGCTGAAATCCATTTCGACCGTATACAGATAGTCCCTTCGTTTCTCAGAAAGAAATATGGCGAGAAACGATATGATTTTCAACGGCTCGATCGGATTATATCTTGTCGATTCCATCAAGTTCGACCATGACGCACATGATAGTTGTCCTGTCGGTTTAGTATTTCAAGGTATTTAATGCATGTCAGGCGGTGGTCGGCCACTACTGATAATGAACCGCCGTCGCTTTGAACCTATAAATAACTCTCACCTTTATCTTTTACCATTTTTGCATCTTCTATCTTCTAAAATTTCTCAATTTCTTCTTTATACTCTCCAGCCTACCAAAAAAGCTGTGATTTCTTTCCGAAAAGACCCCTCAATTCTACCAAATCTCTATCAATTTCTTCTATTCCTTATTTTTGAATTCAAAAATGGCGAAAACATCGCAAACCGTTCCTCAGAAAGAGAAAGCTTCATCTTCACATTGTGTCGCCGATGAGACACCGGCGGAGCCACGGCCAGAGGAGTGTGTCCCCGAGGCGTGCGTCCTTACTTCAGATTTTAAAGTTGATAAAGGTTCATCGGTCCCTGGCCGGTGTGAGCCGGTATCGAGGTACATGTGTTCGATTACTGAGAAGCACCTCGATCTGTTAAAGAAGGACTGCAACTGGGGGGAAAAAGAAGTGATAATACCTACCCCTGACGAAGACATCACTTCTCATGTGAAAGGGTTTTTGAACGTATATACTTACCCTTTCACTTTGGGTCCCCTCGATTCCGTCGTTATCGACTTCTGTCGACAGTTTCAGGTAACCTTAGGCCAGGTCCATCCTTCTTTGTGGCAGATCGTTATTCTAATCCGATATTTCGTGAGCAAAATCGAGGGGATGTCGTTCACCCTCGATCATCTTTTCCGCCTGTACAATCCCCGACTTTTTCAGGGAGGGTTAGTAAAACTCCAGCGTCGGGCTACCAAGGCTTTGTTCTCGAGTATTGACGAGGACAGGGACCGGAGTTGGATGAGTAGGTTCGTTCGAGTAAGGACTTCAGACCTGATCCCGACTGAAAAGATGCCCTTTCCCGAGGAGTAGAATTTGAAACGTAAGTGTAATTTTGCTATTGCTTCTATTTTGTTCTTTCATTTATTCTCTTATCGACACTCCTCTTTTCGTGATGTAGCGGTTCCCTGGATGCCCGGAGCAATTCCCGACCTCAAGAATTGGGTACGGAATCTTGTTTCGACTTCCACATACGCCGAACGCTCATGGCGTGATTTGTCTAAGGGTCGGTGGGAGGCCAAAAATCACGGTAAGCTCATTTCTCGGACTCTGACGAGGCATTTCTCGGTATTTTTTATAAGGTTTCCCATATGCAGGTTTGGGTAAGGACGCGGTCTTGAGACCTCTGTCTAATGAGGAGGATATCTCGACCTTCGTTCCAAAGCCGGTGAAGGAAAATAAAAGGAAGAGAGTTTCATTGCCCGAATATCCAAAACCGAAGAAGAGGACAGCTTGTAAGCCGAACAAGAATGTTATTCCTTTGACCGTAGAATCCGTTTTGCGCCTAAGGGATGAAGAAGAAGAGGAAGAGGATAATGAGTCCACGCTGGCTGTTCGGACGAAGAGAGCCACTGATGCTTCAATGCCGGCTGGATCGATGATGCCCTATGGGGCTCCGTCTCGAACTGAAAATATACCGGAGAGAGGTTCTGGTAGAGTCCCCGAACTATCGGATGTCGAAGACGCCTCTCATCGAAATCAATCGGCAGGGGTTACAATCGAAGAGCCCTTCGAACCCCTCCAAGCCGAGGGGAATGCTCCGAGCAAGTCACTTGGGGCAGCATCAATCGAGGACTCACCTACCTTTCCCGCTTTTTCCGTAGGGGTGATTCGGGAAGCTCAAGCTCTGGGGGACCTCGATCTAGGTAGGCCTCACGATGAAGAGGATCCATTTTGTGACCTGTTTACTGGTATCGAGGATGTTGCCGGTGCCGGTGATGAATCAGATATTTTTCACGGTTTGCGACAGGCTTTGAACCAGGTGAGTCTTTTAAAAATCTTTTTGTTGGTATTACCTTTATGTTTGTCTTTCGTTAGCTTCGCTTCTTGTTCCTTCTTAGGCTGCGACGGTCCATCGAGAACAATGTTCTCGTTCCCAGAATGAGCTGCATCGATACGCGGCCGACCTGAAATGCGCTACCGATGAGAGGAACTCTCTCAAACTTTCCTTAGGGCAGAGAGAGGAGGAAATAAAAGATCTCCGAGCTGAGCTGTCCAAGGCATATCGAGACCAGAATGATTTGTCTGAGCAGGTAATGATGCTTTTGAAAACCTATGGGTTCGATACCAGAACGGTAGCTAACATTTTGGTCTCACAGCTGCAGCAAAAAATAGAGATGATAGGTAAGCTGCGTGAGGAGGTCGATGTGATAAGGATGGAATCCTTGCGGTGGAAAGAAGGTATGGACTGCTTTGCTGCAGAAAAAGAGACTGCTCGAGCCCAGTTATCATCATCTGAAACCCAACTTCAGAAAAGGAAGGGAAAAGGTCTGGTTCAAGCAAGAAAAATTGAGGAGCTCGAGGCTCGGTTGGCCTCAGTATTCGCCAAGGCCGAATCCGATGCTGAAACGGCAAAGACTTATGCGGATGCGCTCTTGGCCGTCTATCGGGCTGATGTTGAAGCTGCCCAAGTTCAGACAAGAGAGGTAGCCGAATCCGCCAATGGTCGGGCGCATTGGGTCGCCGAACTTGCTAAGTACCGATCCAGGAGAAAAACTCTCGAGGAGATTCATGCTCGCGGCTTCGATCTCACAGAAGAGATAAAAAAGGCAAAATAACTCGAAGTTGATGCTGAAGCTCTGGTTTCCGATGATGATGACGACGACGATGGGAGCAAAAGCGGATCCGAGAACGGGGGGAACCTGATAAAGAAGAGACCGCTCCCGTTTTTTTTGTTTTGTTGTTATAGCCAGCTATGTAGATAATTTTTGTGTATAAGCATATCTCTATGTATTAAACCACTTAATCAAACTTGAACCTCGTGGTCTCTGCAACCGAGCGAGCGTTTATTCAAACTTGGGGCAATGTAGCCCTTTAGACTTATTAATTGTCAACGATTCGCTTTTGACGGTCGAGCGAGTGTTTGCTTGTGCTCGAATTGATGTAGCCCGTAGACTATTTGGTCGAATGAGTGTTTGCTCGAACTCGAAATAAAAAATAGACCGTATGCTCGACCGAGTGAATGATTCGAACTCGAATTGATGCAGCCCGTAGGCTATTTGGTCGAGTGATTGTTTGCTCGAACTTGAAATGAAAAATAGCCCGTAGGCCTGGTCGAGTGAATGATTCGAACTCGAATTGATGCAGCCCGTAGGCTATTTGGTCGAGTGAGTGTTTGCTCGAACTCGAAATGAAAAATAGCCCGTAGGCCTGGTCGAGTGAATGATTCGAACTCGAATTGATGCAGCCCGTAGGCTATTTGGTCGAGTGAGTGTTTGCTCGAACTCGAAATGAAAAATAGCCCGTAGGCCTGGTCGAGTGAATGATTCGAACTCGAATTGATGCAGCCCGTAGGCTATTTGGTCGAGTGAGTATTTGCTCGAACTCGAAATGAAAAATAGCCCGTAGGCCTGGTCGAGTGAATGATTTGAACTCGAATTGATGCAGCCCATAGGCTATTTGGTATTTGTTTGCTCGAACTCGAAATGAAAAATAGCCCATAGGCCTGGTCGAGTGAATGATTCGAACTCGAATTGATGCAGCCCGTAAGCTATTTGGTCGAGTGAGTGTTTGCTCGAACTCGAAATGAAAAAATAGCATGTAGGCTTAATAGTCACATTATATCTTAATTCTTCGCATGTCATTACACGACCGGGTTCGGGCCAATTTATACGAGCATGGCTCGCTTCGACCATTTGGCTCTTTACAGTTTTCCTATCGGGACCCTGTTGCTGTGAAGTAACTCTCTTACGGGGCCTCGGATATAATTATAAATGCTGCACGACCAGTGGTTGCCTCATTAAAAACCTTGCCGAAAAACCCATTTGGGATCAAACCGGTATAAGGAAAAAAGAGTACAACGCGTGCTTTCTGATGAGAGATCCGTCCCTTGTTCAGACTTCTGCAAGGGTCAGTTTTGAGATATAAACGAATATGGAAAGGTTGTACCTTAACAGTAGTACCGTTTTAGATGTGATACATTCCAGTTGCTTGATAACTGTTTGTCGTTTATAACGCCGATCCTGTACGACCCCTTTCCAATGTCCTCGAGTACCTGATATGGTCCTTCCCAATTCGGTCCTAGCTTCCCTTCATTTGGATTCCGGGTATTGATGGTAATTTTTCTCAACACTAAGTCCCAGGCTTGAAATGGCGGAGCTTGGTTCTTCGATTATAATACCTTTCGATTCGCTGCTTTTGGGCGGCCATTCGGACGAGGGCAGTTTCTCACCTTTCGTCCGATAGTTCGAGGCTTGTGTTCATAGCCTCGTTATTTGATTCTTCCATCGAGAATCAAAATCTAGCACTGGGTTCACCAACCTCGACTGGTATCAATGCTTCGGATCCATATACTAAGGAGAACGGGGTCGCCCCTGTACTGGATTTTGATGTTGTCCGATATGCCCAAAGGACTTCGGGTAGGATTTCTCTCCATCTCCCTTTAGCATCGTTCAATCTCTTCTTTAAGTTTTGAATGACAGTTTTATTCGTTGATTCGGCATGCCCGTTCCCACTAGGGTGGTACGACGTCGACAGTATCCTTCTTATCTTGTGGTCTTCGAGGAATCCTGTTACTTTGCCGCTAATGAATTACTTTCTATTGTCACATACTATTTCGGCGGGTATCCCGAACCGGCATATGATATGATCCCAAATAAAGTCTATAACTTCTTTCTCTCGTATTTTCTCGAACGCCTGTGCTTCAACCCATTTAGAAAAATAGTCAGTCATAAACAAAATGAATTTGGCTTTACTTGGGGTCGATGGCAGAGGGCCGACGATATCCATTCCCTATTTCTTGAAAGGCCACGGGGATAGGACCGAGTGGAGTTATTCTCCGGGCTGGTGGATCATTGGTGCGAACCTTTGACATTTATCACATTTACGAATGAATTCCTTCGTATCTTTGCCCATATCGATCCAATAATACCCTGCTCTGATTATTTTTTGGGCTAATGTGTCGACTCCAAAGTGATTCCCGCAAGTACCCTCATGCACTTCCCGTAGAACATAATCGACATCCCCCGGACCCAAGCATACCGCCAATGGTCCATCGAACGTTCTTCGGTATAGTGTTCCATCTGAAGCCAGAGTGAATCGAGCAGCCTTGGTCCGTAGGGTTCTGGAATCTTTAGGGTTCCAAAGGGAGTTTTCCGTTTTTCAAATATTCGATATACTTGTTTCTCTAATCCCAGGTTAAGCTTGTAGAATTTATTTCAGCGTGTCCTTCTTCGATTACCGACCTCGAAAGTTGAACTACATTCCCCGAGCCCGTATCATCTACCTCGACCGATGACCCCAAATTCGTCAATGCGTCGGCCTCATTATTCTGTTCCCGTGGCACATGTCGTAAAGTCCATTGTTTGAAATGGCGCAAAGTGATAAGCAGTTTATCTAAATACCTCTGCATTCTACCTTCTCGAACTTCGAAAGTTTTGTTTACTTGACTTACCACCAACAAGGAGTCGCAGTTGGCTTCAATGATTTCTGCTCCTAAATTTTTAGCTAGCTCGAGACCTGCAATCATGGCTTCGTACTCGGCCTCGTTGTTAGTCAACCTGATAGTTTTAATAGATTGTCTAATAATGCCACTCGTGAGTGGTTTCAAAACTATGCCCAGCCCGGACCCCTTTACGTTTGAAGCCCCATCCGTAAAAAGGATCCATACCCCCGATGATATACCTGATTTCAACAGTTCTTTTTCGGCTTCGGGTACGAGGGCTAGTGTAAAATCGTCCATGAAGTCTGCTAGGACTTGAGACTTGATGGTCGTGCGGGGTCGATATTCTATATCGTATCCACTGAGTTCGATGGCCCATTTGGCCAGTTGGCCTGATAACTCGGGTTTGTGCAAAATATTACGAAGTGGGTAAGTAGACAATACGCATATGGGGTGACATTGGAAGTATGGCCTTAACTTCCTTGAGGCGCTTATCAGTGCAAGCGCCAACCTTTCTAGGAGCGGATATCTAGTTTCCGCCTCTCCTAAGGTTCGACTTTTATAATAAACTGGGAATTGCGTACCTTGCTCTTCTCGAACTAGGACACCGCTTACGGCGACTTCCGATACTGCCAAGTACAAACAAAGTTTCTCATCGGTTTTTGGAGTGTGAAGCAGTGGTGCGCTTGATAGATATCGTTTTAGTCCTTCTAATGCTTGTTGGCACTCCGGGGTCCAAGAAAAATCGTTCTTCTTTTTGAGTAGAGAAAAAAATTTATGGCTTCGATCGGACGATCTCGATATGAATCGGCTTAGGGCGGCGATCCAACCCGTTAGTCTTTGCACGGCCTTCACGCTGTCTACGATGGTGATGTCTTCGACGACTCTGATTTTATCGGGGTTAATCTCTATTCCCCGATGTGACACCATGAAGTCGAGGAACTTTCCCGAACCGACCCTAAAGGCATATTTTTCGGGGTTGAGCTTCATTTTGTATTTCCTCAGAATCTCGAACGTTTCCTGCAAATGAATTAAATGGTCCTCTGCGCGCAGGGATTTGACTAACATGTCATCAATATAAACCTCCATTGATTTTCCTATTTGTTCTTCGAACATTTTATTCACTAGGTGTTGGTAAGTGGCCCCTGCGTTTTTTAGCCCGAAGGACATCACATTATAACAATACGTTCCATATTTGGTGACAAATGAGGTTTTTTCCTGGTCCTCTGGGTTCATCTGTATTTGATTATACCCGGAATAGGCATCGAGAAAAGTGAGGATCTCGTGGCCGGTCGTGGCATCAATCATGCGATCGATGTTGGGCAACGGAAAAGAATCTTTGGGGCATGCTTTGTTCAAATCCTTATAATCCACACACATTCTAAGTTTGTCCCCTTTTTTAGGGACTACAACTACGTTGGCTAACCATTCGGGATATTTTACCTCCCGAATGGACCCTATTTTGTGAAGTTTGGTTACCTCGTCCTTTATGAAGGCGTTCTTTCTATCGGACTGAGGTCTTCTTTTTTGCTTCACCGGTCTGAACCTATGGTCCAAACTTAGCTGATGCGTCGTTATGTCCGGCGGGATCCCTATTATATCTTTTGCTCGAGCCGACGCTCGATTAATATGAATTGCTCTAGCTCCTCGATCGTCGATTTTGTGGCATCGGAATCATCGGGAATTATGAAAGATCGAGGGACCCTTTGGTCCCCATCCTCTTCGAATTTCTGGTTGTCTGGCTGGGTTGAAGTCGCTGTCTGTGATTGCTATTTGGTGTCCCGTTCTCCTTTCGGGCCCGATCCTTTTATCGGCGAAAGTGAGGATATTGGTTTGGCTTCGTCGACGGCGAACATTTCTTTTGCAGCTGGTTGCTCTCCGTATACCGTCTTGACATCTCCCGACGCCGGAAATTTGAGGACCTGGTGTAGGGTCGAAGGCACGGCTCTCATGTTGTGGATCCATGGCCTTCCGAAAAGGGCGTTATACCTCATATCGCCTTCGATCACGTGAAACTTTGTTTCCTGAACAGTTCCGGCCACGTTTATTGGTAAGGCTATCTCCCCTTTGGTGGTTTCGCATGCCATATTGAACCCGTTTAGGATCAGAGTTGCAGGTACGATCCGATCCTGCAAGCCGAGCTGCTCTACTACCTTCAATCGGATGATATTGGCCGAGCTACCTGGATCGATCAACACACGCTTAATTTTAGTTTTATTTACGAGTACGGATATTACCAGTGCATCGTTGTGAGGTTGGATGACCCCCTCTGCATCTTCATCACCGAAGGACAAAGTCCCCATGGGTGCGTAATCGTGAGTCCGAGATCGTTTTTCCCTCACCATCGATATTTTAGTGCGCTTAAGCATCGGTCCCCGGGAGGTATCGGTGCCGCCGATGATCATGTGGATAACGTGTTGTGGTTCTTCTTGCTCATTCTGCTTGCTGAAATCCCTACTTCTAAAATGTCTCTTTGCCCTATCACTCAGAAACTCCCGAAGATGCCCTTTGTTAAATAGGCGAGCTATTTACTCTCTTAGTTGCTTGAAATCTTCCGTTCTGTGGCCATGGGTACCATGATATTCGCACATTTGATTGGGATTTCTCTGGGCAGGATTGGTTTGCATTGGTCGAGGCCATTTAGTGTCTTCGATGCGTCCGATAGCCGACACGAGAGCGGATGCGCCAACACTAAAGTTATATTCTGATAATCGAGGTGCTTCTATAGGCTCGGCATATTTGTCGAAGCCGCTTTTACTCATAAGCCCCCGAGAATTTTGTCCCCGATCAATTCTTTGACTGTTCCAAACTGCGCTGCGTGCTGAACCACTGTTTACTCGATCGGTGACGTACGGTCGATATCGGTCTCTGTTTGAACTTTTCTCTCTGTCGATCTGCTTTTGATTAATAACTGTCCTGTTCTGATGAACAGGTCCGTACGGGGTCCCCGACTGATCATTCTCGACCTTATTTTTCGATTGATATCGGTTGTGCACATCTGCCCAAGTTACCACCGGATACTCGATCAAATTTTGCTTCAGCCGATGTGATGCTGTCGAACTTAGCTCGTTCAACCCTTGGGTGAAAGCTTTTACGGCCCAGTCGTCAGTGACCGGAGGTAATTCCATGCGTTCCATTTAAAATTGGGATACGAATTCCCTCAGCATCTCTCCCTGCCTTTGCTTTACTTTTAAGAGGTCTGATTTTCTCGTTGCAACCTTTATGGCTCTAGCATGCGCTTTTACGAACGAATCTGCTAATATGGCAAAAGAATCGATGGAATTTGGTGGTAAATTGTGGTACTAAATCATAGCTCCTTTCGAGAGGGTCTCCCCGAACTTTTTCAATAGCACGGATTCGATCTCATCATCTTCCAAATCGTTGCCTTTTATGGCACACGTGTAAGAGGTGACATGTTCGTTAGGATCGGTCGTACCGTTATATTTGGGAATTTCGGGCATACAAAACTTTTTGGGGATTGGCTTCGGTGCCGCACTCGATGGAAAAGGCTTTTGTATGAATTTTTTTGAATCAAGCCCTTTTACCATTGGTGGAGCCCCCGGGATTTGATCGACCCTGGCGTTATACGTTTCCACCCTCTTGTCGTTGGCTTCGACTCGTTTTGTGAGTTCCTCGAGCAATTTAGTAATTCCGGGAGTAGTTCCCGATTTCTGCTCGTTAGATTTTACTATGGCAGGCTTTGTTCTGGGGGTGACCTCTCGAAGTAACCCCTGCCAGACCTCTCAAAGTGGATTGGAAACCGGCCTGCTTTGTGCTTGAGTTTGGCTCTGTAGCCGAGCTATCGCTAATTGCTGGGCTTGCAACATCTCGAAGATCATGCGTAATCTGGCCCCGATCTCCTCTGGGTTTTGGGTGTCTTGGGCTACGGATCGAGCACCGCCCTGAATGCTTCTTTCCGGTTCGGAACGCTGGTTTGCTTTCAAAGCAATTTGTGAATTGACATCTAGTGGTATTTCGGCTCGAATCTCGGGTAGTGCCAAGTTGTTGGTTTCATCTTGAAGGCCAGCTTCGTAATCGGTCGGTGAAGCCATTCGGTCGGTGGCTATTCGTAGCCGAACCTGAATTGAAGGTGTTTTCGGAAATAAGTGACCACTGTTATCCTCTGCCCCACGGTGGGCGCCAAACTGTTTACCCGAAAAATGGATATAGTTGAATTTATACGCAGTTCCGAAGACATGTGGTACAACTTAATACAGAATGCTAGGATAAATAAAATGATGAATATAGGTTGGAGAAAACGTAATCCAGGCGAATCAATTATGAACAGTGAATTTAGGATTTAACAAAATAGAATCAATCTAAGAAACTAGAAAGATCACTCTTGCTTCTAGAGGAAATAATACAGTTTTAGATAGTCTAAGTCTCCAAAAAGATGCCCTACAAGAATGATAAACAAGCCCTTTTATAGTGAAGGGGTTTGGCTCCAAGTATAATAAAATAAACATTCAGTGGGAGACCCATCATAAATCAGCTTTTCCATAATTTCTGCCAAGATTCCCTCTAGTGGGATTACAATGGCTTTTGTCTGCGAGCTCGATCTTGCTTAGAATCCTCGATTTTGGTTCGAGCTTGATTTCGGCTCGAACTCGTGATCTTGGTTCGAGCCCGATCCTGGTTCGAGCCCTCGGATGGATTATAGGTTGATGTAGGTTGATTTTTGGATTATCAGCACGATAGATCTACCCACGCCATGGTTCGATTCTTGTTCGAGTTTGATTATGATATCGATCTCAACACGGACCGGCCTCCCCGGGCTCTAGGTTAGTTCGTGCCCCTCTTCGGGATCTTACTTCGATACACCGCCCTTCGAACCGTACCGGACATGCCAAGGCTGAAATCCATTTCGACCGTATACACAAATAGCTGATGTTTTCACTATGTGCTTCTACAATTAGGATATTTAAACTTGCTCCAGCTATATGGATTATGTATGTTGTACATTTTGATGATATTTGCCTCTTCAGTCCATCAGGGTGGCTGCTAGTAGAGAAATTAAGTACTCATCTTTCATGCTTTAATTGCCCTGTCCTTACAAGGAAATATCATAATTCATCTCCCATTCCTTGCACATATAGTCCAATTAATTGAATCTATGCCTGTTTTTCTTCATTCTTCTAATATGTCAAGGCAGTTAGTATAAAAGGCATATTTTGATCAAAGAGAATCATGTAATAAGACAGAGCATTTTTCACAACCAGTTGTGTTAAAATTATCGCAAACACAAGCATCCAGTATAGCAAAACAAAGAGGGGGAATGATTTAGAAAACCTCCATAATACTTTGATATGCTCTCTTTCTTTTTTCTTCTTTTTTTTTGTTTGGGGTGGGGGGAGCTATCAAAGGATGAACCAAATTAAATGATTGTTGTAGAATGGCTATTCCTCACAATTGCTCTCTTTTGTCTTTAAAAGGCTAGTGTTAAAGACGAGGGTCATTTCAAGATATAACGTTGTTATAGTTCAATGTTCCACGATTTTAAAAGGCTAGTGTTAAAGACAAAAATTATTTAAGATACAGTGTTGTTAGAGTTCAAAGTCGCACGACATAGAAAGAAAGAAAGTGAAGTTTTCTAATTATCCGATAGGTCCTCGAAAATAAGTATAGACGTCTCCAGTCTCCATACCGCAAGACTCTATTAGACATACTCATGACTCGTGAGACCTATGCAACATGGGCTCTAAAATCAAGTTGTCACGATCCAAAACACACCAATGACCGTGATAGCACCTAACACACAGGCTAAGCGAACCAACAATTTTGATTTTAAAATAAGTGCAAACCATCAAATGTTCAGATGATTTCTGAGTTTTCTCATTTTTTTCCTAGCATAATAACCTAATTTTGTTATCATATAGTAGGGGTGTCAATGGTTCGGTTCAGCCGGTTATTCTATAAAATTTGTACCATACCAATTTTTCGATTATTCTATTGTGTATAACTAAAATTAGACATATAGAAACCGTACCAGTCATGTCGATTTCTCTTCGGTATCGGTACGGTTCAGTTAATTTTCGGCATTTTTTAAAAATGTCATTTATAAATCACTAGTAGAAACAAAATACAATAGCATACGTACTTTTATACGACTTAGCAAAACTTTCTAGACATTTTTATTATTTAAAGGATGATGAATTAAGAAAATATGAAAGATGGCCAAAGTATAGATCCATCAAGCGTAAAAGAAATTAAGCAAAGACAAAAAAAAAATATAAATCACATGAGTGAAAATATATTAAGCAAATTAGGACTCAAGAATAAAGTCTATAGAAGATTAAATATTCGAAAATATAAATTTAAATCATACGAAAGCAAACATATTCAATACATTATAGTTTGCTATTCTTAATCGCTAGAATATCTCGTGTCTTGCTAGTGAATATGTTGGAAATAGTTTAGTTCCAATAGGAGTAGTATAATAGGTTTGAGAATTAAAATTTTGAGTTTAATTACTTGTTGTCTTGTAATCGTTTTCATAATTCCGAGGCCCAAGAAAAAATTCAATATTTTATTATTTTTAAACTTAATTATTCGGTACAGTTCGATATTTATTCGGTACAGTTCGATATTTATTCGATTTATTTTCATAAAATAAAAAATATACCATAATTATCAGTACAGTTATAGATTTATATAAAAATTTATGATTTTATTAAAAAAAATCTAAAAATCGGTTCGGTGCGATACAGTTCGATCGGTACCATATGGTCCTCAAATATCTCTCATTTGATCAAAACGATATCGTTGCCCCTACTGAAAAGCGAAAAGTAAATGATCCACGACACGAGCCAACCACGTTACTGGGAAATTATCTAGCGATTGTGTATTCGCCACGTCATCCAAGTCCTACTCAGACCCCAATTCATCCACGGCAAACCTTATTCGTCGACGACAGAAAAGTACAACCTCAAACTACATTTTCAACATACCCAAACTACCCTTACCACATCCACCTATTTCCAGCCACTAACCATCTCAATGGTGGTTAAAGCACCTATAAAATTACATGCCCATTTCCGTCATTCTATCTCCATTCAAGTAACCCGAGAAAAACCCGAACCCACTAATCATATATTCTTCTGAATAAAACATTTCTCTCTTTCCACTTTCTCTATAACAAAAAGCTATCCAATCTCCGCGTCTTTGATTTCCCAAGGTAACTCATCAATGGCGACCGGTTTAATCCGACGAGCTATTTCTAGGGTCCACTCATCGCCGGCGGCGAAGCTAGTTGTCGCTCGAGCCCACGCATCAGAGGCCAAAGCCCATCAATCAGAATCCAAGCAGCAGCCAAACATCAAGTCATTTCAAATTTACCGATGGAGTCCAGACAACCCAGGTAAACCCGAGCTCAAGGAATACAAAATCGATTTAAAAGAATGCGGTCCAATGGTCTTAGATGCTTTAATCAAAATCAAAAACGAAATCGACCCATCACTTACGTTTCGTAGATCCTGTAGAGAAGGGATATGTGGGTCCTGTGCTATGAATATTGATGGTTGCAATGGACTTGCTTGTTTGACTAAGATCGATTCGGGTGCTGAATCGACGATTACGCCGTTGCCACATATGTTTGTGATTAAGGATCTGGTTGTGGATATGACTAATTTCTATAATCAGTATAAGTCTATTGAGCCGTGGTTGAAGAGGAAAACGGAGTCGCCGACGCCTGGGAAGGAGATACCGCAGAGTAAGAATGATAGGGCTAAGTTGGATGGGATGTATGAGTGTATTCTGTGTGCTTGCTGTAGCACATCATGCCCTAGTTACTGGTGGAATCCTGAGTCTTATCTTGGTCCGGCTGCGCTGCTTCACGCTAACCGGTAATATTTCTTTGATTCTTTGTTCCTTTGAATTTTTTTGTATTCATGTCTAGGCTCTTTCTTGTTTGCCTTTACTCTCTAGTGATGTGCTGTATTTGGCTCAAATAAGAAGTTAAAGATAGCTATAGTTAATAAAAATTATAACTTGGAGGGTTCCTATTTGCCTAAGCCTAAGCCTGATGGGAGGTAACTTGTGTCCTTTTCTCGTTGGAATATTTGAGTTGTGCACAAGTTGGCCCGGACACCACCATTATTAAAAACGAGCTATAGCTTGTAACTATGTGATTTCTTCTACTCTGCCCAAACCTTGGTGGGTGGAGTTACCCGATGGAGTAGTAGAGGTGTGCTCAAGTTGGCTTGGACAACACTATCATAAAAAATCAGGCTGACTACTGGTTTTACTCCCTCCGTTTCAATTTATGTGTATTACTTTTTTTAGACTATTACAAAAAGAATATTCCTATATTTCATAAGTTTTTAATTCCAATGATTCCATTTTACACGTAATGACACTCTTATAGGAGTGACATGACATGTTTAAGACCAAAAAATTCAAAGAGTATTTTTGGTATTGTTGTACACGCCCTTAGTTTAGATCACAAGATTCGAAAACTTTCTTTACATTCTTATGTTTCGTGCACAGTTAAACTAAAGACATAAAACAAAATAGAGTGGGTATTTGATTAAGAAAGTCGTGTTCCTTTTATGTATGAGATGAATGAATCTCTTTTCTACGAGGCGTATATGGTAAAACACTATGCAACTTTTGGAAGAAGTTTGATAAATCATATGCTGAAGGATCTTATTGTATGGTAAAACCATGCAACTTTCATGGATGTTCAGTCATTGGATCTTATTCTGAAGTATCTCATCATTAGACAATTTTGAAACATATTGATTTTCTGAACTTCTAATACTTTTTTTTTTGATAAAGTAATTGATTTCATTGCTGGCATCCAGGGGATGCAAAGCAAATTAGTTACAAAAGATGTGTAGCAAAAAGGATATTGCTAGCTCCATTACACTTGTTTAGAGTAGTACTAAGGAGCTAACAAAATTCAAAAGAGTATATCTCATTGGGGATAAATAAACCCAACTATACAAATACATTAGACAACTAGCTTTTAGACTTTGGAAAGTAGTTGATTCTCCATCAAAACATCTTATGTTTCTTTCATTCCAGATACTCCAAAAAATAGCAGCAGGTATCATCTTCCTGATTTGTATGTGCATAATATTGGCATGGGATTAGTTTAAAGGGAAAAGGGTCAAAAATACCCTTCTACTATGCGAAAAGGATCATTTATACCCTCCGTTATACTTTCGGTCTATTAATAACCCTGACATTACATAAATGGTCTAAAAATACCCCTACGCCATTAGAATCCTCCACCTTGGCGAGTACCATTCCATGTGGCCTGACATGTCAATGTGGTGGATGCCATATGGTACGCCACCTCACCACCTCAACACTATCTTACTCCTCTCCTCTCCCCTCCCCTCTCCTCCCCACCCCACCACCACCTCCCCCTTCAACCAACCACCACCGCCACCACTAACTCCTCCTTCACCACTCACTAATTCTTCCATACTATTAGACCACCATTCTTGACCACCATAGACAACATTCTTTCACCTTCTTCTCCGTGTTTTATTCACCACCTCCATTGACAATTACCTTGAACAAAGTTCATCCATCTCTGTTTGACCTCCATTGACTAGCTCATTCGCAGCTCCCTCCAATTTTACAAAGCTCAACAAAAACTTATTTTTATTACCATTCTAAAAGGTGATGATGAATGTTGCCGATTTTTGGTCTCCACAAGCAAAATTTCTCAAGAAAGCAGTGATATTTGGCCATTGATCTTCAAAAATCAGCACTGTTTTTTAATTTATTATTCAGTCTAGATCCTATTGGAAGATTGCAACTTCCCTATTAGGAATTTCCCATCAGATTGTAGTCTTTTCCATATATAAATTTTGGATTTTCTTTTTGTAAAATGACTATCATTTTTCTCTTAATTTACTGTGAGCCAAATAAATTTTATATTAGTCTTTAGCCGATTTTCATTAATAGCATTGATGCTCTTAACTGGATTACAAAGTAAAAATAAAAAAACTAGGTCACAGTTATTTTATAAAATTGCCACAGAATTGCAGCAACCTCTCCTAGGGTATTTCAAGCAACCTCTCCTATGTTATTTCAAGATCCAACTGAGTACTACGTGGGGTGTCTCGGATCTCCACAACACTTCCAATCTTATTTGAACTCTCATCGCATTTGCAGTAGCCACCACTGAAGAAGCTCAGTTTTCCACTTTGGAGAGATGTGTTCAAAGACTTGCCTTAAGGGAAAGAACTATTTTTAATTTTCCCACTACCTCTACTGAATTATTTGACTTTAGGGACATTACTTACGAGGTCTTAAGCTCTATAATACGCTAGCCTATGTGCTGCAACTGCAACTGATAGGGAATCCAAGTGTAGTGGCGGTGGTTGAGTGAAGGGGAAGGTGGTAGTGGAAGAAGAATGAGATGGAAGGGAGAAGGTGGGCCTGGCCAGGGACGTGGCATGCCATGTGTCATCCACGTCATTGACATGCCAGGCCACATGTAATATTACTCATCATGATGAAGGGTTCTAACGGTGGAGGGGTATTTTTGCACTAATTATGTAACGTCGGGGGTACTGGTGAACCAAAAGTATAACGGAGGGTATAAATGATCCTTTTCACATAGTAGAAGGGTTATTTTGACCCTTTTCCCTAGTTTAAATGGAGTAATGTGGTCAGTGAGGATTTAAATGAGTATCTCGGCTCTCATATTAGCTAGTAAGGTTCTAAGAAACTAGTAAGTTTTTAGAAGTCCTTTACTATTCTTTCTTAGTGTGGACATCTCAGTTGAGAATGGGAGAAGTTGAAAGCATGTGCTGGGCTGTAGCCATTCAAAAATGACGTAATACTAATGAAATGGCTTTTTTCTATTCAGTTCTACAAACTTGAGGGATGTATTATGTTGAGTGTTATTATAGTGATGTTATTAAACCTCAGGCCAAACTCAAGCAATGCAGTTTTAGATTTACGTTTCCTGAGATGTACCATTGTTTATTTAGGCATTTGCATGATGGGGGAATAACAGTTTTGGATGTCTAAAATGTTGATACTCGCCTTGATTCTGTTACTTTCTATAAGAAGTTCTACAGCATTAACCCCACTGTCATTGGTATGCCATATGCTGCCTATTATTATCTTTACTGAAAAGTATTTTTTCCTGCCCATACTTACAATATACTTAATAGAGGTTATGTCTTATTTTTGAAATGCAGATGGATTATGGATAGCCGTGATGAATATACTCAGGAGCGCCTGGACGCAGTTAATGATGAATTCAAGCTTTATCGCTGCCATACTATTCTGAACTGTTCTCGTGCTTGCCCAAAGGGATTGAATCCTGGGAAGCATATTCAGAATATCAAGCGTCTGGAGCTTGCATCTTGAGCCAGCAGTGATGTCGTTCCAAGCTCTTTTGCTAAGATTTGATTTTGAAGGACCAGTAGGAGGTTGTTTCTCAAAATAATGTATGCACAGATTGTATTTTTCTCTGTGAGATCTTTTTTATACTTGAATTTGAGATGAAAGGTGCATCTCTCTTAAATATAATACAGTATCATTTTCAAGTACATTGCTCCATAATGCATGAAATGTGTGTGTGTGTGTGTGTGTGTTCCCTTTTATAAGTTTTGTATAGATATGGCTATGTTTTTTCAAGGATGGTTGTTTGGAATGTCCATTGGTGCTTCCCTTTGTTTTTCCTTGACGATGTTCAAAGTCAAGATGAGCATTATCTCCTCTGCCGATGTGGTATTAGGTAGTTGTCTAATTTGGATCTGTATGATGTTGATGCAATTCAACTTCTATTGAGGATGAGGATCTTTCTTGTTGATTAGGCATTATTTGCTACAATGCCATCATTTGTGTGCTCGTAACTTGGGATGCAGGAATTGTGAGTGTCTTACGAGTTTCTTTTCTTCTTTGGGTTTGCGCTTTGCAGACGGAAGAAGGAAAGAGATGTAGGAAACTAACTCTCTTAACCTACTTATTGGCAGGGAAATTTTGCACGCGATTATGTTTATTTCTGAAGCCAAATTGAACAAAATATTTTCCATGGGAAGTTCTCCCTGGAAAAGGTTTTACCCTGAGATTTAAAGATTGCAGTAATGTTTTAATTTTGATAGAAGCAAGTGATATGGAGTAAGAGTTGGGACTATTTGTAATGACTTCCGCCCATAGTTGAGATAAGTCATTTTCCCACCTTCTTCAAAATATTATTCGTTGGACATATTTTCTATTAATGGAAAACTTGAATTTTTTTAATGAAAATTTAAATATTGATGGAACAACTGAAAATGATTTCATCGTGAAATATTTTTCAATAAAAGCTTACCACTCCAAAAGTTACAGTTCTTCATGTGTGAAGTGTGACGATTTGATTATAAATTCGAGTGAATACTCAAAACTAGTACAAGGTAATTCATATATTTGCACAATATTCAGATGATCTCCTAGATAACCATTAACCATATACTACATTTTATCTTCACGAGGTTTGCTCAACTCCTAAACTAGAATATTAATGTAGAGATCCTATTCCTATATAATCCCCACCTAGCTGTAAAGAAGAAGAAAAAGAATGAAGTTGTTAGTAATAGTAGCTAGCTTTCTGGTGTATATGGTGATTATTCAGAATATGAGTAAAGTTGGAACTAGCACTCGCCTTCCCTTTCTAATAAATCCTAAAACTGTGGAACCATATCAATACATCACAGTAACAGGTTACTCAAAACAACCAATTTCTGCATTACGAGGAGATTAATCCTTTCATATTTTACCATTAGGTGGATAATAAACTAACAATCTTGCCACATTTTTCTTCTACTAATAGGTTGTAACAACAACTGCGACATAGCCTGTTGCTATTGTGATATCACAAAACAGCCACCTCTCTGCGTCCAGTGCTGCCGAGAAGAGCGTTGAGACCCTGAATTTGCAGGTAATTCTCTCTTCTTCTTTTGGCGCAAGCTTCAAAACTCGTTGGATAGTGTCCTCTTTCCCTTCTCCACTTAATACCAGACTTTTCTCTTATTTTTGACAGCTTCAAGCAATTCTGCTTATAATTGATGCATCTATCAAATTCAAGAAGAAAACAAAAATGGTGATTTTGGACTACAAGTTGTATCAAAAGATTGGAGCCGTAGATCTCAAAGCATGCTAAGTTAGAGCTTCTCTTTTAGCTGCATTACGAAAGTATGATTCATTATGTTCTTCATCAATTTGTTCTATTTCATGCAATGAATCTGAGGTCTTATTTCCTAGCCTTTATATTTGCAAACAGGGAGGAGGTATGTTGTCAAGTTTCTCAAATGCAGCCATAACGGGCAAGAAATATCTTGGTCAACGAGTGGAACCAATTTTCTCTTCTAAATATGCTTTTCAAATAGGTTTAAAAGAGATGTAAAAAGCTATTGTATAGAATTCGTTGAGGTTAAGTTTGCTCTCGTTATTTACAGCATACATCATACATTATCAAGTTTCATTCTTTCCACAAAATTGTAACTTCGTAAATGACATGGCTTCACTTCAGTTTATTCATAAATTAAGAACCAATATGAAGATCAAGGCATTCGTCTGTCGTTCCAATTCCTTGGTATTTGGGATTCTTTTGTTAGAGAGCATGAAGCACTCGAAGCTGGGTCTTGATTGGCAGCATAGTCTAGACAAGAACAATCTGTCAAGACGTCCTATTGTTAACGTCCTACTATCTAACAACAAGTTACAGTTACTATATGGATTTCAAATCTATTTCTCAAATATAAGAAAGAAAGAAAGAAAGAAAGTCATAAAATCGATTAATATCCATACAAGGACCAGCTACTCCAATCTTCATGACAATATAATAGGCATTTGACTCTCATCCCCTCGAAAAACAGTTCAAAAGGGTGTGGGGTTGGGGGTTTTGTGGGGGGTGGGGAGAGACTGGGACTTTCTGAGCTAAATCCTGCTTCTCAAAATTGAAGGGTAGTCCAAGTTAAAAGAAGAGTACTTGATTTCAGAGTAGGCTCATTATTCATTAAAATCTGGTAATTTCCAGCAGGCCACCTTTAGTCCTTGTAAAAGCAGCAAGTTTGATACAACTCACTCACATATTGACTTCACCTCATTGGCCACTTCCAACTTTTTGAGTTTATGGGAAATGCTATTGGTACTGAACTAATGTACTAAAGAGACACAATAAGGTAAAACTCACAAAATGAGTACCATATCTATAGCCTCCTCGTAAGTCCAAGAAACACGACAGCTGAAGCAATCTGAACTTTCAAATCTGCAATATCAATATCATGGCCGCCTTCAACGAGACCCCAACTGTCAACCTGGAAGAAGCCGAAGAAAAGTCAGCACTTAAACTTGAGGAACAACTCTGGGTAAATGATGGACCACAGTCCTGGCGGTTAATGTAATTTAGGATACACGAGTCCTAGAAAAGATAATGAAGGAAAATTGACTGTAGTACAAACCTGCAAATCTTCCTCGAGCCTAATCAACTCAATAGCCTCTTCAATCCCCAATCTACCACGGAAAATTCCAAGTGCAATGACTAACGAATGTGCAGCAGAAGAATTGCATCAACTGTTACCAATTCACAATCATCCATTTTCTTGAGAAGGCTTTCAATGGTACTAACAAGACCATCATCTTGCTTTCCACCAAAAAAACTGGTATATACAGCTGGCTTGAAGCCAAATTCTAACTCTACCCACTTAAGAAGAGGATCGATTTTCTCCACTTGACGCTCTGTGAATTTCAAATTGTCAGATTAATATGTGAAAAGTACTATTATTATGAAACCCAAATGAATTGCCAAAACAATCCGAGAACTGCGGGCCTGCTGGTAAGCATACTACAAGAGTGGATCATATTTATGCTCAGAATCTGGAGTCAACTCTTCTAGATCTCATGATAATACACAGTGCAAAAAATAATTAATTGTAGGTGCTTTACAGCCAGCCAAATAGATGGAACTTTTGAGCGCTAAGCTTATCCTAAAGAAGGACCTAACAATGTTACAAGATCCTAGGATCACTTTAATATGTGATATGCTCCACTAAATACTACAGTAGTTTTTTTTAGATCGTCCCAGGAATCAAAAAGGGACTTCACGGTTTTAAAATACAACAAGCGACTAGAATAGACAGATATAATCACAGGTGCTGATATTTGTGCTCCATGAAGTTAGTTCCCGTGCTCCGTCAACACTGAAATACATCATGCCTTTTACCAACATTGAAGAGTACGTTCCCTTTCCTGGGCACCTTTCCACACCTCTGACCAGTGGATCCTATAAGGTCTTCATTCTTCGCACATGAGACACAATCCTTTTAAAGACAAAAACGGCATCTGTAGCACAACCCTAGTCCAACCATGTCATGTCCAACCAGTTTCTCCTCACGCAAACCTGTAGCCCCTCTTGGTAAAACTCTCACACACTAGTATCCATTGCCCTATCACAAGTTTTTTCTTCAGTTGACTGAAATCAAACCTTGAAGATAGTTCCTTTTCTACCAAGGAAGTAGTGTCGTTTTTGGGACCACCAATATATTGCTAAGTGAATCTCTAAGGTACAGTTGTATAGAAGCAGCTAGATTTTTTGAAAGCTTAAATGCTATATACCCATTGCATCTTCGTGATGCCTTTTATTTAATCCACTTACTTTATCCAAAAAAAAAAAAAAATCTCTAAGGTACAGTGGGAAGTTCACATGTAAACGGAGCGGAGGAACAAATTTCCGGAGCACAGAAATCAGCGTTGTGTTATCATTTCTATCATGTCCTCCAAAATTTGAAATAAATCTAATATGGGGCAGCAGAATTGTGTTTTCACAAAATGCTCATAATATACTTTGCAATAGTGGCATCTAGACAAGGCTCTCTGTCTGCCTATCAGAAAAAATCACACAGAGAAAAAGAAACACTCCCTCCTTCCAACTCGAAGTAAACTAGCTAAAAGCAGTATGGTATGTCTTCGGCAAATACCAAAACTGATGGTGGATGAGATCTAGACATACAAATACGGAAATCTGTATATATATATATATATATATATATATATATGTTCTTAATTTCAAAGACGAGGACAGCTGGGAAGCAAAGAACTTTTTAAAATTATATCAGACCACTACTTTTTGTCACATTATAGAAACAAAATCTTGATCATTAGAAATTGACCAGACAAGTAAAGGATCAGACCTAAGTTTGCTCCTAAAGATATATGTAGGAACAGCGAAAATCAAAATAATGAGAGCACATTCTGAAAATAGATAAAAATTATACTTTGCAACTTGCAAGATAACATACCACGAACTCCGCTTGTCAGATCATTATCCCCAGGAGCACGACAGAATACTAAATCTTGAGGGAATTTCTTCATCAATGATCAATAATCTTTTGACGCGTCAGTGGAACTCTTTCTAGGGCAGTACATGAAAGTTTCATCAGTGGCATAGTAAAGGGTCTGATCCCATCTGCTTCCTACAATTAAAAGACATTTCAGGACTAGGGTGACAAAAACACACAACTTAAACATCAAGTTAAATGGAAGTATCAAATATCCCTTGAAATAACATAAATGGTACCAATGTATTACACACAAAAACACATGAATAACAAAGCAATCAACCCACAAAAAAAAATCACAAAAGAATTTCCCAATTACTTCCCGTTAAGTTATATATGCCGTGAATTTTTACACTATCAGGTCGCCTAAAGGATATCTACAGGTAAACCTCTTTTAAATATAGGATTTTTAATCTTGAAAATAAGATAGGTTACATGCTCCGGCAGGCAGATGGGATAAATATTTCTTTACATTGACATTGTATATAACTTAAACTCTTCCAAAATATGCTAATGAACCAATGTGCATATGTGAGAAAATAGGGAGAAATTTCCAAAGTACTTCTGTTAATTTGTATACACCGTCATTACGAAGATTATTTTACACTATGAGGTGACCTAAAGGATATTTACAACAGGTTAAGTCCTCCAACAAGTAAAGGTGACTTGATGGTACAAAACACATGAATAACCAAACAACCATCCCACCAATCTACAGAAAGTATTTCTTAATTACTACTTAATCCTAAATATGCTAATGAACTAAAATGAGCACCTGGTATTCCCATTCAGCAGCAATAGCTTTAGCAAGAGCTAAAGTTGGGCATTTGAGTGGACGCTTAGAAGGGGTTTTAAGGGTACGATAATCAAGCATAACACTCCAACCAATTCCATCATCAGCTTCTCTAGTTGTCACTTTCTTGTAAAACCTCTTCCCCACAATTGATCCAGTCATGAATGACATAGGCATAGACACAGATGCTGAATCTTGTGATGATAGAGGTGAAGTCTTTTTTGGACCTTTTATGATAATATTATCATTGGTTGTTGAAGAATTTGGATCCCCGCCGTAAAAAGTGAAGGAGGAAGAAGATGGGTCATCTGATGATTCGGGTTGTGCTGAAGTTGCTAAGTTACTGAAAATACGGGTTTGAGAAGCGGTTAGGGTTTTAAGGAAGGTAAAGTTTGTTGCTTTAAGACTTCTTCTCACGATTTCAGCCGCCATAGCCCTGAGCTGAGTTGAAGCTACGCAGAGTTGATCGGTGCAGCTGAAGAAGATGCTATATTTTGCAGCTGCTCATTCTGTTTTGGGCCTAGGCCCAATTCATTCTTACAGGAGCCGTGCCTCAATTAAACGGCAGAAATTCAAAAATAGCCAGATTTACAAGTAGTCATTCAAAAATAGCCACTGTTTCAAAAGTAATCGAAATTTAGCCACTTTTTATGTAAAGCTAAATCTGAACATAAATACTATTCAAAATCCGAAAAATACTCCAACATAATATACTGAAATTCCAGTATAATATACTGGAACTCCAGTATATTATACTGGATATTATATTGGAGTTCCAGTATAATATACTGGAGTTCCAGTATAATATACCGGTCCAACATAATATGATGGAAGTTCATACACATGTGCTCCAATCTCCAGTATATTATGCTGGAACTTTCCCCATGTTGGAGTTCTAGCATAATATGCTGGAAGTTCATATACAGGTGCACCGATCTACAGTATATTATGCTGGAACTTTCTGTGTTGGAACAAAATAGTGGCTATTTTTCAATGACTTTGCAAACGCTTGCTACTTTTGAATGACCAGTCCGAAAATTAGCTAGCTCGTGCTAATTTTACCAATTAAATATTTAGGCCCAATTGCTTTTTCTATAGGGCCCGAAGATGTAAAAATTGCACGGACGCCCTATTTAGTCGCTCCCATTTAATTTGTATGACTTTTTAATTTTTTTTTAATTTGTACCCACTTTTTAAACAACTTTAGGCCCTTTTCTCCTCTTCCTTCTTATTCTTTTTCTTCTTCGGGTGACAGTAATTTTATATGATATTTGTGAACATAATTTAAGGTAGTTTATGATGTTTTATAGTGGTGAGATGTTATGACTCTTTATTTTTTTTTACTATTGCTTAAGGTTTCTTCTTCTTCTTCTTAATTGCAAAATGGATTCGTTAAATTTATTGTTGTTTTGACAAATTAATGATTGGGGTTTGTTTTTGATGATATTTGGAGGTTATATTTTAAATTTGAGCTCATTTGGAGTAGATTTAGGTATTAAATCATATATTGGATTGTTATAATTTGAAGAACAAATTTCTGTTTCTGAGCAATTTGCACTTCAGGCATATTCGGCCTTAAGTGCATGAAAACGTTGGTCACATTTCAGACCTTTTGGCCTTAAGTGCATCTGGAGTGTAATTTTTCACTCAGGCTTATTGGCCTTAAGTGTAGGAAAACGTTTGTTGCACTTCAGACCTTTTGGCCTTAAGTGCATCTGAAGTGTAATTTTTCACTTCAGACTTATTGGCCTTAAGTGTAGGAAAACGTTTGTTGCACTTTAGACCTTATGGCATGTGATGACCCAATAGGTCATCTTATGTTTTAGAACCTAATTTTACGCTTTGAAGCCTTAAATACCTCATTTTAGCCTTTCTCGATTTACGTGCACAGTCCGAGTATTTTTCTGGAAAGCTTTTATGTTAAAAACTGAGAAAATATGAATTATTTGCCTTAAGATCCATTTGAGTTGACTTCGGTCAATGTTTTGAGCAAACAGACCCGGATTCGTGTTTTGACGGTCCTAGTGGGTCTGTATCATGATTTGGGACTTGGGACGGTTCTAGTTTCTTTTAATCTTTCATTACACTTCCTAAGATTTCAACCTAAAATCTAGTGTTTTCATGGTGGAAATTGGGGGTTTGGGTAGAATTAAGAATTTTTGTAAAATTGGGAATTAGACCTCAAATTGAGGTCGGATTCCAAAATAAATTACACAACCGGGCTTAGGGGTGAATGGGTAATCGGATTTTGGTCCGAATTTCGGGTTTGGACCAAGCGGGCCCGAGAGTTGACTTTTGTTGACTTTTTCAATAATGACCTAAATTGAATTCTTTACAATTGTGGGTAGTTCCTAAGACTTAATTTGAATCGTTTGGTTGGTAATTTTTTGAATTCTATTGGTTTGGAGGCTTGTTTGAAAGGCAAAGCTGTGATTGAGCTTTGAGTGGACCTTTGGAGCGAGGTAAGTGTCGTGGTTAACCCTGACTTGAAGGATTAGGAATTGTTTATCTACTTGCTACATGTTTAGATGTTAGGTACAACGTATATGTGAGATGATAATTACTTATGCGTTGTTGTCGGGTTAAAGCATGCGGGTGAGACTTGTTCCTTGTAGTTTATTGCTTACTTTGATCTTGTTATCCATGCTTAGACTAGTTACTTACTAAATTGATCGTTCTTATCGTGTTTACTGGTTTTTATGATAATTGAGTATTAATTCCAAAGTTTAGATTTGTATTGTGGAAACCACTATTGAAGTAAGGCTTGTTCTTGTTGATTCTATCTCCCTGCTATTACGCGTTCATTGATATGTGGTAAGGGAGAGTGTTAATGCACGAAGGGTGATGCAGTGCCATATTGTGAGTGTTAATGCGCGAAGGGTGATGTCATGCCATATTGTGAGTGTTAATGCACGAAGGGTGATGTCGTGTCGTATTTATTAATTTTTATTGTGAGGTTAAGAGTAAAAGCACTGGGTGATGCCGTGCAATTTTCTTCATTGTGTTTAGTTGTTTCCACTAGTTAAAAGCATGTTGACTATTCTGGTTATCATTTCCGCTGTATCTCTTATATTTTGTGCCCCTTTAGCATGTCCCCCTCCCAATAGTACATGCTTAGCTGTTATTGTTGTTTTCTTGTACATATACTGTTATCTGCATAGGTTTATTATGTGGGTGTCTTGTCATAGCCTCGTCACTACTTCGTCGAGGTTAGGCTCGACACTTACGAGTGCATGGGGTCGGTTGTACTCATACTACACTCTGCACGTCTTGTGCAAATTTTGGTACCTGTCCTAGCTGATCGTGAGGCTTAGCAGCTTGGACTTGCTTATTGGAGACTCAAGGTAGATCTGCTGGCATCCGCAAACCTTGGAGTCCCCTTCTATCTCCCCTATTTTACTATTTATTTTCATTCAGAACAATTGTATTTCTTTCAGACTTTATTTGTAGAAAATCTTAGAAGCTCGTGAGTTCTGACTCCAGATCCGAATTGTATCAGATATTATGGGCTTTATGTTATTTCGCATTTCTGTTTTATCTTCTATTTACTTTAATTTATTCTTTTATTGAAATTGACTAAAATTGGTTTAAAGAATCCTCTAACACTGGCTTGCCTAGTAAGTGAAATATTAGGCGCCATCACTGTCCCGAAGGTGGGAATTCCGGGTCGTGACAAGTTGGTATCAGAGCAGTAGGTTTCCTAGGTCTCACAATTCACGAGTAGGCTTTGTAATGTCTGGAGGATCGGTATGCAAATGTTTGTACTTATCTTCCAGAGGGTATGAAGTTTAGGAACATATTTCACTTCTATTCTTCTCTGTCACGCGATTTTTTTCTCTCATTGCTAATTGAACTCTTCTACTCTTATTCTCTCGCAGATAGCGAGAACACGTACTGCATCTTCAGCTGAGCAGCAGCCAGAGCTCCTAGTGGTAGCTCCTACGAGGGGCAAAGGTCGAGGTTGAGGCCTTGCCAGAGGCCGAGGCAGGGGCAAAGCTCAGCCCAGATCTCGAGCAGCAACACCAGCAATGGAACCTCAGGTAGAGTTTGACGATGAGGTTCCAGTCCAGACTGTTCCTGTCAGACCAGCTCAGGTCCCGGAGGGTTCATCGCCACCCCAGTACTTCAGAATGCTTTGTTCTGTTTGGTGGGCCTTATGGAGAGGGTGGCCTAGGCCGGTACATTTCCCATGGCACCAGCCGTCTCTCAGGCTGAGGGAAGAGCACAAACTCCCACTACTCCCGCTTCGGAGCAGATGGCTCCCCAGTATCAGACTCCAGCAGCTCAGCCAGTCAAAGTAGTTCAGTCGGTTGTTGCGGCACAGGCCGGTGATGGACCAACTATGTCTTTTGAGGGCTTATTGAGATTGGACAAGTTTACCAAACTCTTCCCCAGTTCACTTCAGTGGTGCACCTTCTGAGGACCCACATGATTATCTTGACCGCTGCCATGAGGTTCTGCGGAACATGGGGATAGTTGAGATCAATAGGGTCGATTTTGCTGTGTTTCAGATGACGGGCTCTACCAAGAGATGGTGGAAGGATTTTGTATTGACCTGACCAATGGGGTCGCCTGGTCTTACTTGGGACTAGTTCTCTCATATATTTCTTGAGAAGTTCGTTCTTGTCACATTGAGAGAGGATTTTCGCAGGCAGTTCGAGTGTCTCCAGCAGGGCAGTATGTCCGTCACTTAGTATGGGACCTATTTTGTAGATCTGGCCCATCATGCTATTCTTCTGCTTCCTATAGAAAGAGAGGGTGATGAGGTTTATTGAGGGACTCACTCACCTTATCAGGCTACAGATGGGCAAGGATACCAGAAGTGAGATTTCCTTTCAGGCCGCTGCTAATGTTGTGAGGAGGATCGAGATGGTTCTTGCACAGGAGCGAGGGCAGGGGTCTGATAAGAGGCCTCGTCAGTTTGGTGGGTTCAATAGTGCCCCGTTTGGAGGCAGGGGTAATTTTGGTAGAGGTCATCCTCCCAGGCCGTTTCATTCAGCACTCCAGGCATCCCACGATGCTTCAGGTGGTCGTGGCCCTCATATGCCTTATTCCGATCATCTAGCCTACAGTGCACCACCCACCTCTGCTCCAAAGTTTTCAGGGTGGTTACTCAGGTCGACATGGTCAGTTTCAAGGTCAGCAGTCACATCAGCCGAGATCCTGTTATACTTGTGGTGATTTGAGGCACATTGCTAGATTTTGCCCTCATGCATCAAGCAGTTCACAACATCAGGGTTCTCGTGCCATGGTCCCATCACCGGGTGCTTCACCTCCTGCTCAGCCAACTAGAGGTAGGGGTCAGCCATCCAGAGGCGATGGTCAGGCCATTAGAGGTGGAGGTTAGGTCGCTAGAGCTGGGGGCCAGCCAGCTAAGGCCCGTCCTAGAGATGTAGTTCAGAGTGGTGGGGATTAGCGCCGATGCTATGCTTTTCCAGCTAGGCCTGAGGCTGAGTCATCTGACACTGTTATCACAGGTACTGTTTCAGTTTGCAGTAGAGATGCTTCAGTTCTATTTGATCAGGGTTCTACTTACTCCTATGTGTCATCCTATTTTGCTTCATATTTGGTTGTGCCTCGTGATTCTTTGAGTGATCCTGTGCATGTGTCCACACCTATGGGAGATGCTATCATTGTAGACCACATTTATCGTTCATGTGTGGTCACTATAAGGAATCTTGAGACTAGTGTAGATCTTCTACTTCTCGATATGGTAGATTTCAATGTTATCTTGGATATAGATTGGCTGTCACCTTATCACGCTCTATTGGATTGTCATGCTAAGACAGTGACCTTAGACTTGATGGGGTTGCCTCAATTAGAGTGGAGAGGGACTCCTGGCCATTCTACTAGCAGGGTTATCTCTTATATGAAGGCTCAACGTATGGTCGAGAAGGGGTGTCTAGCTTATTTGGCTTATGTCCGTGATTCTAGTGCGGAGGTTC
The DNA here is from genome assembly GCF_000715075.1 of Nicotiana tabacum. Classification (NCBI taxonomy): domain Eukaryota; kingdom Viridiplantae; phylum Streptophyta; class Magnoliopsida; order Solanales; family Solanaceae; genus Nicotiana; species Nicotiana tabacum. The sequence goes on along the minus strand of NC_134096.1, from coordinate 90,666,299 downwards.
CTACCATGAATTTAGTACCAATTGTCCGTGAGTTTGCAGATGTGTTTCCTACAGACGCGTCGGGGATGCCACCCAATAGGGATATAGATTTCTGTATTGATTTGACTCCGGGCACTCAACCCATTTCTATTCCTCCATACCGTATGGCCCCACCAGAGTTGAAAGAATTGAAGGAGCAGTTACAGGATCTACTTGATAAGGTCTTCATTAGACCTAGTGTCTCACCCTAGGATGTGCCTGTGTTGTTCGTGAAGAAGAAGGATGGATCGATAAGGATGTGCATATATTACCGGCAATTGAACAAAGTCACCATAAAGAACAAGTATCCATTGCCAATGATTGATGACTTATTTGATCAGCTTCAGGGTGCTAACGTGTTTTCGAAGATTTATTTGAGGTCTGGCTACCATTAGTTGAGGATTAGGGCTCCGATGTCCTTAAGACATATTTTCGAACTCAGTACAAGCATTATGAGTTTCTAGTGATGTCTTTTGGGTTGACAAATGCCCCAGCAACATTTATGGATCTGATGAACCGAGTGTTTAAGCCTTATTTGGACTCCTTTGTGATTATGTTTATTAATGATATCTGCAATCGAGAGGAGCACGGGCAACATCTTCAGATTGTACTTCAAAGTATGAGAGACAACCAATTATATGCTAAGTTTTCAAAGTGCGAGTTTTGGTTGAATTCAGTCACTTTCTTGGGGCATATTGTATCAGCATAGGGCATTCAGGTAGACCCTAAGAAGATTGAGGCAGTTCAGAACTGGCCTAGACCCACTTCAGCCACGAAGATCTAGAGTTTCTAGGGGTTGGCAGGTTATTACCGTTGGTTTGTGGAGGGGTTCTCATCTATAACAGCCCCATTGACCAGGTTGACCCAGAAGGTTGTCCCGTTCAGATGGTCAGACGAGTGTGAGGCGAGCTTTCAGAAGCTCAAGACTTCTTTGACTACAATGCTGGTGTTGGTGTAGCCCCCAGGTTCAGGATCTTATACGATATATTGTGATGCATCCCACATTGGGCTCGGTGCAATATTGATGCAGGATGGCAGGGTGATTGCATATGCGTCACGGCAGTTGAAGGTCCATGAGAAGAATTACCCTGTCCATGACTTAGAGTTGGCAGCCTTTGTTCATGCACTGAAGATTTGGAGGCACTATCTTTACGGCATGTCGTGTGAGGTTTTCACGGATCATCGGAGCCTACAGTATTTGTTCATGTAAAAGGATCTCAATTTGAGACAGAGGAGGTGGTTGGAGCTATTGAAAGACTATGATATTGCCATCTTGTATCATCCCGGAAAGACCAATATGGTGGCCGACACTTTGAGTATAAAGGCAGTGAGTATGGGTAGCCTTGACTAAATTCTAGTTGGTAAGAGACCACTTGCATTGGATGTTCAGGCCTTGGTCAATCAGTTCGTGAGATTGGATGTTTCTGAGCCCAGTCGTGTCCTAGCTTGTACAATCGCTCGGTCTTCCTTTTTTGAGCGCATCTGGGAGAGGCAGTATGACGACCCTCATTTGCTTGTCCGTAAGGACACAATGCGGCATGGTGGTGCCAAGCAGGTTACTGTTGGAGATGATGGAGTTTTGAGGATGTCGTGTTGTGTTTGTGTGCCTAATGTAGATGGACTTCATGAGTTGATTCTTGAGGAGGCTCACAGTTCTAGATATTCTATTCATCTGGGTGCCGCCAAGATGTATCGGGACTTGCGGCAGCATTATTGGTAGAGGAAAATAAAGAAGGACATAGTTGCATATGTAGCTCGGTGTCTAAATTGTCAGCATGTAAAGTGTGAGCATTAAAGACCTGGTGGTTTGCTTCAGAAGATGGACATTCATGAGTGGAAGTGGGAGCGTATCACTATGGATTTCGCTGTTGGACTCCCACGGACTCAGAGGAAGTTCGATGCAGTTTGGGTCATTGTGGACAGGCTGACCAAGTCAGCGTACTTCATTCTTGTGGCAGTTACCTATTCTTCCGAGCGGTTGGCAGAGATTTACATCCGCAAGATCGTCCGTCTTCACGGTTTGCCCATGTCTATCATTTCTGATCGAGGTACGCAGTTCGCCTCGCACTTATGGAGAGCAGTACAACGTGAGTTGGGCACGCAGGTGGAGCTGAGCACAACATTTCATCCTTAGATAGACGGACAATCCGAGCGCACTATTCAGATATTGGAGGATATGCTTTGCGCTTGTGTTATAAACCAGTTCTTGCCGCTCGCGGAGTTTTCCTACAACAATAGCTACCAGTCGAGCATTCAGATGGTTCCCTATGAGGCATTATACGGTAGGTGGTGCCGATCGCTAGTTGGATAGTTTGAGCTGGGGGAGGCTCGGTTGTTGGGTACAGATTTAGTATAGGATGCCTTGGATAAGGTCAAGAGTATTCAGGATCGACTTCGCACAGCTCAGTCCAGGCAGAAGAGTTATCAGAAGAGTTATGGCGACCGTAGAGTTCGTGATGTTTCATTCATGGTCGGAGAGAGAGTGTTGCTCCGGGTATTACCCATGAAGGGTGTGATGAGGTTCGGGAAGAAGGGCAAGTTGAGCCCTCGGTATATCGGGACTTTCGAGATTCTTGAGAGAGTGGGAGAGGTGGCTTACAGGCTTGCGTTGCCACCAGGTTTTTCAGCAGTTCTTCCGGTGTTCCATGTGTCCATGCTCCGGAAGTATCACGACGATCCGTCCTATGTGTTAGATTTCAGCTCTGTCCAGTTGGACAAGGATTTGACTTACGAGGAGGGGCTAGTGGCTATTCTAGCCCGGCAGGTTCGTCAGTTGAGGTCTAAGAGTTATCTTTCAGTCCGAGTGCAGTGGAGAGGTCAACCCGTCGAGGCAGCTACTCAGGAGTCCGAGTCGGACATGCGGAATAGATATCCTCACCTTTCACCAGTCCAGGTACTTTTCTATGTCAGTTCGAGGACGAACGATTATTTTAGAGGTGGAGAATGTGATGACTCGATAAGTCATATTATGTTTTAGAACCTAATTCTGCGCTTTGAAGCCTTAAATACCTCATTTTAGCCTTCCTCGATTTGTGTGCACAGTTCGATTGTTTTTTCCAGAAAGCTTTTATGTTAAAAACTGAGAAAATATGAAATTTTTGCCTTAAGATTCATTTAAGTTGACTTCGGTCAACGTTTTGAGTAACCGGACCCGGATTCGTGTTTTGACGGTCTCGGTGGGTCCGTATTGTGATTTTGGACTTGGGCGTATGCCCGGAATCGAATTCGAAAGTCCCTAGCCTGAGTTATCGGACTTTATCGAAATTTGAAAGTTTGAAAGCTTAATGACTTTGAAAGTTTGACCAATGTTTGACTTTATTAATATCATGTCCGTAATTTAATTCCGAAACCCAGTATAGGTCTAATACTATATTTATGACTTATCTGTCAAATTTGGTGTGGAACGGAGTTGGTTTAACGTGATTAAGACGTTCGGTTGTTAATATAGCAATTCTAAAGTTTCTTGAAAATTTCATTTGATTTTAGTGTCCGATTCATAGTTCTAGGTTTTATTTTGGTGATTTGATCGCGCGAGCAAGTTCGTATGATATTTTTAGACTTGTGTGCATAGTTGGTTTAGAGCCCCGAGGGCTCGGGTGAGTTTCGGATAGGCTACAAAGTGGTTTGGACTTAGAAAAACTCAGCTCGTGTTTCAATTCTGGTGCAGGCCTCTGATCTCGCATTTGCGAGATCAGGCATCACATTTGCGACCTCTGATGGGTTCGCATTTGCGAGCAACTCATCGCATTTGCGAAGAGTAGCCAGGCCACATTATGTTTGCATTTGCGAATAATACTTCACATTTGTGAAGTGGGTAAGTGGGTACAGGATCGCAATTGCGATCAGGTGGTCGTATTTGCGGAAGGTCAGAGTTCGCATTTGCGAATATTTCATCGCAAATACGATAAATGTAGTGATGTGAAGGTCTTCGCATTTGCGATAGATTCTTCGCATTTGCGAACCCCAGGTCGCGAATGCAACATCTGCAACTGATCAAATGGGTCTTAGAGACGGGATTTTTGCTCATTCTTCAAATTTTCAAAAAAAGAAACCTAGAGGCTATTTTTCAAAGAACCTTTCTTCCCCAAATCATTGGTAAGTGATTCTAAACTAGTTTGTTTCAATCTTTCATTACATTTCCTAAGATTTCAACCTAAAATCTAATGTTTTTATGGTAAAAATTGGGGGTTTGGGTAGAATTAAAGTTTTTTGTAAAATTGGGAATTAGACCTCAAATTGAGGTCAGATTCCAAAACAAATTACATAACCGGGCTCGGGGGTGAATGGGTAATCGGGTTTTGGTTCGAATTTCGGGTTTGGACCAAGCGAGCCTGGGAGTTGACTTTTGTTGACTTTTTCAATAATGACCTAAATTGAATTCTTTGCAATCATGGGTAGTTCCTAAGACTTAATTTGAATCGTTTGGTTGGTAATTTGCTAGATTCTATTAGTTCGGAGGCTTTTTTGAAAGGAAAAGCTATGATTGAGCTTTGAGTGGATCTTTGGAGCGAAGTAAGTATCGTGGTTAACCCTGACTTGAGGGATTAGGAATTGTTTGTCTACTTGCTACATGTTTAGATGTTGGGTACAACGTATATGTGAGGTGACGAGTACTTATGCGTTGTTGTCGGGTTAAAGCATGCTGGTGGGACTTGTTCCTTGTCGTTTATTGCTTACTTTGATCTTGTTATCCATGCTTGGACTAGTTACTTACTAAATTGATCGTTCTTATCGTGTTTACGGGGTTTTGTGATAATTGAGTATTGATTCCAAAGTTGAGATTTGTATTGTGGAACCACTGTTGAAGGAAGGCTTGTTCTTGTTGATTCTATCTCCCTGCTATTACTTGTTCATTGATATGTGGTAAGGGAGAGTGTTAATGCACGGAGGATAATACCGTGCCATATTGTGAGTATTAATGCACTAAGGGTGATGCCGTGCCATATTGTGAGTGTTAATTCACGAAGGGTGATGCCGTGCCATATTGTGAGTGTTAATGCATGAAGGGTGATATTTCGTGCCATATCTATTGATTTTTATTGTGAGGTTGAGAGTAAAAGCACGAAGGGTGATGTCGTTCAATTTTCTTCATTGTGTTTAGTTGTTTCCACTGGTTAAAAGCATGTTGACTATTCTGGTTATCATTTTCGTTGTATCTCTTACGATTTGTGCCCCTTTAGCATGTCCGTATCCCAATAGTACATGCTTAGCTGTTATTGTTATTTTCTTATACATATACTATTATCCGCACTGTTTTATTGTGTGGGTGTCTTGTCATAGCCTCGTCACTACTTCGTCGAGGTTAGGCTCGATACTTACGAGTACATGGTGTCGATTGTACTCATACTACACTCTGCACTTCTTGTGCAGATTGTGGTACTTGCCCTAGCTGATCATGAGGCTTAGCAGCTTGGACTTGCTTATTGGAGACTCAAGGGAGATCTGCTGGCGTCCGTAGACCTTGGAGTCCCCTTTTATCTCCCCTATTTTACTGTAATTCTTTGTAACGACCCAACTTGTCGTTTTAAGAATTAACGCCCCGTTCAGTGACTTAAGGTCTCGAGCAGCTTTGTAATATGTATTATGACCCGCGTGTGTGGTCGAGTTTGGTTTTCGAAAGATTCAGAATTTAATTAAAAGAACAATTCTCATTTTGAAGCTTAAAATGAAAAGAGTTGACAAGAGTTTGACTTTGAGCAAACGACTCTAGAATGAAATTTTGATGATGTCAATAGCTTCATATGGTAATTTCGGACTTAGGCGTGTGTCCGAATTTGGATTTGAAAGTCCGTAGGACAATTCGACGCATTATGGAGAAAGTTGGAAAAATAGAAATTTTTTGGATAGTTCGACCGAAGGTTGAATTTTTGATAACGAGGTCAAAATTTGATTCCGGAAATTGGAACAACTTCACTATATTATTTAATACTCATGTACAAAATTTGAAGTCATTCCAGATTGATTTAATACGTTTCGGCGCAAATTAAAAAATTTGGAAACTTTATAAGTTATAATTCGATTCGAGGCGTGATTCATAGTTTCGGCATTGTTTGATGTGATTTGAGGCCTCGACTAAGTTTTTATCATGTTTTGGGACTTGTTGGTATGATTTGACGGGGTCCCGAGGGACTTGGGTGTATTTTTGGATCATTGGTTGAGAGACTAGTAAAGTTAAGAAATTTGGGAGTTTGACCATGGTCAATATCGGGTCAAGACAAACTCTTTTCAGTGTTTTGAGTGCGCGAGCAGGTCCGTAGCGTGTTTTATGGCTGAAATTCATATATAGTTTATGTTCGGGAGGTTCCGGATGAGTTTCGGGGTGGTTTCGAATCATTTCAGAGAAGTTTGAGTTTGCTGGTTTCTGGTGAGGTACTGTTCATTCGCAATTGCGAACACTGTTCATTGAAGGTTACTGTTCATTCGCAATTGCGATGATTTTTGGATTTTAGTGAAGTTCGCAATTGCGAACTATTTATTGCAATTGCGATAATTTTGGATTTTAGTGCAGTTCGCAATTGCGATACATTGTGAACAGTGTATCGCAATTGCGAACACTGTTCATGGGAGGTTACTGTTCATTCGCAAATGCAAAGTATTTGTCCGCAAATGCGAACCTGGGCAGAAACTTAAGGATTGAAAATTTGTCATTTCTTCAGTTTCGATTTGGATTTTTGGAGCTCGGTTTTTGGGCGATTTTGAGGATTTCTTCACGACTTCGACTGTGGTAAGTGTTCTATATCCGAAAGTGATTATATTTCATGAATTTTTGGTTATATTCATCATTTAATTCGAGTTTTAATTGAGGAAATTCGAATTTTTGTAAAACTTTTCAAAAATAAAAATTTAAGATTTGGAGGACGATTTGTTATTGGAATTCAATAAAATTGGTATGGTTGAACTCGTATTAGAATGAGTGTTCGGATTCCATAAAAATTCTGTTGAGCTCCGAGAAGCGGGCCCTGCATTGACTTTTGGTTGACTTTTTAATGTGAAATTTTAAGTCGGCGTTTTATTATCCGAAATTGTTTTCGATGAATTTTAATGAAGTTATACAATTATTTTGGATAGATTTGAGCCGTCCGGAGGTCAATTCAAGAAAGAAGGCTATTTTGGAATATCGGCATAACTTCAAAAAGGTAAGTATCTTGCCTAACCTTAAGTCGGAAAAATTACCCGTTAGACATTGAGTCGTATGTGCCATTTGTGCAATGTGAAAGCTATGTACGTGAGGTAACGAGTACGTACTCGGGCTTATATGTGGAAATTTTATTGTTTTAACGTCTTAGGCATTCTCATGTATTAAATTGAAAATTGTTGGAACTTAGTAAATCCTTAAATTGTCATGCCTCGTTCCTTGTTTGTCGAAATTGTATTTTATATGATAATTTGGTATGATTGTCACTTGAAATTTTATATGAATTCCGTGTGTTTGTTAATTGATATTTCTTGAAATTAGTTATTTATGGATTTTTTATATGCAAATAATTTATTAAATAAGTTTAAATTGAGGTATTAATATATTTATCAAAATCTTGGACTAAAGAAGGTGTTGTTTTTATGCTGAGTTAGTTTTCCTTCATTGTTGTTGTTTTCAAGGTGTTATATATGTTGTGTGAAGCCTTGGGATATTTGTTGTAAAATTAATTGATTTTGTGGTAATATCCATGTTAATTGTTGTGTGGTTTGGGTTACTGTTATGCGGCGGATAAGGGTGGCATTCCACTGTTGATATTATGTGGGTATAAGGGTGGCATTTCACTGTGATTATGTGTGCTGGGATATTGTCTAGGATTGTTAGGGCGGAGGGATAAGGGAGGTTATTATAGGAGAGATAAGGGTGGCTAGTGTTAGGGATGATATGTGATGATGTTGAATTATTGTATTGGTAATTTTTATGTGATGTTGTGATTTTCCGTGTGTTTATCATTATATCTTGTGCAACTTGTCTTTTTGTTTCGGTAAACTTGATAATATCTTGATCTATGTTGAAATTGTGAGCTTGTGGCTATTGCCGGACAGGTAATGTTATATGGGATCGGGTTATACGCCGCAACATATAAGAAATATGGGCACAAGGTGCCGAGGGAAATATGATAATTTTATTACTGGCACATGAACTGTCCGTGCAGATGTGATATGAAAAGTGGGCACGAGGTGTCGGAAAAATATGATAATTTAATTATGGGCACGAAGTGCCGTGGAAATATGAAAGTGGGCCGAGACTCGTATTTTATGATTTTGAAATGAGGTGTCACAGGGTGACTTTTATTTGAATGATATTTATTTGAAGGAATTATATTTGAAAGAGATTTATTTGGAAGAATTATATTGGAAGGAATTATATTTGAAAGAGATTTATTTGAAAGAATTATATTTGAAAGATATTTATTGAAGGGAGTATATTCAAAATATATTTATTGGAAAGTATTATATCTTGAAGATTATTATTTGAAAAACATATAGATGAAAGAGTTATATTTGAAGGACTTGATTAATTGGTTGTACTTGTATTCATTATTTATTGAGCAATATTTATGGTGTTCTTGTTGCCCTGCTGTGTATATCACTGGTTGATTATTGTTATTTGTTTTATATTATTTTTGTATACTATATTGCACATGTTGTTAGACTAGTGAGTGTCTTGACTGTACCTTGTCGCTACTCTACTGAGGTTAGTCTTGATACTTACTGGGTACCGACTGTGATGTACTCATACTACACTTCTACATATTTTTGTGCAGGGCCAGGTATTAAAGCTATCAGACTCGGACAAAGTTAGAGTGTGATCGCAAGGATTCAAGGCAGAGCTGCTTGGTCGTCGCAGTCCCTTGGAGTCTTTCTATTTTATTGTACTGTAAATTATTAATCAAACAATATTGAGTATTCGATCTTTGAGATCATTTCATGTATTCTGTTAGAGTTCGTGACTCAGTATTACCAGTCTTGGGAGTGTTTGAATATTTTCCGTGTTGGTTTTGACACTTGTATTATAATTATATGTTTAAAAAGAAAGAAATGGCTTGAATTGTTATTATAGTCGGCTTACCTAGTCTTAAAGACTAAGTGCCATCACGACGCCTGTGGTGGGATTTTTGGGTCGTGACATTCTTATTATGATTTCCAAAAATGTAATACAATCCCTATATGTAATGAATTGAGATGTAATGAGAGATTCTCTTTAACAACTTCTCAACTAACTCAACTAACTCTAACTAACTTTTGGCTCCTAACTAACTTCCGTGTCACGACCTAATTTCCCCTCCGTATGACGTCGTGACGGCACCTAGTCTCTACGACTAGGTAAGCCTAACATTTGCGGAATAATAAAATGAAAACATAAATTTAACAACTAACTGTAGCAATAACAACATAACTGGGTACCATGCCGCTTGGCATGTACAATAACCAACTGTTCAAAAATACACAACAATCCCAAAACCCGGAACATCGTAAATCACAAACTACAGAAGGAAAATCTAGTGTCTCTATACATCAGAGTCTAACAAAACAAAAATACAGAAGATAATGGATATGAGAAAGAGTAGAAGGGGACTCCGAGGTCTGCGGACGCGACAAATATACTTTGAAGTCTCCAAAGCTGTCCCGACTCACTGATAGTGTGGCTGATAAGGAGCACCTGGATCTTCTCACGAAAAACATGTACAGAAGAGTAGTATGAGTACACCACAATCGATACCGAGTAAGTGCCAAGCCTAACCTCGGTCGAGTAGTGACGAGGTCAGGTCAGGACCCTACTGGTATAAATAATAATAAGGCAAGGCAAGAATGAAATATTGGAGTAAAATAAAGACTGAAATTTAACAAGAAAGAATTCATAGAAAGTAACAGCTAAGTACACAGAAATACAACAAGGGATCTCCCGAGATAGCGTCTCGTAGTCCCAAACGTAAATGTGCAGGGGAATCTCCCGAAATACCGTTTCGTAGTCCCAAAGTAAATATGCAAGACAAGGGGATCTCCCAGAATACCGTTCCGTAGTCCCAAAGTAAATATGCAAGACATGGGGGATCTCCCGGAATACCGTTCCGTAGTCCCAAAGTAAATATGCAAGACACGGGGATCTCTCAGAATACTGTTCCATAGTCCCAAAGTAAATATGCAGGTCAAATAATAGCACGTGACAACTACAACACAAAATCCTACAAATTAGACTAAGTACAAGTCAAGGAAAAACAGGAAAATCCACTAAACATGTTGCTCGGAGTTCAGATAAATAATTAAGGCAAGTAGACATGCTATTTTAGTCTAATACTACACATGTTGATAAGACTCAAATAAGAAGGAAAAACAGGTTATTACTTAGTAGAAATCAGGTTTTTATAACAATTAGCCCGTGTACGTACTCGTCACCCCACGTACACGGTGCTCACATGTCAAAACAGTACCAAATCCTAAGGGGATTCCCCCCCCCAACACAAGGTTAGGCAAGCCACTTACCTCGAACCAAGCTCAATCAATCGGTCACAATGCCTTTCCCACGAATATCCGGCTCTGAATGGCCCAAATCTAGCCAAAAGAAATTACATATCATAAATACAACTATAATAGACTAATCTAATTAATGAAATCAAGACTTAAACGAGAAATTTGAAAATCGCCCTAAAAAGCCTCCCCGGGCCCACGTCTCGGAATTGGATAAAAGTCACAAAATATGAACACCCATTCACTCACGAGTCCAACCATATAAAAATTACTCAAATCCGACCACAAATCCCCTTTCAAAACTCGAAATCTTTGTTGAAGAAGTTCTTCCAATTGTTTTCCAATTTCAATCCCAAAATCCGAAATTAATGATAGATTAGTGTGATATAACCAAAATGGAGTGTAGAATCATTACCCAATCTATATCTCTGAAAATCCCTCAAAATATTGTCCAAATCCGAGCTCCCAACTCAAGTTTTTGATAACATGGCAAAACCCCCATTTTTTGGAAACTTTAATACTTCCCAGACATTTCCTTCTTCGCGAACGCGGCCACACCCTCACATTCGCGAAGAACAATTTACTTCGGCTAAAAAATCCTCCATCGCGAATGCGATGCACTTGTCATGAACGCGAAGACCACTCAGCTCGACCCTACACGAATGCGGGACCAACGTCGCGAACACGTAGGCAAAAGGGCCTGGGGACCCAGTTGGCCAATACCTCTACGCGAACGCGGAACCTCCATTACGAACGCGTATACCAAGTACCTCAGTGCTTCGCTAACGTGGGACATCCATCGTGAGCGTGAAGCACAAAATCTCGCCTGCTTCCAGTTCCTCTTCACGAACGCGAAGAAGGAAACCAGAACTGAAGAACACAAGAAATCTGCAATCTCTCCCAAGTCCAAAATGATCCACTAACCACCCGAAATCAACCCGAGGCTAAAATCATACAATTCAAACTTAGTCTAGCCCTCAAACCACATCAAACAACGCTAAAATCATAAATCGCCCTTCAATTCAAACTTAAAGAACTTGAAACTTCAAATTTTTACAACCGATCCCGAAACTTATCAAACCACGTCCGATTGATCCCATATTTTGCACAAAAGTCATATTCAACATTACGGACCTACTACGGTCAAAATCTCCAAAAAATCGACTTTCGCCATTTCAAGCCTAAATGAGCTACAGACCTCCAAAACACAATTCGGACTCGCCCCTAAGTCCAAAATCACCCAACAGAGCTAACGGAACCGACGAAACTCTATACTGGAGTTGTCTTCACACAATTCTAATTACGGTCAAAATCCTAAGAATTAAGCTTCCGTTTTAGGGACTAAGTATCCCAAAACGCTCCGAAACCAAAATAAAACCTCCCGATAAGTCACATAAGCAGAAAAAGATACAGGGGAAACAGTAAATAGGAGATCGGGGCTATTACTTTCAGAATGACCGGTCGGGTTGTCACATTCTGGAACTGACCACTAACCACCCTAACTGTCACACTTCTTTATTAAAACCAACTCATTTATACTAATTGTGTGATGACCCGATATGTCATTTTTAATTTTAACCTTCATTGATGTATTTAGAGATCTCGAATAGCTCCATCCATCCTTCCTCGATTCGCATGCGCAATCCGTATCTTTTTCCGAAAATTTTTTATGTGAAAAACCAATGAAAATGTGAAATTTTGCCTTTAAAACTCATTTGAGTTGACTTTGGTCAATATTTTGAGCAAACAAATCTGGATCAACATTTTGAAAGTTTCGATGGTTTTGTATCGTGATTTGGGACTTGGGCGTATGCCCTACCTTGAATTATCGCCATTTGACGGAAACTAAAAATTTAAAAGTTTAAAGAATTCCTAAATTTGACCATAATTGTATTTTGGTTGATACCAGGTCCCAATTTGGATTCCAAGAGTTCGATCAGCTTTGTAACAATATTTGTGATTTTTGTACAAAATTTGAAGTTATTCCGGGGTGTGTAGGCATATTTTCCGTTAGTTGTTTTAAAAAATAAACAAAAGGTTTGATTTTATAAAGCTTGAATTTCTAAAGTTTGACCGAAGATGCGACTTTTGAGCAAACGACTCCGGAATGGAATTTTGATTATTCCCATAGTTTCATATGGTGATTTCGGACTTAGGAGCATGTCCGGATTTGGATTTAGATGTCCGTAGGACAATTCAGCGCATTTTGGCGAAAGTTGGAAAATAGAAGATTTTTGAAAAATTTGACCGGGAGTTGACTTTATTGATATCTGGGTCAAAATTCAATTCTGGAAATTGTAACAACTCCATTATGTCATTTATGACTTGCAGGCAAAATTTGGGGTTATTCCGGATTGATTTGATATGTTTCGTCGTCGAATGTAGAATTTGGAATTCGTTAGTTTTTATTAAGCTTGAATTGGGGTGTGATTCGTGTTTTTAGCATTGTTAGATGTGATTTGAGACCTCTACTAAGTCCATAATATGTTTGGAGACTTGTTGGTGTGGTCGGACGGGGTCCCGAGGGGCTCGGGTGAGTTTCAGAGTAGTTTCACGAAGATGTATCAGGACTTGAGGCAACATTATTGGTGGAGGAGGATGAAGAAGGACATAGTGGAGTATGTGGCTCGGTGCCTAAATTAACAATAGGTGAAGTATGAGCATTAGCGGCCGAGTGGGTTGCTTCAGAAGTTAGAGATTACGGAGTGAAAATGGGAGCGGATCACTATGGATTTCGTTGTTGGGCTTCCACGGACTCAACAGAGGTTTGATGCAGTTTGGGTGATTGTGGATAGGCGGACCAAGTCAGTTCATTTCATTCCTGTGATGACTACTTATTCTTCCGAACAGCTGGCTCGAATTTACATCCGCGAGATCGTCATGCTTCATGGCGTACCAGTATCTATCATCTCTGACTGGGGTACACAGTTTACATCACGGTTTTGGAGGGCTGTACATCAGGAGTTGGGTACTCAGTTGAGTTGAGCACAATATTTCACCCTCAGACGGACGGACAGTCCGACCGCACTGTTCAGATACTGAAGGATATGCTCCGCGCTTGTGTGATAGATTTTGGGGGTGCTTGGGATCAGTTCTTGCCACTTGCGAAGTTTGCCTACAACAACAGTTATCAGTCAAGCATTCAGATGGCACCGTATGAGGCTCTGTATGGTAGGCAGTGTCGATCTCTAGTGGGTTGGTTCGAGCCGGGTGAGGCTAGATTATTGGGTATAGACTTGGTTCAGGATGCCCTGGATAAGGTGAAGGTGATTCAGGATCGACTTCGCACAACCCAGTCCAGACAGAAGAGTTATGCGGATCAGAAGGTTCGCAATGTTGCATTCATGGTTGGAGAGCGGGTCTTGCTCCGGGTTTCGCATATGAAGGGTGTTGTGTGGTTCGGGAAGAAGCGCAAGCTGAGCCCATAGTTTATCGGCCCATTTGAGGTGTTGCGACGCGTTGGGGAGGTTGCTTATGAGCTTGCCTTGCCTCCCAGTCTTGCAGGGGTCCATCCAGTATTCCATGTTTCTATGCTCCGGAAGTATCACGGCGATCCGACTCATGTATTGGATTTCAGCTCAGTTCAGTTGGACAAGGATCTATCTTATGTTGAGGAGATAATGGCTATTTTGGACAGGCAGGTTCGAAAGCTGAGGTCAAAGAACATTGCTTCCGTGAAGGTTTAGTAGAGAGCTCATTCGGTCGAGGAGGCGACTTGGGAGACCGAGCATGTTATGCGTAGCCGTTATCCTCATCTTTTCACCACTTTAGGTATGTCTTTATGTTCATTCGAGGACGAACGATTATTTTAAGAGGGGAAGGATGTAATGACCTGGCCAGTCGTTTTGAGAGTTATAGCCCCGATCCCCTATTAACTGCTTCTCCCTTATCTGTTTTCTGCTATTGTAACTTGTTGGGAGGTTTCATTTTGGTTTTTGGAGTGTTTTGGATAATTAGTCCCTAAATGGAGGTTTAAGCCTTATGATTTGGATCGTAGTCAGAACTGTGTGAAGACTACTCCGTAATGGAGTTCCTTAGCTCCGCTAGGTGATTTTGGACTTAGGGGCGTGTCCGGATAGTATTTTGGAAGCATGTAGCTCATTTAGGCTTGAAATGGCGAAAGTCAAAATTTTGGAGATTTTGACCGGTAGTGGACTTTTTGATATCGAGGTCGGATTCCAATTCTGGAAATTGGAGTAAGTCCGTAGGGTTGAATATGACATGTGTGCAAACTTTGGGGTCAATCGGACGTGGTTTGCTAGGTTTCGGCATCGGTTGTGGAAATTTGAAGTTTCAAGTTCTTTAAGTTTGAATTGGAGGGCGATCCATGATTTTAGCATTGTTTGATGTGGTTCGAGGGTTTGAATAAGTTTGTATGGTGTTTTAGGATTGGTTGGTATATTTGGTTGAGGTCCTGGGGGCCTCGTGTTTCGGATGCCCAACGGATCAATTTTTACACTTAGGAGGTTGCTGAAGTTTTCTGGTGTCTGAGTTCTGGTTTCCTTACACTCGATCGCGTGGGGTGATCCGCGATCGCGTAAGCTAGTTGGGCGAAAATATGGAATTTTTCTTCGCGTTCGCGGACAGGGGCATGCGAATGCATAGTGATGTGAGGTGGTGCTTCACGAACGCAGAGCCAAGGTCGCGTTCGCATAGTATTAAGTGGACCAAAGCTGGACTACACCTTTTGCTCATCGTGAACGCGTTGGGTTGTTCGCGATCGCGTAAGTATGAGAGTCAGAGCATCGCGTTCACGTGGTGTTTTACGCATTCATGTAGAGTAAATTTTTGGGGCAGCAAAGTTGAGCTTGGCGATAGCGAGGCTATTCCCGCGATCCCGATTAAGGAATAACTGGGCAGTATTAAACATTTCAAAAACGAGGGTTTGACCATTTTTATCAAAACTTGTGTTTGGGAGCTCGGATTTGGATGATATTTTGAGATGTTTTCAGAGACATCGACTAGGTAATGATTCTACACTTGGTTTTGGTTGTATCCCACTAATCTATCATTAATTTCATCATTAAATTTTGGATTTGGGTTGAAAATTGGGGAAAAATGGAAAGAAGTTCTTCAACTAAGATTTTGGGTTTTGATTGGGATTTTGACATCGGATTTGGATAATTTTGGTACGAGTGAACTCGTGAGTGAATGGGTGTTCATATTTTTTGATTTTTACCCGATTCCAAGACGTGGGCCCGGGGAGACATTTTAGGGCAATTTTTCAATTTCTTGCTTTAGCTTTGATTTCAGTAGCTAGATTAGTTCCTTGTAGTTATATTTATGATATGTAATTGATTTTGACTAGATTTGGGCTATTCGGAGTCGGATTTTCGTGGAAAGAGTATTGTTACAGATTGATTGAGCTTGGCTCGAGGTAAGTGGCTTGCCTAACCTTGTGTGGGGGAAATCCCCTTAGAATTTGGTGTTGTTATGATATGTGAGCGCCGTGTACGTGAGGTGATGAGAGCGTACACAGGATATTTGTGGAAAAAACCTAATTTTTACCGAGTAATTGCCTATTTTCATCTTATCTGAGTATACTAGCATGTGTGGTTATCATGTTAGGTGAGAATAGCATGTCTACGTGTCCTAATTTCCTATTTGAACTCTTTGCAGCATGTTTAGTAAATCCTGCTTCTTTCTTGACTTTTACTTAGTCTAAATTATAGGTTTCTTGCTGTAACTATTATATTCATTTGTTTGAGTTGCGTATTTACTTCGGGATTACGGGACGGTATCCCGGGAGATCCCCCTGCGTATTTACTTTGGGACTACAAGACGGGATCCCGGGAGACCCCCCTGCATATTTACTTTTGAAACTACGAGGCGGTTCCTCGGAAGATCTCCCTGCACATTTACTTTTGAGACTACGAGGCGGTTCCTCGGGATTTCTCCTTGCATATTTACTTTTGAGACTACGAGGCGGTACCTCGGGAGATCTCCTTGCACTTTTATTTTGGGACTACGAGACGGTATCTCAGGAGATCCCCTGTTGTTTATCCCTGTGTTCTGTGTTGCTACTTTGCTATGTTCTCTTTGTTTAAATTCCAGTCTCTTATTATATTATTATACTCTCTTGCTTATTTATTATATAGCAGTAGGGCCTTGACCTGACCTCGTCACTACTCGGCCGAGGTTAGGCTTGACACTGTGGTGTACTCACACCCTTTCCTGCACATGTTTTTCGTGAGCAGATCCAGGTTCCTTTTACCAGCCTTGTCCTTAGTTGCAGTCGCTGCTATTTTCGGAGAACTTCAAGGTACATCTGCCCACGCCCGCAGATCCTCGAAGTCCCCCTCTATCCTCCTATGTTGATTCTTCTCTTATTTCTATAGACACTGATGTATAGAACAGTTAGAACTTCGTAGAAGCTTGTGACTTACAGTATTCCGGGTCTTGGGAGTGTTATGAAAATTTCGAGATTTGATTATTGTATATACCGACCGACATCTCAATTGCTTATTAAAAATATCTGTTACTGTTAGTTGTTAATTTTTATGTTTTTCATTTCTTTTCCGCAAGTGTTAGGCTTGCCTAGTCGTAAAGACTAGGTGCCATCACGACAATTCACGGAGGGAGAATTTGGGTCGTGACATTACTGAAGCAATACTCTTTAATCTTAGCTTTCTAACCTGTCTGTCCAAAATGGCCACTGGCTCTTTAACATAAGATAGATCCTTATCCAACTGGACCGAGCTGAAGTCTTATACATGAGATGCATCGCCATGATACTTTCGGAGCATGGAAACATGGAACAGTGGATGAACTGCAAAGAGATTAGGTGGTAGTGCAAGTCTATAAGCCACCTCTCCAATTCTTTCAAGAATCTCAAAAGGCTCAATATACCTAGGGCTCAACTTGCCCTTCTTCCCAAATCTCATAACACCCTTCATGGGCAAAACCTGGAGCAAGACCCGCTCACCAACCATGAATGCGATATTACGAACCTTCCGATCCACATAACTCTTTTGTCTAGATTGGGCTGTACAAAGCCGATCCTAAATCAATTTAACCTTTTCCAATGCACCTTGAACTAAGTCCGTACCCAATAGCCTAACTTCACCCGGCTCGAACCAACCTACTGGAGACCTGCACTGCCTACCATATAAGGCCTCATACGGAGCCATCTGAATGCTCGACTGATAACTGTTATTGTAAGCAAACTCCGCAAGTGGCAAGAACTAATCCCAAACACCCCCAAAATCTATCACACACACACGAAGCATATCCTCCAATATCTGAATAATGCGTTCGGACTGTCCGTCCATCTGAGGGTGAAATATTATACTCAACTCTACCCGAATTCCCAACTCACGATGTACAACCCTCCAGAACCGTGATGTAAACTGCGTACCCCGGTCAGAGATGATAGATACTGGTACGCCATGAAGTATGACAATCTTGCGAATATAGACCTGAGCCAGCTGCTCCGAAGAGTAAGTAGTAACCACATGAATGAAATGAGCTGACTTGGTCAATCTACCATAATTACCCAAACTGCATTGAATTTCCTCTGAGTCCGTGGGAGCCCAACAACGAAATCCATAGTGATTCACTCCCATTTCCATTCTGGAATCTCTAACTTCTGAAGCAATCCACCCGGTCACTGATGCTCATACTTCACCTGCTGACAATTTGGGCACCGAGCTACATATTCCACTATGTCTTTCTTCATCCGCCTCCACCAATAGTGTTGTCTCAAGTCCTGATACATCTTTGTAGCACCCCGGATGAATGGAGTATCGTAAACTGTGAGCCTCCTGGAGAATCAGCTCACACAAATCATCTACATTGGGCACACATAGCCTGCCCTGCATCCGTAATACACCATCATCTCCACTAGTGACTTTCTTGGCATCACCGTGCTGAACTGTGTCCTTAAGGGCAAGCAGATGGGGGTCATTGTATTGACGTTCTATGATACGATCATAAAGAGAAGACTGAGAAACCACACAAGCCAAAACTCGGTTCAGCTCGGAAATATCCAATATAACAAATTGATTGGCTAAGGCCTGAACATCCAAGGCTAAAGGCCTCTCTGCTACCAGTAAATATGCTAAGCTGCCCAAACTCTCCGCCTTATGACTCAAGGCACCGATAACTGTATTGGCCTTTCCAGGATGATAGAGAATGGTGATATCATAATCCTTAAGCAACTCTAACCACCTCCGCTACCACAAGTTAAGATCTTTTTGTTTAAATAGATAATGTAGACTCCGGTGATCGGTGTATACCTCACAATGGACACCGTACATATAATGCCGCCAAATCTTCAAGGCATGAACAATAGGTGCTAACTCAAGGTCGTGGGCCAAAAAATTCTTCTCATGTACCTTTAATTGTCTGGACGCATATGCAATCACCCTACCATCTTGCATCAACACTGCACCGAGACCAATGAGCGACGCATCACAATACACAGTATAAGACCCTGAACCTGTAGGCAATACCAATATTGGGGCTATAGTCAAAGCGGTCTTGAGCTTTTGAAAGCTCTCCTCACATTCCTCGGTCTACCTGAACGGAGCACCCTTCTGGGTTAATTTGGTCATAGGTGCAACAATAGAAGAGAAACCCTATACAAATCGGCGATAATACCCCGCCAAGCTAAAAAAATTCCGGATCTCAGTAGCTGATGACGGTCTGGGCCAACTCTGTACTGCTTCAATTTTCTTCGGATCTACCTGGATCTCCTTGTTCGTTACCACATGACCCAAATATCCTACAGAATCAAGCCAGAATTCACACTTTGAAAATTATGCATACAATTTCTTTTCTCTCAAAGTCTAAAGCACAGTCCTCAGGTGCTGTTCATGATCTTCCCGGCTCCAGGAGTACATCAGAATGTCGTCAATAAACACAATGATGAATGAGTCAAGATAGGGCTGAAATACACTATTCATAAAATGCATAAATGCTGCTGGGACGTTGGTCAACCCAAATGATATTACATGGAACTCGTAATGACCATACCGAGTCCTGAAGGCAGTATTTGGAATATATAGTTCTCAAATCTTCAAATGATGATATCCTGACCGCAAATCAATTTTAGAGAACACTCTGGTACCCTGAAGCTGATCAAATAGGTCATCAATATGTGGCAATGAGTACATGTTCTTCACTGTAACCTTGTTCAAATGGCAGTAATCAATACACATCAACATAGAACCATCTTTCTTTTTCACAAATAAGACAAGAGCACCCCAAGGTGATACATTGTGTCGAATGAAGCCCTTATCAAGTAACTCATGTAACTGCTCTTTTAAATTCTTTCAATTCTGCTGGGGATATACCATATGGTGGACTAGAAATAGGCTGAGTGCCTGGTAACAAATCAATGCCAAAGTCAATATCCCTATCGAGTGGCATACCCGGAAGATCCGTTGGAAATACATCAGGAAAATATCTTACTACAGGAACTGACTCCACGGTAGGAGTATCAATACTAACATCTCTCACATAGGCTAGATACACATCACACCCCTTCTCAACCATTCGTTGAGCCTTAAGAAACGAAACAACCCTGCTAGGAACATGATCCAAGGTACCTCTTCACTCTAGCCATGGTAGACCTGACATAGCCAACGTCACCGTCTTGGCATGATAATCAAGGATAGCGTGATAGGGCGACAACCAGTCTATGCCCAAAATAATATCGAAATCCACCATACTAAGCAATAATAAAATTAGCTCCGGTCTCAAGACTACTGATAACAATCAAACACGACCGATACACGCGGTCAACAATAATAGATTCACCCACGGGTGTAGATACATAAACAAAAGAACTCAAAGAATCACTGGATACTCCCAAATACGGGGCAAAATAAGATGACACATAAGAATAAGTGGAGCCTGGATCAAATAAGACTGATGCATCCCTATGACAGACCAGAATAATATATGTGATAACAGAATCAGATGCAACTACCTCCATCCTAACAGGAAGGGCATAATATCTTGCCTGGCTTTCCCCTCTAGGGTGACCTCTACCTGTTCGACCTCCACCTCTAGCTGGCTATGCAGGTGGAGTAGCAACTGGTGCAGTGATTATGTCTTGAGAAGCTGAGGGCCCTGTGGAATGGGTGGGGCCTGAGAAATCTATGGAGGTGCACCTTTCCTAAGTTTGGGGCAATTCCTAATTATATGACGAGTGTCACCACACTCAAAACAAGCCCTCAGAGGATGTGGCTATTGGGACTGTCTCGGGCCCGATCGAATGGACTTCCCGCTGAAAGCACCACATACAGGAGGTACAGTAGACATTGGTAGTGCATAATATGGAACCTGAGGTCTGGGAGTAGCCAGAATACCGCTGGAAGCTGGAAGTGCTGAATGAATAGGATGGCTCACATAGCCTGCAGCTGGGGCACGAGAACTATTATATGTGCCATAATCCTGAGGTCTCTTAGCTTCCCTCTCTTCTCTCTCTCAAGTTCGCATACCCTCCAATCTCCTAGCAATTGACACCACCCGTTGGTATGTGATGTTCATCTCCATTTCTCGGGCCATACTGAATCTAATACTAGGGTAGAGCCCCTCAATATATCGACGAACCCGCTCTAGAACAATAGTACCGAAGGCTGGTGCATTCCTAGCCAAATCACTGAATCAGACCGCATATTCTGACACAGTCATAGAACCCTGGCACAACTGCTCAAACCCTATGCGCCATGCATCTCTAAGACTCTGAGGAACATACTCCCTCAAAAATATATCTAAAAATTGAGTCCAAGTGAGTGAAGCTGCCTCAGCCGGACTATCTAACTCACATGCCCGCCACCACTGGTAGGCCACTCCTCTAAGCTGTAATTCCGTGAAAGAAACTCCACTGGAATTCACAATACCCATAGTATGGAGGATACAATGACATTCCTTAAGAAAACCCTGAGCATCCTCTAAAGCTAAACCACTTAATGTGGGTGGGTGGTACTTCTTGTACCTCTCGAGCCTAAGCTGCTTCCCCTCTGAAACTGCTGCCCTAATCTTGGGCCGAACTGGAATAATTGGCTGCACTAGTATAACCTCCGGGGCATGGTCAACCTAGGCCAGTGGCTTTGGGGTACGGGAGGTGGGAGTCTGTGCTCCTCCCCCGGCCTGAGATGTGGCAGGAGCAAGTGGAATTAACACTGCCTGAGCTAAAGTACCAAACATGCTCAAAAACTGGGCAAGAGTCTTCTGAAGTGCATGTGTAGTAACAGGCGTCTCAGGTGCCTGCTCTCCGACTGGAGCTACTGGTGGCTCTGCTACAACAGATTGTGTAGGTGCTCTGGCTGCACCACGTGGTCTTCCTCGGCCTCTGGCACGACCTCTGCCCCAGCCCCGGCCTCTTGCGGCTCCAACAGGGGGCACGAGTGTCTGATCATCAGATCCAGTTGTACGTGTCCTCACCATCTATGAGAGAATAGAAAGACAATGGTTTAAAATTTTGAAGTCAAAAAATGCGCACGATAAGGAATCAAATAAGTGAATATTTTTCCTAACAGTTCCATAGCCTCTCGAAGATAAGTACAGACGTCTCCGTACCGATCCGCGAGACTCTACTAAACCTGCTTGTGACTCATAACACCTATGAACCTAGAGCACTAATACCAACTTGTCACCCCAAATTCCCTCCGTAGGATGTCATGATGGTACCTAGTCTCTAAGACTAGGTAAGCCTATCAATGCGGAATAACAATAGAAATCTAAAATAAATAAATCTGCAAATTCACATATTTACAACTCCCAAAACCCGGTAGAAATAAGTCACAAGCTTCCGTACACAGGTAGTTCACTGACATCTGGGCTGGTAGGAAGTACCTGGATCTGCATAAAAAGATGTGCAGAAGCGTGGTATGAATACACCATAGTGGTACCCAGTATGTGCCAAGCCTAACCTCGATAGAGTAGTGACAGGGTCAGGTCAGGCCCTACTGGAATAATAAAAGACATGGTAAAAAGTTTAACAATTAAATAATAATAAAAATAAAAATGGGAATGAATCAAGTAAGTGGTATGTCACCATTAAATTACACAAAATAAGGGCAAATAATACCTCGCAGAAGGAAAACAAAAATTTACAACTTTAAGAAAAATCACAACAATAATCAAAGAGAAATGCAGCCATAAGGAAATATCAACAAGGGCACTCCCGAGGTACCGCCTCGTAGTCCTAAATCATAAATAAATGCACAATATCTCATTTGCTTATATCACCGCGGGAGCCTTCACATTAAATTTTAAAGAAAATATTTTTTCCGAAATAGCATCCCGCGTTTTAGCCACCCTTATCACACCGTATGACTTCTAGTAGTTCCTCTTATAGCCACGTATATCAAGCCACCCTTATCTCACCGCATGCGTTTCAACACTCAGACCTTATACCACCGCATGCGTATCAATATCATAATATATTACAATTTGCACCTCAAGTGTCCAAATATTTCAACTTGCCAAAATAAATCAACAACAAGAATATTTTCCACAGTAAGGAGCTCACGGCTCAATCACAATGAGTACAAAGTTTCACAAAATATTCAGCAAAATAATATCCATTATTTCCACAATACGAAGCTCATGGCTCAATCACAATGAATACAAAAATCTTCACAAAAGATTCATCAAAACTATTATTTCACAAATTTAACATCTTGACTTAACATCAAAATTTTAAATGTAAAATACTTTATTTTTTAATAATATTTAAATTAAGAAATCCAACTTTCAAATAATGCACAGAACAAAAGAAACAGAGTTTCAACTAAACAGGTAAAACACTTAGCATGAATAGGTCAGGCAAATTTAAAATACAAAAATATTTTAGTGATGATGAATATAACATAATAAAATAATTTAATTAATATGCAATAGTGTTCTACACAATTTAAAGACATAATCTTCCACATTTAGCCCGTGTACACACTCGTCACCTCGTGTACATGACTTTCAACACATCAATATTTTTATATCAATACCAATCCTAAGGGAAATTTCTCCCATACAAATTTAGACAAGTCACTAACTCAAACCACGCTCAATCAGTCAAGTAGTATGCCTTTTCCTCGATTTTTCGACTCTGGCCGGCTGAAATCTAATCATAATTAATTCGATTCAATTAATACAAATTATAGGAATAAATTTCATAAGAAAATACAAATTTTCTAACAAAATTCAAAATTTAACCCAAAAAGCCCGTGGGGACCACGTCTCGGAACCCGATAAAAGTTACAAAATACGAACGCTCATTCAACCTTGAGTCCGGCCATACTATTTTTACTAAAATCTGACATCAACTCGACCCTCAAATCTTCAAAATAAACCAAGAGAATTTTCTAAATCTTTCGACTTAATTCATCAATTAAATGTTAAAAACAACCATGGATTTGGGTAATTTGACCAATATTGAGTTAAGAACACTTACCCCGTTGTTTTCCTTGAAAATCTCCCGAAAATCGCCTTTTTCCCGAGCTCCAAATCGGTAAAAATGGAAAATGGACTTAAACATTCTGTCTAGGCTTGCATTTGCGGACAAAAACTTTGCATATGCGAATAAATAGTAACCTCACATGAATAGTGTTTGCAATTGCGAACTGCACTAAAATCCAAAATCATCACAAATTTCGATAAATTATTCACAATTGCGAGTGAACAGTAACCTCCAATGAACAGTGTTCGCAATTGCGAATGAACAGTACCTCACCAGAAACCAACAAACTCAAACTTCTCCGAAATGATCCGAAACCACCCCGAAACTCATCCGGAACCTTCCAGACACAAACCATATATGAATTTCAATCATAAAATATGCTACGAACCTGCTCACGCACTCAAAACACTGAAAAGAGGTCATCTTGACCTGATATTGACCATGGTCAAACTCCAAAAGTTTTTAAATTTACTAGTCTCTCAACTAATGATCCAAAAATACATCTAAGTCCCTCGGGACCCCGTCAAATCATACCAACAAGTCCTAAAATATCATATAAACTTAGTCAAAACTTCAAATCACATAAAACAACGCTAAAACCACGAATCATACCCCAATTCAAGCTTAAGGAACTTAAGAATTTCCAACTTCTACATTCGATGCCGAAACCAATCAAATCAAGTTTGATTGACCTCAAATTTTGCACACAAGTCATAAATGACATAACGGAGCTATGAAAGTTTCAGAACTGGATTCCGACCCCGATATCAAAAAGTCAACTCCCCGATCAAACTTCCCAAAAATTCAACTTTCGCCATTTCAAGCCAAATTTCACTACGAACTTCCAAATAAATGTCCGGACATGCTCCTAAGTCCAAAATAACCATACCGAGCTATTGGAATCATCAAAACTCTATTTCGGGGTCGTTTACATATAAGTCGACATCCGGTCACTATTTCAACTTAAACTTTAAACCTTGGAACTAAGTGTTCCAATTTATTCCTAAAATCTCATCGGACCCAAACTAATCACCCCGACAAGTCACATAACAACTGTAAAGCATAAATTGAGTAGTAAATAGGAGAATGTGGCTACAATTCTCAAAACAACTTGCCGGGTCGTTACAAGACCCGACCCGTTGATATAATTGATATGGTATGGCTGAGGCCGCTACACCAGATGGTGTCGTTATAGGTATGCTCCATGTATGGTAAGTTAGTCATTTTGTACACCACTTACGTGTTTATCCCTATTGTAAGATTTGATGGTGTTAGCCCGTGTCTAGCATTTTGTTTTGTACACTTTTGAGGGCTACGAGTCCAAAAGTGACTTTCTGTTACTCACTACAGTGGGTTTTGATATAAATTCGGGATAGTTTGATTAAAATTTGTGAATTATATGACCTACCTGTATGGGGGTTCATTGTGTGTTGTGAAATTATTTCACAGAATTTATAAATAAAAAAAAACAAAAAGAAGAAAGAAAGGGAATGAAAAATTTTCAATTGGCACAATGTACAAAATACTTGTGATGCAGAGTTGAGGACGATATCCTCACAATTTTTATATGATGTAAAATATTTAAATTGGGCTACAAGCCGCGGTGGAAGTTATATAAGGACGAGGTTCTTGTGGTGAAAATTTATGTGTTTAAATTCTCCCTTTGTGAAATTTAAATTTATACTATAGTGTTAATAGGGAGTCATGCTTGTTAGGCTTATTTGATAATTCTTTTATATATTATTGTGCGCATTTAACTATATTCGTGTTGTAATTATTGAGTTTTAGCCCACGAGGTGAGTGCCCAGGTGGCATTAAATGTGACTCATTAAGTCGGGTAAATAGTTATGAGGTTTCATGCCTCACGTTTTGCTGTCAATGTTGTGAAAATTCGAAATGAGGTTTTGGTTAATATGAGGTTAATTGACGATGCTGAAATTAATTATGAACATCTATTATGACCAGAGATGTGGTTATGGGCATACATATGATGTGTGCGTAGGCACGAGTTGCTACAACCGGTTGAGACTAATACCGTGTGTTGATATGAAAAATCAGGCCTTTTGGAAATGTTTGGAGTGTAAGAAATTGGTTTTAAAATTTATAAATGTGGATAAAAGAAATAATCTCAACTGAGATGGTGTTGTCGGACCATGTTAAAATTTCAGTGACATGGACTCACCATGAGTAGGTGTGTAATAGTACACTCAACAATTTGAGTTACTCAAAATAATTCTTGCGACGTTCGCGGATGGACGTTTGTTTTAGAGGTGGAGAATGTGATGACCTGATAGGTCATTTTTAATTTTAACCTTCATTGATGTATTCCGAGACCTTGAATAGTTCCATTCATCCTTCCTCGATTCGCATGTGCAATCCGTATCTTTTTACGGAAAAAAATTATTTGAAAAAGCAAAGAAAATGTGAAATTTTGCCTTTAAAACTCATTTGTGTTGACTTCGATCAATATTTTGAGCAAACAAATCCGGATCAGTGTTTTGAGAGTTTTGTTGGGTCCGTATTGTGATTTGAGACTTGGGCGTATGCCCGGAATCAATTTTGGAAGTCCCTAGCTTGAATTATCGCCATTTGACGGAAACTAGAAATTTAAAGGTTTAAAGAATTCCTAAATTTGACCATAATTGGATTTTTGTTGATACCGGGTCCCGATTTGGATTCCGAGAGTTCGATAAACTTTGTAACAATATTTGTGATTTATGTACAAAATTTAAAGTTATTCCGAGGTGTGTAGGCACATTTTCCGTTAGTTTTTAAAAAAACAAACAAAAAGTTTGATTTTATAAAGCTTGAATTTCTAAAGTTTGACCGAAGATGTGACTTTTGAGCAAACGACACCGGAATAGAATTTTAATGATTCAAATAGTTTCATATGGTGATTTCGGACTTAGGAGCATGTCCAGATTTGGATTTAGATGTCCGTAGGACAATTCAGCGCATTTTGTGAAAGTTGGAAAATAGAAGATTTTTGAAAAGTTTGATCGGGAGTTGACTTTATTGATATTGGGGTCAAAATTCAATTCTAAAAATTGAAACAACTCCATTATGTCATTTATGACTTGCATGCAAAATTTGGAGTTATTCCGCATTGATTTGATAGGTTTCGGCATCGAATGTAGAATTTGGAATTCGTTAGTTTTTATTAAGCTTGAATTGGGGTGTGATTCATGTTTTTAGCGTTGTTTGATGTGATTTGAGACCTAGACTAAGTCCATAATATGTTTGGATACTTGTTGGTGTGTTTGGACTGGGTCCTGAGGGGCTCGGGTGAGTTTCAGATCATTTTTAACTGCCGATATTTGACAGCAATGTGTGAAATTTTTGATGCGCAAATCTGACTTTGGAGCTTATATCTCGAAATCTATAAGGAATCTGGAAATTATCAAAACTTGAAAGTTGTAGCTCATTGATTCTAGTTTCTAGAATGATAAACCATTTATTATTTAGATATTTGTACATAAAGTTATGATCAATTGACTGAAGGCTGGTAGGGTCGATTTTGGCTATAGCAGTGTGCATCGCCAGAAATTTCTGCTGCATAGGGCTAACTTTGGGAGCGTACATCTCACAATCTTTAAGGAATTGGGAGATGAGCAAAACATGAAAGCTGTAGCCCTTGGTGTGTATATTCCATAAAGTTAAACCATTCATCATTTGGACATTTGTATAGAAAGTTATGATCAATTAACCAAAACCTGGTACTGTAGTTTTCACTTCAATTTTTGGTTGGAAATAAGTTGAAGTAGGCGGCATTTTAAAGATGTGACCTACCTTGGCAGAAGCTATATTTTGGGGTTTCGGCCATTTTAACATATTTGAAGCTATGAAGCTCGGATTGAAGCGATTTTTGAGGCGATTTTCACCATATTGATTGGGGTAAGTATTCTATATTCAAAAGTGATTATACTTCATGATTCCATGGTTATTTTCATCAAGTATTAGTTAATCAAATAGAAGAAAATGGAGAAATTTGTAAAACTTTTCAAAAATAAAAATTTAAGATTTGGTGGTTGATTCATTATCAGAATTTGATAAAATTGGTATGGTTAAACTCGTATCGGAACGAGCGCTCGGATTTCGTGAAAATTATGTTGGGTTCCGAGAGGCAGGCCCCGCGTTGACTTTTGTTGTCTTTTTAATGAAAAATTTTAAGTCGACGTTTTATTATCCGGAATTATTCCCGATGAATTTTAATGAAGTTATATAATTAAATTGGATAGGTTCGAGCTGTCCGGAGGTAAATTTGAGCAAGAAGGCTATTTTGGAAATATCGGCCTAACTTCAAAAAGGTAAGTATCTTGCCTAACCTTGAGCGGTGGAATTACCCCTTAGGCATTGAGTCTTATGTGGAAATTATGTGATTGAAAGCCGTGTACGCAAGGTGGCGAGTACGTACTTGATTTATATGTGCAAATTATATCGGTTAAAATTCGTACACACCATTATATATTAAATTAGAAAATTGTTGGAACTTAGTAAATCCTTGAATTATCATGCCTCGTTCCTTGTTTGTCGAAATTGTATTTTATATGATAATTTGGTGTTATTGTTACTTGGATTTTTATGTGAATTCAGTGTGCTTATTGATTTGATATTTTTCTTGGAATTAAATTCATTACGGAATCCTTATCTGCAAATAATTATTAAATAAGTTTAAAATGAGGCAATAATTTATATTTATTAAAATCTGGATTAAAGAAGGCGTTGTCCTATGCTTGAGTTACTTTTCCATCTATATTGTTGTTTTGAGAATTTATATATGTTGTGTGGAGCCTTGGGATATTTTTGAGAAATTTATTGATTTTACTATATCATTGGAATTGGTTGTGGTCATTGGGCAAATTGTGATATGAATTGATTGTGTTGTGTTGTCGTGATAATATTCCGTGTAAATTGTTGTGTGATTTGAGTTATTATTATGAGGATATAAGGGTGGCATTTCACCGTTGATATTATGTGGGTATAAGGATGGCATTTCATTGTGGTTATGTGTTGGGATATTGTCTGGGCGGAGTGATAAGGGTGGCTATTATACGGAGCGATAAAGGTGGCTATATGAGCGATAAGGGTGGCTATTGATAATGTCAGGGCAGAGGGATAAAAGAGGCTATTATATGAGTGATAAGGGTGGCTATAGGAGAGATAAGGGTGGCTATTGTCAGGGATGATATGTGATGATGTGGAGTTATTGTGTTGGTAATTTTTATCTGATGATGTGGGGTTATTGCGTTGGTAATTTTCATGTGATGTTGTGATTTTTCTTGTGTTTATTTTTATATCTTGTGAAACTTGTCTTGTTGTTTCGGTAAACTTGATAATATTCTGATCTATGTTGAAATTGGGAGCCTTTGGCTATTGCCAAGCGGATTATATTATATGGGATCGGGTTGCACGCCGCAACTGGTATGATTAATGTTATATGGGATCGGGTTGCACGCCGCAACATATATGAATTGTTGGCACGATATGCTGGGGAAAATATGATGGGGATATTGGCACGTGAGTTGTCCGTACGGTTGTGATATAGATATTGGCACGAGGTGCCGTGGAAATATGAAAGTGGGCTGAGACCCGTATTTTATGATTATGAGATGAGGTTTCACAAGGTGACTTTTATTTGAAAGGATTATATTCAAAATATTATTTGAAAGAATTATATTCGAAAGACATTTATTTGAAAGAATTATATTTGAAGGATATTATTTGAAAGAATTATATTCGAAAGATATTTATTTGAAAGAATTATATTTGAAGGATATTTAATTGAAAGAAGTATGTTCAAAATATATTTATTGGAAAAGATTATATTCGAGAGATTTCTATTGAAAAACTTATAGATGAAAGATGTATATTTTGAATGACTTGATTATTGGTTGTACTTGTGTTCATTATCTGTTTGAGCAATATTTATGGAGTTCTTGCTGCCTTGCTATTTACATCACTAGTTGATTATTATTTCTATCACTGCTATTTATTTTTCTATTATTTTTGTATACTATGCACAGGTTGTTAGACTAGTGAGTGTCTTGACTGTACCTCGTTACTACTCTACCGAGGTTAGTCTTGATACTTACTGGGTACCGACTGTGGTGTACTCATACTACACTTGTGCACATGTTTGTGCAGAGCCAGGTATTTGAGATATCGGACTCAGACATAGTTAGAGTGGGATCACAAGGATTCAAGGTAGAGCTGCTTGGTCGCCGTAGTCCCTTGGAGTCTTTCTATTTTATTGTACTGTTAATCATTATTCAAATAGTATTGAGTATTCGATCCTTGAGATAATTTCATATATTCAGTTAGAGTTCGTGAATCAGTATTTCCAGTCTTGAGAGGTTGTTTGTAATTATTTCCGCTGTTGGTTTCGATTATCTAAAAAAATATAGCTTGAATTGTATTTATAATCGGCTTACTTAGTCTTAGAGACTAAGTGCCATCACGACGCCTGCGGTGGGATTTTGGGCCGTGACAAGTTGGTATAAGAGCTCTAGGTTCACAGGTTGTAAGAGTCACGAATGAGTTTAGTAGAGTCTTGAGGATCGGTACAGAGATGTTTGTACTTATCTTCGAGAGGCTACAAAGCTAGTATCTTGTATCACCATCTTGTATCATCCCGGGAAGGCCAATGCGATGGCCGACGTTTTGAGTAGAAAGGCTGCGAGTATGGGTAGCCTTGCGTACATTCCAGTCAGTGAGAGACCGCTTGCATTAGATGTTCAGGCCTTGGCCAATCAGTTTGTGAGATTGGATGTTTCTGAGCCCAGTCATGTCCTAGCTTGTACAGTCACTCGGTCTTCCTTGTTTGAGCGCATCTGGGAAAGGCAGTATGACGACCCTCATTTGCTTGTCCTTAAGGACATAGTGCGACACAGTGGTGCCAAGCAGGTTACTGTTGGAGATGATGGAGTTTTGAGGATGCAGTGTCGTGTTTGTGTGCCTAATGTGGATGGACTTCGTGAGTTGATTCTTGAAGAGGCTCACAGTTCCAGGTATTCTATTCATTCGGGTGCCGCCAAGATGTATCGAGACTTGCGACAAAATTATTGGTGGAGGAGAATGAATAAGGACATAGTTGCATATGTAGCTCGGTGTCTAAATTGTGAGCAGGTAAAGTGTGAGCATCAAAGACCTGGTGCTTTGCTTCAGAGGATGGACATTCCTGAGTGGAAGTGGGAGCATACCACTATGGATTTCGTTGTTGGACTCTCACAGACTCAGACGAAGTTCGATGCTGTTTGGGTCATTATGGACAGGCTGACCAAGTCAGCACACTTCATTCTTGTGGCAGTTACCTATTCTTCCGAGCGGATGGCAGAGATTTATATCCGCGAGATCGTCCGTCTTCACCGTATTCCCGTGTCTATCATTTCTGATCGAGGTATGCAGTTCACCTGGCACTTTTGGAGAGCAGTACATCATGAGTTGGGCACACAGGTAGAGCTGAGCACATCATTTCATCCTTAGACGGACGAAAAGTTCGAGCGCACTATTAAGATATTGGAGGATATGCTCCGCGCTTGTGTTATAAACCAGTTCTTGCCTCTCGCGGAGTTTGCCTACAACAACAGCTACCCGTCGAGCATTCAGATGGCTCCCTATGAGGCATTATATGGTAGGCGGTGCTGATTGCCAGTTGGATGGTTTGAGCTGGGGGAGGCTCGATTGTTGGGTACAAATTTAGTACAGGATGCCTTGGATAATGTCAAGATTATGTAGGATCGACTTCGCAAAGCTCAGTCCAGGCAGAAGAGTTATGCCGACCGTAGAGTTCATGATGTTGCATTCATGGTCGGAGAGAGAGTGTTGCTCCGGGTATCACCCATGAAGGGTGTGATGAGGTTCGGTAAGAAGGGCAAGTTGAGCCCTCGGTATATCGGGCCTTTCAAGATTCTTGAGAGAGTGGGAGATGTGGCTTACAAGCTTGCGTTGCCACTGGGTTTATCAGCAGTTCATCCGGTGTTCCATGTGTCCATGCTCCGGAAGTATCACAGCGATCCGTCCCATGTGTTAGATTTCAGCTCTGTCCAGTTGGACAAGGATTTGACTTACGAGGAGGAGCCAGTGGCTATTATAGCCCGGCAGGTTCATCAGTTGAGGTCGAAGAGTTATACTTAAATCCGAGTGTAGTGGAGACGTCAGCCCATCGAGGCAGCTACTTGGGAGTCCGAGTCGTACATGCAGAGTAGATATCCCCACCTTTTCACCAACCCAAGTACTTTTCTATGTCCGTTCGAGGACGAACGATTGTTTTAGAGATGGAGAATGTGATGACCCGATAGGTCATCTTATGTTTTAGAACCTAATTCTGCATTTTGAAGCCTTAAATATGTCATTTTAGCCTTCCTCGATTTGTGTGCACAGTCCGAGTGTTTTTTCGGAAAAGCTTTTTTGTAAAAAACTGAGAAAATATGAATATTTTTCCTTAAGATCCATTTGAGTTGATTTCGGTCAACGTTTTGAGCAAACTGACCCGGATTCGTATTTTGACGATCTCGTTGGGTCTGTATCGTGATTTGAGACTTGGGCGTATGCCCAGAATCGAATTCGGAAGTCTTGAGTTATCAAACTTGTTTGAAATTTGAAAGTTTGAAAGCTTAATGATTTTAAAAGTTTGACCAATGTTTGATTTTATTGATATCGGGTCCGTATTTTAGTTTCGGAACCCGGTATAGGTCCAATACTACATTTATGACTTATCTGTCAAATTTGGTATGGAACGAAGTTGGTTTGAAGTGATTCAGACGTCTGGTTGTTAATATAACAATTCTAATGTTTCTTGAAAATTTCATTTGATTTTGGTGTCCGATTCATAGTTCTAGGTGTTATTTTGGTGATTTGATCGCGCGAGCAAGTTCGTATGATGTTTTAAGACTTGTGTGCATAGTTGGTTTAGAGCCCCGAGGGCTCGGGTGAATTTCGGATAGGCTACAAAGTGGTTTGGACTTAGAAAGACTCAGTTCGTGTTTCAATTCTGGTGTAGGCCTCTGATCTCGCATTTGCGACCTCTGATGGGTTCGCATTTGCGAGCAACTTATCGCATTTGTGAAGAGTAGCTGGGCCACATTATGTTCGCATTTGCGAAAAATACTTCACATTTGCGAAGTGGGTCAGGGGGTACATGATCACAATTGCGATCAGGTGGTCGTATTTGCAGAAGGTTAGAGTTCGCATTTGCGAACATTTCATTGCAAATGCGATAAATGCAGAGATGCGAAGGTCTTCGCATTTGCGATAGATTATTCGCATTTGCGGGGCTCGCATTTGTGAACCCCAAGTCGCAAATGCGACATCTGCAACTGATCAAATGGGACTTAGAGACAGGATTTTGCTCATTCTTAGAATTTTCAAAACAAGAAACCGTAGAGGCGATTTTTCAAAGAACCTTTCTTCCCCAAATCATTGGTAAGTGATTCTAAACTAGTTTCTTTCAATCTTTCATTACATTTCCTAAGATTTCAACCTAAAATCTAGTGTTTTCATGGTGGAAATTGGGGGTTTGGGTAGAATTAGGGATTTTTGTAAAATTAGGAATTAGACCTCAAATTGAGGTTGGATTCCAAAACAAATTACATAACCGGGCTCGGGGGTGAATGGGTAATCGGATTTTGGTCCGAATTTCGGGTTTGGACCAAGCAGATGTAATGACCCAACCAGTCATTTTTACTTTTAGAACCCCGTTCCCTAAAATAAAACTTCCCGTATGTGCTCTTAAATATTTATGACTTGCGGGGATGGTTGATTCGGGACTTGGAAGTGTTCGGGTTGAAATCAGAATACTTGGTTCCTTAAGTTGGCCTTAAAGTGCCAAGTTTGACTTCGGTCAAAATTTTGAGAAAGACGACCTTGGAATCAGGATTTGACGGTTCCAATAGCTCCTTATGGTGATTTTGAGCATGTTCATAATTTTATTTGGAAGTCCGTAGTTAAATTAGGCTTAAAATGGCTAAAACAAGAATTTAAGTTTGGAAGTTTGACCGGGGAGTTGACTTTTTGATATCGGGGTCGGAATTTAGTTCCGAAAATTTTCATTGCTCCGTTATGTTATTTATGACTTTTATGCAAAATTTGAGGTGAAGCAGACTTGAATTGATAAGTTCCGGCGTCGTTTGTAGAAATTGAAAGTTTCAAAGTTCATTAGGCTTGAATCTGTGTGTGATTCGTGTTTTTAGCATTGTTTAGTGTGATTTGAGGGTTCTGCTAAGTTCGTATGATATTTTGGGACTTGTTGGTATATTTGGTTGAGGACTTGGGGGGCTCGGGTGAGTTTCGGACGGCTAACAGATCATTTTTGGCTTTTGGGAGATTGCTGATAGCTGCTGGAATTTTGTTCTGATTTCCTTATACACGATCGCGTATGTCCGTCTGCGATCGCATAGTGTAATTTGGGCAGCTGGAAATTTATTCTATGTGATCACGTGGGAAAGTCCGCGATCGCGTAGGTCTGGCAAACCGTGCTATGGGAATGCGTGGCTAAGACCGCGTTCGCGAAGAGGAAACGAAGTAGAAGCTGGACCATGCGCTTAATGCTTCGCGATCTCGTGAGGAGGCTCGCGATCGCGTAGGCTTGCAGAGACTGTGCTTCGCGATCGCGTGGAATTTTCTGTGATCGTGTAGGGTTATTTTCTGGGGAGAATAATTTATGCTATGCAATCGCGTGAGTTGGTCCGTGATCGCGTAGAAGGAATCACTGGGCAAAGAGTTTAAGTTCTGACCCATTTTCTATTTTTAACGATTTGGAGCTCGGATTTGGACGATATTTCAGAGATTTTCAGAAAAAACAATGGGGTAAGTGTTCTTAACTCAATATTGGTTAAATTACCCGAATCCATCACTGTTTTTATCATTTAATTGGTGAATTGAGTTGGAAAAGTTTGAAAACCCTCTTGGATAGATTTGAGGATTTGAGGGCCGAATTGTTATCGGAATTTAGTGATTTTGCTATGGGTAGATTCGGACTTTTATTGAAAAATGTAGTATTTTCTTATAGAATTGATTCCTATAATTTTTAGTGATTGTATCGAATTATTTTGGCTAGATTCTAGCCAGAGGGAGTTGGATAATCGTGGAAAAGGCCTTCTAGTGGATTAAATTGGAGAAAATTGAGGTAAGTCTCTTGTCTAATCTTGTGAGGGGAAAATTACCCATAAGTGATTAAATTAATAATTGTTGCTAATTGTGGGGGCTACGTACGCACGCGGTGACGAGAGTCCGTGCGTAGCTACTATTAATGCTAAAGTCCGGGTAGTTTAGGACTCAAAGCATGAATTACTTGTACAAGTTGTATTCCTTAATTAATTAAAATTATTTGATATATATATATATATATATATATATATATATATATATATATATATATATATATATATATATATATATATATGGTGAATTGTTAGGGAATAATATTAAAGATGAAAATCTCATATGCTTAATTTTCTGTTTAAATTAATTAACTGTTAAAAGAAATTGTTCACCCTCCCGAATTTATCTTATAATGAATATTCTCTCTTTTCCGGAGGTACATAAGAAAATGTCCTCCTTTCTTGTGGAGCGAGCCGAACGCCTCGATAGGATAGATGCATCTATGGATCGTGCTGTACGTCCCTCGGCAGTGTACACAATACTCTAGGATCGGGCCGTACGACCTCGGCAGAAATCGTGCCTAATAATAATAATTACACGATATTTTAATAGTTTATTGCAACTTGTGAAGCAAATTGATAAATTCGAAATCTTTGGAATTTAAAGAATTATTATCCCTGCTTGTTAAGGAATTATTGTTATTCCTGTAAATGAGACTATTGATAAATTGGAAATTTATTAGAATTGAAGGATTTTAATTAATATATTGAGAATTGTTGTAATTGAAGGAATTTAATTATTTCTGCTGGTTAAATAAATTATTGTTATATTCTGTGAATCATGCTGATTTAGATATTCTAGTTTTATTTCAATTATTATTATTGACCCATAGTGAGTGTCAAAGTTGGCCATCTCGTCTCTACCACTTCGAGATTAGGCTTGATACTTACTGGGTACACGTTGTTTATGTACTCATACTACACTTGCTGCACTTTTTGTGCAGGACCTGAGGCAAGTACTAGTGGGGGACCTATCGTCTTACACCCACGTTATCCAGAGGCATAGTGGTGAGCTGCCTTTCTAAGCCGTTCTGTAACTACCAATGTCTCTTCTTATATTTACATTATGTTTATTTTATTTCAGACAACATTTGGAGTTTTGTAAAATCTAATAGATGTTCATACACTTGTGACACCAGGTCTTGGCACACACATTGGTATTATTTTCTGGAATTTAAACTAATCGGTATCTTTTATATTCTCTTTAATATTGCTAGTAAAAGAATAAAATTACTTAGAAAATTATTCTGAAAATAATTGATATATGTTTAATTTATTTGTTAGCTTGCCTAGTTGTGGTGTTGGGCGCCATCACGACCTATAGGTGAAATTGGGTTGTGACAACATGGTATCAGAGCACTAGGTTAACGTAGGTCTCACAAGTTATGAGCAGACCTAATAGAGTCTCGCGGATCGGTACAGAGACATCTGTACTTATCTTCGAGAGGCTATAGGGTGTTGGAAAACTACCTTTCTTCATATTCCATCATGCAATTAATGTAGTACTAAATATCCTTCTTTTATTCTCTCACAGATGGTGAAAACACGCTCTAATGAGGTTCCAGACCAGGGAAGAGCTACTCCCCCAGTTGCTAGAGGCCGAGGCAGAGGCCGAGGGAGGGCTCCAGCCCGTGGTAGAGGGCGAGGACGTCCCAGGACTGTTCCAGTTATGCTGCCAGTGGGTCCAGTAGAGAATCCCATTGTTGAGGAACAGGGTGAGGTGCCTGTGGCAGAGCTAACTCCGGTGGATTTCACATCTGCACCGGGATTCCAGGATGTTATGGGTAGTATGCTGCGGTTCATGGACAATATGACTCAGGCTGGTTTATTTCCGGCAGACCCAGCCACATCTCAGGCATGCGGGGGAGCACAAACCCCTACTGCACAGGCTCATGGACAGGCAGCTACTGTATATCAGACCCAGGATGCACTACCCGTGGGTGGAGCCCAGCCAGTGGCTGCAGCTACACCTGAGCCCAGGCCAGCTGTAGCCGTTGATCCTCAGAAATTATTGGACATATGGACTGGACTATATCCTCCTGTCATTGGGGGTGAGCGACATGAGGATCCCCAGAATTTCATTGATCGGTGCAAGGATATACTGTACAACATGAGGATATTGGAGTCTCATGGGTAGACTTTGCTACTTTTCAGCTAGAGAGCAGAGCCCGTAGATGGTGGCAGTCTTATGTTCTTGGCAGACCAGCAGATTCTCCTCCCATGACTTGGGACAGGTTCACCCGTATTTTCTTGGACATGTATATTCCACCCTCTCAGAGGGAAGAATTGAGGTTTCAGTTTGAGCAGCTCCAGAGGTTTCAGTTTCAGTTTGAGCAGCTCCACCCATGGACAATATGACTCAGGCTGGTTTATTTCCGGCAGACCCAGCCACATCTCAGGCAGGCGGAGGAGCACAGACCCCTACTGCATAGGCTCATGGACAGGCAACTGCTGTATATCATACCCAGGGTGCACTACCCGTGGGTGGAGCCCAGCCAGTGGCTGCAGCTACACCTGAGCCCAGGCCAGCTGTAGCCGTTGATCCTCAGAAACTATTGGACAGATGGACCGGACTATATCCTCCTGTCTTTGGGGGTGAGCGACATGAGGATCCCCAGAATTTCATTGATCGGTGCAAGGATAGACTGTACAACATGAGGATATTGGAGTCTCATGGGGTAGACTTTGCTACTTTTCAGCTAGAGAGCAGAGCCCGTAGATGGTGGCAGTCTTATGTTCTTGGCAGACCAGCAGATTCTCCTCCTATGACTTGGGACAAGTTCACCCGTATTTTCCTGGACATGTATATTCCACCCTCTCAGAAGGAAGATTTGAGGTTTCAGTTTGAGCAGCTCCAGTAGGGTCAGATGTTAGTGACCGATTATGAGGCGAGGGTTTCTGAGTTTTCTCGCCATGCACTTATGATACTCCCTACTGAGGCGGAGAGAGTGCGGAGGTTTGTTGTGGGTTTACATACTGGCATTCGGGCCACTATGGCTCGAGAGGTTGAGATGGGTACTTCTTATGAGCTAGTCGTGGAGATAGCCCGCATAATTGAGGGTGTACGTCAGCAAAGCCGAGAGCAGGTTATGAGAGATAAGCGGTTAAGGTATTCTGGAGAGTTCAGAGGTGCTCCGTCTGGGGGCAGAGGTCAGTTCATGAGAGGGCAGTCCAGCAGGCCCCCATATCCAGCACCACCGCCTCCCCGAGGTGCTCCAGTGCGACCCTATCTCAGTGCTATACCAGAGAGTTCTTATCGCCCCCAGCTATTCAGGGTCCTCCCAGTGGGTATTCAGTTCCCTAGGGCCATACTCTTAGTCAGCAACCCATCACACCGAAGAATTGTTATGAGTGCGGGGATCCCAGTCACATACGGAGATTCTGCCCCAGGCTTCGGGGTAAACTAGTGCAACAGGGTCAGCAACCTATGATTACCGGACCAATTGCTCCACCAGTTGTCCGACCACTAGGAGTTGGAGGACATATGGGTAGGGGCCATCCTAGAGGTGGAGGTCAGCCAGGTGGAGGCTAGCCAGATGGCGCTCTAGCTCGGTTCTATGCTTTTCCGGCCAGACCAGATGCAGAGGCCTCAGATGTTGTGATTACAAGTATTATTTCTGTTTGCGGAAAAGATGCCTCAGTATTATTTGATCCAGGATCTACGTATTCATATGTGTCATCTCTATTTGCTCCATTGCTGGGTGTTTCTTGTGAGTCCTTGAGTACTCATGTTTATGTGTCCACTCATGTGGGCGATTCTGTTGTTGTGAATTGGATCTACCGTTCTTGTATTATTACATTATGTAGTTATGAAACTAGAGAAAATCTCCTATTACTTGAGATGACTGATTTTGAAATTATTCTGGGCATGGGCTGGTTATCTCCATATCATGCTATTCTAGATTGTCATGCCAAGACTGTTACCTTGGCTATTCCAGCATTGCCTAAGCTGGAGTGGAAGGGTTCGTTTGCTAGTTCATTTAATCGAGTTATTTTGTTTATAAAGGCTCAACACCTGGTTGAGAAGGGTTGTTTGGCTTATTTAGCCTATGTTCGGGATACTACTGTAGAGACTCCCGCTATTGATTCAGTGCCTGTAGTTCGGGAGTTCTCTAATGTATTTCCTTCAGATATTCCAGGTATGCCACCTGATCGTGATATTGATTTCTGTACTGACTTGGCTCCAGATACCCAGCCTATATCTATCCCACCATATCGCATGGCTCTGAAAGAATTGAAAGAATTGAAAGAACAACTTGAGGAGTTACTAGCCAAAGAGTTTGTCAGACCGAGTGTATCGCCTTGGGGTGCACCGGTATTATTTGTGAAGAAAAAGGATGGAACAATGCGGATGTGTATTGATTATTGCCAATTGAACAAAGTCACTATTAAGAACATGTACCCATTGCCGCGTATTGATGATCTATTTGACCAGCTGCAGGGTGCTAGGGTGTTCTCTAAGATCGACTTGAGGTCGGGGTACCATCAGTTGAAGATTCGAGATCTGGATGTTCCAAAGACCGCCTTCCGGACTAGATATGGTCATTATGAGTTTCTGGTGATGTCCTTCGGTTCGACTAACGCCCCGGCATCATTTATGGATTTGATGAACATTGTATTCAGTCCATATATTGATTTGTTTATCATTGTCTTCATTGATGACATCTTGATCTACTCGCGCAGTAAGGAGGAGAACGAGCAGCATATGAGAGTGGTGCTTCAGATATTACGAGAACAAAAGCTATATGCTAAGTTCTCTAAATGTGAGTTTTGGCTAGAGTCTGTAGCATTTTTGGGGCATATTATATCGGGCAAGGGCATTAAGGTTGATCCCAAAAAGATTGAGGCAGTTCAGAATTGGCATCGTCCTACTTCGACGACTGAGATCAGGAGTTTTTTGGGTTTAGCAGGTTGTTATCATCGGTTCGTGGAAGGTTTTTCATCTATTTCAGCACCTTTGACCAAATTAACCCAGAAGGGTGCTCCGTTCCGATGGTCCGATGATTGTGAGGTGAGTTTTCAGAAGCTCAAGACAGCATTGACTACAGCACCAGTGTTAGTGTTGCCTTCCGGTTCGGGGATGTATACAGTGTATTGTGACGCTTCACGCATTGGCTTGGGTTGTGTATTAATGCAGGAATGGCGAGTTATTGCATATGCTTTACGTCAGCTGAAGCCCCACGAGAAGAATTATCTGGTACATGATTTGGAGTTAACTGCAATTGTTCACGCTCTTAAGATTTGGAGGCATTATCTTTATGGGGTGTCTTGTGAAGTTTACACTGATCATCGTAGTTTGCAGCATTTATTCAAGCAGAGGGACCTAAATCTGAGGCAGCAGATGGTTGGAATTATTGAAAGATTATGATATTACTATCCTGTATCATCCGGGCAAAGCAAATGTGGTTGCAGACGCCTTGAGTAGAAAGGAGGAGAGTATGGGTAGTTTGTCTTTCATTTCAGCAGAGGAGAGGCCATTAGCTTTGGATATTCAGTCCTTGGCCAACAGACTTGTGCGGCTAGATATTTTAGAGCCCGACCGAGTTCTTGCATATGTTATAGCTCAGTCTTCACTATTTGAGCAGATCAAGGCTCGCCAGTATGATGATCCACACTTAATAGTTCTTTTAGAAACGGTACTACGGGGTGGTGCCAAGGAAGTTACTATTGGCACAGATGGTGTTCTGCGACTCCAGGATCGTCTATGTGTTCCTAATGTGAATGGACTGAGGAAGAATGTCCTAGAGGAAGCACACAGTTCTTGATATTCTATTCATCCAAGTGCTACGAAGATGTATCGTGACCTGAGGCAGTATTATTAGTGGCGACGAATGAAAAAGGACATTGTTGAGCATGTAGCTAGGTGTCTAAATTGTCAGCAAGTTAAATATGAGCACTAGAGGCCAGGTGGCCTACTTCAGTAGATGACTATACCGAAGTGGAAATGGGAACGCATCACTATGGACTTTGTAGTCGGGTTGCCGCGTACATTACAAAAATTTGATGTAGTTTGGGTCATTGTCGAAAGGTTGACCAAGTCAGCACACTTTATTCCTGTTGTGACTATGTACACTTCAGAGAAGTTGGCCCAAATATATATATATTCAGGAGATAGTTCGGTTGCACGATATGCCAATTCTTATCATATCAAATAGAGGCCCTCAATTTACTTCACATTTTTGGAGAGCAGTAGAGAGTGAATTGGGGACCCTGTAGAGCTCAGCACAACCTTTCATACGCAGACCGACGGGAAGTCAGAGCGGACAATTCATATTTTGGGGGATATGCTCAGGGCATGTGTGATTGACTTTGGAGGTCAGTGGGATCGTTTCTTGCCTTTGGCTGAGTTTGCTTATAATAACAGTTACCAATCCAACATCGAGATGGCTCCATTTGAGGCTTTATATGGTCGGCGATGTTGTTCGCCTATCGGGTGGTTTGAGCCCGGTGAGGCTAAGTTATATGGTACCGATTTGGTGAAGGATGCCTTGGAAATGGTAAAGTTGATTCAGGAGCGACTTCGTACAGCGTAGTACAGACAGAAGAATTACGCGGATCAGAAAGCGCGTGATTTATCATTTATGGTAGGTGAGAAAGTTCTCTTAAAAGTTTTACCGATGAAGGGACTCATGAGATTTGGGAAAAAGGGGAAATTGAGCCCAAGGTTTATAGACCCATTTGAGGTGTTAAGACGAGTTGGGTAGGTTGCTTATGAGCTTGCATTGCTTCCCAGCCTATTGGGAGTTCATCCGGTTTTCCATGTATCTATGCTCCGAAAGTATCATGCCGACCTATCACATGTGTTAGACTTCAGCACAGTTCATCTAGATAATAGCTTGGGTTATGAAGAGTAGCCAGTTGCCATTATTGATAAACAACTTCGCCAGTTGAGGTCCAAGAGGATTTCTGCAGTAAAAGTCCAGTGGAGGGGCCAACCAGTTGAGGAAGCAACTTGGGAGGCCGAGGAAGACATGCGGAGCAGATATCCACACTTATTCAGCACTCTAGGTACAATTCTAAACCCGTTCTAGGACGAACGTTTGTTTAAGAGGTGGATAATGTAATGACCCAACTGGTCATTTTGACTTTTAGAATCCCGTTCCCTAAAATAAAACTTCCCGTATGTGCTCTTAAAGATTTATGACTTGCGGGGATGGTTGATTCGGGACTGGAAAGTGTTCGGGTTGAAATCGGAACACTTGGTTCCTTAAGTTGGCCTTAAAGTGCCAAGTTTGACTTCGGTCAACATTTTGAGAAAAACGACCTTGGAATCAGGATTTGACGGTTCCAATAGCTCCGTATGGTGATTTTGGACTTAGGAGCGTGTTCGGAATTTGATTTGAAAGTCCGTAGTTAAATTAGGCTTGAAATGGCTAAAACAAGAATTTAAGTTTGGAAGTTTGACCGGGGAGTTGACTTTTTGATATCGGGGTCGGAATTCAGTTCTGAAAATTTTCATAGCTCCGTTATGTTATTTATGAGTTTTGTGCAAAATTTGAGGTCAATCAGACATGAATTGATAGGTTCCGGCGTCATTTGTAGAAATTGGAAGTTTCAAAGTTTATTAGGCTTGAATCTATGTGTGATTCGTGTTTTAGCGTTGTTTGGTGTGATTTAAGGGTTCGACTAAGTTCGTATGATATTTTGGAATTTGTTGGTATATTTGGTTTAGGACCCGAGGGGCTCGGGTGAGTTTCGGACGGCTAACAGATCATTTTTGGCCTTTGGGAGATAGCTGATAGCTGCTGGAATTTTGTTTTGATTTCCTTATACGCGATCGCGTAAGTCCGTCTGCGATTGCGTAGGGTAATTTGGGCAGCTGGAAATTTGTTCTATGCGATCGCGTGGGCAAGTACGTGATCGCGTAGGTCTGGAAAGCTGTGCTATGCGAGCGCGTGGCTAAGACTGCGTTCGCGAAGAGGAAATGAAGCAGAAGCTGGACCACACGCTTAATTCTTCGCGATCGCGTGGGGAGGCTCGCGATCGCGTAGGCTTGCGGAGACTGTGCTTTGCAATTGCGTGGGATTTTCCGCGATCGCATAGGGTTATTTTCTGGAAAGAAATATTTGTGCTACGCGATCGCGTAGAAGGAATCACTGGGCAGAGAGTTTAAGTTCTGAAAACGGGACTTCGCGTGAGTTCGTCCCATTTTCCTTTTTAACGATTTGGAGCTTGGATTTGGATGATTTTTGGGAGATTTTTAGAGAAAACAATGGGGTAAGTATTCTTAACTCAGTCTTGGTTAAATTACCCGAATCCATCATTGTTTTTATTATTTAATTGGTGAATTGAGTTGGAAAAGCTTAAAAACCCTCTTGGATAGATTTGAGGATTTGAGGGCCAAATTGTTATCAGAATTTAGTGATTTTGGTATGGATAGACTCGTAATTGAGTAGGCGTTCATATTTTGTAACTTTTGCTGGATTCCGAGATGTGGGCCCCACGGACGATTTTTTAATTAATTTCGGACTTTTATTGAAAAATGTAGTATTTTCTTATAGAATTGATTCCTATAATTTTTAGTGATTGTATCGAATTATTTTGGCTAGATTCTAGCCAGAGAGAGTTGGATAATCGTGGAAAAGGCCTTCTAGTGGATTAAATTGGAGAAAATTGAGGTAAGTCTTTTGTCTAATCTTGTGAGGGGAAAATTACCCATAAGTGATTAAATTAATAATTGTTGCTAATTGTGGGGGCTGCGTACGCACGAGGTGACGAGAGTCCGTGCGTAGCTACTATTAATGCTAAAGTCCGGGTAGTTTAGGACTCAAAGCATGAATTACTTGTACAAGTTGTATTCCTTAATTA
This sequence comes from Nicotiana tabacum, assembly GCF_000715075.1. Lineage (NCBI taxonomy): Eukaryota > Viridiplantae > Streptophyta > Magnoliopsida > Solanales > Solanaceae > Nicotiana > Nicotiana tabacum. Next base: position 90,622,463 of record NC_134096.1, on the reverse strand, counting down.
ATTAAAATTATTTGATATATATATATATATATATATATATGGTGAATTGTTAGGGAATAATATTAAAGATGAAAATCTCATATGCTTAATTTTCTGTTTAAATTAATTAACTGTTAAAAGAAATTGTTCACCCTCCCGAATTTATCTTATAATGAATATTCTCTCTTTCCGGAGGTACATAAGAAAATGTACTCCTTTCTTGTGGAGCGGGCCGAACGCTTCGACTGGATAGATGCATCTATGGATCATGCCGCACGTCCCTCGGCAATATACACGACACTCTGGATCGGGCCGTACGACCTCGGCAGAAATCATGTCTAATAATAATAATTACACGATATTTTGATAGTTTATTGCAACTTGTGAAGCTAATTGATAAATTCAAAATCTTTGGAATTTAAAGAATTATTATCCCTGCTTGTTAAGGAATTATTGTTATTCCTGTAAATGAGACTATTGATAAATTGAAAATTTATTAGAATTGAAGGATTTTAATTAATATATTGAGAATTGTTGTAATTGAAGGAATTTAATTATTTCTGCTGGTTAAATAAATTATTGTTATATTCTGTGAATCATGCTGATTTAGATATTCTAGTTTTATTTCAATTATTATTATTGACCCATAGTGAGTGTCAAAGTTGGTCATCTCGTCTCTACCACTTCGAGATTAGGCTTGATACTTACTGGGTACACGTTGTTTACGTACTCATACTACACTTGCTGCACCTTTTGTGCAGGACCTGAGGCAAGTACTAGTGGGGGACCTATCGTCTTACACCCACGTTATCCAGAGGCATAGTGGTGAGCTGCCTTTCTAAGCTGTTCTGTAACTACCAATGTCTCTTCTTATATTTACATTATGTTTATTTTATTTCAGACATCATTTGGAGTTTTGTAAAATCTAATAGATGTTCATACACTTGTGACACCGGTTCTTGGCACACACATTGATATTATTTTTTGGAATTTAAACTAATCGGTATCTTTTATATTCTCTTTAATATTGCTAGTAAAAGAATAAAATTACTTAGAAAATTATTCTGAAAATAATTGATATATATTTAATTTATTTGTTGGCTTGCCTAACTGTAGTGTTGGGCGCTATCAAGACCTATAGGTGAAATTGGGCCCGGGAGTTGACTTTTTCAATAATGACCTAAATTGAATCCTTTGTAATCGTGGGTAGTTCCTAAGACTTAATTTGAATCGTTTGGTTGGTAATTTGCTAGATTCTATTGGTTCGGAGGCTTGTTTGAAAGGCAAATATATGATTGAGCTTTGAGTGGACCTTTGAAGCGAGGTAAGTGTCGTGGTTAACCCTGATTTGAGGGATTAGGAATTGTTTGTGTACTTTCTACATGTTTAGATATTGGGTATAACGTATATGTGAGGTGACGAGTACTTATGCGTTGTTGTCGGGTTAAAGCATGCGGGTGGGACTTGTTCCTTGTGGTTTATTGCTTACTTTGATCTTGTTATCCATGCTTAGACTAGTTACTTACTAAATTGATCATTCTTATCGTGTTTACGGGTTTTTGTGATAATTGAGTATTGATTCCAAAGTTGAGATTTGTATTATGGAACCACTGTTGAAGTAAGGCTTGTTCTTGTTGATTCTATCTCCCCACTATTACTTGTTCATTGATATGTGGTAAGGGAGAGTGTTAATGCACGAAGGGTGATGCCGTGCCATATTGTGAGTGTTAATGCACAAAGGGTGATGTCGTGCCATATTGTGAGTGTTAATGCACGAAGGGTGAAGCTGTGCAATATCTATTAATTTTTATTGTGAGGTTGAGAGTAAAAGTATGAAGGGTGATGCCGTACAATTTTCTTTATTGTGTTTAGTTATTTCCACTGGTTAAAAGCATGTTGACTGTTCTGGTTATCATTTCCGTTGTATCTCTTATATTTTGTGCCCCTTTAGCATATCCCCCTCCCAATAGTACATGTTTAGCTGTTATTGTTGTTTTCTTGTACATATACTGTTATTTGCACAGGTTTATTGTATTGATGTCTTGTCATAGCCTCGTCACTACTTCATCGAGGTTAGGTTCGATACTTACGAGTACATGGGGTCGGCTGTACTCATATTATACTCTACATTTTTTGTGCAGATTTTGGTACTGGTCCTAGCTGATCGTGAGGCTTAGAAGCTTGGACTTGCTTATTGGAGACTCAAGGGAGATCTACTGGCATCCGCAGACCTTGGAGTCCCCTTCTATCTCCCCTATTTTACTGTAATTCGTTGTAACGACCCTCGTTTTAAGAATTAACGGCCCGTTCAATGACTTAAGGACTCGAGCAGCTTCGTAATATGTATTATGACCCTCATGTGTGGTCGAGTTTGGTTTTCGGAAGATTCAGAATTTAATTAAAAGAACAATTCTCATTTTGAAGCTTAAAATTAAAAGAGTTGACCAGAGTTTGACTTTTGAGCAAACGACTTCGGAATGGAATTTCGATGATGTCAATAGTTTCGTATGGTGATTTTGGACTTGGACGTGTGTCCAGATTTGGATTTGGAAGCTTGTAGGACAATTCGACATATAATGGAGAAAGTTAAAAAAATAGAAGATTTTTGGAGAGTTCGACTGAAGGTTGAATTTTTTATAACGAGGTCGAAATTTGATTCCGGAAATTGGAACAGCTCCATTATATTATTTAAGACTCGTGTGAAAAATTTAAAGTCATTCCGGATTGATTTAATATGTTTCGATGCAAATTATAGAATTTGGAAATTTCATAACTCATAACTCGATTCGAGGTGCGATTCGTAATTTTGGCATTGTTTGATGTGATTTGAGGCCTCGACTAAGTTCTTATCATGTTTTAGGACTTGTTGGTATGATTTGTAGGGGTCCCGACGGGCTTGGGTGTATTTGTGGATCATTGGTTGAGAGACTAGTAAAGTAAAAATAAATTGGGAGTTTGACCACGGTAAATATCGGGTCAAGACGACCTTTTTTCAGTATTTTGAGTGCGCGAGCAGGTCCGTAGAGTGTTTTATGATTGAAATTCATATATGGTTTGTGTCCGAAATGTTTCGGATGAGTTTCGGGGTGGTTTCAGATCGTTTCAGAGAAGTTTGAGTTTGCTGGTTTCTGGTGAGGTACTTGTCACGACTCGAAATTCCCACCTCCAGGATCATGATGGCGCCTAACATTTTACTTGCTAGGCAAGCCAACGTTAAAATAATCTTAACTATTTCTAAACAAATTTAATTTAATAGAAGTAAGATTACTGAAATAAAGTGCGGAAGACCATAAATACCGATTTATCAAAATACATCCCCGAATCTGGTATAACAAGTACACGAGCTACTAGGATAACACAAATAAAGGTCTGAATAAAACTCAAGTTGTTTGAAAGATAAGACACAACTAAGATAAGATAAAAGGGGACTTCTGAACTGTCACGACCTAAATTAACCCTCCGTAAGGTGTCGTGACGGCACCTAGTCTTTACGACTAGGTAAGCCTAATATTACGAAAAATGTAAAGAAAGCTCAACATTTTAAAGATAAACAGCATATTGTGAATAACCAAAAGTAGTACCATTCGGCATATACAAAATAATTTTCCAAGACCCGGAATATCACTAAGTCACAAGCTGCTATAATCTATGTAGCTCTATACAAAAGTCTGAAGATAATAAAGAAAGTCTCTAGGCGACGGAGTAGAAGGGGACTCCGAGGATCTACGGATGCAAGCAGAAGTATCTTGAAGTCTCCTAGCATTAGCAGCACGCACTAACCTCGAGGCTGATAGCTCGTACCTGGTTCCGCACATGAAAACATGTACAGGAAAGGTCATGAGTATACCACAATGGTACCCAGTAAGTACCAAGCCTAACCTCGGTCGAGTAGTGACAAGGTCAGGTCAAGGCCCTACCGGAGTAAATGCAATAAATTAAATAGTAAAAGATATAAGTAAGTTTTATGGTAAACAATTAAAGAAAATTCTCAAATATTTAACAGTCAAGGGAACTCTCGGCTCAGAATAAGGTATACACAATGTGGAATCTCCCGGGATACCGTCCCATAGTTCCGAATGAATATGCAGTACAGGGGGATCTCCCAGAATACGTCCATAGTCCCAAAGTAAATATGCAGTGTTGGGGGATCTCCCAGAATACGTCTGTAGTCCCAAAATAAATATGCAAGATAGGGGGATCTCGCGGAATACGTCCGTAGTCTAAATTTAAATATGCAAGACAGGGGGATCTCGCAGAATACGTCCGTAGTCCCAATTTAAATATGCAACGCAAGATGAAATGACAGGTATGACATCGAGTTATACAGTTTACACTGAACACAGATAAGGAAAGTAGGGACTTAACTAAGCATGGCGCACAGAATGTCAAATAGGCAGTTAAAACACGTAAGCATGCTTCTCTAATCTAAGCTAAACAATTAAACGTATTAGTACAATTTAATAAGGGAAAATAGTTTATGATTTAGAAAGGAAAAATGGGATTTTTGCAATAATAGCCCGTGTACGTACTCGTCACCTCACGTACACGACGCCCACACATCAATTAATATCAAACATCCTAAGGGGAAAGTCCCCAACACAAGGTTAGGCAAGCCACTTACCTCGAACCGCTCAAATCAACTCGATACCACGCTCTTGCTACGAGTATCCAACTCCGAATGGCCCGAATCTATTCAAATTAATTGCATAATGTAAATATAACTACAAGTAACTAATTTAACTAATTAATTCAAAGCTAAAACATGAAATTAGGAAAAAACGCACAAAACGTCTCCCCAGGCCCACGCCTCAAAATCGGGTAAAAATTACAAATTATGAACACTCATTCACTCACGAGTTCACTCAAACAAAAATCATCTAAATCCGACGTCAAATTCCCATTCAAATCTCAGATTTTCAATTGGGGAACCTTTTACCCCATTTCCAAACTTCTACCCTCAAATTCCTTAATTAGACTAGGAAAACAACAATAGATTAATGTATTATGATCAAAATAGAGTTAGAATTAGTTACCCAATAGTTCTCCTTCCAAATCCCTCGAGAAATCGTCTCCCACCGAGCTCTAAATCGAATTTTGTGTTATGAAATTTCAAACCCTCGAAACCCCCTTTTTTGCTCAGCGATCCTCGCACCTGCGGATACCGCACTTGCGGTCCAAACGGCGCATCTGTGCATTTCATTAAAGAAGCCAGGCTCCGCACATGCGCCCGCGCTTCGCACATGCAGGCTCGCATGTGCGGTCAAACTTGCGCACCTGCGCTCCATCACCAGCCCCACCAGTGCCGCATCTGCGCACCTAGACCGCACCTATGGACAAACCCATCGCAGGTGCGAAGTCCACTTACTTGGGCTGGGTCCGCACCTGCAACCCCTGGGCCGCATCTGCGGTTCCACTTCTGCGGACAACCAGCCGTACTTGTGAGCCTAGCTTGACAAGCCCATTTCCGCATCTGCGAGCTTCCCATGCACACCTGCGGAGGATGCGAGCTTCCCATGCACACCTGCGGATCTCCCCTCCGCAGGTGCGAAATACCAGAACCAGCAATGCACCAAATTGTTTTCCTAAGTCTCATTTCCTCCCGTTAAGCATCTGAAACACTCCCGAGGCCCCCAGGACCTTAACCAAACCTACCAACCCTTCCTAAAACATCATTCAAACTTAGTCGAGCCTTCAAACCACATTGAACAACACCTAATACATGAATTAAGCACGGATTCAAGCCTAAGAACTTAGAATTTTCCAAATTCTACAAATGATGCTGAACCACGCCAAATCTAGTCCGAATGACCTCAAATTTTACACACAGGTCACAAATGACACTACGAACCTATATCCACTTTCGTAATTCCATTTCGAGCTCGATATCAAAATTTTCACTATCGGCCAAAATCGCCGAAAAACTAACTTTCGCCAATTCAAGCCTAAATATACTACAGACCTCCAAAACACATTACGGACGCGCTCCTACGCTCAAAATCACTCAACGAAGCTAATAGAGTCGACAAAGTTTCATTCCGGATCCGTCTTCACATAGTTCTGATTACGGTTCAATTTCTAAGGCTTAAACTCACTACTAGGGACTAAGTGTCCCAAAACTCCCCGAATTCCATAACCAATCACTCCGGCAAATCCCATAAACAGAAACAAATGTGGGGAAAGTAGATATTAAGGGATCGGGGATCTAATTCTCAAAATGACCGGCCGAGTCGTTACATCCTCCCCCTCTTAAAACAATCGTTCGTCCTCGAATGAGTATAAAGACATACCTGAAACTGTGAAAAGATGAGGGTACTGGCTGCGCATATCCTGATCAGTCTCCCAAGTCGCCTCCTCGACTGGCTGACCCCTCCACTAGATCTTTACTGAAGCAATATTCTTTGACCTGAGCTTTCTGACCTGCCTGTCCAAAATGGCTACTGGCTCCTCAACATAAGATAGATCCTTGTCCAACTGGACTGAGCTGAAATCCAATACATGAGTCGGATCACCGTGATACTTTCGGAGCATAGATACGTGGAATACCAGGTGAACTTCTGCTAGACTGGGAGGCAAGGCAAGCTCATAAGCAACCTCCCCAACTCACCGTAATATCTCAAAATGACCAATGAAACTCGGGCTCAGCTTGCCCTTCTTCCCAAATCTCATGACGCCCTTCATAGGCGATACCCGAAGCAAGACCCGCTCACCAACCATAAATGTCAAATAACGAACCTTCCGGTCCGCGTAACTCTTCTGCCTAGACTAGGCTGTGCGAAGTATCTCCTGAATCACCTTCACCTTATCCAGGGCATCCTGGACCAAATCTATACCCAACAATCGGGCCTCGCCCGGGTCAAACCATCCCACTAGGGACCGGCACCGCCTACCATACAAAATCTCATACGGTGCCATCTGAATGCTGGACTGGTAACTGTTGTTGTAAGCAAATTCTGCAAGTGGCAAGTATTGGTCTCATGACCCTTCGAACTCCATCACACAGGCACAAAGCATATCCTCAAGAATCTAAATCGTGCGCTCAGACTGCCCGTCCGTTTGAGGGTGAAAGGTTATGCTCAACTCCACCCTAGTACCTAACTCCTGCTGTACGACTCTCCAAAACCGTGATGTGAACTATGAACCTCTGTCTGAAATTATGGATACTGGAATACCATGAAGGTGGACAATCTCTATAATTTAAATCTCAGCCAACCTCTCAGAAGAATAAGTGGTCAACACTGGAATAAAATGAGCTGACTTGGTCAGCCGATCCACAATCACCCAAATATCATCGAACCTTCTCAAAGTCCGTGGAAGTCCAACTACAAAGTCTATGGTGATCCGTTCCCACTTCTACTCTGGGATCTCTAACCTCTGAAGTAATCAACCCGGCCTCTGGTGCTTATATTTGACCCGCTGACAGTTGAGACACTTGGCCACAAACCCAACTATATCCTTCTTCATCCTCCTCCACTAGTAGTGCTGTCTCAAATCCTGGTACATCTTCGCGACACCGGGATGAATGGAGTGCCGCTAGTTGTGGGACTCCTCGAGAATCAACTCCCAAAACCCATCTACATTGGGCACACAGATCTGGCCCTGCATCCTCATAACACCGTCATCACCAATAGTCACATCTCTGGCATCACCTCGCCAAACTATGTCTTGAAGAAATAGAAGATGAGGATCATCATACTGGGGCTCCCTGATACGGTCATAAAGAGAAGATCGAGCAACCACACAAGCTAATACCCAGCTAGGCTATGAAATATCCAATCTCATGAACTGGCTGGCTAAGGCCTGAACATCCAAGGCTAAGGGCCTCTCAGTTGCCGGAAGATATGCCAAACTCCCCAAACTCTCTACCCGGTGACTCAAGGCGTCGGCCACTACATTGGCCTTCCCCGGGTGGTATAATATAGTGATATCATAGTCTTTAAGTAGCTCCAACCACCTCCGCTGACACAAATTAAGGTCTTTCTGCCTGAACAAGTGCTATAAACTTCGGTTATCAGTGTAGATCTCACAAGGAACAAAGTACAAATAATGAAGCCAAATCTTCACGGCCTGAATAATAGATACTAACTCGAGATCATGGACCGGATAATTCTTCTCATGCACCTTCAACTGTCTAGACGCGTAGGCAATCACCCTACCATCCTGCATCAATACCTCTCCAAGGCCAATCCTCGAGGCATCATAATAGACAGTGTAGGACCTCGAACCTGTAGGCAATACTAATACTGGGGCTGTAGTCAAAGCTGTCTTGAGCTTCTGAAAGCTCTCCTCACACTCCTCGGTCCACCTGAACGGAGCACCCTTCTGGGTCAGCCTGGTCATAGGTGCTGCAATGGATGAAAATTCCTCCACAAAGCGATGGTAATATCCCGCCAAACCAAGAAAACTACAGATCTCCATAGCTGATGACGGTCTAGGCCAACTCCGCACTGCCTCCACATTCTTCGGATCTACCTTGATCCCATCACAAGATACTATATGGCCCAAGAATGCCACTGAATCAAGACAGAATTCATACTTAGAAAATTTTACATACAACCTCTTCTCCCTCAAAGTTTGAAGCACGGTCCTTAGGGGCTGCTCATGATCTTCTCGAGACCGGGAATATACCAGGATGTCATCAATAAACACAATGAAGAAGGAATCAAGATAAGGCCGGAACACACTGTGCATCAAATGCATAAAGGCTTCTGGGGCATTGGTCAGCCCAAATGACATGACAAGAAACTCATATTGACCATATTTGGTCCTGAAAGCAGTCTACAGGATATCCTGCTCCTGAATCTTCAACTGATGATAGCCAGAACGCAAGTCAATCTTGGAAAACACCCTGGCACCCTGTAACTGATCAAATAAATCTTCGATGCGAGGCAATGGATACCTGATTTTCACTGTAACCTTGTTCAACTGCCGATAATCAATACATAAACGCATACAACCATCCTAACTCATAGAACCATCCTTATTCTTCACAAATAAGACCGGAGCACCCCAAGGTGATACACTGGGCCTGATGAAACCCTTATCAAGCAACTCCTACAATCGCTCCTTCAACTCCTTCAACTCAGGAGGAGCCATATGGTAAGGAGGAATAGATATGGGTTGAGTGCCCGGCAACAGATCAATGTCGAAATCAATATCTCTATAGGGCGGCATACCCGGAAGATCAGCTGGAAACATATCAGGGAAGTCTGTCACTACTGGGATTGACTCAACTGTAGGGGTATCAATACTGACATCTCTCACATAGGCTAAATATGAATCACCACCCTTCTCAACCATTCGCTGAGCCTTAAGAAATGAAATGACCCTGCAGGGAGTATACTCTAAGGTACCTCTCCACTCTAATCTTGGCAAGCCTGGCATAGCCAGCGTCATAGTCTTAGCGTGACAATCAAGAATCGCATAATGGGGAGACAACCAGTTCATGCCCAAGATAACATCAAAATCTACCATACTGAGTAATAACAAATCGGCTTTGGTCTCAAAACCACTAAGAGTAATCAAACACGACCGATATACGCAGTCCACAATGAGAGAATCTCCCACATGAGTAGATACATAAACAGGGGAACTCAAAGAATCCCAAGATATCCCCAAATGTGGAGCAAAATAAGAAGACACATATGAATACGTAGAGCCTGGGTCAAATAATACTGATGCATCCCTATGACAGATAGGGGCGATACCTGTGATGACTGAATCTGAAGCGACGACCTTTGAACGGGCTGGAAGGGAATAGTACCTGGCCTGGCCTCCCCTCTAGGGCGACCTCTACCTCCTCGACCTCCTCCTCGAGCTACTTGAAAAGGTGGAGTGGCAGCTGGGGCTGGAAGAATGGCCGGAGGACCCAATGGAGCACATGGAGGCTGATAAGTCTATGGAGGTGCACCTCTCCTGGCTTTGGGGCAAAATCTAACCATGTAACGAGTGTCACTACACTCAAAACAACTCGTCAGAGGAGGCATCGGCTGAGACTGACTCGGACCTGGCCTGCTGGACTGGTCGGTAATAGCACTTCGAGTAGGAGGCATACTGGATACTGGCGGTGCATAATAGGGCTCCTGAGGTCGACGAGGAGCTGGAACACCGCTGGCTGCTGGAAGAGCTGAATGAACAGGGCGACTCACAAAACCCCTACCATAGCGTGCTGCTAGTGCACGAGCTCTTGAATAATGACCAGTCTCTCGAGACCTCTTGGCCTCTCTTTTCTCTCTGTCCCGGGTGAACATGCCCTCCACTCTCTTGGAAATGCTCACTGCCTGATGATAAGTGATGTCCATCTCCAACTCCCTGGCCATACTGGTCCGAATACTGAGGTGGAGTCCCTCAATGAAGCGACGAACCCTCTCTCTGACTGTAGCAACCAGAGCCGGTGCATGGCGAGCTAACTCACTGAAACAAACTGCATATTCCGACACAGTCATAGCACCCTGATGCAACTGCTCAAACTCTGTGCGCCAAGCATCCCTGAGGCTCTGAGGAACATACTCACGCAAGAACATCTCTGAAAACTGAGTCCAAGTGAGTAAGGCTGCCTCATTCAGACTACTCAGCTCATAGGCACGCCACCATTGATATGCTGCTCCCCTCAGCTGGAAAGTGGTGAAAGAAACCCCACTCGTCTCCATAATGCCTATAGTGCAGAGAATACGATGACACTCCTCAAGAAAACCTAGAGCATCATCTAAAGCTAGTCCGCTGAAAGTAGGTGGGTGGTACTTCTTGTACCTCTCAAGTATGAGTTGCTCTGCCTCAAAAGCAGCTACCCAAGTCTCATGCTGAATCGGAGCCACTGGGGGGCATAGGAATATACTTTGGGGCCCGATCAACCTGGACCCTCTGCTTAGGAGTGTGGGCTGCGGGAGTTTGTGCCCTTCCCCCGGCCTGAGATGTAGCGGGAGCTACCGGAAATTGTCCAGCCTAAGCCAGAGTGCTGAACATGCTCATGAACTGAGCTAAAGTCTCCTGGAGGGCTGGAGTAGCAATTGGGATCTCAGGTGCTGGCCCTCCAGCTGGAGCTGCTGGGGGCTCCTCTGACGCAGCTCTCGTAGGTGCTCGGGCTGCACCGCGTGGTCATCCTCTACCCCGATCCCGGCCTCTGGCGGCTCTGGCAGGGGGCTCGGGTGCCTGATCGTCGGTCCTCCCAGTATGGGTCCTCACCATTTGTGAGAAACAATAGAATAGAATTTTAGAATTTTTGATGTCAATAACTCGCACGACAAGGAAATCAAGGAAATATGATTGTTCTTAACAGTTACATAGCCTCCCGAAGATAAATACGGATGTCTCCGCACCGATCTGCAAGACTCTAATAAACTGGCTTGTGACTCGCGACTCCTATGAACCTAGTGCTCTGATACCAACTTGTCATGACCCAAATTAACCCTCCGTAAGGTATCGTGACGACACCTAGTCTTTACCCTTAGGTAAGTCTAATATTACAAAAAATGTAAAGAAAACACAACATTTTAAAGAAAAACAGCATATTGTGAATAACAAAAAGAAGTTCCACTCGGCATATACAAAATAATTTCCCAAGACCCGAAATATCACTAAGTCACAAGGTGCTATAATCTATGTAGGTCTATTCAAAAGTCTAAAGATAATAAAGAAAGTCTCTAGGCGAGGGAGTAGAAGGGGACTCCGAGGATCTGCGGACGCAAGCAGAAGTACCTTGAAGTCTCCTAGAATCAGCAGCACGCACTAACCCCGAGACTGATAGCTCGTACCTGAATCTGCACACGAAAACATATGCAGGAAAGGGCATGAGTACACCACAATGGTACCCAGTAAGTGCCAAGCCTAACCTCGGTCGAGTAGTGAAGAGGTCAGGTCAAGGCCCTACCGGAGTAAATATAATAAATTAAATAGTAAAAGATATAAGTGAGTTTTACGGTAAACAGTTAAAGAAAATTCTCAAAATTTTAACAGTCAAGGGAACCCTCGGCTCAGAACAAGGTATACACAATGTGGAATCTCCCGGGATACCGTCCCGTAGTTCCGAATGAATATGTAGTACAGGGGGATCTCCCAGAATACGTCCGTAGTCCCAAAGTAAATATGTAGTGCTGGGAGATCTCTCGGAATACGTCCGTAATCCCAAAAAATATATGTAAGATAGGGGGATCTCCCAGAATACATCCGTAGTCCCAGTTTAAATATGCAAGACATGGGGATATCTCGGAATACGTCCGTAGTCCCAATTTAAATATGCAACGCAAGATGAAATGACAGGTATGTCATCGAGTTATACAGTTTACACTGAACACAGATAAGGAAAGTAAGGACTTAACTAAGCATGGCGCACAAAATGTCAAATAGGCAGTTAAAACACTTAAGCATGCTTCTCTAATCTAAGCTAAACAATTAAGCGTATTAGTGCAATTTAATAAGGGAAAACAATTTATGATTTAGAAAGGAAAAACGGGATTTTTGCAATAATAGCCCATGTACATACTCTTCACCTCACGTACATGGCGCCCACGCATCAATTAATATCAAACATCCTAAGGGGAAAGTCCCCAACACAAGGTTAGGCAAGCCACTTACCTCGAACCGCTCAAATCAACTCGATACCACGCTCTTGCCATGAGTATTCAACTCCGAATGGCCCGAATCTATTCAAATTAATTGCATAATATAAATATAACTACAAGTAACTAATTTAACTAATTAATTCGAAGCTAAAACGTGAAATTAGGAAAAACGCCCAAAACGTCTCCCCGGGCCCACGTCTTAGAATCGGGGAAAAATTACAAATTATGAACACCCATTCACTCATGAGTTCACTCGAAAAAAAATCATCTAAATCCGACGTCAAATTCCCATTCAAATCTTAGATTTTCAATTGGGGAACCTTTTCCCCCATTTCCAAACTTCTACCCTCAAATTCCTTAATTAGATAAGGAAAACAACAATAGATTAATGTATTATGATCAAAATAGAGTTAGAATTAGTTACCCAATAGTTCTCCTTCAAAATCCCTCGAGAAATCATCTTCCACCGAGCTCTAAATCGAATTTTGTGTTATGAAATTTCAAACCCTCGAAATCCCCTTTTTTGCCCAGCGATCCTCGCACATGCGGCCGTTTCTCGCACCTGCGGTCCAAACAGCGCATCTGCGTATTTCATTAAAGCAGCTAGGCTCCGCACCTGCGCCCACGCTTCGCACCTGCGGGCTCGCAGGTGCGGTCAAACTTGTGCACCCGCGCTCCATCACCAGCCCCACCAGTTCCGTATCTGTGCACCTAGGAACGCACCTGCGGACAAACCCATCACAGGTGCAAAGTCCACTTACTTGGGTTGTGTCCGCACCTGCGACCCCTGGGCTGCATTTGCGGGTCCGCTTCTGCGACCCCTGAGCCGCATTTGTGGTTCTGCTTCTGCGGACAACCAGCGGCACGTGCGAGCCCAGCTTGATAAGGCCATTTCCGCATCTGTGAGCTTCCCATGCGCACCTGTGAGTCCGCACCTACGGACCTCCCCTTCGCAGGTGAGAAACATAAGGAACCAGCAATGCACCAGATTTTTTTCCTAAGTCTCATTTCCTTCCGTTAAGCATTTGAAACACTCCCGAGGCCCCCGGGACCTCAATCAAACCTACCAACCCTTGCTAAAACATCATTCAAACTTAGTCGAGCCTTCAAACCACATCGAACAATACCAAATACATGAATTAAGCACGGATTCAAGCCTAACAACTTAGAATTTTTCAAATTCTACAAACGACGCCGAACCACGTCAAATATAGTCCAAATGACCTCAAATTTTACACACATGTCACAAATGACACTACAAACCTATATCCACTTTCGGAATTCCATTCCGAGCTTGATATTAAAATTTCCACTATCGGCCGAAATCGCCGAAAAACTAACTTTCGCCAATTCAAGCCTAAATCTACTATAGATCTCCAAAACACATTCCGGATGCGCTCATAAGCTCAAAATCACTCAACGGAGCTAACAGAGTCGACGGAATTCATTCCGGATCTGTCTTCACACAGTTCCGATTATGGTCCAATTTCTAAGGCTTAAACTCACAACTAGGGACTAAGTGTCCAAAAACTCCCCGAATTCCATAACTAATCACTTCGAAAAATCCCAAAAGTAGAAACAAATGTGGGGAAAGCAGAAACAAATGTGGGGAAAGCAGATATTAGGGGATCAGGGCTCTAATTCTCAAAACGACTGGCCAGGTCATTACAAGAACTGCAGACGTCTTGCAGTTAAACCTCAAGTCTCCTCTAGGTAGTTGAATCCGGGCAAGTCTATGGTATGCCGCTGGGACCAACTTTAAAATCTGCATAAGAAGTGCAGAGTGTAATATCAGTACAACCGACTCCATATACTGGCAAGTGCCGAGCCTAACCTGACAAAGTTGTGACGAGGCTATGACAAGACGCGTACGTAAACCACATGTACAAGTATATACAAATGATAATATAAAAATGGCACAACACCACCCTTCGTGCTTTTACTCTCATTTGGCATGGCTACACCCTTCGTACTTTTACACTCACAAATGGCACGACAACACCCTTCGTGCTTTTACACTCACAAATGGCACGACAACACCCTTCGTGCTATTACACTCACAAATGGCATGACAACACCCTTCGTGATTTTACACTCTTCCTTACCATGACAATAATATTATGAATAATTAAAATGGCACGACATCACCCTTCGTGCTTTTACACTCTTCCTTACCATGAAAATAATTATATAAATTCGTAAGAGTATTTAAATGCGGGAATATACACTTATCAATCAATTCAATACCAGAATACCAACTTCACCTTCCAAAATATTCAACAATAATTTAATGAATAATAATTTCATGAGTAATGATCAAATAATCAATAATAAACTTAAGCAGGAATATATTAATTAATAGACAATTATTCACAATAAACAAATTCCACGTGCATGCTTTGACTCAACCACAATGCATAAGTACTCGTCACCTCACATATACGTTATACCCGCACATTAAATCATGTAGCAAATAGACAAATATGTCCTATTCCCTCAAGTCAAGGTTAACCACGACACTTACCCCACTTTGCAACCAAATTCAAGAATCCAATACACCTTTTTCTCGTGAATTCGTGTCTGAAATCCTCAAATCTAGTCATAAACAATTCAATATACTCAATATAAATCGTAGGAATTAATTCCATATGAATTTACTAATTTTTCGGATTAAAATCCGAAATTCATCTCAAAATTCAACAGTGGGTTCCACGTCTGGAATCTCGGAAAAACTTACTAAATCCGAACACCCGTTCCGAGACGAATCCAACCATACAAAAATTACCAAATTCCGATGTCAAATGGACCTTCAAATCTTAATTATTTTTTTGGAAGGTTTTACAAAAAATCCAATTTCTTGCATCTAAATCCGAAATAAGTGATGAATATAGACATGGATTCATGAAATATAATCACTTTTGGTTATAGAGCACTTACCCACTTCAAAGTCGTGAAACATCCCTTGGAAATCGTCTAAATCCGAAATGAGTAAATATGGCTAAAACCTGATTTTATGTATTATGTCCAGCATTTTCGCACTTGCGGACTATATTTTCGCACCTGCGGCTTCGCATTTGTGATACAAAGCTCGCATTTCTGGAACAGTGAAGCTTGTCTAGTGGCCGCATCTGCGCCCATACATGTCGCACCTGAGACATCGCATAAGCGCCCTAGTGACCGCAGAAGCGGTCTTCCTCGCAGAAGCGGCTCGTCCATCACGGATGCGGTTGCACACCTGCGCTCCTTTCTCCGCAGAAGCGGTGCTTGGCAGGGCTGTCCAATGTCGCATAAGTGGCTGGAATTCCGCAGGAGCGACCACACACCTGCGCACAAAATGTCGCAGGTGCGACACACCAGAACCAACACTGGGCAGCAGGTTCCAATTTCTCCGTGGCTCGTCCGAAACTCATCCGAGCCACTCGGGTCCTTGTCCGAATATTCCAACAAGTCCCGTAACATAATGCTGTCTTACTCGGGGTTTCAAATCATGTCAAACAACATCGAAATTGCACTTCACACCTCGATTCAGACTTTTGATTTTTTAAACTTTTCACTTTGCAAAACTCGTGCCAAGACATATTAAACGGATCCGGAATGACTTTAATTTTGACACACAAGTCATAAATGACATAATGGAGCTATTCTAATTTTCGGAATCGGATTCCGACCCCGATATCAAAAAGTCAAATTCGTGGTCAAACTTTAGAAATCTTTAGCCTTTAAATTTCTAGTTTTCGTTAAATTGCCATAACTTGAGCTAGGGACCTCCAAATTAAATTCCGGGCATACGCCCAAGTCCCAAATCATGATACGGACAAAACTATCAAAATACTGATCCGGGTTCATTTGCTAAAAATGTTGGCAAAAGTTAACTTAATTGAGTTTTAAAGTTCTATTTCACATTTTAATCCTTTTTTCACATAAAAACTTTCCAGAAAATTATACAGACTGTGCACGCAAGTCGAGGAATGATCAATAAGGCTTTTTGAGGTTTTAGAACATAGAATTTATTATTAAATTTAACGATGACCTTTTGGGTCATCACATTCTCCACCTTGAAAACAAACGTTCGTCCTCGAATGGAATTAGAAAAGTACATGAGCTGGTGAAAAGGTGTGGATATTTACTCCGCATGTCCGACTCGGACTCCCTGGTAGATGCTTCTACCGGCTTACCTCTCCATTGCACTCGAACTGATGGATAACTCTTAGACCTCAACTGTCGGACCTGCCGGGCTAGAATAGCTACCGGCTCCTCTTCATAAGTCAAATCTATGTCCAATTGGACTGAGATGAAATCTAGCACATGGGATGGATCACCATGATATTTCCGGAGCATTGACACATGGAACACTGACTGAACTGCTGATAAACTTGGTGGTAGTGCAAGCCTATAGGCTACTTCACCCACCCTTTCAAGAATTTCAAAGGGTCCAATATACCTAGGGCTCAACTTGCACTTCTTTCCGAACCTCATTACACCTTTCATAGGTGAAACCCAGAGCAATATTATTTCTCCAACCATGAATGTAATATCACAAACCTTACGGCCGACATAACTTTTTTGCCTAGACTGAGCTGTGCGAAGTCGATCTTGAATAACTTTGACCTTATCCAAGGCATCCTGTACCAAATCGGTACCCAACAACCGAGCCTCTCCTGGTTCAAACCAGCCAACTGGCGAACGACATCGCCTTCCGTATAATGCCTCATATGGATATATCTGAATGCTCGACTGGTAGCTATTATTACAAGCAAACTACACAAGTGGCAATAACTGATCCCAAGAACTTCCAAAGTCTATAACACAAGCGCGAAGCATATCTTCTAATATCTGAATAGTGCACTCTGACTGTCCGTCTATCTTTGGATGAAATGCTGTACTCAACTCAACCCGTGTGCCTAACTCACGCTGGACATCCCTCCAGAAATATGAAGTAAACTGCGTACCACGATCAAAAATGATAGACACGGGCACACCGTGAAGGCGGACAATCTCACGAATGTAAATTTCAGCTAACCATTCTGAAGAATAGGTAACTGCCACTAGAATGAAATGTGCTGACTTGGTCAACCTGTCCACAATGACCTAAATTGCGTCGAATTTTTTCTGAGTCCGTGGAAGCCCAACAACAAAATCCATAGTGATACGCTCTCACTTCCACTCAGGAATTTCTAATTTCTGAAGCAAACCACCAGGTCTCTGATGCTCGTACTTAGCTTGCTGACAATTCAGACACCGAGCTACAAATGTAACTATATCCTTCTTCATTCTCCTCCACCAATAATGTTGCCGCAAATCTTGATACATTTTGGCGGCACCTGGATGAATAGAATACCTGGAACTGTGGGCCTCTTCCAGAATTACTTCGTGAAGCCCATCCACATTAGGCACACAAATACGACCCTGCATTCGTAGAACTCCATCTTCCCCCCATAACAACCTGTTTGGCGTCACCATGCCGCACCGTGTCCATAAGGACAAGTAAATGAGGATCATCATACTGCCACTCTCTGATGCGATCATATAAAGAAGATCGAGCGACTGTGCAAGCTAGAACCCGATTGGGCTTTGAAACATCTAGCCTCATGAACTGATTAGCCAAAGTCTGAACATCTGCAGCTAACGGTCTCTCACCAACCGGAATATATGCAAGACTTCCCATACTCACAACCATTCTACTTAAAGCATCAGCCACCACATTGGCCTTTCTAGGGTGATACAAAATAGTGATATCATAATCTTTCAACAACTCCAACCATCTTCTCTAGCTCAAATTGAGATCTTTTTGCCTGAACAGATACTGCATGCTACGATGATCAGTAAATACCTCACATGAGACACCGTACAGGTAATGTCCCCAAATCTTCAAAGCATGGACAATGGCTGCCAATTCTAAGTCATGAACACGATAATGCTTCTCATGAACTTTCAACTACCGTGATGCATATGCAATCACCCTGCCATCTTGCATCAATACTGCACCAAGCCCAACGCGAGATACATCACAATACACCGTATAAGATCCCAAACCTGTGGGTAATACCAACATTGGCGCCGTAGTCAAAGCAGTCTTGAGCTTCTGAAAGCTCAACTCACACTCGTCTGACCATCCGAATGGAATACCTTTTTGGCTCAGTCTGGTCAATGGGTTTGCTATAGATGAAAACCCCTCCATGAACCGACGATAATAACCTGCCAAACCCAGGAAACTTCGGATCTCTATAACTGAAGTAGGTCTAGGCCAATTCTAAACAACCTCAATCTTCTTAGGATCCAATTTTATGCCTTTTCCCAAAACAACATGCCCCAAAAAGGCAACTGAGTCTAACCAAAATTCACATTTTGAAAATTTGGCATATAATTGATTATTCTTCAAAGTCTGAAGCACACTCCGAAGATGCTGCTCATGCTCCTCTCGACTGCTGGAGTAAATTAAGATTCATCAATGAATATAACCAAAAAATAATCCAAATAGGGCCTGAACACCCGATTCATCAAATCCATAAATGTCGTTGGGGCATTTGTCAGCCCAAATGACATCACTAGGAATTCGTAATGCCCATATCGAGTCCGAAAAGCTGTCTTAAGGACATCAGATGCCCTAATCTTCAACTGATGGTAACCATAGCTCAAATCGATCTTCGAAAATACCTTGGCACCCTGAAACTGATCAAATAAGTCATCAATTCTTGGCAACAGATATTTGTTTTTGATAGTGGCCTTGTTCAACTGCTGATAATCTATACACATCCGCATAGAGCCATCTTTCTTCTTTACAAATAGTACTGGTGCACCCCAGGGCGAGACACTGGGTCTAATGAATCCCTGATCAAGCAAGTCTTGTAACTGCTCCTTTAATTCTTTCAACTCTGGCGGGGCCATACGGTATGGTAGGATAGAAATGGGCTGAGTTCCCGGAGCTAAATCAATACAGAAGTCAATATATCTATCGGGTGGCATTCCCGGCAGATCTGCAAGAAATACATCTGAAAATTCACGGACAACTGGAACTGAATCCATAGAAGGAATTTCCGCACTGGGATCGCGAATATAAGCCAAATAAGCTAGACACCCCTTCTCGACCATACGTCGAGCTTTCATATATGAAATAACCCTGCTGGTAGAATGACCAAGAGTTCCTTTCCACGCTAATCAAGGTAACCTCGGCATGGATAGGGTCACCATCTTGGAATGACAATCCAATATAGCATGATAAGGTGATAGCCAATCCATACCCAAGATGACATCAGAATCTATCATATCAAGAAGTAGAAGATCCACACTAGTCTCAAGATTCCCAATTGTAACCACACACAAATGATAGACATGATCTACCACGAACAAATCTCCCACAGGAGTGGACACACATATAGGAGCACTCAGAGAATCATGAGGAATCACCAGATATGAAGCAAAATAAGAGGACACATAAGAATAAGTAGATCATGGATAAAATAGAACAAAAGCATCTTTATGGCAAATTGGAACAATATTTGTAATCATAACATCGGATGACTCGGCCTTAGGCCTAGCTGGAAAAGCATAAAATCGGGCCTGGGCCCCACCACTCTGAACTGCGTCCCAGGGATGACCTCTAACTGGCTGGCCTCTACCTCTAACGGCTTAACCTCTACCTCTAATAGTCTAACCTCCACCTCTAGCTGTCTGACCCCTACCTCTAGCTGGCTGAGCAGGCGGTGAAGCAAACGATGCTGGAACCATAGCAAGAGAACCCTGTTGATGCATGCTGCCTTGAGAACTGGGGCAGAATCTAGCAATGTTCCTCGGATCACCACAAGTATAACAGGACCTCGGCTGTTGTGACTGCTGACCCTGAAATTGTCCCCGTCGGCCTGAGTAACCACCTTTGAAACCCTGGAGCTGAGGTGCACTAACAGGAGCTGGTGGTGCATTGTAGGATGCCTGGAGTGCTGAATGAAATGGCCTGGGAGGATGACCCCTACCAAAATTAACCCTGCCTCCAGACGAGGCACCACTGAACCCACCGAACTGACGAGGCCTCTTATCAGACCCTTTCCCTCTCTCTTGTGCAAGAACCATCTCGATCGTCCTAGAAACATTAGCAGCTACCTGAAAAGAAATTTTACTTCTGGTCTCCTTGGTCATCTAAAGCCTAATAGGGTGATTGAGTCCCTCAATAAACCTCCTCACTCTCTCTCCCTTAGTAGGTAGTAAAAGGAGAGCATGACGGGCTAAATCCACAAAACGGGACTCATACTGAGTAACAGTCATACTGCCCTGCTGTAGACGCTCAAATTGCTTGCGGTAATCCTCCCTCAATGTGATAGGGAGGAATTTCTCTAGAAATAGCCGTGAAAACTACTCCCAGGTCAATGCAGGCGATCCAATTGGTCTGGTCAATGTATAATCTCTCCACCACCTCTTGGCTGAACCCGTCATCTGAAATACAGCAAAATCGACCCCATTGGTCTCAACTATACCCATTTTCTGCAGTACCTCATGGCAGCGGTCAAGATAGTCATGTGGGTCCTCAGAAGGTGTACCACTGAAGTGAACTGGAAAGAGTTTAGTAAACTTATCCAGTCTCAATAAGGCCTCAGAAGACATGGCGGGCCTATCACCGGCCTGTGCCGCAACAACTGGCTGAATTACCCCAACTGGTGGGGCTGCTGGAGCCTGATACTGCGGAGCCATCTACTCCGGAGCGGGGGTAGTGGGAGTTTGTGCTCCTCCCCCAGCCTATGAGACGGCTGGTGACACTAAAAATGTACCATTCTGGGCCACACCCTCCATAAGACTCACCAAATGGACTAGAGCGTCCTGAAGCACTAAAGTAGCCATAAATCCCCCCGGGACCTGAACTGGTCCAACCGGTACAGTCTGAACGGGAACCTCCTCCTGAAGATCCACCTAAGGTTCTACAACAGGTATTGCTGCTCAAGCTCTAGAGTGAGCTCTACCTCTGCCTCGGCCTCTAGCACGACCTCGACCTCGACCTCGACCTCTATCCCTGGTCATAGTTGCCACCGGGGTCTCTGGTCCCTATCCATCGGTTGATGTATTACGTGTTCTCACCATCTGCGAGAGAATAAGAATAGAATGGTTCAATCATCGATGACAGAATAAAATCGTACGACAGAATAAGAAAGAAGTGATATTGTTCCTAAACTTCATAGCATTTGAGAGATAAGTACTAACGTCTCCGTACCGATCCTTCATACTCTACTAAGCTTGCTCATGACTCGTAAGACCTATGTAATCTAGTGCTCTGATACCAACTGTCACGATCCAAAATTTCCACCTTCAGGATCGTGATGGCGCCTAACATTTCACTTGCTAGGCAAGCCAACATTAAAATAATCTTAACTATTTCTAAACAAATTTAATTTAATAGAAGTCAAATTACTGAAATAAAGCGCGGAAGACCATAAATACCGATTTATCAAAATACATCCCCGAATCTAGTGTCACAAGTACACGAGCTACTAGGATAATACAAATAAAGGTCTGAATAAAATTCAAGCTGTTTGAAAGATAAGACACAGCTAAGATAAGATAGAAGGGGACTTCAGAACTGCGGATGCTGTGCAGTTATACCTCAAGTCTCCTCTGGGTAGTTGAATTAGAGAAAGTCTATGGTATGCCGCTGAGACCAACTCCAAAATCTACACAAGAAGTGCAGAGTGTAGTATCAGTACAACCGACCCTATATACCGGTAAGTGCCGAGCCTAACCTCGACGAAGTAGTGACGAGGCTATGAGAAGACACGTACGTAAACCACCTATACAAGTATATACAAATACAAGGTAACAATAATACAATAAATAACAATTTATAAATTGGGAGGGAACATGCGAAGGGGAATGTTATAATAATTTCAGCAGGAGAAATATCACTTAGCAGTCAATTAATTCATCAACAATAAAATGAGCAAATGATAATATAAAAATGGCACAACACCACCCTTCGTGATTTTACTCTCATTTGGCACGGCAACACTCTTCGTACTTTTACACTCACAAATAGCACGACAACACCCTTCGTGCTTTTACACTCACAAATGGCACGACAACACCCTTCATGCTTTTACACTCACAAATGGCACGACAACACCCTTCGTGCTTTTACATTCTTCCTTACCATGACAATAATATTATGAATAATTAAAATGGCACGACATCACCCTTCGTGCTTTTACACTCTTCCTTACCATGAAAATAATTATATAAATTCGGAAGAGTATTTAAATGCGGGGATATACACTTATCAATCAATTCAATACCAGAATACTAACTTCACTTTCCAAAGTATTCAACAATAATTAAATGAATAATAATTTCACGAGTAATGATCAAATAATTAATAATAAACTTAAGTAGAAATATCTTAATTAAATATATAATTATTCACAATAAACAAATTCCACCCGCATGCTTTGACTCAACCACAACACACAAGTACTCGTCACCTCACATATACGTTGTACCCGCACATTAAATTATTAGCAAATACACAAATAAGTCATACTCCCTCAAGTCAAGGTTAACCACGACACTTACCTCGCTTTGCAATCAAATTCAAGAATCCAATACACCTTTGCCTCGCAAATTCGTGTCCGAAATCCTCAAATCTAGTCATAAACAATTCAATATACTCAATATAAATTGTAGGAATTAATTCCATATGAATTTACTAATTTTTCGGATTAAAATTCGAAACTCATCTCAAAAGTCAACAGTGGGGCCCACGTCTCGAATCTCAGAACAAC
Organism: Nicotiana tabacum; assembly: GCF_000715075.1. Lineage (NCBI taxonomy): Eukaryota > Viridiplantae > Streptophyta > Magnoliopsida > Solanales > Solanaceae > Nicotiana > Nicotiana tabacum. The sequence goes on along the minus strand of NC_134096.1, from coordinate 90,599,176 downwards.
TCATTAAATCTGAACACCCGTTCCTAGATGAATCCAACCATACAAAAACTACCAAATTCCGATGTCAAATGGACCTTCAAATCTTAATTTTTCATTTTTTGAAAGTTTTACAAAAATTCCAATTACTTGCATCTAAATCCGAAATAAGTGATGAATATAGACATGGATTCATGAAATATTATTACTTTTGGTTATAGAACACTTACCCACTTCAAAGTCGTGAAAAATCTCTTTGCAATTGCCTAAATCCGAGACTCAAAACTCAAAAATGAGTAAAAATGGCTAAAACCTGATTTTATGTATTCTGTGCAGTATTTTCGCACTTGCGGACTATATTTTCGCAACTGCGGCTTAGCATTTGCGAGACAAAGCTCGCATTTTTGGAATAGGGCAGCTTGTCCAGTGGCCGCATCTGCGCCCAGAAATGTCGCACCTGCGACATCGCAGGAGCGCCCTAGTGACCGCAAAAGCGGTCTTCCTCACAGAAGCGGCTCGTCCATCGCGGATGCCTTTGTGCACCTGCGCTCATTTCCCCGCAGAAGCGGAGCTCGGCAGGGCTGTCCAATGTCATAGAAGCGACTGGAATTCCACAGGAGCGACTACTCACCTGCACACAAAATGTCGCAGGTGCGACACACCAGAACCAGCACTGGGCAGCAGGTTCCAATTGCTATGTGGCTCGTCCGAAACTCATCCGAGCCACTCGGGACCTCGTTCGAATATTCCAACAAGTCCCGTTACATAATGCAGACTTACTCGAGGTTTCAAATCACGTCAAACAACATCGAAATTGCGCTAATTCAGACTTTTGATTTTTCAAACTTTTCACTTTGCAAAACTCGTTCCAAGACATATTAAACAAATCCGAAATGACTTCAAATTTGGCACACAAGTCATAAATGACATAACAAAGCTATTCCAATTTTCGGAATCGAAGTCTGACCCCGATATCAAAAAGTCAAATTCGTGGTCAAACATTGGAAATCTTTAGCCTTTAAATTTCTAATTTCCGTTAAATTGCCATAACTTGAGCTAGGGACCTCCAAATTAAATTTCGGGTATACGCCCAAGCCCCAAATTATGATATGGACCTACCGGAACTGTCAAAACACTAATTCGGGTCCATTTGCTAAAAATGTTGACCAAAGTCAACTTAATTGAGTTTTAAAGCTCTATTTCATATTTTAATCCATTTTTCACATAAAAACTTTTCGAAAAATTATACAGACTGCGTAAGCAAGTCGAGGAATGATCAATAAGGCTTTTCAAGGTCTTAGAATACAAAATTTATTATTAAATTTAAAGATGCTCTTTTGGGTCATCACAATACTGTTCATTCATAATTGCGAACAATTTATCGCAATTGCGAACACTGTTCATTGAAGGATTTTGTTCATTTGCAATTGCGATGATTTTTGGATTTTAATGAAGTTCGCAATTGCGAACTATTTATCGCAATTGCGATAATTTTGGATTTTAGTGCAGTTCGCAATCGCGAACAATGTATCGCAATTGTGAACACTGTTCATGGGAGGTTACTGTTCATTCGCAAATGCGAACCTAGGCAGAAACTTAAGGATTGAAGATTTGTCATTTCTTCATTTTCGATTGGGATTTTTGGAGCTCGGTTTTTTGGCCATTTTGAGGATTCCTTCATGACTTCGACTGTGGTAAGTGTTCTATATCCGAAAGTGATTATATTTCATGAATTTATGGTTATATTCATCATTTAATTCGAGTTTTGATGGAGGAAATTGGGATTTTTGTAAAACTTTTCAAAAACGAAAATTCAAGATTTGGAGGACGATTTGTTATTGGAATTCGATAAAATTGGTATGGTTGAACTCGTATCGGAATGGGTGTTCGAATTCCGTAAAAATTCTGTCGGGTTCCGAGAAGCGGGCCCCGCATTGACTTTTGGTTGAATTTTTAATGTGAAATTTTAAGTCGATATTTTATTATCCGGAATTATTTTTGATAAATTTTAATGAAGTTGTACAATTAATTTGGATAGATTTGAGCCGTCCGGAGGTCAATTCAAGTAAGAAGGCTATTTTGGAATATCAGCATAACTTCAAAAAGGTAAGTATCTTGCCTAACTTTAAGTGGGGGAAATTACTCGTTAGGCATTGAGTCGTATGTGCCATTTATGTAATGTGAAAGCTGTGTATGTGAGGTGACGAGTACGTACTTGTGCTTATACGTGAAAATTGTATTGGTTTAAAGTCTTAGGCATTCTCATGTATTAAATTGGAAATTGTTGGAACTTAGTAAATCCTTAAATTGTCATGCCTCGTTCCTTATTTGTCGAAATTGTATTTTATATGATAATTTGGTGTGATGGTCACTTGAAATTTTATGTGAATTCCGTGTGTTTGTTAATTGATATTTCCTAGAATTAATTATATTATGGATTTTTCATCTACAAATAATTAATTAAATAAGTTTAAATTGATGTATTAATATATTTATCAAAAGCTTGGACTAAAGAAGGTGTTGTTTTTATGCTTAGTTAGTTTTCCTTCATTGTTGTTGTTTTCGAGGTGTTATATACGTTGTGTGGAGCCTTGGGCTATTTGTTGTAAAATTAATTGATTTTGTTGTATTTTTGGAATTGGTTGTGGCCTATGGGCAATTTATAATATGAAATGTAGTTTTGTGTTATCGTGGTAATATCCGTGTTAATTGTTGTGTGATTTGGGTTATTGTTATGTAGCGGATAAGGGTGGCATTCCACTGTTGATATTATGTGGGTATAAGGGTGGCATTTCACTGTGATTATGTGTGTTGGGATATTGTCTGGACGGAGCGATAAGAGTGGCTATAGGAGCGATAAGGGTAGCTATTGATATTGTCAGGGCGGAGGGATAAGGGAGGTTATTATAGGAGTGATAAGGGTAGTTATAGGAGAGATAAGGGTGGGTAGTATCAGGGATGATATGTGATGATGTGGGATTATTGTGTTGGTAATTTTTATGTGATGTTATGATTTTTTGTATGTTTATCATTATATCTTGTGCATCTTGTCTTGTTGTTTCAGTAAACTTGATAATAGCTTGATCTATGTTAAAATTGTGAGCTTGTGGCTATTGCCGAGCAGGTAATGTTATGTGGGATTGGGTTGCACGCCGCAATATATAAGAAATATTGGCACGAGGTGCCGGGGGAAATATGATAATTTTATTACTGGCACGTGAACTGTCCGTGCAGATGTGATGTGAAAAGTGGGCACGAGGTGCCGAGAAAATATGATGATTTAATTATGGGCACGAAGTGCCATCAAAATATGAAAGTGGGCCGAGACCCGTATTTTATGATATTGAAATGAGGTGTCACAGGGTGACTTTTATTTAAAAGATATTTATTTGAAGAAATTATATTTGAAAGAGATTTATTTGAAAGAATTATATTGTAAAGATATTTATTGGAAGGAATTATATTTGCAAGAGATTTATTTGAAAGAATTATATTGTAAAGATATTTATTTGAAGAAATTATATTTGAAATAGATTTATTTGAAAGAATTATATTTGAAAGATATTTATTGAAGGGAGTATATTCGAAATATATTTATTGGAAAGTATTATATCTTGAAGATTATTATTTGAAAAACATATTGGTGAAAGATTTATATTTAAAGGACTTGATTAATTGGTTGTACTTGTATTCATTATTTGTTGAGCAATATTTATGGTGTTCTTGTTTCCCTGTTGTGTATATCACTGGTCGATTATTGTTTTCATCATTGTTATTTGTTTTCTATTAATTTTGTAGACTATATTGCACAGGTTATTTGACTAGTGAGTGTCTTGACTGTACCTCGTCACTACTCCACTGAGGTTAATCTTGATACTTACTGGGTACCGACTGTGGTGTACTCATACTATACTTCTGCACATTTTTGTGCAGAGCCAGGTATTGGAGATATTAGACTTGGACAAAGTTAGAGTGTGATCGCAAGGATTCAAGGTAGAGCTGCTTGGTCGTCGTAGTCCCTTGGAGTCTTTCCATTTTATTGTACTTTTAATTATTAATCAAACAATATTGAGTATTCGATCCTTGAGATCATTTCATGTATTCAGCTAGAGTTCGTGACTCAGTATTACCAGTCTTGGGAGTTTGTTTGAATATTTTCGCTGTTGGTTTTGACACTTGTATTATAATTATATGTTTAAAAAGAAAAACAATGGCTTGAATTGTTGTTATAGTCGGCTTACCTAGTCTTAGAGATTAAGTGCCATCACGACGCCTGTGGTGGGATTTTTTGGTTGTGACATTCTTATTATGATTTACAAAAATGTAATACAATCCCTATATGTAATGAATTGAGCTGTAATGAGAGATTCTCTTTAACAACTTCTCAACTAACTCAACTAACTTTAACTAACTTTTGGCTCTTAACTAACTTCCGGAACTGACCACTAACCACCCTAACTATCACACTTCTTTATTAAAACCAGCTCATTTATACTAATTGTGTGATGACCCGATAGGTCATTTTTAATTTTAACCTTCATTGATGTATTTTGAGACCTCGAATAGCTCCATTCAGCCTTTCTCGATTCGCATGCGCAATCCATATCTTTTTCGGAAAATTTTTACGTGAAAAAATAAAGAAAATGTGAAATTTTTTCTTTAAAACTCATTTGAGTTGACTGCGGTCAACATTTTGAGCAAACGAACCCGGATCAGTGTTTTAAAAGTTTGTGTGGGTCCGTATCGTGATTTGGGACTTGGGCGTATGCCCGAAATCAATTTTGGAAGTCCCTAGCTTGAATTATCGCCATTTGACGGAAATTAGAAATTTAAAGGTTTAAAGAATTCCTAAATTTGACTATAATTGTATTTTTGTTGATACCGGGTCCCAATTTGGATTCCGAGAGTTCAATCATCTTTGTAACAATATTTGTGATTTATGTACAAAATTTAGAGTTATTCCGAGGTGTGTAGGCACATTTTCTGTTTGTTTCAAAATGTTTGATTTTATAAAGCTTGAATTTCTAAAGTTTGACCGAAGATGTGACTTTTGAGCAAACGACTCTGGAATGGAATTTTGATGATTCCAATAGTTTCATATGGTGATTTCGGTCTTAGGAGCATGTCCGGATTTGGATTAAGATATCCTTAGGAAAAAATAGAAATTTTTTAGAAAGTTTGACCGGGAGTTGACTTTATTGATATCGGGGTCGAAATTCAATTCTGGAAATTGGAACAGCTCCATTATGTCATTTATGACTTGCATGCAAAGTTTGGAGTCTTTCCAGATTGATTTGATAGGTTTCGGCATCGAATGTAGAATTTGGAAATCGTTAGTTTTTATTAAGCTTGAATTAGGGTGTGATTCATGTTTTTAGCGATGTTTGATGTGATTTGAGACCTCTACTAAGTCCATAATATGTTTGGAGACTTGTTGGTGTGTTCGGATAGGGTCCCGAGGGGGTCAGGTGAGTTTCGGAGTAGTTTCAGATAATTTTTAACTGCTGATTTTAGACAGCAATGTGCGAAATTTCTGATGCGCAGAGTTAACTTTGGAAGCTTATATCTCGAAATCTATAAGGAATTTGGAAATTATCAAAACATAAAAGTTGTAGCTCGTTGATTCTAGTTTCCAGAAATTTCTGTTGCATAAGGCTGACTTTGGGAGCGTATATCTCACAATCTATAAAAAATTGGGAGATGAGCAAAACATAAAAGCTGTAGCCCTTGGTGTCTATATTCCATAAAGTTAAACCATTTATCATTTGGACATTTGTACAGAAAGTTATGATCGATTAACCGAAGCCTAGTACTACAGTTTTCACTGCAATTTCTGGTTGGAAATAAGTTGAAGTAGGTCGCATCTTACGTTGGCAGAAGCTATATTTTGGGGTTTCAGCCATTTTAACATATTTGGAGCTATGGAGCTCAGATTGAAGCGATCTTTGAGGCGATTTTTACCATATGGATTGGGGTAAGTGTTCTATATCTAAAAGTGATTATACTTCATGATTCCATGGTTATTTTCATCAAGTATTAGTGAATCAAATAGAAGAAAATGGAGAAATTTGTAAAACTTTTCAAAAACGAAAATTTAAGATTTGGAGGTCGATTCGTTATCGGAATTTGATAAAATTGGTATCGTTGAACTCATAGCTGAATGGGCGTTCGGATAAAAGAGGCGAGCCCCGCGTTGACTTTTGTTGACTTTTAAATGTGAAATTTTAAGTTGATGTTTTATTATCCGAAATTGTTCCCGATGAATTTTAATGAAGTTGTAAAATTAAATTGGATAGGTTCGAGCTGTCCGAAGGTAAATTCGAGCAAGAAGACTATTTTGGAAATATCGGCCTAACTTCAAAAATGTAAGTATCTTGCCTAACCTTGAGTAGGGGAATTACCCCTTAGGCATTGAGTCTTATGTGGAAATTTCATGATTGAAAGCCGTGTACGCAAGGTGACGAGTATTAAATTGGAAAACTGTTGGAACTTAGTAAATCCTTGAATTATCATGCCTCGTTCCTTGTTTGTCAAAATTGTATTTTATATGATAATTTGGTGTTATTGTCACTTGGATGTTTATGTGAATTCCGTGTGCTTGTTGATTTGATATTTTTCTTGGAATTAAATTCATTATGGAATCCTTATCTGCAAATAATTATTAAATAAGTTTAAAATGAGGCATTAATTTATATTTATTAAAATCTAGATTAAAGAAGGCGTTGTCATATGCTAAGTTACTTTTCCATCTCTGTTGTTGTTTTGAGATTTTATATACGTTGTGTGGAGCCTTGGGCTATTTTTGAGAAATTTATTGATTTTACTATATCATTGGAATTGGTTGTGGTCATTGGGCAAATTGTGATATGAATTGATTGTGTTGTGTTGTCATAATAATATTCCGTGTAAATTGTTGCGTGATTTGAGTTATTTTTATGAAGATATAAGGGTGGCATTTCACTTTGATATTATGTGGGTATAAGGGTGGCATTTTTGTAACGACCCGGCCGGCCGTTTTGAGAATTTAAGCCCTGTCCGGCGGCATAAGGCCCTGAGCAGCTTCATATTATGTGTATTGACTTGCGTGCGTGCTTGAATTTAGTTACCGGATGATTCAGAGTGATTTGGGACACTTAGTCCCTAAAACGGAAGCTTAAGTCTTAGGATTTTGACCGTAGTCGGAACTATGTGAAGACGACTCCGTAATGGAGTTCCGTCGGTTCCATTAGCTCCGTTGGGTAATTTTGGACTTAGGAGTATGTCCGGACTGTGAATCCGAGGTCTGTAGCTGATGTAGGCTTGATATGGCAAAAGTCGAATATTTGGAGATTTGAACCGGAAGTGGACTTTTTGATATAGGGGTCGGAATGCGATTTCGAGAGTTGGAAAAGCTCCGTTATGTTATTTGGGACTTGCCTACAAAATTTGACGTCATTCCGGGTTGATTTAATAGGTTTCGACACGAGTTTTAAAAGTTGGAAGATTTGAAAATTTATAAGTTCGATTCATGGTGCGATTCGTAGTTTCGACATTGTTTGATGTGATTTGAGACCTCGAGCGGGTCCGTGTTAGGGTATAGAACTTGTTGGTATGTTTGGACGGGGTCCCGAGGGCCCCGGGTGTTTTTGGACGAGTTACGGATGATTTCCATGGTTCTTTGGGAGGTCTGAGTTCTGGTGTAATCGCACCTACGGACCTTGGGCGCATGTGCGATGGTCGCAGGTGCGAAGAATGAGGCACAAGTGCGAGAGGGGCTGGACTGGGCAGTCTTCGCAGATGCGGGGAAATGGTGCGCACATGCGGCCCCGCAGAAGCGGATCCTTAGGCGCAGGAGCGAGAGGGAGCGCAGGTGCGGTTGGTCATGCGCACCTACGATTGCGCAGAAGCGACTATTTTTGTCGCAGGTGCGGTCATGCCTGGGCAGAGAGTTTATATTTGAGGGTTTGCCATTTTCTCCATATTTTGACTTGTAGAGCTCGGTTTTAAGCGATTCTTGGTGGGTTTTTCAAGCAATCCGATTGGGTAAGTGTTCTTCACCTAGTAATTAATGTATTCCATGAATTTATCTTCAATTCTATTATTAAATTTGTGTTTTGGGTTGAGGAAAATGTTGGTTTTCGAAGAAAATTTCTAAAATGAAAAATCATGATTTGAGGAACAAAATGGTATCGGAATTTGATAATTTTTGTATGGTTAAACTCATATTGGAACGGGTATTCGGATTTTTGTTAAATTTTCTAGGTTCCGAAGTGCGGACTCGGGGGTCGACTTTTGGACTGATTTTTGGATTTTGTTAAAGATTTAGACTTTATGATCCGGAATAGTTTCTTATAAGTTTTATGTTTGTTTTGAATATATTTTAGTTGGATTTGAGCCGTCCGGAGGTTTTTTCACCCGAGGAGTTCATTTTAGAGTACCGGGTTGTCGTCTTTGAGGTAAGTATATTGCCTAACCTTGTGTGAGGGAACTACCCCTTAGGATTTGAGTTTTCTATGTTGATTGTAGTCCGTGTACGCGAGGTGACGAGTGCGTGCTCAGACTAATTTGTGGGAAGTTGGCCTTTTAGGGTTCTTAGGTCCTTATATTCACCGTTTATGAAGTTGTTCATGATACGTTTGAGTCCCTATTTTCTAGTTTCACCTCTACATGATTTTATTAGAGATAATTACTTTAGGATTCATCCTTACTGTCTACTTGACCCTGATTTGACTTAACTGAAGATTTTACCTCCTCTATCGTCATGCTATATTTTCATAACTGCTTATCTTTAATTGAAATTATTATTATCTCATTCTATAATTGTTTAGTCTTAATTGGAGTTATTATTATCTTCTGTTGCTTACCCTTACTTGAATTGTTGAATATCTCTCGTAATTGCTCAACCTCAAAAGGAGTTTAGATAACCTATATCTTAGTTGACTTGCCTTTATTTGGAACTATTTGACTCGTGTTGGCTTCTTATTGTTGACTTGAATATTATGGAATCGTTGCTACATTTTTGTTTTGTTTTCCCTTGTTAAGTTGTTCTCCTTACAAGCCTAGCATTCTTTACTATGGTTATTCCTTGTGAATGAGTTCTACCGTTCTTGTGATTTAAGTTCTTGAGTTGATTTACTCACCGTACTTCGCATTACTGTCATTGTTGCTTTTGTACTTGTTGTGGTGATATACGAAGCTTCTGTCGTGCTATAGTTGTTACCTCTGTTGGTTGTGCTGCATATTTAAATTGGGACTACAAAACGATATTCCGGGAGATCCCCCTGTCTTGCATATTTACTTTGGGACTACAGACGTATTCCGGGAGATCCCCCCCAGCACTACATATTTACTTTGGGATTACGGGACGGTATTCTGGGAAATTCTCCCCAGCACTACATATTTATTTTGGGACTACGAACATATTCTGGGAGATCCCCCTGTCTTGCATATTTATTTTGGGACTACGGACGTATTCCGGGAGATCGCCCCCAGCACTGCATATTTATTTTGGGACTACGGACGTATTCCAGGAGATCCCCCTGTACTGCATAATTAATTCGGGACTACGGGATGGTATCCCGGTAGATTTTCATGTAGTTATATTTGTGTTCGGAGCTTCTAATATTCTATGCTTAGGTGTCACAGGGTGACTTATACTCTAAGGATATGTACTTGAAAAGTTTATATTTTAAAAGTATTTATCTTAAAGGAACTATGTTTGAAGGATATTTATGTCAAAGAGTTATATTTGAAAAGTATTGATCTTAGAAGAAATATGTTTGAAGGATATTTATTTGAAAAGTTATATTTGAAAGGTTTTTATCTTGAAAGAACTATGTTTGAAGGATATTATTTGAAGGAAATATATTTCAAAAAAAAGAATTTCTTATTGGAAAGGATTATATTCTAAAGACCTCAATTTAAAAACTTACGGGTGAAAGTTTACACTTGAAGGATTTGACTAATTTATTTGGGGTTTGTTGGCTGAGACCTGATGTGAAAACTATTGCAGTTGCTGAGTTAGTACTTGCCTTACTGTATTGTGATTTTCGGATTTGGGCTGTGTTTCCGTTCATTCTTCTGTGTCTTTATTATGGTGTTCCGCTATTACGTGCTGTTTTTCCTTCCTTATTGCCGTTACTATGTCTTTAGCCATATCGCGTGGTCCTTAGATAGATGTCATGTTCTGTCATCCCTATACTTATGCTTGTTCAGTTTATTAGACCAGTGGGTGTCTTTACTAGTCCTCACCACTACTTCCCCGAGGTTAGTCTTGATACTTACTGGGCACCGCTGTGGTGTGCGCATACTATACTTCTACACATTTTGTGCAGATCCAGGTATTGATTGTTAGTAGCTATGCGGATCCTTGCTGAGGAGACTCAAGGTATACCTGTCGCTGCGTTCGCAGGCTTCGGAGTCACCTTCTTACCTTGTATTTCAAACTGTTTTTACTCATTTCCATACAGTTGTATTTAGAAGTTGTAGCAACTTTGTAGAGCTTATGACTTGTACTACCGGTTTTGGAAAATTATAAATTCTGTAAAGATTTCTATATCGAGATTGTTAGATTTCCTTTATTATTGTTATTTAGTAAATGTTAGGCTTACCTAGTCCCTAAGACTAGGTGCCATCACGATACCTAACAGAGGAGAAATTGGGTCGTGACAAGTTGGTATCAGATCTCTAGGTTCATAGGTGCTATGAGTCATAAGCGAGTTTAGTAGAGTCTTGCGGATCGGTACAGAGACGCCTATACTTATCTTCGACAGGCTACAAAACTATTAGGACAATCTCACTTCTTTCATTCCTATCGTGCGAGATTATTGATCTCGGAGTTTGAACTTTTGTCATTCCATTCTTTCACAGATGGTGAGGACACGAGCTACAGTTATAGACGGCGTTTCTCCCGGAGCAAGTATCGTTAGAGGCAGAGGAAGAGGCTGACGAGGAGTAAGTGCCGCAGATAGAGCACCTACTAGAGCAGCAGTTGAGGAGCCGCCAGTAGTTCCAGTTGGGGAGCAGGTACCGGAGGCGCCTGTTGTTACCCCCGGACTTCAGGAGACCTTAGCACAATTCCTGAACATGTTTGGTACATTGGCTCAGGCGGGGTTGATTCCGGTTGCACAAGCTATTTCACAGACCTGGGGAGGAACCCAAACTCCTGCCGCCCACACCCAAGAACAGCGAGTTCATGTTGGTTAGGTTCTAGGTGTCATGGTGACACAGTCTGTGGTTCTAGTTCAGCCCGACGTTAGGGCAATAACATCTGAGGAAGAGCAGCGTAGACTTGCAAGGTTCAAGAAATTTGACCCTCCTACATTTAGTGGTTTGGCTTTAGAGAGTGCACAGGGTTTTCTATAAGAGTGCCATCGTATTCTCCGCACTATGGGTATTGTTGAGACGAGGTAGGTTGCTTTTACTACGTTCCAGCTTAGGGGAGCGGCTTATCAGTGGTGGCGGGCATATGAGTTGGGTAGTCCAGCCGAGTTAGCTTCACTTACATGGGTTCAATTTTCAGAGATGTTCCTGAGAGAGTTTGTACCTCAGTCCCTTCGAGATGCATGGCGCACGGAGTTTGAGCGGCTGTGCCAGGGCACTATGTCAGTATCAGAGTATGCCGTTAGATTCAGTGATTTGGCTAGACATGCACCTGCGTTGGTCACCATAGTTAGAAAGCATGTCCATAGATTTATTGAGGGATTCAGGCATGATATTCGGTTCAGCATGGCTCGGGAATTGGAGTCATATGTTTCGTTTCAGTAGGTGGTAGGGATCGCTCGCCGCATAGAGGGAATATGGGATCAGGAGAGAGAGGACAGGCGGGGCCATGAGAGAGAGAACAAACGAGCTCAGGGGAGAGAGGACAGGAAGGCGAGGAGGCCTCGTAGACCGGAGAGATTTACTGGTCCTTATTTTGGAGGCAGGGTACGCCATAGTAGAGGTTTTGTGGGTCAGCCAGTTCAGTTTGCACTTCAAGCTTCGCACAGTGTTCCATGTGCTCATGGGTCTCAGAGTACTCGTATCGCACAGTTACCACATCCACGTCAGCAGAGAGGTTGCTTCGAGTATGGGGATACTAGCCACAGGGTGAGAGATTTTCCTAGACTCCGGACATGTGGGTCACAACGGAGTATTCAGGCGAGTAGAGGGCACCCAAGAGAGGAAGGCCCGACCCGTTGATGTGTTTCATATAGCAGGCTTGAGGCCACTATGCCAGATGATGTCATACAGGTATGCTTTTGATTTTTTACATAGGGGCACCACTCGTATTTTGATTCGGTTCTGCTTATCGGGGTGAGTTCCCCTATTTGTTGACCCACCTATGGGTGAGTTCATGACTTAGTATCATGTTTATGTGTTTGACCCTATTAGGAGATTCTATGAGTGATAGCCGTGTCTATCATCGTTTTAATTCATTTGTTTTGAAAGTTACGAGACTAGAAGTGAATTCATGTTGTCCATTATGGCAGGTTTGATGTGATTCCTGAGTAATTTGGTTACGATTTGTGATTTGATACTCTACCGGGGTGAGAGTTTAGTAAGTGTTGTGATTTTATTGGAAGAACTGAGTTAGTAGAAGATTTCCATTGGTATGATGTGTATTCGACTTGTGATTCAGAGTTGAGGGTGAGACCCTCGCGATTCCATGTGATTTGATATGTTGAGCCGGGCTGAGTACTGCAGTGGAAGTTATATTAGGATGAGATCCTTGTGATTTGTTCATATACTTTAATTTTCCTTTTAAATTGATTCGTAGTAGGGTACTGTTAGAGAGTTGTGCCTGTCGGGCTTGTTTGATATTTATCTTATGTGTTTCTCTTTACATATTCAGTCATTTTTTGTTACGTGCTTCTTAAGTTTTTTCTTGCGGGGTGTGTGCCCGGTGGTGTTAGTTGTGACTTGTTGATTCGGGTGAATAGTTATGAGGTATTCGTATTTCTTGCATCATTGTCAGCGTTGTGGAGGTTTGAAACGGGTTGCTAACGGATATGGGTCTAATTATCGATGCTGGTTTTGATTTCGGGCAACTATTGTGATAAAAAATGTTATTATAATCCTATATGTGGTGTGTCTTGTTGTGTGGTCATACCTTGTGGATGTAGGCATGAGTTGTTATAGTTGGTTGAGACTGATACCGGTTATGGATTTAGAATAGGGTCTTTTGAAGATAAATGAAAGGTGAGAATTTTTGACTCTAAGGCTTATCGGCGTTGGCAGAATGGATAAATTACAGTTGAGATGGTGTCGTCAGGATTATGTGGATTGGGATGACGAGACCCCAAGTTGGGTATGTACTTTCAGTGATTTTAAGACTTTGAGGTGATTCTTAGCACGTTCGAGGACGCATGTTTGTTTAAAAGGGGAAGGATGTAACGACCCGGCCGGTCGCTTTAAGAATTTAAGTCTCGTCCGATGGCATTAGGCCCTGAGTAGCTTCATATTATGTGTATTGACTTGCGTGCATGATTGAATTCAGTTACCGGATGATTCGGAGTGACTTGGGACACTTAGTCCCTAAAACGGAAGCTTAAGTCTTAAGATTTTGACCGTAGTCGGAACTATGTGAAGACGACTCCGAAATGGAGTTCAGTCGGTTCCATTAGCTCCGTTGGGTGATTTTGGACTTAGGAACGCGTTCGAACTGTGAATCCGAGGTCTGTAGCTGATTTAGGATTGAAATGGCGAAAGTCAAATTTTTAGAGATTTGGACCGGAAGTGGACTTTCTGATATCGGGGTCGGAATGCGATTCCGAGAGTTGGAAAAGCTCCATTATGTTATTTGGGACTTGTCTGCAAAATTTGAAGTCATTCTGGGTTGATTTAATAGGTTTCAGAACGGGTTTTAGAAGTTGGAAGATTTGAAAATTTATAAGTTCGATTCATGGTGCAATTCGTAGTTTCGACGTTATTTGATGTGATTTGAGACCTCGAACTGGTCCGTGTTAGGGTATAGAACTTGTTGGTATGTTTGGTCAGGGTCCCGAGGGCCCCGGGTGTTTTTCGGACGAGTTGCAGATGATTTTCATGGTTTTGGGGAGGTCTGAGTTCTGGTGTAATTGCGCCTGCGAACCTTGGGCGCAGGTGTGATGGTCGCAGGTGCGAAGAATGAGGCGTAGGTGCGAGAGGGGCTGCACTTGGCAGTCTTCGCAGATGCGGAGAAATGGTGCGCACATGCGGCCCCGCGGAAGCGGATCCTTGGGCGCAGGAACGAGAGGGAGCGCAGGTGCGGTTGGTCATGCGCACCTGCGATTGCGCAGAAGCGGCTATTTTTGTCGCAGGTGCGGTCACGCCTGGGTAGAGAGTTTATATTTGAGGGTTTACCATTTTCTCCATATATTGACTTTTAGAGCTCGGTTTTGAGCGATTCTTGGTGGGTTTTTCAAGCAATCCGATTGGGTAAGTATTCTTCACCTAGTAATTAATGTATTCCATGTATTTATCTTCAATTCTATCATTAAATTTGTGTTATGAGTTGAGAAAAATGTTGGTTTTTGAAGAACATTTCTAAAATGAAAAATCATGATTTGAGGGACGAAATAGTATCGGAATTTGATAATTTTTGTATGGTTAAACTCATATTGAAATGGGTATTCGGATTTTTGTTAAATTTGTCGAGTTCCGAAGTGCGGACCCGGGGGTCGACTTTTGGACCGATTTTTGGATTTTGTTAAAGATTTAAACTTTATGATCCGGAATAGTTTCTTATAAGTTTTATGTGTGCTTCGAAGTTATTTTAGTTGGATTTGAGCCGTTCGGAGGTCTTTTCACATGAGGAGTTCATTTTAGAGTACCGGGATGTTGTCTTTGAGGTAAGTATCTTGCCTAACCTTGTGTGGGGGAGCTACCCCTTAGGATTTGAGTCTTCTATGTTGATTGTAGTCCGTGTACACGAGGTGACGAGTGCGTGCTCAGACTAATTTATGGGAAGTTGGCCTTTTAGGGTTCTTAGGTCCTTATATTCACCGTGTATGAAGTTGTTCATGATACGTTTGAGTCCCTATTTTCTAGTTTCACCTCTACATGATTTTATTAGAGATAATTACTTTAGGATTCATCCTTACTGTCTACTTGACCCTGATTTGACTTAACTGAAGATTTTACCTCCTCTATCGTCATGCTATATTTTCATAACTGCTTATCTTTAATTGAAATTATTATTATCTCATTCTATAATTGTTTAGTCTTAATTGGAGTTATTATTATCTTCTGTTGCTTACCCTTACTTGAATTGTTGAATATCTCTCGTAATTGCTCAACCTCAAAAGGAGTTTAGATAACCTATATCTTAGTTGACTTGCCTTTATTTGGAACTATTTGACTCGTGTTGGCTTCTTATTGTTGACTTGAATATTGTGGAATCGTTGCTACATTTTTGTTTTGTTTTCCCTTGTTAAGCTGTTCTCCTTGCGCCTAGCATTCTTTACTGTGGTTATTCCTTGTGAATGAGTTCTACCGTTCTTGTGATTTAAGTTCTTGTGTTGATTTACTCGTCGTACTTCGCATTACTGTCATTGTTGCTTTTGTACTTGTTGTGGTGATGTACGAAGCTTCTGTCGTGCTATAGTTGTTATCTCTGTTGGTTGCGTTGCATATTTAAATTGGGACTACAGAACGACATTCCGGGAGATCCCTCTATCTTGCATATTTACTTTGGGACTACGGACAGATTCCGGGAGATCCCCACCCCCCCCAGCACTGCATATTTACTTTGGGACTATGGACATATTCCGGGAGATCCTCCCCAGCACTGCATATTTATTTTGGGACTACGGACGTATTCTGGGAGATCCCCCTGTCTTGTATATTTACTTTGGGACTACGGATGTATACTTGGAGATTCCCCCCTCCCCCAGTACTGCATATTTATTTTGAGACTACGGACGTATTCCGGGAGATCCCCTGTACTGCATAATTAATTCGAGACTACGGGACAGTATCCCGGTAGATTTCCATGTGGTTATATCTGTGTTCGGAGCTTCTAATCTTCTATGCTTAGGTGTCACAGGGTGACTTATACTCAAAGGATATTTACTTGAAAAGTATTTATCTTGAAGGAACTATGTTTGAAGGATATTTATTTGAAAGAGTTATATTTAAAAAATATTGATTTTGGAAGAACTATGTTTGAAGGATATTTATTTGAAAAGTTATATTTGAAAGGTTTTTATCTTGAAAGAACTATGTTTGAAGGATATTATTTGAAGGAAATATATTTCAAAAAAAAAGAATTTCTTATTGGAAAGGATTATATTCTAAAGACCTCAATTTAAAAACTTGCGGGTGAAAGTTTACACTTGAAGGATTTGACTAATTTATTTGGGGTTTGTTGGCTGAGACCTGATGTGAAAACTATTGCAGTTGCTGAGTTACTACTTGTCTTACTATATTGTGATTTTCGGATTTGGGTTGTGTTTTCGTTCATTCTTCTGTGTCTTATTATGGTGTTCCGCTATTACGTGTTGTTTTTCCTTCCTTATTGCAGTTACTATGTCGTTAGCCATATCGCGTGGTCCTTAGATAGATGTCATGTTCTGTCATCCCTATACTTATGCTTGTTCAGTTTATTAGACCAGTAGGTGTCTTGACTAGTCCTCACCACTACTTCACCGAGGTTAGACTTGATATTACTGGGCACCGATGTGGTGTGCGCATACTATACTTCTGCACATTTTGTGCAGATCCAGGTATTGATCGTTAGTAGCT
Source organism: Nicotiana tabacum (assembly GCF_000715075.1). Classification (NCBI taxonomy): domain Eukaryota; kingdom Viridiplantae; phylum Streptophyta; class Magnoliopsida; order Solanales; family Solanaceae; genus Nicotiana; species Nicotiana tabacum. Next base: position 90,582,514 of record NC_134096.1, on the reverse strand, counting down.
GTGCGGATCCTTGCTGAAGAGACTCAAGGTAAACCTGCCGCTGCGTTCGCAGGCTTCAGAGTCACCTTCTTACCTTGTATTTCAAACTGTTTTTACTCATTTCCAGACAGTTGTATTTGGAAGTTGTAGCAACTTTGTAGAGCTTATGACTTGTATTACCGGTTTTGGAAAATTATAAATTCTGTAAAGATTTCTATATCGAGACTGTTAGATTTCCTTTATTATTGTTGTTATTCAGTAAATGTTAGGCTTACCTAGTCCCTAAGACTAGGTGCCATCACGATACCTAATGGAGGGGAAATTGGGTCGTGACAATTTCATTGTGGTTATGTGTGTTAGGATATTGTCTGGGCGGAGTGATAAGGGTGGAGGGTGGCTATAGGAGCGATAAGGGTGGCTATTGATATTGTTAGGGTAGAGGGATAATTGAGGCTATTATAGGAGTGATAAGAGTGGCCATAGGAGAGATAAGGGTGGCTATTGTCAGGGATGATATGTGATGATGTAGAGTTATTGTGTTGGTAATTTTTATGTGATGATGTGGGGTTATTGCGTTGATAATTTTCATGTAATGTTGTGATTTTTCTTGTGTTTATTTTTATATCTTGTGCAACTTGTCTTGTTGTTTCGGTAAACTTGATAATAGTCTGATCTATGTTGAAATTGGGAGCCTGTGGCTATTGCCAGGCGGATTATATTATATGGGATCGGGTTGCACGCTGCAACAATTATGATTAATATCATATGGGATCGGGTTGCACACCGCAACAGATATAAAATGTGGGCACGAGGTGACGGGGAAAATATGATGGTGATATTGGCACGTGAGTTGTCCGTGCGGTTGTGATAGAGATATTGGAACGAGGTGCCGTGAAAATATGAAAGTGGGTTGAGACTCGTATTTTATGATTATGAGATGAGGTTTCACAAGGTGACTTTTATTTGAAAGGATTATATTCAAAATATTATTTGAAAGAATTATATTCGAAAGACATTTATTTGAAGGATATTATTTGAAAGAATTATATTTGAAATATATTTATTTGAAAGAATTATATTTGAAGGCTATTTAATTGAAAGAAGTATGTTCGAAATATATTTATTAGAAAGGATTATATTCTAGAGATTTCTATTGAAAAACTTATAGATGAAAGTTGTATATTTGGAATGACTTGATTATTGGTTGTACTTGTGTTCATTACCTGTTTGAACAATATTTATGGAGTTCCTGTTGCCTTGCTGTTTACATCACTAGATGATTATTGTTGCTATCACTGCTATTTGTTTTTCTATTATTTTTATATACTATATTGCACAAGTTGTTAGTGAGTGTCTTGACTATACCTCGTCACTACTCCACCGAGGTTAGTCTTGATACTTACTGGGTACCGACTATGGTGTACTCATACTACACTTCTGCATATTTTTGTGCAGAGCCAGGTATTTGAGATATAGGACTCGGACAGAATTAGAGTGGGATCGCAAGAATTCAAGGTAGAGCTGTTTGGTCGCCGCAGTCCCTTGGAGTCTTTTTATTTTATTGTACTTTTAATCATTATTCAAACAGTATTGAGTATTCGATTATTGAGATAATTTCATGTATTCAGTTAGACTTCATGACTCAGTATTTTCAATCTTGGGAGGTTGTTTGTAATTATTTCCGCTGTTAGTTTCGATTATCTAAAAAAAATGGCTAGAATTGTATTTATAATCAGCTTACTTAGTCTTAGAGACTAAGTTCCATCACGACGCCTGTGGTAAAATTTTGGGTCGTGACAAATTGTATCACTAATTACAATTTGTATAACAATACATCCCCCCCAAAAGAGATCCTTATCCTCAAGGATCAAAGTGAGGAAATCGAATTTTAAGCTCATTGTAGTACTCCCATGTAGCATCATCAGCTGGTATTCCTTGCCATTTAACAAGCACTTGTGCCACATCCTTATTTCCCCTTTTCACCATTCTTCTTTGTAAGATCAACTCTGGTTCTGGGCATTGAGGATCAGCAATGTCAACTACTGGAGGATAAAAAATATGATCGGGAATAACATGACACTTTTTCAACAAGGACACATGGACCGTTGGATGAATTTTGACAGATGCTGGAAGCAAGAGTGTGTAGGCTACAGAACCTATCCTCTTGGTCACTTGAATAGGTCTATAGAACTTAGAAGCTAGCTTGTGGTATGGCTGAGAAGATATGGTTGTCTGCTTATAAGGTTGCACCTTCAAACACACCCAATCTTCAACTTGAAAGGATATATCACTCCTGTGTTTGTCAGCTTGATTCTTCATCCTTAGCTGGGCTTTGGTCAAATAATGCTTGAGAAGTTGAAGTTTGAATTCCCTAGTAGTGATAATGTTGTCCACTTCACTTGCAGCTAATTCACCAAGAATGTATGGTAGGTGAATAGGAGGAGGTATGCCATATAAAGCTTCAAATGGAGTGGTATGGATGGCTGAATAATAATTGGTATTGTACCAATATTCAGCCATAGGAAAACAAGCTAACCAAGCAGTAGGATCTTCTGCACAAAAGCATCTGAGATAAGTTTCAAGACATCTGTTCGCCACTTCTGTTTGACCATCAGATTATGGGTGGTAAGCTGAGGACATATTGAGTTATACTCCTTGTAGAGCAAAGATCTCCTGCCAAACGATTTCTCAAGAATACTTTATCTCTGTCACTGGTTATGGTTGAAGGAAACCATGTAATTTCACAATGTTGTCTAAGAAAGCCTAGGCCACTGTTTGTGCAATATAAGGGTGTTTTAAGGCAAGGAAGTGAGCATACTTGTTCAATCTGTCTACAACTACCATGATAACTTCATACCCTTTAACCTTTGGTAAACCATCAATAAAATCCATGCTAATTTATGTCACGACCCAAAATCTCACCAGTCATGATGGAGTCTATCTCAATATTAGGCAAGCCCGCAATCTTAATAAACCATCATATCTTTTAAATTTGAAAATAAATTAATTAAATTCAGCGAAAGAAATCTTACAAATACAAATATAACACTCCCAAAATCTCGTGTCACTGAGTACATGAGCATCTAATATGAATACAAAGTCTGACTGACGAAATCACTGTCTAAAAATATAGAACAGTACAATCATTAAACATGAAGGGAATCAAGTTTGTGCGGATGTCAAGCAGCTACCTTGATAGTCTCCAACAGAATTAACTTCAAAATCTAGCAGCTGCCGTATCCGGGAGCACCTGGATCTGCACACGAGGTGTAGAGTGTAGTATGAGTACAACTAACTCAATAAGTAACAAGACTAACCTCTGGCTGAAAGCAATGGCGAGCTGTGTAGGTGCATTCCAGTATAAGTAATGGTACAAAAATGTAGGCATGCTTTCAAGTTTAACAGTTAAACTCAGTACAAGTGAAATAGATCAATACTCCATGAGGTATATCACATCTCAGTAGTAGGACCTCATGTAAATACTGGTCACAAATTATTCGGTTACTCTATACTTTTTACGGACAATGCAGCCCAGGGGTGTTCCAACCCGTATATAAATACACATCGACTGACAGTCAGTCACTTAGTACTGTATAAGGCCAATCCAGCTCTGGGGTAATTTATATCCAAATGTAAATGATACGGACAAGATCCATGTCCAGGTAAATTCAGTACAATATAAATCAGTAAGGCAAGTCCATGCCCTGGGAAATCCATCCCGAATATATATAATCATTTATGCTCACTGGGTTGTGTACAGACTCCGGAGGGTCTCCTTCAGCCCAAGCGTGATATAAAGCCTTTATGGCCTACTGCAGGTGGGCAGCCCCGATCCGTATAATAATAAAGACTATAAGGCCTTCTGCATGCGGGCATCCCCGATCCATAAAATAGTAAAGCCAATAAGGCCTGCTACAGGCGGGCAACCCCGATCCAGAACAATAATAATGTATAAAGCCATTCTGGACTGCTGCAAGCGGGCAACCCTGATCCATTTACTGATAACATATATAAAGCCAATATGGCCTGCTGCAGCGCGCATCTCGATCCTATAAATATCCTCATAATGGATGAATATGATTGAGTGTAACATGTACATTTTTAAAACAATTAATTCAACAGCAACACGACCCCATGGGTCACAAAATATCGGCACGTAGCCTAAACATGATCTTTAATAAGAGCCTCATCTCAATTTCTCTAACACGTGGGGAAATATGCAGATAATAACATGATTCTTTAATTTTTCAACTCTACAGAATTTATTCAAGTCACAATTTCAATGGTGCACGTCCACACGCTCGTCAACTATCGTGTGCATCACTTCCAAACAATTTATATAACACCAATTCGGGGATGCATACCCTCAGAACCAAGTTTAGAAGTGTTACTTACCTCAAACTGTATAATTCTTTACTCCGCTATTCCTTTGCCTCGTGAGTTGGCCTCCAAACGCCTCGAATCTAGCAACAATTAATTCGATTCAGTCAATAAAATTTATTGAAATTAATTCCATATGAAAATATAATTTTTCCATATAAATTTGAAATTTAACTCAAAAATCGCCCGTGGGGACCACATCTCGTAACCCGACAAAGGTTACAAAATAAGAAAGCCCATTCAACCACGAGTCTAACCATATCAATTTTACTTAATTCTGACATCAACTCAACCTTCAAATCCTCAAATTTATCCAAGAGGATTTTCAAACTTTTCCAACTTAATTCACCAATTAAATGATAAAAACTATGATGGATTCGGGTAATCTAACCAAAATTGAGTTAAGAACACTTACCCCGATGTTTTCTCTAAAAATCTCCCAAAAATCGCCTCAATCCGAGCTTCAAATCGGTAAAAATGGAAAATTGGACGAAGTCCCATCTTCTGAACTTAAACTCTCTGCCCAGTCATTTGCTCTATGCGATCGCGAACAAACACACGCGATCGCGAAGCACAGTTTTTCACTACCAGAAAAGACCCTACGCAATCGCGGTGTCCTTCATGCGATCGTGAAGCTCAAACTCATAGGCCTACACGATCGCGGACTCGTCTACGCGATCGCGAAGTATAAAACACGTGACCTCCACTTCTGCTACACTTACTCTATGTGAACGCAATCTTACCCACGCGTTCGCGAATCACAAAATCCTAGAGCTACGCGATCGCATCCCTCTTCACGCGATTGCATAGAACAAAACTCAGCAGCCCCCAATTAACTCTACGCGATCGCGAACACATTCATGCAATTGCGTATAAGGAAATCGGATACAGACATCAAAAAATTCCAGCAGCTGTTTAAGTCCAAATTTTGATCCGTTAACCATCCGAAACTCACCCGAGGCCCCCGGGACCTCATCTAAATACACCAACAAGTCCTAAAACCTCGTACGAACTTAGTTGAACACTCAAATTATATCCAACAATACTAAAAACACGAATCACACATTGATTCAAGCCTAATGAATTTTGAAACTTCCAATTTCTACAAACGACGCCGGAACATATCAAATCACATCCGATTGACCTCAAATTTTACACACAAGTCATAAACGACATAATGGAGCTATGCAAATTTTCAGAACTGGATTCCGACCCAGATATCAAAGAGTCACCATTTTAAGCCCAATTCTACTACGGACCTCCAAATAATTTTTCGGACACGCAACTAAGTCCAAAATCACCATACGGAGCTATTGGAATCATCAAAATTTAAATCCGAGGTCGTTTACACATAAGTCCACATCCGGTCAACTTTTCTAACTTAAATTTTCAATTATAAGACTAAGTGTCTTAATTAACTCCGAATTCCTTCCGGACCCGAACCAACTAACCCAGTAAGTCATAAAACAATTGTAAAGCATAAATTGAGCAGTAAATAGGGAAACGGGGTTGTAATACTCAAAACGACTGACCGAGTCGTTACATTCTCGCCCACTTAAACATACGTTCGTCATCGAACGTGCCAAGAGTTGTTTCCAAGCAATCACATCACTATTCCATCTACCACGCGCATACCCGGGGGGTGATCCCACGTCACCCTATTCTGTGTAAAGTGTATAGGCCTGACAACATAACATAATTGAAAATCATTACTTCAATCTTAGCCCATAAACCTTGAAATTTAATTTCCAACATTCAAAATTTCTTTTCAAGACCTGAATATCATATCTACACACTGTATAAGTTTGAACAAGCTGTATCAAGCCATAACCATAACCCCAGATATAATCACTTTCTAAGTCGACCTTCAATATTATCCTCCTAATATACCGTAATCAAACCTGATAGTATCCATTCTAGGTCCAATGACCTTATATTATTAAACACAACTATCGCATTAACGTGCCACACCAATACAACTCAATCCACAAACTGCGCAACCTTGTACCTAAAATGGAAGATGTCTCAAAGTAGAGAACCGTATTGTAAGTTCAACAAGAACCACCACAATTATAATACTATAAGCTCATTATATATAGTAGAACCAAGACACACAAGTTTAATAACAATAACCATCTCTTCTAGAGCTCACATTTACATCACTCGCACGGACAACTCACGTGCTATAGTATCAATATCTGAACCCGCACGGACAACTCACATGGCAATAATATCAATAATTTGAATATCAACAGTCTATCAACCAGGAGAGTACCATAATACCAATGAACATCCGTAAATCAAAACACAATGCCCTTTCAACCGCACACCCTTCTCAGGGATTACTGAGCAACTATAACATTCATCTAAATATATAACACTGACCATTCCGTCCAGAATTTGTGATCTTCCTTTCAAGAAGGAACTGCCACCTCATACATATAAATCTAAATCCCACACAACACAACACATCTATCACGTGAAAAGCACGAGAATCTCATTATAAACTCTGAGTTACCAGCAAATTACATACCCTATTAGTTGGAAACTTTTCTCTTGCTTCTTTCCAGGAGAAAATCTCAATGCACAACACGTTCCCCACACCGGTAGAAAATATCCGGTTGAAACCATGGTAGAAACTATTAAGAACACTCTGAAATCCATTTTCACCTAATCAAGCTATCAGAACTAATTTCCTCTATCTCGTCCAAGCCACGCTAGTCATCAAAACCCAAAAATATTGCCACCAAAACATCTGTAAAGCCTCCACATCATTATTACCCAAAAGAACTGAGCATGCCATTACCATACCGGTCTAGCCTACTACCTAGTGGTCCTATTCTTTCTGAGGTTCTCCTAAATTACCCTCAAGTTGACGTTTCTCCTTATCAGAACACTACTAACCTTACCCAAAGCTCACTATAAGACATCCCAACATAAAACCACACTGTCCTAAGGTCCATAAACCAATGTATTCTTCTTAAGCACCACAAAAGTACCACAAACGGTTGAAGACTCACTCTGAAAATACCTTATGTGAATTTAAAATTGTTCTTTTTCCCTTCTTATACTGGAATGTGGAATCCATAGTCATATAGAATTACCGCAAGTCCTGCACCATCCAGTGCAATAACCGATTCTGGCGATATGCAAATTCTGGAAATTTTTCAATTGACACATATACATTTTGAATCCATTATAACCCTTTCGAAAGTCATCCACTATGCTCAAATCTAAATTGTATCGCCCGAACAGGCCAAAAGACACAAGCCCTCATTAGCACAACAACCCCCAAAGAAGTAACCCTGCCTTAACACCACCAATCAAATCCATACTCTGTGTACACTACATCCTTCAAAATAACAATTTAATCATCTCATAATTTTTCATGAATTGCAATATAACCCACATCAAGAAATTTTCTTACTCAAGTCATCCTCGATCTCAACCTCTGTAAGTCATAACTAATCCACAAGTGTACCTCGGAATAAAACCAATACCGCACATAATCGCGCAATCAAATCATAGATAGCTGACTCCCCCACTTGGCCCAAAGCCATATAACAAAACATATGATATCTCACCATACCTAGATAATATCTAAATTGACCATACTAAGCAATAAAAGATCAACTCTGGTCTCGTCCCCCAATAATTTCCACACACGACCGATACACCCAATACACAATTATAGTATCGTCCAACAGCATACATACATGAACAGGTGAAACTAAGGACTCACGGGGCATATCCAGAAAATGAACAAAAATATGATGAAACATACGAATATGTGGAAGCCAGGGTCAAATAATATAGATGCCTCCCTATGGCACACTGAGACAATACCTGTGATCACTGCATCTGAAGAAACAACATCTGGCCTGGCAAGAATAGCATAGAATCGGCCATGACCGCCACCGGATCGACCTCCCCCTCTTGGGCGACCCCTAGCTGACTGAGCCCCACCCCGAGCTGGCTTGGCGGGTGGTGGAGCAACTGGTGCAGAAGTAGTAGCCTGACTCCTCTGCTGAACCTCGCGTATGGCGGGGATAATATTTCCTCACATGATCCAGCTCTCCACACTCATAGCACTCCATCTCGAAGAATGGTGGCGAGTTCTGAGGTGGACCTCGGGAACCAGAATAACTACCAAAAGGACCTGGTACAGAGCGTACTCGAGGCTGGAAGTGCACTGAAAGCTGACTGACTCTGATGAGAACTGTATGACCCATGGCTGGATGATGCACCACGGTGAATTGGACGACCCCTGTTGTGGTAGAACTGCCCTCCAGAAGGTACCCCATCAAAACCGCCTGACCTCGAGGCCTCTTAGCCTCCCTGTCACCACGCTCCTGGCTACGAACCACCTCTATCTGTCGAGCAATGTCAACCACCTCATCAAAAGTGGCACCAGATACCCTCTCCCTAGTCATAAGCAACCGCAGCTGATACGTGAGGCCATCAATGAACCTCATAATCCTCTCCCTATCAGTGGGAACCAACCAAACTGCGTGACGATCCAACTCAAAAAATCTCATCTAGTACTGCATCACGGACATGCCATCCTGACGTAACTGCTCAAACCGTCTGCATAACTCCTCTCTGCGAAACTGCGGCACAATCTTCTCCAAGAAGAGAACGGATAACTCCTGCCATGTAAGTGGTACTGCACCAACCGGTCTATGCCTCTCATAAGCCTCCCACCATCTGAAAGTATCCCTAGAAAATAGAAAAGTAATGAACGAGACCCCACTGGTCTCCAAAATACCTGCTGTTTGAAGCATCCACTGACTCTTATCCATAAAACCTTGAGCATTCTCTGACTCAGCACAGCTAAATGACGGAGGTCGAAGCCTCCCAAATCTCTTAAGTCTTATTTACTCATCATCTGCCATAACAGGGACTACCGGGGCCTGAGCAGCTATAACTGGCTGGGCTGCTAGTGCCCCCAGTATCTGAAGTCCTTGTACTACCTGGTCTAGAGTACGGGTAATAGGGGTATGAGTACCTACCCCGGCCTGAGAACTGGCAGGTGCGGCCTGAGTCAATACCACCTGAGCAAGGCCAGTGCAAACTGTCAATATCTGGGCCAAAGTCTCCTGAAGGCCTGGAATCTCTATGGGCACAGGTAGTACAAGTGCTGGTCCCACCGTGGTACGGGCTACACCTCTACCTCGGCCTCAGCCTCAACCTCTACCACGACCCCGGCCTCTTGCGGCCCTAACTGGTGGCATTGGTGGCTGACCGTCCGATCCGGTAGTACGTGTTCTCACCATCTGTGAGAGAATAGAATAACATGATTTTTAGTTTCCGGAATCAACAAGTTCGCATGACTAAATACAATAAAGTGAAATTTTCCTAAGGGTTCGACAGCGTCTCGAAGATAAGTACAGACGTCTCCGTACTAATCCGCAAGACTCTACTAAACATGCTCATGATTCGTGAGACCTATGTTACCTAGGGCTCTAATACCAACTTGTCACAACCCAAAATCTCACCAGTCGTGATAGCGTCTATCTCAATATTAGGCAAGCCCACAATCTTAATAAACCACCAAATCTTTTAAATTTGAAAATAAAATAATTAAATTCAGCGGAAGAAATCTCGCAAATACAAATATAACACTCCCAAAACCCGGTGTCACTAAGTACATGAGCATCTAATATCAATACAAAGTCTAACTGACAAAATCACTGTCTGGAAATATAGAACAGTACAATCATTAAACAGGAAGGGAATCAAGTCTACGGACGTCAAGCAGCTACCTTCATAGTCCCCAACAGAATTAACTTCAAAATCTAGCAGCCGCCGTATCCGGGAGCACCTGGATCTGTACACGAGGTGCAAAGTGTAGAATGAGTACAACTAACTGAATAAGTAACAAGACTAACCTCTGGCTAAAAGCAATGACGAGCTCCGCAGGTACAGTCCAGTATAAATAATGGTACAAAAATGTAGGCATGCTTTCAAGTTTAACAGTTAAACTCAGTACAAGTGAAATAGATCAATACTACATGATATGAGGTATATGACATCTCAATAGTAAGACCTCAAGTAAATACTGGTCACAAATTATTCGGTTACTCGATACTTTTTATGGCCAATCCAACCTAGGGGTGTTCCAACCCTTATATAAATACACATCAACTGACAGTCAGTCACTCAGTACTGTATAAGGCCATTCAGCCCTGGGGTAATTTATCCCCAAATATAAATAATACGGACAAGATCCATGTCCAGGTAAATTCAGTACAATATAAATCAATAAGGCAAGTCCATGCCCTGGGAAATCCTCTCCGAATATATATAGTCATCTACGCTTATTGGGGGTGTGTATAGACTCCGGAGGGGCTCCTTCAGCCCAAGCATGATATAAAGCCTTTATGGCCTACTGCAGGCGGGCAGTCCCGATCTGTATGATAATAAAGCCTATAAGGCCTGCTGCAGGCGGGCAACCCCGATCCATAAAATAGTAAAGCCAATAAGGCCTGCTGCAGGCGGGCAGCCCCGATCCAAAACAATAATAATAATGTATAAAGCCATTCTGGCTGGCTGCAGGCGGGCAGCCCCGATCCATTTAATGATAACATATATAAAGCCAATATGGCCTGCTGCGGCGCGCAGCTCGATCCCATAAATATCCTCACAATGGATGAATATTCTCTCAATTTCTCTAACACGTGAGGAAATGTGCAGATAATAACATGATTCTTTAATTTTTCAACTCCACAAAATTTATTTAAGTCACAATTTCAATGGTGCACGTCCACACGCTTGTCAACTATCATGTGCGTCACTTCCAAACAATTTATATAACACTAATTCGGGGATTCATACCCTCCGAACCAAGTTTAGAAGTGTTACTTACCTCAAACCATGTAATTGTTTACTCCGCTATGCCTTTGCCTTGTGAATTGGCCTTCAAACGCCTCGAATCTAGCAACAATTAATTTGATTCAGTCAATAAAATTTATTGAAATTAATTCCATATGAAAATACAAATTTTCCATAAAAATCCGAAATTTAACTCAAAATTTGCCCGTGGGACCCGGGGACCACGTCTCGAAATCCGACAAAAGTTACAAAATCTGAAAGCCCATTCAACCACGAGTCTAACCATACCAATTTTACTTAATTCTGATATCAACTCGACCCTCAAATCCTCAAATTTATCCAAGAGAGTTTTCAAACTTTTCCAACTTAATTCACCAATTAAATGATAAAAACTGTGATGGATTCGGGTAATCTAACCAAAATTGAGTTAAGAACACTTACCTCGATGTTTTCTCTTAAACTCTCCCAAAATTCGCCTCAATCTGAGCTCAAAATCGGTAAAAATGGAAAATGGGACGAAGTCCCATCTTTTGAACTTAAACTCTCTACCCAGTCATTTGCTCTACGCGATCGCGAACAAACACACGCGATCGCGAAGCACGGTTTTCCATTGCCCAGAAAAGACCCTATGCGATCGCAGTGTCCTTCACGCGATCGCAAAGTTCAAACTCACAAGCCTACGCGATCGCGAACTCGTCCACGCGATCGCGAAGTATAAAACGTGTGACCTCCACTTCTGCTACACTTACTCTATGCGAATGCAACCTTAGCAACGCGTTCGTAAATCACTAAATCCCAGAGCTACGCGATCGCATCCCTCTTCATGCGATCACATAGAACAAAACTCAGTAGCCCCAGATTAGCCCTGCGCGATCGCAAAGACATTCATGTGATCGCGTATAAGGAAACTAGATACAGACCTCAGGAAATTCCAGTAGTTGTTTAAGTCCAAATTTTGATCCGTTAACCATCTGAAACTCACTCGAGGCCCCCGGGACCTCAACTTGTAATGACTCGACCGATCGTTTTGAGTATTACAACCCAGTTTCCCCATTTACTACTCAAATTATACCTTACAGTTGTTGTGTGAATGTCTGGGGTAATTGGTTTGGGTCCGGTGAGGTTTTGGAATGAATTAGAACACTTAGTTCCAAGGTTTAAAGTTTAATTTAAAAATATGGACCGATGTGTAAATGACCTCGGATTCGAATTTTTATGATTCCAATAGCTTTGTATGGTGATTTTGGGCTTAGGAGCGTGTCCGAAATTTTATTTGGAGGTCCGTAGTGGAATTAGGCTTGAAATGCCGAAAGTTTAATTTTTGGGAAGTTTGACCCGGGGTGGTGACTTTTTAATATCGGGGTTGAATCTAATTCCAGAAATTGGAATAGGTTCATTATGTCATTTATGACTTGTGTGCAAAATTTGAGGTCAAACGGACTTGATTCGATAGGTTTCGGCATCGAATGTAGAAGTTGGAGATTTCATAATAGACTAAAGTTCAAGTGAGTTCGTACAAGACCCAAATTCAAATGAGCATAACTCTCATGATATGAAGTGTTATATGGTTTATTACCTATCACATGAAATATCTTTGATTCTAGTTTCTAAAGCTTCAAACCGTTCATCATTTGGACATTCCTACAAGAAATTATGACCAAATTACCAAAGACTAGAAAAATGCGATTCTGCGACCAATTCTGCGATCGCAGAACCATTATGCGATCGCAGAAGTAGTTATACGACCGCAAAATGGTCGCAAACCTGTCCAGTGAAGCCCATTTCTGGGCATCGATTTTGCGGTGCATTTTGTGACCCGCACATCCATTCTGCGGTCCATTATGCGACCGCAGACCTGCTTTCAGAGGGTTAATTTTTCTATTTTCATAACCCAATCCCATTTTGATAAATAGGATTTGGGACTCATTTTGGAGCAAAATATATAACATTTTTAGAGAGAAGAGAGAGTGTTCTAGAGAGAGGAAGAAGCTCAAGTGCTTTGTTCCTCAAGATCTTGTTCAAGCTTTGAAATCCAATAAGGAAATATCACAAGATCTTCACCCAAGAGGTAAGGTTCTAACCCCTAGTCTTCAATTTCGAGTTTGGGTAAAGATGAGTGATTAAGAGTATGATTCTTGGGTGTAATAGTATTATTTATACATATCAATAAGGTTTATGGAAAGATTTTTGAGTTCAAATGGGTAGAGATTGGGTTGAAAATGGTAGAAATCTTCAAAGACTTTAATTGAGGATTTGAAGGACGAATTGATGTCAGAATTTGATAAAATTTGTATGGTTGGACTCGTGGTTAGATGGGCGTTCAGATTTTGTAACCTTTGTCGGGTTCCAATATGTGGGCCCCACTGGCAATTTTTGAGTGTAATTTCGGATTTTGTGGAAAAATTAGTATTTTGATATGAAATTAATTCCTATAATTTTTGTGAGCTGAATCAAATTAATTGTGACTATATTTGAGACCGTTTGGAAGTTGATACGCGCATAATAGAATTTCTGGAGCATTGATTAGCTTGCTCGATATTGGATTTGGCTTGTTCGAGGTAAATAACTCTTCTAATCTTGGAGCTGAAGGTATGAACCCTGAATATATGTATTTCGTGAATTGTTGGGAGGTGACGCACATGCTAGGTGATGGGCGTGTGGGCGTGCACTACAGAAATTGTGACATAATTATTTCTGTGGAATTTTGTAGTTAAATGATCTTGGCATTTTCTATATGGTTTTATGAGTTAAAGAAATTGAGATGAAAGGCATATTAAAAATCATGTTGAGGCTATGTGCCAGTATTATTAGGACCCACAGAGGTCATATTGTTGTGAAATATTTATTTTAAATTGAAAATTCATACTCAGTCTTATTTATTTCATTGCATATCATATCTCAGTCTCTGTTATTATTTATTGATACATCATATCATCATTTTTGAACTATTCTCATGACATTAAGAGCCCATGAGAGAGAAATTGGAGAGATTGATAACTGAGGGAGGCCGAGGGCCTGATTGTGAGGATATTTTTGGGATCAGGCTGCACGCTGCAGCAAGCCATGTTGGCTTTATATATATTATACTATTGCACGTGAGTTGTCCGTGCAGATCCAGGTATTGATACCATAGCGCATGAGTTGTCCACGTAGCACGTGAGTTGTCCGTGCGAATCCAGGTATTGATACCATAGTGCGTCAGTTGTCCGCGTAGCACGTGAGTTGTCCGTGCGGATCCAGGTATTGATACCATAGCGTGTGAGTTATCCGCGTAGCACGTGAGTTGACCGTGCGGATCCAAGGATTGATATTATGGCATGTGAGTTGTTCGTGCAGCACATGAGTTGTCCGTGCTTATAGCGCTTGGGCTGTAGAAGCCGCTCATGAGTCTGTACACATCCCCAGTGAGCGTAGTCGACTATAAACAGGGATCGGGTTGCACGCCGCAACAGGTATTATATAGCACTGAGTGATTGAGTGTGCTGAACATAGTGAGAGAGAATGCGAGATAATGAGATTGAGTACTCTGAGAGTGTGAGTACATGAGTACAATCTCTGAGATACATTGCATTGACATCCACATATGACATATATGCATAGAGATGTGTTTTCCTCATGCTGTACGGTATCACATTATTCATGATTTCTCACGCATGTTGACAGATGGGCATAGTGATGCATTTGTTTTATACTGGTTATCTAGAAAGAAAATGAGATATTTTATTTATTATTGAAATAATTTTTGGAAAAATTAATGTTCTCAAATTATTCATATTTTTGGCAACTTCGGCAAACGATTTGGGTTTTCACTGATGTATTTGAAAGGAAGAGCTATTATTTTTGAAATCATGATTTGGCTGAGCATTTTATCTCAGTGTTTCTTCTGGTATTATTTGCTTTATGTTGTTATGGACTGTTGTGGACTAGTGGTTTTGGACCCGACCTTGGTAGAACCTCGTCACTGCTTTCAACCTACGGCTATGTTTGTTACTTACTCAGTACATGGGGTCGGTTGTACTGATACTACACTTCTGCACATTGCGTGCAAATATTGGCTACCGTTGTTGTTGTGCTCGATGGTTGCGGGATCTGAAGATGTACCTGCGTTCCTGTTGTAGCTGCCTCTTGTTCAGGGTAGCCTTAGATTTATAAAAGCTCTATTTATGCATTATTCAAACAGACTATGTATTTATTTCATTTTCGCTTTGTATACTCTATTCTTAGAAGCTCATGATTTGTACTGCCAGTTCTTGGGGAGATGTATTGGTTTTAAATATTTTCTTTTAATTAATTTCATTGGAATTGGATAGATGGAAATTGGCTTACCTAGCGGATTGGGTTAGGTGCCATCACGACTAGTGGGATTTTGGGTCGTGACAAGGTGGTATCAGAGCCCTAGGTTCATAGGTTCTACAAATCATGAGCAAGTGTCTAGTAGAGTCTTGCGGATCGGTATGATGACATCCATACTTATCTTCGAGAGGCTACAAGGCATTTAGGATATATACTTCCCATCTTTCTTTCCTTATCGTGCGAAATTGATTCAGCTCAAAATATAACTCTTTGAATTCCTTCCACGTATTCGTATGCACACATGAGCGCTCAGTATCAGCTGTGCATCGCCGACTTGTGATTCTATGAATGAGGTTCGAGATGTGTATTATTTGTTTTGGTGATGGGCCAGTCTAGAGGACTTGAGGCCAGGTTTAGTTCGCAGCTTAAGCTCGGTAGCTTCAGTTGTAACTCGTACAATTGGACTTATATGTTCGATAATGACCTTACAGTGTAAATTGTGGCTCGATGAGCGGTGGAATGGCGGTGTGATAGGTATTATATGACCGCGGGATGTGTTAAGACGATTGGAATATGATGAGAAGTGTTTCCTTGTAATGTAAAGGAAAGGCCATTGGGTGCTTGATTTTTGATTTGCTATGATGAACAGTCTCGAGTAACAAATGTTTTGAAGGATCTTTCACATTGTTAAATTTTGGGATAGACCAAATTCTCATGTCTTGTTAATAAGTTTGGACTTGGAAAGATTTAATGATTGCGTAGAAATTGTGACTGCTAAAGGGTATAACAAGATACTAATTTAAGGTTAAGCAGGTGGGTTATCCCCTGTGGAGTAATCTACGTAGGTGTATTCCTTATGACTTGAGTAGAGAGTTTCTTTTCTGCCTACGGGGCGTAGGTGTGGAGATTTGAATTTGAATCTGGCTGAGAAGGTTGACTTGATTGTCAAGAGAATACATGCGAGCTTAGCGGCTGATTGGGGTATTTTTATGGTTGGCATTACATGAGTTGGAAAAGAAGTTTCGTTGAACTAACTACCATATTATGACAGTAATAGAGTATGGGTATTGTGAATTATGGAGTATTTTAATCTATGGCTTTGAGCCAAGTGGGGGAGTCTGCTATTGACAATTTGATTTCATGGTTAGGTGTTAAATTTTAATTTTGGTCTGAGGCATACTAGTATATGGTTGGTTTTGGAGTAGTCACTGCGATCAGGAATGGTGCTACGAGCATGTGAGTTGTGTAATATGTTGGTTGATCATATCCGTGGTTATAGTTATAGCTCGATGCAACTTGTTTGGACTTATACGGTGTGTAAATGTAAGATTTGTGTCTTGAAAGAAATTCTAAAGGTTGGAAATTAAATCCAAGGTTTTTGGGCTAAGGTTAAATTAATGATTTTCAGTTGTATTGTGTTGTCAAACATATATGGAATAGGGTGACATGGGTTCACCCCCCGAGTACGTGTGTGGTAAGTTGGAACAGTGATTTGATGGCTTGGAAACAACTCTTGGCACGTTCGAGGACGAACGTATGTTTAAGTGGGGGAGAATGTAACGACCCGACCGGTCGTTTTGAGTAATACAACCCCGTTTCCCCATTTACTGCTCAAATTGTACCTTACAGTTGTTGTGTGAATTGACGGGATAATTGGTTTAGGTCCGGTGAGGTTTTGGAATGAATTGGAACACTTAGTTCCAATGTTTAAAGTTTAAGTTAGAAAAATAGACCGGATATGGACCGATGTGTAAACTAGCTCGGATTCGAATTTTTATGACTCCAATAGCTCTGTATGGTGATTTTGGGCTTAGGAGTGTGTCCGGAATATTATTTGGTGGTCCGTAGTGGAATTAGGCTTGAAATACCGAAAGTTTAATTTTTGGGAAGTTTGACCCGGGAGGGGGGTGACTTTTTGATATCGGGGTTGAATCTGATTCTATAAATTGGAATAGGTTCATTATGTCATTTATGACTTGTGTGCAAAATTTGAGGTCAAACGGACTTGATTCGATAGGTTTCGGCATCGAATGTAGAACTTGGAAATTTCATAATAGACTAAAGTTCAAGTGAGTTCGCACAAGACCCAACTTCAAATGAGCATAACTCTCATGATACGAAGTGTTATATGGTTTATTACCTATCATATGAAATATCTTTGAGTCTAGTTTCTAACGCTTCAAACCGTTCGTCATTTGGACCTTCCTACAAGAAGTTATGACCAAATTATCAAAGGCTGGAAAAATGCGATTCTGCGACCAATTCTGCGATCGCAGAACCATTATGCGATCGCAGAAGTAGTTATGCGACCGCAAAATGGTCGCAAACCTGTCCAGTGAAGCCCATTTCTGGGCATTGATTTTGCGGTGCATTTTGCGACCCGCATACCCATTTTGCGGACCATTATGTGACCGCAGACCTGCTTTCGGAGGGTTAATTTTTCTATTTTTATAACCCAATCCCATTTTGATAAATAGGCTTTGGGACTCATTTTGGAGCAAAATATCTTACATTTTTAGAGAGAAGAGAGAGTGTTCTAGAGAGAGGAAGAAGCTCAAGTGCTTTGTTCATCAAGATCTTGTTCAAGCTTTGAAATCCAACAAGGAAATATCACAAGATCTTCACCCAAGAGTAAGGTTCTAACCCCTAGTCTTCAATTTCGAGTTTGGTTAAAGATGGGTGATTAAGAGTATGATTCTTGGGTGTAATAGTATTATTTATACATATCAATAAGGTTTATGGAAATATTTTTGAGTTCAAATGGGTAGAGATTGAGTTGAAAATGGTAGAAATCTTCAAAGACTTTAATTGAGGATTTGAAGGTCGAGTTGATGTCGGAATTTGATAAAATTTGTATGGTTGGACTCGTGGTTGGATGGGCATTAGATTTTGTAACCTTTGTCGGGTTTCGATACGTGGGCCCCACGGGCAATTTTTGAGTGTAATTTCGGATTTTGTGGAAAAATTAGTATTTTGATATGAAATTAATTCCTATAATTTATTTTGAGCTGAATCAAATTAATTGTGACTAGATTCGAGCCGTTTGGAAGTTGATACGTGCATAATGAAATTTCTGGAGCATTGCTTAGCTTGCCCGATATTGAATTTGGCTTGTTCGAGGTAAGTAACTCTTCTAATCTTGGAGCTGAGGGTATGAACCCTGAATATATGTATTTCGTGAATTGTTGGGAGGTGACGCACATGCTAGGTGACGGGCGTGTGGGCGTGCACTATAAAAATCATGACATAATTCTTTTCTGTGGAATTTTGTAGTTAAATGATCTTGGCATTTTCTATGTGGTTTTATGAGTTAAAGATATTGAGCTGAAAAGTATATTAAAAATCACGTTGACGCTATGTTCCAGTATTATTGGGACCCACAGAGGTCATTATTTTGAAATATTTATTTTAAATTTAAAATTCATACTCAGTCATATTTATTTCATTGCATATCATATCTCAGTCTCTGTTGTTATTTATTGATATATCATATCAGCATTTTTGGACGATTCTCATGACATTGTAAGCCCATGAGATAGAGACTAGAGAGATTGATGACTGAGAGAGGCCGATATATATATATATATATATATATATATATATATATATATATATATATATATATATATATATATATATATATATATATATATATATATATATATATATATATATATATATATATATATATATATATATATATATATATATATATATATATATATATATATATATATATATATATATCACGTGAGTTGTTCGTGCGGATCCAGGTACTGAGTTGTCCGCGTAGCACGTGAGTTGTCCGTGCGAATCCAGGTATTGATACCATAGCGCGTGAGTTGTCCGCATAGAATGTGAGTTGTCCGTGCGGATTCAGGTATTGATACCATAGCGCGTGAGTTGTCCGCGTAGCATGTGAGTTGACCGTGCGGATCCAGGGATTGATATTATGGCACGTGAGTTGTCTGTGCAGCACGTGAGTTGTCCGTGCAGCACGTGAGTTTTCTGTGCTTATAGCACTTGGGCTGTAGGAGCACCTCATGAGTCTTTACACACCCCCAGTGAGCGCAGTCGACTATAAACAGGGATCGGACTGCACGCCGCAACAGGTATTATATAGCGCTGAGTGATTGAGTGTGCTGAACATAGTGAGAGAGAATGCGAGACAGTGAGATTGAGTACTCTGAGAGTGTGAGTACATGAGTACAATCTCTGAGATACATTGCATTGACATGCACATATGACATATATGCATAGAGATGTGTTTTTCTCATGCTGTACAATATCACATTATTCATGATTTCTCACGCATGTTGATAGATTGGCATAGTGATGCATTTATTTTACACTGGTTATCTGGGAAAGAAAATGAGATATTTTATTTACTATTGAAATGATTTTTGGAAAAATTACTGTTCTCAAATTATTCATATTTTTGGCAACTTCGGCAAACGATTTGGGTTTTCACTGATGTATTTGAAAGGAAGAACTATTATTTTTGAAATCATGTTTCGGCTGAGCATTTATCTCAGTGTTTCTTCTGGTATTATTTGCTTTATGTTGTTATGGACTGTTGTGGACTAGTGATTTTGGACCTGACCTTGGTAGAAGCTCGTCAGTGCTTTCAACCTATGGCTAGGTTTGTTACTTAATCAGTACATGGGGTCGGTTGTACTGATACTACACTTCTGCACATTGCGTGCAGATATTGGCTATCGTTGTTGTTGTGCTCGATGGTTGCGGGATCTGAAGATATACCTGTATTCCTGTTGTAGCTGCCTCTTGTTTAGGGTAGCCTTAGATTTATAAAAGCTCTATTTATGTATTATTCAAACAGACTATGTATTTATTTTATTTTCGCTTTGTATACTCTATTCTTAGAAGCTCATGATTTGTACTACCAGTTCTTGGGGAGATGTATTGGTTTTAGATATTTTCTTTTAATTAATTTCATTGGAATTGGATAGATGGAAATTGGCTTACCTAATGGGTTGGGTTAGTGGGATTTTGGGTCGTGACAAGGTGGGGTCGTGACAAGTTGGTATCACCAACAAGTCCTAAAACCTCATACGAACTTAGTTGAACCCTTAAATTACATCCAACAACACTAAAAATACGAATCACACATAGATTCAAGCCTAATGAACTTTGAAACTTCCAATTTCTACAAACGATGTCGGAACCTATCAAATCACGTCCGATTGACCTCAAATTTTGCACACAAGTCATAAACGACATAACGAAGCTATAAACGTTTCAGAACTGGGTTCCGACCACGATATCAAAAAGTCAACCCTCGGTCAAACTTCCCAAAAATTCAACTTTTGCCATTTCAAGTCCAATTCCACTACGGACCTCCAAATAATTTTTTGGACACGCTACTAAGTCCAAAATCACCATACAGAGCTATTGGAATCATCAAAATTTAAATTCGAGGTCGTTTACACTTAAGTCCACATCCGATCAACTTTTCTAACTTAAATTTTTAATTATGAGACTAAGTGTCTCATTTTACTCCGAATTCCTTCCGGACCCGAACCAACTAACCCGGTAAGTCATAAAAAAATTATAAAATATAAATTGAGCAGTAAATGGGGAAATGAGGTTGTAATACTCAGAACGACTGGTCGGGTCGTTACAATTTAAGACCAAACAGTGTCAGGTATGGGTAATGGTTATAATAGACCAGGAGAAGCTGCTAGGTCAGCCTTGTTCTTTTGACACACATCACAACCTTGTACATAAGCTTTAACATTTTTCCCGAGGTCTTTCTAATAAAATAGTGTCTGCAGTCTTTTGAGAGTAGCTTCCACTCCTGAGTGACCTCCATGTAAGGTGTTGTGCCAGTGGGAAATGATAGTTTGTCTAATGGATCCCTTGTCTACCACAAGTTTACCTTTCCTTCTTAGCTACATATGAGACCAAGTGTACTGAGGGTGTTTGGTGGAGTCTGCCTATAACTCCTCAATTAGCTTATTCACCTCTGGATCCTGATCCCAACTGTCAATAATGGACTGCAGCATTTCAGAAGTTTTAGGAAAGACTACCATGGCTAATAGTTCAGCACCAGTGATTCTGGAGATTGCATCAGCCACCTTGTTTTTAGCTCCTTTCTTGTATTCTATGATGTAATCAAAAGGCATGAGTTTAGTTAGACACCTCAGTTGAGTATTAGTGTGAATTTTTTGCTCCATCAGAAACTTCAAGGCTCTTTGATCAGTCCTAATAATGAATCTTTGGCCTAGTAAGTATTGATACCACTTCATTACTACATGACCAATATCATGGAGTTCTCTGTCATAGATAGACATAAGAGTTTTCTTGTGAGATAAAGCCTTGCTAATGAAAGCAATGGGGTGACCATGCTGCATAAGTATTGCTCCAATGCCATACCCACTAGCATCAGTCTCAACCACCAAAGTTTTAGTGAAGTCAGGTAAAGCTAAAACAGGAGCTTGAGTTAATGCTTTCTTAAGCTCATTAAAAGCCTTAGTAGATTCTGGTGACCATTTGAAGCCTTCTTTCTTTAAGAGATCAGTCAGTGGTCGGCTGATGATGCCAAAACTTTTAATGAACCTTTTGTAATAGCCTGCTAATCCCAAGAACCCTCTCAACTGTTTAAGGGTAGTAGGAATGGGCCAATTCTATATAGCCATGATCTTCTAAGGGTCTGTAGAGACACCTTCAACAGTAATGAAATACCCCAGGTATTCAATCCTTTGAACTCCAAAAGAACACTTGCTTCTCTTAGCAAATAACTTATGCCTCCTCATTTCTTCAAACACCAGTTATAAATGTTGTAGATGATGTTGTATACACTTGTTGTATATCAAGATCATCAAAGAAAACCAGAACAAACTTCTTCAAGAACTGATGGAATACAGAATTCATAAGACCTTGGAAGGTAGCTGGTGTATTAGATAAGCCAAAGGTCATAACAAGGTACTCATAATGCCCTGGATAAGTCCTAAAAGCTGTTTTAGGAATTTCATCAACAACCATTCTTAACCGATGATAACCTGATCTGAGATCTATCTTAGAAAAAACCACTGAACCTCCCAATTCATCCAACAGATCTTCCACAATAGGAATTGGGAATTTGTTCTTGATAGTCTGTTTGTTTAGATCCCTGTAGTGTACACACAACCTCCAAGTACCATCCTTCTTACCTACCAAAACTACAGGAGAAGCAAAGGGACTGCTACTAGGTTGAATTATGCCTTGATCTAACATTTATTTCACCAGACCTTCAATAATATCCTTCTTTACTGCAGGATATCTGTAAGATTTTTTGTTTATAGGTTCTGTTCCATTTTGAAGGATAATTTGGTAATCAAATATCCCTTCAGATGGTGGTAATCCAGTAGGTTCAACAAACAAATCCTTATACTTTTCTAGCAATGCTATCAAATCAGGATTACTGCTACAATTTTCACTACTAGTCTCCAAAGAATACCACTGCATACTCCTATCTTCTATGCATGGAATAACCCGAATCATTGCAAGTTGAGGTTGATTACCTGACAACTTAGCTATCTTCCCAGCATTGGCAGACTTGATTTAATTTCCAGCACCTTTGAGAACATGCTTTCTTCCCTTGTAGAAGAACTCCATAGTAAGCTTTTTGAAATTTATCTAGATATCTCCAAAATTAACCATCCATTCCATACCTAATACCACATCATAGTTTGCCATAGGTAATAACATGAAATTGGCTTCAAACTCAGCACCCTACAGTAGCCAAGACAATCTGCAAGCCCTATTTACCTCTATGACACTACCACTTGCAGCAACCACTACTTAAGAGCAGGTAGTTATTACATAACACCTTAGCCATTTCACTAGTTCAGAATTGATGAAGTTGTGTGTACTCCCGGTATGTATGAGAATGTGCAAAGGTTTCTTGGCATTATAGATCCATTCAATGCATGAACTGAAATCTCCATATGTTCTGTTTGTTCAGCCAATTCCACTATCTGTTCAGAATCTTCAGAACTCTCCGCATCTTCAAAGTGCTCAGTACTCGGCAGTTCCTCAACTTCTAATGCATATACCTGCTTAAGGTTCTTGCATTTGTGGTCAGGTACATATTTCTCATTGCAGAAATAGCACATTCCTTTGGCCCTTTTTTCATTGGCTTCCTCAACACTTAGCCTTCTTATGTTAAATCCTCCACTAGATTTTGGTTGTGGATCCTACTTGGGAGCAGGTAAGGCCAGTAATGGCTTGTTCTGGAATCTTTGATCCACATTCCTTTTAAAATTGGTAGTTTGAGGTGGAGGTAATGATATTCTTTGTACGATCTCCTTCGACTGAGCATCTATGTAGGCTTCTTGCATCCTGGCTGCCTTGAATGCTTGATCAAGTGATCTGGGATTAGTCATTTTCACAGCTATATTAAGCTGCTCCTTTAGTCCTCCTATGAAATAGCTGATTGTATTTTCCTGTGACAAGTTCACCCTTGTAAGACGCCTTTCAAAAGCTGTCTAATAATCCCTCACATTATAAGTTTGAACAATCGTTTTCAATTCCTCCATAGGATCATCATAATTCTCCCCAAATTTTTCAGTCAAAGCCATAACATACTCAGTCCACGTAGGTGGTTAAGTGTAACTCCTATACTTCATAAAGGCCTGATGTCACTCTATAACTTCACCTTCTAAATGCAGAGAAGCTACCATAACTCTTTCCTCAGCTGGTACTCAATCGATTTGAAAAATCTGTTCTGCCTTGAACAACCATGATCTCAAATCATTTCCAAAAAATCTAGGTAATGAAATCTGAGTATATTTGGAATACTGCCTACCATCTGTTTGATTTCCTTCCTCCTCAACATGATACTTCTCAGATGAATCATTGCTGTTAGATCTAGATTTAGATCCACTAGGGTCAATTGCTTCATCTTCATTTCTTTTCGTAGAGTTCAACATTTATTCCTTTAATTCACCTACTGCCTGATTCAAGCCCTTCAAATGAGAAACTTCACCAGCTAAAGATCATACTGTTGAAATCAACTGCTGCATCAATTCTCTGAGATCACCCAATTTTGCCATAAAATTTTCAACAGATTTACCCCCTTTCGTCATTTTTTATATCCAAGAATCAACTGCTCTGATACCAATGATATTCAAATGCAGGGATTAAGAGTAATCTGAGGTTTGAGTATAGCCACTAGGAGCTGAAACAGAAAAAGCTCGAAGATCGACTATGGCGACGAAGAAGAATGGAGGAAGAGAGAAGAGAAAAGAAAGAGACTGTTATTGGAAGAGCTGTAATTCTTATTATGATTTCCAAAAATGTAATACAATCCCTATATGTAATAAATTGAACTGTAATGAGAGATTCTCTTTAACAACTTCTCAACTAACTCAACTAACTCTAACTAACTTTTGGCTCCTAACTAACTTTCGGAATTGACCACTAACCACCCTAACTGTCACACTTCTTTATTAAAACCAGCTCATTTATACTAATTGTATCACTAGTTACAATTTGTATAACAGGTGGTCAATCGTTGGAGAAGGATCTTAGTGATAACAATAAACAGTCATATATACCGATTGCCGGCTGAAGCCATTGAACTTCTGTAATTTTACTCACAACTTGATTGACTGTAGTGCGGTGACAACAATAGTAATTATGTGTTTTCACACAAAAATTGTGGTTAAATATTTTGTTGATGATGTCTCTCTGCACAAGTTGTGATGGGATGCACCAGATACCTTAACCCTTAATTTGATGTCTGGAATCGAGCTTACAAAAGAAAAAAAAATCCTTGCTAAGAAATTTTCTTTTCTTTAATGGGCTTTATGCGGCACAAATTTAAATTAGTTGGTTTAGTAAATACCAAATGGTTATACGGAAAAACAAATTGTGATATAGACCGTATTTTCTTTATACAGTTTTGTTATTTAGGTTTGATGTGGAATATTACTAAATTAATTTTAGGTTTATTTTGTCAATCTTTTTAATTTTTAAATATTATTTTGAATTATTTTATGATAGATGACTCATTTAATTGAGAAGTCGATGGTCAGAATTGATTGGTGTGTGGACGGAAACTTTCACAAGGTAATAAGCTTTACTTTATGAGATAACATTTTTGTATAACCTTTTCCTCATTCCTCCTCTTATTTTCACACAATAAATATTTTTTAGATCTTGAAAGCCAACATTCAAGATGATTTTAGGTATGCAATTCTGTTTTTTCACTTTAAGTTACTATCTAATCCATATGCGTTCTTCTTTATTTTGCTCTTTGGAAGCCAGCAATTCAAGACATAGTTCTATAGTTCTAATAGTAAGTTTTTACTACTAATTTGCTTTATTTTATGTCCTTCGAATCTCTCTTTTGCAGCCATGTGCATATGTTTAATAAAGTGAATTTCACCTAATTGAAAGTTACATAGCAGAATCCAGAATGACTGATGCTCATATGTTGCACAAAATTCTATAATATTCACTATACTTTATATTTTCATTAGAGTACCATCACCTTCAAGTAGCATAATGTCACGATCTGAAATTCCCATCTTCGGGATCGTGATGGCACCTAACATTTCACTTGTTAGGCAAGCCAACGTTAGAATATAATTAGCCATTTAACACAAAAATTAAATTAATTAATAACAAGAAAACAAATGCGAAAATAAAGTCTGAAATAAAGTAAATAATCCATAATAATCGCGATATCTAAATACCATCCCAGAACTGGAGTCACAAGTGCACGAGCTTCTAGAATAATACAAATAAAGGTCTGAATAAAATTCAAGTTGTTTGAAATATAATACACAGCTGAGATAATATAGAAGGGGACTTCAGAACTGCGAATGTTGTGTAGTTATACCTCAAGTCTCCACTGGTAGCTGTATCCGGGCAAATCTACAGTACGCCACTGGGACAAACTCCGAAATTCGCACAAGAAGTGCAAAGTATAGTATCAGTATAACCGACCCTATGTACAAGTAAGTGCCGAGCCTAACCTCGACGAAGTAGTGACGAGGCTAAGGCAAGTCACATACATTAACTTGTACACAATAATAATAGTAACAACAATAATAGAAATACAACAGGTGTCTCTTTTCAACAGTTGAAGCCAACTCGGCAGTCATAACCAATTATTATTTCAATCAGTTTCCGTTGCGGCGTGCAACCCTTTCACGACCCAAACCAACCCTGTCGTGATGGCGCTTATCGTGGAACTCGGCAAGCCGACTCGTTTCCAAAAACAAACCGATACTTTCATTTCAAAGAAAATTTCAAGACTATTTAACATAAAAACCTTCGTAAAGGAGTTCAAATCAAAACAAAAGTGCGAAAAAGAAAAGCCCGACATCGGGGTGTCATCATGAGCATCTACTATAATTTTTCTGATAATATCGAGACTAACATTGTCTGAAAAATAGCTAAATACAACTAAAGAAAGATAAGAGGGAAAAGAGCAGGGCTGCGATCGTCGGGAAACTAACTTGCTATCCCCGAGAAAAATAAAAATCTGCAACCGGAATAGTCAACAGCCGCTACCGTATCCAAATACACTTGGATCTGCACACAGGGTATAGTGAGTAACGTGAGTACCCCAACTCAGTAAGTAATAACAGTAAATAAAGACTGAGTAGTAGTGACGAGCAACAAAGCATATAAAGTTCATATTATGAAATCTAGGTAAAATACAACATGCTTTAAGAATCAGTGTTTGAATCAAAGCATCTCGTTTAAACTAAGTTCCAGTAAAAATCATTTAAAGATATTTTTCAACAGTTTCAAACAGAGGCTCAATGCAAAGGTGAGCAAAAATGATGAAATCATAAACAGCCCCTCGGGCAAAACATCACTCATATGCAGCCCCTCGGGCAAACCTCACAGTCACTCGTATACAACCAAACAGGCATACCTCACAATCACTCGTAAACAGCCCCTCGGGCATACCTCACCATCACTCATGCCTCCCAGTCACTTAACACTCGACACTCGCACGCAGTAGGTACCTGCGATCACTGGGGGTATGTACAGACTCCAGAGGGGCTCCTTCAGCCCAAGGGCTATATCAAGCCAAATCATGGCATAAATCACTCAGGCCCTCGGCCTATATCAAACATGATGCGGCGTGCAGCACGATCCCGTAAATATCCTCACAAATCAGGCCTTTGGCCTTACTCAGTCATAAACCTCTCAAGCCACTCGGGCTCTCGGTAAAAATAGGGTGCTCAGCCCAAAACAACATTTATATGCATCAAAACAGAGTAATAAAATCGAGTTATACAGTAAACAGGTATAACCATGACTGATTATAGATTTTCAATCGAAAACAGTGAGAGGATAGTAAAAAAAGGTCCCTAAGGGTCCAATCAGTACTGGCACAAGGCCCAAACATGGCATTCCCCCCAATTTACAGAAACTCATTTTTAAAACTCATAAGTATCATATAATTTCAACAAAATATGCAACTTTACAGTTGCTACGGGATAGACCAAGTCACAATCCCCAATGTTGCACGACCACACGCCCGTCACCTAGCATGTGCATCACCTCAAAATAGTAAAATGATACGAAATTCGGGATTTCATACCCTTAGGACTAGATTTGCAATCGTAACTTACCTCAAACCGGTCAAATATCTACCCCGCGATGCTCTTGCCTCTCGACTCGGCCTCCAAATGCTCCGAATCTATTCACAATCAGTACAATACCATTAATATATGCTAATGGAATGAATTTCACAAGAAAAACTATCAAATTAGACCAAAAACCCGAAATCGGCTCAAACCCGGCCCCCGGGCCCACGTCTCGAAATTTGACAAAATTTACAAAATTAGAAAGCACATTCACTCACGAGTCTATACATATGAAATTTATCAAAATCCAACATCATTTGGTCCCTCAAATCCTTAAATTAAACTCTCAAAAATCCCAAGCCCTAACCCCTCATTTTCATTCCTAATTTATTACACAATGGGAAATCACCATATATACGAGTATTAAGATCAAGCAACTTACCTCACTAAAAGCCCTTGAATCACCCTTCAAATATCACTCCAAAAGCTCCAAATATCGACTTGAAAATGGTGGAAACGAACCAAAATTCGCGAAGTGTTCTATTTATGGTTTCTACCCAGGTCTTTGCACCTGCGGCCAAATATATGCATCTGCGATGTCGCACCTGCGGAATTTCCATTGCAGGTGTTGAACTCACTCAGGATCCCAGGTTCCGCATCTGCGGTCAACCTGTCGCACCTGCGCATGACTCTCCGCATCTGCGAAGCCAGCCATCTTCCTCTCTTCCGCATCTGCGCCCCAGGTCTCGCACCTGCGGGATCGAAGATGTGATAGCCTTCTCGCACTTGCGCATCCTGCCTAGCCCAGCACTGCCCGCACTTGCGAACTCCCACGCATGCCTGCGAGCTCGCACCTGTGTTTCCTCCTTTCGCAGGTGCGAAAATACCAGTAGCAGCAGCTTCAGCTGCATTTTACAACTTCAAACAATCCGTTAACCACCCGGAATCACCCCGAGGCCCACAGGACCTCAACCAAAAATACCAACAAGTCATATATCAACATACAAACTCAGTTGAACTTTCGAATCACTCAAAATAACATCAAATCACCAAATCAACCTCGGATTCAAGCCTAAGAACTTCTAAACTTCCAAATTCGACAACCGATGCCGAAACTAACCAAACCACGTCCGAATGACCTCAAATTTTGCACACACATTACAAATGACACTACGAACCTACTCCAACTTCCTGAATTCTATTCCGACCCTGATATCAAATTTTCCACTTCTGACCAAAATCGCTAAATTTCCAACTTTCGCCAATTCAAGCCTAATTCTACTACGGACCTCCAAATCACATTTCGGGCACACTCCTAAGTCCAAAATCACCTAACGGAGCTAACAAGACCATAAAATTCAAATCCGAGATCGTTTATACATAGGTCAACATCCAATTGACTTTTTCAACTTAAGTTTCTACTTTAGAGACTAAGTGTCTCAAACCACTCCGAAACCATTCCAGACTCGAACCAACTAACCCGATATATCATAAAATAGCTATAAAACACAAATGGAAGCAGACATGGGGCAAACAGGGCTATAACTCTCGAAATGATCGGCCGGGTCGTTACATCCTCCCTCTCTTAAATAATCGTTTGTCCTCAAACGGGTCTAGAAGCATATCTAGAGTCTCGAATAGGCGTGGATATCTGCTCCGCATCTCTCGCTCGGTCTCCCAGGTGGCCTCCTCCACCGACTACCCTTTCCACTGCACCTTCACCAAAGCTATGTACTTTGACCTCAACTTTCGCACCTGCCGATCCAAAATGGCCACCGGCTCCACATCATAAGTCATATCTGCCTCCAACTGAACCGTGCTAAAGTCTAAAACATGGGACGGATCGCCAACATACTTCCGTAGCATGGAAACATGAAACATTGGATGCACACTTGACAAGCTGGGTGGCAAGGCAAGCTTATAAGCCACCTCCCCTATCCTCTGAAGCACCTCAAAAGGCCCAATGAACTGGGAGCTCAACTTTCCCCTCTTCCCAAACCTCATAACACCCTTCATGGGTGATACCTTCAGCAAAACCTTCTCCCCAACCATGAAAGACACATCACAAACCTTCCTGTCTGTGTAGCTCTTCTACCTAGACTGCGCCGTGCGAAGCCGCTCCTGAATCAATTTCACCTTATCTAATGCATCCTAGACCAAGTCTGTACCCAAGAGCCTAGCCTCACCCGGCTTAAACCTTCCAACCGGAGATCTACACCTCCTCCCATATAAAGCCTCGTACGGAGCCATCTGAATACTCGACTGATAACTGTTGTTATATGCAAACTCCGCGAGTGGTAGAAACGGGTCCCATGAACCCCCAAAGTCAATGACACAAGCGCGCAGCATGTCCTCCAATATCTGAATAGTGCGCTTGGACTGCCCGTCCATCTGAGGATGAAAAGTTATGCTCAACGCAACCTGAGTACCCAACGCTCGCTGCACGGCCCTCCAAAACTACGATGTAAACTAGGTGCCCCTATCTGAAATGATGGAAACTGGGACACCATGCAGGCGAACAATTGCTCGGATGTAAATCTCAGCCAACCGCTCTGAAGTGTAAGTAGTACCAACTGGAATGAAGTGCGCGGACTTGGTTAAACGATCCACAATCACCCAAATAGCATCGAACTTCCTCGAAGTCCGTAGGAGCCCAACTACAAAGTCCATGGTGATCCGCTCCCACTTCCACTCTGGGATCTCTAATCTCTGAAGCAAGCCACCCAGTCTCTGATGTTCATACTTAACCTGCTGACAGTGGAGATACCGAGCCACAAACCCAACAATATCCTTCTTCATCCGCCTCCACCAATAGTGTTGTCTCAAATCCTGATACATCTTCACGGCACCCGGATGGATGGAATACCACGATTTATGGGCCTCCTCAAGAATCAACTACCGAAGCCCATCTACATTAGGCATACATATCCGGCCCTGCATCCTCAACACGCTATCATCACCAATAGTCACTTCCTTAGTATCACCTCTCTGCACCCTATCCTGAAGAACTAGTAAGTGGGGGTCATCATACTGACGCTCCCTGATACGGTCGTAAAGAGAAGACCTAGATACCACGCAAGCCAATACCCGACTAGGCTCCAAAATATCCAATCTCACAAGCTGGCCCGCTAAGGCCTGAACATCCAATGCCAAAGGTCTTTCTGCTGCTAGAAGATCTGCTAAACTCCCCAAACTCCCTGATCGGCGACTCAAAGCATCGGCTCCACATTGGCCTTCCCTGGATGGTACAGAATAGTGATATCATAGTCCTTAAGAAGCTCCAACAATCTCCGCTGATGCAAATTAAGATCCTTCTTCTTAAACAGATGCTGCAGAGTCTGGTGATCAATATAAATCTCATAATGAATCCCATACAAATAATGACGCCAAATCTTCAAGGCATGAACAATGGCTGCTAACTCAAGATCATGGACAAGGTAGTTCTTCTCATGGGTATTCAACTGGCACGAGGCGTAGGTAATTACCCTACCCTCCTACACCAAAACACAACCAATGCATATCCTCGAGGCATCACAATACACGGTGTAAGAACCTGAAGCTGATGGCAAAACCAACACTGGAGTTGTGGTCAAGGTAGTCTTGAGCTTCTGAAAGCTCTCCTCACACTCGTCTGACCACCTGAATGGAGCACCATTTGGGTCAATTTGGTCAAAGGCGAAGCAATAGATGAAATCCCTCCCCCCCACAAAGCGACGGTAGTAACCTGCCAAACCAAGAAAGCTCCTAATCTATGTGGCTGATGACGGTCTAGGCCAACTCTACACCGCCTCTATCTTGTTCGAATCCACCTGAATACCCTCACTGGATACCACATGTCCCAAGAATGCTACTGAGCTGAGCCAAAACTCATAATTGGAGAACTTTGCATAAAGTTTATCCTCCTTCAATCTTTGTAGTACAATCCTCAAATGTGGAGCGTGCTCCCCCTCGTTATGAGAGTACACCTGGAAGTCATCAATGAATACAACAATGAATGAGTCCAAATAGGGCTGGAATACACTGTTCATCAAATGCATGAACTTTGTTGGGGCATTGGTCAGCCCAAAAGACATCACTAAGAAATCGTAATGGCCATATCGGGTCCTGAAATGTGTCTTAAGAATATCCGAATCCCGAATTTTTAGCTGGTGATAACCGGACCTCAAATCAATCTTAGAGAACACCCTCGCTCCTTGAAGATGGTCAAATAAATCATCAATATGAGGCAAAGGATACTTGTTCTTGGTTGTGACCTTGTTCAACTGCCTGTAATCAATACACATTCTCATGGAACAATCCTTCTTCTTCATAAATAGAACCGGTGCACCCCAAGGTGACACACTAGGCTGAATAAATCCTTTGTTAAGGAGTTCCTGAAGTTGTTCTTTTAATTCCTTCAACTCCGCCGGTTCCATACAATACGGTGGAATAGAAATGGGCTGAGTGCCCAGCACCAAATCAATACCAAAGTCAATATCCCTATCAGGTGGCATGCCCGACAGGTCTGCAGGAAACACATCCGGAAAATCACGTACCACCGGAACAGAATCAATGGCAGGAGTCTCTGCACTAACATCCCTCACAAATGCCAAATAAGATAGGAAACCCTTCTCAACCATACGTTGAGCCTTCAAATATGAAATCACCCTACTAGGTATATAATCTATAAAACCACTCCATTCAATCCTCGGAAATCCTGGCATCGCCAACGTCACGGCCTTTGCGTGACAATCTAGAACAGCATGACATGGAGATAACCACATCAAAGTCAACCATACTGAGCAGCAAAAGGTCCACTTAGGTCTCCAGACCCCCAATAGTCACCACACATGACCGATATACGCGGTCCACAATAATAGTATCGCCCACATGAGTAGATACATGAACAGATGAAACTAAAGACTCACGGGGCATATCCAGAAAATGGGAGAAATACGAGAAAACATATGAATACGTGGAACCAAGGTCAAATAATGCGGAGGCATCTTTGTGACAAACTGAGACAATACCTGTAATCACAGCATCTGAAGCAATAGCATCTGGTCTGGCAGGGAGGGAGGGCATAGAAACGGTCCTGACCACCCCCTGATCTGCCTCCCCCTTTAGGGCGACCCCTAGCTGACTGACCTCTACCCCGAGCTGATTGGGCGGGTGGTGAAGTAACTGATGCTGAAGTCGAAGGCTGACTCCTCTTGTGAGATAGACCTCCATGACAACGAGGAAACTGCCTCCACATATGCCTAAACTCCTCACACTCAAAGCAACTCCCTGGTGCTGGTGGCGGGAACTGAAGGGAACCCCTAGCACCGAGATAACTGGTAGAAAGACCTGGCATAGAGGAGCCTTGAACTGGTGGAGCACGGGACGAACTTTGAGCTGGAAGGGCACCGAGTGATGAGTGGCCCCGATGAGAACTGTGAGAACCATGGCTAGATGATGCACCACGGTGAAATGGCTGAGCTGACGGAGCCTGTCTGAAATGACGACCTCTACCATGCTGGAACTGATCCCCCAAAAGGAGCACCGCTGAATCCACTATGACCACGAGGCCTCTTGGCCTCCCTCTCAACCCTCTCCTGACCACGAACCATCTCAATCTGCCAAACAATGTCGAAAACCTCATCAAAAGTAGCACTAGAGACTCTCTCTGTTTATAAGCAACCAAAGCTAAAAATCGAGGCCATCTATAAACCTCTTGATCCTCTCTCGGCCTATGGAAACCAACCCGATCGCATGACCGGCCAACTTGGAGAACCGCATCTCATACTGTTGTCATAGACATATCACCTTGACAAAGTTGCTCAAACTGTCTGCGCAGCTCCTCTCTCCGGGACTGAGGCACGAACTTCTCCAAAAAGGCCACGAAGAACTGCTGCCAAGTAAGGGGTGTTGCGCCAACAGGCCTATGCTTCTCGTAAGTCTCGCACCATCTGAGTGCAGCCCTGAAAAACTGAAAAGTAGTGAATGAGACCCCAGAAGTCTCTAGAATACCAGCTGTACGGAGTATCCTCTAACACCTGTCCAAGAAATCCTGAGCATCCTCTCTCTCTCTCTGTGTGCCACTGAAAGGTGGCGGCTGGAGTCTCCCAAACCTCTCTAACCTATGCTGATCATCCTCAGGCATAGCAGGAACCACATAATCCAGAGCAGCTACAATCGGCTGGGCTGGTGGTGCCTTCGGTGTCTGGAGTCCCTGAACAACCTACTCGGGTGTGCGAGCGACGGGAGTCTAAGTGCCTCCCCAGGCCTGAGAAGTGATTGTGGCCGTCGAGATAGAGACCGCCTGAGCAAGGTCAGTACACGCTGTCAGAATCTGAGCTAGGGCCTCTTGGAGGCCTGGAATCACAATAGGTATAGGTGGTGCCTGAGATGGTGCATCAACAACTGGAACCTGGTCCTGATCTGGGACAACTACTGGATCTGCAAGTACTGCCCCAGTTGCTGTACGGGTTGCACCTCTACCCCTACCACAGCCTCGGCCTCTCGCGGACCTAGTTGGTGGCACTGGTGGCTGGCCCTCCTGAGCGGTAGCGCGAGTCCTTACCATTTGTGAGAAAATGAAACAACAGATGTTTAGTTATTAGAATCAACAGATTCGCACGACAAGAATTCAAGAATGTGGAATTTTTCCTAAAGGTTCTGCAGCCTCTCGAAGATAAGTACAGATGTCTCCGTACCGATCCACAAGACTCTACTAAACACGCTCATGACTCGTGAGACCTATGTAACCTAGGCTCTGATACCAACTTGTCACGACCCAAACTAACCTTGTCTTGATGGTGCCTATCGTGGAACTAGGAAAACCGATACTTTCATTTCAAAGAAAATTTCAAGACTATTTAACATAAAAACCTTCGTAAAGGAGTTCAAATCAAAACAAAAGTGCTGAAAAGAAAAGCCCGACATCGGGGTGTCACTAGTCATGAGCATCTACTACAATTTGTCTGACAATATCGAGACTAACATGGTCTGGAAAATAGCTAAATAGAACTAAAGAAAGATAAGAGGGAGAAGAGCAGGGATGTGATCGCCGGGCAGCTACCTTGCTATCCCCGAGAAAAAAGAAATGTGCAACTGGAATAGTCAACAACCGCTATCGTATCCAAATACACCTGGATCTGCACGCAAGGTGCAGGGAGTAACGTGAGTACGCCAACTCAGTAAGTAACAATAGTAAATAAAGACTGAGCAGTAGTGACGAGCAACAAAGCATATAAAGTTCATATCATGAAATCTCGGTAAATTACAACATGCTTTAAAAATCAGTGTTTGAATCAAATTATCTCGTTTAAACCTAGTTCCAGTAAA
Source organism: Nicotiana tabacum (assembly GCF_000715075.1). NCBI lineage: Eukaryota > Viridiplantae > Streptophyta > Magnoliopsida > Solanales > Solanaceae > Nicotiana > Nicotiana tabacum. The sequence continues at coordinate 90,547,163 of NC_134096.1, read as the reverse complement.
AATCATTTAAAGATATTTTTCAACAGTTTCAAACATAGGCTCAATGAACAGGTGAGCAAAAATGATAAAATCATAAGTAGCCCCTCAGGCAAAACATCACTCATATACAGCCCCTCGGGCAAACCTCACAGTCACATGTATACAGCCCACCGGGCATACCTCACAATCACTCGTAAACAGCCCCTCGGGCATACCTCACCATCACCCATGCCTCCCAGTCACTCAGCACTCGACACTCGCACTCAGTAGGTACCTGCACTCACTGGGGTGTGTGTACAGACTCCGGAGGGGCTTCTTCAGCCCAAACGCTATATCAAGCCAAATCATGGCATAAATCACTCAGGCCCTCGGCCTATATCAAACATGATGCGGCATGCAACCTGATCCCATAAATTTCCTCACAAATCAGGCCCTTGGCCTCACTCAGTCATAAACTTCTCAAGCTACTCGGGCTCTCAGTGAAAACATGGTGCTCAGCCCAAAACAACATTTATATGCATCAAATCAGAGTAATAAAATTGAGTTATACAGTAAACAGGTATAACCATGACTGAGTATAGATTTTCAATCGAAAACAATGAGAGGATAGTAAGAAAAAGGCCCCTAAGGGTCCAAATAGCACTGGCACAAGGCCCAAACATGGCATTCCGCCCAATTTACAGAAACTCATTTCTAAAACTCATAAGTATCATATAATTTCAAAAACAATATGCAACTTTACAGTTGCTACGGGACAGACCAAGTCACAATCCCCAATGGTGCACGGCCACACGCCCGTCACCTAGCATGTACGTCACTTCAAAATAGTAAAATGATACAAAATTCGGGGTTTCATACCCTCAGGACTAGATTTACAATCGTTACTTACCTCAAACCGGTCAAATATCTATCCCGTGATGCTCTTGCCTCTTGACTCGGCCTCCAAATGCTGCGAATCTATTTACAATCAGTACAATACTATCAATATACGCTAATGGAATGAATTCCACAAGAAAAACTATCAAATTAGACCAAAAACTCGAAATCGGTTCAAACCCGGCACCCGGGCTCATGTCTCGAAATCCGACAAAATTTACAAAACTAGAAATTCCATTCACTCACTAGTCCATACATACAAAATTTATCAAAATCCGACATCATTTGGTCCCTCAAATCCTTAAATTAAACTCTCCAAAATCCCAAGCCCTAACCCCTCATTTTCACCCCTATTTTCCACTAATTACATGATTACACAACGGAAAATCACCATATATACGAGTATTAGAGCTCAAGCAACTTACCTCACTGAAAGCCCTTGAATCACCCTTCAAACATCACTCCAAAAGCTCCAAAAACCGACTTGAAAATGGTGTAAATGAACCAAAATTCGCGAAGTGTTCTATTTATGGTTTCTGCCCAGGTCTTCGCACTTACGGCCAAATATGCGCATCTGCGATGCTGCACCTGCAGAATTTCCATCGTAGGTGCGGAACTCACTTAGGATACCAGGTTCCGCATCTGCGGCCAACCTGTCGCACATGCGCTTACGCACCTGCGCGTGACACTCCGCATCTGCGAAGCCAGCCATCTTCCTCCCTTCCGCATCTGCGCCCCAGGTCTCGCACCTGCGGGCTCGCAGATGCGATAGTCTTCTCGCACCTGCGCATCCTGCCTAGCCTAGCACTTCCCGCACCTGCGAACTCTCACGCGTGCCTGCGAGCTCGCACCTGCGTTTCCTCCTTTCGCAGGTGCGAAAATACCAGTAGCAGCAGCTTCAACTGCATTTCCCAACTTCAAACAATCCGTTAACCACCCGGAATCACCCCGAGGCCCTAGGGACCTCAACCAAATATACCAACAAGTCATATACCAACATACAAACTTAGCCGAACTTTCGTATCACTCAAAACAATATCAAATCACCAAATCACCCTCAGATTTAAGCCTAAGAACTTATAAACTTCCAAATTCGACAACCGATGCCAAAACCAACCAAACCACGTCCAAATGACCTCAAATTTTGCACACACATCACAAATGACACTACGAACCTACTCCAACTTCTGAAATTTCATTCCAACCCCGATATCAAATTTTCCACTGCCGACCAAAATCGCCAAAATTTCAACTTTCGCCAATTCAAGACTAATTCTACTACGGACCTCCAAATCATATTTCGGACACACTCCTAAGTCCAAAATCACCTAACATAGCTAACGGAAACATACAAATTTAAATCTGAGATCGTTTACACATAGGTCAATATTCGGTTGACTTTTTCAACTTACGTTTCTACTTTAGAGACTAAGTGTCTCATACCACTCCGAAATCACTCCGAACTCGAACCAACTAACCCGGTATATCATACAATAGCTGAAAAGCACAAATGGAAGTTGAAATGGGGAAAACGGGGCTATAACTCTCGAAACGACCGGCCGGATCGTTACAAACCCGATCCCACAATATATTCATATTCAATTCTGTTGCGGCGTACAACCCGATCCTCCAATATATTCATTTCAATCAATTCTATTGCGGCATTCAACCCGTTCCTCCAATATATTCATTTTAATCAATTCTGTTACGGCGTGCAACCCGTTCCTCCAATATATTCATTTCAATCAATTCTGTTGTGGGTGCAACCTGTTCCTCCAATATATTCATTTCAATCAATTTTATTGCGGCATGCAACCCGTTCCTCCAATATATTCATTTTAATCAATTATGTTGCGGCGGACAACCCGTTTCTCCAATATATTCATTTCAATCAATTATGTTATGGCGTGCAACCTGTTCCTCCAATATATTTATTTCAATCAATTCTGTTGCGGCGTGCAACCCGTTCCTCCAATATATTCATTTCAATCAATTCTGTTTGCGGCGGACAACTCGTTCCTCCAATATATTCATTTCAATCAATTCTGTTGCGGCATGCAACCCTTCCTCCAATATATTCATTTCAATCAATTCTGTTGCGGCATGCAACTCGCTCCTCCAATATATTTAATTACCAATTCTTATAAAAGAAATTACTCCAACAAATGCAACAATTAATATGAAATTATAATATAACAAGCATACAATAATTACGATTTATTAGAAATAAGTGATGATAAGTAGCAATTAATTATGAAAATTAAGGATGTAATAGGCATTTTAATAATTAGTATGATAAACGTCAAGTGGAAATTAAGTCAGATAAATCAAATAAGCATGTAGCAATTATAGCATGGATTCGAGGCATGATATTGAGCAAAGAACACGAGAGAAATAATTAATATAATAATTAATTCATGATTTAAAATGATTTAAGATTTTTCAAGTAATTATGCAAACAATTAATTTGACGACGTATAGACACTCGTCACCTCACCTATACGTCGTTCACATACATTTCACATAACAAATAATTTAAGGGTTCTATTCCTTCAAGTCAAGGTTAACCACGACACTTACCTCGCTTTGCAAATAAATTCAAGATTTTAATAAACCTTTGCCTCACAAATTCGTGTCTGAAATCCTTAAATCTAGTCATAAACATTTTAATATACTCAATACAAATCGTAGAAATCAATACCGTATGAAATTACAAATTTTTCGGATTAAAAATCCAAAATTCATCTAAAAAATCAACAGTGGGACCCACGTCTCGAATCCCTAAAAACAAACTCACGAAATTCGAACACCCGTTCCGATACGAGTTCAACCATACAAAAATTATCAAATTCCGACATCGGATTGACCTTCAAATCTTAATTTTACACTTTTGGAAGATTTCAAAAAAATCTGATTTTTCTTCCACAAATTTACGGATTCATGATGTAAATGAGTATAGAATCATGGAATATAATCAATATAGGATACGAAACACTTACCCCAATAAATTTCTTGAAAACTCACGGAATATCGGTACAAACCGAGCTCCCAAAGTCCAAAATATGAAATAATACCCAAATCCTCGGTTATATAGTACACAATTCTGATTTTTCAATGTGCGGTCTGCACATTTTCAAGTTCTGCGGCCGCACAATTTTGAGTGCGGCCGTACTTCACTGTGGCAGATTACCACACTTCACTAAAATGCCCATAACATTCTGTATAAATTTCCAAATGTTTAATGCTACACCTTTCTGAACATTAGATTCAAAGGACTACAACTTTCCTTTTTGAATCATCTTCAAATTCATTGTGGATTAAAACATATAAGCTTCCGAAGTTGGACCATCGAACTTGCAGAACCCTTGAAGTGCTGCCGCAAAATTGTGTGGTCCGCACTTTTCCTCTGAAGTGCGGCCGCACACGAAATTATGCGGTCCGCACTTTTCCTCTGAAGTGCGGCCGCACTCAAAATTGTGCGGTCCGCACTTTTCCTCTATGGTCCGCACCTTTCCAAAAGTTCCAGAACAACATTAGAGTGCCGAAATGCCCGGATTCACTCAAAACTCACCCTGAAACTCATCGAGCCACTCGGAATCCCGTTCAATTATACCAACCAGTTCCATAACATAATACGGACTTACTCGTAGATTCAAATCACATCAAATAATATTGAAATTACAATTCACACATTGATTCGGACTTAAGAGTTTCAAACTTTTCCATTTACCAAACTTGTGCCGAAACATGTTAAATAAATCCGGAATGACTTTAAATTTGGCTGTAACTACCCGGCCAGTCATTTTAAAAGCGGTAGCCCCATTCCCCTAATTAATGCTCAGTATATACCTTATAACTGTTATATGACTTGCCGGGGCAAATGGTTCGGGTTCGATGAGATTTTTAGAATGAATTGGAACACTTAGTTCCAAAGTTTAAAACTTAAGTTAAAAAAAGTAGGCTGGATGTCGACCTATGTGTAAATAACCCTGGAATAAAATTTTGATGATTCCAACGGCTTCGTATGGTGATTTTGGACTTAGGAGCATATTCAGAATTTTATTTGGAAGTCCGTAGTTAAATTAGGCTTGAAATGGCTAAAATAGGAATTTAAGTTTGAAAGTTTGACCGGAGAGTTGACTTTTTGATATCGAGGTTGAAATCCAGTTCCGAAAATTTTTATAGCTCCGTTATGTCATTTATGACTTGCGTGCAAAATTTGAGATCAATCGAACTTGATTTGATTAGGTTCCGGCATCGTTTGTAGAAATTGAAAGTTTCGAAGTTCATTAGGCTTGAATCTATGTGTGATTCGTGTTTTTAGTGTTGTTGGATGTGATTTGAGGACTCGACTAAGTTCGTATGATATTTTAGGACTTATTGGTATATTTGATTGAGGTCCCGAGGGGCTCGGGTGAGTTTCTGATGGTTAACGGATCATTTTTGGCCTTTGGGTGATTGCTCATAGCTGCTGATATTTTTCTTCTGATTTCCTTATACATGATCGTGTAAGTTCGTCTATGATCGCGTAGGGTAATTTGGGTAGATGTGACTTTGTTCTACGCGATTGCGTGAATGGGGTTGCGATCGTGTAGGCTTAATTTGGTAGCTGGAAAATTTGTTCTATGCGATCGCGTAGGTTTGAGCGAGCTGTTCTATGTGAACGTGTGACTAAGGCCGCGTTCGCAAAGAGGAACGGAGGGAGGAACTGGGCCACATGCTCTTAATGCTTCGCGATCGCGTAGGTTTGCGGAGTCAGTGCTTCGCGATTGCATGAGTTTTTTTTTTTCCAAACCAAAATAGAAGTTGCATGAAGCTACTAGATATTTAAAAAGATAGAAAAGCTAAAATCTAATGAACTAACTATTACAACATGATAAGTTGAATGCTTCCTTCTCCTATTAGTGTATGTGAATCCAATTGTCATTAGCAAATACCAAGCAACACCTGTCAAGCTCTTACCAGGTGCCAGGGTATATTGTCCATAGGCTAAAATGAATTCCAAACATCTCCACCGCAGAGTTGAAGTCTGCATCGTCCTCCCAGTGTCGCTACTATATGATCTCCATATGTAGTGAACTGATTTTATTCAAGTATTAATCATGTGCTCACTCATCAAGATTGCGTGAGTCTTTCTGCGATCGCGTGGAGTTAATTTTGGCAGTGTTGAAATTGTGCTTCGCGATCACGTGAGGAAGCTCGCGATCGCGTAGAAGAAATCACTGGGCAGAGAGTTTAAGTTCTGAAAATGGGACTTCGTCCCATTTTCCATTTTTAACGATTTTGAGCTCGGATTTGAGGAATTTTTGGGAGATTTTCAGAGAAAACATCGGGGTAAGTGTTCTTAACTCAATCTTGGTTAGATTACCCGAATCCATCACTGTTTTTAACATTTAATTGGTGATTCAAGTTGGAAAAATTTGAAAACCCTCTTGGATAGATTTGAGGATTTGAGGGTCGAATGTTTATCGGAATTTAGTCATTTTGGTATGGTTAGACTCGTGGTTGAACAGGCATTCATATTACGTAACTTTCGCCGGATTCCGTAATTTTTGAGTTAATTTCGGATTTTTATTGAAAAATATAGTATTTTCTTATGGAATTGATTCTATAATTTTTGTTGACTGTATCGAATTAATTATGACTAGATTCGAATCGATCGGAGTAGAAAAATCATGGAAAAGGCATATTACTTGATTAAATTGGAGAAAGTCGAGGCAAGTGACTTGTCTAACTTTGTGTGGGAGAAATTTTCCCTAGGATTGATAATTGTAATGTGTTGAAAGTCATATACACGAGGTGTCGAGTGTGTTTACGGGCTAAATGTGAAAGATTATATTTTAAATTGTGTAGATCACAGTTGCACATTAATTAAATTATTTATTTTGTTATATTCTTCATCATTGATATGATTTTTATACTTTAAATTTTCTTGACCTTTCCCTGCTAATTGTCTTTACCTATTAACGGAAACTTGGTTTCTTTTATTCGATGTATTATTTGAAGGTGAAATTTCTTTAATTTAAATATATAAAAAATGAAGTATTTTACATTTAAAAATTTGTTATTTAAAACAAGGTGGTAGATTTGTGAAATATTATATTTGCTGAATATTTTGTGAGATTTTCGTACTAATTATGATAGAGCCGTGAGCTCTTTATTGTGGAAAAATATTATTGTTGAATTATTTTGGCATGAGTCGTGAGCTCTTTATTATGGAAAAATATTGTTGTTGATTTATTTTGACAAATTGAAATATTTGGGCACTTGAGGTGCAAATTATGATATATTGTGATATTGATACGCATGCGGTGAGATAAGGGTGGCTTGATACACGTGGCTAGTAGAGGAAACTACTAGAAGTCATGCGGTGTGATAAGGGTGGCTAAAACGCGGGATGCTATTTCGGGAAAAATATTTTCTTTAAAATAAATTGTGAAGGCTCCCGTGGTGATATAAGGATGAGATATTGTGAATTTATTTATAATTGGGGACTGCGAGGCGGTACCTCGGGAGTGCCCTTGTTGATATTGATTTATGGTCGTAGTTGCCTTGATTATTGTTGTGATTTTCTTAAAGTTGAAAAGAATTTTGTTTTGTTTCACAAGATATTATTTGCCGTTATTTGGTGTAATTAAAGGGTGACATACTACTTGATTTATTTTCATTGTCATTTTAATTTATCATATTGTTAAACATTTTTACCATGCCATTATTATTTACCAGTAGGGCCTCACCTGACCTCGTCACTACTTTACCGAGGTTAGGCTTGGCACTTACTGGGTACCGCTGTGGTGTACTCATACTACACTTCTGCATATCTTTTTGTGCAGATCCAGGTATATTTTACCAGCTTAGACGTCAGTGAGTTACCTGCGCACGGAGATTTTGAGGTATATCTGCCAGCGTCCGCAGACTCCGGAGTCCCATTCTATCATTATTATGTTGTTTCCTTATTTTTCTTTAGTCCCTGATGTATGAAAATATTCGTACTACTTCTTAAAAGTTTGTGACTTATTTTTACCGGGTTTTGGGAGTTATAATTATTTGAATTGTAGTTTATTTATTTCAGATATCTATTATTATTCCGCATTGATAGGCTTACCTAGTCTTAGAGACTAGGTGCCATCACGACCTCCTACGGAGGGAATTTGGGGTCGTGACATTGGCACACAAGTCATAAATAACATAACAGAGCTATTCCAATTTTCGGAATCGGATTCCGACCCCGATATCAAAAAGTCAAATCCGTGGTCAACTTTTGAAATCTTTAGCCTTTAAATTTCTAGTTTTCGTAAAATGGCCATAACTTGAGCTAGGGACCTCTAAATTAAATACCGGGCATACGCCCAAGTCCCAAATTATGATACGGACCTGTCGAAACTGTCAAAACACTGATCCAGATTCGTTTGCTCAAAATATTGACCAAAGTCAACTCAGTTAAATTTTAAAGCTATATTTCACATTTTAATCAATTTTTCATATAAACACTTTTCGAAAAATTATACGGGCTGTCCACGCAAGTCGAGGAATGATAAATAGTGCTTTTCGAGGTCTTAGAATACAGAATTAATTATTAAATTTAAAGATGACCTTTTGGGACATCACACATAAAGCAAATCTTCATTTCAAAAGGTTAATTCTACTCATATTTTTGAAACATTCGTAAACTTAAATATGTTAAAATTGCATCTCACTTCGTAGTACTTATTTCATCAATATAAGTAATTTTGTAATGAGCGTGTTTCTTCCTCAAGATAAAGTAAATAAAAATGTTTAATAAATTGACTGTACAAAGAAAGCAAGACAGTTTTATTCATTAGAATGAAAGAACTACTCTTGAAAGGCATCTTTCCGTTACTTACCAAAATGAGAAGCATAAACACGAGATGTATTTACTTAATTTTAGTTATATACTTTCTAAAATCATTGAAGAACATGTATCAAATCATAATATCATAGTTAGGAAGGGAAAACAGGAACAAAAAGAGAGAAAGAAACAAGGAAAAAAGTGGTGATTTAATTATAGTATGAATGGTTGCACGTGTAAATAAATTTTAAGGCTTATATTGTTTATATATTTAAAGATAAAAAATTTCTCCTTCTTCATATTATTAACATATTATTAAAATGTTACAACAAGAATCAAGATTTTATGATTCAATCTTAGCAAAAAAATAAAAAATCTCCCAATCATCTTTTCATTTGCGCACGTATGTCTTCCTTGTCCATTTTGTTGTCCGTAAGTAACTAAAAAAGTATTAATGATAATCAAATATACATGGCAATGTATGAATTAGCTACAAAAAGTAGCATTTTTAATTTTATAACTAAGTTGCTCGAATCAACACTATTTTGATAACTATTCATATATTTCACATTAACTATGTCACGATCCAATTTCACCTCTAAGTCGTGATGGCACCCAACACTACAGCTAGGCAAGCCAACTAATAAATTAAACATATATTGATAAAATTTAAAACCAAGAAAAAATATAATAAAATCCAAACTCTACCAATGTGTGTGCCAAGATCTGGTGTCACAAGTGTATGAGCATCTAGTAGATTATACAAAACCTCAAATACTGTCTGAAATAAAAATAGACAGAATAAAAAAAAATACAAAGAGAGACACTAGTAGCTGCAGAACGGATCAGAGAAACAGCTCACCACTATGCCCCTGGATAACGTGGATGCAAGACGATAGGTCCCCCACTAGTACTTGCCTCAGTTCCCTGCACAAAAGTGCAGCAAGTGTAGTATGAGTACGTAAACAACGTGTACCCAGTAAGTATCAAGCCTAATCTCGAAGTGGTAGAGACGAGATGGCCGACTTTGACACTCACTATGGGTCAACAATAATAATTGAAATATAAATAGAATATTTAAATCAGTGTGATTTACAGAGTTTTTAAAATAATTTATTTAATCAGCGAAAATAATCAAATTTCTCCAAATGCAACAATTATCAATATATTAATTAAATTCCTTCAATTCAAATAATTTCTAATTTATAAATTAAATATCATTTACAGGAATAACAATTAATTCTTTAACAAGTAAGAATAATAATTTATTAAATTCCAAGAATTTTTCAATTTATCAAATTTGCTTCGCAAGCTGAAATAAATTATGAAAGTATCATGTAATTATTAATATTATTAAGCACGATTTCTGTCGAGGACGTACGGCCCGATCCAGAGTGTCGTGTACACTGCCGAGGGACGTGCGGCGCGATCCATAGATGCATCTATCCTGCCGAGGCATTCGGCCCGCTCCACAAGAAAGGAGGACATTTTCTTATGTACCTCCGGAAGGAGAGTATATTTATTATGAGATAAATTCGGGAGGAAGAATAATTTTTTTTAACAATTAATTAATTTAAACAGATAATCAAACATATAAAATTTTTTCATCCTTTAATATTTTGATCTAACAATTCACAATATATATATATATATATATATATATATATATATATATATATATATATGTCAAATAATATTAATTAAGCAAGGAATACAATTTACACAAGTAATTCATGCTTTGAGTCCTAAACTACCTGGACTTTAGCATTAATAGTAGCTATGCACGGACTCTCGTCACCTCGTGCGTACGTAGCCCCCGTAATTATCAATAATTATTCAATTTAATCCTTATGGGGTAATTTTTCCCTCACAAGATTAGACAAGATACTTACCTCGTCTCAAAGTACACTTTCCGATTATCACGTCGTGTAAAATTCTCGATTTGATGCCGAAAAATTCGAAACTATTCAAAAGTTATATAAAATAATTAATATATGTTCAATATTTCGAAATTCATCTATTAAATAAATTACCCTATCCAAAATGGTAAAATTTTTAAAATTCACCCAGGGCCCACGTGCCCGGATTCTGGAAATATTTTGATGGAAACGTTACCCATAATCTCAATAACTCAAATATATAATTTCTACCCAATTCCATAACTATTTTCGTGGTTAAAATCTCATTTTTATAAAAATCTACGTTTTTCACCTAAACCTTTGATTTCTAAGATTTACTAGTTATAATCTACTTATAATCTATGTATTTAACTCAAGGAGTGTAGAGTTAACTTACCTCCAAATTGCTAGTTGAAATCTCCTCTCAAAAAGCTCTGAAATCACCCAAACATGAAAGAAGAATGGGCAAAAATGGTAAAATTCCGTTCTTTTAAGCCTTCTGCCAAACAGGTCTTTCGCACCTGCGGACAGATTACCGCACCTGCAAAAAATCCTCGTAGGTACGAGTTCCACTTGCCTGGCCAATTTTCGCATTTGCGCACAAAGCTTCGCACCTGCGCGTTCGCAGGAGCGCAAATCGTCCGCATCTGCGGTGGATTGCCCCTTCCCTTATTCCACTTCTGTGCTCAAAATCTCGCATATGCGAGGGCCGCGCCTGCGAGCTTCTGTCGCATCTGCGAATGTCGCACCTGCGACTGGCCAAGCGCAGGTGCGATTCTGACAGTAACTGGGGGCTTCAGTTTTGGCTCCCAACTTCCAACTTGGTCCGAGCCTCGTCCGATTGACACTCGGGGTCCCCGGGACCCCGCCCGAACATACCAACAAGTTTGAAATCATAAAACGGACTTGCTCGAACTCTCGGAATGCGTAAAACAACATCAAATCTAAGAATCATACCCTAAACCAAATTGATTCAAACTTAAAAATTTCAAGTTCTTCAAATTACTTCCAATGCGCCGAAATATACTTAAACTACTCGGAATGGCACGAAATTTTGCGTGCAAGTGTTAAATCACTATACGGAACTATTCCCAAACTCGAAATTCCAAACGGACTTCAATTTCTCAAAAACATACTCCAAACTAAATTTAAAGAACTTTAAACCTTCAAATAGTTGATGTTTACTATTAAGCGTCAAAACGCTCCCGGGTTATCCAAAACTCGATTCAGACATACTCCCAAGTCCAAAATCATCATACGAACCTATTGGAACCATCAAATCCCGATTCCGGGGTCGTTTTCTCAAAATGTTGACCGAAGTCAAACTTGCTCTTTTGAAGGCTAACTTAAGGAACCAAGTGTCTCGGTTTCAACCCAAACGCTTCCAAATCCCGGACCAACCATCCCCGCAAGTCAATAATCATTAAAAGCACATACGGAAAGTTTTATTTTAGGGAATGGGGTTCTAAAAGTTAAAATGACCGTTTGGGTCATTACATTCTCCACCTCTTAAACAAACGTTCGTCCTCGAACGGGTTTAGAATTGTACCTGGAGTGCTGAATAAGTGTGGATATCTTCTCTGCATGTCTTCCTCGGCATCCCAAGTCGCTTCCTCGCCTGGTTGGCCCCTCCACTGGACTTTTACTGTAGAAATCCTCTTGGACCTCAACTGGCGAACTTGTTTATCAATAATGGCAAATGGCTCTTCTTCATAACCCAAACTCTGATCTAGCTGAACTGTGCTGAAGTCCAACACATGTGATAGGTCAGCATGATACTTACGGAACATAGCTACATGGAAAACTGGATGAACTCCCGATAGACTGGGAGGCAATGCAAGCGCATAAGCAACCTCCCCAACTCGTCTCAACACCTCAAATGGGCCTATAAATCTAGGGCTCAACTTGCCCTTCTTCCCAAATCTCATAATTCCCTTCATTGGCGAAACCTTCAAGAGAACTGATTTCACCTACCATAAATGATAAATCATGCGCTTTCTGATCCGCGTAACTCTTTTATCTTGACTGTGCTGTACGAAGTCGCTCCTAAATCAACTTTACCTTTTCCAAGGCATCCTTTACCAAATCAGTACCATATAACTTAGCCTCACCGGGCTCAAACCATCTGATAGGTGAACGGCATCGACGGCCATATAAAGCCTCAAATGGAGCCATCTCGATGCTCGATTGGTAACTGTTATTATAAGCAAACTCGGCCAAAGGCAGGAAACGGTCCCACTAACCTCCAAAGTCAATCACACATGCCCTGAGCATATCCTCCAAAATCTGAATTATCCACTCTGACTGCCCGTTGGTCTGCGGATGAAAGGTTGTGCTGAGCTCTACACGGGTCCCTAATTCACTCTGTACTGCTCTCCCGAAATGTGAAGTAAACTGAGGGCCTCTATCTGATATGATGGAAATTGGCACCCCGTGAAACCGAACTATCTCCTGAATATAAATCTGGGCCAACCTCTCTGAAGTATACGTAGTCACAACATGAATAAAATGTGCCGACTTGGTTAACCTGTCAACAATTACCCAAACTGCATCAAACTTCCTCAAGGTCCGTGGAAACCCAACTACAAAGTCCATAGTAATTCGTTCCCATTTCCACTCTGGTATAGTCATCTGCTGAAGTAGGCCACCTGGCCTCTGGTGCTCATATTTAACTTGCTGGCAATTTAGACACCTAGCTACATACTCAACTATGTCCTTTTTCATTCGTCGCCACCAATAATGCTGCCTCAAGTCACGATACATCTTTGTAGTACCTGGATGAATAGAATACCTAGAACTATGTGCCTCCTCCAGGATCGTTTTCCTCAGTTCATCCATATTAGGAACATATAGACGATCCTGGAGTCGTAGAACACCATCCGCACCAATAGTAACTTCCTTGGCACCACCTCGTAGTACCATTTCTCGAAGAACCACTAAGTGTGGATCATCATACTGGCGAGCCTTGATCTGCTCAAATAGTGAAGACTGAGCTACAACACATGCAAGAATACGGCTGGGCTCTGAAATATCTAGCCGCACAAGCTTGTTGGCCAAGGACTGGATATCCAAAGCTAATGGCCTCTCTTCTGCTGAAATGAAAGCCAAACTACCCATACTCCCCGCCTTTCTACTCAAGGTATCTACAACTACATTTGCTTTACCTGGATGATATAGGATAGTAATATCATAATCTTTTAGTAATTCTAGCCATCTGCGCTGCCTCAAATTTAGGTCCCTCTGCTTGAAAAAATGCTGCAAACTGTGATGATCAGTATAAACTTCACAGGACACCCCATAAAGATAATGCCTCCAAATCTTAAGGGCGTGAACAATCGCAGCTAACTTCAAATCATGTACCGGATAATTCTTCTCCTGGGGTTTCAATTGACGTGAAGCATATGCAATAACTCGCCCTTCCTGCATCAATACACAACCCAAACCAACGCGTGAAGCGTCACAGTACATTGTATACATTCCCGAACCGGAAGATAACACTAACACTGGTGCTGTAGTCAATGCTATCTTGAGCTTCTGAAAGCTTGCCTCACAATCATCAGACCATCAGAATTGAACACCCTTCTGGGTTAATTTGGTCAAAGGTGCTGCAATAGATGAAAAGCCCTCCACGAACCGATGATAATAACCTGCTAAAACCAGGAAACTCTTGATCTCAGTCACCGAAGTGGGACGATGCCAATTCTGAACTGCCTCAATCTTTTTGGGATCAACTTTAATACCTTCACCCGATACAATATGTCCCAAAAATGATATAGACTCTAGCCAAAACTCACATTTAGAGAACTTAGCATATAGCTTTTATATCCGCAATGTCTGAAGCGCTACTCTCATATGCTGCTCATGTTCCTTTTTGCTGCACGAGTAGATCAAAATGTCATCAATGAAGACAATGACAAACGAATCAATATATGGCCTGAATACCTTGTTCATCAGATCCATAAATGCTGTCGGGGCATTAGTTAAACCGAAAGACATTAACAGGAATTCATAATGACCATATCTAGTACGGAAAGCAGTTTTCGGAACATCCAAATCTCGAATCTTCAACTGATGGTACCCCGACCTCAAGTCGATCTTAGAGAACACCCTAGAACCCTGCAACTGGTCAAATAGGTCATCAATACGCGGCAACCGGTACTTGTTTTTAATAGTGACTTTGTTCAATTGGTGATAATCAATACACGTCCGCATTGTTCCATCCTTACTTTTCACAAATAATACTGGTGCACCCCAAGGCGATACACTCGGTATGACGAACCCTTTGGCTAGTAACTCTTCAAGTTGTTTTTTCAATTCTTTCAGAGCCATGCGATACTGTGGGATAGATATAAGCTGGGTATCTAGAGCCAAGTCAATACAAAAATCAATATCACGATCAGGTGGCATACTTGGAAGATATGAAGGAAATACATCGGAGAACTCCCGAACTATTGGCACTGAATCAATAGCCGGAGTCTCTGCAGTAGTATCCCGAACATAGGCTAGATAAGCCAAACAACCCTTCTCAACCATGTGTTGAGCCTTTATAAAAGAAATAACCCGAATAAATGAACTAACCAACGAACCCTTCCACTCCAGCCTAGGCAAAGATGGAATAGCCAAGGTAACAGTTTTGGCATGACAATCTAGAATAGCATGATATGGAGATAACCAGTCCATACCCAGAATAATTTCAAAATCGATCATCTTGAGCAATAAGAGATCTGCTCTAGTTTCATAACCACAGAATGTAATAATACAAGATCGGTAGATCCAGTTCACAATAGCAGAATCGCCTACAGGAGTAGACACATAAACATAAGTACTCAAGGACTCACAAGAAACACCCAGGAATGGAGCAAATAGATATGACACATATGAATACGTGGATCCTGGATCAAATAATACTGAGGCATCTTTGCCGCAAATAGAAATAATACCTGTAATCACAGCATCTGAGTCCTCTGCATCTGGTCTAGCCGGAAAAGCATAGAACCGAACTGGAGCGCCAACTGGCTGGCTTCCGCCTGGCTGACCTCTACCTCTAGGATGGCCCCTACCCACCTGTCCTCCACCTCTTGGTGGTCGAACCACTGGTGGAGAAAATGGTCTGGTAAGCATAGGCTGCTGACCCTGCTGAACTGGTCTACCCTGAAGCCTGGGCAAAACCTCCGCATGTGACTGGGATCCACACACTCGTAACAACTCTTCGGTGCGATGGGCTGCTGACTAAGTGTCTGGCCCTGGGGAACTGAATACCCACTGAGAGGACCCTAAATAGCTGGTGGGCGGTAAGAACTCTCTGGTATATCACTGAGATAAGGTCGCACTGGAGCACCTCGAGGAGGTAGTGGTGCTGGATATGGGGGTCTGCTGAACTGTCCCCTCACAAACTGACCTCTGCCCCCAGACGGAGCACCCCTGAACTCTCAAGAGTACCTGAACCGCTTATCTCTCATAATCTGCTCTCGGCTCCGCTGACGCACACCCTCAATCCTCCGGGCTATCTCCATAGCTCGCTCATAAGAAGTAACCATCTCAACCTCTCAAACCATAGTGGCCTGAATACCAGTATGTAAACCGGCTACAAACCTCTGCACTCTCTCCGCCTCAGTAGGGAGTATCATAAGTGCATGGCGAGATAATTCAGAAAACCTTGCCTCATAATCAATCACTGACATCTGACCCTGTTGGAGCTGCTCAAACTGAAACCGCAACTCTTCCCTCTGGGAGGGTGGAATATACCTATCCAGGAAGATACGTGTGAACCTGTCCCAAGTCATGGGAGGAAAATCTGCTGGTCTGCCAAGAGCATAAGACTGCCACCATCTACGGGCTCTGCCCTCTAGCTGAAAAGTAGCAAAGTCTACCCCATGAGACTCCAATATCCTCATGTTGTACTGTCTATCCCTGCAACGATCAATGAAGTCCTGTGGATCCTCATGTCGCTCACTCCGAAAGACAGGAGGATGTAGTCTAGTCCATCTGTCCAATAATTTCTAAGGATCAGCGACTACAGCTGGCCTGGGCTCAGGTGGAGCTGCTGCCACTGGCTGGGCTCCACTCACGGGTAGTGCACCCTGGGTCTGAAATATAGCAGTTGCCTGTCCATGAGCATGTGCGGTAAGGGTCTGTGCTCCCCCGCCCGCCTGATATGTGGTTGGGTCTGCCGGAAATAAATCGGCCTGAGTCATATTGTCCATGAACCGCAGTATGCGACCCATGACATCCTGAAATCCCGGTACAGATGTGAAATCCATCGGAGCTGGCTCTGCCACAGGCACCTCACCCTGCTCCACAATAATGGGATTCTCTGCTGGACCCACTGGCGGCATAACTGGAATAGTCCCGGGACGTCCTTGCCCTCTACCACGGGCTGGAGCCCTCCCTCGGCATCAGCCTCTAGCAACTGGGAAGTAGCTCTTCCTTGGTTTGGAACTTCATTCGAGCGCGTTCTCACCATCTGTGAGAGAATAAGAGAAGGATATTTAGTACTACATTAATTGCATGATGGAATATGAAGAAAGGTAATTTCCTAACACCCTATAGCCTCTTGAAGATAAGTACAGACATCTCCGTACCGATCCGCAAGACTCTATTAGGCCTGCTCATAACTTGTGAGACCTAAGTGAACCTAGTGCTCTGATACCATGTTGTCATGACCTAATTTTACCTACAAGTCGTGATGGCGCCCAACACTACAGCTAGGCAAGCCAACTGATAAATTAAGCATACATTGATAAAATTTAAACCAGGAAAATATAATAAAATTTAAACTCTACCAATGTGTGTGCTAAGATCTGGTGTCACAAGTGTATGAGCATCTAGTAGATTATACAAAACCTCAAATACTGTCTGAAATAAAAATAGACAGAATAAAAAAATACAAAGAGAGACACTAGTAGCTGCAGAACGGATCAGAGAAACAGCTCACCACTATGCACCTGGATAACGTGGATGCAAGACGATAGGTCCTCCACTAGTACTTGCCTCAGTCCCTGCACAAAAGTGCAGCAAGTGTAGTATGAGTACGTAAACAACGTGTACCCAGTAAGTATCAAGCCTAATTTCGAAGTGGTAGAGACGAGATGGCCGACTTTGACACTCACTATGGGTCAACAATAATAATTGAAATATAACTAGGATATTTAAATCAGTGTGATTTACAGAGTTTTAAAAATAATTTATTTAATCAGCGAAAATAATCAAATTTTTCCAAATTCAACAATTCTCAATATATTAATTAAATTCCTTCAATTCAAATAATTTCTAATTTATCAATTAAATATTATTTACAGGAATAACAATTAATTCTTTAACAAGTAAGAATAATAATTCATTAAATTTCAAGGATTTTTCACTTTATTAAATTAGCTTCGCAAGCTGAAATAAATTATTAAAGTATCGTGTAATTATTAATATTATTAAGCACGATTTCTGTCGAGGACGTACGGCCCGATCCAGAGTGTCGTGTACACTGCCGAGGGACGTGCGACGCGATCCATAGATGCATCTATCCTGCCGAGGTGTTCGGCCCGCTCCACAAGAAAGGAGGACATTTTCTTATGTACCTCCGGAAGGAGAGTATATTTATTATGAGATAAATTCGGGAGGAAGAATAATTTCTTGTAACAGTTAATTAATTTAAACAGATAATCAAACAAATAAATATTTTTTCATCCTTTAATATTTTGATCTAACAATTCACAATGTATATATATAAAAATATGTCAAATAATATTGATTAAGCAAGGAATACAATTTACAGAAGTAATTCATGCTTTGAGTCCTAAACTACCCGGACTTTAGCATTAATAGTAGCTACGTACAGACTCTCGTCACCTCGTGCGTACGTAGCCCCCGCAATTATCAATAATTATTCAATTTAATCCTTATGGGGTAATTTCTCCCTCACAAGATTAGACAAGAGACTTACCTCATCTCAAAGTCCACTTTCCGATTATCGCGTCGCGCAAAATTCTCGATTCGATGCCGAAAAATCCGAAACTATTCAAAAGTTATATAAAATAGTTAATATATGTTCAATATTTCGAAATTCATCTATTAAATAAATTACCCAATCCAAAATGATAAATTTTTTAAAATTTACCCCGAGCCCACGTGCCCGGATTCTGGATATTTTTGGATGGAAACGTTACCCATAATCTCAAGAACTCAAATATATAATTTCTACCCAATTCCATAAATATTTTTGTGGTTAAAATCTCATTTTTATAAAAATCTAGGTTTTTCACCTAAACCTTTGATTTCTAAGATTTACTAGTTATAATCTACTTATAATCTATGTATTTAACTCAAGGAGTGTAGAATTAACTTACCTCCAAATTGCTAGTTTAAATCTCCTTTCAAAAAGCTCTGAAATCGCCCAAACATGGAAGAAGAATGGGCAAAATGGTAAAATCCCGTTCTTTTAAGCCTTCTGCCAAACAGGACTTTCGCACCTGCGGACAGATTACCGCACTTGCGAAAAATTCTCACAGGTGCGAGTTCCACTTGCCTGGCCAATTTTCGCATTTGCGCACAAAGCTTCGCACGTGTGCGTTCGCAAGTGCGCAAATCGTCCGCATCTGCGGTGGATTGCCCCTTCCCTTCTTCCGCTTCTGCGCTCAAAATCTCGCATATGCGAGGGTCGCGCCTGCAAGCTTCGATCGCATCTACGAATGTCGCACCTGCGACTGGCCAAGCGCAGGAGTGATTATGACAGTAGCTGGGAGCTTCAGTTTTGGCTCCCAACTTCCAACTTGGTCCGAGCCTCGTCCGATTGACGCTCGGGGTCCCCGGGACCCCGCCCGAACATACCAACAGGTTTTAAATCATAAAACAGACTCGCTCGAACTCTCGGGACACGTAAAACAATATCAAATCTAAGAATCATACCCAAAACCAAATTGATTCAAACTTAAAAATTTCAAGTTCTTTAAATTATTTTTAATGCGCCGAAATATTCTTAAACTACTCGGAATGGCACGAAATTTTGCATGAAAATCTTAAATCACTATACGGAACTATTCCCAAACTCGGAATTCCAAACGGACTTCAATTTCTCAAAAACCTACTCCAAACCAAATTTAAAGAACTTTAAACCTTCAAATAGTTGATTTTTACTATTAAGCGTCAAAATATTTTCGGGTTATCCAAAATCCAATTCGGACATACGTTCAAGTCCAAAATTATCATACGAACCTATTGGAACCGTCAAATCTCGATTCCGGGGTCGTTTTCTCAATGTTGACAGAAGTCAAACTTGCCCTTTGAAGACGAACTTAAGGAACCAAGTGTCCCGATTTCAACCCAAACGCTTCCAAATCCCGGACCAACCATCCCCACAAGTCAATAATCATTAAAAGTACATACACAAAGTTTTATTTTAGGGAATGGGGTTCTAAAAGTTAAAATAACCGTTTGGGTCATTGCAAACTATTAGGCGCTTTAATTGTTACACGCTTCTAATGTCTACTACTATCTTATCTTTTATTACACTTTTGTTTTTCATCTTTTCCCAGTCCTAAGTATTACGTGATAAGCACGTACGTAGAGATTAGTACTATATTAAAAACACGAAGGCTATATCGAAATATTATTCGACTTTTTTATCCTTCATAAGTGCATTATATGTTGGATATACTTGTGATTGTAATTATTAATTATTAGTTTTTAGCAAAATTAAAACTAACGTGTGCTTCCTTTTAGATTTAGAATTCTTTAGAATTTACATTGTTTGACATTCTTGCCGTACGAGTTTTTTCTCTTTTGTTTTTGTTTCCTATAGTTTTACGATTCTTGGATTGTTTTTCGTTGGTTTTTGTTTAGTTTAGTTTAGTTTTAGGATCTTGGATTTTTTTTCATGGTTTTTGTTTCCTTTGTTTTAGGATTCTTTAGATTCTTACTTTATAATTACGTAACTCTTTTTTTCATTGTCCTTTTTGTGTTTGTTTAGGATGCAATTTCTATTGTCTCTTTTGTGTAGGTTTAGGATTCAATGTATACCGTAGTTTATGGTAACGTTGTATCTTTACTTTGTTTATGTTAAAAAATTTTAGAACCAAAATGTCACAACCCAAAATCCCAACTTCGGAGCCGTGATGGCGCCTAACATTTCACTTGCTAGGCAAGCCAATGTTAGTATATAATTAGCCATTTTAATAATAAAAATATTATAAATTAATAACAAAGAAATAAATGCGGAAGTAAAGTCTGAAATATAGTGAATAATCCATAATAATAGCGATGTCTAAATACCATCCTAGAATTGGTGTCACAAGTACACGAGCTTCTAGAATGATACAAATAAGGGTCTGAATAAAATAAAGTTGTCCGAAAGCAAAGACACATCTAAAATAAAGTAGACGGGGACTTCACAACTGCGGACGTTGTGCAATTATACTTCAAGTTTTCTCTGGGTAGCTGAAATTCGAGCAAGTCTATGGTACGCCGCTGGGACCAACTCCGAAATCTGCACAAGAAGTGCAGAGTGTAGTATCAGTATAACCGACCCCATGTACTAGTAAGTGTCGAGCCTAACCTCGACGAAGTAGTGACGAGGCTAAGGCAGGTCACTTACATTAACCTGTACGCAATAATAGTAAAAACAACAATAATAGAAATAAATCAGATAACTCATTTATAATAATTGAAGCCAACTCAGCAGTCATAACCAATTATTATTTCCATCAATTCTGTTTGCGGCGTGCAACCCGATCCCACAATATATTCATATTTTATTCTGTTGTGGTGTGCAACCCGATCCTATTAAATCTTTTCAATCAATTCTGTTGCGGCGTGCAACCCGCTGCTCCAATATATATTCATTTCAATCAATTCTGTTGCAGCGTGCAACCCGCTCCTCCAATATATTCATTTCAATCAATTCTGTTGCGGCGTGCAACCCGCTCCTCCAATATATTCATTTCAATCAGTTCTGTTGCGGCGTGCTACTTGCTTCTCCAATATAATCATTTCAATCAATCCTGTTGTGGCGTGCAACCCTCTCCTCCAATATATTCATTTCAATTAATTCTGTTACGGCATGCAACCCGCTCTTCCAATATAATCATTTCAATCAATTCTGTTTCGACGTGCAACCCGCTCCTCCAATATATTCATTTATCAATTATTATAAAAGAATTTACTCCAATAAATGCAACAATTACTATGAAATTATAAGACAACAAGCATACAATGGTTATAATTTATTTACAAAACAAACAATGACAAGTAGCAATTAATTATGGAAATCAGGGGAAAAATAGGTAGTTTAATATTTAATATGCTAAATGTCAAATAGCAATTAAGACACATAAGCCAAATAAGCATGTAACAATTATTGCAGGAATTCAAGAATTTATATTTGACAAGGAACATGAATGAAACAATTATTATAACAATTAATTAGTGCCTTAAAATAATTTAAGATATTTAAATAATTAAGCAAACAATTAATTTGACAAAGTATAGGCACCCGTCACCTTAGCTATACATCGTTACACATGAAATTCACATAGCAAATAATTCAAAGGTTCTATTCCCTCAAGTCAAGGTTAACCACGACACTTACCTCGCCTTGCAACCACATTCCAAGTATCCAATAAACCTTTGCCTCCCAAATTTGTGTCCGAAATCCTCAAATCTAGTCATAAATAATTCAATATACTCAATATAAATCGTAGGAATTAATTTCATATGAATTTACTAATTTTTCGGATTAAAATCCGAAATTTATCTAAAAGAATCATCAGTGGGACTCACATCTCGAATCATGGAAAAACATACGAAATCCGAATACCCGTTCCGATACGAGTTCAACCATACAAAAATTATTGAATTCCGATATCGAATTGGCTTTCAATTCTTCATTTTACATTTTTGGAAGATTTTATAAAAATCTGATTTTTCTTCCATAAATTCACGGATTCATGATATAAATGAGTATGGAATCATGAAATATAATCAATATAGGATAAGGAACACTTACCCCAAATGTTTTTCCGTGAAAATCGCCCAAAAATCGTCTTACCCGAGCTCCAAAATGACCAAAATGAGAAAAATCGCGGAAGCTCTCATTTTTAACACTGCCCGGGCATTTCCGCACCTGCGGTGCCTGGGCTCGCACCTGCGCATCCACTTTTGCGGAAGGAGTTTCGCTTTTGTGAACCTCACTTGCCCAGCCTCCGCTTCAGCAACGCTTAGGACCGCATCTGCGCCAACCATGTCGCACCTGCGGCTAAGACCATCGCAGATGCGATTACATCAGAGGCAGCAGTTTCCAGAATTTACTTAAGTTCACAATTTGATCCGATTTTGATCTGAATCACACTCGGGGTACTCGGGTGTAACGACCCGGCCGGTCGTTTTGAGAGTAATAGCCTCGATCCCCTATTCACTGCTTTCCCCAAATCTTTTTCTGCTATTGTTACTTGCCGGGATGATTGGTTTTGAGTTTCGGAGTATTTTGGGACACATAGTCCCTAAATGAGAGCTTAAGCCTTAGGATTTGGACCGTAGTCGGAACTATGTGAAGACGACTCCGAAATAGAATTTTGTCGGTTCTGTTATCTCCGTTAGGTAATTTTGGGTTTAGGAACGTGTCCGGATTGTGTTTTGGAGGTTCGTAGCTCATTTAGGCTTGAAATGGCGAAAGTCGAATTTTTGCAGTTTTGGGCCAGTAGTGGAATTTTTGATATCGGGGTCGTTTTCCGATTTCGGAAGTTGGAGTAGGTCCGTAATTTTGATAATGACTTGTGCGCAAAATTTGAGGTCAATCGGATGTGATTTGATAGGTTTCGGCATCGGTTGTAGAATTTTAAAGTTTCAAGTTCTTTAAGTTTGAATTGGAGGGTGATTCGTGATTTTAGCATTGTTTGATTGAATTTGAGAGCTCGACTAAGTTCGTATGGTGTTTTAGGATTGGTTGGTATGTTTGGTCGAGGTCCCGAGGGCCTCGGGTGTGTTTCGGATGCTCAACGAGTCATCTTTGGACTTAGAGAAGTGGCAGATTTCTGGTGTTTTATTGCAGAAAAATCCTTCATCGCGTTCCCTAGAGGTGCCTCGCGATCGCGTAGTGCATCTGGGAAAGGAAGCGAAGTTGTTCTTCGTGTTCGCGATGTTGTTTCCACGTTCGCGAAGGTGTGGGACCTTAAGCCTAGGCGTTCGCAATATGGTCCTCGCGTTCGCGTAGAGGAACGGGGCAGAGGAAGCTTCGGGAATTAAGCCTACGCATTCGCGAAGAGGTTCTCGCATTCGCGAAAGAGGAATTTTGGGCCAGTGGAAGATTGTTCATCGTGTTCGCGATCGTGATGTCGCGTTCGCGAAGAAGAACGCACCTGGGCAGAATTTAAGGTTCCAAAACGAGGGTTGAGTTCATAACACAAAAAATTTGATTGAGAGCTCGGTAGAAGGCGAAATTTGGAGAGATTTTCGGAGGAAGTTTTTGGGTAATGATTCCTAACTCCTTTATGGTTATATTCCACTAATCTATGGTTGATTTAATCATTTAATTTCGGATTTGGGGTGAAAAATTGAGAAAGATTCTTAGGCCGAATTTTGGGGTTTTGATCGAGATTTTGGTATTGGATTCGAGCAATTTTGGTACGAGTAAACTCGTGAGTGAATGGGTGTTCGTATTTTTGTGACTTTTACCCGATTTCGAGACGTGGGCCCGAGGTGACTTTTTGGGCATTTTTCCTAATTTCACGCTTTAGCTTCGAATTAATTAGCTAAATTAGTTACTCATAGTTATATTTACATTATGCAATTTATTTGAATAGATTCGGGTCGTTTGGAGTCGGATACTCATGGCAAGAACGTGTTATCGGGATGATTTGAGCAGTTCGAGGTAAGTGGCTTGCCTAACCTTGTGTTGGAGACTTTCTCCTTAGGATATCTTAATATTATTTGGTGTGTGGGCGCCGTGTATGTGAGGTGACGAGTACGTACACGGTCTATTATTGCAAAAATCCCGTTTAACCTTTTTTTATCATAAATTGTTTCTCTTATTAAGTCGTACTAATATGTTTAATTGTGTAGTTTAGACTAGAAAAGCATGTTTACGTGTTTTAACTGCCTAATTGACATTCTGTGCGTCATGTTTAGCTAAGTCCTCATTTGCCTTATCTGGGTCCAGTATAAACTATATAACTTGATGTCATACCTGTCATTTCATCTTGCGTTGCATATTTACTTTGGGACTACGGACGTATTCCGGGAGATCCCCCAGCACTGCATATTTACTTTGGGACTACGGACGTATTTCGGGAGATCCCCCTGTACTGCATATTTACTTTGGGACTACGGACGTATTCCGGGAGATCCCCATGTACTGCATATTTATTTTGGGACTACGGACGTATTCCGGAAGATCCCCCTGTACTGCATATTCATTTGAAACTACGGGACGGTATCCCGAGAGATTTTTCCACTGTGTTTACCTTGTTTTGAGCCGAGGGCTCCCTTAACTATTAAATTTTCGAGAATTTCTTTAACTATGTTACCATAAATTTCACTTATATCTTTTACTGTTTAATTTATTATATTTACTCCGGTAAGGCCTTGACCTGACCTCGTCACTACTCGACCGAGGTTAGGCTTGGCACTTACTGGGTACTATTGTGGTGTACTCATGCCCTTCCCTGCACATGTTTTCGTGTGCAGATCCAGGTGCGAGCTATCAACCTCGGGGTTAGTACGTGCTGCTAATTCTAGGAGACTTCAAGGTACTTCTGCTTGTGTCCACAGATCTTCGGAGTCCCCTTCTACTCCCTCTCCTAGATACTTTCTTTATTATCCTTAGACTTTTGTATAGAGTTACATAGATTGTAGCAGCTTGTGACTTAGTGATATTCCGGGTCTTGAGAAATTATTTTGCATATGCCGAGTGGTACTACTCTTGGCTATTTATAATATGTTGTTTATCTTTAAAATGTTGTGTTTCTTTATATTTTGTTTTGCAATATTACGCTTACCTAGTCGTAAAGACTAGGTGCCATCACGATACCTTACGGAGGGATAATTTGGGGTCGTGACATCGGCACCCCGTTCAAATATACCAACAAGTCCCGTTATATAATACCGACTTACTCAGGGTCTCATATCACGTCAAACAACGCTGAAATTGCAATTCACACCTCGATTCGAACTTTTGGGTTTTAAACTTTTCAATTTTCAAATCTTGTGCCAAAACATATTAAATGAATCTGGAATGACTTCAAATTTGGCACACAAGTCATAAATCACATAACGGAGCTATTCCAATTTTTGGAATCGGATTCCAACTCCGGTATCAAAAAGTCAAATCCGTGGTCAAACTTTTGGAAATCTTTAGCCTTTAAATTACTAGTTACCGTTAAATGGCCATAACTTGAGCTAGGGACCTCCAAATTAAATTTCGGGCATACGCCCAAGTCCCAAATTACGATACAGACCTACAAAACTGTCAAAAACACTGATCTGAGTTTGTTTGCTCAAATGGTTGACCAAAGTCAACTCACTTGAGTTTTAAGGATCTATTTCACATTTTAATCCTTTTTTCACATAAAAACTTTTCGGAAAATTATACGGACTGCGCACACAAGTAGAGGAATGATAAATAGTGCTTTTCGAGGTCTTAGAACATAGAATTAATTATCAAATTTAAAGATGACCTTTTGGGTCATCATATTCTCCACCTCTAAAACAAACGTTCGTCCTCGAACGGAATTAGAAAAATACCTGAGCTGGTGAAAAGGTGTGGATATTTACTCCGCATGTCCGACTCGGACTCCCAGGTAGATGTTTCTACCGGCTGACCTCTTCATTGTACCCGAACTTAAGGATAACTCTTAGACCTCAACTGTCAGAGCTGCCGACCTAGAATAGCTACCGGCTCCTCCTCATAAGTCAAATCTTTGTCCAATTGGACTGAGCTGAAGTCTAACACATGGGATGGATCACCATGATATTTACGGATCATAGACACACGAAATACCGGATGAACCACTGATAAACTAGGTGGTAATGCAAGCATGTAGGCTACGTCAACCACCTTTTAAAGAATTTCAAAGGGTCCAATATACCTAGGGCTCAAATTGCCCTTCTTTCCGAACCTCATTATACTTTTTATAGGTGAAACCCGGAGCAATATTCTTTCTATAACCATGAATGCAATATCACGAACTTTATGGTCGGCATAACTCTTTTGCCTAGACTGAGCTGTGCGAAGTCGATCTTGAATAACCGTGTCTTTATCCAAGGCATTCTGTACCAAATTGGTACCCAACAACCGAGCCTCACCCGGTTCAAACCAGCTAACTGGCGAACGGCATCGCCTTCCATATAATGCGTCATATGGAGCCATTTGAATTCTCGACAGGTAGCTATTATTATAAGCAAACTCTGCAAGTGGCAAGAACTGATCCCAAGAACCTCCAAAGTCTATAACACAAGCGCGAAGCATATCTTCCAATATCTGAATAGTGCGCTCTGACTGTCCGTCTGTCTATGGATGAAATGTTATACTCAACTCAACCCGCAAACCTAACTCAGGTTGTACAACCCTCTAAAAGTGTGACATAAACTGCGTACCTCGATTTGAAATAATAGACACGGGCACACCGTGTAGGCGTACAATCTCACGAATGTAAATTTTAGCTAACCGCTCCGAAAAATAGGTAACTGCCACTGGAATGAAATTTGCTGACTTGGTCAACCTGTCCACGATGACCCAAACTGCATCAAATTTTCTCTGAGTCCGTGGGAGCCCAACAACAAAATTCATAGTGATACGCTCCCATTTCCACTCAGGAATTTTAAAATTCTGAAGCAAACCACCAGGTCTCTGATGCTTGTACTTAACTTGCTGACAATTCAGACACCGAGCTACAAATACAACTATATCCTTCTTCATTCTCCTCCACCAATAATGTTGCCGCAAATCTTGATACATTTAGGCGTTACCTGGATGAATAGAATACCTGGAACTGCGGGACTCTTCAAGAATTAATTCACGAAGCCCATCCACATTAGGCACACAAATACGACTCTACATTCGCAGAACTCTATCTTCCCCCACAACAACCTATTTGGCATCACCGTGTTGTAGCGTGTCCTTAAGGACAAGTAAATGAGGATCATCATACTGTTTCTCTCTGATGCGCTCATATAAAGAAGACCGAGCGACTGTGCAAGCTAGAACTAGATTAGGTGCTGAAACATCTAACCTCACGAACTGATTAGCCAAAGTCTGGACATCTATAGCTAACGGTCTCTCACCAACCAAAATATAAGCAAGGTTTCCCATACTCACAGCCTTTCTACTCAAAGCATCAGCCACCACATTAGCCTTTTCGGGGTGATACAAAATGGTGATATCATAATCTTTCAACAACTTCAACTATCTTCTCTGCCTCAAATTGAGATCTTTTTGTTTGAACAGATATTGAAGGCTACGATGATCGGTAAATACCTCACACAAGATACCATAGAGGTAATGCCTCCAAATATTCAGTGCGTGAACAATGGATGCCAATTCAAAGTCATGAACATGATAATTCTTCTCGTGAACATTCAACTGTCGTGACGCATATGCAATCACCCTGTCATCTTGCATTAATACTGCACCAAACTCAATGTGAGATGCATCACAATATACAATATAAGATCCTGAACCTGTGGGTAATACCAATATTGGCATGGTAGTCAAAGCAGTCTTGAGCTTCTGAAAGCTCAACTCACACTCGTCTGACCATCTGAATGGGACACCTTTCTGGGTCAGTCTGGTCAATGGGCTTTCTATAGATGAAAACCCTTCCACAAACCGACGATAATAACCTGCCAAACCCAGGAAACTCTGGATCTCTGTAACTGAAGTAGGTCTAGGCCAATTCTGAACAGCCTCAATCTTCTTAGGATCCACCTTTATGCCTTCTGTCGATACAACATGCCCCAAAAAGGCAACCGAGTCTAACCAAAATTCACATTTTGAAAATTTGGCATATAACTGATTATTCTTCAAAGTCTGAAGCACACTCCGAAGATGCTGCTCATGCTTCTTTTGACTGCTGGAGAAAATCAAGATATCATCAATGAATACAACCACAAAATAATCCAAATAGGGCTTGAACACCTAATTCATCAAATCCATAAATGTTGCTGGGGCATTTGTTAGCCCAAATGACATCACTAGAAATTCATAATGCCCATACCGAGTCTGAAAAGCTGTCTTAGGGACATCAGATGCCCTAATCTTCAACTGATGGTAACCAGACCTGAAATCGATCTTCGAAAATACTTTGGCACCCTGAAGCTGATCAAATAAGTCATCAATATTTGGCAGCGGATATTTGTTTTTGATAGTGGCCTTGTTCAACTGCCGATAATCTATACACGTCCGCATAGATCCATCATTCTTCTTTATAAATAGTACTGGTGTACTCCAGGGTGAGACACCGAGATCTAATGAATCCCTGATCAAGCAAGTCTTGTAACTGCTCCTTCAATTCTTTCAACTCCGATGGGGCCATACGGTATGGTAGGATAGAAATGGGCTGAGTGCCCGGAGCTAAATCAATACAGAAGTCAATATCTCTGTCGGGTGGCATCCCTGGCAAATATGCAGGAAATACTTCTGGAAATTCACGAACAACTGGTACTGAGTCCATAGAAGGAATATCCGCACTGGGATCGCGAATATAAGCCAAATAAGCTAGACACCCTTTCTCGACCATATGCCAAGCCTTCATATAAGAAATAACCCTGCTGGTAGAATGACCAGGAGTTCCTTTCCACTCTAACTGGGGTAACCCCGGCATGGCTAGGGTCACCGTCTTGGCATGACAATCCAATATAGCATGATAAGGTGACAGCCAATCCATACCCAAGATGACATCAAAATCCACCATATCAAGAAGTAGAAGATCCACACTAGTATCAAGACTACCAATAGTAACCATACACAAACGATAGACATGATCTCCTACAATAGAGTCTCCCACCGATGTAGATACACATACAAAAGCACTCAGAGAATCATAAGGCACAACCAAATATGAAGCAAAATAGGAGGACACATAGGAATAAGTAGATCCTGAATCAAATAGAACTGAAGTATCTCTATGGCAAACTGGAATAATACCTGTGATCACAACATCATATGACTCGGCCTCAGGCCTAGCTAGAAAAGCATAAAATCGGGGCTAGGCCACACCACTCTGAACTGCATCTCTGGGACGGCCTCTAACTGGCTGCCCTCCACCTCTAATGGTTTGACCTCCACCTCTAATGGCCTGACCTCCACCTCTAGCTTTCTGACCCCTACCTCTAGCTGGCTGAGCAGGCGATGAAACAACCGGTGCCGGTATGATGGCATGAGAATCATGTCGAGATCTGTTACTTGACAACCTAGGGCAATACCTCCTGCTGTGACCAATGTTCCCACACTCATAACACCTATCATGAACCGTGGCTGAAGAAGCTGAAGTTGACTCAAACAGGCCGGATAACCGCTGTAGTGACTCTGGAGTGGTGGTGCGCTAATAGGAGCTGAATGTGCACTAAAGGCTGGCTGCCCAGAGTAAGGCATAATAGGACTGTGACTCCCTGAAGCACCGGGAGATGCCTGCAGTGCTGAATGAAACAGACTGGGAGAATGACCTCTACCAAAATTACCCCTGCCTCCAGACGAGGCACCACTGAAGCCATCAAACTGACGAGGCCTCTTATAAGACCTCTGCCCTCTCTCCTGTGCAAGAACCATCTCGATCCTCCTCGCGACATTAGCAGCCGCCTGAAAGGAAATCTCACTTCCGGTTTCCTTGGCCATCTGAAGCTTGATAGGGTGAATGAGTCCCTCAATAAACCTCCTCATTGTCTCTCCCTTAGTAGGTAGTAAAAGGAGAGCATGACGGGCTAAATCCACAAAACAGGACTCATACTGAGTAACAGTCATACTGCCCTACGGTAGACGCTCAAATTGCTTGCGGTAATCCTCTCTCAATGTGATAGGAAGGAACTTCCCCAGAAATAGCTGCGATAACTGCTCCCAAGTAAGTGCGGGTGATCCAACTGGTCTGGTCAATGTATAATCTCTCCACCACCTCTTGGCAGAACCCGTCATCTAAAATACGGCAAAATCGACCCCATTGGTCTCAACTATACCCCATGTTCCGCATCACCTCATGGCAGCGGTCAAGATAATCCTGTGGGTCCTCAGAAGGTGTACCACTGAAGTGTACTAGAAAGAGCTTAATAAACTTATCCAGTCTCAATAAGGCCTCAAAATACATGGCGGGCCTATCACCGGTCTGTGCCGCAACAACTGGCTAAACTACCCCAACTGGCGGAGTGGCTGGAGCTTGATTCTGGGGAGACATCTACTCCGGAGCTAGAGTAGTAGGAGTTTGTGCTCCTCCCCCAGCCTGTGAAATGGCTGGTGCCACTAGAAATGTACCATTCTTGGCCACACCCTCCATTAGGCTCACCAAATGGATTAGAGCGTCCTGAAGTACTGGAGTAGCTATGAACCCTTCCAAAACCTGAATTGGTCCAACCGGTACAGTCTGAACTGGAACCTCCTCCTGAAGATCCACCTGAGATTCTACAACAGGTGTGGTTGCTCGAGCTCTAGACTGAGCTCTACCTCTGCCTTGGCCTCTACCTCTGGCCATAGTTGCCACCGAGGGATCTGGTCCCTATTCCTACCTAGCTCTACCTCTTCCTCGGCCTCTACCTCTGGCCATAGAACGTCGGTAGATGTATTACGTGTTCTCACCATCTGTGAGAGAATAAGAATATAATGGTTCAATCATCGATGATAGAATAAAATCGCATGACAGAATAAGAAAGAAGTGATATTGTTCCTAAACTTCATAGCCTCTGATAGATAAGTACAGATGTCTCCGTACCGATCCTTCAGACTCTACTAAGCTTGCTCGTGACTCATGAGACCTATGTAATCTAGAGCTCTGATACCAACTGTCACGACCCAAAATTCTCACCTTCGGGACCGTGATGGCACCTAACATTTCACTTGCTAGGCAAGCCAACGTTAGAATATAATTAGCCATTTAATAAAAAATTTATTAATTAATAACAAAGAAACAAATATGGAAGTAAAGTCTGAAATATAGTGAATAATCCATAATAATAGCGATGTCTAAATACCATCCCAGAATTGGTGTCACAAGTGCACGAGAATGATACAAATAAAGGTCTGAATAAAATAAAGTTGTCTGAAAGCAAACAGCTAAAATAAAGTAGACAGGGACTTCAGAATTGCGAACGTTGTGCAGTTATACCTCAAGTCTCCTCTGGGTAGCTGAAATCCGAGCAATCTATGGTACGCCGTTGGGACCAACTCCGAAATCTGCATAAGGAGTGCAGAGTGTAGTATTAGTACAACTGACCCCATGTACTGGTAAGTGCCGAGCCTAACCTTGACGAAGTAGTGACGAGGCTAAGGCAGGTCACTTACATTAACCTGCACGCAATAATAATAATAATAATAATAACAACAATAATAGAAATAAATCAGATAACTCATTTTAACAGTTGAAGCCAACTCGGCAGTCATAGCCAATTATTATTTCCATCAATTTCCATTGCGGCGTGCAACCCGATCCCATAATATATTCATATTCTATTCTGTTGCGGCGTGCAACCCGATCCCATTATATTTTTTCAATCAATTCTGTTGCGGCGTGCAACCTGCTCCTCCAATATATATTCATTTCAATCAATTCTGTTGCGGCGTGCAACCCGCTCCTCTAATATATTCATTTCAATTAATTTTGTTGCAGTGTGCAACCCGCTTCTCCAATATATTCATTTCAATCAATTCTGTTGTGGCGTGCAACCCGCTCCTCCAATATAATTATTTCAATCAATTTTGTTGCGGCGTGCAACTCGCTCCTCCAATATATTCATTTCAATTAATTCTGTTGTGGCCTGCAACCCGCTCCTCCAATATAATCATTTCAATCAATTCTGTTGCGGTGTGCAACCCGCTCCTCCAATATATTCATTTACCAATTCTTATAAAAGAATTTACTCTAATAAATGCAACAATTAATATGAAATTATAAGACAACAAGCATAAAATAATTATAATTTATTTACGAAACAAACAATGACAAGTAGCAATTAATTGTGGAAATCGGGGAGAAAATAGGCAGTTTAATATTTAATATGTTAAATGTCAAATAGCAATTAAGACACATAAGCCAAATAATCATGTAATAATTATTGCAGGAATTCAAGAATTTATATTTGACAAGGAACCTGAGTGAAACAATTATTATAACGATTAATTCGTGCCTTAAACAGTTTAAGATGTTTAAATAATTAATCAAACAATTAATTTGACAAAGTATAGGCACCTGTTACCTTGCCTATACATCGTTACACATGAAATTCACATAGAAAATAATTCAAGGGTTCTATACCCTCAAGTCAAGGTTAACCACGACACTTACCTCGCCTTGCAACCAAATTCCAAGAATCCAATAAACCTTTACCTCGCGAATTTGTGTTCGAAACCCTCAAATCTAGTCATAAACAATTCAATATACTCAATATAAATCGTAGGAATTAATTTCATAGGAATTTACTAATTTTTCGGATTAAAATCCGATATTTATCTCAAAAATATCAGTGGGACCCACATCTCGAATCCCGGAAAAACTCACGAAATCCAAACACCGATTCCGATATGAGTTCAACCATACAAAAATTATCGAATTCCGACATCGGATTGGCTTTCAAATCTTCATTTTACATTTTTTGAAGATTTTATAAAAATCTGATTTTTCTTCCATAAATTCACGGATTCATGATGTAAATGAGTATGTAATCATGAAATATAATCAATATTGGATAAGGAACACTTACCCCAAATGTTTTTCCGTGAAAATTTCCCAAAAATCGTCTTACCCGACGCCCAAAATGATCAAAATGAGAAAAATCTCGGAAGCTCTCGTTCTTAACACTGCCCAGGCATTTCCGCACCTGCGGTGCATGGGCCCGCACCTGCGGTGCATGGGCTCGCACCTGCGCATCCACTTTTGCGGAAGGAGTTTCGCTTCTACGAACCTCACTTGCCCAGCCTCTGCCGCTGCGACGCTTAGGACCGCATCTGCGGTCGCGCTTTTGCGCAAAAATCGCCGCACCTACGGAGACCCCAGTCCCGCATCTATGCCAACCACGCCGCACCTGCGGCATCGCACATGTGGCCAAGACCCTCGCAGGTGCGATTACATCAGAGGCAGCGATTTCCAGAATTTGCTTAAGTTCATAGTTTGATTTGATTTTGATCCGAATCACACTCGAGGTACTCGGGACCCCGTCCGAATATACCACCAAGTACCGTAACATAATATGGACTTAATCGGGGTCTCATTTCATGTCAAACAACGCTGAAATTACAATTCACACCTCGATTCAAACTTTTAAGTTTTAAACTTTTCAATTTGCAAATCTCGTGCCAAAACATATTA